>NC_139329.1:14183813-16583813 GCF_056507025.1 Lutjanus erythropterus | reverse complement strand
ATGGTTATTTTCAGTTTTCAGTCGCAATTTGGTTAGGTTTGTCTCTGCCATTAAGGTGTAAATATCCATATTGGCTGCATTTACACCTCGGGTACAAACAGCATTTTTATTTTCCATTATTGCACACCGCCCTGTCAACATGAATGGGACAATAAACACATAGAAAATATGATTTTTTTGGTGCATCCACGAGCATGTATCACGCATGACAGATGTAGCAAGACAAAAATAACAAAATATATGACAGATGACAAAACAAGAGAAGGAGACTCAGGTGCAGAGAAAAATCTGAGGTCTGGTAGAAACGTCCTCCAGAGGGCGAATCTTTACTTTTATATTTTGTGTACATTTCAGAACCTGTGATTTTTCACTTTTACTTGATTAAAGACATTGAATCAGGACTTCTCCTCTAACCAGAGTCTTTTTTTTGCACAAGTATCTGTACTTCTGCTTGTGTAAATAATGTGTGTATTTTTGCCACCACTGGTTACGGGACATAAGACAGCACAGAGCACCATCACTCCTCAGTGGCACCACACTCAGCCTGTCTGTTCCCAGAAAAACACTGAGGCCTTACTGGCCCCTCTGTGATACAGAGAGCTTGGTATTGACATGCCTCTAGGGCTTACTCACATCTCCAAACAGGGCTTTTTTACATCACACACACACACTAACACAAGCATGCACACCCCCAGTCACACTTCACCCACAAGCACACACGCTCACAAATATCCACATATCAAAACACACAAGCCTTACAGAGCATGAGAACAAGTATGCTGCTCACTAATCTTCTGGTCACTGTCCTGTAGTCAACAGAAATAAAGTGGGGAGACCAGAGCCAATTAGCTGTGAGGGTGAAGCTGAGGGGAAGTGGGACAGCGAAGGAGCATGCTGCGGTCCAGCAGGGCCTGTAATGTGGATCAAAGCAGCAGAAAATGGACTAAGTCTCTATTTCATTAGCCTGCTGTCCCAGCCCTGCTCTGTTTACAGGCTTGATTGAGCTGCTCTGAAAGCAGATCACTGGCTGCTCACTTATCGTTTGTGCTCCATCCAGACCAATAAAACTCATATCCATACATAAACAAGCTGCCAGATCCTGCAGGGGAAAACAGTGCTCTCAGAATGAAGCACTCTTGCATGTAATTAAAGCAAAGACCAAGCAATTAAAATCACAGCATCTGATTCACACACTGTGGGAGGCGTGGAGAGGGTGAATTATGGATTAAAATGTTAACCGCACTAACCACAACCAGACTGACAGACAGACAAGGAGAATGTGTGTGTGTGTGTGTGTGTGTGTGTGTGTGTGTGTGTGTGTGTGTGTGTGTGTGTGTGTGTGTGTGTCAGGTGAGATCAAATATTCTGGAGGGGAAAATTAACTTCATACCTATGTAGCCTTTGGTCTTGGCAAATTCGTTGAAGTGAAGGTCAAAACTGCGTCTGGGAGACACAAAAGGAAAATATGTTATGCAGCTGTAACTAGATGCTGCCAATAAACTGGTTCAGACTTGGGCCATTTACAGTACAGACTTCAACAACTGCAAAATAAGATTTATCTCATCCATTAGTGATGTAAAAGCAATATATGCTGGGATCAAAGTGTAGTGGCAGCATCACGTCATTGCACTTAGCTGATTGTGTACACTGGTCCTCATAGCAGATTGTAAAGATCAGTGAGTTCTAGTGTTTCAGTCCTCCTAAACTGATGCTTGCCTCCTATCTCTCAAGCAACTTCTCCACATGCAGAGGGATGAATTATTTAGCAGCCATAAACAGGACAGGATGTGTTCAGAGATGAACATGTGCCTATGGCCCAATACTGTGGAAACTGTGATGATTTAGAACAGGACCGAGCAAGAAGAGCCATCATAAAACAGTGGGGTGAATCTTTCTCTTTCCTGTGGGCCAATTTGTTTTGCAGCCAGTAGTCGTTGACACGCACTAAACAAATTAAAGCAGAATTAACTAATCCAAGTAAAAATGTGTGGGAGTTGGGGTTAGAGATGGGCAATATGGGAAAAAAAATCTTGCAATAATTTTGAAAATATTGATTGTTGTATGGTCCAATATTAACTGAAGTATTCAAAAGTATATGATTTAAAAGCTTTTTTTTAGTGTGGAGCAGGGAGTGCCTGAAAAGTCCTGAGTTTGAAAAAATATATGTGTTGAGGCAGAGTATGTAGAACAATAAACTGTAATATCAAAGATGACATTAACCATAAAGATAACACTAAATTCTGAACAGTGAACTTCAGTTGAAATTATGTTAAAGACTTGAGTCCATAGAAATAAAAGGCTAAAATCCAGGCCCGTCTGTATTCTCTGTCTGCAGCACCTTTCTCTGGGTTTGTGGAGTTTTGTTGTGAAAAAACAAAAGTTATATTTACATTCAGTGCTGCTCAACAAAACTCACTGTGTGCAACACTAAGTTCTAACAAAAGTCTTGAGTCTCCTTCCTTCCTTATAAAATATTTGCAATATTTGGAGTTTTCTATAGTGTGACACCAGTGGTCAGACTGTGTCTCATCATCTGCATGTGCATGCTGGCTTGCATTCTCTTATGCAACATGCAACAAAAAACAAAACACACATAGAAAAGCAGAGCTGGCATGAAACCCGTTCTCCATGTCAAATACTAATACTGCAACCTTGAGTATTTGCTGATACCAGCCTGATACCATCTGTCCCTGTCTATAAACAACAAAGCTGTTAATAATACAATTGAACTGATGCACTTTGCTTAACATAGCCATGTAATAGCATATCATGCTCAGACTGTGAAGCAAATATTCTATTCCAATTAAAGAACTTTTACATGTTGAATTTTCAGCAGCATTTTGATTAGTCAGCACCATTCAAACATTCAAAATGAAATTTATATGCATTGCATGAATTGCACTCATTTGTTTTGCTTTTTTCTTTCTGACATGCTAACAGAGCTACTGACAGATTTCATTCACTTAAGCATTTATGTGATAGTGAGGGGGCTTGCAGTTTGTATACTAGTATTGATAACAATACTGAGTATCAGATTGGTGTATCCCAATAGAAAAGCAAATCCATACTGCTATTAAAGTTCACAGAAAACCTCAAAACCTGAGCTCAGATCTAATATCTGATACTACAAGTTTTAAAATGTCTCATGTTGACACAGATCACGTCTCACTGGTTTCGCCCTTCCTGCACCCACATCATGCCTCACACTCCCACTCCTGGTATCCACTGTAGTAAATCTGTAGTGAGTGCAAGTTACCTTTGCCAAATATGTTGCTTTTTAGTGTGGGTACAATGTGGCAGGCTATGGCATGCAAGCAACCAGCTAACCAGATCTGCCCATAGCCTGGAGGAAAGGAAAACTCTTGTAGGCACGTCTGCCCCATGCAGACCTCTATGTCACAATACAAGAATTGTTGAACAATATCAATCATGAGATGCAATAGACCTATTGTACTATGCAACAGGTTAACAGTTACACAATACACACACAGTAACTCAGGCCCACAGAAAGTTGGACATAATGTTGGCCAGATCAACTATTTTGAACTACAACTACATCTGTCATTTGGCAAAACGCACCTCTAATGAGGCAAGAAGTCTGACAACATATCAGATTTTTGGAACTACAGGAGCCACAATACAATGGTTTGAAAGACAACAACAATTTAGCAAGCAAAGCACGGCTCAAAAATAGGTCAATGGGTATATTTCTCAATGTACTCATTCAAGGTACTCATTGAGCAAACTAAATGAAATCCTCCTGAAATCTCCTGCAATCTGGATTTTCCCACAACCAACACATTTACTCGTATTTACAGGGTTTTGATGATTGAGACGTGTAACCCACACACCTGAACACATTCCATTTCAACACAATCTATGTTAAGTGCCTACAGGAATGTACTGAACTATATGGAGAGGGTAAACAACATGGCACGTGCCTGAACCTATACTCTGGGAAATATCCCTCAAACACAATGAGCACTCGCATACACTGTACAGATGCATATAAGACCCGCGACAGACCCTGTGCAGTCCTGTTTTGATAGGCAATGAGTTGAGTGTTGGAGATGAGGATGTGTGTGAAAGATTGGGCCTGCTCAGAAGCCGCTGTGCATGAAACCTTGGAACGCACACATGGAACACGTAATTGAATGAGAAACGGTCTCTCGCTGGATCAGACAGTTTTCTGGCACGCTAATAAAAGCCTAAGGTCGGTATGGGCTTTAGTTTTTCGCTGCCTGTATGCAGCACTTTTATTTGGTTAGCCCCTTTGAGCACTCGCTCTACATCCTCTGTGTGCCAAAGCATGCATAATGTCATGAACCTGTGTTGTTCAATGCTTTACAAAAAGTATAAATCAGCTCTAATAAAGAGTGGAAAAGACCTGTTTCCAGGAGTAAGTGAGACAGAGAGATTGGCAGAATGGTTGGCGGTGCTGCTGCTATTGCTGCTACTCTCCCTCTCCAGTGTCGCAGATCTCCTGCCAAGATGGACGAGTGCTGTGCTCTTGCTCTTGGAATTTTATCACAACCACACATCCCCACACACACACACACACAAACACACACACTGACACCACTGCTGCCATTCACACTTACATAAACCAAAGGCGGCAATGAGGAATGAGTCTGTGGCATGCTGATAAGTATCACTACAAGAGGTGCAGCAGTTACATGCACACAAACAAAATAAATGGTAATGTGTACACCAGACAAGGGCTGACATACTCTGAGTGATTTACAGACCATGGCCGCAGAGAAATAAACCATATGTGTCAACAAGCTCTTACTTTTACTTGTTTTTCACAAGCTGGCTGCCTCAAACAGCAGAACATATCTCATTCTACTGACTTCCTGGGAAAGTTTTAATTATCTCTCAGAGCAACCAAAATAGCAGCACATCCCTTTATTTGTATATGGATAGTATGGCATAAGATAAAGAACTATTCTCTGACCTCTGTTTGCATTTTTCATAGTTTTTTTCACATGTGATTTGTTTGACTGGGAGGCCCAAAGTTTGAGCTTGAAATTGTCTTGGCTGTTTATGTGGGCATAACAATGTGGGAAGACTGAAAATTAACATGTGCCAGTGACTGACATCTGGTCTTTGATGTCTGATGACATCAGGGAAACTATAAATGCAATGACACGACCAATAACAATGACAGAATGAAGCAATATATGGGGTAGAGAACATCTTTGACTAATAAATAAAAATACTGTAATTCCTCTGCAACTGTTCTTGTCTTTCGGGGTCATCACAGTGGCAGCTTTTTTAGCATGATTTTTTTCTTATAAAATAACGTATACATATCTAGTGTAATGTCTGTCATATATTGGTTATACACTGCTTCAATTCTACATATTTCTTGCTAGTAAATGTAGTGATCTAGTTTTGATTGAACTGCCATAAAGTTGCCTTATGTCCACTGAGAATGATTCTCCATTCAAAGTTATCTGTCTCAAAGTTTTTACATGTCTTTTAGATTTTGGTATTCATCTATGTATCAGCTGAACAAATGTGTCACTAAAAGCTGTATTTGCGTTAACGCTCTCTACAGGAATTCACTATCCTGATTAATCTTCAACTGTGGGTTTATGTTAAAAACAGCATCAGGGCTTAAAAAAATAAGGACAGGTTATGTGAGGTTACATTTTGTATGATTTTTTTGTGCTTATTCGTTGGGAACAATGAGGACCCCATTAAGGCATTTTCAATTTCGTTATCAATGTATACAACACATATATCAACATATGAGACCCACACATTACCTCAAATACAGAAGGCTTTTAAATCACAATGTTATGATGGTCGTGAGCTCAGTGGTCAATGACTGTCAGCCATGGACGATGGAGGATCATAATCCATCAGCCCAACCCTCCCACATGACTGCAGAATGTGAGGACATCCGTATCAACAACATTGCTCTCCTCTATGCAGATGAAAGCACTCTCTGTACTAATAAAAAGCAGAAATGCTGAATTTTAAAGATCATGCCATTCTGAAGGATGTAATAACTTCAGTCTCACAATAGTAAATCAACCTGCTAAAATCTTCTGTGATGCCACGCAAAACTCTTAACAGGGAAACTCTCCATGCTGTTGAAACATTCATCCACTTTTTTTTTTTTGAGAAAAGTGAACACTGAGAAAGTCTAATGGCATGTCAGGCCACTGTATTCCCCCGACAGTTTCTTCTTTCATACAAACGGTCTCTCAGTCTGTTGAGATGCACAAAATAGGCAAGTGACACTTTGTTGGACGTAAACTACACATCAGCCGACAGTTAGCCGAGTGTAAACATTAAACTGTCCAAATGAAGTGTTACTGACAGTGCATCTGATAAACCACTATTCAATGAATTATCTATTTCAGTTGCAAAAAATAAGAATGATTTTATGGATGTCAACCCAATTTCTATGGTACTGTAGGTGCTCCCAAATGTCAAACAAAGGCCAGACTTAAAATTAGAAATCTGTCCTGGCTTAAAAAAAATTTTTGCTACTAACACATGGCTACAAACATGCAAGATTATCGGCGTGTTTCACAACTTTAAACCGCAATAGATGAAACTGAATATTTACTGAAAATGAGGCGATGGAGGGGATTTAATAGATTTATACCGTAGGAAAGAAGTGAATGGTTCTGGCTTTGACTCTTAGAGCAGAAGTTTGGCTGTCATGTGTCGTGTAAACCCAGACACCCTTGTGATGGTTGATTTTAGTCACAGGTTTACATAAAGACAGAAAGGTGATTAGAGAGAGCGGATTTAGCAGGGCAATGAAAAGCAGACTGTAGCACACTGAGCAAGTTCCTTGATTAATTCCACATTTTTTTCTGGCACACAGATACTCTTTTCTTCTTATGCTATCCCTCTATCTCTCTGATGTGCATACAAATACACACCATGCTGTAACACTCACACAGAGCTCAGAGAAAACACAGTTAAGTGTCATCCCAGCAACAGGTTTAGAAACTAATAAGTCAAAAGCAACAACAAAAACACTGGTAGTGGCATCAGGGTACACTCCAATGAGTCAAAGTTTTTCATAGTGTCTGCACAACCTGAATCATTGTCAACACTTTAAAGCCAATCAGGTCGTCAAGTTTCAGTTTTGTCTCTTATAAATCACTGTCACAAGTGCATGTGACCTGAACAGGAGCCATGATAAAAATCAAATCCCCTTCAAGTGATCCCAAGGTTGGACTGAGATATAACTGATCCCAGTCCTTTAACTTGCAGAAAACCATGACTAAACCAGCATGACATATTTTTATTCCTGCTTCTAATTAGGTCAGAATCCAGCTTTTTTTCTGAATTATTATCCATCTGAGTAGAGACCCTGGTGTGTTGCAGTCCCACCTGCATCACAAATGCCCAGTCCAAGACCTGGTAGTGACCCACAAGTCTTTAACGCTGCTTCATTGCACAACTAACATTAAAGTATTTCTTTAAAGCTTACAAGAATAATGGTAAACACATTGAGAACAAGACTGTAAATGTGTAGACTCAGAGTTGCCGATCGATAAGAAAGAAAGAAACCCATTACAACTGCAAAAGAACAACTTCAGGCTATTCTTTTAGCTCTATTATTTTATTTTTGCCAAAAAAATCCATGTTAATTACGATAAGGAGCCTTATTATTCACCCTCAGGGAAAAAGAAGTTTTCATAGAGGTTATTCAGTCTGTGCTTTGCTGCAGGGTTATCAGACCGTGCTGATTTATCCCACAGGACAGGTGATGTTTTCACATTATTTGACATTATTAAAGCCTGCTCAAATACAGACTGAAATCCATTAAACAATCCCTCTAAGGACTACAGTCTGACTAAAAGTTTATCTGAGAACACAATCTGCTTAGGATGATGATCATGACTGTGAAATTAAGCCACAGAGGGATAAGCTAGTTCACATGAGGACACAAAGGAAACATGAATTTTTGACATGTTTTTCAGCACATTTTTTTCATACAGCGCATTGCTTCTAGGCTCATTTATTTGAGCTTCCTTCATTCACCTGCATTTCAGACGATACTGTCAACATTCTGTATCCTCCAGCAACATGGTTATCGTGTTCAATCAGATCACAAATTGGCAAGGTGCACAACTCAAAACAAATATCTAAAGGGATCCTTATTTGATATATGGCAAATTCAGATATCCAGGCATATGATGGACTGTTTATGTGAAAGGTGAATCTGCAGGAAGCATCAAGATCCTAAATCAAGATCATGCTGTAATCCAAACCGACGTCCCACTTGAAACCAGTAGCCATGGTAGCCGGCCAAAGAGGCCAAATAACACTTCTGTAGGAACAAAAACACTGCAGCAGTCTGCACAGAAACACAAACACCGAAAACAGCCACACCACAACCTATCCTATCATATATCCCTCCACCAGCAGAACTAGAGAGGCCAGGAACCTACATTACACTAAACCACAGGTCCCTGAGGGATCGGGGGCAGAATAAATGAAAATCCAGTCACATACAACACTACTGTTTACCTACCTGAGATTACTTACTTACACATGTAAAATTGAATAAAGCTGTAGACATAGAAGCCTCATTCTAAAGCACTTAGTAGTGGTGTTACTTACAAATAAATCATTAAGCTGTGGACTCACAAAATGCTCACTTGCGGTCCAAATGAGCTAGTCCATTGATTTATAGACAGCAAAGCAGTTGTATCGCATTCTTGTTGGACCACGGCAGTCTTTGGCATTTGAGAACACTATTCGATCCCAAAGCGGCAAACACCCGCTCACCCGACATCCCTCGCTAACCCCTTCCAGCCCCCTCCTGGCTACTGGACATAATGACTTACCCCCGCCAAGTCAGAGCTGTTTGTCAGGCACTGAGCATAAAAAACAACACTAAAAGTGGAGGTTCCTTTTTAGTTACAGCTCATTCTGCCAAGAAATTAAATTTATGGGAAGGTTTGTCTACAATAACACATTAAAGCCCTATGAGATGGGAATGCCTGTTTTTATTCCGCCTACAGGAAGAGTATTCAATGGAAAGTGGAGGAGAGGACTACTTCTGGTTAGAGTCAAAGTACACTGCAAATGTACTCAAGTGGTTATTTGCTGTAGGAAGAGTGTGTGCTGGAATTGGACAGAGGCATGTACTGTATCTCTGGGGGAACGGAAGGCATTTGGTATCGTGGTCAGGTTGGGTCTGGAGCCAACGTTAAGAGTGTGCCTCGTGTCTCAAACAATGCTTTTGAGTTACAGCACATTGTTTGAGGTTAGGGCATGTGGTTGAGTAGAGGTCTAGTGCACATTGTGAACTCCGCTGTCTGTGCCTCTTCATTTAAGTCCCTGCTGTCTCAAGAACAACAAAGAAATGGTGGCTCTGATGTCAAAAGTTTAATGTGATTGACACTGTACACTCATGCTTGCATGTACTATCTCTTTATGATGTATTTTCTTCCATTTTGTTTCTGCAATGTCTATTGAGGAGGAGGTGTCCCACTACAGGCACCTATGACAGGCTTTGATTTATTACTTCTTGAGCATCAGATGTCACCATTTGATATCACCTCTTCAATATTAGAAGCATGTGGTGTTATATATAATTAGATCACATTATGTTTTATATTCTTCTCTATTAACTGTGTTTACACTTTCATTTACTTTGTGATACAGAGTGATGGTGAACTACACACAGTGATTTATAGAACTTAGGAAATTCAATCAGGTTATGTTTATCATTATTTCACCATGTCCCATTACTGAAAAGGAGGCTTTATTATCACTCCATCAGATGCTTGTTACTGAAAATGAGAAGACTACTCAGAGTCATTCTTCATGCTACATAATGGGATAACGCAAGCAGCCAATCACAGTTCCTAGAGTTCCATCCTGGTATCTCCATCCATGCCGTAGCCCCAACCTGTAGTTACATTTTTAAGGAGGCGTACATCAGCTTTAGCCTAGCCCAGTGGTTCCTAAATGGTGTGCTGGAGTGCCATTAAGCGATGTGCCTTTTTGTGACAACTGTACCATATTATTATTGATATATACAATTATTTAAAAATATATTTTTGGATTTTTAATTTACCATATCAGTATTCTGTAAGTCTCTCAAAATACCTTTAAAATCTTACATCATATATTATTAGATTATTAGAGTGTGACACATCAAAAGGCCTGATGAAAAGACGTCTAATTTTTCCTCCATTCACACTCATTGCCTCCATTGGCTTGGTTGTTTATAGAGGTTATTTTACATGGATATGAACACAGACAATTTGGCTTGCCTTTTGGTTTGGCACAAAAAGTCTGAAAACCACAGCCAAACCTATGGCGCAACCTTGGAGCCGTATGGCATAGTCCCTTAATGCAGAAGTTTACATCCAGCTTTGGTCTGTGGTCATCCTGTTTTAAAGTAATATTATATTATGACATGTTCCCAAGACCTGCAGCCAAAATCAAGCTTTAAAACTGCTTCAATACAAACCACAGTGACTACAGTGTAGTCTGTGTTATGTGAAGTAGGTCAAAGATTTCCGACCAGAGTGCCAGGTTAAAGGACTTCATTATCTGACCACACTGCCCACTTTAATTAAATGTATGTTTTTTGTGAATCAAGGATGGTCATACCATATTTCCCTGGATCATCATCAGGCATGTGAACCACAGTAAAACGATAGATGTGTCCTAATTTTAGCAGTGTGTTTGACCTACACTGTCACGGATTGTGTGAAAAATCACTTTTGTCTGATCTACCTGCGTTTCCCGGTGGAGAAAGCAGGAAAAATATACAAACAGGGTTCAGAGTTCATGTTTACTCTGCAGTGCAAACACCCAATAAACCTGTCTGGAACGTACAAGTGAGCACTGGAGTATGTAAAAAGTGAATAGGCACACATGGTGACTGCGCGCATACACATGCACTCACACAGACACACTTAAGATCATCGCCAAACATTAGCTAAGAATGGAAGTGTATTCAGCATAGCCAGCCAAATCTATTAACAATCAAATCATATCACCAGTCCACTGACATCACTGCGTTGTGATCACAGAGCCAAGCAACCTAAGAACTCTGGGAAAAAGCTATTGCAGAAGCATAAGACTGGGATTGTTGTTGAGGCATACCAGTCATATTTGACACTGACAGGATTGGTTACATGCCACCTACTGTAGAAGTTATATTGCAATAAATTTGGAAGCAGCTGCAACAGAAAATATCAATTTTCAGCACCAATGGCAATTCCAGTGACAGCTAGAAGCTTGCCACATGGGCTCCGCCTGCCATTGGGATGGGGGCTTAGTGAAAGAGGCTGGCAAAACAACATTCTCCAGCTATGCTAATTGGCATACTTTCACATGGGCTGGAATGCTATGATAACATCCACCTCTATTCCCTGAGGAGGCCTTGATCCTGCAGGCGTTTACTGGGTCAGGGGACCTTGATGTGGATGAAAGCAAGGTAGAGGGGCTCCATTATGGATATACAGAGTGGGGGATGGTGTCTCACTCTTGGACAGACACGTGGTATTTGGATACGTTGGGGGATGCTGATGGTGTTTTGGGGCATTGCGAGGATAGAGCGGAGGCTCTGGGTAAAATTTCTGTCATTTAGGGGCCTCTGCTGTCAGGTAGCAGTCACGCCCCACGCACAGTGGGGGGCTATGAGGCAGGGGGACTACTGGGGAAGTGGGGTGGATTTTGGGACAAAGTGGAGCCCTGTCTCTGCAGGGATGGTTACAGAGGCATGGGATTGATGGGGTGGTGATGAGAGACGGAGATGTCAGGGAACAGACACCCATTCAGTGTGGAACCAGTAAGAGAGGCCAACTGGGGAGAAATTGGGGGAGGAAAGAATAGAGAAAAAGGGGAGACTGTCCAATAGGGTTCACACACATCACCCCACTGTGAGTTTATTATTCTGGCGTGTGACCTGAGCCGACTGCCCCGGCGTCTACACAACCTACAGTATGTGTCCACGCGAGATGCTGTGAATCAATTACTTCTCTGTGCTATTGAAGTAAAAAACACCTTCATGGTACACATATGTGTGTCATGGAGAATAAACAACAAACCTAACTGGTTTCCCTGTTTGAAGGGCATGACATTTTGGATCACGGCTCAATCACAGGGCCTCTCACATATTCCTGAGAGAAGAGACCCAGAAATTTGAGACTGATAAGAATCAGTGAGCTAAGGTCATACCAGGTACTCAGAGGGAGGCTGGAGGTGATATTCATATATAAATGTGCATCAATGATGGATGATGCATCAATCCAACTTTGTCTCTCTCTATTCAAACACCTCAGGGTATTTGCCAATACGATTACTGATTTGATTAGACAGCAATGTTTTCTTCTCAGCAAATTCAAAATGGAATCATTTTGATCATTTTCATAACTTCAGTGATAGTAGGCAGCAGAGAGAATGCAGGAAATGAGGAGAGAGAGAGATGGGGAATGACACGCAACCAAAGTCAAAGGATGTGAACCACAGAGGCCATGGTCTGCACATTTTTTCATTTGGTCTGGCTCAGAGTTGTTATAAATATATTTTTTCATCAGTATTTATTTTATTTCGTTTTTAATTTTTGCTTTCATTTCAGTTTAGTTTCACTGAGTGTCTTTTGTTTTTGCTTTAATGTGAGAGACATTCCTAACCTTCAGAATAGTTATTACAATGCAGTACCAATTCATGTAAACATCCCAGTCTCTGTATATAACACATGCACCAATGCCTCCTCATTCTTCTTGTCTTTAAAAATTTGTCCAGTTTTTACTTTTTATCTCAGTTAATTGTTTTTTCATACCTAGTATTTTAGTTTAGCATAAACATGGTCTGGCTAATACCCCCCACTGATCTGTTGCATCAATATTGCAATGCATCCCTATTTGCAAAGGTATCATATAGATACATCCCAAAAATAGCAGATCAAATCATTAGTCACATGCTCTGTTAATTACTGTTCTGATCACTCAGTACTAACTATGCATTTTTCTGTTAGTCTATGTACGTAACACTATTTATGTGTGATTTAAGTGTTTTGTTTGTGCACACACTGTATGTACGTTTCTTTTAAAATATTCTCAGGGGTTGAGGTGCTTCTCACTCCTGGAGGCCTCCCCTAGCTGTTGCTTCAGACAAACAGAGACGGATGAATCGGCTATTGTTTGGGGTGCATGTGGCATATACGTCAGGGGACGGAGTAACCAGAGACAGACCCTCTCCACATCCCCACCAGGGAGCTAAGCCAGAGAAACTTTAGTCACGTTCAAATAAATTCTTTCCTGTCCAAATTGACACCCTTCCGTTGCCATGGTGTGGCTTTGGTTTAGTTTACAGTAATTTGGAGTCTGGGTGGCACAGGAATGTGGTGAGGGACAGAGGCTTATGGTGCACTTAAGATGACTTACGTGCTCAAATTATGGGGTGGGCTTTCAACAATCCTCGCATATACAAAGGAGGTCTACCTGCCGCTAGAATGAAGCAAGTAATTATTCAAAATGGGTTAAATATAAATCATCAACAAAGCTAAACTTCTGCTCTTTTGAAATATAAATCTTTCTCAGTTCTTGCTCTGTAATAAAGTAGTCATCACTCTCACAAGATAATTATTGACCTATTGATCCATATTTCTTTATAAATGTCACACTTAGTCTGTGGTGGTTAAAAGAGCTCATATCGAGGTTTTTACTCCCTCTTTTCCACCACCATCTCATACGGTACCATTTAGTTGGACGACAGAGGCATAAAATGACCCAATTTAAGGTAGGGTTAACTTAAGGTGCTAACCTCATGTGAAACATACTACTTTGTGTCCAAAGTCAAGCAGATCTATTTGAAGCTGCCTAAAAGCTGAGCCAAACCCACTCCCTGCCAATGCATCTGCTCTTAATAAAAAACAATAATCAACTTCACCAAACCAAAAACATCCAGCAGTGTGTGTGTGGTTTGCATCAGGTATAGTATAGACTGCCCCACAGCATGAGTGAACTTTCACATGCTCGCAAAGCAGTAAAGCTGGCAGACTCAGTTTTGGTCCATTTCAAACAATGACAAACCTCCATGTGGTGCAGTCTTCATTTTCAACAGGGAAGATCTAATAAACGTTTCCCATGTACACAGGGAAGACAGACACATGGTGTTCATAAGCAACATAATGCTCGCACTGCTAAAAGGTAATCGAATCCCCACAGCACAGATAAATTAAATACACACATGGATATATGTGCACATCCACAGCCACACAACATTTCTCTTACACACGCTCTATCTGTTTCCGTGTCTCTTCCACACTTTTTACCTTTCATAAACTCATAATCTAGATTGTCAGCACTCTTTCCGAATTCCTGATTTAATATAAAAACCTGCATTCGATTGACAGATGAAGCAGGTCTGGAATATAACTCTTGTTTAAGTCAGCGTCCATCTTTCCTGCTATGCATAAAGACAGGGCAAGTAAGGTCTATTACATACATATACTAATGCAGAAAGCAGTGCGCCCTTTATGCAACGAGCCAAAAAGTGAGGGTGTGGTGGTCTGGGGTGATGCACAATTGCGCAGCATGTCTGACTTTCTTGCAGAAAACTGTTTTCATCTGGTCACAAACCTATAATAAATATTCACATTTTTACATAACCAACCTTAACAGTAACACCTGTTTTCTCCCCTTTCCATATCCACCCATTGAAGGCATACCATGCATTTTCTTTTTCCTGAAAAACAATGCATAGCCTCAAAATAATCCCTCTCAATCATCATTTATGACCCACTGGAAAGGTGTGGTGGTATCTGTGTCTGCAGAGATTCTCCCCTCTGCCTGTGTTTTCATATTTTCTCATTATTTTGCTGTGGGCAGGGCATTTCTGGGCATTACTCTTTGAGCAGTGGTGTGTAGCCCTCAGCCAATAACAGTGCGCAGGTTGTGAGGTCAGGACTCCATAACAGTTGCATTGCTGTCTTACATCTCTCTCCTCTGCTCTTTGCCTGTGAGAGCTGGAGAGAGAGTTTCATACACATACACACACACACACACATAGGCAGAGCAGACTAAGGACACCATGAAAGGATGAAGGTTCACTTGCGCTGCTTTCACACAAAATCTGGCATTGTACGAAGGTGCAGTCATGTTTAGAAATTAACATTTTATTTCTCTGTTTATTCGCTCATGGTTTTGTGTGTCTGTTCAGATATTTCCTGTTTTTTTGTAGAGATTTCCCTCATGTGACTTTGTTTATTTCCTGGCTTTGTCTTTTTTTTCTTGCCTTTTTTGATTACTAGTTTGTTTCACTGACTCCTGATGAGCTGCCCTGTGTATTCAGTATTTGCAGTTCCCTCCTTTAACTGCCACTTGCACCAAGCATTCCAGCCATTTTCCCAGTGTTTCAAGACTTTGATTTTTTCATGGACTTTGCTCTGCCTCTTGCCTGCATTTTGGGTCCATCCTCTTGTATCAGTGCTACCCTGCTTGACACATATGTGAAAGAGAAACTCGCAGACTAAATACACAGGGAGGCTAATCAGGCACATGTGAAGAAAAGTAATGAATAAAGGCAAGAAAAAGGACAGACAGGAAGTAAACCAAGACACATGAAGGAAAAATCTACTAATACAAAACAAAACATAACTGAACAGAACCCCCAAACCATAACAGATTCACTGCTTTCTTCTTGCTAATTCCATCTCCTCCATCACTTCCTTTATTTCCTAGCTCCTTTAGCCCAATCAGTTTCAAACACATGGATCTCAGAGGAAATAGGCGAGACATTTCCTTATCAAGCAAGATAGAGGGGAATGTAGCAGTGTAGCAGCATTCAAAGACATAAATAACTTGAGTTATGTTGTGTTATGCAGTGGTTATGCTTTCCATTTACATAAAGATTAAAGCAATCTGACTTGAGGTTCAGAAACCCTATGCAGCAGGGGAACAAGCAGAGGCCGGCTATGCTTCAGTCTAACCCCAAACTGTTTCCAATGTCTGGAATCAGGCTCCCCGTGGAAGAGCTTACCAAAAAACAGTGTTCTCCAGAAGAGAACGTCTACTCTACAATCCAAACCATCCTCCAAATGTGGAGTGCTGATGATGTCTGCAACACGCACCACTGGGGTTCCTATTCGTTTTAATGAGAGACTAGGCCAAATGTCAGTGTTTATAAGGGAGGCCTATTATCATTATTACCATTGCGTATTTCCATATGTAGCTGCCCTGGCCATGACCGCTTACAACCTGATTATTACAATAAATCTCTCTAGAAACAGGACGCAGAGCAGTTAGCTTCTTTATGGCCACTGGTCCCCTTTCCAAGGCTGATCACCGCATAGAACAAAAGATCAAATGTGCAGTGAGCACAAGGCTGGGACACTTAATCTCTCTATTTGAAAGACAGAAAAACATCTCAAGTCAATAAAACACTAAAGTAATGAAGTGTAGAGTTCACAGTGTGCCAGTGGAACAACGCAGCCTTGCAGTGTGTGACAACAAGGCCGGGTTAGGTCCACAACAGTTAACGTTGATGCTGGAACATGATGTAAAGCTGGACAACTCTAAAATATATGCTAGCAGGAAGAAATACACAGTGCTGACTGGCTGCTGGGAGATGAAGTGCTGGAGGAACAAGGCTGTTGTTTTTGTGACTGCAGTCTTGAAGAGAAAGAGGGGTATAATCCAAACACGTGTGGAAACTTGCTGTTTTACTTCAGTCTCCTTCAGCGTCCTTTTTACATAACTTCACAGATTCATGTAAGCTACACAAAGATCCAGGTAGAAACACCCAATAGAGACATTCCAAGGTAGCAGCATTAAATCAACTGTGGAGACAATCTTCATACATACACAGAGGGTGTTAAAGGAGAAATATGTAAGACCCTATAGCATTCAGAAATGAGCGCTGCAGTCCAAATAGCAAGTTGGAGCCAAAGACGTATATTTAAATAGCTTGAATCCCTATTTAATTTACGATTATATGTTTGAAGCCAGTTCCAACACCCCACCCCCTCCTCCCCAGACTTGAACATCAGGCATGTTGTAACTGCCATTTGACTGTCAATGTAAAACTAAGCCTGTTACCCTGAAAACAAAAGACTCTTCCAGTACTCTGGAGTTGGAGTTCAGTGACTGCCTGTCTTACTGGCTGCCAGACTCTGTTATCATATTTCTCAGTTTAACCATTATAAACATCTCCCTCTAAAAGATTATTGATTTCTTATGACTCATAAACAAACACTTACTCATTCAGCAAACATTCAGCATTAATTTTGACTCTAATAAACATGAAACTGGCAAACAAAAACAGATGTTCCACCACAATCAAAATTTCAAAGGAGAACAGTGTGGCTGTAGCCAGTGGCACACTTTAGGCTGCACCAGCTGTGTGCAATGGCACCATACTTGGTAACCTTGAGACCTCAAACAGGAGAGAAAAACAGGAATGGGACCCTGAAAATTTTGCTTTCATAGACTTTGTTGTCTATATTCTGGTGATTTTTAAAGAATGACAGTAAAATAACAAGTGCATTTTTTTTTTTTGCAAAAAGATGCCTACAGATTATCTATAATTGACACTTATTAGCTGGAACACACAATGGGACCACAACATTTAGCTTCACCTAGACCAATTCTAAATTTTATTACAATACCACAGAAAATGAATATTTTAAAAATGTTTCTCTGAGGGTATGTTGGTTAGACTCTTGTGCCCCTTTCCTTTAAAACTGTCTACTGGAAGGGCACCCTTGAGGGCACCTCATCACATTTTCTCTGATGAAAGGGTTTATCCACATTTGGCCACCTTAGTGGGTATTTTGGGCCAAAGTAAACCATGTGTTGTTTCCCATCTGCAGGAAAAACGTCACTACAATAAAAAAACAATAAGCGAGTATAGTATGGTGTGGTGCAGGGTCAAGTTGAACCATTTTACACAAGTTTTACACAAACAGTAGGTACTAAAAAATAGATTCCACATAAATCTTTAATCAAAAATAACTCTAAATATCTCTCTCCTTGATGAGCACTTGAAACAAATCTTTTATGACTTGAGGCAGAGCAGAGATAGCACCTGCTAGTGTGTGGTAGGTGTAAAGGAAAGTTAACAAAGATGCAAGCCAGTAAAGCAGCAGAGATTATTAAAACAGTTTTAATGGATCACAAAAAAGCGAAAGAAAAACACTTGACCTGGCCTTGGAGAAGATTTACAGCTCCTCTGTTCTCCACTACTCCACTGGAGGACTAAACCAAAATGGCAAAAAGCTGAAAGTGTGCGCAGCAAGCTTTGAGCAAATTTGCATTTTTGCACACGGTTTGAGTTAATGACAATGTGTGTATCATTTTGTATCTTGAGCCATTGCCTGAGTCTTTTGTGATGGTGGGTGGGAGCCAAGGCCTGGCTCCACCGCTCCATGTCGGATCTGGCTCTGTTTACCTAGTCCTGATGGAGTCCAGATGGGCTTCCTATGACTCTCCTCTGCTTTACAGGCTCACTGAGTCTGGACCACTGATTCCAGCAGCTAGGCAGAGCTGGGCGGATCATCTCTGGATGGGCAAAGAAGAACCCAGATGGTTCTTAATTGGGAGGCAAGGGATGGTTGATGTTCCATCATGGCAAAGCTGGATAACAATTGTAGTGTGAAGTCCAGCTAGGGATGGAAAGATGTGATCCTCAGGAAGTGACAGAAAGCTCTGGACTTCACTCCTCTGTGGGTTAAAGTTGGTGGAGGACTGGAAGCCTACCACAGTTCCATTAATAATGCCAAAGACAGAGTGGCAGACTACTGTACACATGGCTTCTTGTGGGCCAAGTTTCACACTCTTTAATATAAAAGCAACACTTGAGTTAAGGTAAAAAAAAAATGAGGAATTCCTCTCTACACACAAAAGGTTTATTTTTCTCACATTTTGTTCACAAGGTGGTTCGAATCTTTATTAGTGAGCATGTCTCCTTTTTCAAGATAATCCGTCCACCTGACAGATGTGGCATATAGACATGCTAATTAAACAGCATGATTATGGCACAGGTGTGCCTTGAACTGGTCACTGGCCACTCTAAAATGTGCAGGTTGTTCATGGAAAAAATGCATTCATTAAGCACTGAACTATGACTATTTCACATAGGGGTACAGACACCAAACTTTTTTCCCAGTGGGGCAAAGTCATGACCTGCCCAACAAGTACTAGCCAGTCAGAGGCAGAGTAGGTCGGGTCAAGATTTTGCCCTCCTGGGATAAAAACATTGGCATCTGTAGCCCTGTGTGAAACAGCCATAGTTCAACATCTTTTTGTCGAGATAAAACTGAAAATTTTGAAGTGCAATCTTATAGTGAACAGTCTGTGGAACACCTGTGCAGTAATTATGTGGTTTAATCATCATCTCTATATGAAACCCCTGTCAGGTGGATGGGTTACTTGGTGAAGAAGAAGAAGTGCTAACTAACATGGATCTTAACAAATTTGTGAGCAAAACCTGAGAGAAATGAACATTTTGTGTGCATAAAAGAATTTAACTTTTTACTTGAACTCAAACCCAAGGGTTGCATTTATATTTTTGTTGAGTGTAGTTAGCCTCGAAAGGAAACCAGGCTGTCCTCTCCTTCACAGAGAAGACAGGGGGCTTCAGGGAAAAATAAACCCCTGGGCATAACGCATAGATGGTCTCCAGACCCTTTCCTCTTGATGGAAAAGCAGAGTAATAGCTTCCATGTGCAGAGCCTCAATATTCCAAACAAAACTGCAATAACAACATGGAAAGAGATCCATGTTATTGCATTGCACATCATAATCTTCAAAGGCTGACACCTCAGCTTGTCTAAGAGATGCACCTCTGATGACTGCTGAGGCCCAAATGTCAAGTCTGTTTAGATATGTCACCGAAAGCCCATCATCAATCTCTATACATACATATACATATAGATACACATAAAAACACACATCCCATACACATATGAGAAAAGTGTAATACAGCACACTACAGTATAGTATATTGGAAGATTTACAAGCTTAAAGGGATAATTCACCCCAAAATTAAAACTACTGGTGTGAGTTGCAGAGTTTTAGAGGTATCAACCATGGAGATATCTGCCTTCTCTTGAATACAATGGAACTAGATGGCACTCAGCTTGTGCTCCTCAAAGCGCCAAAAAATACTCCCGATATCTCCCATAACTTGGCAATACACATCAAAACAATCTAGATGAATAAATAGCACTATATGCCAGAGGAAAAAATATTCCTTTTTAATTTTGAGGTGAGCTGTTTCTTTAAAACACATGCATATTGAAACACCCATCTCAGAAAATATAAGTTTCCTTTGTGGGAACTGCCATCGACAAGTATTAACATAAAATGGATTTTGTTTTTAATTAATACCAACACAAGCTGTAGTCAAGCACAAAACGGCATGTACTGTATATACAGTATCTTCACCTGACCGACCTTTGTAAGAAAGCAGTGACGTTAAGTCAACTCTGTGTCAAAATGTGACATGTGATTACAAGCTGAAAGCTGGCATGGATACAGCACTTCTGTAACAGATACACATTTTTCATTTGTGACAGATATGATGGAATTGAAAAACATCCAAATCAAATCAAAACACACCCTGACTTTGATACTACAAGTCTTCGTTTTCCACCAAACCTATTATTTGGCCCCAGGCTGTTATTGTAGCTGATGTCAGTGATACCAACTGCAGGTACCAGCAGTAGAACAAAGTCATAAAGCTATATGCTTATATCAATTCTGTACACACTGCTGTGCTAGCACAGCCAGAGCAGAAGGTTCACCAAGGACATGCACATTATATTCTGAAAGCAAACTATGTCGGCCTTGAAACCTGAGATTGTTGGTGTTGTTCCACACACCATCAGTAGGGAGACGTGCAAGGTAAACACCTACAAATATGCACATGCATGTGTGCTCTATTAAATATCACTGATTACACTCCATTGCTTCCTCAATGAATGGGCCCTTAGGACACCTCTCTGCTCAGTATGATTTCTTCACAGTGATTACCACCAACCACAACAAAGACCATGCTGACACTAATTCAGATTATGCTGGCCTGAGCCAGGTCACTGTGCAGAACTGCCTCCATACACATACTGGGGCTTGTCAGCAAAGTCCCAGCTTGCTGCAAATTTTGGTTCCTTCCTCCTCTTTTACTTAGGGTTTGAAAGTCTTCTGCACAATAATCTTTCTTTCTGAAAGCAGGGTTGGGGGGGGGGGGGGGGGGGTGGGGGGGGGTTACAAGCTCACCTCCAATGCATGCTGGTGTACTGTATGTATACCCCTCCTCCAAACACATGTTGTGGGTTGGCTTGACTCGGTTTAACTCAGCACATCAGCCCAGCATGACAGGGATTTGCATCTCCATTATAACAGGGCTACCCACTGAAGATGTGTCTTAACTGAAGATGAGCTTAGCTGGAGTGGAGCGGCTGTAAAACGGCGAATAAAACAATTCCTCACAATAAAAGTCACCTGTTATTTGTTACTTAAAAACTTTTATCATGAAACAGTAATATCAGAGTATGTTGGGTTTTCATCAGCAGTAACTCAGTATAACTCTTTTACAGCTGAAAGCGAATATGAAACAGTAAAATAAGTACAAAAGGCGAAAATACAACAAGCGACGCAGGTGAGAAACTAAAATTTAAACTGCAGAGATGCAGCTACTGAGAGCTGACCACACATAGACTTTTAAAAACAGCTTTCTTTCTGGTCTCCTGCATGCATATGAGCTCAGTCTCACAACACACGCTTGTTTGGGGGGTCATCAGGGATTGGCTGTGGTAGCTGAGACATCAACGCAACCCACTTGGAGGTGGGTGAGGTATGCTTTGACCCTACTCCGAAAAAGATCCATCTCAGGTGCGACTGGGCACAGCTTGGTGTATTGTAAGCGGTAACAGAAATAGAAATGCAAATCAGTACAACTCGGTTTAACTCTGCACAGCCATAAGTGCCAGTTGAAAAGACCCTGTAGGCGCTGTTGCATGGCTCCGAGAGCAGGAAAACTCGCAGAATGCAGAATTTTCACTTTAACTTGGAACTATGAACACTTTGAGCACAGAGCTGAGAATGAATGCAGCCTCAGTTTGAATGTGTATCAAGCAGTACATAGGACTGGAGGCAGACAAATGGTGTTTATTGCACTCATGTGGTGACAGACACTGGCCTTGATTTGTGTGTCTGCTGACATGCGCCATACAACTGCTCTGACCTCACATTTAATGAACATGTTATTCATTTATGATTATGGGGTTCACAGAGAATATTAATTTAAGTTTTCAATGACAACCATGACTTTGTTTGACCTCTTTAACCTCATCAGGGTCCAGCGTGCATGAGGCAGAACTGTCCAAACTTAAATCCATGTAAGAGTAACACTAATAAAGGGCTGACATTGTTTGAAGAACAACCAAGAGTGAAAACTGGCATGAGTTGATAGATTGCGGGCTCAATGGGGGCAACGTTACAGCTGGTTTATTAATCTACAGGATCTCATCATAACAAAAGACACTTTGTTGTTATTGTCACTTCATTTTCCTGAACAGATGACATCAGAGTGTCAGACTCCAACCCACTGTCCAGCCAAAGCCACATCTGTGACAGAATGAGGCATCCAGTGTTAATGTAGCTGATCTCCCTCATCACTCCTCTCCTCTGTTCCCCCAAAAACACCCAGACTTCACCAGCCGCCTCCCTCGCCACTCATAAAGTCAAAGTGACAGACAGCCTTAGCACAAGTCATGCCCGAGACTAAAGGAAAGAACAAAACCAATAACTATAATTGAAAAGTCATTCGACTATTTAATTGCATACATGGACATTTATATGCATCAGCATTTAAGCCAGCTGGAAAGGAGAGACAAGCGCTGCTGAGTTAAATGACACTTTCCATGAGTCCCCTTCATTACTTAACACCCATGTGCCGAGACTTTAGACTGGACTGCAGCAGAATGGCTGCCCAAGGCCTTTATATGAATGACGGGTAAATGGATATCCACTCTTAATTCTCAACAGTTACATGAGCAAACACAGTCCTCCTGTCCACAGTAGTCCTTCTCACATATTAATGTCCCAGTTGAATCGTCTTTCATCCACATTGGTCTCTTTCTCACACTCTTTCCATTCCCCTTGCTCTGCTTCATGTGAAAAATGTAATCTGGCATGAATCAGCTCCAATTTTTTACTTCAGTGATTGTTATTCCAATATCTGACAGTTGACAAAAATACTGCACTCACTCACCCGCCCACCCTCAGCATTATGGCATGAATATTTTTGCACTGGCAGGTATAGATCCCTTGTGGCTACCTCTACCTCTACCTCTACCTCTTACATAACTGGCTGTCATACTGCTCCAGGAATATTTGTTAAAAATGCTGCTGCGAGCCACTGGACTATACTGTAGCTGTGGAATGAGCCGGTGTCCAGGTGCACTCAGTCCCCCTTCTGTCTTCAAGGACAACTACATCACCATCCCAGATAACAATGGAATGATTGGATCTTCCTGAGCCACCAACCTGACTCCAAATTCCATCTGCAGGAGAATAGAGACAGTATTGTTCCTTTAACACTCCAAAACAAACATAGAAGGCAATCTACCCTCTGCAGTTCACTCTCAAATACGTCCAAGACTTTGTCCATTGATGGCCAATAAACACTCTTTCAATTCACTGGAAAAAGAAAAAAAGTTTTAACAGTAAAAGTTATTGTCCAGGCTGCCTTAACATTTTAAGTTGACTGAATTTGAAAAGACAAGTTGATGTAATTTATTAATGATTACAAAAAATTCTAGTCAAATAAACCTGATATCAATTTAGTTTAAGTCACGCTGACAAACATCACAAATAAATTTGATTTCCTTTTACATTTTCTTATATTGAAACATCAGTTCTTCATTTCACACCTACAACTTAAGCATCAGCGGCTCTTGTTAGAGCTACTTTGTACCAGCATTGGCACAGCTACTATATGTGAAACTGTTCCCTGTGGATTTATTACATTTTTAGGGGGTGGGAACTGAATTCATTGCTAAACTTCAAAATGGTTTACACGATTTTCAGATTTTTTAAAACGAGCAACCATAATCTTAAAGCGCATTAGAGACACACAGCAAGTATGAATTGACTGAACTTTCTTAAACACATTTACTCAACTCATTATTTCTGGAGTGTTCTGTAAATAAATACTGATCTATATTAATTAATTTGAAATAAAACTATTAAATAAAACTTAAATATATACTTTAAATTAATGAGAAAAAAAATAGTTGATTCCTTTGAATTCCTGTGTGATATTTACAGTGAGTTTTTTGTACAATAAAAACATGAGATTTTGTCTCATGAACTATTCCCTCAGTAAGCTTCCCAAACATACAGTACATATTTACACTCCCCCCCCCCCAACATCTGGTTGCAAGTTGTGTTTTCATTTAAAAAAAAAAAAGCTGTGCAGTTTAGCAGCAAAGAAACAACTCAGATTCAAATCCTTCCTGAGCTCTGTGTTAACGAGTTTGATTTAACTCTGTGCAGAACGTTCACTCAAGTCATCATTTCATCAAGTCATCAAGTTAAGAGACTTCAAATTAGTAGAACTCATGTTTATGAGTGCCAGAGTGTTCTGCAAATAAATGCCAGAAATCTTAAGTTTAATTAACTGAAAAAAATAAAATTATAGTTCATGAGAAAAGATTAGTTGGTTCCACTAAATTCCTGTATGTTTTTTTTGCAACGTTCTTGATTTATGTATTCTCTTCCACGCACTGTCCCTGTCTTTTTGTCTTCCTTTACACTCTGCCCCACTCCTTCATATCTTCCCCTCCCTTTTGCTCTTAAATAACAACAACACTGAGTGGTTTAACACACCCTGGTCAAGGTCAAGCAACACCCAGCGTTCACTGCTAACCTTCACAGCAGCTGCAAATGTGAGTGCTTTAACAAATGCAGTCTGGGTCAGAGATGCACTGGCTGCTTAACCCCCGCGATCGGTGAGGAAGAGAATACACACACATGCTTGTGTATGCAAATAAACATGCCAGGTCATCTGTGTTGATCCAGCACTGACAGATAAACAAGAGATAGTCATGGACAGATGAGTGCACCACACCCCCAATCTCTGAAAATATACACTCCACTGCTCCGCATTTCTGACAGGTAGTAAGAGGTCCATCAGAGTCCAGATGTTAACGTGAAAAAGGATTGTTTTTGTACCTAACTGAGATCACGTTATAAAAGCAGCTTGAAATGGGGACCATGAATGGAAAAGCTGAGTGAATTAGGAATGGCACCCATCCAGGTCTTCTGATGTGTGAATCAGAGGAGCTTGAATCTGAAAATGGAATCCAGCAAGTTCAAACACAAATGAAGACGGATTATGGTTATTATAAACATACCAGCATGTCTTTACAATAAAAATGCAAACTCAAACAAGTATGATACACTTCTATGTATCTTTCATCAGCCATAATGGCATTTGCTTCATGGGTATGAAATCAGCAAAGGTAGTGGCCTGGTAGCAGAAATTCCACGGTGTGTTTTTAAGGTGAGCAAGAGCCTCGAGTGAATCGTTTCAAACTTGACTAAATGATGTCATCAGTGAAAGGTCAAAGCAGGTCACCTCAGGATCAACAGGGGCCCCTTTTTAGAGTGACACTGGATGACAGATAGGGCAATAAATACATAGGAAATATCTGTTTTCAACTGTATTGGAGCAGGATCTTATTGGAGAATAGTAGCCTTTTTATTACAGATCAGATTTTTTTTCTAAGAGATTAAACAGCCCACCTTAACGGACTCTGAAAAACGTCCCTAGTTTGAACTCAAAGTCCAGTCACACTGCCAGCACAATCCTGCCAACACAAGCTTCAACCCTGCCAATACAAGCCAAGAAATTTCTCATGAGAGTCAAAGTTGGAAAGTGTGACAATGGACTGACAGTAGGGGGACAATAGAAGAACTGTGGTTCCAGAAACAATAGCGCAGAAATGTTTTGGGGAACATACACAATGCAGAGATACGACTGTGGTGGTGTGGTGGTGTGGTGGGATCTTGGTGGAGGGATTACCATTGGGAAAAAGAGATATAAACTGTGCAGTGTGTCTGAGTATGTTCAAGGAGTGTGAGTATCAGGCTGAGTGAGGATAAAGTGCAGGGCTTTATAAAGACACACACAGAGAACAGGAGAAAGAGTCCCCTGCACTAGAATCCATCAGCAGGTCAGTAACTACAGGTACCCTCTGGATGACCTGCAAATAGTTCTGTAAAGGGAAAAAATATACATTTTTATAAGTTCATGGGGGCGGGCAGGGCAATTAACTACTTGCAGGGGAGTAGTGGGTGAGATCCATATTACAGATACAATACAATGAAATGTCTTTTTTCCTGGAGAAACCAGAAATGAAAATGATTGTGCAGTATTTTTGACATTTTACTGCACTGATGATATCGAATCTGATTAGCCATCAGAATTTTATTGTGAAAGCCAACAGCTCAACCTTTGACCTCACATCCTTCCAAACAGTGGGATGTTCACTGATCTGACAGCGATGTAAGCTAGCTGCTGGATGAAATGGATTACATAAAGGCAAAAATAGACCAAAAGTGGAGGATACCACACTGTGGAAAATACTTTGTCAAAGGCCAAGTAAAAAATTTAGGAGCAAATTGGTGTGATTAGAGACTGTGAGAGTAACGTTGTCGGTGGCTGTTTGCAAGTGCCAAAAGGTCTTATTTTTTGAAAGCCACAAGCTAAGCACAACATCGCCAAGGAAACACATCTATAGGTGCAGTAGTACAGCTGCTGCACTAGTTAAGAACACAAGAAGGTGACAAGTGAGTAACTGTGTGTTTAATCATGGGCGCATGTCGGGTTGCAGGACTGACATTAACAGTTCCAGATTTGACTTAGAGATAATCATGGACAGGTGGGTTTGCAGAACTGTGCCCTGCACCAATCCAATGCACATGCGATGTCTGACCTAACTTTAACTTGACCAACAAAAGATCACACAAAACTCTTTATGTGACATATGACATACCATAGTGCACGAACCACATTATCGCTAGTTTCTTGGAAAATCTAATGTCATACGTGTTGTGAAAACAGTGAAATCATGTGGTAAAGACGATCCAAATTTATTTAATATCTATTATCAGCTCAGTGATATGAGATAAACTCGCTGCAATGCGTATGCAGGTCCATTAAATCTTGTCTTTTGTGTTTGAGTGCATGCATGCGTGTGCGTTGCTATGGCTCCCATTAAGAGGGACATAAACAAACACAAACTGATTAGATGCTGGAAACATTCAGCTATAAATATTACTGCGAAATTACTGAAAATATCCCCCACTGCTACAACTCATTTGTCTACTAAAAGATGTTTACTTCACATTATTTACCATTATTTCCCTAGTACGGCTCGTGTTGATATAATGGCGTGACTGACAGAAACTGAACACTGTTCAAGGTTGTTAGGAGAACAAAAATGTGGAAATTTTCTCCCTTCCAAAGTTGATGAAGGTCACAGCGACTGATAAAGACATTATGCTTGCATGAATGAAATAAATAAAAGTTTTCAAGAGTCACAACTGCTGGTCCTTTCAATATGTGAAATTCCATCTTAATCCTAACTTCCCTTCCTGCGGTCATGCAGCATAAGTGCATTTGGCTGAGGGAAGCTGCAAGCTGTTACTAATTGATCTCCTTCTCACTCTGCCATTTATTTTCTAATCTATCCTTAAAGACATTCATCACTCTCATCTTTTCTTATGAATGTATAATCAGACACACTGCCTGTCTGTCTGTTACTTACGGGTTGCGAGGTGGAATTATTGAGGAAATGACCAAGATAACTTGATGCTGATGGGGTAATAACCAGGTCCTTACAGGTAATGACTGGGTCCTCTTGAGTTTCAAGTCCTTCCTGTCACAATGTGTTGTGCTGAAGTGCAGTTTGATGGAGTGAGAGGTATGACTGTGCATATGAGTTTTTTTTTTAAGGGCTTTTCTTTTTGTGTTTATGTAGGGGTGAGACCAAAACACAGCATGAGGACACAGTCAACTAAAACACATCAGACAGCATTCATTGTATCCCCGGTCACTTGATGAAACTCATCCAAGGCTTTGACAGTGGAAAAAAGCACCATATGTGTGCTGAATGTCTACCCCCTTGTGGACAAAAGACATATTGCTCAGTCTTGTACAGTATACCAATAACCACAAGGAATGTTCAATCAGATACAGACAATCTAAAAGTGTACAAAAGAAAAACTGGATTTAAAACTAAAACCCATTTGATGTTGAGTAAATAATAAACTGGCAACGATGCAGAGGTGCAGTTGGCTCAGCATAGATGATAATGTCAAGGTATGTGAATCCTCCAATCCCTGCTTCTGCCCTAAGTGTTCTTGTGAATACACCTGTCAGGTTAATCTCCACTAACCTGAGACAAACCTGTGGTTCGACTGTTTATGCCAAGCAACACTGAAAAGCTGTGAGAGCTGCCAACTCTGAGCCCTACGGGCCCGACTATAGGCAGAGCAGCAATGTGCAACGGACCTGTTAACCCTTAGCGGCAGAAAAATCACACCAATCTCTCTGACATCACAGTGTGCTAATTTAAGACTGATAATCCAAGTACAGTACCCTCTCTTTCACACACACACACACTGGTTTCTTCATTCACTTCTCACTTCCCTTTCCCGTCTAACTGAGAGTGAGGTTGGCATACAAAGCTCCACCAGGGAAAAGGACCCAGGAAAGGAGATTTTTGTGAAACTGATCCTATAGTCTGATACGTCTTTCCACGCAGAGTATGACTGGAGAGACACACGCAATTTAGTACATCCTAAGGGTGTATACAGGTGCAGAAGAGCTCTGGATGCTGTTGGCAATGTGGTTAAACTGATACTGATCTCAGAGCTATTGCTTACACAGTGACTCACTGTGGCACAGCCTTGGCACGGAGGTGCCGATTAACCAAAGCATCCCCTTGGCACACTCTCCCTCTGTGCGGATGATTTTGATTTACTGATACATTCTTTAAAAGAGATGGGATTTTTTTTTCTTTTTTCAACCAAGTTAAATTTATTATTGTCTAATATTGCACAAGCACACCCAAATGTGTAAGTAAAAATAGGTTGTTGCACACTACAGCTGTGCCCATTCTAGTTTAACCAATAATGTATGCAGAGACGGGCAGTATTTCAATTACATGTATTTAAAATATGTATTTAATTGCTTTAGAGTATTTTATCATTTGTATTTTCTGGGCAGAGAAAATGAATATGTAGTTGTAACAAAATACGTCACAAGCTTGTATTTGTGTATTTCAAATACTTAAAATACATTATTTAATATGTCATTTTATTTTCAAATAAGACAAAAATATTTTATTATCTACCATTTGTGTGTGAAACAGAAGTTTGTCTGTGCTTACATGTGCAGAGAAAGTGCTATTTAAAAACAAGAACATTAAAATCACAACAAATCACATCCAAACAGAAAATAAAATACATTTACATAAAGACACAATAGAAGCTACATTAAAAAGGGTACCAGGTACTTGATGGTTAGGACTCAGTTGGGGTTAGGAGGAAGAATAAAGAGATCTAAAGTGCTATGTGCTGAGGGAGAAGGCTGACTTTAAAAAGTGGCCGTCCTTACTAATGTAAGATATTTTATAGGAACAGGAATAAATGATTTTCTACATGTTTTTCTTTTCGCAGGGGACTCTGTACCTGACTGCAGTAACTGAAACTGGTGATTTAGTGGATGGCTGTGGTCATCTAAGATTTTACTTCTTATGAATTGGACTGCTTTGCTGTGATGATGGGATGGTTGTTTTTTTGTTTTTTGTTTTTTTGTTTGAGATAGAGGTGTGTGGGCTGCAGTTATACCCGTGGGCACGCAGTAAACCGCAGATCAGGCAGGGCAGTTCGTAAACATTAAGATATCAGATTAATGTTGGATGGGGTTTGTTTGTGTTTGTGTATCATTTATGAGGAAAATATTAATTACATTCTCTAAAATGTGAACAAATTTAAGCTAAATTTTTCTACACACAGAGACTAATGAGCAAAGTGCCACTGTGCCTGGGTCTTGTCTCGCTACACAACATTCATATAAGAGCCTACATGTGCATATTTTATGACTTGCATTTCACTTTCTTTGTCATCTGTGATGTTAAAACATCACATCTTCACACAGTCAGAGAAAGTTAAAGTATGCATCAGCCTGTGGTTGAGTTATAAAAGCAGCAGACTGCTGCAGCCGCTGTCTGGCATCGCCTGTCCTGCACACTACGTCCTCCTCCATGCCTTGAATTAAGTGATTATTTCCACCAAACCAGAATTGGGGATCGTTGGAACAGTGGAAAGATAAACCAAGACATTTTAGTGAGTTTTATTTTGTTTCTGTCGAGTCTGAATAAAGCTGATGATGATGATGATGATGACGACAATGATGATGATGAAGGAGTCTGGTAAGTTTGGCAAGAGCAATTAAACAGCTTTTTCTAGTTAAAGAGAACGTATCTCTCTCTCTTTCAACAAAGGTCTCTCATTGTAGTGATTCTTTCCATTGTGTTGTCAGACACTTAAAATAACAATCTCCGCCAAAAATAAGTAATCGAGAAAGCATTATCTGTCCTGTGCGCTTTGTGGTGTGCCGGTGTGGCTGTGGCCAACATCACCTGCGCTCCTCTTCCCTGCTTCCATCAGTTAGTTTTGTGAGACTGGGTTTGTAAAGTTTACAGCTTGTCATGCTGTTGCATTGCTTTATGTACCATGTCACTGCTTAAAAGCAAGCGCTGAAATGCTTTTATCAACAACTCAGTGCACCTTCTGTCATCAGTTAACCACCAGCACATGTTGTCAACAGGATTTTTTTAAGAAGTGTGACATGTAACACTGTCACTAAAACTGTATTTATGATTTCCTTTATTTATAATTCTTCATTGAAATGTTCTCCCTGTACATTTTTGAAAGCTTCTCTCTGTTTCATCCTGTAATTGTAATGCACACTGATTCATAAAGGGAAAAAAACGACTGCTCGACTCAAAGCATCTCAGGAGCAGCCCTGCAGTGTGGGTGCAGGTATCTAAATTAAGGACAGGGTGGCTGGTTAGCATGCAGAAATGTTATTTCTTCACATTCTGTTGATAACTGTAGTTAATTTTTGAATGTTTTAAGTTAAACTTCTTTCATATTGCACCTCTAAGGTCAGACCCATATTGGGGTTAATAAATGCCTAAAATATCATAATTATCAGATGCATTGAATGTATTTTTGTATTTTCAAACTACATATTACTTGTATTTACATTAAAATAATTTTCCACACCATTAGTTTTTGTATTTTAAGTACATTTGATTAGCAAGTATTTGTAATTAGTAACAAGATACTTTTTGATGTGTTTGTGCCCATCTCTGAATGTAGGGAGTGGTTCAAGTGTGTGATAGATGCGGTGGTGCACACAAATGACACAAAATTCAACATTCATTCAGCACCATATTGCAAAGAACCATTTTGTGTTTTGGCATCCTGCTTTAATCAGGAGCAGACAGATTCCAATCATTGGCCATTTAAACCCTCTCTCCAAGGACGGATATGCAAGTGGTGTCATTCATCACACAGACAGGGCAAATCACACTGCAGTTCTTAAAAAGCTGGTGTCTATGAAACATCCTTTTTGTGACTCATATTCATTTGTGATGTCTCTGGGTGCAATCGTATAAGTGACAAATGCATAACAGTCTTAGAAACAAAAAAAAAAAGAGCTCAAATAAATCCAAATATTCTGTGTGGCCAGTCTTAAATCAAACATGAATCCAATGATAATTATTAGCAACCTGAGCCAAATAATAATTTGGGTGTAGTTCTAATGGTGTGTTAAGTACACATCATTAGACAGTTGAGAGAAACCAGTATGTATTTGTGTGAGCACTTCTAAATGTATGTGAACATCCATGTATCTGTATTGGTCTAACAATGACAGTATACATGTTATCCTGTGCCAGTGCTGTATTGGGGTTTTCATGGTGCCCTAGGGAAGCCAGCCCCCACCAAAGCTCATAAAAACTCCAAAACAAAATACATAAATAACAACAAGAATAATTACCATCCCCATCCTCAGTTTGCAGCAAATTCACACAGCAACCACACCAAGCACAGCAAGGGAGACATGGGATCTAGGGATCTTAGAGCAAATCAAAACCAACACTGTCTTTCCTGGGAAGGTCCCAGGGCCTTTGTTATCTGCCTTCAAACCAGTATGATTCATCAGCTGCATTATGGATGTTATTGTTGGCTGTGGGAAAGGTTCTCCTCATAACCCAGAAGTACGGCAGAGATAAATGCCTTTTATATCACTGTATCCCCATCCATCTAACATTTATGAGCAGTATTTGTGCTGATCATTTCATAACAGCATGAGCAGGTGGAGCCCTTTCATTCTCCTTACCAAAGGCGCTTTACGTCAGCCATAAAGGGATGAAGCCGCTGAGATCCTACACCCCACCACCACCACCAAACACACGCAAAGAATGCCACTAGCTGTCAATCATTTTAACTGACCCGGCCTCTCATATCCCACAAACCCAATCATCAGTGATTGTCAGTCGGCAGGTCTATAAAGCCTGGTGTTTACTCCGTCTAGACAGAGGACTGGGGGACTGGCAGCCATGGGCATCTGAGTAGTATATTGCACCCAGTTTAACCACAGATGAGAGCACCACTGTCATTTAACACCATAAATCAGCCCCTTGCACATAAACAGTTTGTATGGGCTGGGGTGTTCAGAAACCAATTTGAAGAGTAAACCGAAAACAAAGTTTCAAAGCATAAGAAGCTCAGTGTAGGAATTCCTTTTGATTAAGCGCATTAGCACACTTGATTCCCGAGGCTAAACTGCACAGTGCCATAAATCATCAAGCTGAGGCAACATTATAGCTTCTGTGATTCCCACACCATGCGTGTTAGCATGTTGGATTGTTTTTACAGCTTCATGGATGAAGTGAGACAAGGCTGAGTTGTATTGGACCTGAAGATGAACTGAGACACTGTATTAAAAAGATGCTTTGGATTATTTGAAGCAGGGTTGTGCAAGATACTTACTGATAATCAGTGTACTACCTGCAGTAGATGGGGGTTGACACACCCCTAGTTTAGAGTAGCAGAGAGGAGTTCCCACACATAAGCTGAGCAATGTACTGCTGTGGATGGGGTCAGCAAAAACAGGTATTTGCTACCTTACCATAAAAAGGTTTACCCAAAAAAAACCAACAACATCAATATCAGTTTAAGTGCATGCTATATTTGGAATATTTATAACATTTTACTTTGCCATCAAAGAGAGTTTTCTGATGGGAAATTGCCATTATGAAAGTTAAATATTACTCTCTCTAATCCAACCAAATTCTGTATGCAAAATAAGTAATTTTACCTTGCAGGACATGGAAATTGCTAGTCTACTTTCAATTTGTTAGTTTTTTGTTTTTTTTTGTTTTCTTGAGTGACATCTGTGTTTTAAAAGGATAGTTTGGATTCACTGAAGTTACACAAATAGACAAACAGATCAAGGCAGATGCACACCAGCAACTCCTGTGTGTGTGGAAAAATCATTTTGCCTTTGAAGGTTTGGAGAGAGCCATTTGGCTTATACAGCAGTGGTTTCCAGTCAAAAAAGGCTTTCTGAACATATTCTGAATATAGCGTATTTTAAAACTGATATTGATTTTTTAGGTTGACCTTTTTTTAGTGGCTAAAATACATTGTGCTGCTGACCCTGTCCACAGCAGTACATTGCTTAACTTTTTGCTGGTGTCCTTCTCTGCTTTTCTAAACTTTTTAATGCAAAAAAATTTATTTTTATAGTAAAGGTTGCAGACCCTTGCACTACAGTGAACAGAGCTAAATTTTCACACAGTTATCTGGGCAAATAAGAATAGTTGTTGCTGTGGGTGAAGCGCTCTTCTCTCCAGAAAACAAATATTATTTCCCCCCTTTAACTGGCCAAGCACTGACAGAGACATACTGTACTAGGCCTCTCCTCAGTGTTTCCAACTGAAACCTCACTCAGACCTCAATTTAAAATGGCTTGCAGTGATGCCTGGAAAAAATTATGCCACCACACATATTATCATATTAATTACCACAGTGTATTTTCGCTCACCAGGAGGAGAAAAAAAATCACAAAATAAAGAATCACAAAAATGAAAATGCTGTCTAACCAGAGGAATTTGTTTACATGGAAGTAAAGAGCAAAAAAAAAAAGTACAGAACAGTTTTACACAGCAAGAGAGGAGTCTTCAAAACACCATAATTTGCAAGAGAGGCTTTAGGAAAAAAAAAGAAGACTAATTGCAACATCGAGTTTGAACATCTGTTGAAGGATGGATTAACACGCTGAGCTATGTTGGTGCTTTTCAAGAACACCAGACTTTTTCTCACACTAAATATAGGACTGAGACTGTATATTTGGGATTCTGCAAATGTAGATATGGGCGAAGGGAGGGGGAATAACCTACACAGCTGTGACAAGGCCGCTAAACAGTGCGGCCGCTTTTGCTATGATGTGGACTGATAGCGTCTATCCCGTCTACAGCCTCTCGACTGGAACCGGTGCCATATCACTGAAAGGAAGTGGACCTGTTATTGTTATGACCTCAAAGGCTTTGGGTGGTCCACATCAGACGTACACACACACACACACACACACGCACGCACGCACAAGAAAGAGAGCCAGACTGAGACAAGAGACAGCAGGCGCACGCAAATATTACTATATGAAACACTTTGATACAAGCTCTGCGAACACCTGCCATCTACACACATCGCTGCTTGTGCTGACCTAGAAGGGCATGCAGTGCATTCACCCGCACTTTGATATACAGAACTAATCTCTGGAATGTATTTTTCAAGTAACCAATGCAAACTATTTACAATGAAAGCATCTACACAGGCAAACGTATCCAGGGATGACTCATATCGCTATAAACACTACGTACACATGCACGTGGCGAGAGATAGCCACAGGCTTCCTCCGTCTTTGTCAGGGGTTGATGTGAGCTGACGCTGGCAGAGATTCATCATGGCTGGAGCACAACATAGACCTGTCCAAACAGCAACACATTCAGCCTCGCCCAAGATAAGCAGGACGACGCTAATCTCCACACAAAAGACACAAAGCTGAGCACATTAGCACGACAAATCTGAGAAAACACCAAGGTGCTTCTCTTAACAGGTCTTTGCAGAGTCTTTGGTTACTTTTCTCTTTGAAAGAATAGTTTGGATTATTTGTGTGACGTGGTAGGTTGTGAGGTACTTATTGAAAGTCAATGTATTGACTATTGTATAAGCAATCTACTGCTGCAAAGAATGCCAACCGTTTAAGCTTTCAGATGTGCATTCAGGCTCATAAGCGACTTGGTAAAGTGTGTGGGGCAGCATTCCAGTAATGCATTCAAAGCTGTTTGGTTTTAGAGTTCACATTGTTTGAAAAAAATCCATCAGCACACACCCAATAGAGTGAAACATTACTGTATCCAGTTACCAGGAGTGAAACTCTATACCTGTGAGGACACAGGTCTTACACACGCAGACAGGAAAACACTCACCCTCCCTCAGACAGACTGAAAGAGACATGCTCATATTGGCTTTAACAAACCTGAACAGCAGCTCACCTCCCATTTTGTCGTGCCCACGCACACATGCAACACACACAAACACACATGCACATAGACAAATAGTGGCAATCAGTGGGTGGATGTCAGCCCCCAGACAGGAACTGCTCCCAACACTTGTAACGGAGCTCATAAATCACTGCACACATTGGGGTAATGATCCATTGAGAAGGAGAGGAGAAACTGGCCTCTAAAATACAGACAGTGCCCCTTTCAAAGACCACACCGCAGCATTCACAGCTCAGCCTCCTGTCTGGAAGCGCTATCATTAAAATGATTATCACTGTGCACAGCTTTGACAGAACCTCATCACAACATAACCATTGGGTAGCTCTGTCGCTCAGCGCTGTACATTTGCTAACTATTATTCAAATGTGAACTTTTAATATTTGATATTTGAGTCTATTGGCACAAAACATGCTTTATATGTTAGAATAGAATAGAATATGCTATATGTTGCTATGGAAAATAGCAAAAATAAAAGTAAAAAAAAGAGGGAAAAACTGGATTGGATATTGTTTAGTATAAGCAGGATGTTTATGTTTTTTTGTTTATTTAAATAATGATGAATCAATCAATTGATTGTTAGTGTCACTAATGATTGATTAAAGAAAGTGCTTACAATTTGCAACCCTAGTCTGCATTGCTGCACTGAATGCACCTGCGTGACAAACCTCAGTCACACTGAACTAATACTATTTTATATGGTCTCTTTGGTATATTTCCCATCCAACATTTGACCATTTATGCTTTCATCTGCCAGACAACTAATTAGATATTCGAATAGTTTGAACCTCTGTAGGAATACTCAAATGTCATTTTTGTCCAGTTTTGACAGCCCTAGTATTTGTGTTGTTATCCAAGCACCTCTGTCTATTTGGTACAGCAGCATGTCCATGTTTGTGCATCTTCATGTGCATGCATGTCTTCCTTGCTTCCATTTTCAATATGGCAGCCTGGTAAGTAACTTCCTCAAATTAGAGCTAAAGAGTACACCAAAGCATTTTTCTGAAAGCACTTTAAAAAAAAAAAAAAAAGAAAGAAAATAAGCAACACAGCAACAGAATCTTGACCTAATTTTGATTGGCATTGCACAGTTTGACCAAAGCCAAATTGGCATTCACCTGGTCACAATATATCGTATTACAACTAAATAGTGTTTCTGAAAACATTTATGCAAGAAATGTAGTAATAATCAAATACAGTTTGATCTGAGTTTTTGAGTAGTTAGTATTCAGTTGAGACTTTTCCTCCCAACTTTTTTGAGCAAACAGCATGCATTTGTTTAGGTCTGATGTTGATAGGACTACTGCGACCCCTAAACAAAGTAAGTGTCATATACAGCACCTTTATTTGCAATCAATATGGTGTTGCCGTTTGTAGTATAGTAGAAAATCTGAGAAAAAGGATTCACATTTGGCCTCCTTGTGCTCATAAACTCAAAATAAACTCATGTTGTTAGATGATATGCCCAAGATAAACATATACTGTATTTTACAATTAAATATTACTTGAGAGTGGGCGGACAGAATGTGTGTATGCGTGCTGAGCACTCCTGTGCCTAGGTTCTGCCCCTCCCCCTTTGCAGGTTGCAGTGATTGGCAGCAGGTGCAGTCACTCTGCAATCAGGGCCTGGTGCTCAAAAGCTGGGAGAGTGCAGCCAGACAAGGCCAGTGGGCCGCTTGGCAGACTGAGGTCTGCAAGGCTGCAGTCTAGCCCTGCAGTGGCAGGCTAGACTGCTTGTGGTGTTTTGTGTGACATGTGCTTTGCTAGCTCTCATAACTAGCAAAGTCACTCGTGTTTATGTATCATGTGTCTTGCTAGCCTCCACGGTTAGCAATGACACTCGTTGGGTGCTCCATTTGCCCCATGTGCTTTGCTAGCTGGCTTTTCCTCATTTTACTGTTTCTTCAATGAATAACAGACTTCGGGGAATTCCAAAATGCATCAAACTACATTTGAGGGAAATACTTAATTCCAGAATATCTCCTGAGGACATGACTGTGTGCAACTCCTTTTCTCTAAGGAGATCTTGATAACAAGAAAGGAAAATATTTTCTTAAGATGCTTTATATTTTCTTAAGATGCTTTATATTCAGCTGGGAACTGTTGTTAATACTGTGCTCTGTGTGAGAGACTGTGAGGCCCTGAAGGAAGTAGATCACGAAACTGATCTGAAACCTGGTGTTCATATTCTGTGGATTTCCTCCACGTTAATTTCATCAATTATGTATTTACCTGCAATCTGCAGGCTATCAGTCTTTTGCGGGAGAAGAGGGGCACATTCTACCTGGTAGCAATTTAGAGATTCAGATTGATTAGCATACAAACAGGTCTTTGAGAGCTAATCATAAAATCCATTTCAGGGCTGAAGTTCAACAGGGGATCAATTACCTATAACAGCATATCAATGATTGTTTCCAAATACTTGACAATTAGAGTAAAACAGCTTTAGCATGTCATCAGTGTTTTTGAAACATGCTTAACAACTAAAAACAGATAATATTACCTGTAAATACATCATCAGTTTCTTTTTCTGAACAATTTCAACACCATTCGTATTGCCTCCTAGTGGCTGGGCCTGGTATCACAGACTACCACTGCTGAATGTACTGGCTCCTCTGCTTACCAGTTTTTAACACTATAGAGCTCCCAAGAGAGCTGTGGAGCTGTGCTGAGAGAGTGTGAAGCTGCCTGCTGACAAAGTCCAACAAGAGCTTCAGAAAAATCCCTGAAAGCACATTCAGAACAACATGAATTTGATAGCGACTTTTGAGTGTCTGAGGACAAAAGCAGAGCAAGAATGGGTAATTCCATATGCATTCCTCAACCAAAATTATGGGCACTTAAGAGTAAGAAGAGCAAGACACACAACCGTAGTGCTTTGACAGTATTCCAGTGGAATGGTCAAATCTATAGAGCAAGAAATCTCTCAGTACTGTGAGATACATTAGGCTACATTCCCTGTCACAGACTGAAAATGCATCTTCCCATGAAGACTCTCATCAGCGTCTGCCCAATACATCTTATATTCTCTGCTGACTCTAGAGCGCAATCTTAAGATTTATCTTCCCTCCTTACCGCTTCACATTTGATGATCTGCAAATAAACCACAGTGATCCAAAATGCTTTTTACTCTTCATAAATACAGCCTAACTTAAAGAAATATCATACAATTTTACGTGAGTACAACTAAAATGTGAGACTAAATGTGTGTATTTCTAACTTTTTAAACTTAAATGAATACATGTTGTATGTCAGTGCATATGTTGAGACTTAAAGTACGTGCATTAACTGATAACCTAGAGAAATTTCTGAGTCTAGTCTAATGCCCTCTGATTACAATTAAATGTTGCGTTTTGAAGATGGTGGAAAAGTTCAACATCTGGATTTTCAGAACAGTCAGCTGGAACTTCAAAAATAGGAATAGTGTCAATACATGCAGTACTTATCTACAGCTACAGACCATTCAGTAGGAAATCAAATTGACCAAACGTTTGACAACAACATATGTATACTGACACAATGTGGCAAGTCAGTGTTAATGTTCTAATGTACTAATTGTCTGAATTTAGTCAGTCAGAAAACAGTCAACAGAATTTCAATAATGTTCACCAGCTAGATTATTTTCCTCAAAAGGTGGTCAAAATAATTCAATATGATGCTATCCATACTAAGGATGTTAATGTCATAATAATCCCAAATACTGTAGGTCAAAACTAAAGTAGGACTCATGGAATAAGTGTTGATATATTTCAGTATATGTCAGTGGCAGACAACTGCTCATAGTTTTGTGTTGTGTCCATCAAAAAGCATCAAACTTCATGCAGCACAACCCACTCCTCCATTCTTGGTTTATATGTTAAGCATGTTCAAAACACTCATAGTTTCTCCTCAACACAGCCACTTCCCTGTCATCCATTCACCTCCTCACACCTGTAGATATGAAGCTTCAGGATCATCAGTATCAAAAGAAGTGGATCACTGGGATCAGATGGCTTTGAGAAGTTCCTATGGACATTTTAACATGTTTTTAAGTGATTTTCTTAAAATTGAAATTAATTTTAACTACAGCTGCAATCACCCAAGAAGGAGCGAGCCACTGTTCAGAGCCACCTTTTATGGTTGTACTTCACTAAAGATACATTTCTGAGTGACATTTAACACATAATTTGGTTGATAACTGTGGGCTGGTTTAGATTCTACTTTAGAAACTTTTCCAACATTCATCAAATTTGGATGGTATTAGTGAAAAAATTCTAGCACAACACACGTTTGTCCCTTGTACCGAGACTTCTTTTTCTCACTAAAATGGTGATGTATGTATGCAGCGTAAACGCACATATATCACATATCACATACAGCAATAAGGATACTTAGAATAGGTATAAATGCAATTCAAAATAACAATTCTGCACTTACTGTTTGGGTTTCTGTATGAGTTGTATTTCTGCTGCTTGGCTGCACTCTCCTATCAGGGACAAGAGCAAAGAAAACAGTCATTTGTTACCATACATACTGAGTACAAGAATTACACACCACTGACTCACTAGAGAACTCAAGGAGTTTGATATTCAAACACACACACACACACACATCTGGAGGGCACCAAGAAAATTAGGCTACAAATAAATAATCACTTAGAAGATCCCAGTTAAGTAACTCCCACAATCCCAGTGTCCCTTCCCACTGCATGAGAAAGCTAACCATGAAACAGTAAGATTGCTTCAGTGCCTCTTGGACACACTTCAAAAGTCGAATTAATCCCTGAATATCTCTGGCAAGATAAACAATGCAACAATGCAAAACAATATTAATCAATCAGAAAAAAGACATCTGAACAGCCCGGCCCATTCATTGCAGCGGTATAGAAGCAGTGTGCCAAACTGGAATTACTGGTAAGTCGCATAAAGGGCTCATACTGTATGTGGACATGCTGAATGCACAGAAACAGCTAATGATATAAATCAGATTTTCATGTTGATCAATATAAAAGCAAAGGACTGGAATGTTTTGGAATAATATATAAAGTGATGGCAACCGACACCGTGTCAGTCAAACTCAAGAGCTCCACAAAGTGTGAGTTTGAAGGAGCCAACAAAAACACAGTGGCTCAAACTGACGACTCTCACTGTTTACTCTGAATCTGTGCCCGCTCTATCAATTGGAGGAGGGACATGTGTTCTTATGAAGGGCTCCAAACACTGTTTTCATTTATTCACGCATTTACTTCAAGACAATAACATATTCAGTAGAGCAATAAAAAGCAATATAATAACAGATGCCAGTGTTTTGCAGCTCACTAAAAAACAGCAAAATATTTGGTAAAAGTCAGCTCTATTAAATAAAAGACAGCATTCTGAGGTTTGGAGACTTGCAAGGAAAAGGATAGACAATCATATCAATCCATCTTTCTGCACAGGCTTAACAGCACATATTGAACACTAAAGCTGCTGCAGCTTATGTGCTGCTCATGATGCATCTCCTGTGTAGATGCAGAGTTGCTTGTGAGAGCATGCACATTCTTTCAAATCAGCCTTGGGTTGAGGAACATAAAAAGTATGCTCTCCTGCTAGCCTCCAGCAAAGAGTGATGTATTAGTGGAAATGCTGACAATGACTCATATTACAGAACAGCTAGGCACCCCATCTTAATTCCAACTGAACTCAACCCAGCTGGATATTGACAATCTGTGATTTATCTCTGCTTGAGTTTGACAAAAGAACCATAAACCAGGGGGAAAAAAATCTCAACTCAAACCCTGAAGGGAAAATTCTAAACTTTCACATTTAAAAATTGATTTTCAATGGCAAATCTGAATTTGAAATGACTGACAAAGTGATGTGGCTTGTGGAACTGGGATTAGTTTGCTCTTTTTTCATAAGGGACTTCTGGATTCGACACTGGCTCAACAGGCAGTATGACTCTGAGCTGTATCTTTTTGCAAGGTTCAAGGGGTTCATTCAATGGTTATTTTACAAGACAAGGTTGTATAATGAAATTTATGTTTGCGGTCCCATTATACCGCACACACACACAAACAATACAGAACAAAACATAATGAAAATATATTCACTCTGACTGAGTGTGGAGGATGAATTCCATGTTTTTTACTTCCGCCAGGCGTAAGCCTGGAGGTGACCACTTGCGTATGCAAGTGTTTGTACCTGGAGCGTGTCCACAGTTGATCTTGATTACTGGACTGATCAGCCTAAATTCTTTTTTAGGCACGTTCATGACTGTATGCTGAATGACCTCTGTGATTCACACTTGTTGAAAATTTTTTATTCATTTATTTTTTTTGGCTCCACACTGTGACCACAGGCATTTTATTTTTGGGTGATCCCATTCTTGTGAACACGATATCTCAGGAAGACCTTGAGAGATTTTTTTTTTTTTAAAAACTTGACACAAATGACCACTTGGACCCAAGGATGAACAGATTAGATTTTGGTGGTCAAAGGTCACAGTGAGCTCATGAAACCTGTTTTTGGCCATTACTCAATAATTAATAATAATGATTATAATTAAAACTATTTTTTCACCCAAATGTCTAATAGGAAAGTAGCAGTGCTGTAGAGTAACTACTTACATGTAACTAGTTGCATGTAATTAAATTACAAAATAAAAATACTTGTAATCCAGCACAGTTACTGACAGAAAGTATGTAATTAAATTACAGGCACTAAATGTTGATAATGTGATGATTACAAAGAGGTTACAGGCAAATATTATTTTCAGGTTGCGTGGCAGAGATCTGCACTCTACTGAGTGCACTTTTCTACTTCTTTCTTATTTTGGCCATAAATCAAATAAAGTTTAAGGTTAAAAACTCAAAGCCAGTGGGTATGTTTATCCAGAACCTCCAACAACTGAGAACTGCAAATATTTAACTTTTACTACTGTCATCTGCTTGCACGTTTCTGATATGTGGTGTTTAGTTTGCAAGGCGAGGCATCTCCCTCTGTCGACTTTTGAAATATCTGTGCAAACATGAGGACACTACATGAGTCAACATGACGCTCATCTTCACAAGGGGACTCTGAGACATCTTAGACTATCAAGCTCTTTGACTATCCTGAGGAGAAAGATACAATGGTAGACTACAACAACCACATATGGAAGACATTATGGGCAATTACAGTACAGTAGTTGAGACACTTATATAAGCTATGCAATATGTACACAGGAAAAGCCACAGCATGTATCTGCTAGGTCCAAAAAAAGGACGGGGGGTGAATGAATGCTGGCAAACAAGGGTCAGGGTAAAAACATGCCTCTCTGTGCCAAAAGCCAGAACTGATTTGTCTGAGGGCCACATAAAATAGATCACTAACAGGTGGAAAGAACAAAGATTTTACAGACTTGCTGTTTCACTGAAGAGTCTGCGTGTGGTGGATGGAAAGTGTCACAGGTGATTGGTTAGTTATTTCTAAAGCGTAGCGTGCTTCGTAAGCACACAGTCATGTATGATCTTTATCTGATTGTGCATTGAAACAAACAGGCACTGTTGTTTATAACCGTTGTGGTCTCACCATCTAAATATTCATAGAGGCAAATGAGTCTCCCCTCCACAAAATGAGAGCTTTCCAGTCAGACCCCCAAGCCACACTGATTGAATCTAAATTCATAATGACAAGACAACTGCACATGCCACAGTACAAACACTATTCTTTATAGACTGTGTTCTCAAAAAGCATTAACTTGTTTCATGCACATGGTTTGAATTAAGGTGGATTGGCAGTACTCAGTGTGTAGTAGTGGAAAGCTGTTATTTTCAAACGCCCACGGGCCTCCTTTTTCAGGGTCCATGTACTGCACAATGCAACTTTCCCTGACCAGACGTAGGGATGTATCTCTGGAGCAGACAGAATAGATCAGGTTCAGCTCAAACACTGGCTGCACATGAGGATGCACTGCTGCTCTCTGTGCAGAATAGTGACACACAAGCCAAAGAACCACTGCCAAAGCCTGTGTAACACTTGGTTCTTATCAAATCATTGCAAACATCATCCTCAGGTTACCATGAACTGTGAAGGCAGAAAGATATAATCCTAAAACTTTTTTTTTTCACACCCAAGAAACCAAATATCTTTAGCCTCCTTCTGTCAGTTTGGGTGACAGTGTTCACATGCTTGTCTCAGCTGGCTGGGTAATTGCTGAGCATTGTTATCTGAGAATGGAGCTGTTCACTGAGCGGAAAGTTCTCTGAGCAATTTCTCCAGCACTGCAATCAAAGATATATATGATATTCTCACAGTTAACTATGTAACCTAACAAAATAGTAACAGGCAAAACAAAAGAGCTGTGCCAACAAGTGTTCTGAATTATGAGAGTAACAATGATTACAACAAAGAAAAGCACTGATTGTGGATTACGACTCAAGTATGCAACAGGTCTTAGCACCTCTCTGACATTTCCCATCGACCTTTGGAGTATTAATGTATCAATGATAAACAAAAAGAAATTATAGTAACACTTTACCCTAAGGCTTTGCATAAGACTGGCGTTACACAGTCATAACCATGCAATGAGACCTGTTATGAACATGCAGTTTTTAAGAATGTTTGTGACTGTTGTCATTAAATGTCATTTGGTCAGTTATGTTACTTGTAGGGTTGACTTTGTTTGAGATATTTTTGTTTTGACATCTTGACATTAATCAAGACAAAAATGTCTTTGTTATGACAACTTGATATTAACTAAGACAACATAACTTGTCAGTGTCTTGGTCTTGACAATCTGACATAGTCAAACTTAAAGAAACTGTTTAGCTTTATGTTTTAACATTGTATTAACCTGGCATATGTGGTTGTTATGACACTGGCTGTCATGAGACCATTATAAGTATGTCATGAATATTTTCCCTGACTTCAGATTTTCCCTGACTTTGTCATAACAATGTCATTAAGTTGTATTACACTCTCAAATGCTTTTGTAACAATGTCATGAATAATTTCCTGGACTTCAGGTAGAATGGTATCATTTGGGCATAAAGATGTCATTAAATGTGGCTGATGGACAGACAACTGTTAGCTAGTTTTCTTGTTGTTTAAGTCGGCTAACCGCTGTCTGTTGTTATCTGTAGCTGCTGTTAGCTACTTAGTTCAATTAGCCATAGAACTAGACATCTAATTAGCTGACTAAGCCCCAGGGTGCCATGAGCCAAACCCAAACCCTGTCAAACTGGCTACTGTCGGTCTTGCAGGCTATGTTCAGTCCCGGTCTGGCCAGGATCTCCAGTACAACCGGATTCAACTAGATGCTCACAATGCTAGCATGGCGGGGTAAAGTGTGGATTGGTACTACACATGTGTAGGTCTCAATAGAAATGAGATGGAAGTGAGATTGTTCCCTCTTTTGTTACTTCCATCATCTGTTCCACATTTTCTTTCAAAATGTTATTGATTAAGGCTTAGAAATACATTAAAAAAAGGTTTTTAAAGAGTCTTGTCAGGTGTCACGACATGTTCATGGCAGTCTTATGCACACCTCTTCAAATGAAGTGTTACTGAAAATATTAAACTAGCTCAAAACAGTCAATAACATTTGTGGAAAAAAAACACTCCCCTATTCAAAAAAGGATGCCACAAATCAAACTATGGTGATACAAATTGATCTTCCTTGTAGGCCTCATCTTTTCTTTCTCCTCTAAAGTTTGGGGTCTCTTCACCACTGACGCCTCTGGCTTCCCACCACCACCAGGACAGCTAGCCAAGAAGACGAGCCAAATAAATTGCCAAACAGTTTGTCTGTCATTTGATCATACTGCAAGACGTTTGCAGTGGAAAAATGGTGGTGAGACTGTTTTTGTGTGTTCACGAACACCCGCAGATGTTTTCCCCATCTCTCCTGTGCTTTTCCCCGACACAGATCATTTGGGCAGATGTACACCCCACCTGGGGTAGAACTGACAACCAGAGCTCCCCTGTGCTTATTATGGATGTATGAAACATATCCTGTCTTTAAGAAATATCACTTGAAGGTCTGTGCTCATCATGCCATCAAACACACCCTAATCACTGGATAATCTTCTTTTCCCAGAGGCTAAACACAAATATATACAGTGTTAACTGGAAACACACATACTTACAATACCTCTAGTGTGTATTTAGTACGTTTACATATACATGCGGTGACGTAGCTGCAAGCATCTGCTCTATGCATCCCCATGATCCAAATTTCTTTCATCAGTACCAAACAGGCCCAAGGATGTGTCTCCCCAAATCTACTTCTTTGCTCAACCTGCCCTGCATGGCCCCTCTAACCTCCCCTAACAACCCTCATATTATCCCACCGCACCCACCTCTTCATCAACAGGCTTCTGTGTCCCCTCCAATGATGCACCCAGGGGGACCCCATGAGTGTCTAAGCCCATTAAAGGGGCTCCTGAACCCCTCACACCCCCCCCCCCCCCCCCCCCCCCCATGATACTACAGCCCTGTGTGGGCCTGTGGAGCCTGGGGCCTGACATGTGGAAGCAATCACAGCAGTAAGATGAAATGATATATAGAACTAATAGAGAAATGCATCAGCAATCACTAAGATCTAATGTCTAATCAAAATATATTCAGTCAGCACAAGTGGTGACTTCATAAGTCTGGGTGTATGTCTCGGAGCGGAGGCTGTGGTCAGTAATGACCTGGATCAGATATCTTATCATAATACATATACGTGAGTGCCTCCATTTTAAATATTTGCCAAAACTACTGTTCACACAGAAACTTTAAACACTACAATGATGCAATCCCGTTAGCCTATAGAGAACACATACAGTATTTGAAAGGAGTTACATAGGAATAATCGAATAAGATGCCTAAATATCAAATGTTTCTTTTTCTAGCCACTAAACCATTCATATTACCTGAGCTGCTCCAAGTCAAATCACCATATGTGGACAAGGCCAACAGGCCCACTCTCATGTCTGGCATACTCTTCAGAATGAACCTTTGTAGGAGTTGTTTTCAGCTGAGTCAAATGCTCAGATTACAGATCATTATACTGAGGCACACAGGATTGGGTTGCAATAGCTGGTTCCATTTTAATTTTAAAGATCTCTGCCTAACAAATGTTTATGTTCTCATGGTTATAAATTAGCAAACTTCTTCAGGGCAGCATTGCATTGCTTAGCTTAGCATAAAGAGTAGAAAAAGGGGGAAAAAAAGATGTTAATTTGTTAATTAGTGAGCAACCTTTAGCAGTAGATGGATTTTGTTACCTCTGGGCAATGCCAGGCTAACAGTTTCCCCCGTTTCCATTCTTAATGCTAAACTAAGCTAATTGCTTGATAGCTGTAGCTTTACATTTAAGAGATAGACACAAGAGTGCAGCGCAGCTCAGTCTTCTCATTTGACTCTTGGCAAGAAAACAAATAAGCATATTTCATACAATCATGAGGTATTCCATTAAGCCTAAGTAGTGCAGTCTACATTATTCAATCTTTGTAGGGGCTTTCTTCATCTGAGTCAAATGCTCAAATTACAGATCATCAAACTGAGGCACACAGGGTTGGCTTGTGAAAGCTGGTTCCAGTTGAATTTATTAAGTCCCATGTCTAACAAATCTTTATCTTCTCTTTCATTTTAATTAGAAGAAGAGCACTGCACCAAACATTCAGCCAGTTCACATAAATTGGAAATATGAAGTCTATATGGAAAACCTCTGGAATTTTTTTTTTTATATTTTATTTTGTGGGGCTTTTAAACTAAATACTAGCTATAAAGTTTTGTTGCTTTGTTGCCCAGAGTTAAATTACAGATCAGCTTTTGCAATCTCCCATAGGAGAAATTTGTCTTGGACATTCCAGAGAACACATGTGAGAGACAACATGTCCACACATATGTACAATCAGTACACACAGTATCACACCCAAATCCATACACACCAAAACAAACACACCAAGAATACTGCATGATGCCCACCACAAAGTTACTGCACAGCAAATATCACACATCAAAATGAAAGGATCAACACCACTGTTATGTCTTTAGGATGAATAAGACACTGTAGTCAGCCAGTGGTTCTTTTGGCTGAGAATAAGTCTAGACATAGAAGAAAACAGGAACCCTTCTCGGTCTAAAAGATTTTTAAAAAGTCACTATTTAATTTTTTTTTTATTGTTTGTTTAATCCGCAGTTACTTACGGTAGTGTTGTCATCACTGTACATAGGGGTAGGCAATGTAATGATTTTAGATAAAAATCACAGTCTAAGGCTTCAACAATTTACTTCTCAGTTGAATCATACAGATCATGATATTTAATGTCCTCTTACTTCTGTTCACATAACCTCATTGACTAACAGATCTGCCTTACGTGAACAAACCAATACAGTGATGTAGCCTACTAGATGCTATGCTGATTGGACAAATTACTTTATGTGGTTCTTCCTTGGCTGATCTATAGTAAGCAATGCAACTGTGTTGTGAGTACATGAAAAGCGTTATTTTATGATTATCTTTTGGCCTTTAGCTACAACTTCAACTTAATCAATGTTAATCACTAGTTTGAAACCTGTTTAGTATCTTAAATGCAAAATTGTGTTTTAATGGTGCAAATGCACAAATTCATAGGCTATTTCAAGTCTATAGTGGCTATAATCTACAAGGCATTGCAAAATTGAGAAAAGAAATGGCAATTTTGATCTTGGATTGTGATTGTGATTAAATAGATTGTGATATTATTTTTTAGCCAGACTGTCCATCCCAAAGGTTGCCAGGTAACCAGCAGAAGCTCGGGAAAGCTATGGTGCCCAATCAAGAAATAGTGCAACACAAAACACACATCCTGTAAAACCACAGTTTTACATTTTATTTTTTGCATGCATTAAACAAACAAGATAATTAGTGAGCTTCAGAGGAAGGTGGATTTTGTAACCTTTTGACAGAGCCAGGCTAGCTGTTTCTTCCTGTCTCCAGTCTGGTAGCTGTAGCTTTATGTTTAAAAGACAGTGAGTGTGGTATCAGTCTTCTCATTTAAATAGATTGATATGAGTTCAATTAGGGATTCAGATGGATTTGTGTTCAACAGGCAGATTTGATAACTGATTGAGATTAGATAAAATTCAACTGGGACGCAGCCCTAGATGTACATAATGTCTGTCAAGCCTTAAAGCCCTAAGAAATCTGTTACAGTTGTCTCCACTACAAGCAATCTGATATCAGTGTCAGTTACTGTGCTCCATTCATTCAAGAAATAACTCAATAAGATGTCTATACTTTATTTTCAAGTCATGTCTCTACTTAGAATAATAAACCATACAATTTAAATGAAAATCAGAAATCCATATGTCAGCAATGTTAGAAACAGATATGGATTTGTGTCAGAAGAAGCAAATCTGGTCTTACTTCAGATAATCCATTTTGATTATCAGTATGAAAATAATCCTTCTGGCCAAGAATCCAAGCCTGTGCAAGGGTTTAAAGCAATTTCCAACCTAAAATACTCTGCTAGTGATACATAATCGATGTGCATTTGGAAAAGTACTCAATAATGAATTGTTCCCTGTCCTTCAGCCTGTCTCATCTATCTCTACTTTACCTTCTGATTTTTTTGTGATGGGGAAAGCATAGATAGCATAACAGTGAGAGAGCCATTCCAGGTGAGAAACAAAGCAGATGTTATTAAAGCAATGCACTGTGGTCTATTAAGGCTAGTGTGAAGGGAAAAATAAACTGCTTCCTCTCAGACCAGGATGATGCACACTGCCCACAAACAGAGAGGCAGGAGTACACAGAAAAAAAATCAATGTTACTGTATATCTTAGTTTAAAACACAAGGTATTTTCCAGGCTAAACATGTAAATCAAACAACAGACAAAGACAATTGATAGCCATTATGAAATATCCAGAAAGAGTTATAACAAATATATACTGCCTCAGAAATAATTTTAAAAAACATGACTGACATCAAATGAACAAGAAACAGGGCCTTGGCAACAACAATATGAAGCAACCATAACAGAAACAAGGACAAGATCATAAAAATTGTACAGTATAGTAGAGTACAGTTGGGAGAGTGAGCACTTGCCTTCTCTATCTGAGAATTTCATTTTTTAAAGGGCCTCTCAATAGTATCAGGGCGTTTCTGAAATACCTTGCGTACTTCTGTTTTAGATCACTAGATTCTGTCTGTTGATCCTTACTGACTACATTATATGCACTAACAGAATCTCTTAAGCCTTCCTACTAAAACTTTGTAAAGTTTGGCTGGGTATCTGTACACGACTGTATCTTTAACTGTACAGCACTGACTCCACCAGACCTGCGGGGTCTCCTGGAAAAAAGTGCAACGAGAGCAAACATTCCTGAGAACAGATATTATTTATACAATATGTTTATTATGTTGAACTTGTTTGCATTATCAAATGGTAAAAGAAACCCTGTATGTGCTTTCATACTATACTGTACATCTTTTGTGTATATCTTTGCTTTTCTTTAGAAAGGACGACCAAGTTATCCACAACCACATTCTGTACCTTTAGTTGCTCAGAGAAACAGCTTGTGGTAAAAACTGATCTGTCTGGGTTTTTTTGGTTTAAGCCTATATTTTGCATATTTCCTCGTAATAAAGTTTCTTAAGTCAACACATACTTTTCTTCCCTGTTCATCTTAATTCTAGGCTTTGTTCCCATCTGCATCCAGTATGCATCACTCTTTCATGAGCAACTTAACACTATGTACAGCTGTGAAAATACAAGATTTCTGACCTGTTTTTCTTTGCCTTTTGATTGATTTTAGATTTGGTGGATTTCATAATATCATCTGCATTTAGCCAGTTATGCACAGGATTAAGAAATTACACACCATATTAAACAACAGAATTGGTAATCAGGTACATTGTGAGTGTTTCACTTGTGTACAGTTTTGGATTTCTCCAAACATTGAAGCAGTGTTCATTGGGCGGTAGCATTAACTATATATCAGTGGGCTGTAATAAGAGCAATGATCCATATACAGAGAGTTTAGTGGGTGGTGGTGACCCAAAACATGAGAGGAAAAATGTAAGGAAATTATTTAACATTTAACATTTGCTCTTAGCTGCAGTTGTTAGCATGTCCAACTATATAGCTTGCCACCTATAGCAGTAGCCTAGCATTACTTCAAAAGTGAAGGGGCAAACTACATTATATTGATGTTGTTATGTTTTTTGGATTACAGTTTTTTATAATTTTTATATCAGAGGTTAGATTAAGTGTTTCTGTGCTGCTCATTGTCTGTTTGAAAATGCATACAATAAAGTATGAATCTAATATTTTATTCTAATTACATTTTAATTTATAATACTGTATTGTAATACTAGGGCTAACTAGACCTATATTACCATACAAGAGCAGTGCTGCTCCTTATCAGTGCTGCCAGATATACGATAATTGTCATATTTGTACCATAGTTTTAACAACTGCACGATCAATACCTAAAAACGGCTGAATGTACGATAATTTTGCCATAACAATAAATCCACAACAACACTTGTCTGTGGTAAATCTGCTGTTGTTAGATTTGTAAAGTTCATAAGTTAGATGAGTCACTTGTCAGTCCAAGCAAACAGTCACACTCCAGTGACGTCTGCCAACATTACTGCCTCAAGCACAGAGGCATTTGTCTTTTCTCCCAAAAATATAATAACCTACTTTCATTATGGAAGCAAATGATGTTAAATGACACAGACGAGTAATATAGACAGTCAATAACTCCAACACACTCAGACACACACACAGTAGAGAACACACGCACATACACACATTCTCAGGAATCCAATGTCATGTTTCTGTCAATGTAGTCTTCAGGTAGCACTCTCTGCATCATAAACTAGGAATGTTTCTGAGCCAAAAGTCAAAGAGAAAGCCAGCTCGGTAATCTTCCATCCTCATTCAGCTCCTGCACACATTTACCATCATCTCCTCGACAGTAATTGATCCTTACACAACTTCGACAACAGCTTTGTGACCCAATTTTCAGGAGTTACAGCCCGAATGTACGGTAATTGATGACCTTCTGATTTAACTTCGATGTACATCCATCATAACTTTAATAACAGGTTAATAATCACTGAGGTTTATGAGCATGTCTGTAGAGCACTGTCAGGGTGTACGCTCTTAGAAATATGGCTTCCAAAAGGGTTCTTTCTTATCAAAAGAACCCATGTTGGAAAAACAACTTCTTCAAGGAATGTTGAAATCCTTGAGGCACACTTTCATCAAGGGTTCCTTGTACCATAATATAAAAAGGTTCTCAGGAGACCCTCCCTCTGTGGATTCTAGATCAAATCTTTGGAATATAACAAGGTTCTCAGTAGATAAAATCATTGGACTATAAAAAGGTTCTCGGCAAAACCCCCTTTGTGGATTCTAGATAAAACCCTTAGAATATAAAATACTTCTCAGTAGAACCCCCCCAGATGGGTTCTTGTTAACACCCTTAAAAGAAGGAAAGGTACTGGATAGAATTCATAGAGGGGGTTCTGGGTGGAACCATCACACCATAGAAAGGTTCTCTGTAGAACTTCCTAGAGGGGGTTGTGAGTAACCAAAAAAGGTTCTCCTATGTGGACACACTGAGGAACACTTTACAGTTCTTGTTAGCACTCGAGTTTAGAGAAGCAGATGAGTGATGAAAGACTGGCCAGGCCCTATGTGGTACCACAGTTGTAAATATGGGTTAATATAGATATTGGTCTAATATATAAGGTACAATTGAGATGTTCTTTCATAAAAATTTATATAAAATATTGTTGAATATCTTTGACTTGGACATGATGAATCAGCATGATTCAGAACACATCTGTCTTGTGCATGTAAATCATTTTTACATGTTAATGATATACAAAGCAAGTGAAAACAAGAATGGTAGTGAAAGGTTTAGGGTACATAAGGGGATATTTTAGAGGTTTGTCACGTCAAGAAAGGAGAAAGTGCTCCAACCAACATTTCTCCAAAAAAAAGATATGAACAATGAAAAATGTCTGGCTTGCTCTCAAGCTTGGTTAGAAAATAACACATACAGAACAACAGGAAATCTTTAATGTGACCTTTAAGAATGTGTGTGTGTGCGTGTGTGTGTGTGTGTACATGTGCGTGTGTGTGTGTGCATGTGTGTGCGTGTGTGTGTGCATGTGTGTTTGTATTGTAACCATACTCCTCTACCCACTGACCATGTGATCAAGAAGAGCTGAACCAGATGGTGGAGAAATGAATGCTCTTTCTTGAGTCTCCCACACACACACACACACACACACACACAAAACACCACCTATGACAGGCCTATTCAATTAGTGTTTTAGAAGGGCCAGACAAAGGTACAGGAAAAAACAATTCACCGTAGTAATGCTAGATTAGAAGTAGCTTGTTGTTTTAATAAACACAATGTTGCATTTAACATCCTCTTTCATCCAGTTTGATTCTTCTAAACTACCTCTGCTTAAACGGCCCGAGTTAAAACTTTTTACGATAATGATTGTCTCTTCGCTTAAAACCAGACATAACCAATTAATGGGCTAATTAGCCTACAAATAAAACGTCGATTTATGACCTATAAATTGAGAATGTTAGCAGGTTATTTACATAAAACTACAATGAGATTTTTTCATATGTACAAATGACGAAATGACTGGATTGAGGTCATTAAAGGGCCACATTGGCCCACAAGCTGCCAGTTGAATAGACTTGATCCACGGTATCACTTAAGCCATTCACTGCAGAGCTTTAACACTCCAGTAAAACATTACCACACTAATCGGAGATAATCAACACTATATTATCCAATCAAATGTAATACAAGTGTACAACAACAGTCTTGGGTCAGTAAGCAGTCTGTCTCTGCTGGACTCTATAAAACTATGATAGGCAATTTATCAATATTACACGAATATCGGATATGAGACTAGATATCGTCTTGGATTTTGGATATTGGATATCATTATATGGTGATATGGCATAAATGTTGTCTTCCTGGTTTTAAAGTGATGTAATTTTCTGAACTTACCAAAGTGTTCCAGCTGTTCTCTTATTTGCTTTTACCCACTTAGTTAATATATCCACATTGCTGATGATTATTTATCAAAAATTATTGTGTCAATATTTTGTGAAAGCACCAATAATCCCCCCTTCAATATTGTTGTATCTTAATGCATATTGTATAATATCTATCTAATGCATCTATTTGAGAATTCACAGCATGTTATTTTAGAGAAAGTGTGTATAATGAGATAGCTATCTCAGATCGAGGAATAGCCTAAAAATATTAAGGTATTTATGGGCTGTATCATCCAGCCCTGATGCTATGCTGCATTTGCACTTACAACACATTGGCTGAGTTTGATGTCGTGTTGGGCTTTGTGAGTTCACGCAGTGCAGAAGTTTTGCTAATCCTTCAAGTTTACATCTGATTTCTCCTAAGGCCTTTTGAGGGCCACTGCCAGCCACACTCACTTCATCATGTTACTCAGCAGTGACAACACGGCCTTTGGGTGTTTCCTGATCTTGTCTCTCACTCTCTAATTGCACTAAACTATTGCTGAGCCAAGACACAGCTGGGTACGACAACATTCACCTCACTTTCCTGAGCTCAGTACAGTTGGGCTGAGTGGCGCAGGCAGGGCGGATCCTTGAAATGAAAAGTTTCTTGTTCAGCACTGATTGCAAAGATAATTGTCAGAGCTGGAAGGCAATGAAGCCCCCCTGCCTTTTCTCCACTGTCCTCCTCCATTCCTCTGTCTTCGCTTGCATCATAACTACAGCACAAACTGAACCACTGTCTATCTTACAGCACTGGACTGACCTGAAACAGCTTGAGTGGAGAGGTTCACATCACATCTTCCTCTCAGTGTTTCCTGTGCATGTGATTTTTTTCAGTGTGAAAGATTTAATGAGGATCTGCTTCTAGTTTTCTCTTCTCTCTGTTTTGCAAAACACTTTCTGGAGGTCATTAAGGAAAACAAAGAGAATGACATGACACAACAAGCTGCAGAAGAGGCATGAAGGTGCTGAGAAACGAACAGTATGTACTAGGGCATGAACTTTTAAAGAAACCCACTCTTGTAAATGACTACAAATTAAAAGTCACTGTCATAAACAATTTCATATGGATAAATATTCATTTTGCTGCACACGACCAACTGATATTAACCTGCATGTAACCTCCACAAGTTAATGAAAGCTGCATGGTTAAACAGCCTATGTCAATTACTGTATGTCTTTGATATAATGTGGGTGTGGGGAAGTGATTTTTTAAACAGATAAAACAGAGAAGAACATAGTTATCGGCATGAGCAATAGGAGTCACTACAGCAGGGCCAACCGAAACCTTCAACAGAAAATCTCAGAAAATTTGAGGCTGAATTTCACTGTGAAATAATCACTGTAAATTGCTGGGAAAAACACAAACATAAACATGATTTCAAATTATCAAATTACTCCTATAATAGTGCTGTAGGATATGGGTCTTGAAAAGCAGTTCCACGACCCCAAAGGCATCCTCAAAGTTATTGCAGGGGTGCCACCAAATTTTCGATTGACAGTTTTTTTTAAAAGGTTTCGGGGTTTTTTTGTTTTTTTTTTTCAAAACTCAAAATGTCTGAAAATACACTTTGACAAAAATCCAACATATTATTACTACAGATAAATCAGCCTATTTATTAAAAAAAACATCTAATTTAGACAACATGAAGTTAAACACTAAAACCAGCTCCAATAACATTTTTCTAACACCACTCATACTTGATTCACATCATTGTAACAGTTTCTCCTTTCAGGTGTTTGAACTCCTCCACCACAGCCACTAGTTTACATCCAGTCCTACCAAAGGTTTGTATCATTCACCACAGGTTGCTAACAGAATATGACACAATTGATGCTGCACATTTAGCAAACATCTAATCTATGATGAAAGCTGAAATCATTAACACAGTTTATACTCAAAGCGGATTAACCAAACTTCAAAGCTTTTGTTGCTTCAGACAGATTTTTGTGAAGAGGTTCCTACAATTTGTCGCTGTCATGGTTAAATGGTGGTCCTAACTTTTAAAAGTCCATCCCTGCATGATATACAACATACTTTTTCACAGCAGACAGTCCGGCTTCACTGGGTCCTGAATTCCCGTGCAAATATGCTATTGAGTAGGCTAAGAGAGAACACACGGTGTATACTTTTACTGGGAAATATTACAGTATGCAAACATTGGGCACTAAACCAGCATAAATATCCCATAATGCAATGCAGTAGTGATGACAACAAGACAGACAATGGTGGACAGCGACCAAGGCACCTCTGAGGTAACAGCAAGAACACTTCAATTTAAGTCCACGTATAAGGCTTTGATTGGCATTTTTTCATCGTTTGGTCACATCATTGTGTGTAGACGTCTTGATTACAATGTTAACTGAGTAAACTAAGGAGTTAACAGCTAGCTAACGTTAATTAAGAGGCAAACCATTTAACCTTTAATGAATATTAAAATTAAAAGTTTAATGTTAGTATTAGTAACGCTATGTGACATAAGTGACAGGATAGGGGTACATAACTTACCAGATAATGTAGAAGATAATTAAACTTTGTGCTGGTCCCTCTCTAAAAAGGTCTATTGAACAGGTTATGTAGTAGGGATTTGCATTATTATTAGTATGAATTTGAACAAGAATTTCTTAATTCTGGACCAGAACTGGGAAGTTCTGATATCACTTAAGCTCTTTGTAATATCCTGTGCTTACTGTCCAACCTATTACTGCGGTGAAGATGAAACAATTTTTTCTGTGGCAGCAAATCACATAACCCTTAATATATTAGCCACAAATAATTCCAAGATATTAAACTGGGTTTAAGTGAACTTTAGAGTAGACAGGCATGTGCTAGCAACATTAAGGCTAAAAACAACCCCTAGTGCAACGCTCTATTGAAAAAACAGGATCCGTGTGTAACACAAGAGCCGATTACAGAATTTATGCTATTACGAAAAGTTAAAGCCTATTCCTTATAATATACAGAATGACACCACTTTTTCGAACAAAATTTCCAGAAAGACACATTGTATCAGGCCAATGCAGTCAATGGAAAAAGTATAACCAGGCTTTATCCTTGTCAGACTATTGCAGTTTATCATTATTATCTGTCACTCTCAATCTCGCCTCTAACTTTTTGCACTCCATACTATCACATGTGATAAGAAACAACTGGCTTATAAAAGAAAAAAAAAAGGCTGAACTGTCGCAAAGATATTTGTAACAGGATGCAACAAATTGCAATATCAGTTGGCTGTCTATTATAAACTAAGGGAAAATAAATTCCTGTTAATGGATGTATAAATTACTTTCCAGCCTGTATTGCATATCTTAATTGGCTGACTGCCTACATTAACTTAGCTGAGAATTGTAATGGTTGATTTGCTGTTTAGAAAGTATGTCTATGCTTAACATCTGTGAACTGTTAAATAAACACCTGCCATCACCAGTATACATGCAGGTTTTGTGAGGTTGGTGGGTCTTAAATCACTCTCTCAACTGTAACTGGAAGTCATGTTGTTGCACTACAGCTGTCGTCCTCTTCTCTCCTATTTCCTTGTGTAATCCTTCCACCCCTTTAAAATCTGTCTTAATCCATTGTTCCATCCAAAGATCCTCTTGTTCACTCCCCAGCCCACTGCAATGTCAGGAAAGGGTCTTTATCTCCTCCAAATACTTTGCTTGAGTCATACATGCTGAATCAGTCCAATCCTGTGTATCTCCCCTTTCTCTGGATGTGAAAACTCATTATCTCTTCATGTTGTTGTCATTTATCCAGCCTGTCAGGCCGGGGACATGTTTAAAGACAGAAAAAGGCTTTTTTTGTCTTTGTCTTGTCTTGGGTGACTTTAATGTCAGGCTGTCTCGTGCAGACTGGGATTAGGGGAGCGAGCAAAGGGGTTGGTCTGAGACTTTGTGCATATCGTACAAAGACCAACTCCGGAGTCAGACAAGGATATGTTCTGCTGTATGCTAATGCACCAGTAACACACAAGGAACTCACTTTAAGAAGCCTCATAAACACCCAAAAAACACAATAAAACATGTCTCTATCCCCTACAGACACTCTTAGAAATAACAGCTCCAAAAGAGTTCTTCATTTGCTTCTGAAGAACCTCTTTTTGAAGATAAGATAAAAAGGTTCTGTACAGAACCCACTGGATGGGTTCCAGTTAGCAGTAGTTCTGGGTGAAAACTTTCACAGATGGTTCTAGGTATAACCTTTTATGTTGGGTTATAGGTAGAACTCACTCAGCAACTTCCAAGTGGAACCTTTATAAAAGGTCTCACCAGGAACCAAGCAGGGTTCTCATGTGTGGACAAGCCAAAGAACCCTTATTTGGTTCTAGTTAGCATCTTTACTCCTCAGAGTGTACACACAAACACACTGTAATCTAATATTAGTCAGTCGGCTGCACACACACATAGAGTGACAAGCTGAATCTTGATTGGCTGATGTGTCAATATAACCAGTGATGGTGGGATGCCGTGTCAGACACTGGTGCTCAACACGTCCAGAAACCTCTGCGTCTCTGTTTGCCTGGGCTGACCTCTTGATGTGCTTGGACCTGAGGAGAACATGCTCCGAGATATGAACCATTTATGGCTCCAGACAAAGTCTTGTGTTGCATGCCACATCTGGCATAATCATATTTATAACCATAACAAGATAAGAAGAGGTAAATCAAACACAGCCTCTCTCTCTCAGAGCACTTGCACTGTTCAATGAAAAGCAAATTGAAGTTTCCTTTCATCGTGCGAGAGCTCTCTGGCGTTAACATACAAGCAGCCATTCTCCCATGGAATTTAGACTAGACTGGACGACCTCTCTCAGTCCCTAATGTCTCTGAAAACAAAGGACCATTTTGCTATGCCATAACTCACAAAGTGTGAACAAAAATACACCACAAGATGTAATTTCTGTCTCTGACCTATATGCATGTCTCTCAAACTGAAGATGTCCTTGCCCTGATGCATATTTACTCATATGCTATCAGTCTGGATTTTTCAGTGAGTTGCCATCAGCCATTTGCCAAAAAGCATTCCATGATAAGCAAAGAGAAATAGCTGTGGCGAAAGACACACAGTGTCAGGTGCTGTGCTCCAGGTATTGACAACCAGGCCAGTGTACTTGTGCAAATGTAACTTATTATTCATTCTAGTACTGTATGAAAGTCTTCCCAGGAATCTAGTGACAGGGACACAGGCATCTTATTAAGTTTACTGCAGCTTTACAGTAAACAGGAGGCTCTCAATAACTTGTAATGAAATTAGCTCATAACAGGATTCAGTGTTAATAAAATGTGCTACAGTCAGTTGCTCAAACAGACCACAGCGCTCATTATATAAATGCCTCTGGTTCAGACACTTAATATCTGCAAAGTAGATCTGATGTTTATGGCACTGGGGTTTATAAAACAAGCATGGCCTCCCAGTTATCCAAGATATGATTTCTTGCAACCCACCCAGTTTAACACCACAACACACACACACCAAACACTGATGATATCTTCTTCAAATAAATCATGTCATGTCTAGTTTGTAAGTTGAAATAAATTATAAAATTAAAAATAAAAGGGAAGCCCACCCCATACCTCATAAGCTGTGCACAGGTAGTGTTCCCCAAACAAGGTTGCATGGGTGATAGGTCAAAACAGGAGATTAATATGTTTTCAGGTCTCACTTTTTTCTTTTTCTTTTTTTCAACTCTTTACTTTTTTAAGATATCAAATGGGTAACCCTTTTTGTTATGTACATGTTTGCATCTGATGGCTTGTTTGATTAAAAAAAGAGCTTAATATTTCTTTTAGAACAAGTACTGTTCTGCTTTCAGACAGGCTGAGCAAATACATGGGTCTGAAACAGTTTAATGTAACTGAAATCCAGGTAGTTTGATTGCACATCATGTTAATTCATATGACGAACTATTAAGAGAACACAAATCACATAAAGTCATAGTGACTTGATGTTGGGAATTCATAACAATATGATCTACATTCTGTAATAAAAGGACCACTGTGTAGGATTAGTGGCATCTAGTGGTGACCTTGCAGACTGCAAACACATCGCCTCACTCTCCAAGTGGCTAAACCTAGGGTGGCTGGGAAACTTGGGCAAAATGTGAAAGGCCATATCTAGTCAGTGTTTGGTTAGTCTGACTTGCCGACTGTAGACTGTGAGTTAGGGTTAGCCTCGTAAGCCTGCTATTGGACGACAGTTTTCAAAGTCTCCATCGCAACATTAAACCCCAATCACAACCTCCAAACTAGTAACCTACATACTGAAAATGCCAAGTTACCCTAACAGACCAACATAAATAAGCTAGCAGCTGTTACCTTTTTCTTTTGTGTTGATTTAACTATTTTTTATCCATGATAAAAAAAAAAAAAAATCATGAATATGGTAATATTACAATATTTTGAATTCATAAATAATGACGTTATTGAAGGGGAGGAGTAAGTTCCAAAAAGGGACAAAATATCACATCATCAAGATCATGTCCAATAAATCACAGTAATATGTAAAAAGTGCAAGAAGACTGCATCAGCAAAAGGGGTCAATACAACAGGTTGACTATAAGGGGAGCCAAAAATCCAGAAAGGAGAGCCCAGCAGTTATTATGAGTTCTAAACCAAAATACTTAGCATTCAGCATTTTGTCATACTGTCAAGAATATTATTGCAGAATACCCTGAAATGTTGTTATATAATTTTTTGGACCATATCACCAAACCCTGTCTGAGTGCTGTGGAGAGAGGTCTGGCTATGCAAGACTAGGGATGTTCCTGGTGATTAATTTCCCTGTCGATTAAACACAAACTTTAATTTAGACTAAACGATTAGTCTAATAGTAAAAAACACTCAGGAAGCAGTTAAAATTGAGCACAGTTTATTAACTGATAATGTTAAACGCTGTCTGAAAAAATACTGTTTTATTAAGAGCCATTTGAAGCTGTTAATCACTGTCTATAATCACCAAATCATATTTTAAATGCTGCTAACATGCGTGCAACTTTGCATGTGCAATACAAACATTCCACATTAACCTACAAAACATAACAACAACTCACTAAATGCTTCACCTTTTCAGACCAAACAGATTCACAGTGTCTGCAGGTAAACCACCCAGAGCTGACGTTAGCTGCCAGCCAGCTACACAGAGTGGCTAATGTTAGCAGTGCTAGCAGCAGTCTGCTCTGCTTGCAGGTTAATGTCTGCGTCTCTGCTTAATGTGGTCACATGTTGCTCCAGTGAGTGATTATACAAGTTTATTCTGCCAAAACCTACATTCAACATGATTTACATTTTTTAGATTAAAACACTGCCAAACTGTGCTGGTTTTATGAGCTGTCATCTGTCTGACTTTGCTGATAAAAACATCCAGCATGGCCTGGACTATCGGGGCATATGTGCTTACGGTGTACAAAGAGAGGGGCAGCCATCTGATGGGGCCGCAGCCTTAATTAGTGGTGGGCGGTTGCATAACACCTTAGAGGCAACAAATAACTGACATTGTGCATGAATAAAATACTGATAAATAGTTTAATCTTCTAGTATTTCTGGTGCTGACTGGCAAGTGTGGTGACATTTAATTGTGTAGTTGACTAATCATGCACCTCCCTATGCAAGACTAGTGTTTGGGTGTCCATTCTAGGCTACTGTAGAAACATGGCAGTGCAACATGGCAGCCCCTGTGGCAGAAAACCTGGTCCCTCTGTAGATATAAGTGGGAAATTATAAGCTAATGAAAATACAATTATTATTATTTTTCCACGTGATTACACCCTCATTTCTGCAATATTCTGCAAACAAATCCCTATTTATCTTACACATTAGCCTCGGATTGCACAATTTGGTAAAACAGTCATACTACAATTATTTTTGACTGAAACTACAATTGCAATATGTGATACAATTAGCGGAAAAGATGAGTTTGCCTTACAGTTTTCATGTACACTGATAAAAACTATTAAAATCATGATGATGTGATATTTATTGAGGTCTCTACCAAACAAACATGAAGAAGATTTTTGATCCAGGTCATCTATGCAGCACAACAGTACCTCATTATAATGCTGTTTTCTCACAAATCTTTCCTTTTCCAAAAAAAAAAATAATTTGGCTCTGATTCTGCAGTTGTAAATGTGCAGTCCTACACTGGACCTTTAATTCATGCACTAAATCATGATTCATGCCTTAGGCTACTTAAGAACTATGCCCTTATTATAAAGTTACAGTAAAGTGTAATACAGTGGGCTAAATCATTTCTCTGGAATCTTCACACGCTTCTTTTATTATTATTATTACATGGTTAGGGGTCCTTGGCATGATGCACTTGTTTCACTATGCACATTAAGATGTTTGGTAACGTGCCATTGAAGCACACTGTGTGCTACAGTGCAGTGAAAAGCCTACCACAACATTTGGACTGCGTTAGACTGGTTTTAATATTAATGCCGGCGGTATAAACACAACAAAGGGAGAAGCAGAGACGTAGCTCAGAAAGCGCCTCGTGATCCCGTCAAAAGTAGTTACCCCCATCACGTCATCACGTCTTAAGTTCACCTTCAGTTCATCGACGTAACGCGCACTCCAATTAACCATACAGACGGCCAGTAAATTTCCAACTTACCTTCGACGCTGAAATTAGAAGCATTCAGTTGGCGGTCGGAGCTGTCAACTTATGCTGTTTGTTTTTGACAAACTTTTTAACCAGGAAGCAATTTTTTGGGGCCGTTGTCTGGATGAGTTTGTACCCCTCCTCTCCTCTCTCTTCTCACATCTGGTCCCTCAGCTGCAGGAGTACCTCCTCCTCCCATCCACGCAGCTTCAGTTGTACTGTGCGCACCAGTTTTTACTACTTCTCATGAGTCAAAGAATTCCCTGCTGGTTCCCCATGAATTATGATTCGTATCTTTGAAGCTTCAGTTATAAAAAAAAAAAAAACTAAATGGAGGGAGATATTTCTCTGCTCTAGACCGCTGCTCCCAGGTGACATAATCACCAACACTTAGCGCGTGCACTGCTCCCTAAAAGCCTCGTGCTAGTCGATGCGGGGGTCAAGTTTTATAAAAATGACAAGAGGGTCAATGAGGAGAAAAAAAGCCGTGATGAATTTGTGCAAATAGATATTTGTCACTGCAGCAGATATAGATGTAGATGTATATTAGAGCCGACTAAGAGTTCCTTACATGAAAAATAATGTAGCAATAACACAATTCAGATATTATAACACAATGTACTTAAAGCCTTCTGCATTAAAGGGATAGCTCACCCACAAATGAAAAATTCAGTCATGCCGCTTGAAAGTTGGGTTTAGGTTTTATAGTCCACAAAGTGGACTGAATGTGTTGTGAAGTGAATGGTGACCAGTTTTCAAACATAAAACAAACAAACAAACATGAAATGCCTCCATACTGCCTTTCACTCATGCACACCGTAAACACCCATTTCAGTGAACGTGGCTTAGAGCTAAAACTCTTTAAAAAATATTGTGGGATTTTATTTATTTATTTATATATTTATTTATTGTTTTTGTTTGTTTGTGAGGTTCTGCAACAGTGTTCTCCTGTGAAACTCCAGCAGTGTTTTGCGGACTGTAACAAAATCTGGCTTTCAATCAGCGTGAGTAGATAATGACTGAATTTTAATTTCTGAGTCAACAATCTCTTTAATGCAATACACTAAGCAGGTTTAGTATTAACACAAATCAATCTGCTAAACACAAACCACATTTTGTTGCTTTACCAATGGTAAGTAGGCTATAAGGTTCTTTGCTCATCTAACCTACTGTCTTTTTATAACACTTAGGTAATTTAAAGTTGTATAACTGAGACGGGTCTGGACAGCAGGCAGGTCAGTCTAGTACCCAAACTCTTTTATGACAAAGCAACACTGTTGTTACACATGCAAAAAGTGTCTTGGTGTTGTCTTTCTGAAATAAGCTGGGACAACTCCAAAACCGGTATGAACCTTTCAGTATTAATGAAAACAAGTTACCATTGATGCCACAAACATACCTCTATACCATAACAAATGATGGCTTTTGAACTTAATGTTGATAACAATCTAGATTGCCCTTTTCCTCTGTAGCCTAAAGGACACAACAACCACATCTATGTGGACTCATCAGTCTCTAGTCAGTTTTTGCCTAAAGATGTAGGCAGTGTTTCTGGATGTTGTTAAAATATGGCTTACGAGTTGCATGGTAGAGCCTTAACTTGTGTTTAAAGACAAAGGTTTTCCAAAGTAGCCACCTTTTGGAATGTGCTGCAGACATAAAATTCAGAATGAGTGTATACTTACAAAAAACAAAGTTGATCAGTTTGAACATGAAATATCTTGTTGTTGTATTCATTTGAACATAGGTTTAAAAGGATTTGCAAATCATTGCATTCAGTGTCCCAACTTTATGGAATCAGGGTTGTAGATAAAAAGTGCCCTCTAGGGTTCCCTTGAAGAGGAGAAAACATGATGCAGTGCCATACAGGCTGCCTTACATGCCATGCCTCTAAATGGTTAATGGTTCCCCGTGGGTTTTTATTACAGAGGTGTAGTGCTTATACTTTAAATCTAAGTCACATAATAAAACAACATGCATAAGTTTTCTTGTTGTGAGCTGGACTGTAAAAACAGAGATACCTTTTGGTCACATTCAGAAAGTCGGTCTCCTGTTTTCAGCTTTCAGGACGGTGGATTTTCCTCTTTCATTCTTAGAAGACTTCTTGAAACACCCCAAGGAAAATAAAAATAAAGTTAGGAACATCACATCAACAACAACATTCTATCCTGCAGACTTTACTGTCAGTTCTACAAAGCAATGTCAATCATGCTATTTGGAGACCAACAGCAAAAGAAGAAATACACATATTTGGTAAATCAGTCAGCCTGCTCTTCTATGATCTAGGCCTCATCTTCTTTTTTTTTTTTGAGGCATTTCTTCATTAAAGGTCAAACAGCATAGATATGTTGGGTTTTAGTGTGCTTCTCCCATAAGTTACTACAGAGCTGAGCCCACAGTCTGGCATCAAGCAGAGCACAGAATGTGCTATAATGATGTAATGTTTCCTTGGATCACCCTCCTTCAGTGTCTATTAATACAGTATATATTTGTACTGCTGATAGAGATATTTACTGATTTAAAAAAATAGAGAAAACATTAAAGGGTAATGTACAAATGAACAAAACAAGTACTGGATTATCAAGAAATATCTTTTTAGCCGCCCGTCTCCTTTTATTGAGCAGACAAAAGTGCTGCTATCTAAGAAAAGAGCTAGACATGCACCCAGAATCCCCATAATTTGTCTAGAAAGCTAAACACTCTATGCCCACATGCAACAAGAAACCCAAAGGACATGACCTTTTGGAATAGTATATATTGGAATATTATATTAAAAGAAATTTTTTTAATTTTTTTTTAAAAAACTGTGACACCGCTGCTCTGGTGTAATCTGTCCTTTGGCGCGAGACAGATAAAGTCTGGCTGTAGGGAGCTTTGTTTCCCCAAGATTAACAGTTTCTGATTTATGATCCTGGAGGCACATCTTGTTTGGACATTTTTGCTCCAACAAATATGTTCACTCATCTTTACACATCCTCCGGCCTTGTAAAAAGTTGGAGCAGGGGAAGTTACGCAGCCAAAGTAAAAGCCAGGCGAGTAGCAGCAGAGATTGGTTCTTGCATGTTGTAGCTGATGCCAGCAGAGCCGGCGTCACTGCAGGCGAACACAGAGCTGTTGAGAGAAGGAAGGGAAAGATACACCGCCTGGTCTCTGTCCATCACTCCACTCCTTCTCTCCAAACATGCATTCTGCTTCCAAACAATCTCATCTCTCCATCTATCATTCATTTCTGTTTTTCAGCAGGTTATCTTAGGGGCAGCCTGAGAAAGGGCCCGTCGCTATGGTAACCACTCCAGCTCCTGGATGGAACCCAGGGTTGTAAAAGTGAAGAGAAAAAGGCCGTTACGAGCAGGGTCTGTTCCCTTCCAAGTCCAAGATTTAATGGGAGGGTTCATTGGGGGGAGAAGGGAGTCCAAGCCAACATTTGAACTCAGCTACGTCAAGATTATTTCAGAAGGGATGGACTCACCAGTCTATCCTAGCTTAAGGTATCCTTTTAAAGGGAAGTTATATGGGCTTCCAAAAGTGCAGGGGGAAACACACAAGTCGAGCCAGAGAAGAGGAACACGTAGGAGAGGGTCGTGGAGGGGAATGGACAAGATGAAGAGGGAATGTAAAGGGGGTCAGAGACAGCAACAAGACTGAGAGGAAACAAGAGGAAGCAGCCAAGACTGTGGATGTTGTTTTATCAAGTTCATTTTGTCGCCCAGTTCTTTCTTACTATCCAAAATACACTATTACATCACACCGAGCATGGGAAACTTCCCCAAACCAGCACACAGCTTCAGAGCATCTTGCTTATCTCTTTTATTGCTGACTGCAGAGATATTTATCATTAGCAGTCGGAGCATCACTCCAACACAACACAATAACACAGTCTCTGTGTCTTTATAGACAGGAAAACATAACCCTGTTGTGGGCACAGAGTGCATTTTGATGACGTGTAGTTACATTTCAGAAATGTATATATTATGATGAGGGCAACATATTATTTAGTCTTTTGTCAGAAATCACATTGAGACTAACTGACAACTTATTTTTTCTGTGTATGTTGTCAAGATTGCTGACAAAACAGTAGCATAATCCTATGGTTACTGAAGTTGACATGATGCATCTTTACTTCAGAAATAGTAAATAAATTAGCTCAACATGAAACAAGACCTCAAAACCAAACTATCATTTCATGCTCTCGTCAACTGTCTATTTGCAGTGGATGAAAGCAAAATCATGTCTTGGAAATCTTTGAAGCCATTTTGATGACCACGGTTGATGGAAATGAAGGGAAAATCAAAATAAAAACACACTTTTATGGCAACCACAAACATGTTTTATTCACATGAATGTATCTTACACAGAGAAAAAACACAGGGGAAAATAAACAACTTCAAGGTTTCCTTGGTATTCTACAAGCCACTTGTACTGTCTACCACTGGCACCATCTCTTCTATTTCATGGTCTTCTACCTCCAAAATTAAAGCTCCCCAAAAATTTCGGCATGTTACAATTAGATAAATCAAGCAAATAAACAAAGCTGTGCGGCTAAAACAATATGAAAACAAGCTGAGCGAAATAAAGGGAAGGCAAGGCTCAGAGCCGGGAGACATAGTATGGACTGAATCATGGTGACAGGAAACCAGATTAATCACAACCAAGAGTAGCTGTCCTCAGCTAAATCTACTTTCCACTGCAGTCCGCCGTGACAAGAAATGACGAGAAAAGGAGCACAGTTTCTGGTTGTTTGAGGTGGGATTCAGGGGTTTTACAAACCCTCATGGGGGTTTTTGGGGTTAGCCAAGCGGCTTAACTCCAAATAACTTCACTATTTTCCAAAGCTGATGTAAACAAGCGTGTGTGCTGATGAAGTGGCAGGGTGATGGTCTGCATAAGCAGCATCCTCCCTGGACAGACAATAATCCCAGTGTGTATTCTGTGGTGGGCCAGGTCCTTCTGGTGATGAAAACACCAGAAAGACCACAGTTGATTTTGGAGTATCATAGTCTTTTCAAGTTCTCTGTGAACATTTCCACATTGCGACATCTGGTTGGCAAAGAATTGAGGAGTTTGTGGGGAAAAAAAAAAAAAATCTTCCCTGTGTTTCATCAGTGACCTTCAGAATTTGTTAAAAAGCTTTCTGACTTAATTGCTTGTCAGACTGTATGCAATTGTTGACCTTTGAGACTCGTCAGGCCATGCTGCAGAGCAGACTTCTGGGCTGTGTGTGAAGCAGGCGAGGCTCTCAGGTGGCCACTGAGGTGACAATCTGGACCACCTCGCTGTTCTCTCCCTGGATGGCACCCTGGATGGCCTCTTTCACCTCAATGTCTGTCTGCAGGGCCGGGGCCAGCTCAGCAGCCTGAAACACATGGGAAGAGGTGATGAATGGAATAAAGTTAATACTCTTATGTATCGTGATTCTTCTTTTGATTCCCAATGTAAGGTTTATGCCACAGCTGCTCTAAATTAACAGCATCAGTACATATCAAAATCATTTTTTATGTTTCTGTAATGGTTAATACACCAGTATGTAGAAGCTCTTCAACCGAAATGATATTTTTAATGCTAAAAATATAATTATTATTGTTATCCATGAATTTTCAAATTACTGTTTTACAAAAAAAGCAGAAAAAAAGAGTAAAGCACATTATTATTTCCTGATTAAGATGTCAAAATATAGTTATCGACTTACATTCTTGAACAGAAAAAATAGTTTTAGTGGTTGAATGTTATGCTTGATTTAATTTCTGACTTCTCAGTGAAGCCCAGTGAGCTGGCTCAAATTTAGGTATAAAAAGATTAATTCAGTTTGAAATTCCTCATTCCTGTTCAAAATGGTAAAATGTCGAGAGCTCACTGAAAATGAAAGAGTACACATTAAAACACTTCATGATGCTGGATGGTCTCTGAGGCAAACAGGGAAAGACAAAGTGTTCTCATAGTGTGGTCAAGTATGCTTTGGAGCCAATTGCAGAGACTGGTACTTACAAAATGCGCCAAGGAGGCAGGAAATGAAAGTTAACTGAAGCAAATGTCAGACACCTCAAAATTTTAAGTATTAGAGACAGAAGGAAGACCACTGCTGATCTTCAGGCAGAGATAAATGCTTCTAGATCAGAGACTGAGAAAGTCTCCAGAATGACCATAAGCAGCCGACTGACGGAACGAGGCTTACAGGGAAGACTAGCTGCTAAAAGCCATTATTGAGGCTTGCAAACATCCAGAAAGGCCTCAGATTTGCCAGGGAGCACAAACACTGGACTGTTGATGACTGGAAGAAGGTACTCTGGACGGATGAGTCCAAGTTTGAACTCTTCCGTCAGCACTGTCGTGTTTATGTCTGCAGAAAAGCTGGAGAATTGGTGGAGATTCCATTATGGTATGGGGTCAATAACAAAAGAGACTGTCGAAAAGTACATAAAAACAATGCCAGCAAGAATGCAAGCTGTTATTAAGGCCAAAGGAGGCCATACAAAATATTAAGTTTTTTGTTATTATGTGTCAAAAAGAATTTTCTCAAACAGACTCATTTAACTTGACTGTTTTTCTCAAGGCAGAGTTTTACTGCAGCAAACTGTTGCACGCGTCTTGTCTCCGGCTTGTTTATATCTGTTTCCACATGAGATCACGTGAAATCCCGCGAGATCCCATGATATCCCATGATCTCGCGAGATCGCATTGGCCCTGTTCATAATTTTAATATAAAACTCTAATAAGGCCTGGCTGTAACCTGGTGGACTTTGGAGAAAATGTAAAATACTATTTAATGAATATTTAATAGTCAGTATTTCATTATGAACATCCAATTTAAGTTTTACAAGAAAAGTTGCAAAAATGTTTGTGAATGCTGTCCATTATAGTTGTTACAAAGACTGAAAATCAGAAATCCGCATGTCAGACCCTAAAAAAAAAAAAAAAAAAAAAAACGGAATCGGCCAAGAAAATTGAAATCCGTGCATCTCTATCTATAATGTTAAAAAAGCAAATAAAAATTGTTATATCAAATCACAATCCTTTAGAATCTCAATATACATCCAACTGGCACCCAAATATTGTAGTAGTATTGAATCAGGGGATAAGCGGATCATCCCAGCATGAGAAAACAGTGCCATTTCACATGAGAAACATCTACCAATTATTTAGCATCCTACTTGAACTAATCCATGTCATTTTAAGAATGCTGCAACACAGGTGAAATGTGTTTCCTATGAACTAACAGATGGAGGCCATACTGCAGCCCCTGCTCCTGTGTCATTTTGGGAGACAACCACAGTGAATGGAGCAGAGATAGGGGGAAAGGAATGACGAGAGAGATTAGAGGAGAGATATATCAGAGAGAAGAAAGACGACTGAGAAAAGAAGAAAAGAACCAGAGTGACAGGTGGAGAGAGATTTGACAAGAGATGAGCTATTTGTATTTTAATGCTCCCCGACTGTCTCTACGCTCGTTGTCAGACAGAGTGAGGTATTGTGCAGCTAAAAACCCCTTAAAAGATGAGAGGTTCATGACTCAGTCCTAGATGATGACTATGAAGAGTGACTCACTCCTTCCTCGAATGCACGCCAAAGGTTTCCTCAAACACACCTGCAGCATTTAATCCTCCCTCCAGCCCAGCATGCTGTCACTAGACAACAGCGTTGAATGGAGCACAGCTGCACAACAGCAGCACACACAATGTAACAACACATGAGGCTGACACACTGTACGCACTGGCAGCAAAGAGGCCAATTTGAACTCATATGGATCCGTGTTTTTCACTGAGAATTTGAAACACTGGACATCCTGAAATGTCATAGTTCTGGCCTCGCACTCCACTTGGAAACACTGATGGATAATGGATCCATTGCTTTGAATTGTATGTATCAGAAAATGTTCTGGCATTGTCTCTCTGCAGCCACAACTTTAGACCTGGACTGGAGGTTCAAAATTCAGCCACCACCTTGCAGTAATGACTCTAGAAATGCCAAAAATATTGCTGCATTCAACTTTATCTAGTTCGTGTAATGGAAACTATTAAATAAAGAGAGAGGAAAAATGCAGAGATAAATAAATACAAAAGCCTAAGTAATTTTTCAAGAACTTGTATAAATGCTACCATATGTCTGGAAACAGATGAGAGCAATTCTCTCAATTCAACACTTTTCAGAAAGAGGGAAAAAGAACAGTGCTAACCTTCCCCTGAACTTTGAACTGAAAGTCAGCAATGTTTACACTTCAGGACATCAAAACATAACTGTGACAATAACCCACCCTGTACCACCCTGACAGACTACTTGACTCCATGATTCTTTGCAATGTGTCTTGACAGGGTGTCTACAGGTTTCATGACTTTTAGAGACATTTTTAAAACCATAATAAATGCAATGTGAGGCCTCTTTCATGTCAAGTACAAGCACAGTTTGCATTAGTGGTTACTGGGTCAGTGTTTGTTTATAGTTGTTAAAACATAATCAATACAAATTTTACCAAAAACACATTTAAAAAGCAAGACTGAAGTTAATGCACTTTTATAAAAGTAATGTTAACTTGATGATTAAATCAATTTTTAGACCTGTAAAAATCATATTTGAGACATTTTAAGGTTTAAAATTCAGATTTTAGACTTTTTAGGGACAAGCACAAACCCTGAATATTTTTTTAGTTTTTATATGCAGAACTGGTGAATGCTATTCTGTGTTTTTTAATTTCTTACATTTGTTGTGTTTTAACTCAGTGCATTACATGTTTTGTCCTATGATCATTTATTGGTTGGATAGATCTAGGTAGGTTAGGAAAATTAAAAGAAGTCTTCTTGAAAATACTGGATGTATCCTAGCACCAACATATTTTCTTGGCACCTTACATTATTTCGGGACTGAAGTCTAATGAAAATCTGCTTTTGATGACTTTAAATGTTGTTTGATCAATAGACACATTGTTAACAAGCTGTTTCATTCTGTCCATATGCCCTGACTGAACCCAAACTCCACGGAACAAAAAGCTGATGACTGATCAGACCTCTGCCAACTTTGTTGATGTCTGTCGAGATCTGTGTACAATCAAACATTAGGAAAAAATGAGCTCTTTTTATACCTAAAAATCCTTTCAAACAAATCAGTCGAATAAATAAACAGTTTGATTGCTCACTGTGCCAAGCAACATGGAGCACAGACCTTGGAATACACTGCATGGGGTGGCAATTGTGTATGACCCACACCCCTAAAAAATTAATCAATATAGGATGCTTTAATCACCTCTGTGCTCACAGGGGCAAGGAACCAATTACCTAGACAACAACAGACAACAAAAGGACAACAAGACTTACTGAGAGGGCAAAGTTTTATGTAGGAAATCCAAAAACCTGATGCGTGGCTGCCTGGTCATCACATTTGCTCTCCGTATGTGTTGCAGGGAGGCGCATATGATCAATCACACTACAAAGTCGGCAGGGAGCTCTATATCAGGACAGGAGTGGTATTTTACACGGCTATAAACAATTTGAAGTCCTTTCTGTTTATGCTCAAAGACTTGAGTCACATCAGGACTAGACAGTGCCCATTTTGTATGGCACTTGATGGAAAGAAGGAAAATGGTAAGTAAGGAGAAAATGTGATATTCAACATATTTGGGGAAAACAAAAAGCAGAGGGAACAATGGAAAAATGCTGTTCTTCCATATTCCTCGCAGGGTTAAAGTGACCACTTCAAAGGCCACTGTGCCGTTTGCCTGTGCACATCCCGATTCCACATGTGGCGGTTGCTCAGTGAGCTCAATCATCAAGGAATTTTAGGCATATCTACTAATTACGACTCTTCTCCTTGTAACACTCCATCAACTCCACTTCATTATGTTAAATTACTGTTTGTCCAAACAGGCGTCACAATGACAGAAGGCTAAGAGCATTTTATTTAGGGCGAAATTATGACAACATGGGAAAAATGGATCCATTGTACCTGTTAAGTCGTTTGGCTAAACTGCAGAAATTATACTAATATTTCTATTTCAACCAGAAAGAGGGTAGATGTCAGAGCCAACAGCCAAAGGTCTGGCTGTTCATCATCATGTAATTTCTCAAAAGAGGCAAAAGAATTACACAAGAGAAGAAGACATCTGTGGATTCTCAAAATTGGCAAATATAAATGAACAGAAATTATGTTTTAATTTCTAGGTGGATGAAGCTAAATTATTCAGTATGAAGGTAATTAAGTGCCTGCCACACCTTTAAAAGGAGCATGCAATAAGAATTCCATGGAGAGGAAATTTTCTCACTGGTTAATAAACAGATTACCAATTACACAAGACATTTTACAAGGAGAAACATGAGCGATGAATATCTTTGATTTTAGAGCGCTTACTTTGAAAAAATGAATTCTTGGTGGGTTGGTTCATTATTATGTTTCGAGCTGCCAGATCTATCAAGTATCCCCCACACTGACCCCAACAACTGTTAGTTGGCTGGTTTGATTTAGCCAAGTTAGTCTTAGTTTAGACAAATTAGCACAAGCACAGCATTCTTTTAGGTTAAACTGTTCACTCATATTTTCATTACATACACAGCAGCACTTCTCTTGAGCACAAAAAAGTGTTTTGAGGCCTTGATGCAAGCACAATGATCCATTATTCAAATTGGATGTCTGTGTGTGTCAAAAACTGAAATATGATTAACTGGCAGGTTATAGGATATAACCCTGCAATAACTGGTTGAACCAGTTCAACTTCTCAGCACCTTTTCTGGCAGATCTGAATGAATTTCCAAGTGGGGTACAAAACTACTGACAGTACACTTCAGTTAGAGTACTGATATAAGCAAAATCCTGGAACTTGTATCTTCTGGCCAAGTACTAAGTATACAACACAGATAAATGGCATAACTGAGGACTGATTACTGATCTGTAAATCAGACTGAGGAAAAGAGGTAGAGAACACAGTTATTTATTATGGATTGGTTAAAACACAAACACATGTGTAGTGGGACTGATTTAGATTAGTACTAGGGTCTGTTCCATCTCAGACGATAGCTGCACACTCCAGCACTTGGAATGATACCCAGTTACAAACAATCTGTGTTTATGTACACGTGTACAAGAGCTTGGAAGAGTTTGTGTTTCTATGCGAGTGTGTTGTTTTACCTGTACGGCAGCTGTGTGCCCTCCAACGGAGGCTAGTTGGACGTACTGCACTTGGATGTCAGGGGGGAGGGGGGAGCCCTCGACTGCTGTGGTCCCCCCATCAGCTGATGCCACCGCAATAAGCTGAGCCCCACGCAGCACCTAGGAGAGAGAAGAAAGGAGAGGAAATTGTCAATCCATTGTCAATATTATCATCAGTAAATCAATCACATAAAAGTGTCACTGATCTGATCGAAAACCCCTTCAACAACTTCATCCACCTGAGTTTAAACAAGAGACAAATAAAAACAAACAGCAGGCAGCCTCATTTATGTTCTATCTGATGTGTTTATGTTCTTTTATTGATTGCAGTCATCAGTGTGTACAAGCAGCACGGTGTCACACAAACACACCAAGTAACTGTGCAGCAAGGAAAGAGTCATGTGGTGGTATTTGAATGACGTAAATAAACATTTCAGTCCTGCTGTTCTCACTGACTTCTCATGCCGCCATCTGCTTATACATCGAGTTGGACAGAAACTTTATGGTCCATTCAATTCAATTATATTTTTACAAGTTCTGTTGTCCTGGGCTCTATAATGCGATATGCTAGTTAGGATTCATTTTTATTTGAGTTCATTTAATTTGAGTAGCATTTAGAGAAAGAAATAAATGCAGAATGAGACATCACAGGGGGATCCTAATCTCCCACAGTGTTGAAAGTCAGCCAGGCAACATTAGAGCTCTGTGGTGTCGATGCACTAATTACAGAGCAGCACAGTGCAGCTGTACAGAGTATTGTTGAGTACTCCTATAGCTTGTTGAGGCTATTCCTATAGATAGACTGTAACTGAAAACATGCAGAGTGTAGCCTGTGTGTGTGTGTGTGTGTGTGTGTGTGTGTGTGTGTGTGTGTGTGTGTGTATGATGTCACACACAAACACACACATGCTCCGGGATTAGCAGAGCACTGCTGTTAATTTGGCTAGCATAACTCCAACGTGACAACAGACACACAAATTAACATACAATCATCCTGTCAACAGGAACACAGACAGAAATGACTAAAGGGAAACATTCACTCAGCTTTGTGTTTGTGCGTGTTCATTTTAGAGGTCAGAGACCACACTTCTCCCCTCCAGTCTGGCACAGAGCTTTCTAACAATACAGCCCATTTTACACTAACAAACAGTAGGGATGCACCGATCGACCGGCCAGAGACCGGAACCGGCCGGTTTTCAGCATGAGCAGCCCTGACCGGTGACCAGCCGGTCAGTGTCACATATCCGATTCTGTGCCCGTCACTGACACACGTGTTCTGCACAATGGTCATGTCATGCACACAGCAGACAAACTGACCATGATATCACACCCACCACGGCGCTGATCACAGCTACATACACTCAGACACATGCTTGCATGAAGTTGGTGTTAGTAACAGATTCTAAGAACAGGAAAAAGAGAAGACATACAGTCTACAACGAGACAGAACAGCTGACAATGTTACAGAATAGCCATAAACTTTGTAGCTCTTCAGGCTAATGTAAGCCAGCAGCTCTCTGCTGTTCACAGAGGGACAGTTAAAATCTCACCTCCTGTTCTGGCTGAAGAATAAACAACCTGTGTTGATGTGTCTCCTCAAACATTTTCTCATCCAGACTCGTTTAATGTTTGCATCTGTTTTTCTCACGGCAAAGTTTTTCTGCAGCAAACTGTTGCAGCATGTCTGTCTTCGGTTTGTTTACATCCGTTTCCACATGAGATCACGTGAAATTGCATCCCGCAAAATCCTGTGAGATTCCATGATCTCGCGAGATTGCGTTCCCTCATTCATAATCTTAATATGAAAATATAATAAGGCCTGGCTGTAACCTGGAGGACTTTGGAGAAAATGTAAAACAGTATTTAATTAATATTTAATAGTCAGTGTTTTCATTATGAACATTCAATTTAATTTTTACAAGAAAAGCTTCAAAAATGTTTGTGAATGCTGTCAATTATAGTTCTTAGAGAGACTGAAAATCGGAATCGGCTAAAATCAGAATCAAAAAGTAAAAATTAAAGTCAGACCCTTAAAAAAAATAATAATAATAAAAAAAATTGGAAATCGGAATCGGCCAAGAAAATTGAAATCGATGCATCTCTAACAAACATCAGGCCCCTGTCTTCAGTGGGAAAGGGTACAATCGGCATTCAGTTCCAGGTCGAATTACTCTACAGTAATTACAGGTATATATTGGCTCCAGCTCTGATCAGCAGAGATGTAAGCATGTAAACACACAGGCATATACAACATTTTCTGATCACTTTTATTTTAATTAGTTATTTGATTATATAAAGACAGGGGTTTATGCAATGACTGACATTATATCCAGGATATTTTGGCTTCGTTTTTTGTACCATGCGAGGAACTACTCGACCGGCTGAACAGCGTATAAACATTTTAATTCCTACAAATTCTTCACAATAAATGGACCCTGTTATATTGTTATCTAAATGCTTTTATTATGCAACAGCTAAATCATGAAATGTTGGGTTTTCATCAGCAGCGACTTAACATGACTTCTATACAGCTGAAAGAACATGAAAAAGTGAATTTGGGCAGATATCTTAAAGTGTAAACACTAACTCTGGTCTTCTGCACAGACATGAGTTGAGTCTCTCACTTACTGGTTTCAAATATAATGCATTCCTCCATGAACTGAGAGCATGGTCTCATTTATTTTCCCAGTTTCATGGCACTAGACTGAACACAAACATCTTTCAGTGTCTCCTGTTTGGCAGGTCTCACTACATGTTGCCTTGGTGTGCTTTCTCTGCAATGTTATGTGAGGTCTCCTGCTCGGTCGTCTTTCAGCTGCACTTTGTGCCGGGACTGGCTCAACACACATGAAAAATTTAAGGGTGAATATGCAAGCCTGCAGAAAAACCCAAACCTCACAACCCTCAATTACAGATGATGTTTGTTGCCCCCAACCCTTCCAATCCCAGAGTCCCACAGTGCCTCACAGCCCCCAGTCCAACCTTTGCTTTGAAGTTGTGAGTTAGTGACAGGCCCCAAAGGTTCAGTTAACCCCCCGCCACCAAATCCTTCCCACCGGCGAGCCTCGTCATCTAAGAGACCTTGCCAGTTTCACCACAAAATGTGCCGCCTCATCACCATAATGCGCCAGGCCCGGCCAGCCCGATGGAAGCTATTAGTGTAAGATGTCTGCCTGACTCACCCGATCAGACAACCAGGACACTTCAGGAACAGACGTGGATCCGGGCTGAGCGAGCTAGACTCTAGGTCAAATGAGTCACAGTTTGATGACCCATAAAACATTCCTGATAAATTAGAGCATCGGCCTGGAGGGCTGATGTAAACAGCAATCAGAAAGTTAAAGGAATTGTTCGATATGCTGGGAAATCCGCTTATTTGATTTCTTGCAGAGAGGTAGAAGAGAAGATCAATACTACTCTTGTGTTGCTAAATATGGAGCTGGAGCCAGCAGCCAGTTAGCTTAACTTAATATAAAGAGTGTGAGCAGGCAGAAAACAGCTAGCCTGGCTCTGTCTAAGCTAAGCTAACTGTCTCCTGGGATCAGTTAATGAGTGCACTTCCTATAATGTCAAACTTTTCCTTGACAAAACATATACATAGCTGAAGAAGGCATCTGTGCCAACAATTCTTATCATCATATCAGCCAGCTCAATAAGTACAGTGAGAAACCAAACACACAGCCAGCTGTTTAAGTGTTTCTTCATGGCAGACATCTATAGAAATCCATCCTTATCCCACACTTCATCACACTGATCTCTGGTTAGGAATCAAATGCAGCTTCTGCCAAGTGCTCATCTGCCTGCAGTCATATGTATGTATACATATATGTGTGTAACCTCAAGCATGATGTGTCTGTACTGTCCAACTAGTGTATCTAAGTGTATAATTACCGGCATTCAAGAGTTGCCATGGCTGATACTTGAGATTGTAAACCCTTGTCTAACTCAATTAGATTCTCAACCTCCATTTGAGAGCAGTTTGCATTCTCAGCTGTGAGGAGCAGCACACAGAGGATCATAAAAGCATTTACAGAGCTGGAACGGTGTGTGAGATCTCTGCAGTGATTACACAGGAACTTCTCGGGTCCACATCCTGTCCCACGACTCACTTTGTCAGAACAAACCGTCTGTATGACTCAGTCAAAAACAACCAAAAGCTAGATCTACACTCAAGAGATGTACATCCACCCCATGAGAGATGCCCAAAAAGTGTACTCTGGGGATGAATTTCAGTCTTATAGTGTAATATTTTTTCCCTCTAGTAGAATAAATTGTAGATTTGTTGTTTGCAATTAAAGTTGGAATTTCATATAAAACACGATTGAGCACCATAAAGTGAATCTGTTAGTGGAAACTAATATACAACATAGAACAAGGTGGGAAATGCTTGTTGTTGGTTTCTTGGAGCAGACCCTCTGAAACTAGGATGCCTTGCCTTGATTGCTGGATTGCCTGAGTTGAGAGCTGAGATGACTCACTTAAAATATAGCCAGATATATTAGATTTGATGTAGTGAGCTCAGTTTGACAGAAACAGAAGCCACCAGCAGGTCCACATCCTGTCCCACAACTCCCTTTGTCAGAACAACCCATCTATATGACAAAACAATTGAAAGCTAGATTTATGCTCAAGAGGGATATACCTCATGGAAGATGACTAGAAAGTGTACTTAGGGGAAATTTCAGCCTTGTGTAATGTTTTTCTGTATTAGTGCAAATTAATGATTTGTTTTCTATGATTAACGTTGGAAGCTCATATAAAACACTACTGAGCACCATTAAGTGATTCTGTTTTCATTCAGCTAATATGACATAATCATAATTAAATAATTAGAATATTGTATTAAGGAAATGTTTTATGAGGTAGAAAAAAATCTGCTGTAATTTAGGTTGAATCAGCAAATAAAGATTGTTAGTAGAAAGTAATATACTATACAAAAAGGTGAGAAATATTTGAGGGGGATTTCTTGAAGCAGATGGGTCCCCAGAAAATGGGAAAACTTGAGAATTTCGCCTTGACAACCTGCATTTGCATCAGTTTTCAACTAAAAGCTGAGATGATTCATTTAAAATGCAGCCCCAATATATTGCATTTGACATAGTGAGCTCAATTTGTCAGAAACAGAGGCCGTCAGCAGGTCTTAAATGCATTAGTTACTGTTGACCTCAAAGTTTTAGGGATTGGGACCCTTAAATTATCAGCGCTGGCTGGCTGGCCACCACCATACAGACAAGCAGGATTAAAGGGCTATGACATGAAGAGAAGAGCACAGAACAATCAAGGGCATCTTAAACTCTCTGCAGGCTTTGCTAGCTGCCATGGCCTTGAGAAAAAAGGGAATGAAAGAAATAAATCTTTTTCTGATGCTGTAATGCTTTCAGTAATGGATCCAGGACACTAAGGAAACACAGCGATGGGAGAGGAAAGAAACGAAAATGAACAACAAAAACAGCAGCTTAATGCAAAAAACATTCATGATTCCAAGACTGAAAGACAATAACCAACTGGATAAACAAGGCTTTGTTACTCAGCCCTCATCTGTGCTTGTCTGAGGATTTTAAAATGTCTTTTCTCTCCTTTCACTTCATATGAAACTGGTTAAACTTGAATAAAAGGGGCTCTAAAACACATGGGTTGTGCAGAAATACAACAATGCAAATTTCTATCTCTTTATCCTTGGTGAAAAGGTCTCAGATAGGGCTACAACAAACAATTGTTTTCGTTATCAATTAATCTGCTGATTATTTTCACAATAAATCGCTAGTCTATGAAATGTGAAAAAACTATGAAAAATGCTCATCGTAATTTCCCCTGAGCCCAAAGTGACGTCTTCATATTGCTTCTTTTGTCCAACCAACAGTCCAAAGACTCATTTACTGTCACAAACAACAAAGCAGCAAATTCTTACATTTAGGAAGCTGGAACCAGCAAATGTTTGACAGAATCGATTATCAAAATAGTTGGCAATTAATTTTCTTTTGACTGTCAAATCAATTAATTGATGAATAATTGCAGTTGTGGTCTAATAATAAATCTGCAATAATAAGTCTGCTTCCACATTGTGCATACTATTGTGCATATTTAGTGCAGGCTGGCATCAATTCCCAGGCTCACAGGAGGTCTCAGTTAAATTCAGCTGTGCATCGGATGATGCTATGAGTCATCTGCTTTGTGTGTACGTGTGTGTTTGTGTCTGAGTTTTTTTTTCCCTTAATTTTCGCTTGCTGTAAATAAATAATGGAATCCCCCTTAAAACAAGATCCTCTTTTTAGAAGAAAGAAAAATCCATATGCATAAGACAGGTTTGTCTATAATCTAAGAAAAGAGAGCCACACAAATCTGGTTCTTATCATTCCCAGAGGAATACCTCCTCTTCTTTCACATCTGAAAAAACCCTAACCAAAACAGGGAAATGAAAAAAGAAACATTTGGACTTTGGAGTGGCTGGAACTTCCTCTCAGCTTCACAGCCGTCAACAACATCTGCAACTGCCAACCCTGGACAGATGTCCAATAGAAACACTATCTCCGGGTGGGTAGGTGGGGTGGAGGGAGTAGGGTGGGAGCTAAGGACTGGCTATGACTTGGCTGTAAAGATGCCCATAGACACAGCGGTGCTTTGAGTGCTTGTTTAGTGTAGACTGGGAAAATGGAAAATGAACACACTGGCCTAAATATGTCTCACTGTGGTCATTAACTATTCGTGACATATGTCTTTTATTTTACCTCTGAGTCTGAGGACTATTCTGATTTCAGCTGGGCCTCAGCTCATAATATGATTGAATAGACAACATTGGGCTTGTGATACAAACCAAAAAAATGTCAGAAGTTGCTAGTAGCCCAACAGTTTTATGCTTTGCTCCTCTATGATTTGTGAATTCTCTCACTTATTCACAGTTACATATTCAGACATTTGCCCATACACAGTATATTATGTTAGTGGACAGATTCACTGTAACATCATCCATTGGTTTGTGGACTACTGCTTTTAAGCCTCACATTTGGCATTACAGGGGTTGCCATGTTTTGTTTTGTGGAACCAGTGCATGCAGTTCTGAAATGAGCGTAGCGCTGGTGGGTGCTGCACTGTGATTTTAGCAGGAAATGGGCAATGAAGTAACAGAATATTGATCCATATGTGATCCACACTGCTTTGTTTTACAGTTTGGTCTGAGTTTCAGGAAGCTCCATTGGAAACGGCGGCCATGGAAAATGGAAAGGAACCCCAGAGAGTGAAAGATCTTGCAAGAGTGAATAGTTTAGCCCAAACTGTAATCTTTCCCTAACCATAACCAGGTGTTTTTGGTCCCTAAAATTCTATCTTACCCATTGTGACATTATAAAACATTTTTAGTTTGCTGAACATGAAGAAGTTACACAATAAAAAAAAAATGACACATATAAAGTTCATGAGAAATTCGCAAAGCTTGAAATCCCCTCTAGACAGGACCCAACTGCCTGGTAGCTATTTTTGTTGTTTTACAACAGTACACTAAATTATGTTTCTAAAAAATATAGTGTGCAAGCAAGGAATAGGCAATGCAGTGACTGAATCATGATCCAAATTTGATCAATACTCTCTATTTGACAGTTTGATCTGAGTTCTGTGAGCCCTGTGTTTTGCTGGACAGAATGACCTGTCAGACACAGAAGCACTGCCCTAAAGTATACCCTGGTATATCATCTATTTTAATGAAGTAAAATAATTTTACTTTATGAAAATCATGCTGTATAGGAGGAGACTTGAAGCTAGCAACTATGACCATACCAAAGGAGTCACCCCCTGCTGGCCAACAGGAAGAGTGCAGGTGTAAGGCATTGATTTCACATATCCTACTGTTTATGCAAGTGATATTACCATACATTACTGACATATCCTCCTCCGAACTGCTCAACATTCTTTAAAATGCACCCTTATAATACATCACTGTCTTGCATGACGGCTGACCTTATAACCTGGCCCACTACTTCCCATCTCCACCCACATGCTGACAGTTTCTACACCAGAGCTCGACACCTGCATCCAATCAAGCCCTGCCTTGCATCCTTTGGTCCACAATTCCCACCAGAAGACTGCGAGTCAGATTCAGACGGGGCGCAAAGAGGTTTTATGACAAAACCAGCTTAACTTGAATTCTGATCCAGAACCAGCAAATCAAAGGGGGACTCATGACAAAAATAACAGCCGTAATTAAGAGTCAGGCCCCTTAAAAATAAAAAGAAAGAAAAATTCCACTGAAGGTTCTCTCTGTTCTCTAGCGTAAATCCAAACTTGGCCTACCTAATTGATGAAGGCAGTTTTACAATGTCGGTAAATTTCATGATTTAAGATGATGACTTTATCGTGTTTCCAATTATCCTGTTTTATTCAATGGAGCCAGAGGAGATGATATACACAGGTTGTAAAACTCAAATAACAAAATATCACACTGCACAAATACCCATCTTAACAAGTCATTTAATACAGTAATGCTTGCACGTCAATGAAGGCCAACAATTTACTTCAATCAAATGTAATTTTTCTGACACAACTGTAAATACATCTTATTCTGTTTTTTTGTTCTGGCACTCCTCTTCAAATATCCAAAACAAATGAAAATGGAAAATAGATTTTAACACTCAACATGTCCAGATGACCTAAGACCAAACCTTTAAGCAGTACACCCAAAACTCAAAAGCACACAGCACCTTCGACACACAGCAGCCAAACATCCTATCTACTTCAAGTCTCGGACCTGCCATGAAAGACATCTGTCATCTTACGTCAGTATGTTACACACTGGAGTCTTAAACTCACTGAGACACCACATCTATCAAATACAATCACTTGAACTGCCTGTATACTTGTCAGCACTGGTCAGCCAGGAAACAAAACAAAACATTCACAGGACTCTCTATCATGCAGCATCCACCTCAACCAGCTGTTTTGTCCTTTCTCTGGCATCATTATTTAATAGTCACATTAATGTCCAGAAGTATGTGTGGTTTGAACATACTACATTTTGATGACATTTGAACTGTGTGCACTGGTGAATTTTACAAAAACACCGTTGTTGCAGTGTGCAGGCTGTTGTGCTATCATTCCCACGAAAAACAACTTTTATTGTTCCCCCAGTGTTTGTCAAGCTGCTTTTTTCCAAACACACCACTTTGCATCTATTTCACTCCATTTCTGTAATGTCTGTGCAGACAAAAAACATCAGACAGAAATCAGACTGTGTTATACATGCCAAGAGGAATTTGGAAGACTGATGAGTAATCTGTTTGTTAATGAAATCATGCTTATTTTGATTAGGACTCAATGTGTGTCAAATACCCTGATTTATGTTTACAGTAAAGAATTAACCTACTGAACCCAGCAATAGAAATGGTCTGCCAGTGCCTACATTGGTATTTTTGCTACTTGTGATGTAATTTCTTGGACATTCTTCAAATGCTTCATATCCTGAAAATCTGTGCAACTTAAGCCAAATGTTAGTAAAAATAATAAATGATAAAAGTATTGAAATTGTGTCAGAAATTTCAAAAAGAAAGCATTTTCTTGCACCACATTTTACTTAAACACCCAAAACATATTGATTCAAAAGATTTCTAAATGTAGAAACATGAAGAAAATATTTCTTAAAACTCCTTAAGTTTTTGGGGTTTTTTTAATTTACATTTTTAAAATTTCTTTAAAAAATATGCCCACACTGGTACATTTTTTCCTCAATGTCATGTCATTTCCCAGATTATTCAAAATGCTTCAAATCCCTAAAATATGTAGAACCTAAGCCCAAAACTATCAACCTATCTATCTGCTGGTGCCACTTTACAGTGCCACATGTTGTACCACACATAATGTAATGACCTAATCACGAATGAAAAACATGATGACAGAAAAGAAGCCTTAACTTTCTACTGCAAAAAGAATAAATGCTCTAGCTATTCTGTTTTTTAAATGTAGGTTTAAATATGATCATGAGTTCCATGAGTTCACAGCCATTAGGGGCAGGAATCAGTTTTTCAGTTTTCAAGGTTTCGCTAATAAATGCACTTTTGCTGTAAGAATTGCTGTCCCTATCAGGATCGTGTTAAAGTTGAAACTGATAGATGATGAACTGTAGTCCTGGGACTGGTGAGCCAGGGCTGCACCAGGCCTGTCCTGATGTTGAGTCACACTGAAATGCATCTAAAACATCTGGTCCCTCTTACACAGCCAGTGACCCTGAGCTCTGCCCACAAAGACAAAAGAAAACACCACTGGGGGTATCCTCCTCTGCACTGCTTAAAAATGCTGAGTTACAAACACACACTCACCCACCCACACACAGTCAGACTTAAGGATTCCCTGATCTGTGGCCCTTTATCTCCAAACTATGATGCCACAAAGACACAAAGCAGACCACTACTCCTTTGAAACAGGATCCCCAACTAGACCTCTAAATGTTTGACTGCTTACGTACATCCCGTTTGTACTAAACATTGGTCATAAAACATCTTGTTTGTATCTTTTCATCTGATTTTTACCCTCCCATCTCACTGTGAATCATAAGAATTTCAACAACCCCTCACACACAAGAAACAACATTCTTGAGCAGAGAGAGAAAAAACACAACTGAGTAAGTCGGGCCACAGGCCAGCAGTTTGATTCCAGCACATATCACACCCTGATTCTGTGAGGTTTACCCTGCAGATTGTTCAAGCATCTGCTTTGTGTGGAGAAATGACACATCAAGACATACTGTACTAGACTGCAAGATGTTTACCGGAACTCTGTGACAACCAGTATGGAAAAGGCTGATGTTTCTGGCAAAAACGCACACAACTGTAAGATCAACACTTGAACACAAGTTCAGAGAAGTTGAGGTCAAAACACATTAATTTATCTGTTTCCTCTGCATCTCTTCTTTATTACCTCACTTTATTCTCATACATGAACCCCTCTACAAATCTGTCTCCCTCTCTGCACCACCACTCTCACACAATATGTGCTGTCTGTAATTTTCCTGGTTCTAGACTGGTTCTGTGTTCACAGGTTCTGGCAGCATGGACGGAAGGACCAGTGCTGAGCTGGACACTCTGTTCTGTGACCCAGTTCCCACACTGGCCATGAATAATGCCACTTGGGAGGGTCCAGCAGATGCACCATAACATATGCTGACAGAAAGGGATGGCAGAGGTTCAACTAGAGGGAGGAAGGGAAGGAAGGGGGTGGGGGGTTTGTTCAGACTCTTGACAATCACGTCTAAATCCCCTGATGGGCGGCATTCAGGTCCATCATCAGTAAATGACGCAAGAGGATGACAAGATCAGTAAATTTGTTAAAGCTTCAAAACCATCTCTTGAGATCTGCTGGATTTTTCAGACTGACACGGTATGGGTTCACAGATATCTGACAGGGAGAGTCCTCTAAAAGCTGTTAGCTGTGGATCTGCTGCTCTCCCTTAGGTTTTCTTATTGAATTATTTTTGTTATGTTCACACTTTGACATATTTACAAAGGAAAATGACAGCAAAGGTGGATAAGGGAAACGGGCATCCGAGGTCATTGTGGGCATATTGTTTTTGAATTAGCAGGGGGCACCACCCCTTCAATTTTTTACCACCTGGTACCATGCATTTGTTTTACAGACTGTTTTTTGTCCACTTCACAGATCATTGGTCACAGTTTTCAATCACGAATGGGAAAAAACATCTATTCCAGACGGTCTCCCTCCTTGGCTTTCCTCTCCTCGTTTTTTTTTTCTTTTCTCCCCTCCTCCTCATCAGTTGCTCCTTTCATCTTCCAATCCTCCATTTGGTCTGCATCAGCACAGGGTAAGATCACAGCGCAGAGAGAGAAGGGCACTAGATAAGAGGCTATGACAGACAGCGAGTGTAGTAAAAGACTAGTTATTTTATAGTTTCATGGGTCTGCCTTCTCTTCCGTCTGCATGAGAGGGGTTTTATAGGCCAGCAGAGAATTTTGGATCTGGTTATGTTCAGACTCTCAGCTGGCACAACTGCACTAAGATCAGCTAAGTTGGCACTAACTGACATGAAAGCGGAAACACAAAAATCTGCAGCCTGCACAGATTCAAAATGTGCATTAGCATTTAGACAACCAAACAAAGTGTGAGATGTGTGTAGCACACTGCGCTGCTCATTCCAGTGAGAATAGAGAGAATGATGGGTGGACAGAGGCCAGACAGAGGGGTCAGTCTGCAGCCCTCTCAACATTTTGACACAGCCTGTCTCCTCAACTACAAAGACACCTCAATTTATTTAGTCAGTAAAGCTGGAACAGAAGTTTGAACCTTTATTCTTTAAAAAGGCCCCAAATCTTCTCAGTTATTGCTTGCTTAAAAAAAAAAACAACTTGTTTAAGTTCGTTCTGGAACATTATGGAAAAGTAAGCAAAGCATGCTTAGCACTAGCTTATTACTGAACAGCATGATTTACTCAAACACTGACACACTGGGATGTATGACTGACGAGCTGTGAGCAAAAGAATAAAGACTAATGATGATCATTTTCAGTTGTTTTTTTCCCTAAAATATGTCGCAGCCAGTTTTGGAGAAAGACCGTAGATCGTCAAGTCTCATTATTAGGTCGTCAGATACGATATGACTTTTTGCTTTGGCAAGATGTTTGATCTAAAACATAATGAAAATAAAGCTGATTAAATTGAAATTATTTGCATTTTAGGAAGGAGACTCAAAAATCAACCGTCTTACCGACTTCTGATTTGTCAAAGTCTCCTGTCATGAGCTAGATTTTCTAAAGCCTGGAAACAGAGTCAAGAGCAGAGAAGAGAGAAGTCTTGTTTCTCTCAGACCACTTGAGTTACATTATACTTAAAGATTATAATGGAACATTTGTCCAATTGAGCCAAAAATAAACCTCCCACCAAAAAAAAAAACGCTGAACATGAACCAGAAACAAATCGATGCAGCACTAGCGTATTGACACATCTCATTAGGACATGCATACGTTTCATTTTTGGCATCAGGGACCTGCCACTGTTAACTTCCCTCCATCTTCTCTCTCCCACTGTCTCTGCCTGCAATGCTCTCGCTGGACGCCTGCTGCCGCAATCACAAAAACAAGTGCTCCCTCCTCCCTCTCCTGTGTCTCCTCTTCATTTACTTAAAACAGACCGTGCTGAAAACAGCGACAGAAGTGACACTGTACCGCGTTGCACCACCAAACTTTAATAACATGCAAGTGTAGAATAAGTTTGGGTTTTATAAAAAAAGATGAGAAACACTGCTGCAGATCATTTATGCAAAATGTGTCGGACAGCGGAGAACAGAGCCACGAGTCTGACCCACAGAGACGTCATGTCACTGTGAGAGCATGTAACACTTCACTGTTCCTCTACACTAATCAAAAGCACAGCACTCTTCATATGAAACAGAGCAGCAGATTGTCTTACTGCAAAAATACTGATATTTTAAACAGTTTTAAAGTTTGTTCACAGATTCTCATTTAGGCTACAGGATCTCATTTACACACGAGACCCATAATAAGATGTTAACACCACTGTAATGTCTCCTTCTCTCTGTCTCTACTGTTACTACATTTAGTAAATCTATCAGGATTTTTTTTTTGCAACTAACAGCACTCTACAAATGTAGCATTAATTGAATCAAAATGTAAAGACTGACACACTGCATTGTCTTGTATTGCATCATATTGTACCATATTGTGACAGAGCTGAATCGTATCGAACCGACTCGTTGGCCATTTAAAGATTTATAAGACATATCGTATTGTTGAACATGTATCGAGATACGTATCGAGTCGGTCTCAGTCAGTGAGATACACACCCCTAGCGCACACATTAAGAGACCCTGATGGAGTGCAAAAATACTTGTATGGAGCCGGAGTCACAGCCCAAGAGTGCGACAACTTTTCTTCATATATGTAACTGATCTTAATCCATCTGAGATTCGAACCAAGCGCGTATCTGGCCATTAATGTGACCTGGAGTGATTGGATGCAACAGATGGCTTGTAAAAGACAGGTACAACCACAGCTACATAGCACAGGAATGTTGAAAAGAAGAGATGGTGTAGAGAGGAAACGGCCCCAGAGAAAAAAAGATTAGAGCTCTTGTGTGATGAATTGCGTATGCTGGGTTACACTAACACAGCCTCAGCACTATACTGCCAGATTACAAAAACAGTGACATCACACACAGCCTGTTTGATGTAGACCTCTCTGTAAACACACGAATTAGACACTTAAGAAAGCACACATCAGGATTAAGTCTGATCTGTATTATCTTTGTCCAGGGTTCTTAACAAATTCAGGTCCAAAGTATATTACACCAATCATGATAAAGACATAATATGTCATTTGGATGCAACCATATCGGGTCAACGTGATTAATCTCCTTGAATAACTGCTATCACCAATATAATACATTTTGGGGCCTTTGTTTCCCTTGAGTGTTTTTATGTTCTTTCTGGGACTCTTCAGATTTAAGAGCTGACCTATGAGTCGCCTGCCCTCAGCTCAATGAGAATATAAGAAGTGAGGAGACCCTGGTACTGTAGCATACACTGCATGTGTGTGAAAAGCATGACCTGCAACATAAGGTTTAAAGAATAAGTCACTGTGTGTTTGTTTTGGCACTTCATGCATATCATTTTACAGACCCAATCAAAGCACAAGCTAAAAAGAAAAAGAAAATAAAAGAGCTTTTTATTGGACTAGGCTCCCAGACACTGCCAAGGGAATAGAAGTCTTTTTGCAGTTTTTTGTTCTCTTTTTTGTTGACGCTTTGGTGTCTATCTGTCCCACACTGCACTTTCAAATAATGCTTTTTTATTGCATGTTGTGCACGGTATAACATATACCCTACAGAGCAGCTAAATGAGATAAAGCTGACGGAAATCTGCAGTTCAAGTACACTGTGAACTGAAATGTGTGTTGTGGTGCAAATCAAAACCAAACCCCAGCCAAAACTTGTTAAGAGATCCTAGAGAGAGACAGAGAGGAATGCTGCTGTCAGGCTCAGCGAGTGGGTCATATGAGGACACAGGCATGGATGTGTGAGAGAATGAGCAAGAGGATGTGTGGTGACTACCTCAATCAATTGAAAACACATACAGAGCCAAACAGTCAATAAAACAATACAAACAACAACAAAAAGTCCTCATATAAAGCAGATGCATTAACACACCATAAATGTGCGTGCACACAGATAGCTATGGCGCCTTGAACCTATAAGGGAATTAGATGATTGAGTTATTTATCAGGCTATAAAATGGCGAACTGGGAAGCTGAAAGTATAAGGCTCCAGATAATGGGTGGTTTATAACCTCTAATCCCAAAATGTTGCTTTATTACATGGAAAGGGTGATGACTGTCTTAGTGCAGTGTAGGAAGACCAATTCCTTTGAAAGTAATGTTATTGTAATCACATTACTTCTTACTGCAGTGGAACAAAGTAAGGCATCACTTCACTGAGTGAACAACTAGGTTGTTACTTGCATTACATTTATAAGCCTCTTAAAGTCTCCTCATTGGCACAACATTTATGGAAAAATCTCTGTCTTATTCTGCCTTCAGGTTCAAGCCAAAAAATTTTGAATTATGAGCCCAGTACGTTTAACTGAGCCAACAAAGTGGCAAATACAACTCAGAAAGTCTGAATTTAGGGCTGTTGATGCTATTTTAAACTATTTTTTACTACAAACCTGGGGTTGCGTTGGTGGAGTTGTGTTGTCCATTTTGGTACTTGTGAGATGATGAAATATTATCCAAGATGGCTGCTTTGAGAAATAGTTCCATGAGTGTGGAAGCTTATCAGATGCCAAAATACTGCACAGTGGTTCATAAAACTATGAGAAAGAATTTTACAACTCTGGAAAGGTATCGCGGCAATAATCATTTTATGCTCTGTTGCAACAATCACCTGGTAAACAGCACAATGACGCCGTTCATCTCACAAACTAATCTACCAGGACTGTGCACTTGCATGTCTTTAACTGGCCACTGCCATACTACACCTGCTTGTGATGTTGCATTGTGTTAAAGCAAAAGCTGAGCCACGTTTAACTTTTTTTCCAGATGTGTTTGTAACCCTACTGTGCCAATGTGGTGGCCGCATACCACCAGGTGCAGCACAAGACAACGGGAACAAATGAGGAGAGAGGACAGCTTTTTCACACAGTGCTTTGTCTGTTTGAACACAGCTTCAGCCCTGAAACATTTAGTGACCCAGTTCATGCAAGCACCACAATTGTTTTAGGCAGTATTGCAAAACTACTTAATGAATAGCATAACTACTTTTCTTAAAGGCCCATGTGGAATTCACTGCCTTTCCAAAAAAAAAAAGGAAAAAAAAGAAAGAAAAGTAAATAATAATGTGTAATTTTCTAGTGAGGACCCCAACAGTGAATATGTGTAGCCTTATTCACAATTTAGGAGATAAAAAGCTTCTATTGGCTGTTACATAAAAACACCTGTCCTGACAAAATAACATAAAACAGTTAAACCACCAGACGGGCAGCGTGAGAGAGTACTTCCTTCCCTAAAGCCCTACTTCGAGACAAACATGATGAAATCATAAATGTTAAATTATGTGTTGGTCTTCAGGCGTCCATATGTGGCCTGTGATGGTCATACACAGGCCGGCTCTGCTTTGATCGAGACACACTTGGATTTCAGAGGAAAGAGCAGAGAAACAGGAAGGGCCCTCGGTCCAAAACATCCAAGAGAGAGATGGAGGAGGGGGGAGAGGTGAACAAAGACACAGACACAGGGAAGACTCTAAAGACATCCAAGTGTGTGTGTGTGTGTGTGTGTGTGTGTGTGTTTATTGTATCAAACCACGTGGTAGATTGTGTCAGTCTCTTATTGAGAGATGTTTACTGCGTTTGTCGAGATGCAATCGTCCATTTCATAAAAGAATAACCAGCAAACTTAATCAGTTTAGTACATTAATGTTACCTGGTCCTTCAATTCCGTTTACATTCCAACAATGAGCTGAAATAACTTCCCTGTGGAGTTTCAGAACTCTAGTAGCACTGCGGAGCTGTTTTCTATGAGTGGGTCCCCGTTTTTACCTCATTTCACACCATTCCACTGATCTACAGGTGGCAGTAACATGCCAGGATATGCAGGAAAGCACCAGCAAAGACAGCAAAGAAGATGATTACTAGCTAGTAAACAATTAAATAAAAATTTAAATAAATTAATTAAACAATACTGTATTTAACAGTACAGTTTAGAGACAAACTTATATTGACCATAGAGAGGTCTGTCTTTGCTTTAATATAATCATCGCAGTTTAGTGAGATAATTTGGATCCTGGTAATGAAACATTAATAAGTGGCTGCCATTTTATGTTAGATGTGTTCCATTTTTCAGTAAAACAATAGTCTAAATTCTAAGTCAAAAAGAGAATTTTAGCAGTTTTTGTCTCTTGTCTCTGCATTAGTACGATTTGTCTTGTGTATTGATCAGAGTTGTAAATAAAAAGGTTTGGGTGGGTGGCAGAAGATTTTCAGATTTCAAATTGGGCCTTGGCATTCTTAAATTTGGGAATGGCTGACAACATGGATTAACTAGGGTATTATGACAGTAATCGTTTTCTTACCTGTCCATCCTGACCCACGTGTACCTGGTGAATCTGGAGATTTCCCTAAAACAGAGAAGTGACATCTCAAAAACCTGGTGCCTTGTTATATACACACAAACATTTATATATTTTAACTAACAATAATAAAGCCATAAAGACACACATCTTGTCCATTTGTTTTCTCTCCTATTTAGATTGGACGATTAGACAAATCTATTGCCTATCAACAATGCGCTGAATCCATCGCCAGTTGGACTTTTTGGCCAATTTTTTGGGGCCATATTTGTCTTTTTATTTTGCTAATGTAATCATCTGCAGAGTGACAGCTGCTGCTCCATGCTGCACCCTCATCAACCAGGGCCCCGTTTCCCAGAGCCTTCGTAGCACTACGTGCATCGTAAGTTGTGTTTTAAGGTCTCCCAGTCTGTTTCCCAGAGTTGTGAAACAGCCCATAAGCTTAAGGGAGACCTTAAGATGCAACTTACGATGCATGTAGCGCTATGAAGGCTCTGGGAAACGGGGTCCAGTGCAGTACACACCCACTCAGCTGGACCAAGAGTGTGCTAAGCTGGGTGAGGAGTGAGAGGTAAGAGGTAATCATTTTTGCAAGATTTTCATTTTTATTTTTAAATTGATTAATTACTTGTCAACTATTTTGACAAATGATTTTTTTGAGAAAATAAATTAGCAAATAAGTCACAATTCTCTCTGTCCAGCTCCTTAAACATGAACATTTTTTTGGTTTCTTTATACCTCTCAGACAGTAAACTGACTATCTTTGGCTTGTTGGCAGAACAAGACATTTGAGGATGTCATCTTTTGTCAGCTTTGGGAAATGCTGATCAACATTCATGTTTCACTATTTTCTGCCATTTTATAGACCAAACAACTATTAATTGAGAAAATAATAAATCAATTAATCAACAAGAAAATACTCTTTAGTTGCAGCCCTTGTCAGGGCATCTCAGCATATTGCAATTTTGAAAATATTATAATTACTTGTACAGCCCTAATTCACGCCATTAAACAGTGCTAAACTGAATTCTTATGTTCGACGTGAAGCAAGACAGTAACGTCAATATTTCAGAAGTGTCAGATCTGTTGTTACAGGATTCTGATGATGCAGGGTTTGGCAGTTTATAAATAATGACACAAAGAGAGAAGTGGATGCAATGTGTTTGAGTCTACGTCAACTATTCTGTCATTTCTGGCTTCATCGACGCTCCTGTAAACAAAAACAGATGCCTATTCGCACAGGCACAAGCTGATTGCTGTCTCATCAAAATGCAATGACCATCATAAAGTTTCTGAACACCCACAGTGATGTTAACAAGACCACATGAGAGGGGACATCACATAAGCCATATTTATCCAACCCCACGTTTCAGCTGTTTTCTCTTGCTAATTGTATTTCATGTATATATCAGGCGCTGTCTGAGCTGCCATATGGCCAGAGAGTGGTGTAATCTCTCAAACAGCTCATTTCCTTTTCAAGCACTCTGAAACCAATGTCTTTGATGAAAGAGACCCATTCCTAATGAAAACATATTCTGTGAGTGGCAGTTGGGAGAAGTGGGATTTTGTTGCTAAGCTTTGAACTCCAAAAAACAAACAATATCATGGAATAGGAAGGAGAGAGGAGAAGAAAATCTGGGCTCAGCCACAAAGAGCAGGAAAGGCTTTAGAGCTTTTCTGCCTCCAATCCACTCCGTCTCTCCTACTCAAACACTGAATAGGAAATGGGAAAAACACTTGGTCAAGGTGTCAATTGCTTTTGCATAGATGTCATCTATGTGCAGCCCGTATCATATACAGCATTTGATTACATGTGTATGTGTGTATACAGACTGGCGCCTTAAAATGAATCACTCTCCCACATCCTCAAAGAATTTCCACATCAGCATCACTGTTAGTAATTTTTTTTTCAGCAGTTGGTGTGGTTTGGAGTTAGATTTTGATTTCAGCTGGCAGGCCAGCGCTGTGTGTGCAGGCAGAGAGCATATCTGATAGGAGATATGAGACTTCTGGGCATTATATGGAAACAAATGCCATGCATAAGCAAGCGAATATATAAACACTGAGATGCTCTCTATGGAACATCTGTTTTTGCTAAAATTCATTAACGACTTAAATGTTCATGTCAGGTATTATTCGGGTGCATTAAGCTTCACTGGGATGGCTATTTGCATGGGTAAACAGCAACATACAAGGCCCACAGGACACATAAGTGTTTAAATTTTTACGTACTTGACAGATGAAAATTATGGCCCTCCCTTGTCTTTCTTTTAGAAGTAGACAAGCCTAGTCTCCAAAATATAAGCTGAGCAATCTTAAATTTGATATATCATTGGGAAATGGGTGTAGCTACCTATCAGAGTAATTCTTCTTCCACACAGCTGCATGGGCATCAACCCTGTAATCATGTGGAAATTGCCTTATGTTTGAGGGACTTTGCAGAGCTGCAGCTAATGCTGAATCTACATGCTCACAAATATAATGGCTTATTTCAAATAGCTGATCAAATAATGCAGTCAACCAAACAATAAACCAGATTTCTAACATACTAACATTCCCACACTAAAGTAGACAACATTGTTTTTCTTCCCAGCGAACCACTTCTTTCTCAAGCATGAGTTTACTGTGACACTTATATTCTGTTTCAAGACAAATTCTACTGACTCACGTGTTTGCTAAGAAATTATACAAGGAAGAATGACTCAAGAAAAGGACTGGCTGATTGTCTCTCTTTTCTCCCTCTCATTCTCGCACAAACACACTTACCTCACTGTCCTGTGTGATCTGCACCTCCTCTCCTTGTGGCACCTGGGCAATGTGCAACTGACCTTGTGGGATCTGAAAGACACAGATAAAGGGTGAGAGACAGCTGAAGCTGGAACAATTATACAAAGGTGATCAATAAATTGAGACACTTGCAAATCAAAGAAATCAACATATAATTATTACATAACTAGAAATTGTAGCTAAAAGATAGGTGAACAAACTTTGAAGTCTGTCTTAAAACAAATTTCAGGCACCCATATGAAGACTGAAACAGGTTTTGCTTGGTATAATCATTCCTCTTAGTCATACAGGCCTGTCTAATCGTTATGGGAATCTCTTGGTAACTCATGATTCGATTCTGATTTAGGGGGCTACAATGCAGTTATTAAACGATTATCAATGCATCTTAATGCATCAAAATTTGTAAACTTTTAAAGCTAGAATCTGTAGGATCTGTCCGGGCAGTTTGTAAACCCACCAGAAAGATAGCTGATTGCAGAGTCTCATTCCAAGGATGTAAAATACTGACATTTTGGGTTGGTAAATCATCTACAGTTGCCATCCTCAGCCAATCTATTCTCACCAAAACTTATCAAGTAGCCAAGTTGTAGCCTAGTTTAGAATGTAAACATGACACACATGTTCACATCCATTATGTTTCAACATCCAAATTGGTTCAGACAGTCTTACAAAACTGTTAGAGGCAATCATTAAATTTTAAATTTCTGATTATTTACTTTTCAGCATTATATCATAATCACTCAAAAGAGACTCTAATAATGCATCTAATAATCTAAAAATCGCTCATTTCCCCCACCCCTGCTGCCTAATGCCCTTGCACTAAATAGACTGTAACTTTTGGATACAGCGTTGCATGAAAGGAGGACCATGGAATTTGCCCCCAACACTTACACTGAAATCACATTTGGAAGGGAAGTCTAAATGGCCAGTATGAACCGGAGGAACAATTATGACAAGCAAAGCCTGTCTTGGTGTTCATAAGGGCACCTGACTATTGTTTTAAGAAAGACCTGAAAAATTGTGAACCTATCCTTTAAGTGCAATTTTAGCTACAACTTACAGAATGTGATTAAAAATAATGAACTAAGCAGCTCTAATGTGGTACATGTAATCTGCCAAGAACACAATACAAGTTTAGTAATTATCAGGCAAAGTTTGCAGCGCTGAATCATAGCCAGTCAGTATACTTGATTTCCTCTGCTGTATTAGCAGCAGTCATAAATTTCAGGCTCAGCTGCACCCTTTAATACTCTCCAGAGTGTTGGGAGGGTAATAACTGCACAGTGAGCTCCTGACAGCCATTCTCTCCCACTCTTCCACCTTCTCCCTAACTTCTCTTCCTGTCTATCTGCCCTCTATCTTTTATGCCTGTTCCTTCCCTTCTCAGACGAGTCACCTATCATCAGTACCTCCAAACCCATACATCATGCAGCAAACTATTACCAGCAGAAATACTCAATGCAGTAAATTATGAGGCAGCTTTGTAGCACCGTCATTACACACAGTGAAGTAATTTTCATTCTGCTGTGAGGCTCCACCTCTACTCTAACATTCAAGTATTATAATCAGGTCATGTGTTTTGATTTTTCAGTTGGTAACACTGACTTTGCAGCTCACACACATGCACTTGTAGCACTAGGAGGAGGAAACAGAAATTAATTTATTTCCTCATGACAAACCATCATCACAGACACAGTGTAACCCAAAACTCTGATATCTTTAAGAACTTCAACAGGCTTTGGCATTTAATCAAGTGACTAGTTCATCACTCCCCATTTAAAATTCGGTATTTTGGGTGTTTTCAGAGCACAAGGACAAGATATGAGGCATCCAGTGACTTCCTCTTTGTCAGCCCACCCATAATACTGTAGTGGGCCTGACTTTTACCTTTGACCACAGCAGCTGTACAAGGTCATCCCATCCCTGAGCATGGGAAACTCCTTCACTGACATAAGCTGCATTATATTTCTGTAGAATGCTTTATGTGTCACTGTGGTGGGTGGAAGAAAGCATCCTCCCTGCATTACAAATCCTGCTCTATGGGACCCTCATATGATGACAGCAAGAAAAATAAATAAATTAGAAAAAGGGAACTAATTCTGAGATAAACATATGATGAATGTTACAAGAAAGGATGCTCATAGTCCTACTGTTAGAGAATACTTGTGTGTTTGCAATGCCTATAAATAAAATGTTTGCTTGAAAATCGAGGGATTAAATGTCTGACACTCACCACCTGAACTTGTCCATCCTCGCCAATACGGTGAAATTGGACCTGTTGATTGGCCAGTGTATAGTGCAGGGTCTGGGGGCTGGCAGACTCAATTTGGGCTCCTTCTTCTGCCATGCTTCCCTCTGGTTGGGAGGACAAGAAGTATGGTCATCACTGTGTTCATGTGTACAGTGGAAGCAGGTCAGGAAGGATTCCAGCAGCACACATATAAAATAAAAATGAGGTCTCTAAGACACAGACACACAAACTTACACACACCCAGACATGGTCATGCAATGGGCCTTAGCAACCTCCTGAAAAAAAAAAAAAAACTGGCTAATACTCAGACCATCTGTTGGATGACGGTGTGTTTATACTTTATCAAACGCCTAAATACACAACAAGGGCTCTCCAGCTCGCCATCCAAACACACTCATGGTCTAGCAGCCAAACACAAACTCCAGGCCTTACTCTAAACACCCGCTATCACACCAGCAGTCTCAAACCTGCAAGGACCCATCACATTGCCCACAAAAGCTCCAAACTGACACCATGTCAGAAATCAAAGAGAGACAGTGAATGCTCCACAGTACATAAAATACACAAAACAAACCAAATCACACCTTCTTTTAAGCTGTGTGAGAGGATCTGGGGTCATTTCTGATAACAGACCTTCCAAGAAATGTTTTTTGAGCATGTCAAAAAACCCAAATCTCAGGGAATGTAGCTTTAAATCACATAAACCATACAGCATATATCACACACACCTCAAAAGTTCTGTTCTGTTATGCTGCTTTGAAAAGTAAGGCTGTCTCCCATCTTTCATTATTACTGCTAAGTACTGTATTATGAAAAGTACTTTTGTTTGTCAGACAAGACAGCAAGAGCAAGGTGGCTTAAGGGGTTAACAATTTTGGTCTGAGCTCTACTTGCTCGTTCACTGATAAATAATCATTTATCTTTCCTGTCCATCAACGTGTAATCTGCCTAAGGAAGGAATGATTTTAGGCCTAGATTGTTGACTTTGCACATTTATACATTGGCCATCTGAACTAGTATTTGTGTTGTACACTCTGGGGGTGTGTGTGGCCTGAAAAGACAGGGCCCACCCCTCATGTGCGCTCACAGGATATTTGGGTTTCCCCTGCAGTCTTACTTTTCCCTGGTCAGAGGTGAGAGGTGATGTTTCACAGGGAGGGAAGGACAGCAGGCATTGTGTGCAGATTACAACCATCTGCAGCAATACACACTGTATCTGACTTTGGGTTCAGATCTTAAAATAGCTTTCATTTAGCTGCTGAAATAAGACCTGTTGAGTTTACTGTGTGTGACTGTGTTTGTTGACTATTTGCATACAGCCGTTTTCCTGCATAAATGTAAATGAATTGGAAGAGAAAAGAGGACCTTTAAAAAATATATCTTTTTTGCAAATTAGGCAAACAATGAGGAAGATGCACATGTAAATTATGTTAGAAACATTTTATACAGATTACTTGGCTATTCATGCATGATATTCTGCATGTTCCATATGGAAGATGCTGCAGAATGACTTGAACGAATTCATCTTATTAAATGCTTTTAAATGCAAAATGAAAGAATTGGAGGCAAATTCCTTAGGATGTCAATGTTTTTTAATTTACCTTGTTACGCAGCTGACTCCGGGAAATTTCTCTGTTTGAAATGTGATTTTTCAATGTTTGTTGATCATATTTTGTTTCCCTTAGTGTTTCTGTCTGTAATTTTGTGTGTTTGCTGATGATTGTCTTGAATAGGACTTCCTTGAAAAACGAGATTCTTACTCTCAGTGGGACTCTCCTGATTTTATGAAGGTTAAATAAATAAAAATAAATTAATGACAAAGTTAAGAGGCCAACATAACTTGAATGAGAACTTCTTCCACGTTTGCAGTGGGAAAACACTTACATCATGTTTGAGCATCAGTTCAAAATCACAGCTCAAAGTTGAAAACATCAGATATTTTTGGCTGACAGCTCAAAGTTAATGATAACTACAAGCCAACTAATGTAACATGCCACTCCTCTGTAACCAATACAAACTGAAAACCAGTGGTGTTGTCACTGGCCTGTGAGCAATATAAAGAGCAGATGACATCTCTTGATTCTCACAACCTTGTTTGATGAAAACCATAGAAACATAGCAACGTTATCAGTTGATAAAGACTTACGAGTGTGGGGCCAGGTATTCGTTTCCTCAAACCATGGAGATAAATGCTAATGCGCTCACTCCCAAAGCATTTCACAAGAAAGGTGTCAGAAGGTTCTGAAGCGCTTTGATTTCGCAAATACAAAGATTAACAAGCTGGACCAAATACAGATGTTCTAGAAAGCACCTTGGAAAAGGGAAGGTCTTAAATTTGAGATCTATTTATCATTTTCTTTATGGATTCGACATCTCTCTGACACTGTAGCTGTGTCTCTTTTTCTTTTTGTTCCTGTGTGTCTAACTGGCTGTTTCAAAATCATTGTCTAAGGTATGCATATTGCAGTATATGCAGCAAAGTGGAAAAATTATTAACTCCTGTCCTCACTGTTCAGGGGTATGTGGGATGTAAATACAGCACAAATTAAACAATACATGATTTACAGGCCCTGATAATAATCTCTACTTTACCTGCGCCTGAACTGCGAGGTGTGCGTTTGGAAAAGCTCTTGACAGCCAGACTCTGGCCACGCTGCTTGCGTCTCCAGGCGGTGCGACACTTGGAGTCGATACTTTGCTTGATGCGGTACCAGTCTGATTCAGTGATGCCGAATTTGTGGAACAAGTGGCCTATGGGAACACAGAGAGGTCAAAGGTCATCACATACTGTATTAATAATCAGATATTGTTAGCTTGGTCATGAATGGGTGTATCATATCTTCAAATATATCCACCTCTAGAAGATCTTGTTTTGAGTGCGTCAATATGTCATTTGCCCTGAAAATGTTCTTTTCTGTAATTTTCTTTCTGTTTCAGTAGTGCAGGAAATAAAATCTGTTTTTGTAGAAGAAACAAGCAAGTACTGTATGCTATATATATTTGGACATGCCTCTGCCCTCACCTAAACTACAAGGTACAAGGCAGCAATACAAGTCATAATAACCAGGGAAAGTCATGAGCAGTAGTGGTGGGAAACTCTTAGCACCTCACAATTTGATTTAGGGGGCTATGATGGAATTATGAAACAATTATTGAAGCATCTTAGTGCATCAAAATCTTAAGCTTTTAAGCCACGGGGTGCCAGTCTGCAGTTGCTTACTCACAGCCATCCTCACCCAAACTCTAGAAGCAGAGTAGTTTAGACTGTAAAACAACCCACATGATTGTGTTAGTTGCATTTCACAATCCAGTTGGGTTCAGCCGAAAAAAACATACAGCCCAATCTTACAAATTTGTTACAGGTGATTATAATGTTGGGAATTGGGTTTTAAATTTCCGATTATTGATTTTTCTGCATCTTACAGGAGAGAATCACAATGCATCTTCAAGACAATTATTTCCGCCACTCCTACTATGAGTTGACAGTGCCAGCTGCACGAATTAAAGGAGAAAAACTGTTTTGCAATTAAATCAGATGGCTGTTTCTTGGCACAGACATATGTATGTAGTAGGCTTGCTGGTAAACTTAACCCTAAACTCTTAACAATGCAAGCGTACAGTCTTACAGCCTTCAGTCTAGCCTCCCAGCACAGTCTTTTACTAGCATAGATATAGGCTTGACATAACTCAGCTGTCTGACTGGCTAGAGGTCAAAGCTTTTATAAGATGACCACTTAATGAAAACTATTGGATACATCTGTCCTGATTCTGTTTACTTCTACTCCAAACTCAAGTGGGGTAAAGACAGGCCTGTGACTGTGGCTCATCCCTCTCTTAGTAGAGATATGTGCAGGTGAGACTGGATACAGCTGTATCTACTGGCTGTCAGTGTTATGAACAGTTTAAAGGGTGTGAGCTGCTTGACAGCTTGTTTCTGCAAAAATTAACAACACAAGCTACAGCTTGAGGGTAGAAAATGAGACCGAAAGCGAGCTGAAGGGTATGTGGGCAAAGTGGGATGGCAGCGTACAGCAGCCCTCTCACACCTGATGGGTCCTGCACAGGCAGGCAGGCCAGTTGCTCCCTCATTCCTTTTACTTTTTTTTAGGCAGGCAGAATGAGTCACCCAAAAGTCACCTGGCTCTGCTCCAGCCTCTGCATGCCTCTATGTCAAGCAAAATCTTCATGTAACTACACACACACACACACACTGCTGAGAGGAAATACAGGTAACCAAGTATACAAACACATATGTATGCCACAGGGGATGTTCACTAAAACGTCCTACAGGGGGCACAAGCCACACTCCAAGGGAAAGGCTACAGCTAACAGAGCCCCTCTTTTCACTGCAATATGAACCATATAAATATAGTATATAGCCACAGGACCTTCATAAATATCTGTCTGTCTACTGTCATAACCCTGACGCTGCCTAATCAGGAATCAAAGAGTTCACTGAAACGAGGGTGACTCCATTAGCATCTTTCTACCAGACATGTGCTTGTCATTTAGAGTCTGGTATGTTATAAAATGTGTTGCACATTTATGCGTGTGTGCAATGATGAATGCATGTTGTTGTAACCCGCCTTGGGAATACAGACTGCAGTCTATTTCTGTGTTCAATTCAGAAATGGAGCGAGGCTGAAACGTGGGAAGGTCTCAGAGAGTTCACTGATTGCTTTAAGGGGCAAGGATTTAAACCCCTACTGAGTGAAATTTACTAGTATAATTTAAACTGTGCAGGAATCATGTAATAATCATGAGATAAACAGCAGTTACTAGACACCACCTTGGCAGTTACAAGTGGGTCATTTAGCCAATTAAGTCATTGCAAACAGGCAGGTTCAAACAGCTCAGTAACACTTGACAAGATATGAGAGGGTCTGTCAGTGCCAGCAGCTGGTACATAAATAAAGCACTCCTTTTCCTTAATTGGCTTGTAATGGAATTAGGGTTGGGTACCGAAACCTGGTGCCAATATGGTACTCATTCTTATGCATCCGGTTCCAACTGGACCAGCTAGCAAAACAGATTTTGGTGCAGTTAGCTGTCTATTTGCATAGTTGCCCTCTGGTGTGGATGTTACAGATGATAAAAGCATTACTGCACATGCTATCTAGTTAACACTACAGCAATACTCCCTCTACATTGCTCTAGCAGCAGGTAAGTTTAGCTGAATTTCTGGCCCAAATTTACCGAACCCTACATTACAAGTTACACCTTTTGATAAAGTGGCTTGTAATGAATAAATAATGTTCACCACCAGATCTATCTCCACTTTGTCAAAAAAGCTATCACAAAGTGAAACAGATGGTGTGACATCCCTACATTTGTCAGTACAAGTTAGTTAAGGCATCAAAACAGGTGGAGGACTCACAGCGAATGCCGTAGATCATGAGCGGGTCCAGCTGCTTTTTGCCATGTTTGCCCTGGCCAGAGAGGTTTGACATGGCCTGGACCTCCCGATGGAACAGGTAGTCCAGCAGTGTCAGTGCCATTTTCTCTGCGGTGCGGCAGTTTGTGGTGATATGGAGCATATCAGCTGGAGACACTGGGCAACGAACTCGCATCTCTGGGTTAGAGTCATCTCCCAACCAGGTGCCCGCTGGGAAATCATCTAGAGGAAACAGAACAAGAACAGTTATTCACACACATATACACACCTATATCACTACAGAATCTGCTTATATTGTTTCACAGGTTGACAAATACTACACTGGTACAGGGTCACTGACATACACTGATAATACAACAGCACACCCTTGTGGTAGTAAAGAAGAAGTAAATTAATTATGGGTGCAATTGTGATATTATTTAAGGTATTAAAAAGCAGAATATGTGGTTTGGCTGTTTGCTCACAGCGTATGTTAGCTATCAAATCCACCACATAAACAAACACACAAAGTATGGGACACACTGCTCTGAACACCACATGGTACCATCTAGCTAATGCTGACTTACATAGTTTTATCATGGTAACCCACAGCTGCAAATAAATGAATAATAGTTTGCCTTTGAAGATAACCAAGAACTTCCCAAGTTGTCTGAAAAGAACCAAACCAATAATAGCTACAAATATAACAACAATGTGGACTTAATTTAGGTTTGGACAATTAGGAATAAACTGTTCTCTCTCAGGCTGAGCCAGGACCGTGAGCAAAGCTACTGAAAACATGAATAACCAAACAGAATATTTATCAATACAGCCTGAGTCACAACCACTGGGACATGAACATGACACATCAGCACAGTTTGCTTTCCGTTCAATATGGAGACAATCTGAAAGAGTCACGTTAGCCACATTAAATAAGACCAATCTTCATTAAATCAATCAAAAGCGATAATTTCAGGGTGGCTGCAGAGCAGCAGATAAAGCTGGTCATCCACTAATTACAGGGTTAGCAGTTCAATTCCCAGTTCCTCCTGTCCACAAGTGTCCTTGGGCAAGACACTGAATCCCAACTTGGTTCTTGCCACACACTAACTGCCATCAGTGTGAGAAATATAATGCAAATTGTAAGATCAATTTCACCATGAGTTGACACAGATGACCTTGCAATACACCATATTCATTCACAATGTTGGGTTATTAGAAAGATAAATGACTTGACCCTCCTAGTGCTGAGAAGTCACATGAATGAGAGGACACGTTGACAGTCTAAATTTAGCAAAGGAAGTAATGTTGCATGGTCTTCTGAAATTTGGGCTTTTTTTTATGTTTTTACATTAAAAACTGTAGCTACATGTCACCTTTAAACTATAGTTGCTCTGTGGTGTCAAATAAACCTAACCATAGAATAGCAATTTTCCCTGATGTGTATGAAATTTGCAACAGCATACTGTATGTCCAGGTTTAACCACTGTGGACATTCTGCTTCTGATCTCTTAAGTATTGAGTATCAAACTAGTATTGATTCAGTTTTAAGTAGTGTGTTGGTATTAGGTACCATGATACTAAACTTGAAAACAAAGTCAAACTATTGGTATTGCGATAACACTAATAAAAAGGCTGTTGTTCTTGAGGTAACAGATTTATGGACTGTATTTCCTTTGCTTTACTGGAGGAATGTACCCAAAGGTAAGGAAGACTACAAGGGAAAAAGAGAAGAAAAACAAATATGTGTGTTTCTGTGTCTATGTCAAAAGTGTGAGGCTATACCTTCTGAATTGAGTGTGATGAGTGTGACATTTTGGCCATTTTGAGCATTGCTGGCATGGCCACTGTTAGAAACAGAGTCACTGGCCTCTGAGCCGCTGTCTTGTTCTTCCTGACTCTCCTCAGGACCCGGCACCTTCACCAGGATTGTATTCTGTCGCCTCCTCGTCACCGTGCTGAAAAGAAATGGAAACATGTAATCAGTGCATCTAACATACATATAGATCATGGCAGCGGCCATCTTGTGTGAGGAATTCAGATTCAGTACGTTTCTCTTTTGCCTGAACAGAAAAGTCTGGGAAGGGAAATTTGATTAGCATTTTCTAATAACAACCCTGACATTCTTTATGAGGCGCTGCATTGGGAAGAATTTGCACATTTCTGGGTTCAGTCTAGACAAGGCATATAATGTGATTGTGAGCCACTCACTTGCTAAGCAGGTTCTCCAGAGGGGTGTCATCTTGGCTAGAGCCCTTTTGGTTTTCACTGCTCACTATCACATTTGTTTGAGGAACAACACTGAAAAAGAAGTTTGAAACACACTGATTTACTGGCACGTGTATGCATACCTTGCACAGTCAAAAAAATAAGTTAAAGTAACAGCTAGCTCTTACAATCACCATACAGATTTGTAAAATGGCTTGGTGAGCAATTTCTTTACAAGACTGCGCCTACCTGAGCCTGAGAATTTTAATTGTAATCTCAATTTATCTGCACTCTAAGCTTGAAATGAGACTGTTCGATTGGTGTACAGAATCTGCTGGTGGGCAAACAATTATATCTTACCATCGTACTTTGTTCCAAGTTTGCGTGGCACCCTGAGGAGACCCTGCAACCATGGGAACCTGAATAGGACTCTTTGCACAGGGCACCATGCTGTCCAATTTGCGTCCAAGGGATCTGCATGTCGAGTCCAGCGCTTGTAACTTTGATTCAATTCCCTCCAGTCGCTGGGTGATTGATGCGTTGAATGAGACAAAAAGGTTCTAAAAACACAAATAATAATATGTAGTAAATAATGCGCAATTTAACTGAAATCTGAGAGAAAAAAAATCACAAATACTGTCGTGTTTTTTTTTAATAGATGAGCCATGGGACAGTGTCTGTTATAAAGAACCGGTACCTTAATAAAAGATATGTCTTGGTTGTTGTTGTTACCCTCCTGGGTGCTGCTCACTTTCCTCTTTTTCTTCTGAGGCCTTTCTTCATCATCTTCATTATTCTCCAGCATGTCTGAAATGAATAAAATATAAAGACACTGTTCACTATGGGATGCAAAGATTGAAGCTGTCATTAGTACTGAGTATCTGCTGATACAGAACACAATTTCTATTTAAAGTATTTATTATACACATTTTAAATGATATGCACAGTGTACACTTAGGTAAGCCAATGTTAAAACTTGAGTTACATGAAAATTAGTAAAGTTATTACTGATTCATTGCAGCAGAGAATATCAAAATCCAGCAACAAAACTACTGGAATAATATTTAATAATACAATAATATTTGACTGGAAACTTGCCTGTATTATCTTCCTGGTTAAAGTCCTCCACTGTGATTTGCACAATTTCATCCAACTCTTGTCCAGACATTGTTTACTGAAATAAAATAATAGAAAAATTTGGTTAACTTAACAAGACAGCAAAATATGTTTCTAACATGCTACTGTAAAGGCAGAACATTTTCCTGTCATGTCTGTTGCTGCCACTGCACTACTGGAAGCACGTGCTTAAAATCTGACAAATGCCATATAGTGCTTCTCACTCAGTTAGCACAGTAAGACAGTTGTGACAACAGTAAAAATTCAGATTATAACTTGTCCATACAAGATGTTTCACTGCATTTGTAAGCTGTCCATTTCATGAGTTTGATGGAACAGATAAACTTAATCAATGAAACTGTCTACACAGGCCACATAATAGCTTCCATTTTATTTGTTTTACACAGAGATTTTATGTATTAAAGCAGAAGGTAAGTTGGTTGAAATATGCTATTTCCCCACTAGATGCCACTAATTCCTTGACACCAGTCCTTTAACTGACACAGTATGTTTTGGTCACCATTTCTCTGGAGCTCAAAGATTTTCTCACTATTTGTTTGGGTCTGTTAGATTAGAAATGTCAACAATTGCACCTAATGAGATATTCTTTTGTTTGGCTGACCCATTTTTGCATCTTATTAATTCATTATTAACTGATTATTGATTGTTAGCTCATTCAAGTAACAGTTAATGAAAATGCATAACATTTCCAACCCTACTACACACATTTTGCATGCCAGATGTCATGTCAAAACTTATGAAGCCTCTATGATGTACATGTTTAGTTTTGTGTGCTGTTTTTCATTAATTGCATGGTATATTTATACTTTGTTATATGTTTCTGTCCCCTACCGATATCCCAGTGGTTTAAATTTTATAGGACACATCTGTGTTAGGTCCATACTGGTTAGACAGAATTGTAAATTAATGTTTGGTTATGGTCATGCCATTCCTATTTTGTGTGCTTTCAAAACTGTACAGACATCTAAAAACTGTCCAAAAAAACAAAATGATTAATTTATGTGCATCTCTCCAATCATTTCTTTGATACTAGTTTGTACAGAATTAAGCCTACATTTATTTATTTTATTTTTTATTTTAACTAACTACATTTGCATTATATGGCATAGTATGTTATAAGCATAAGCATGAAAGTTGAATTTGACAGCAGGTAACATTCATAGCCCATTGTAAAAATATTCACCCATAATTAACTTTAAAAAAAAGCCTAATACTGATGAATGCAATGCACTCAAAATGACAAAAAAAAAAGCATCAGTTAATGGAATACAATGGAGGGAAAAAAGTATTTACCACTTAAAACAGGGATGCACTCATTGTATATTGTACAATAAACATATATATTGGGACATGTATCCTCAGAAGAGATAGAACCACCATCCACACTCGAACAGGGTATTAGTAGCGGTGTGTGTAACCGTGTGTCTTGACAGTGTAAGAGGGAATATTTCCTCTCACACTGTACTCTGAGATATGATGTACCAGTCTTGCCATGGGACATTTACTCGAGTAGCTTTATGACCAATCTTAAATCCAGTATATGGGGAACTTTGTGATGACAATGAAAAGCATGTCATTATCAGTGATATAGAAAAACCTGCTAGCATTTTATTAGCATTGAGTTAGCATTATAAGGGAGGGAAACGGGGTTGGGCATTGTTTTTGGAAAATATTCTGCTTCTCTAAATAACTGATTGTGTCCTCCGCTGCTACGAGCATGAAATGTCACAAAAAGCTAGTATAAAGTCACGCTAGCCTTTAGTTATCTACGTTTACTTTGATATGTTATAAGGTAGCTAGTAACGGCGAGCTAACTGGGCGGGGATCTCTTGGCGACGTGAAATATAGGCAAAATAAAACAAACCGACAAAAATGTGAAACTTTACGAATTAGTTAGCTCATAATTTTTATTAAAAATACCCAAGCTAACGTTATTACCTCAATATTTAAATGGTTCAATTTAGCATTATCGCTAGCTAACTAGGCTAAACAGAAGCGCATACAAGCAAATGTTAGCTAGCACTACAAAGTCGGATTTGCAAGCTTGCGTGCTAACGTTAAAGCTGAGGCAGTGTAAATGAATCGCTGTTTAAGCTAGCGTGGTGGTTAGCATGCTAGTTGGGCCTAAAGGCCGCCAAAATGTAATGCAAGAGTCTTGAGCAGTTTGAAGAAATAACAATAAAACATGATTTTGAGTGAGCTTCTTCGCCCCATTGCTGGCACACAACACATGTACCATGTAAGATTGGGTTATATTACCGTGTGAATGATGAATTCTCGTGTTGTTTGTAGAGATTCCGATAACGGCGTCGTTCCTCGCGAGAGATGAGCTCTTGCTTTCGTGTGTTCCTTACATGGAGGGTTGTACCGTGTCTAGAAGGGAACCCTTGGTGCGCGAAACTCTCGCGTGATTTGTATTTGTTGTCCCTTCATTGCGCAGGTCGTCCAGAGGAATCATCTTTTATAAAATAACGATGCTATGGTTAAGATGTGGGTACATTTATGACAAGAAAATGCTTGGTTAATGTTAAAGAAAGATCGTATTTGTGTTCAAATAATAACTCTCGCGAGATCTTTCGTTGGTCTGGGGTTCCGTTCTAGACACGACTGGGGGGTTAATCAGTCGTGTCTAGAAGGGAACGCCAACCCGCGAAAGTTCTCGCGAGGGTGACCATTTTAATGCCAACCAGGATCTTTCCCTTACCCTCTGCAGATATTTTCTGTCCTTAAGCCTACTCAAATTTTAAACACAGCCTGGTCATATTTAAAAAAAACAATTAGTTTGCACAAGGGGGGATGCAAACTAATAAACGATGCGCAGAACTCTCGCGAGAGTTTCGCAAGCCAAGGGTTCCCGTCTAGACAGAACACTTATGGAGGGGAGCTCAGAGCAAGGGCGCAATTAAAAACAGTCTGTCGCCACTGACTAGCACATCAAAAGCAACACGCAAATTTATCAGCAAACTTACTCTTAACTGTTGCAGTTATCTGTTTATTTTAACAATAACAAACTGTTACTTGGCCATGGTTTAAGTTGTTTCGATTACTGATTTAACATCAAATTATATAAAAATGGATTTGATAAGACTAATCGTGCTGATTTGAATTTTTGGTCGGGGTCGCTAACTAATGTATAAAGTCTGAGCACCGAAGAGACAAATGTGCAAACGTCTTATTATTCGAGGTTACTTAATAGTGAATGTACATGTGCACCAAAAAAAATATTGCATTTAGCAACTAAGGAAATATTTGTTTAGTGTCCAGGAATAGAGTGAATCCGGAAAATGTGTAAGATTTACACTGTGTTTATTTACCGTCATGGCCGCCGGTTGTGCGACCGTTCGCGTTGATGACTAGTGAAAAAAGATTATCGAGCCAGCCAGGAGTCGAACCTAGAATCTTCTGATCCGTAGTCAGACGCGTTATCCATTGCGCCACTGGCCCGGTACGAAAACCAATGAGATCACGTGACTATTTAAAGGGTCATTCCTGTAATATTATGTATGCTATTGATCAAGATAAGATTAAACAATACATTTTCGAGACCATTGTCAGATAAAGTTTCTATCGCCGCTTTACAACAACAATGTGCATATCTTCCCAGAGGCTGTTATTAAAAACGAAGGTTACATTAGCTATATCAGACAAGTTCACTTTTTGTCACAATTCCAATTATAATGGGTACAACATTGAGATCAGTCTCTGCATTTAACCCATCCCAGAGTTAGGCAGTAGGGCATAGCTGCATTAGAGGAGGCTGCAGTCTTAGGACCACATTTTCAGGACATGCACTACATATATTTTATAAGTCTGGACGTACATGGGTATAAACTGCAACTTGACTGGATGCACGCAATCACGGGGGAGAACATGCAAACTCCACACAGACATGCCCTGGCTTAAACCGGACTCGATCCTACGACCTTTTTGCTGTGAGGCTAACTAGACGAAAGTGCTAAACTGCACTTTCAATTCTATTTTTATTTATTCGAGCGAAGATTAATGTTGACAAAGCATTTCCGATTTGTTATTTTCTTCAACCTTTTTTTTTTTTTTATCTTTATGTATTTTGAAGACACACCTCTCTATTAGCCGTGCACTCCACCTGGGATTTGAACCCTGGCATGTGTCATCTTGCACAATGCCAACAAGAGCCGTGCTGTACATATGTACCTGTTAAAGCAACTCTGTAACCTCCAAGTATTCAATGTGGAATTTTCACCTGCATCATAAAGTTCACTTCTGTAGCTCTTCCTTAAAGATAATCGAGCCAGGCAGGAGTTGAACATAGATAAATTATTCTGAGTGTTTATAGTGTACATATCAGGAGTCGAACCAACAATTTCCTGATCTGTAGATTAAACGCCGATGTCACCCGTCAGTCGAGCAAATCCATCATGAGAGAGCCAATCGCCTTGCCTTTCACTACCAAAATTTATACCAAGATTTGACCAATTAGATGCCGCCCTACTACCAAGAATCGTTAAAAAAAAACAAAAAACCAAGCCCCGTCCAACATTTGGCCAATCACAATTGTCACCTGTCAGTCGAACACATAAATCCATATGAGAGCCAATCCCATTGCTTCTCACTACCAAGTTTGAACCAAGATTTGACCAATCAGATGCCACCCTACTACCAAGATTTGCGAAAACCAATCACCTTTCATTGCGCCACATATATGTACACGCATCGCCCATTTAAACACCGCGTGGTCGTCTGGATTGACAGACGTCTTTCACCGTATTTTGGTAAGTTCATTGCCATTTTATTGTCTTAATATTATGATATTGACTTTACCTCAGTTGATAGCATGTTAATCAGCATGCTTGCAGGCTAAAATGAAAATTTCACATGGGTAACTTAACTGTCATCTGCTGATTTTCAGAGGAGTGTCACAGGTTGTGGCGAAGCAGTTCAGGATAGTTAAATGAACTTAGATCCAGTAGTGTGCAGAACTGGTAACTGGTGATAAGACAGTAAACGGTGCACAGCTATATTGTAGGTAAATACTGTGTTTATTTTTCTTTAGGTAGATGGGAGTTCTGAATGAAAGGATATGATACAAGAATACATAGGCTTTATTGTCATATGCAGAAATAAACAAGTTAGCAGTCCAATAAAAATACTATTTTGCTGTATCTGTATCCTGTTGTAAAATAAATTAGAAACTACAAATGTAAAAAAAAAACTAAATATGAAAAAAAAATACACATTACCTGAATATTTGTAAAGCAGATCTATACAATCACATATTCATACATACTTATGCTTACATACATATCTCCAAACATACAGAGGAAGACTATAAGAGTGATAATTATGCCCATACAATATACAGTATGTGTAATGTAAGAGTTATGACCAAGTATATTCATTTTTTTTGTTTGTTTTTTTCTACCATAGAGAATGGATCCTAAATTTAGAAGGAGGGGGATGACCATACCAGCCTCCTTGATTCAGAGAATGCCAAAAAAGTTAGGGGTGAGAAAAGGCCATGGGCTCCAGCTCAGTCACCAGATGAAGTCAGGGTGTCTGCAAAGATGGCTGTTCTACAGCTTGGTGGAAAACCATCTAATGCGCAGCATCTACTGGGCCAGCATCAGATGCAGTTTGGAATGTTTAGATGTCAAACATTTCAGTGGGTGGCTGAAAATACCCTCGGGTACACTGGATATGTGGTTGCCTCGATGTCAGACGAGTCTGGAAGCTCTGAGTCATTCAACAACTTAATGAACAAAAGAGCATTCCAGAAGTATATTTCCCACTATCCCGCAGGCCGATATGCCATTCAGGTGAAGTTTGAGGCAAAATCCTCCAAAAGCCTGCCACTACTGCCACTGACACAGAGCCCTCTACCTCATCACAAGCTCTCTACCTCTTTGCAAGCTGCCCTCTCCTCAAAACCCTTCACTTCCCCACGTGTGTCCTCAGTGCCTGTATCCTCCCTGCGGTCATTGCTGGTGGGGAAAGGCAAACCATTGACAAGTATGCCAAGAAGCTCTTCACACCCCCAAAATTTCAGCCATACAAGTATGTAACTTTAAAACTGATTTTGTGTGACATTGAGTTGTGGATTTTTCATTTTTTTCATGTACTTTGTTTTAATATTACTGTCTTTTAGCTGTTCCTGCTCTGTCCCCTGCTGAATCCACCACAGAACTGGACACAGTGGCTCTTGAACCTACTGACAGTGAGCTCTTGCTGGTCGTTCAACAGAGTCAGATATAGCCGGTATGTAATTTATTTATTTTTCAAATATTCACTCTCTCTCTGTTTCCCTTTCTCTCACTCACATACTCAATTCAATCTGCCATATTGGCATAAATGTCTTGTGAACAATTTTGCCAAAGCTTTAGGAATATACAATATGTTGCTCTGCAAGTAAAGCTTTGATTTAGGTAGAAATGCATTTGTTATTGTTTAGTATAAGTACAATTTTTATGTTTTAATAATAATTATATATATTACAATAATTGATTGTTACTAAAGATGATATCCTCACTACCACAATGATTTACACATATCCTTATTACAATAACAATAAGACTATTTTATAATTTTAATACAGTCCTCTCTCTAGAGACAAAGGATAATATTTACAATTTGATAATGACATTTGTTTTTTATATGCTTTTTTAAAACTCATATCAGCATATCATTACATGAGGACTATTTGAACTTACTGTACATCTTTTTGTTTTTAGAGCAGTCATTCTTAATATTCTTTGTACTTTTTATATTTGTGTATTATATCCACAATTTCTCTTGATATTTACCCAAAAAGTATAAATTAGACCTGATACCCTATAAGTATAAAAAGTATACCCATCATTTCTTTACTTATGTCTTGAGTTTGTTAGTTTTGGACATAACCAAAGAATGTGACTGAGATAAGTACACATACATACCACATGCTAACACTTCAAGGTTAAGTGAAAGGAAGTAGCACATTTTCCTTGTGTACTGGCATATACCCCTTGTTCCTGTGGATGCCCAAGAAGCTTTGGTGTGTGTGTGACGTGGCTGCTCTGTCCACACACAGAATGTGGCAAACCAGAGCTTACTACTGCTGAAATACATCAGAGGGTCAGGCAGGTGGTTGGTGTCAGCACTTCTTACTACTTGGCATCTGAATATCATGCCTGTTAAAAAACAAAGGTCATCAGCTGGAGCCACACCATCGTCTCCCAGCTAGACATCGACCACCGTATCCAGTTCCCATATCTGCTGGCACACAAGCTTGGGTGTGACATGCAGGTTGTGTGCCTAATGCATCAGCAAGGCTTGAGAAACAGCAGCAGTCAGCTTCAGAAGCAGCTGGAGGAGCAGCATGCAGAGAGGTGGCTTGGAAAACAAATCCACTTTCTCACAGAGTACAAAGGAGTTGCACGAGCCGTCTTCTCTCGGTTGATTTCACCAGTCCCGCTGGGGGATTTGCCAGCTATGCCTGTGGTACCAAAACATCGGTGGCTGATGCAAGTATATGCTCAGGATGTCCTCAGCAGGTTGGATGAAGTCAAAGCCTCCATCACCTCACTCTTTGGTTAGGTCTTAAAAATGAACTCTACCAAAACAGTAGTGAGGAACCTTGCAGGTCAGGCCCAGTCTACAGCTGCTTGGACCACAAACGTTGGAAAGGAGCATGGGCATGTCATTATGTCTGTGCTCACAGCAAGTGAGGGCTGGGGCCTGATGAAGATGGCAGAGGGTCTTGTCAGGCGCTACAATGATGCCGGGGTGCCACCCCCAGAGATCTTGTATGTAGACCGTGACTGTTGTGGGAACTCCCACCTACACAAGATCTTTGGGGCATGGCCAGCCATGAAAATCAGGTTGGACATTTGGCACTTTATGAGGAGGTTTGGAACTGGATGCACGACTGACTCGCATCCACTGTATACCAGCTTCATGGCTCAACTCACCCGCTGCATCTTTGTGTGGGACAAGACTGACTTGCAGCAACTCAGGGCAGCCAAGCGCGCGGAGCTGGAAGCAAGAAGCATGCGTCCCACTGAAGCAGATGTGACACGGCACATCACCAAGGCAGAGATGATGCTTCACTGCAGGAGGACTGTGCGGGAACAACAAGAGATGGAGGACATGCTCAAAGAGTTGATTGAGGCATATGATGGAGTTAGGGGCTGCAACACTCTGGGTGTGCCTCTGATCAACTCTGCGAGGATGGCCGAAATCTTGAAGGCCCAGTGCAAGCACATTCCCTGCCTACAGGACCCTCCAGGTTTCCAGCTCTACACACAGACTGGGACATTGAAGAAGGGTGGTCATGTGCTGCCAGTGTACCGGTGTGCCAGAGGTTCAGCTTCGCTGGAGAACTTTCATCTGCACATGAACCGGTTCATCCCAGGTAAACAGTGCACAGTCTTAGGTTTCCATATAAGTTGTAATAGAATAATATTTATGATTTTATGTATATGTTTGCCTTCATGGAATCACAGTGCATATATTTAATATTTTTCAGGAACCCTGGCAAGTGACACCTTTTTCCAGGCTTATCTGGTGGATGGTCTTGCCAGGTGGAATGAGGACAGGACATTGACAGCACAGGGGCTTGAAGGGCCACACTCCTACAGTGGACTTCTTAGGCACGCTGCCAACCAGCTATCAGTGGAGGTGCTTGGGAGAAAGCTGGTCAAGTACATGCCTCCACAAAAATACACTAGTATGCATATGGTAAATTATTACTTTTAATAGACTATGTAGATACATATTCCTGTTACTCACTTATGATGTTTCTCTGTTGTTACAGGAGAACTCTTTGGCATTGAATATCTGTACAGCCAAAATAATGCTGTCATGCAGGACTACAAGTTGGCTCTCACAACACTGGAGACAGAGGAGATCACAGTTGGAGAGAGGAGGGAGCCATTGACCGGGATGATCCAACTGTTCCCACTCTGGCAATACTATGGTCCCCACAACAGTGCAGTCCATCAGCCTCTCCTGCCACTGCAGCTGCTGCTCCCATAGCACTGCCTGCATCGCCATCACCTACAGCACCAGTTCCTGTTGCCAGTACGCAGAGTGGTAAGTTTTTATTGAATTGTTAAAGGTGGGGCAGTTGCCTATGTCTTTTTTCTGCCCCTAACACTGCTGGGACAGCCCAGCTGAGAAAGAGACTCAACACACCAGTGGCTCCATTTCCTCATCTTAGGCCACCTTTCCTTGCAGCTCTGGAGCCACCACTCTAGATTTCCAAGCCAGCTCCCCCAGCCTCTCCTGCCTGTACTGCAACCACTCCTGGTTGCAACCCAAACACTGCAGCCTACACCCCAGCCTCCACTGCCTCCGACACAAACTCTGCAGCCTGCACCCCATCCTCCACAGGATCAGTTTCACTCTGACAATTTACATCAGCGACAATGTTTTTGACAACAGCAGACAGCAAACTGTGCACTGACACACACTAAGGAGATGAAGAGGGAGAGACAGTGTCTGGACAGTTCATAATGACTTACGTTAATGCAGCACAGTGACAAACATTTTGTGGAGGAGACAGGCGTCTGTCTGTTAGGGCTTTACAGCGACATATTTTAGTCTGCTGTGTAAACCACAGAACTGTACAGTAACATCAGGATTCATGATCAAATTTTTTTTTATACCTGTCAGCACTTCACACACATACTCCCTCTCCCTCCATGCTCTGCAGCATTTCTCTTCTCCCTCACGGTTATTAGTAATTGGCATTAAGTAATTAAGTATTTAAAAGCACACAAATCGGACTGGGAGGTAAAAAAAAAAAAAAAAATCATGGACCACTGAGGTGTACGGTAATGTGATTCATAATCATAAAAAGTTTTTATATCAAGTTTGCACATATGTCCTTATTAACACGCAAACTGAAACCTCCCTCTCAGGGGAGTGAAGCCAAACCAATGAAAAAAAATAAAGAAAAAATAAATGTATAATAGATACAAAGAAAATTTTTCAGACACTGGATAGTTGTCAGTTCCTGGCTTTTTTCCCATAACCTCATTTCTCAAGCAGCCCTACATTCAGCAGTGTCAGACTCATGGCAGTACTAGTTGCCAAAATACTGAAGAAGTGTTGGTGCCTTCTTTCTTTGTTGTACTTTCTGCAAAGGATCACGTCTGTCTTCTTCATAACATTTCCTTGTGCAATGCCAGTGAGCACACTCCACTGCTTTCTGTTCCTCTATTGTTCAGTGGTGTAATGAACAGATTGTCTAGATATCTGCATCCGAGCGAATGGTGGAGTAGCTGAAGGTAATGGGAGGTTGAAAAACATCACCAGGGAGGATCCAGGCACTGCAGGAAGCTGCACAGGTGATAACATGAAGGGGAGTGTGATAAGTGGTGCTGGTGCAATGACAGAAAGTGTGTAACCTAGTGAAGGAGTCTGGGAGATGGCCTGAGTCAGTGGTCTCTCCTTGAGCTTTACCTCCTCAACTGTGTTTGCAGTCAGTATGAGACGTTGAAGCTCTGGGACTTTGCCAGAATGCAGAGTCGGTCCTTTCTGTATAGCCATGAGAAGGATCTTTCAGGTCCTGCCATGGGTGCATCGGGAGCTGGGATGCCCTGCTTCAGAATTTCTTATTCCTGTGACTTTTCCATGCCTGCTGAAGCTGGGAAAAAGAATCAACATCAACACCTTTACTTATTATGTCTGTTAATAAAATAATATTTACAAAAGGTGATTTACAGTCAATTTGTTGTGCTAGCCACAATTGTGATTAAAAACTGATTCTGGCTGGTATGCAAAGTATGTGGCACACTAATTTACTCACCATTGTGTGGCTGTTGCAGCATTCACTTGTGAGCTGGCTGGTGGTTACAATCACCTTAGCATTGGTGATGACTCAGATGTGCTTCTAAGTACATAACCATTGTCAAGCATGACACTAACAGAATCCTAAAATGAAAGATAATGTTAGAACCTCTGATTGTAGCAATGTTAATGTTAATCCTATGAGAGAACAACCAACATAAATAACCAAGATTTTTGTGTTTGTTTTTACAAGTGTACAACAAAAAAGGAACTGGGCCTTACATCATGTGACGTGATGTGACTTTTCCAATGTTGGCCAATCAGTTTCTGCTGATAATTGGTCCACTAAGGCTACATGAAAAAGTGAAAATGTTTAGTTTAACTATAAATGTGTATTTGTAATGAAGACAAATTTAGTGTGACAGCAAGTACAGAAACTCTATGATTACTTTAGTAAAACCCACATCCATGTGATCCAGGAAAACGTACTGGCTTTGACTGAGTGAGCAGGGTGCACGTTGCAGAAGATGTCACTGGTGATGGCATAGTGCTGGTTGCTGGAGGGGTTGGAGATGATGGGACCACATACCCTGCAAATACAAATACTTGTGAGGAGGCAGCAGACGTTGGTTCGGTGTCAAAAGTGGGGACAGTAATGTCTTGAATCTCCTCAAGTTCAGCATAACCCTCATCCAACTCTATATCAGTGATCTCTGACTCATGCATGGCCGACTTGAAATCCTGCTAAACTTTTACTGGTTTGCTGGTAGAAGTATTCGACACAGATAATCTCAGCTTTAAAACACAAAAACATCAAAGATTTACACAGTATACCAGGATATAGTACAATAATTAAGTGGTAGAACAGTTTTTGTAGACTTGAATGAAATGCCGCAAAAAACAGCAGTTGCAATTAAGTTCCAAAGGGAACCCAAGTGCAGAACACAGTTGATAAGGCATATAAAGATTTGACAAATTCATTGATTAATTACTCAAGTAAACAGTGGGATGGCTGGCATGAATGGACAATGACAAAGCTGAGGGGCAGTGGAGGTATCAGAGATACATTTGTATGGCAGGGTTTCTGAGGCACAGCAGAGAAAACAAGCATTAATCACTGAATTTGTGGAAGGGAGAACATCCAACAAAGATTAACTGACAGGGAAGAATTGAGACAGAGGAAAGAGGGAACGCAGTTATTTCACACTTTTGTTTTCCTGATGACACAGCAGTGGCAACAATTAGTAAAAATAATAATTAATTTGTCTGCATAATAATAAATGGGAAAAAAAATAGCTGTCTACCAGTGTTGTCTTTGCCCAATATAAAGGATGAACTTCTCACCAGGTACCTCTTCTCCAAGAGTGCTGACTGCATGACCGAGGAGATGACTGTACGGCTGCTGCTCATCGGTTGTTGGTGCCACAGCCTGGTCCTCAATCCACCTCGCAAGGCCATCCAAAAGATGCACCTAGAAGAAGTGTATTTGTAAAGTAAATTCAGAAGCATAAAATGTCTGTGACCACATAAACCTTTCCACTAAATACATAAACCGCTGTACTGATAATTAATCCAATATCATGATTATTCATTTAATAATTAGATCCAGTTATACTTTAGGTGCAGGTGAAATGACTTAAGTGATGCAAGTCCTCTGGCATGGCAGATGATGACCTCCCTCCTCTACAGTTCCTGTCTGTGTGTGGTGGTTCACACCTCAAGGATCCTGGATACATGTTAAGCTTCTGCTGGGACTTCCAGATCTGGCTCATTCAGGCTGAGTTGATTAGTGGGACTACCTGTCTGCAACCACAACTATTAAATTCTCTCTTTTCCCTGAAGACTTTTTTGGCAGCTATAGCTTATGGAGACTCAAAAAGACGAGCCACCATCACAATTTTAGAAGAAAAGATGCTGAGCCATAGACAGTCTTTGATGCATATTTTAGTTGATGAAATATGAACACTTTTTTGAAATTGGGTGTACAACATACTGCAATAGATTTGAGTTTTGTGCCCAACTCAAACTTTTATAAACTTTCTGCTAACCTTTAGTTGAGATAATTTACTATTCTTTAGATAAATTTATAGTAAAGTGAGTTAAAGAGAAACTAAAAAAAAATTGTTTTTCAAAATTTGGTCACAGTTAACTGTGAACCTGATTTGTTACTATTTTGTTGACTTAAAATTAAATGGTTTATGCTATCATTTTTTAAATGCAACATTTTGAAGTTTCTAAAATTCAAATATTTAAATTTATTTAAAGAAGAAAAGTAAATTATCTCAAAAGATCAGTAGTTGGTACAACTTTTTCAAAACTGAAGAATTTGACTTGGGCTCAGAACTTATGTACTATGTATGTAGTATGTTGGCTTGAAATTTTGAGCTGTCTCAATTTATTAATAGACCTACATCAATGAAACCTGAAAAATATATATAAAAAAATGTTATTCATTTCCATATAATTTTTGCCAAAGTCACAGGGAGCCACTGGAGAGGAGCTGAAAAGTCACATGTGGCTCTGGAGCCTCGGGTTGCAGACCCCTGGGCTAAGGCAACACATGAGTGTGGCATACAACTGATGAGAGTCAATGGTGTAACCCACAGCAAACCTCTGCATGAAGTGCCATATGTCTAACCAGATGGTCATCTGCTCCTACTCTTCAAACATCCTTCTCAGAAGTGTTGCCACAGCTATTTCAGTCAGATCAGACCAAAACATTTGCTTGCTGTGCACATAGACATGATTACCTGTCCAGATAGCAGTGCTGCAGCTGTGTCCTGCAAGCTTTCAGGCCACTTTTTTTTTTGTTGTTGACTCCACCTGACAATATTGTGAAATGATGGTTGCCTTGATCTCATCTGGCCTTTGCATGACGTCTTGACCATAAATCTGCATCAGCCACCGGTGCTTAGGAACAGTAAGCATAGCCAGTGCAGCTTCAAATGTCATCCATCAACTCATCACCTCTTCCTTACAAGATCCCCACTAAGTGCGGAAAGCACCAACAGCCAGTCCCTTGCTGGATCACAGTGCCATGCACCTTTTTGTTTTGTGCCACACTTCAAGCTCTAAAGCCAGTCTAATTTGACAGGCTGTCTTACAGTGTTTTTGGGGAGGGGGGTTTGCCTGCCTGCAAGTGAAATTTAGGCCTATTTTGCCCTGTCTCCAGGATTACCTGCCCATCAGCATCTTACCAAGCCTCCACCCAGCTCTCAACTCTCACCCTCAGTCAAGCCTCTACCTGTATTCTTCCCACTCACCTTACCCTTAAGCCAGCCAGTTTTCTTAAAGACTTGTTTTTGGCTTACTTATCTATTGTGTGCATTTTTGCTCAGCCTTTAAACACAGAACAGTTGTGTGTTACCATTACACAACACAGGCTTGCACAACGAAATGAAAAATTTAGTCATTGCATGCTACACACACCTAGAACATACAGGAAATAAAATACAGAATAGCATAACATGTCAAATAAATAATTTATTTTTTATACATATACACCCATTAAATAATTATGTAGTGCAGATATATGCACATACATAATTACAGAATTGGGGAAATTTGTTTTCACAGTGTGTACACACACAAACAATTAATGAACATCAAGCAAACTAACACAAAACATAGCCACAAGAAACACAATACAGTCACAAGAACAGTGTTATTGCTACAGTTTGTTGAGGGCCATGATGGTACAGAGTTACTGTAGGGTCACCAGATTATTTTAGAGAATAAATAATTTTGTTGCAAACAGCATTAGAAGAGAGCCAGAAAGAAGCTCTCACTGACAGCCACCCCTTAATAAAATTCAATATAAAGGACAAGCATTCAAAAATATATAAAAATACAGCTGGTCTCAAGAAATGTAGCAGCCACTTTTATTACTTAAGTTATTGTGTACATTTGTGTTTCTTATTAAGCAGTGCAGTGGGTATATTATTTATATTTAAGTAGTAATATTTTTACAGCATCATTGAGTTACTTGTAAATTATTATTTCATTGTCATTTGCAGTGTTTAAGTGGAGTATTCCCTTGTTTTTGTAGGGACAGGTATGAGTGATACACACAGAGAGTGCCTCGTGCTTAACAGGGAAGAGATGTTGCTGTACCCCTAAGTTGGAGTGTGTTAGTACTTTCGTGCCATGTTGGTGAAAATTAAACGAGAGACAGAAAGAAATATTGTGGCCCGCTTATTACCTACAGCCTGGAAGAACTGGGAAACACCAACAGTCAAGAAAAGAGGGTTAAAAAACAAACAAACCATGTTCTGAGCAAACACAAACTAAAAGTAACATTTTATTTTTGTAACATAAAATAGCTCAGTTCAGCAACCATGATGGGAAATGGGCTGTATTTTAGACTGGGGGATGTTTTTTTACGCCTGTATCCGGAGTAGATGGTATTTAGTGTGCTTGTGAGAGTCAAATTTGTCTGTGCATATGAGTTCTAACTGGACAGACACACCCATACCAAAACCAATCAATCAATCAATATATACTCACCCCTGTGCTGATGTGAGGATGGGTGAAGATCTCCAGTTCACAAAACACTCCCGGAGCTTCAGCGGAAAACAGTGTTGGAGCCAAATCCTGTACAATTGAAGTGAATGGTGACCAGTTTTAAAATGTAAAAAAAAAACACACACACACTAAAACCCCCACAAAATGTCTCCATACTGCTCCTGTGGTGTAATTCAAGTGTCCATAAGCCACAACATTAAAATTTGACCCAAAAAGACGCCATTTACACCATATTTTTAGCCTAAATGTCAACCTTAGCCTCTCAGACCTGATCCACGTGCACACGCCTGAAGCGGGTACACAAACTCTCGCCCAAGCGGCGCGACTGCAGCAAAGAAATGATGTTCCTTTTCTATGTCGAAGTCCTCGGACATTTTCTTCTTTGTTGAAAGTTTCCGAAGTTAACTGTACGCAAAACAAGTCACTATTTCTGAGCAGACCTCTCTCTGTTGTCTGAGTCGCTTCCAGGTTGCATGTAAACGCAGATGTGAAGGTATCGCGAGATTTCGTATTTCTCGTGTCGCGCCGCTTGCGCGGATCAGGTCTGAGAGGCTACAGTTGACATTTAGGGTAAAAAATATGGTGTAAATGGCGTCTTTTTGGGTCAAATTTTAATGTCACGGCTTATGGACACTTGAATTACACCACACCAGCAGTATGGAGACACTTTGTGTTTCTTTGTGTTCTTTTTTTACATTTTAAAAGTGGGCGTCATTCACTTCAATTGTACTGGATTTCAGCATAGGGTTAAGTAGATATTGAGTGAAATTAAATTTTTTGTTTAACTATCGCTTTAACTAAGTAGTCATTATATCCACATTGCTGAAAGCGATAATCATCCCTACAAAACTATTGCAACAGCGAAATTGAGTTATTGGGTAAAAACATTTGATGTTGTCCATATCGCCCAGCCCTAGAGTATATTATTTTTAAAATGTGCATATTGATATACATTGTGTATTGCAGAATAAACTTAAAATATGGAGATATTATTTATAAGCCATACCACCCAGCCCTGTTCCTGTACAGGAGAAGCAGAGGGTGTGACAGAGTGCTCTGAGTATCTGCATAGCAGAAAGACGTGTTTTTTAACAACATGCATAATAACATATAGTCATGTTTTACTCGTATTATGGTTTTTTGTGTTTTTCTGGTCAGGTGCAGTTGGTGGTTTGATCAACTACAGTTCCCAAGAGCTCCTGTATCTGTGTGGCTCATGGGGGATGATCTGTCATGCAAATAAAATATTTGTACTTTTATCTTGAGTAAAATGCTAGTGTACCAAAATACCAGTTTGTACCCAATTTAATGACGTCAAGGTGCTTTTTTTAAAGCTAGAATACAGACAAAGTCCAATCTCGCGTTTATGTTTTTCAGACAGGCAAGTGAAAAAGTGCTTTGAGCCATGGTGACCACTGGGACAGGGAGGTTAGGAGGGTGAAAAGTCTCATTTCAGTTGCTCACCTGTCGCTGTGGTGTAAAACCTAGTGGTTTACGGTGGTAATATGATACTGGGTGCGGCAACACCTCTGCGAAGTTATAAAAGGAGGGTTCTTTGCGGTTTCCCAGCATTGTGTGAAATCCTCATACAGGCAAACATGAAGTTCCGAGCGAAACAAGCTTCACTGATTCTGGCGTCTGTTTTTTTCCTCTGTGCTGCTGCAGACCTGCAGGGTAAGTAGGAGAAAATAATCTGAATTACAACACTGACCTACCCGAGCTACAGTAACGCATTTTTAAAATGCATCTCTCATCTTACTGAACCCTCCGCTGGCTTGGTGTGTCGCCTTTGCTTCTGACATTTGATCGAAGTTACCTCTGACCTACAAAGCGTACAGAAGAGGGTGATTGGGTCCACAGGTGAAAGGTATATCTCCTTAACAGCCAATCAGTGGGCGACTTAGAGTGATTAAGGCCAATCTTTTCCTCTGCTGAACTCATGCTGATGCAGTATAACACGCATATCAGAATTGATTGTGCTTGTTTAAAGAAAATATACTCATTGTGGTGTAAAATTTCCAAAATGGAGCAATGTGATGCATCCTCTTTTTCACTTCCCCCCCTTTTACAACCTTGGTCTGTTTTAGTTTTAGCCATAATTTCTATTGTGATAAAATTGTATTCTCCTACTTAAGTGTGGAGATTAGATCAGCACGTTACAAAGGAGTCATTGTATTAAACTGTTTTCAGTAAACCCTGCGCTCAATTTAGTAAAATTATTTGAACCACGGTGTTGTGTTGAGATAGGTTATTAACACACTCAGGATGTATGACACAATCTGGACTGGATTACATAAATGCCCCAGTAGGTGACAGTTGAACCAGGGTGTAGTTGTTGAACCATGTGTTTGAATAGGTGGGTGGGAGTGTTTTTCCAAGAGAGATTTACAGCATCAATAATGTATTTTACAACTATTTAAAAAAAAATGTACCATAATGTTATTTGTAGAGCTCCCACTAACACTCGTTTTCATTGATTACTGTGAAATACTGTATATTTAAGGTACTAATTAAGTCATAAAATGACCATGATTTCTTTTGTCTGCAATTTAATTTTATTTACTTTACATAGAGTTAAAATGAATGCCAGATGTTTTCTGAATGAGTGTCTGTTTATCAGTCATAAAAAGTCATTTATCTTTGAGAAGGAATAGATCTTTATAACTGTTAAATTGAGCAATATGGTAATGGAGTCGAGTCGAATTGACTAACACTATTGAAATCAAATGGATAGCTCTTATATTATGTAACACTTGTCAGTTTCAACATAAATCACAACCAGATGACCAACCAGATAATCTGGAGATTGTATTTGTGTGAAGTGGAAATTGAATGGATAAATTCTGATGTGCCACATTATGATTCTGACTGATTCCAAATATCCTGACAGCACCTGAAGTCCACACAAAGCTCGGCAGCCTGAGAGGTCAGCATGTGAGTGTAAAGGGAAAGGAGACCGGGGTCCATGCCTACTTGGGTATCCCGTTTGCCAAGCCACCTGTAGGCCCTGCTTTGAGACTGGCTCCACCTCAGCCTGTAGAGGGGTGGGAAGGAGTGAGGGACGCCATCCAGCAGCCACCCATGTAAGGGCAAAGCATTCATGTGCTTTAGTCACTGCACTTGAAGAAAATATCTCCAGTGCTCAATGATAAAGTATTTCTCTTTTCAGATGTATTCAGTACAGAGAGCTTCTCATAGATATGATGGAAAAACTCTGGACTGGCTTGTTAGCATCTCTCCCAGACATTTCAGAAGACTGCCTTTACCTCAACATTTACGCTCCTGCAAACAGAGCTCCCAATGCCAAGCTCCCAGTAAGAATTTTTTTGCTGCAGTTTTGGAGTGGTGCTGCTCAGTTATTGAGATTCAGCTCTGGATAGTGTTCTTAGAGAAGTTGGCTTGATTGCTTAAGAATCCATAATGTTTGGAGAAGCAGAGAGGGGCACCAGCATGGAAGCTAAGCAATGTACTACTGTGAGCAGGGTCAGCAACAACAGGTATTTTAGCTACTTAAAATAAAGCTCTACCCAAAAAAAGCCAATATCACTTAAAGTGTACACTATATTTAGAATATTTTCACTGGTTTGGTTTGCTGTCAGACAGCGTTTTTGGATGGGAAACCTCTGTTATATAAGCCAAATATCACTCATTCCAAACCAACCAAATTCTGTTGGCAAAATCAGTCATTTAAACTTGCAGAACACATGAGTTGCTGGTCAATTGCTGCCTCAATCTGTTAGTTTGTTTATGATATTGTGTGACTGTGGTGAATCTGAACTATCTTTCTTAATCACTGAAGTGATGCAATAACACAAAGATTGACCAGCAACTCCCATGTTCTGTGAAGTAAAATGGTTGATTTGTTTGGTTTGATTTGGAGAGGGCAATACTTGGCTTTTATAACAGCAGTTTCCTTTCAGAAAAGGCTGTTAATTTGCAAAGTAAAGGAGTGAAAATATTCATGATGTTGATTTTCTTTTTAAGGGAGACCTTTTTTAAATGGTGTTAATCCCGTTTTTTGCTGACCCTGTCCGGAGCAGTTCATTGCTTAGCTTCTGTGCTTGTGCCCCTGTCTGCTTCACCAAACTGAGGGCGTGCCAATCACTATCTATTGTAGGTAATATACTGACTATTAATAAGTACCTCATAAAAGCCCTCACTAAATAAGCTGAAGTATCACTTTAAATTCTTTGTTTAGTTGAATGTAGTCTCACTGATGTTCTCGTGAACTCAGTTAGAATAAAGTAAAAATGTCCTTCTATCTTACCAGGTCATGGTTTGGATCCATGGTGGAGGGTTCACTTCAGGGTCAGCTTCAATGTATGATGGCTCCGCCCTGGCTGCATACCAGGATGTGGTTGTGGTTGTGATTCAGTACCGCTTGGGACTTCTAGGATTTCTCAGGTAAAAAGATTTCCCAAGCACAGTTAGAGTTAACATATACTATGATTATGTTTAAGTACTTTTCAGCTGATCTGTGCCACATGAATGACCCCCAGGGGTAAAAGTAGCCTGGCAGACTCTAATTTTATGCTCTATCCAGCACCGGAGATGAACACATGTCAGGAAACTTTGGTCTGCTGGACCAGGTCCAAGCTCTGAGGTGGGTCCAGGAGCACATTCACAACTTTGGAGGAAACCCAGATTTAGTCACCATATTTGGGGAGTCTGCTGGTGGAGTGAGCGTATCCCTCCTGGTAAGGATCAGTCTGCAGACAAAAGCACAGTTGTATTACTGAAAAGTAGTGTTGTAAAAAATATCAATATATATCAATGCTGAATATTTTAAATGCTTTCAATGCTCAGTTTTTGTAGTATCAATACATGAGTACCAGTTGCACTTTCTTGCTCTTTGTTCTTTCTGACAGCGACTTGACACACACCACTGCACTGCCTCCTCTCCTTTGCTCACAGTGTTTTCTTCTTCTCATCACTTGTCTCATTTTCTATATCTGTTGTCATGGTACAGCCTTGTTGTATTTATCTTTTGATAAAAATATAATATTGAGGTAGTTTCTCCCCGTGGTGTTGAATTTTCAAAGTGTTGTGTTGAAATTAGAAAATTCAGTGTCATGATAACACTACTGCAAAGTTACTGTTCTCCACAAAACTTTAAAAACTTTGTGTCTCTTGAATCAACAGCTTCTCTCGCCACTAACTGACGGCCTGTTTCACCATGCCATTGCTGAGAGTGGCACTGCTGCAATGGATGTACTCGTTGTAAATGATCCTCTACCAACGACGCAGGTGGATTGTCAGTGTGTTTATTTTTGTGTGTGAACTTCCTTCAGTGCACAGCATTGAGAATATCATATCATTGTTTTTCTTGTCCTCAGGTGGTGGCAAATGTATCTGGCTGTAGTTCAGAAAGCACAGAGAAGATCGCTGATTGCATGAAAAACCTTGATATTAATGCTATTGAAACTATTGGGAAGGTGAGATATTGTATACATATTTGAAGTAGACTGACTTGATGGGATTTTTTTTGTGGATCCATTCTTATGTTGTCTTTATCTCATTTTTTTTTACACATTTATACTTCCAAGGATGTAAATTTGAGATTTCCCATAAATGTTGATGGACTCTTCCTGACAAAACCTGTGGATGAGCTGTTCCGTGAACACCAACTTCTTCCTGTCCCATTCATGACTGGCATTAATGATGATGAAGGAGGCTGGCTACTTCCTAGTGTAAGTGTGAATGACAAGTATTGATTCCCAAATAAATTTATCTGAAATGTTAATTCCAGCTCCATCTTTCTTTAGTTCTTTGCTCGTACCAACTGGACAGAGGGAATGGATCGGGAGGACGTCATTAACATTATGTCCATGTTCTACCCTGATGTAAGACGGACACTGCCCGACATTACAATATTACTGTTTCATCATGTTCAAACTTCTCTGACAGATGTGTTGCTCATTTTCTCAAGCCCAAAGATGCAATCGTCAGAGATTTGGTGGTAGAGGAATATATTGGAACTGGTGAAGATCGTGTGAAAAATAGAGATGGGTTCACTGAGTTGCTTGGAGATAAGCTTTTCACCATTCCAGCCATTCAGGCCGCTAATGCCCACAGAGGTAGTTTATTTACACATGACTATGAAAATCATGAACATTTCAGAACCATTACTTAAAGGGATAGTTTAGATAATTTAATGTGGGGTTGTATGAAGTGTTAAACCATAGTCGGTGCTGTTCAGTAGATGGTTGACACGGGCTCAGTTTAGAGAAGCAGAGAGGAGTACCAGCACAGAAGCAATAAACTGCTGTGGACATGGTCAGCAAAAAAAGGTATTTTAGCCACTTAAAAAAGCTCCAGCCAAAAAAACAAAGGATGCAGGAGTTGCTGGTTTACCACTGTTGCAATCTTTTAGTTTGTTTGTGTTGTTCTGCAGGTTCAGTGAATTCGAACTAACCTTTTAAGACCCCAAAGTCACACAGTAACTAGAAACAAACTAACTGATTGAGGCAGTGGCAGACCAGCAACTCCAGTGTTCTGTGTGGTAAAATTACTGATTTTGCCGATGGAATCTGGTTGGCTTGGAGGAAACCAGATGTTTAGTTTATATATTTATATATATTATATATTTGGTGGTTTCCCGTCAGAAAAAGTTGTCTGATGGCAAAATAAAGCAGTGAAATAGTCTAAATGGCTTTAGCACACATGTCCCTCTCTGCATCTCCCAACTGGGTGCATACCAACGGCCATCTACTATGGCTAATTCACTGACTATCGATAAATAACTCATACAACCCCACTTCAAATAATCCGAATCATCCCTTTAATATTTACTGTCACACACATTCATAAACAACGTAATATCACATTAATTTGTCAACTACTAGATGCAGGTGCCCCTGTCTACCTGTATGAGTACCAGTATGCTCCCAGCTTCCTGAAGGAGAAAAGGCCAAGCTTTGTTGGGTGTGACCATGGAGATGAAATTTTTACAGTATTAGGATTCTGCTTCACAACTATTCATGTCACATTAGCTGGTAAGTAAAATATAAAAATTACTATTTCAATAGACCAGAGATCTGGATGTGTTTTACCAGAATATCATTATTTTAGATAAGTGCCATGAAGACGAGCTGCTGTTCACCAAAACCGTAATGAGCTACTGGGGCAACTTTGCTCGCACAGGGTAGGAATGAAAGGAATTAAATCTATTTCTAATTCATAATACACATTTAGATAAGACAAACATGGTCATAACGTGTGTGTGTGTGTGTGTGTGTGTGTGTGTGTGTGTGTGTGTGTGTGTGTGTGTGTGTGTGTGTGTGTGTGTGTGTGTGTGTGTGTGTGTGTGTGTGTGCGCATGTGCGTGTGTGTGCATTTAGGTCTCCTAATGGGGCCGGTCTTGCCCACTGGCCAAAGTATGGAGCAGAAGAAGAATATATGAAAATTGATTTAGAGGAACAGGCATCTGGTCAACACTTGAAGAAAAACCGATTTGTCTTCCTGACGCAGACCCTCCTGGAGAAGACCCAACAACGTACAGAGAAGGACCACAGCGAGCTGTAGAACAATCACTTCACAATCACCTTTCTCCAGTCCATTTTTTTTTATTCATGACATTTTTAACCACAAATCAGACATACTGTGAAATCAGTGTTAAACTAATGTGTTATTAATATTTTAACAAATGTAACTGTTTCTGGAGCCTATGCAAAGCACCATAGATTGTATGAGATTTGGAAAGAATAGACATTTTTTAGGGTTCATTTAACAGAACCTATTTCATCAACAGGGTACCTGAAATACACAAATGCAATGTGATTAAAATGTTGATAACCACTGAGTACATAGAACAAATCTGATAACATTTGCTTTTTGTAATATATTTTTTTTAAATTGTAAAGAGACTGTGGACACCTGGTACTATCAAAATGTATTGTCAGAGGATTTTGCAGTCTCACAGTTGAACTTAAAGGGTTGCATGTGTTGTGGCAGTATGGTGTTTTAAAACTTTTTACAGCCACTGTGAATATTGAACATCAGTTTGAATCCAAGTGGACATGGGAAAGATGAGGACCAGTTCCATTTGAGAGCTGATTGTAAATCTGATGTATCAGAATCTGAGTTTATCACTTTCTTTTATCAGTGTCTGCCTGTTTTTCTGACAGTTGCACATTGCAAAATAATGACAGCAAGCTCATATCTACACTGGTCGAAACTTGAAACAAGAAGGAGTCATGGCAGAGAGCCTTTTAACCACTGTTTCTACAAGTGTTCAGAACCAAGAGATGATATAACAGTTGCACTGATGCTGGAAACATTTGTAGGTCCACGTTAGTCCAGACAGAATACGGGTGCAAAATCAATAAGTCAATCTATAATGGCTTTGGTATCAATAAAATCCTATCCTTAAATCCAAGCCAGATAACGTCAGGGAAAAGAAAATCTTAAGGTGCAAAAAGAAATATGTGGTAGAAGGGCATCAAAGTCATGGAACATCCCTAGCGTGTTGTTCCACACATTTAATATCTTTTATGATCTCCATTTAAATTTAAAATAAAAATCTGCTGAAGCTGTTGTGTGAAATGTTGTACCATTATGTTTTGTTTTGTTTGTTTGTATTGTATGTATTTGACTCAGTATTGTCCAACGATTCCATTCTTCATTCACATACAAAAACAAAAGGAAAAAATTAGGAACACACACACACACACACACACTAGCCACTGGTGTGAAACTATCAACAGGGGTAACCAGATCCAGGTGTATAACCCGATTTTTTCTAAAGTCCAGCACTGAATTTCAATGTAGTATTTTCAAGTTTGATAAGTGCTTGGTTTTTGGATAAAGAGCTTCAAACTGCTTGAAATTTTAATTGCATTACTTTCAGAAACTTAGCTGTTTTGTTAAATTTGTCACTATTCTGTAGAATTGTATCACAAAACATTATTTATAAATTATATGTCATTTACTGTGGGTAAAAAGTGCTTAAATTTGACTTTGGAAATCCCGTATGGAGTGAACATGAGTCACTTAAGACAAAAACTTATACAGATAGCAGTACTATGTTTGTTTGCTGTATGGGGTTAATAGAGGATTGTTGCGTGAAGTCCTTCAAGTCACATTACAATACAGACAAAATTCAAGTGGCACTTCAACAAGACACTAGTGAAGGGAGATAATCATTTTAGGGGATTTTTGAATACAGCTTGCTTCTATTTCAGGGGTGGGATAAAAAGAAGAAATGAACAGATTTGACAAAAATCTTATTTTCAGTTTTGTATTTTTTTTTTATTACTGAGAAGAGCGCTTAAGCTGAAAAGCTCCCTGAAGTCTGATATGAGCAGTTCAATAGGTCAAACTTATTTCTTTTGCACAAAATCAGGTGTATGGCATTGAAAATAGTACAAAGCAACCTTGTTTGAAGGCAAATCATTCAAATAGCTGGGTACAGAGGGCTTACAGATGAGAGAACGGATAACGCAAATGTCAGAAATTTCAGAGGAAAACAATAAAATGTAATAAAATTAAGCTGATGATGCTTTAGCAGACATTTCTTCTTTTCTTTTTTTTTACAATTGTTAGTAAAGCTGCAGTCTGATAGAAAAGTGCTGGCCAGTGGTTTTGAATGATTCACTATACTGCCCAGAAAAGTGCACTTGGAGTAGGAAAGCTACTGGGCATCACCATCAGGCCGTAATGAGACACACAGACACTTACTTGGTACTTTGAGATGCACTTTGAGCTGTTAGTTTGTATCATGTTCAGCTAGCCTGGTCTCAGGTTGGAAATTAATTGGAAAACTGGAGCTTTGCAGGTATAAAGCCAGGCAAACATCACGTCAGCCATTTAAACAAACAACCAATGCAATACATTTCAAAGTTTCTGTTTCAGATCATAATTATATAAGCACATAAACTGTATAATTTTGATTAAATCCAGCTTATGTATAGGTTATGTCATTCTATTGCAGTACAATACATCTTTCCAACTTACATAATATTATGTCAGGTGAGGTGACATTGATCGTATGTTTGATGTAGGACCATGAGCCAAAGCATATCACTGAAAAAGATATCGCTGAAGTTCAAAGGGCAAAAACATGTCAGTCGGCCCAAGACCGGCTGATGTAGCTACAGTATTTGATAAGACAGCAAATCCTCCCGTCAATGATTAGAAAGTTGCAAAACTTGCTCAGTATTTCTATTGGACAAATTATTAAAATGAGTTAAACTTTATACAATTTTGTTACACACATGAATACTTTTGTCCTGTTTTTCACTGACGTGGCAAAGAGAAAAACACCTGAGATGCTGTCTTTTTTTTTTTTTTTTAAATTCTGATGTCTCTAAAGAAAGAAAAAGAACTGAAAAGCAAAGCATGCTGCTTAATGAAAATAAAATTCATGTCTGGATAATGGTTATGAGTAAAATGCGATTAGAGCTAAATAAAAAGCAGCATGCAGTTCAATATGTTGGCCACTAAAATCAGTATAATACTATATATTAGAATACATTGGACACCTTTATCTTCTTCAAGCACTACCAAGTACAGACATGGTTTTAGAATCAGAGGCACGTACAGTTTGATTCATAATAAGTGGTTATGAAATATCATTCCTTTTCTCCTGCAGGGAATAAATAAATAAATAAAAATACGTAATCTGACCTGTTATCATGCTGCACGGGAGGATTAAGGTCATACTGAAGTGAGGTGAAACAGTGACTGGGGGGGCTGCCAGAGTGCTTGGGGTGAGATAACTAGCTTAATTAGACGGTAAAACACAATGTTTGTGAAACAGATATAGAGAACCTAGACAGTTATGGTCATGAGCTATTGTTATAGTAACGTTGTCAGCGGAGGACAGAGGTGATTCGTGTGTGATGGTTGTTATTATGCGTTGTGGGAGGAGACTTTTGGGATGATGGATCAGGATGTCCAGGACTGCATGTTCCGCAGCATGGCCTCAAATCGCTCCATGTTTGGGGCGTGAGCATGGGCTAGGTGGTCCGTGAGGCGACTGTACAGACTGAAAGACTTCAACTCCAGCCAGATGAAACCAAAACGGTCCTGATCAAACAGCACAAAGAGCCCCGGGGTGCGTTCTGGACTTGTGAAGCCGTGCCCAGCGATGAGGCCTGTCCCATAGAAGCTGAAATGGGAGAACATGAATTAATCAATATTTTGATGGAAATCATTATCAATGTTCTAGCAAATAGTGAGTAATGACAATAACATCAGGTGGTTAGGACTGCAGTATTTTGCTTTAACTATTAATAATTCAGAATTAAAAGGGATGTAAAAATATATATTGAAAATTGCACTAAAACTAAAATAACAATCTCGCAGTTGTATGCCTCCGCCAACCAGACAAACTGTAGTTTACATCCATGTCTCTATAATATACGCAGTGAAGATTTTTAAGGAATTTAATAAAAGGTACAGACAAGTACATAGGACTGATAGAGAGATTTAAGTGTTTTTGCAGAACATTATGATGTAACAGTGAAACGGACCTTTTGGATATAAAACATCATCACATCATCATTTTGTCCCATTAGATATTTTACTATCATTCTTTATCTATTTTTTTATTATCATCTACCATGATATGACACGGTTTATTATTTTATTATTTTTAATGAAAGGACTGCTACTGAAAGCTGCATTATTTTTGTTTCGCTATTGCAGATACATAATTCAAAACATTCATATCCTTTTTTTGAACATGCTTAGGTCATGATTGGCTCTTACTTATTTTATTAATGAGAGTAAGCAGAGGTGCTTTAAATTCAAATGAAAAACAAATTTTAAACAAACAAAAAACACAGTATGCATTAGATTTATTATTTAATAAAGGAAATTTTTCATGTTGCCAATTTTCTTCTGCTTTTTTTATATCGCTATAAATATTGTATCATGGAATTTTTTTATCCTGGTATTATTGTACATTGTGTTTTTGGTATTGTTCCATCCCTAATAATAACTGCTGAATATTATTAATGCAGATTAATTTACTTACAATCTGAATGAAATAGATCTGCATCACAAGTGTCCAAATCTTCAAAGTGAAAAATACATTTTCAATTTGTATTTATGAATCCTATCAGAAGTGTTTCTTTAAGTGAAATCAGTGTGTTTTCTTTTACGCCGATAATATCATCACAGCATGCAACCAAATAAAAATAAATAATGTTATGTATTTATATTCTCACAGGTTTCAAGAGCGTAGTCAGAGGAATGACTGCATTACAGTCAAACAATTCACCTCTATTTAATGCACCAGAACGTCATTCACCTATTTGCACAATACTGTTTAATTAATTGTGGAAGCCAGAGTCACCATAATCATTTCTATAGGATAAATTATATATCTTTATAAATAAAGGATGAATTCTACAGTATTACAGATGTTCAGCTAACATTGAACATGCATAACGACAGTCAGTCCTTATAGACTGATAGGAGTTTAGCCTGTTGAACTTTCAACAACAATAACAACGTATAGGGACACTGTGTCCAACATGGCTGTTAATGGGTCAAAGTCACCTACAATCAATCCACCTGTACACTGTGGAATGTATACTGTATGCATTTTCCACGCCCCTCCTAGTAAAGTCCTTACCATTGCCTGCAGGTGCGAGGGTACACCTCGTTGCGAGCTGTTACCCCCAGGGGTAGGACGAAGGGCTGGGCTTCGGGGGGATTGGTGGTGGCGGTGCTGCTGCTGCTGCTGGGGCCAGGCTGGCAGCTGTCTGAACAGGCACCATGGTCTGCCCCCCCGCCTTCCGCTGCACTGGCACTACCACAGGCACCCCCTGCTGCGCCTCTGACTGTGGCAGAAGTGCCCTTAGACTGTTGTTCTGCTTCTCTCTGTACTTCCTCGTGTACCCCCAGTACCAGCCGGGACAGCTCCTCTATGTTGCGCTGTTGCTCCAAGTCTGGGAGGACCACAGGCCGGCTCAGGTCAACATCCAGAGTGAGCTGTCCTGCAGGAACATTGGGGTCTCCCTGCAGGAGGGAGTAAAGTTACAAGCTGCACTGCTAGCAGATGAATCTGTTCAGTCAATGTTTATGTGATAATGTTCCATTCAAAGGCACTTAGTTGTGTAGGAGTGCCTGTGAAAAGCCTGAGTGATGATTACATCAAGAATTTTGGCTGAATAGTTTCTTGTTTGAGAGGAGGAGGATAGTCTAGTGGGCATTTACAGGATATTAGATGACTCACAGAAAAGCAGTCTTTCTGTAAAAAATCACGTGTTAGAACAGAACAGAATTGAATAGAATAGAATAGTGCTTACTTTATTACTGGGCTGACATGCATGCGATCAGTTTCTGTGAGTTAAAAAACTTTGTTTCTTGTTAACAGGACAGTTTGGAGTATTTGATGTGGAGATGTATGAGGTATTTATCAACAGTTAGTGTATTGTATACAGTAGATGGAGGTACACCCCGTTTAGAGAAGCAGAGAGGAGTACCAGCATGGAAGCTAAGCAATAAACTGCTGCAGACAGGGTCAGCAATAAAAGGTATTTTTAGCCACTTAAGTGAATGCTATATTTGGAATATTTTCACCACTTTCTGATGAGAAACAACTGTCTCACAAACCAAACATCACTCTCCAAACCAACCAAACTCTATAGGCAGAAACAGTTATTTTACCTCACAGAACACAGGAGTTGCTGGTCTGTCACTGCCTCTATACGTTTTTTGAGTTATTGTGCGACTTTTGTGTTTTAAAAGGATAGTTCTGATTCAGCAAAGTCACAAAAACACAAACAGACTAACCGATCGACACCGCAGGAGGCCAGCAGCTCAAGTGTTCTGCAAAGTAAAATTACTGATTTTGTCTATAGAGTTAGGCTTATATAGCACTGTGCAGTGGTTTTCCATCAGAAAGGCTGTTTCACAGCAAAGTAAACTGGTGAAAATATTCACATCATATATAATTATAAATATATTGTACACTTAAACTTTTTTCAAGTGGCTTAAATACATTTTGTTGCTGACCCAGTCCTTAGCAGTACAGTGCTTAGCTTCCATAGTGGCGACCCTCTGTGTTTCTCCTGAGACTGGCATCTACTGGACCTAACACTGAATATCAACAAGTACCCCATACAACCATACATTAAATAATCCAAACTTTAAAGACAGGAACAGCCTCTGATAATGATTATTTACTAACTTACAGTAAGCTTGGTAGCTCTTGCAGAGTTCTCATGGAAACTGAGCATGACGATCTCCAAGCCGTGACTGCCGTAGGTGCCTTTGAAGAGACCCGGCTGCAGCAGGTCAGAGGGCATCGCAGGAGGAAGGTAGATCCTCCGGTATGTCAAGCAGTTACTGTCAAGAGACAGATGATGAACGACACCACTTTTTACCTGGGCCTCTGCCAAGGCCAGAGCTACATGTATAAGTTATACATTAATCCACAGGAGAAAACAGAACCATATCTCAAGATAACAAGCTATTATTTTCTTTGCTCTTTAACTTATAAGAGCTACCGTTACACTCATTAACCCTCTTTACTCCAGCTCCAGAGAAAGCGTGATGAAAGGAAGAGACTCGTACTCGTATTGACTTGTATAAATGAACTTCATCAGGATGAGCTCCTGCATGTGCTCATGGAAAATTTCTTCCAGTGTCCGCCCCCATTCTTCCTCCAACCATGTCCTGAACTCCTACATACAGACACGCAAATTACAGAACACCAACACAACGGTCTTTAAATTTCAACATGATAAATGTACAGTGTGTGGCCTTTAAAAACATGCAAGATAAGTGAATATACAACAGGTTTCATGTGGTAGCAGTTATCTGATTAGACCCACCTCCTGTCGGCCCCCTGGCATTCGGTGATGATCAGTCTGGTTACATTTTGTGGAAAATTCATCCTTCTTCACAGTCTAAAAATAACACAATATGACACATATTAAAGGATGACCTACTTTTCTTAGTTTCTGACCTCAAATTAAAATATTCTTTGATGCACAGAGAAGCTTTTGGTCTGTGTCAGTTGTGTACCTGTATGTCTCCTTTGTGGGGGCCCTTGTGTCCATACATACACTCCACAGTGGCTTTTTTGCTCTCCCACATGTGGATTCGGAAGAGTGGTCGTCTTCTCATGGGATCCTCCACACGGGGGTCATGAGGTGGCAAATACATCCAGCCAATGATGAAGAGCCCATCCACCTAAATGAATGACACTTTTAGGATGGGCTGCACCAACAAGGATTCATTTTTAAACCCGATTAAATTATGGTTTAACTTTACATTACATTGCACTAAACTTTTAAACATAGTTAAAATTAAGAAAGATTAAATCAAACCCCCGATTAACTCTCAATTTAATTTGTATTCTACTCATAGATGAAATGTATTTCTGTTGCACCAAAACTTTGAACTCCATTAAGCTGAGCTTAACTTTAAATCTGAATTTACTCATTGAAACCTAGTTTTCCAAAACTCTGATTAAAACTAATCTTAGGTTAAATTAGTATGTATTAAAGGGACCCAGTCTTAATTTATAAGCCACAGGTTTCCTGCCAAAGCTGCTGAAAATTGCTGATTCATACATTGAAAGACTTTTTGTTGTTGTTTCACAGAAGAGGTCAACAAATTGTTCCCCATCTTAATGCAAATGTCTTGATTGAGAAACAATACTTACCACAACATTGAGCAATCCACCATAAGGCCCGATGTCAGGCTGCCACAAGCCCAAGATATGTCTGTATGGGTGAAGCACTGCAACACAAGAACACAACATCACAACATACCGATCAGTTTCTGCAGCCCTACACTCATCTTTTACTATGAGCTACACTGTGCATGGTTAAAAACACAAGCGGAGACATCAAAACCCTAATTCTCAGCCATTTGTTTAATGTCTGTTAGGATGGAGTCTGAGATGTAAACCCAAAGGGAAGAAAGTGTAAACTGGCCACATTCCTGTCAGCCAGTTTAAACAATACACAGCACACCAAATTATCTGGCCTCCCATTTCACACTTAACATGAAGGCAAACCGTGCTGAGGAGAATTATTAACACATTTATCATTCACGCAGGATGCATAAACACTGCTGCAATTTGCTAACAAATTAGATCGATAATAGTCCCACTCACACACACCCTCATGCTGCAGACTTCCACACTGCGGCCCATGTACATACAGTGCGTGTAAACGTCTCTATAGTCCATGTGCTCGTAGTCCGGGAGGAGTTTCATAAAGCGCCCAGACTTCACCCGTGGGTTGACACCTGGACAGGCACAACACAGGCATGTGTAGAGCAGCCACCAGGACCAAGGCGGGCTCAGGCCAACGCAGCCGTCTACAGTTTATGCAGCAATGTGCCAAAATAATCTACTCGGGTGCCACCACTTTGTCTTGCATGTTTTGTGGCAGCTGGAATTTGAAAATGCAAAATAAGTTCTAGATCTCTGCTGGTAAACAAATAAAACTGCAAGTGGAACTGCAAGTGGAACAGACCACATTCATATCTAAAAAGCAATTGGCTGTTTCCCATTTGCTGCAAGTCACAGTCTGCATTAGGGAGCTCTATCTGGACACAAACACACAGCAATAAATGATGATTTAATTGTGAAGTGACCCGATGGAGTATGAATGAACCAAATACTAATTTAAATTAAATACAGAGGGACGTGAGAGCGGTTTATTCAGCAGTCAAACTCACGTTTAACATAAAGGTCCCGGCTGGATACTCCTCCCACTTCCATCTTCCTCAGATCATCCTTCATACCAAACTCTGTACAGAGAAAACATTCATTATTATTATTGTTTATTGCAGGAAAATACATCTATATTAGTGGTAATGGAAATGCTTATGCAGTCAGTCAGATTTTTAAACACTGCAATTGAATATCTCAGTATTTATCTAATTCATAATGTGAATCACGGTGTTATACATTATCACAGTGAAACACTGAACGATAGTGAAAGTCAGATCGACTCTGACTATTGTTGTTATTCAAAGATGAAAGCAGCTGAACAGGAAGTTTGCACAGCGGCCTACGAGACTGACAGCACACACTGTGACTTGCTCACGTCTGATTCACAAGATGTCTTAAACACACAGCCAGCCTGAGGCACAAGTGAACTTAGCAGCTATTTAGAGCTACAGCAGCGACCACAAGAACCTCCAAAAAGGACATTTCAATGTTGAGTCTCTTAGAGAGCCCGGTTCTTTGTCTTTACTTTCACTGCCTTCTTCTATCTCGACAAATTTGAAAATGAGGGCCTGTCTGAAACGTCTTTACAAGGTTTAAATAAAGAACAACAAGTTTAATTCTTTGATTTCATTCAGTGATTTTATTAGAACTTAACTGTTGTTCCACAGCACACATACAAGCAGTTTCCTATCTTACTTTAAAAGCCTGGTATGCTGGTTGTTGTGTAATTTTTCAGGACATAGCAATCCTAAGGCCACTACTTCTGTTTACAGTTTGCACTTCTCTCACTCCCTGATTCTGTTACAGAGCAAAAGTGAGACCTTGAAATCCCCCAAATTTCCTCCCAGCTAACCACTCATGTTACCGTAACTAATGTTTATTTATTTATCAGTCAATCTACTAAGTATTCTTCCACTTAAAAGAGTAGTCATTTAATCTTAAAAATGACAATGACATGAAAACAAATGACAAAATGCCCATTACACAAGCCTGAAACTGATGAAAGTGAACAAATTACAAATTAAGCTAACAAATATTTTGTATTTTTCTTAATAACCAACTTTAGATATGGCTGGGCAATATAACGAGATTTAATTTGTCTATCCATACTTTTCATATATCTAGGTGTGGTAGGTTATTGTTGGCAATGTTGAACATCAGTGATCAGAGCTAATTTGTGGCGACATCTGATCTTTGGCTAATTTATGTATTAAGAAATCAGCAATATCAAAACATATCTTTAAAAAAAATAGTTTTATTAATGCTACCACCACTCCATTTTGTTTCCAACTCAACATTATCATTGTTGCTCTGTGTGTGATATTATTTGCCTCAATCCTGAAATGTCTTAATCCAGTTTCAACCATGTAAAGCACTCGGTACGTTTGCTCTAAAAAGTGCTCTATGAATTAAGTTTAGTTTTTATGAACAACTTTTTACTTGATTTGCCAGAAAGGTTATTATATCACGATGTATATTATGATAAAAAAAAAATATATATATATATATATATATGAAATACTAGGGGGGAAATTTGCTTTTTTTTTTATTTTGCATTTGACTTTTGACTCAAAACACTGAAAAGAAAGCTGACTTTTCAGTATTTTCAGTATTATTTCAGTATTTATAGCAATAACAATAATGATACTACAACTACTATTGCCACTGCTACTACTAATAATAACAATAACTGATCTTCCTCTTCTGATTTATTTTTTCTTATGCCTGGCATTTGCATATTGCAAATTGCACATGTGCACATGCATATGCACACAGACCCATTTGTTGTACATAGCATATCTTTTCTATTAGATTATTATTTGATTCTAATTTTATCTTATTTTTATTCTTTTTAGTACACTTTCTCCTTGCGCTACTATTTCCCCCTTGTGCTATTTGATGTACTATACTTTATGCTAATCTTTATACTCTTCTGTAAAAATTGCATATGCCATAACAGAAGATTTTATCTTTGATTGCCCACTCTTATTTTTAAAAATTCATTGATGATCAATAAAAACTTAATTTGTTTCTAAATTACTTGTCTCAAAACACCAACAATGAAATAAGAGAGTATCAGGCACTGTGTCTTTATATTTTGCATACTATCTGAATGTAATTATGCACGTTATGAGACATATTTGTTGCCATAGTGCAGTCCCCTGACTAACAACATGTGTTGCATATATTGCACCAGACCCCCAGAGGGCCAGGTCCGGCCCTGCATCAACAGTCTTATCAGCTGCTGCACAGAATGGCTGACATGGGCCTAATAACCGTGAGAGGCCTCGGTCTGTTTCTTTCCAGCAGTGACAAAGGACGCAGGGGTTAACGTTTTTTTTTTTTTTTTTCCTTCACGGTTCCCGTACAGATCGATAGAAATGCTTTTACAGGGAAGACATTATTGAGGAAACCACGTCTGTGCACAAATAACCTGCCTCTATGAGAATGAGTCTCCTATAGTCTGATGTTAATATGTGACTCAACGCTTCATCCAGCACCTAATAATAATCTCCGGGCCTGTATTTACCTTCCATGCACCGCCTCCTCCAGATGATTTCAGTGTTGAGGATTTGTTTGAATTTCTTGCAGACGAGTGCAACATTTGGTAGAGCTGTTCCCGGTAGCAGGGAGAATATTTCCACTAATAGCTCCGGCGGTAAATCCGATAATGACTGCGGGTGTGGAGGTCCGGTGCTTGTGCCTATTCTGTTGACATGACCGCTGCAGCCATATTCACCAGCGTCACTCGGCCCTGCAGTGGCGACGCTCTCCGGGCCTCCTCCTCCTCCTGCAGCTGCTCCGCCGCCGCCGCCGCTGCAGCCGACGTCGCCTTGCTTCTGGCCCACGATCCGCTCCTCTTCCTCCTCGTCCATGTCGGAATCGCTGCCCTGATCTTGCTGGTTTTGCCGCTGCCGCCTCCTGCACCTCCGCGACTGACCCACTCCGCAGAGCCTGGCACAAACAGCCATCCGTAGTCACCAAACAGGCAACATTACATCACTACAACACATCTATCAGCTGCAGCAGTCTGGACTGGTTCATCTCCTCCTGTCCCAGTGAGCATGGGCAGAAACGTCTCTTACGACGTCACGGGGGTGCACGTACAGAGCGTCACAACCTCACACCACCTCTGCTTTCGTTCTTACCACAGGCATGAATGCACAGCGTTACACAGTGTGTAACAATCAATCAATCAAAAGTATAGGTATTCACTGTAGACTAAAATGATCGTTGTACTATTACAGAAGTTTTTATATGATTACTGCTGCACTAATGTGTATGTTGCATTTTACTTCTTTACACGTTGAAGATTGAGCTCATTTGAATACTTTACATACTGCATGGGGAGTTAAATCCAGCATGGCGTCTTATTCTGTCAGATCATCATATGGTTGGAGCGTTACTGTCCCGTGAAAACTGCAAATCTTTAAAAAGTCATGCGTTCAGAAAACCTGTTTTCAGATTTGAAATATTACCTTTAATGTTCAAAATCACCTTAATTTCAAAATACGTGGGTTTTCCCTCAATATGAAGGGGAAAATTGTATCTGAAATGTAGTAACTTGTAGGCAATATTATTTGCCTCTAAGATGCAGTGTTGGGCAAGTTGCTCAAAAAGTGTTACAAGTCACTTTTTATTTATTACTCCTTTAAAAAGTAATTATTCGTATCACTATATTACTTCTGTACCTTCACGGCGGCCTTTTTGCGCTTCAAAGTTTAACTGCTGATCCAGTGAACTGTTAACACCCAGGAAACTTTTGTTGTTAGCTGTCCAGATTGTAGTAGTAGCCAAAACAAACTCAGTGTACAACACTTCTGTCTGTTAGGTGTATGCCTCTCCCCCTCCCCCTCTTCCTCCATTCTTTGTTTAGTTGGTTGGCCACTGATGAGATGACTTGCCCTAACCTGCCACATGTACATGTCATTGTAAGAGCCTGCAGAGGTCAAAAAGTTACTTACTAAGAGTTATTTGAATTAGTAGCTGTAATATTATTACCTGTATGGCATGTGCAATCCCTTACATTGCATACTACTGGGTAAAGTAACATATTAGAGTAATATATTACTGTTCATTAGGTTGCTGAAGGGTCCAGAGGTCAAACATGTCATGCACATGTTCTTGCAAAATGTTCCCAGTGAGGTCAAAGGTGGCCCTCAGTTGGAAGAGGACAGACAATCAGTGGTGGAAGAGGCACAACACAAATAATTTGCTTAAATACAAAATAGCAATGTAACACTGATATGCTCTACTACAAGTAAAAGTCCTGAATTCAAAGTGTAAAAAAGTAAACATACATATGTATATCAAACTGTACTTAATGATAAAACTCATCACTTCACTCCTGTCAGATTGTTTGATAATTATTTCAGTATTTGCACTGGGAGACAATATTCACACAGCAGCTATTCAGCCAGTTACAGCCACACCTCTGCTTTTGCTTCAATGAGCCAGAGAGTTTCTGTTGAAAACGGGATATTTATGAGTGGGTTTAATACAGGACTCTCCCCTGAGAGACTGGGGTTCTAGGCCAGACTCGGGAGACTAGGGTTTAAGTCCCATATGAAACTAGAGGTCAGAGTTGACATTTAATTTGTATTATTTCAAGTTTTATTTTTCAGTTTACAGTCACAGTCACATGATTACAACAATGCAGTTTTTTTGTTTGTTTGTTTTTTTCGCTATTTGACATTAGAAATTACCTTATTTTTAGGAGGCTTGATAACACTGGTGGAGAATTTCGATTGTTTTTGGTTTTCAGTCGAGAGGATGGCTTAATTTTCAATCAGTTTTAACAGATGTTTTCATAGATAGGCTAATTCCTTTTTCCCACAATTTGCTCATTCTGAAAGAGAAATGTAAGCTGCTGGCTTCCTCTGTTATCAAGGTGTGTTGAAATGACTCGGTAACAGAGGTAACATTTACCTAAAAGAATAATTTCACATTAGATTAGGCATATATGGGACTCCCTCACCTCACCCGACCGGATTCGAGTCCAGCCCGGGGGCCTCTGCCGCACGTCATCGCCGCGCTCTCCCCCCTTTCCTGTCTCTTAAGATTAAATAAAATAGATTCGTTGTACCAAGGGAAATTTGTCTTGAATACAAACACACAATATCTGCTATTAAAAGATACAAAAAGACGATGCATACACAGAGCTATTATTAGTCACTCATCGTAGTTTACATACCATGAACGCTAAGTACAGCAGCATAGTATAGAATCGTCATAAAATCATAGTTAAAATAGAATAGAATATATCTAGAATGTTTGTAAAATAAAAGATATTAAATAATATAGGGGTTAGGCTTTGGCTGGTTTGCCATTTAGGACTTTGATGGTCACCGGGACAAGGAAGTTCTTAAGGCGATTGACCCTGCACTGCGTCTTCTTGAGGGAAGAAGCTGGTTCTAATTGAGGTAAAAGACCTGAAAACGTAACTTTAAAAAGATTATACTGAGTTAAATTTAGATACGGACAAACTACATAAGTTGATTGGGAAGTCTTATGAAAAAAAGAATTTCGAGCCAGCCAGGAGTCGAACCTAGAATCTTCTGATCCGTAGTCAGACGCGTTATCCATTGCGCCACTGGCCCGAGATAGCGCACTACTCGATCACGTGACTATATAAAGGACTATTTCACCTATTTATCATATGAAATGATTACAACGTTGGAAAAACAAAATATACAAATTATGTTAGCTTACTAATACGCGGTAGTTACCCATACGTCCCCAACGTTACATTGTACCAATCATTTTGAACAATTAAACACATTAAGTCCAGAAATGAAATGAAACAAGCTCGAACTAGTTAATTTAAGAGTCACCATCTGCTGGACGACTGCAAGAAGTACAAGATAGAAATCTGTACTCAACTCATATAATCGAAATTTAGATTTAAAGCATCTCTCCACTAATTAAATACACGAATATACTTTAAATATGCCTTTTTTTAAAAAAAAATAAAGTACAAGATATAAATCTGTACTCAAGTAAATATAATGGATCTGTATTCAACTAATACAATGTAAACTTATATTTAAAACTAATTAAATGCATAAATATATTTTAAATATACCTTATTGTTATTATTATTATTTTTTAGATATACCTGTATTTATCCACATGTGCAGTGTGATACCACTATGCTCATACAGTACATACTGCCCATATACTGTAGATATAAAGTAAATATATTGTTGTCCCTAAGCCACTTGCATAATTTTACATTTAATATATATATTTTTAAGAGTTTGTTATTTAGTCAGCACTGTGCACACTTTTATTTAATCAACATATTTCACATCCTACACATAGCACTTTTAGTGGACATACTTGAACGATTTGCAATAAGGATTACATTGCAGCCTGTTTCGTGGCTGACAGCTGCAGCAGTCTCGTTCAGTACTCTACCAGTTTAAAAATTGTTGTCCTCATTTATTTACTCTTTATGAGTATTATTATTTTTATTTATTTATTATTTATATCTGGGGTTGTTTATGCTGCTCGGATTTGTTGTTAGGTGTGTTTAAAATGATACAATTTATTATTTGAAGAGGTTGAACAAAGCTGGGAAAAACGGCAGGCAGTAAAAACATTAAGATGGCGCGTTGGCGCCACCAAGTGGTCAAGCACTCGCGTTACAGCTGCTGGAGAAATTCCGGTCTTCCAGTCAACAACTAGTGGGTCTTTACGTTTTTCTACTAAATTGTATCTCTTAACTAGCAATTATGCGAATACAGTGTTATGCTATTAAATAATTTTAACTTGTACTGAAACATGTGTCTTCTTATTCCAGGCATGTCATTGTGCAATGGAATATTATTTTGACAAGAATAATAAATAATGTAATGGAGGATACAGTGTCAAACGTGGCAACCCCGAAGCAAAACAGGAAGTGTGCGTTGGCGGGAAATTCGTTGCATATTATGAAAGGGTTACCAAAGAGACGCTCAGAGAGTGGCTTTACCTTTCCCACGAAGTTGTTCACTTAATTAAAATGAGTATCCGATGTCGATCAAATTGAACATTTAGTTACAGTAACAACAAGCTTGCTGAGGTTGACAACAAACGGGGATTTCTCGCTACAGTATCCCTGTTTACCAGCCAGTTGTGTCCGTCTGCAGGTTCATCATGAGGACTGAAATGGATCAAATCATCACACTGTCAGATAAAGACAGTACTGCCGACCTTCAGAAGTACCTGTCCTCCCTTACAGATGACAAGGTAATGCTAAATTATTTAGTTACTTAGCCCACCTCATTTCAAAATCTAAGTTATTATAGAAATGGATGGCTTGTCTTACTTATCTCTATAATCTGTTTTCTAGCTAATCACTGTAATTACTAATGGCGCACTAAAGGGTAAGAAGGTCGGGACTATGATTAAAGGAATATTTAAAGGTAAGTCCACAATATCAAGACCTGTTATTAGTGTGTCAGTGTTGTTGCTTATTATTAATACATCTGATAGGCTTATACTGTCATGTCTCCAGTCAGAATCAATAAACATATTTTAAATGATCTGCCATTCACACACATTATGTCACACATTGAGTTCCCCTGTGCAGTAAAGTGTGTGCTCTTTTGCATAGGCTCTCCACCCAATTCAACTGAAGGATCAAACCGCAGACTTCTTGTTTATGAGCACTGCATCTCTCTGTGTGAGTCAGGGGATCTTCAGGCTGAGGTGGCAGCTGATATCATTGGACTGTTGATGCTGGAGGTAAAAAAAAAAAAAATAGTCTGATTATGATGTGTTTATCTATTTGCACAAGGCACCACTTCAAATGGCTTTTATTAATGATAATTTTTATGTCAAACAACAGCAACAAGTAATGACAGGTGTATAAAGTCAAGTATTGTTATGTTACTGGCAGGACTGCATTAAGTCAGTGTCAAGTACATTTTATTTGTGTGTGCCAAATCATAACAAAAGATACCTAAGGCAGTTTTATAAAATAATCTGTCAGTGCTGACAGTTGTTTTGAGCTCTCCGCACTGCCAAATACCATTATGATATGATGTAAGACATTGATCAATAAAATGTCATTATTACGAACTACTGATAAAACATTTGTTACATGCAGAAATTCTATGAGGCTACTAGATTTCTGATCTTGTGTCAACTTAATTTCCTTTGTTTTTGTTTCCTTTGTTCAAAATAAATTTTTCAGCATCCTTTACTGAATTGTTGTCTCATCAGCTTTAGTATTTATTTTAAAAATTGTAGACATCCCTTTATATTTCCTGTCCATATGATACATTCGTTTTTGTTCATGTGTCCAAAACAGCACATACACGCCTGTCTAATTATGACTTTGCATCTTAAATGTTATACACAGACTCATACACTGTCTGGGCCCTCGCTTGCACAACTGGCGTCTCTTTTTGTTGAAGCCATTAAGGTGGGAAAAATGGGCAGTGGGAAATCCCTGGAGCTATTTCCTACTGTGCTTACTGCCCTGTCAGCCTGTGAAGCCTTGTCTTATGGCAAAGGTAAGTATAAATTACCAGCCCTGGTAACTTTCTTATGTTATATCACAACATCAACGCTTTAATCAGTGGTATTATCTACAAGGTGCAGATGTTAAAAGACGATGAATCACTGTCTCTCATCAGTGCTTTATTATTTTATCTTAACTTTAGGTGAACTCAGTGGTGAAGAATACAAGAAACAGCTGATCAACAGCCTCTGCTCAAGCAGGTGAGAACTTCTCAGATTTCAAACAAATGTACAATGTGCAATTTTACATGTTTTTAAGAATTTCTTGACTGTTTTACATAAGCATATGTAATTATAACAGTGCATCCACTTCCCTCATTGACATGAAACATTTAAGCCCAAACCCTTAAATACGGATCATTTGCAAACAGTAATAGAATGTATTTATTCACTTATTCCTTTTTTCATGCAGATGGAACCCACAATGCGTTATCCACCTGACAACTATGTTCAGGTAACACCCCTGACCATCATATTACATTTTCAGATACTACTCAGAGATCATAGCGGTACCTTATCTTTATCTGCCGTTATTTTCTACTCATGCTGCATCATTTCAGGGATGTGCCCTTGTCATCAGAGGAGCTGCGTTTTGTGGTCGAAAAAGTACTGAGGATGTTCAGCAAACTGGATCTGCAAGAGATCCCACCGTTGGTTTATCAACTGCTGCTTTTATCTGCAAAGGTGTGTATGTGTCACCATATGTTGATTTTCAGGAACAGGTAATCAAGTCTTCCTATTTCTTTTAATGATCTGAATGTTTGTCCTGCACTGTATCTGGTAGGGTTGTAAGAAACAGGTCCTGGACGGAATCATCAGTTATTTTAAAGAGCAAGACCTTCGTCAGGAAGAAGAGCAGAAACACGGAGAGTGAGTGGCTCCTACCTTGCAGATGACATAAACTGTAATTCACCCTAAATCTTACAGCCTATTTTCTATTTACTGATTATGTTTTCACTGTTTTCTTCTCAGGAGTCTGGATCTGGAGGTTCAGTCCATTCCACAGGACCAGTTAAGGCATGTGGAAGGCACTGCCATCCTCCACATTGTATTTGCTATACGACTCGACCATGAACTCGGGAGAGAATTCCTCAAAGGCTTTAAGGTTATGTATAACTCATCTGTCTATTACAGAAGTATTTTTTCATACTTTAATGGACAGCATTCCATTAAATCTTGAATTCTCTTTCTGCAGGCATCTTATGGGGACCTATGCCCTTTCAGTGTTGCCCTGTTGCTCTCAGTGGCACGCATCCAGCGTTACGAAGAGCAGGTGAGGAACCTATACTGCAATCTTTAACTCATATGAGTATTATTTTTATCTTTTCTGCTCACTTATTTTTCCTCTCTTCCCTGGTTTGGGCAGGTTTTTGACCTTTTGAAGGGGGCAATCACCAAGAGCTTCAAGGATGAGCAGATGCAGCATGGGTCAAAGTTCCTGCAGGACCTCCTGCCTGGACACTGCAGTGTGGCTCAGATGATACTGGACACAGTCAAGAACAGGTCAGAGCATCAAAACAATTAAATTTTTAACATGAGAACTAGATATGTCCTCATATGACTTTCTTGGCCAAATTCACAAATGCATGTATGTAATGTAATTAAGACATACCATGCTCAGTTGGCATGCACATGTGTGTGGGGATGGGACTTGATAAGATTTCATTGGTACCAATTCTATTCTATTCTTCCACCTGTGCAGTGTGTTTGGCTGGGACCATGTTACCCAGGGGCTGGTGCAGCTGGGCTTTTTCCTCATGGACACATTTGGACCCAAACCTGGACCGTTTGGCAAGACCACAGAAGGGTCTGCTAGCATAGCCCGGACCCCTGCTCAGCAGGCTTGTAAGCTGGGAGGACAAGTGCTCTTGCAGGGCTTTAAGGTAACATTTGATTTTTTTTATTTTAAAGGATTATCTCAATGTAAATATTTGATAGTTGACTGTATGTTTATATTGTGTCTTCTTACTGGAGAATTTGTGTTTTATCTGTGACAGGTGCACGAGCCTATCAGAGGCGAGATACTGGAACAGGTGTTGAATCGATTGGTCACAAAGACAGCGTCACCTGTCAGTCATTACTTAGGTAATGCAACCTTTAGCTCTTAATTCCTGCATTAGGACACCAGTGTCTAATCAGTCAAGTTAGAAACTAGATTAAATTCTCTCTGTTTTGTTTCTGTTTCATCAGATCTTTTCTCTGACATTGTGGTCTCTGCTCCTATGATCCTCCTGGAGTCGTCCTCCAAGGTGACAGAGACATTTGACCATCTGTCCTTCCTACCATTGGCAACTGTTCAGGGTCTACTAAAAGCTGTCCAGGTACCTAAACAAACACACACACACTCACAGTAGAGGTTTCTGTAGAGGTTTGTTTAATTAACTGTCTGTTTCATCTCCAGCCCCTGCTCAAAGTCAGTATGTCCTTGAAAGATGCTTTGATTCTAGTTCTTCGCAAGGCCATGTTTTCCAGGTGTGTTCTGCTTTGCTCTTAATTAGATGACATACAGGTAATGAATCATGCTTTGGATTACACATTCGATAGCTTAACAGTAATTAAATACACCAATTTCCCCCCTGTATGACTCTTTATTAGCCAACTGGATGGCAGGAAGTCTGCAGTGACGGGGTTCCTATTGCTGCTGAAGAACTTCAAAGTGTTGGGCAGCTTGGCATCGAGCCAGTGTAGTCAGGCGATCTCCTCTAGCCAGGTACAGCTCCACTTATTTCCACAGACATATGCGCAGCATGCATACTGGAAAACATCTGCACATATGAAAGTATGTACAGTTGTAATCATTGTCTGTCATATATTAACTGTGTGCCTGAACCCCTGAACAGATCCAAGTGGACGTTCACTCTCGTTACAACTCTGCTGCCAATGAAGCGTTCTGTCTGGAGATCCTCAGCAGCCTGCGTCGCTGCCTCGGCCAGCAGGCTGATGTGCGCCTCATGCTCTATGAGGTTAGACACTGATTTTAATTTTGTTATGTGCTGTTACAATCACCAATCATGATTTTAGTTTAGGAACAACTTCCTTTACTCTACCTTGATTATCATGTTTACATTCCTCTCCAGTCCAGACAAAGAAGCCTTACAGCGTTTGCAGTATTATTCTTTTGTGATTAAGATTTAGGTTGTGGAGAGACACGTGTTATACTGAGAAAACTTTTTGCTTATTGTCAGGGTTTCTATGATGTTCTCCGTCGCAACTCTCAACTTGCAAGCTCCATAATGCAAACCCTCTTCTCACAGGTATGTGTGTAAGTGCATATGATAGATTTAATGGCCTGACATGTTATCAAGATATGGAGAGCTGTACGTCTTTGTGTCCTTAGCTGAAGCGGTACTACGAGCCTGAACAAGACCTCCTGCCCCCAGTGAAACTGGAACCGTGCATCACAGCTGTCGGAGACCAGGTCTACCTTCAGGAGCCACTGGTACTCTTGTCTGCTTTGTAGCATTTTTTGTGATTGTTTTTTATTGTGTTAATGTTGTGCTATAAACAGAGTTTGCTCCCTTTCAGGCCCATCTGGTGAGCTGTACTGTACATTGCCTGCTGTGGCTGCAGAACATGCACCGATCAGCCAACCCCAACGCTGACGATAGCGATGACGATGATAACGATGAGGAGGAGGAAGGATACCAGTCCGAACTTCAGACGATCCTAGAGAGCATGACAAGACGCATGATCAAGAGTGAACTGGAGGACTTTGAACTGGTATGCATTCAAGACAGGAGCATACACTATAAAACTGTACACTGAACTACATTGTATGGCTTTGAAAACAATAATAAATACAAATTTTGCAAGAAAAAAATATTACAACAATCAGACATTAAAATTTGAAATAATCGAAAGTACAAGGAACACCAGGAATAATGGAACATAAAATTGAGGGTGGACTGAGGTCATTTAAAATATTCTGAAAAAAATAAATAAATAAAATTGGTTCTTAAAAATACACGTAACCAGTTTTAAGCAGTAGGGTGATGTGATCCCCTTTTTCATGTTTTAGTGAAGACTGTTTGCAGCATTCTGAAATAGCTGTAGTTTATTTATAGACTCTTTAGGTAATCCAGGAAAAGAGAATGTACAATAGTCTAAACAGCTACTAATAAAAGCATGAATTAATATTTCAGCATCTCTAATTATTGTTGTTGTTCTTACCAATTATGTGTCTTGCCTGCCCAAGGCTGTAGGTAATAAGCTGTAGTGTGGTTGAGGAAGATGTGCAATGAGGAAGCAAAAAAATCATCCATCCCTCAGAATGAACTGATCAACATGACACATTTTTCTTGAATCATATATCAGCTGTGCTCTACTGCCAATGTTTGTCAGTTTTCATGCTTGCCTCTGCTCTTGTCACTTATTAACGGTGTGGCATTGCACAAGAAGCACCAACTTTTTTATTTCAAATAGTTTTTAGTGATTTTTAAGTAAAGGAACAAATAATAATAATAATAAAATAAGAAAGGAACAGACCAAGGGTAACAAAAGATCACAGCTGTATACCCGCTGTACATAAATACAATGTCCTACACACCTTGCATCCTTTCTACAAAAAATACTTGTATTTGTAATGGCATCAGACTAAAAAATAGAGGCAAAGTCAGTAATATAGAAAAAGGGTGAGGTAGAGACGTGGAGGTTTACTAATCTAATGTGTTTGCATCAAATTTGTTTGCATAATAGTTAAGAAAGGGGTGCCAAGCCCTGAACTGTGCATCTGATTTTTTTCTAGTTTGAGAACTAATATTACCTTACAAATCCAGCATGAGTGAATTAGAGGGTGGGAGATTTCCAGCTAAGATGAATAAGCCTGTGGGCTAGTGATGCTTCAAATGCCATTAGATCTGATTGATGTGTTGATATCCCAGAGCTGCTATAGACAACCCCAGCAAGCACCATCTTAAGCCATATATCTTGTCTGTGTGTTTTTTCAGGATAAGTCAGCTGAGTTCTCCCTGGGATCCAGTGTTGGGGTGAAGAATAATATCTACGCTGTGCTGGTCATGGGAGTGTATGAGATCCTAATGGAGTACAACTTCATCAAAGCCAACTACAGGTAACGACTATCTTTCATTGTCAGGACGTCGTGTTTCATGAATGTTGAAGTGCTGATTTTCGTTCTTATCTGTGTACTTGCCTCTGTGTGGCAGTAAAAGCCGATTTGAGGATCTCCTGGAGCTCTTCAACCGCTACCACAAGCTGTCTGAGATCCTGAAGGAGAAATCTAGTAAGGGTCGAGTTCCATCACACAAGACGCCCCGCAGTTTACTCTCTCTGGGCTTCGTATCAACTCTCCTCACTGTGCTCTTCAGGTAAACAGTGGCAATGTTTATGTGGAATACTGTTACACTCATTGGAAATACAGATTGCATTTATGAAATTAAGTCATGATATATACACTTAAAAAAAAACAGTTTTTATAAATACTGTATTTATCTGGGAGAGTTTTTTCTCTTATATGTCTCTATATGACTTGTGTGTTGTTTGCAATAATTTGTAGCCAGTCGAAAAATAACACTTTGCAAACTTGGAAATCTGATTTAAACTCATCGACTGGTTTCCAAAAATACTTGTATTAAATGTGCATTGAATCTAGAGTAGTATTTACAACACTGAAGCACTAGCAATAATTTCTGGAATGAAATATTACTAGTAAATGTGTTTTGTTTTGTTTTTCAGAGACGGTACTCAGAGCAGAGAAGAGGCTCTCTCTGTGCTTCGCTCAAGTGCAGAGTTTGTGCGTTATGCAGTGAGTGTGGCTGTGCAGAAGATCCAGCAGCTGGAAGAAACTGGACACGCAGACGGCCCAGATGGACAAAACACAGACAGAACGTTCCGTTTCCTCTGTGACATGACAAGGTTTGGAGTCCCTTGGTCTAAATAACAGCACAGTTTGACAGTGTTAGTTGTTTTGTCTTCTATAACCAATGAAAGTTTTGTCTTTGTACAATTGTCATCCCAGTGTGTTGATGTGGCGTTACACCAACATCCCTAGCGTCGTGGAGGACGCAGGGAAGAAGGAGAAGCGCTGCAGCCTTTCCCACCTGTGTCTGGAAGGTCTGCTGAGGATCTTCACAACCTGCCAGCAGAGATATCCAGACAGGATGGCCCAACTCCTCTCTACCATGGGTCAGACACACACACTTTTCAAACTGTAGAAGCAGCAGAGCTGCAATGAATAGCTGATTAATAATTTAGTCGATTGGAAGAAAATTATTTACTCACTGTTATTTAATTGATTAATCATTTCAGTCATTTCCAAGCAAAAAAGGCAAACATTTGTTGGTTCCAGCTTAGTAAATGTGAAGATTTGCTGCTTTACTTTGTCATTTATGATGGTAAATGATGAATCTTTGGGTTTTTGACTCTTGGTTGAACAAAAGAAGCAATTTGGGCTCTGGGAAATTAGGATGAGCATTTTATAGACTAAACAATTAATCATGAAACTAACTGACAGACTAATGGATATGAAAATTGTAGGTTGTAGCAGTAAAATCAGCGACCTGATTTCATCACATTTTGTTTCTTGCAGACCTCTCAGAAGACGATGCTGAACCAGACGATGGCAATGTTACAGAGATGAACTTCTTTTACATCCGACAGTTTCAGGTTCATCTTCACAGAATATATTTGGTTATTCTCAACTTCAGTTAAAGGTTAAAATCCTAACAGTTATTTTATGATGGAAAAATGAAAGTTATGCCTATTCATTACTTCTATTTCAGAAACATGGATTCATATATTCATCAAGCAAAATTTTGTACCAGGGGCCATTTAATATATAATAGATACCAACCTGTATAATGTTTTTCATGTAGCAAGCACTGTTCCTGCTCAAAACACGAACACTAAAATGTCCTTTTCTTGTCCTGTCAACAGAGGGCACTATTCACACAGTTAAGTGGAGGTGAGGAAGAATTTAACAGCAAAGAGGCTCAGCTGCTGGTCAGCATCTTGAGTGTGCTCTCCTGCCAGCTAGAGCCCTCTTCCCAACAGGTAAGTGTACTCTGAAGTGCACTGCATAGGACAGATTGTGTAGTACTTGTTCCACTAACACTTGTCGGCATCTGCAGTTTGTTCAGATGATCACATGGACTGTGAAAATCTGCAAGGAGACCAGTTTTGGTGAGTGACAGTTTATTTAATCTTTGTGTACGTGTTAGGTACAGTGAGGTGTGTGCTGAGGTCTCTTTATTTCTCTTATGCAGAGGATTCTGCTTTCTCCAAGGGTGTGCTCTCTCTGCTCTTCAACCTGCATGTTCTCTATAAGAGTCCTGTCAGCCTGCTGCTCGAACTCTGCCAAGACATCCACAGCCAACTAGGAGATATCGATCAGGTAAACACACTTAAACTTTACAGTGGTCAGAGCACTAGCAACTGGCATCATACCTTGAAACCAATTAGTTTTGGAAGTAGAACCATCTGATACATCTGCAGTATTTGGTCACTAGGCAAAAAATACAAAAAGTTTTGCATCTCTTTTAGCGAGAAAACTTACACTCCTTAAACTGGAGAAATTCCCTCCAAGTTTTAGGATTAAAGATCTTAAGTGTTGGAGAAGATTTGCTATTCTATAAGAGGGTGTGCTTATAAATTTTATGCTACATGGAAAGCTTTTTTAACCTGGAGTGAAGTTGTGTACTGCTGAATCAGTATTACATATAGTTTTCTTATTTATTTGTAATTTTTGCACCCGGCCTCTCACCCAATGTCAGCTGAGATAGGCTCTAGTCTCCCGCGACCCTTTGGGAATAAGCGGTTACAGAAAATGAATGAATGAATGAATGAAATTTCATTTTTCTTTTCTGTATGTTCTTCTCACTACCCTTTTATTATTATTTAATGTATATTATTTTTTGATTGGGTTATTTTGTGTTGTTTTCTTATTTTACATCTCACCTACAGTTTTTCTCACATTTGATTTATTTATATGCACATATAATTCTTTGTGAAACTGATTCATTTTATTATTTAATGATTACTTCTTATATGATCAGGATGTGGAGGTGGAAAAGCAGTCTCACTTTGCTATTGTCAACATGAAGACTGCAACCACAGCACCAGTGAGTGGTGTTTTTCTTTTTTCTTTTTGATAACTGGAAGCTTCTGCTTTGCCGTGACACTCAGAATCCGTTTGCACAGTGTGCTCACCATCTTCATCATCATTTTCCATCTCTTGCCACAGCTGCTGGTCCTGTCTCAGGTGGACAGAGTGCTTGATGAAGTGGACTGGCTGATCGCCAGAAAGAAAAGCCAGACAGCCTCTGACAAATCGGGCTCCGGTAAGAAGCCTTTTCACACCAGTGCTCATGTTGGATTAATGGTGAGAGTTGAGAGGGGACAGGAGAAGAGATGCATCATGTCAGGGGACGGTGCTAAATCTTCTGTGATGTTATGTTCCTGACTTATAGGTGAGGCAACCCAGACTGCAGACCAGCAAGATCCAATAGAGAAAGCGGTGACGCTGCAGCTTGGGACTCTTCTGACGGCATTAAATGAGCTGGTCCAGACTGCTCTGCTGCCTGGCACTTGTACCATCACAGTGCTGAGAGCACTGACTCGCACATACACCATCCTCACCACCCTTGTCAAATATGTGTGTATTCGCCCAATTTATGATCTCAGTATTGATGTGGAGTTTGTCTAGCATATTCATTTCTTTTCTCCATTTTAGTACATCCAGGTGTGTGCGAGCCAGCACGGTGCGCTGCCTGCACGCTTCGAGAAGCTGGTGAGTCTGATGTGTTGTTTCTCTCATTGAATCTTCAAGTACTTCTGATTCTGACGTCGTGCTAATCTGGTGATTTCTGTGTAGGTCAAACTGTCTGGCTCCCACCTGACACCTCAGTGCTACTCCTTCATCACATATGCACAGGTACAGCTCACTCCAGGTTTATAAACTAGTCCATACCAAAACTCCAGGATGAATTTTTGCAATTTTGGCCTCAAGAGGGAGCACTGAAATTTTAAAACCATGCATTTTCTCTAACAGAGTGGAGAAATTAGTGGAGGTGCAGATGACAAGAAGAAAAAGAAAAGGAATGAAGTGAACTCTGCTGCCTCTGTAAGAAAATGTATCTCCTCTATTGATGTAATTAGAATGATTGATGTGATTTATAACAACAAGACATTTACATTTTCAGTTTTTCTTTATATCAAAATGTATAATTACAATGTACAACCCAACTTATGACCTCAAACAATCTGTTTAAATTGATCTGTTCCCTCTTTTTCTTGTCATAGGCAAAACTTTTGCGTGAGACAAAGGCCATCCCGAACTTGATCTTCAGCATTGAGCAGTATGAGAAATACCTCATCACGCTCTCAAAGAAATCAAAAGTATGTGCAACGGTTAACAAAATATGCTTCACTACAAAAAAACTTGTGAAACAGAACAATGAGCAAAATACAGAAAGCTGTCAGTGTTGTGTCATCAGTTAGGCCAATCATATACAGGGTCTCGCCAACATCTGTGTTTGTCCAGGTCAATCTGATGCAGTACATGAAGCTGAGCACCTCAAGAGATTTCCGCATCAACGCTGCAACTCTGGACGCAGCCCTGCAGGAGCAGGACAACAGTCAGGAGGTAAATACAATCTCATACTGTAACTGGCAGCTCTAAAAGTGCTCTCTGTCTTTCCTCACACATTCACATTGCAGCTGTTCTTCTCCCGTCCTCTATACTTGATTACATGAGTCAAAGCAGATTTTTTTTTTTTTTTAAACTGTGCATTGAAGTGTTTTGAACGGTTTCTGTTCCAGTAGGCTTCTGTTGGGTGGGATTCTCAGTGTCTGTTTCTTCTTCCTTTCAGACCACAGAGTCACAGGACACAGAAGAGACACGAGAACCCAAACAGAAGAAAAGAAAGCAGTGAGCAAAGACTCCTGTTTGGTACACGCCTCCTGGCAGTCCTAGCCTGTGTTTTAGCTTCTGCTTCTGTTCTTAAACAGTGGTTTGGCCCACAAAGTGCTATCTTCCTTTGTGCAGAGAGCCTTTAGTGATGTTGATGATTTGGTAGATGTCCAGGGCCTCACCTGTGGAAAGTTTGCACATTGTTTAACATTCTGGTTATACTGCAATAGTTTATTTTATTCAAAAGAAATATAAAGTCTGTGTACGTCATCTATTTCTAAATATGTTAAATGTATAAAACTGACAGTGGCTTATTTGATGTTCTGCTCCCCCTTCATGATGAATAAGCTGCTTTGTTGTGTGTAGCTGTATATAGTAGTACTAAAGAACATGTCCCTACTTTATCAGTCCTTGGCTTTAATTAGGGAAGAAGTGGATCTGTGGTTTCAGATTTTCAGTGTTTTTTGAGTGCTGCTTTGTTTTAAAATAAATATTATCCTGTTTATTTACAAGTCTGACAGGTTATTGGGAGTTTAAAAAAGTGGGTAATTTGTGTGCACAAATTTATAATTCATTCCTTCAGATTAATAACATCACATGTTATTTCAGTACTTCTTTTTTTTAAAATCTTTTCTGGCAAGCTCACACAAGAATGAGTATTGTAGTACAATGAAACTGGTCAAATTAAAGGTGCCTCCTGTCTTAGACAGTTTTATTTTGATTTTGGACAGAGACACATAGATATTGGGGTTCTAACAAGATTTTAGGGGTTATTTTATATCTTTTAGCTACCCTCAAAGTAATAATTTGTACAATGCATATACTATACCTCATACTATAGACCTAAAATACTGCAAGCAAAGGCTGATGATGGTGTGGTGAACTCACCAGGTGGTATGCCGTATTTTCGTTGCAGACCTGTGGGGTTGGAGGGGGTCACACAGTCCATGTTGACCTCCTTCCTCAGACACTGGTCAATGTCAACTGAACTGAAGAAAGCTACTGACTGGGGAAGGTCTTGCATACCTAATGCATGAGCAAACATACTCCTACAAGAGACAGAAGCACACCGTCAGAAAAGCTCTCCAGTTTATCACCTCTCCTAGATATTCTGACAGGGAGGAATAAACACTAAGCTGTGAGCAGACCTCGTCAGCAGGTTTGTGATCTGGAGTGCCAGCGCTGCCCGGTAACGATCTTCACTACAGACGAGGTACCGCACCTCATCGTGGATGCTGATGCAGAAGCGACCATCAATGTTGTGCTCCTCACAGAGCCACTTCATGGCCACCAGCATCAGATGTAGGTAGTCCACTGCAGAGCTCTGCACCACCCAGTTCACTCTGCTCGTGATAAACTGATAAAAGAAATAAGAAAAAGAAACGTCTTACTCTCAGATCCTCCATGACCAATAACAATGAATCTTATCCAGCTGGGGCTCTTGAGTAACATGATCCATGATCCTATTACTATGCTAAGAATTTCCTCCTTATAATAGTTAATGATCATATTTTAGATCTACCCTTGATGACAAAGTGGACAATAAACATCTCTCCCAATGAATCTCCAGAATTATACTAATGAAAAAAAAGGTTTCCAGCACACAAAGTTCTTTGTTTCTGCAGGTCCTTCAAGTCTTAAAAAATGTGATTTAAATATGTCTTATATGTGATTTTGATTTCGACAGATCTTAATTTATTAATGTTACTTTTATAAAGGTGCATTCACTCAGTCTTGCTTTTACCTGTGCTGTATTGATCATGCTGTAACAACAACAAAATGGGTTAGTTAGTTGGGGTAAGTTCAGCAAGATCTGGCACAAGAACAGCACCTTTAGAGCATGGCTGAAGCCTGTTGAAAATAGCAAATTTGAAGAGCACTGCACCTTGTGCAAGGAAATGCTCGAATTAGGAACTTTGATTATAAAGGCATTAAACTCTCATGGGAAGACAAAAGCAAAGCTGCCATTGAAAGCCACCAGTAAATACCTGCCATCATCACCCAAAATTGTTCCGTATTCACATAATCAATGTCCAGCCCCATGCAAACCACTATGCAATGACAGCATACTGGGACTCCAATTTTCCTTTATATCCTTCATACTTTTTAGCCAGTATAGATGTGAAATAGGTTTTAAATTGCATGCATAATTTAAGTAAAACATCATCTCAAATTTAACTTTTTGAAACTTGCAGAAACACGTTCTTGATGTGAGATCAGATTTATGTAAAGAGATGTTCTGTCTTACTGATCAGCACTGCCTCACCTCATCTTTTACTGTCTTGGGCTCCAGCGCTCTACTGATCCTGCAGCCTAGAACAGGAGTGGCTGGCTGGGCTGAGTGAGCAATGCTCTCCAGCTTATTGAACATGTCTGACTCTGTACCTCCAGCCCACTGACGTTTGTCGATCATGTCCCACCTCTTCCGCCGAGAGCTGAGGGGTAAAACGAACACAGAGAGAGACCAAGAAATGAAGGAACAGAGCAAATGAGAGGATGTAGGAGAATATAAAAGGCTCCTGAGAAGTATTGTGATGTTTTACTTGCCCCCTCACCTCTTTGAGGCCAGTTTAGTGATCCTCCGCAACTCCTGCAGTGAGATGCCTCCATCTTCATCCTTTTCCACCTCTATACCGAGTTCACTAACCAGCCACTCGCCCTCATCTGACAGATGGTATCTGACAAAACATATAAACACAAATGTGAAGCACTCGACTCAACCTAATCACCTGTGCACAAATAACAAATTGTAACTACTGAGCTTGTTGAATGTACCTGCGTATGCCCTTTGTTAAGGCATACATCTGTTTGGCTTTTTTAGAAGCTTGTTTCTGACCAAGGCGATGATTGAACTGCATCAACAGCCTCTCAGCAAAGGGTTGTCCCGCGCCATAAATGCGTCCGTAGTTGAAAACCTTGGCATGCTCTCGGCTGATGCCCACAGTGTCAGCAGTGCGGCTGTGCAGGTCAGTGCCCTGACTCTTCTTCCCCTGAAGGGTCATCCAGCCAAACGCTGTACAACCTGAACCCAGCACAGATATAACATGACTACAGTTAAAGGCCTGTACCTTTGGCATTTTACCAACTCAAAATATCAGCAATTTATCCTGAGAATAAGACTCAACAATCAACTATCTTTCTATAAACAGCAACTGGCAAATCCTACTTATTCTACCTTTAACATCAGTTGTTGTATGGCAAAAATGTATTGTCCTCTAGAACTTTAATTAAATAAATAAAATAAAAATAATAAATAAAAAGGGACAAATCTCACCATGCATGCCAGCAAAGTGAGCCTCTCCAAGCACAGCAGCAATCCACAGCTCTTGAGAGTCGACATCTGCTCCCACCAGATGATATCCAGGTGGTACCTGCACCATGGCCTTCAGCTCACTGCCTACCCGATCCCGCTGTGGACACAAAGAAAAAACGCTCAGCTCATACGAATAACATTTTTCAGCTGGCTACGGATGAAAGCAAACATGCAATTTGTCGGTCTCTCTTACCCGTGCATTACTGGCAGTCAGCCACGTTGGTTCCACAGCTCTACGTGTTACTGTTCCAGCAGTGATGACCTGAGGTAATATGGCACCATACTGAGCCTCTTCATCAAACTCTTTGTGTCTTTGGGAGACAGAAAGGTACAGTAATGACTTCTCTCCACCACATGGCTGATCAATAAATACAGGATAACTATTGATATACCAGACAGACCTGCTGACAACACGAGGAAGCTCCACCTTTCGTAGCCGCAGCACCAGCTGAGAGCTATGAGGAAACACATTAAAATCACATATTCACCATCTTTATAACTGATGAAATGGACTGTGATCATCCAAAAAGATGGCTGGTGGGAACTGACAGGTACCTTATACGTTTATGGGCATTTCTCCAGAAAGACATCATTTTGTTGATCTCCAGAGCTCGTGTAGCGTTGGTTCCACTGCGTCCTGCCCTGAGAGTGCCATCCTCCATCTTTCCAAGAAAGTCTTTTGAAAAAGGACTGCCAACATTGTTGTCATTACCATCCTGAAACACACACATTCAGAGAGATGAGAGTAACTCACTGAAGTGACGACGTGCTAATGCTAGTTAGGCTAGGCACTTTTGGTAAACAGTGAAAACTTCACCTTATGTGGTAGTTTGAAAAACCAGCACCCTGGGATATCTACATCGTTGTATGGGCCGTTTCCATGGTGATAATGGCACTGACTCTCCCACTTCACATGATGTGGATCTTCGGACTGTTATTGATACAGAATGCAAACTGTCATACAACAAATCACAATAACTAATGTTCATTTTCAGCACAGAGAAACAGGAAGACACATGTAAAATAAAAATCACAACACACTGCACATTAGACCAGATAGTACTGTTCAGTGAAATTTAACAGTCCCGTGACACAAAGTCATTAAGTATCTGTAAATGACAGTGACTGTTTCACTCACTCCGGTTTTCTTCTTCCCCATATTTTTCATCACTCTGACTCCATTTTCCTCTGTCAGACTTTCCAAGGAATCTAATTCCTCCACCTTGAAATGAAGGTAAGAAACACACCTGTCATGATGCATATTACACAGAATATCATTACATTAATATAAAATCAATAGAGTTATCATTTCTGTGGGCCTGATCAACGATGATTTAAGCACCGATTAAAAACAGACACCAGGTCTAAGCAATGTAAACTGATTCAACACTATAGCATTTTCTTTTTATCTAGACACAAAAACTATATTTTAGTGAATTGGCACCACGGAAAATCAAACTGCATTTGCAACTAGCTGTTCCTGTTTGCACTAGTCTATTACAACATACAGGCGATCACTGAGAATACTAAAGTAACAAGAAACACCTCTTTTATATGATTTCTAAACAGCAGATTTATGACTCTTTATGTACACACAACAAGACTGAGGTAAATTACATTATGAGTGTATGCACCTTTGCCCACACTGTGCTGTCTGTCAGCATGAGGTCATCTGAAGGGTTGCTCTCTAGATATTTGGGCTGCTTTTTGCTGTTCTGCTCACAATACTCTCTGTAAACACTCTCAATAGCTCTGTGGGACAAAAGAACACTTAAATAAATGCACACACATCCTACACCGTGAAACTCTTAACAGTAAATAATCAATAACATAGCGCATGTCTTGATGATTTGTGTGAGAGTTTTAAGTACCTGTGTGGGCACACAGGCTCTGTATTCTCCTCTTGAGATACCAGGTTGTCCCTGCGTCCAGGCACCAGGTAGCCCCACCCATGTTTCTCTGTGTAATGCAGGGGAAAACCATCCCACGTCAGACCCATCAGCTTAGGAGTCACTCTCATCTGTAGACTGATGAGGTTGGCTCCAGGAGACCAGCTGTCCTCTGCAGACATCTTTTCACACAGCTTACGATACCACCTAAAGGACATGGTGAGGGGGGGAGAAGGGCTAACTTTACACTGTCAGTGGAAATTGAACGGTAATAAATAGTAGATGGATCTGCGGTGCTCAAGAGTGATCTTACGCTGGATGTCCAGGCAGATGCTGCCTTCTCTTAGGAAGTTGATTCACTGTTTGCTTCAGCTTCTCCACAGCCAGCCTGCTGGGGCAAGGGCCGGCCGTCTCCTCTTCAGAGGGTGGACCAGGGTCTAAGAAAGCAACAACTGAATCATCTCATCTATAATTTTTAACACATTTGCATTATTTATTGTTTAGCTTAAAACAGCTTTGCTTATACCATCCTCCCAGTCTGGAAGTGGAGTAGCAGCTTGTGTTTCGGCTGCTTTTTTGGAGCTTTTCTTTTTGCTGGCTGCTACTTTCTTCTGCTTGAACTCCTGCACATCCCACTCAAGATCCCAAAGCCAGGGGTCTTCTTTGTATCTTAAATTGTAAAAAAATAAAATATACACACTGAAGGTGTCTCAATACAAAGCACTTTAAAACACCTATCCTTTGGAGTTATGGTCCTGTAGATTATGCATAAATCTATGTTCCTATTATACCTCATCACACACTTTTAAATTAAATAAAATGATTCCTGGTAACAAGTAAGTGCTTTTCTCACCTGTCATCCTGCAGCAGCTGGCACGCATCGTCCGCCAAAGTCATCAGAGACTTCTTCATTTCTCGCTGGAGCTCCTCATAAACGTCCTGAGAGTCTTCTAGGTAACGCCCCCAGTTCTGATTGACAGGAAGGTAGCTCACACCCATCTCCAGCATTCCTGCCAGTGTCACTGGATGAGGACACCTTGTAAAAGATATAAAGAGACTGTGTTATTTTGTAACTGTGAACAAGGCGACATCATATCATGGGTTGGGATTTACTAACCTCTCCATGAAAAGGGGCAGCTGCTCAGTGAAGACCTGATGCGTGGCCTCAACATCCATGGCGCAGTACTGCATTAACTCCTGTAGAGGTCAGCAAAGCCCAAATTATTTGTCTGCACTTCATGATGAATGCAAGTCATTTAGAGGGCCTTGTAATATGAATAAACTTGACCTATGATTACTGACAATCTGACATGGGATCTGTCATGAATCTCTGACCTGGAAGTTGTTCCTGACATCCATCATGCTGCCCTTCACAAATGTCTCTCGGGCCTCTTTCTGCAGTGGTGGCCCTCCAACGTACAAAGCATGGACATCAGCCAGGTTGTTAATGCTGCTAATATTCACCCAGTCCCAGGAGCCGATCTATGTGCACACAAAAATGTCATGCCATATCAGGTTTTGCAAATGACAAAAGCCAAATTAAGTAACTAACCTAAAGATCCTGACATTTTCAATATATTGAAAGCTGCAACATAACCACCAACACTACATGTTGCAGCTGAAATATGGTGAATAAGTGGAACACAAACCATTGGGCCCTCTTTTTTATGTCCAGATTTCTTAATGTGTTCCTTGACCTCCTGAAGACCCCTCTTTTTACCCAGCTTACTGGCCATCCACAGCGTGCGCTGGAACCCAGTCAGTCCAGAGATGGCCATGTGAAGACTCATTGTGTCCATGAAGCGCATCTTAGAACCCTTTAGGAATGAAAACACATTTTTTTCTCTGTATATTTGAGATGGGGGGAAAACACTGGTACAGCACAGTATCACAATATTTTGTATAATATTATTTCAATATGCGTATGCCAAGAATCAATCTTTCATTACACCAGTTATTAACACCGCAAATGTGGGTTTTTTTTTGGTACTTGAATAATAAAATCAATTGCTTTTTCAGTTTTTTGGTGAGTAGATCTTCATGACAGTATTGCTCAGTCTCTCAGTTCAATTCTTCTGCAATAAAAATTATTGAAGTCAGATGAACAGACTGAAAACTTATTCTTATCCAATTAGATAGAACAGATTTTGCTTTAGTTTTCCTTTGGGAACATAGTGTGCAGTAGGAAAAAAGAAACAAATCACAATATATGTTATCACAATACTCAGTATATAGTAAATAATGTCCATATCATTACTTGAATATCGTGATAATATCATATCATGAGGCCTCTGGTGATTCCCACCTCTACTGTACATGAACTTTATTTATTTTTATTTATTTAATACACAGGCAGGCACATGCTACTTGGCACATTTACTCATGTGACAACAAGGATCATAAAATCATTAAATTAAGAGGCAAACAAAAAGAAGAAAAAGGACAAAGTGCAAGGAAGCTCAGTTGGTGAAGAGCAAAATAAGAAAAAAGGACAAAACACATCACCCACTGAATACTAACCTTTAGTAAGTACTGCTCCTTAATGTAAGATCGGTCAAAACTAACGTTATGACCCACTACGAGCCTCTCCTTCCACTGACCCCCTGTCGGGCGGTTAGAGTTGACAGGTGTCTCTAGTGGGATGAGGTCAGCTAGGGTCAGCTGGTTTGACCAGGAGTACCGCTCTTCAATGAGACGCTTACTGCACCATGAGTACCTGGCAGGTAAGAAATATACAAATTGGGAGAATTAAAACTAAACTACTGTCATCTGAAAACATGTATTTTTTATTAGCTATGCTGATAGCATTGGTGGGACATTGGAAACCCACTGTCTGTCAATGTTAATGTTAATGTTAATGTGTGTTAATGTATGTTCCTCACCAGTTAGTGGGAGAGACAGCAACAGCCAGCGTGGGACACTGTCCCTCCGTCATGCACACCTCCACATCAAACACCAGCGCCGACTCCACTGGGAAATCAACCTTCTGACTCTGCCCATCAGGCCCATAACGTGTCCAGCCGACCTCCCAGCTCCATTCCTGTGGCATGGGCGGGAGCTCAGCCAGCCGCAGCTCATTCGCAGCCTCGAGGTAAGGCAGACTCTGCTTCTGGGCCAGGGTACGAAAGTGCTCATCAATATTGTTTCCATACATTTGAGGAAGCTTCAGCTCCACTTCGGGCAACAACGAAGATTCCTTCCCCCACAGCTGGTGTTTCTGCAGGTGCCTGATGCTGCACTCCACATCCTCCTCTCTGTACTCTGGTTCCAGCCCTTGAAAGATCTGCTTGTGAAGGTTCCTTGACAGCATCTGGATGTTAAGGGGGTTGAGGCGGGTGTCTGTGGAGTCCTCGCCCTGAAGGGACTGAGGTTTGGTGGAGTAGGGGGACCGTAGACATGTCCATTGTAGAGAGACGAGAGTCCTCTGCAGAGGACAGCGCAGCACATGCAGCATCACGTCATGAGGACTTCACACCAGAGCTGGAGGACAATGATACAACATAAACAATCTGATACCGTACAGCTTAGCCTCAGTTTGTCCTTCATGAATTGTAGTGTAATGTGAGACATGGACTGGGATCAGATACAGCTAGAGTTAGGTATTAGAAAGATACAGATCAATAATGCTTGATTTTATGTTATGATGTGTTATTTGCTACTATAACAATGTTAAAGGGTTCATTAAATGATATGTAGTACTAAGTGATTTTCTGATGTTATCTCTTGGTGAATAACAGGAAAGCTTGGTCTTTTTGACTCATCTCTACCTGCTTTACAATACAAGCTGACACAAAAACAGATCTTTTTCACAACAGCGATTTTGATATGAAATAGTGGGGTACACACAGGTTTAAGTATTGATAATAATAATATTGATAATTCAGGTCATACAGCTGGCTCATTGGAAAGGCTTTTGTACATTAAAATACTACATTGATTAGTATCATTGTTAACACTTGTGTTGATTCTGCTATATCATATCAATATGCCTCTGTGAAAGAAAATGTCCACTTAGTCACATTATTGAGGACGAGCAACGCTTTGATATTTCACTCAGATAAGATTAACTTACTCATAATATTATCACTTAACATTAGTATCAACGCTAGACGTAGAAAATAGTCAACTCATTTTCATTAGCTAGTAGACCACCATCTTCTGTTTACTAACATTTGACCACATGCTGAGACGTTTGCTAATTTGTGAGCTACCAAACAAAATAGTAACTGTAAATCGTGAGCTGGCTAAATTTGTTGGCTAGACTTTCGTTAAAAACAAAATAGCATCTCACCCGATCTCTATTATCAGGTATAACGATAAAGCAATCAACCAAAATATGTTTGAAATCACACCATATACAGCAAGTATGGTTCTTACCCTAGCATGCCTGCCCACGGGTCGTGTGTAGAAGGGAACCCCAAATTTGCGAAACTCTCGCGAGATTTGCTCGCGTTGTTTCTTAATTGTGCACCTCGTGCAAACTAATAATGTTTATGGTATGACAACGTTGTGGTTAAGGTCTGGATAAGGTTGGGGACAGAAAACACAAGTTAGAGATATGTAAAGATGACTTTTTGGGTTGAAATGATCACCGTTCTCGGGTTTGGGGTTCCCTTTTAAACACGACCCGTGTAGTGGGACCAGAGTAAGATGAAGCGTTAGCGACTCCAAGCGGTGTGGATGACTGCATCGTTTTTAACAATGCAAACAAATATTTGCCCGATGGGAAAACTATGGTTTTGTACAATGGACAAATTTGAGTTTTGCATAAAGTACCCCACATATTAATCATAACCATATACCATCATCACAAATAGTTTTAAAAGGCAGTGATACCGTATAGCTGTGTATGTCGTGGGCCGCGTGGCCTAATGGATAAGGCGTCTGACTTCGGATCAGAAGATTGCAGGTTCGAGTCCTGCCGCGGTCGCTCTTTTGAAGCCATGTGATGTTGATGAGTGTTGTGTCCTTATGCAAAATGTAAATTCATTTCAAAATTTCAATAAATATAGTTACATGCAACAAGGATTTAAACTGTCACATGAACTGATTTTTCATTTCCTGGAAATAATTTTGAACCTAGCTTCCTGATGTGGCTGTGGATGTAGTGACTGAGAATGCACTGTCGGTCCTATTTCACTGCAACACCTGGCTTATTCCAGCCCAGTTACACAGCTACGCTTTGCACAAATGGTACTTCGCTTTGTATTACACATCTACGATCAGGAAAGCAATGGGTATTTTTTATGTGCCTCTAAATGTACTATGCTTGTCTGCACTGTATGAGGTTGGATGGTCTGTGATGATTATTTATCGTGGTGTTTTGTCTCTGCATCTTGTCAGACGATGGCGGATGACACGGAGGATGTTGAGCTGGACTTTGCTGCTGACGAGCAGGAGAGGGCGCGGAGAAGCGCAGTCATAAGGTGCACTGCAGGAGATGTTTTTATCATCACACAAACTGTTTAGTCATACACAGTTTATTTTGCTTTTACTGACAGAAAATCATTAAGGATATCAGCCAGCTGACAGTTTTTATTACTGATTGTTATTGTTTTTTATTATTATTATTATTTGATTTAGATAACATGAATCTTAACATGAATGAAATCTCAACAATTTAATTGGATCAAAATTGTTCTCTCACATAATGTCAGTAATATTATATTAGATTGCATGTTTACATACATCATCAGAGAAAATCTATTTCTGTAGATTTGCTGTAGCACTTTGGGTAGGGCAATATGACATTATAGTAAGGTGACATAATTTTCTGAAATTACCAGACTGTTTCAACTATTATTTGCTGTTATCTGCTTAGTTATTATATCCACATTACTAATCATTGTTTATTGTAAAATCTCATTGTGTTAATATTTTCTAAAAGCACCAAAAGTCATCCCTACAATATTGTGGCAATATTAATATTGAGATATTGGTCAAAAATATTGTGATATTTGATTTCGCCCATATTGCCCAGCCCTTTTAAAGAAAATCTGTTTATTGAGAATCATCATGGAATAGCCTAAAAATATTTGGAGACTGTTTATAAGCCCTATCACCAAGCCCTACTGTAGCCTACAACAAAGTTACCTCTGTTTTAACTATCTGCCTCGTTGGCATGTTTAAACGCTTCATCATTTCTATTCCTGTACATTTGATTCCAGACACCCCCTTGCCTCCTTCTTCCACCTGTTCTTCCGGGTGGTTGCCATTGTCACCTATTTGCTCTGTGACTGGATCAGCGAGAACTTTGCATCGTGTTTTGTCCTGATCATCACGCTGCTCTCTTTTGACTTCTGGTCTGTCAAGGTGAGAGCTCAACTAGCTGCTATTTCCCCTTACTTTCCCATACTTCTCCCCTTTCTTGCCCTGTTGTGGCCTGAAGTAGTTTAATCCCTTTCTCTCACCCCATTGATTTTGATTTCTTACATGTGTCCTCCTGTGTTTCAGAATGTGACTGGCAGGCTGTTGGTAGGGCTGCGCTGGTGGAATCAGATCGACGAGGATGGAAAGAGCCTCTGGGTGTTTGAGGCCAAAAAAGTAAGGCGCCGTGATTATTGTGTGCCATGTTGAGTGTGGAGGAGCATTTTTTTAAATATTGGGTTATGTGTTTGCAGACCTCCCGGGGGAATCACATTGGGACAGAGGCAGAGGCGAGGATATTTTGGCTGGGTCTCATCATCTGTCCTCTCATATGGACATTCTTCTTCTTCACCTCCCTCTTTTCCCTGAAGATCAAATGGCTGGTGAGACATATCTGTGCATATTCTGCATATGCTGTAAACATATCACGCCAACTATTTGTTTGAACTTAGAAAGATTCATGGCTGGTTTACCTTAAAATTTTAAGCTGACCTGATTTGAAAAGACAAGTTGAGGTAATTTTGTAATAATTTGATGCAAATAAACCTTTATAGTCGATTAAACTTGATAGTAATTCAGATGTACTTGAGAAAAAATGTTCAGTAAGTTTAAAATATTAAGTTGAACCAACAACTCTTCAGTCACACTGCTGAAGCTTTATGACATTTAACATTTAGAATGATTTATGAAATTTTAATTAACTAATTCCATACTATCCTTCATCATGGTTTGCAGTGTTTTCATTATTATGAAAACAAACAACAATGAGTTATCTTAAAGCATATTAGCAACAGCAAGTTTTCATCATATGTGTTTTCTTCAAAATAAAAAAGAAGGGTATCAGGAGACCTTTAATTCTCAAACAATTCATGAGTCAATTGAACCCTGTACAGTACATTCATTCAACTCATTATTTCAAGTCAAAAAACTTGAAGTTAGAGCAACTTATGTTTATACATTCTGAAGTGTTCTGAAAATAAATAGACATTTTAATTATCTTGAATAAGGAAAACTTGTACATTTACGTAAAGTTAATGAGAAAAGATTAGTTGATTCTGCTTGATTTATGTATACTTTTTTTTTTTACAGTAAATTTAAATGCATCTGTCTGTCCTCCCTAGTCACTTGTGGTAGCTAGTATTTCCCTCCAAGCGGCTAATCTCTATGGTTACCTTCGCTGCAAGGCGGTGGGAGAGGATGGCCAGCCTCCAGACTCCCACTCTTTCACGGGGCAGCACCTCCTGCAGCGTGTGAGTGACTGACTGCAGCATTTAACATGTCAGTGTTCATTAAAATTCAACATAAACTCACTGATAATTTCTCCTCTTCCAGCCAGACATCATCTTTGGGATATGAAGATAACCTCATGTACATGTGAAGCCACTTTTCTGCTCGTGCTTGTGTGTGTTTTATGTGTGTCTTTATGTGTGTGAATAAAAGAGAGAAGGAGGGAGATAGATGAGAGCTGCCTCATCTCCAAAGTTTCCACAAACTGCATCTACTTGAATGGCTGTGTGCCCCGTGCATGCCTTATTCTGCTGCTGACTGTTCACTTCACATGTTGCCCATTGATCAGACAATTAAAGATAAGTGCATTTTACAGTTTTCCCACTCAGTGAATTATTGTTGAGCACCACATATCTGCAAATTCATTTCATATAGTTTTGAACCAACCCAGATCAAAGTAGTTTGTGCCGTACATGTTCTTTATCTTGCTTTCCTGTTTGTTGAAATTAATGCATGTACATTCTTGACCTACAATGGAATAAAAAACAGGACTCAATCTGATATAGGGAGCCCTAAACTAGCCTTAGTCCCATTAAGAAAATTGGCTTCATTGAAAGAAGAAAAAGGAGTGTGTATGAAACGGAGTGATTAAATTGTACACCCTGTGTCCAAAGTTCAGTGAAATTGCTTGACTACACCTCTGAAAGTTTCAACAGGACATGCTGATGACACAGGACCATTAAAGTTTGATCAAAGTGCAAACAATTGCGATCTATGGCGGTGATCTGTGGCATGTCGGCTGCGAAGCACCACAAGATGAAAAAATGAACAAAAAGACACAAACCACTGAAAGGAAAGGCTATTAAACTAAATATATATATATATTATCTCAAAATTGTATACACAAAATCCTATAGAAACAAGTTAGTTTAAAAGTTTTTGGATTATAAATAATTTGGAATAAAGTTTTTACCAATTAAAAAAAAGTTATAGGAATATACATCTTGTAAGGAAGGGTACAATGTAACTCAAATGTGTTTTTATTGATATGTCATTTCAAACATAGTCTGGGCAAAATGGGCTATTTTACACCATTTATTTTAAGGTGGTGTTGCAGCCTATCCCTAAATAGGAATGCAGTGGGAGCTAAAAAAGTCTGTAATTAAATCATCAAACACTGAAAGCTCTGTTTGCACATTTCCAATGAAATATCCAGAGACAATGAGAAGCCTAAATCATATTCATCATGTCATTCTTGTGTCTCTGCCATTATTTCTTGTAAACAGGCTAAAAGACATGATGGGAATGTCCTTGATGTCTTTTAATTTGTTTCCACATTAAATGCGCTCAGAAAACATTTGCTTTTGGCCGTACTGATTTGGAGGGAACCGTTCATCGCCTGTTACACTTGGCCGTGGCCCCTGTGCTCTCAAGCCATCACTTGCCACATACAACTGCCTCAAAGCTCAAAGATGTTTTGTTCGTGAAGAGTGCTCACTTCTGCCTCCGACCTGTGAAACCGTGTGAAAAGCACAGGCTGGGGAATAATTTTCTTGTTTCTCACACTCACAATTGCCTACTGGTTTGCTATATCAAGGAGATAGTGGCTTCCTGTGATAAAATAAAACTTGTGACTGTACGTAACACCATTTGGCTGTCTAGAGTTGCTGTATGCTGACTTGAGCCACAGTCGTGGGTGGACTGGTGGACAATGGGCCCCCGGGCACAGTATAAACCCCCATCATCTCTCCTCGGAGCAAGACACACAGACTTTGTGGTTGTTTTGCCTGTTTTTGTAGTCTCTGTCCATCTCTTTGTAATTATGCTGCAGCTCTTTGTAGTTGTTATTCATCTGTCTGTGTTTCTTCATTGTCATTTTGTTGTATTTAGTGTCTTTTTGTGGCCATTTGTCACTTTTAGTAGTAATTTTGTGTCATTTTGCATCTTCTCAAGGTCTTTATATGTCTCTTTGTAGAACTGGTAGGTCTGTTACTCTTTGAGTGACATGTTGCAGGTGAAGCCCAGGACAGGGGCCCATTCAGTAATCCCTCCATAGCCACAATCACTGTGCCAAAGGTTTGAATTGTTTGAGTTTTAATTGTGTAACATCACTCTGAAGCAAAATTAGGCCTATAATGTATCTTAGGACATATATGAATTAGATTTTCTGACAAAATTTAAGGGAGCACAATAACTAACAGAGACCTGTAAACTCATATAGACTTTCAGGCTAAAAAATCTCTCAGAATGAATTACAAGACCTTGGAAATTCTGATGATACCTTTTGTTTGTTTGTTTTTTTTCAAATAGAAATAGTAGATTACAATCGGGCTCCATTAATGTTCTAGTCCACTTGAAATAAAGGTTTTATCAACTGCTGATCGAGGAAGAGCTTACAACCTTAACTTTCAAGCCAAGCTGATTAAAAAAAAAAAAGTCTTAAAAGTGCTCAGAAAAAATGGAAACTTGAACATCATACCCAGGAGCTCCCAAACTTTTTCACATCAAGGACTGCCACAGAGGATGCACATTAGACCACGGACCCCCAGTTTGAGAAGATTTTGCCTTAAGGAAGATAATGAACTCTTCATGGTCATTCAATGATCAGACTATGATTCCCTTGTTCCAACTTCCAAAAAATGTGATAAAAGTTAAAATATTCTATTCTTGCTTTCAACCCACTCAATGACCCCTGTTGGTTTTAAAACTACTCTAATCTACAATTTTCACAATATCTGGGGAAACTCCATGTGATCAAAAACTCCAGAAATATTTCTGAATGGACCTTAAGGTGACATTGTTTTGTCAACTACTGATTAAAAAGGGGGTATTGTTCTGCGTATTTTCTATGGTTTGGTTATGTCTGTGTAAGTAGTTGTGGCAGTAACATAATGTAGTAATATTAGCTAGTAGAGAGAAAATCAAGAAAAACCCAAAGAAAACTGTGAGGAGTGAGACGTCTGTCTGAACTGAGAAGTTCTTTGGTGCCGGCGGGCTCTGTGATTGGTCACATTGCCGCGCTGGTCCTGGCATGACGTCAGTGCGGGAGCGAGTAGAGGAAGCGCGCAGACTGGAGGAGAGACAGAAGCTGGAGGACTGAGGATGAAACTGGACTCACCTGAGAAGCAGCAGCGGAGCCGACACTCTACGAGGGCCCGATGTAAAAAAGAGAAAATTACATCTGGAAAATTCATTACGAGCTGAAGTTGTGGACATTTCCCTGCAGTCTGAAACAGGTGAGAAACGCATCTGGAAACACGCAGGATTTGCACGCGCAGCGTTACATTTTACCAGCTTTGAGTCTGTTCTCATGCCATGTCCATGTGTCTTATGCAGAGAATTTAGGGAGACAGAAGATGCATGTTTAGTTTTACCTTTAGTTTATTTTTTATGTGTGGTAATCTTATTTAACCACCAGAAACGCCCTAAAATGAGGGGAAAGCGCAGGTCTTTGGTCCCTAAACAGGCAAAAAAAAAAAAAACCTTGTTCTTTAAAGTGCCAGAATATTACATCAGTCTCCTCTCCCCGACCTATTATTATGATCAGTAACAAATTGCTTTTGTAATAGCTTCTGCGGATAATCCATGTGATGTGTGAAATAGTCTAGTTTTAGCAGAAGTAGGCCAATCGCAACTCTCATTAAAAGTAGAGATTCGTTGCCCCCCAGGAGCAACAAAGGAGCCGAGAGCAAATGAAATCACCTTAAACCAAACTCAGTTCAAATTTTGTGCATTTTTGAGAAGAGTGTGTCGATCTCAGAGTATCACTGAACCTGCTGCTGCATCAAAGAGCCGTGTCTTGTCTCAGGTTCATGGTCATGGTCATGCTTTCAGGCCGCCCTGTAGTTTGGGACGTTTTATGATGGTCCAGTGAGACAAACACAGGCTCATATTAACATTTAGATTCTTATTAAACAAGCACACATGTGTGGACACAGACTTTAAGTTTTAAAGCAGTTATTTTATGATCTTACAACATTATGTTAGGTCCATACTATTGTAAAATACAAGTAGTCAGTCATTCTGAGTGTTTTATGCCGTTAATTGTGTGTAAAAGGAAGATAATAGCTCTGCAGAATACAGGCCTGTCCTACACGTTAATTGTAAAAGTGTATTATTCATATGTCTTTCAGTGTGCATGTGGATATTTTTGAATGCAACTTAACACGTGAAATGTGACTGGCTTTTGTTTCAAAATGGATTTTGTTAAAGCATGACAAGAATTGATAAGAAGAAACATTTTCTGATAAATTATGTATTATTATGCGATAAATTTGTATAAATTATGTATATTATGTAACACTATGTCTGATTTATTACAGAAAAATAGTGTAAGAGATGCTAATGCTGTAGCCCCACCACACATATATTTACGTAGCCTAAAGTTCAAAATGTTTTTATTTTCTCGCGAAAAACTACAGTAATTATATACGATTTTTAAAGAAGATTTGTTAAATATAGAACCATTATATAAACTGAAATGTACAAAAATTATGTCACTGCATTTAGCAGGCCTTCAACCAGATGCCTTATATATCACGACAGGAATATTTGACGGCTAAAAGCTTTAATTTGTAGTTCCTTTATGCAACAAAATGTGTCTTACCCTAAATGTTTAAATTGAACACATCTGATGCATGCCTTCACATCGTGCTGGGCTGCTGTTCTTCTTCGTGTCCTCAGTTGTTAAGCTGTGATTAAAAGAGATCAGTAATTGAATGTAAATGTTGAATATTTCAGGCCTGTGAATGCATCTTCACCTCTTTCTATAGATGAGGCCAGCAGCATCATGTCGGGCTGCAGCGTGTGTGTGTGTGTGTGTAAATGTGCGAGGAGGTGTGTTTCTGTCTTTGGTTATCTAGCTGTATGAGTGTTAAATACCTGTCATAAAGCTAGATAACCGAAAGTAGAAATGACTTCCATAACGTTATAACGTTTCACTCCTGTGCAAGAGAAGAGCTTCATTTGGACTTTCACGCCGAAAAAGGTAAGAAAATAGTTTTGCTTTGTGTTTTCTGTGATTTTCTTTAAGTTGGTGAAGAAAATTATCGTATAAATAATTCCAAAATGGCTGGTGCAAAATGTAGGTGTACTCACGTGGTGTGCAAATATTAAGTCCGTTTTTTCATATAGCACAGGCTCATAAGTGAATTTCCTTTTATTAATAGGACAAGCAATTATCATGTAGCAGACTTGTATACATAATAATAGTTTGCAGAGCTTTTTCTTTGCAAAAAATGATATGTATTAATTGTAAATACTACTCCGAGATAAGGAAAACCAAAATAGCTTTGGGAGAATATATTTTGATTTTCTTTTTATCTGGAGGAAAAACAAAGTGCAAAGTTCACCCAACTTCTCATTAATGCAGAGTTTTATATTTAGGCCCAGAAATCTTTTTGGGTTATAACTTACAATTATTTTCATTGTCGATTAAATGGTCAGTCACTTTCTCAATAACTCAGTTAGCCTATGCGTTCTATTACTTCTTTGGTCTATATATATCAAGAAAATATTGGAAAATGTCAGTCAATAATTTTTGTTTTGTCCAAAACCAAAAGATATTCAGTTAACTGTTATAGAAGATTAAAGAAACCAGAAAATATTAAATATTTAAGATGCTAAAATGAGAATTTTGACTTTTTTTTTCTTGAGATGGTACTCACACCAATTCAAACCATTTATTAAAATTGTTGTCGATAAATTTAATAGTTGACATTAATATATGGGTTGTGTGTGTTTTAATGTCACTCTAGTTTATTTTGAGGATTCAGTATACCAGTTGTATGGATTGACTAAGTCTCTGCAGTCAATAAGTGACCTTCTTGTAGGGTGGTTATAAAAGTTTTTGTCCAGTCAGGTCCTCTGCTACATGTTGGGTTCAGACTGTTAAACAGGTCACCCAGTGGGTGGAGGGGAACAGCATAAAACAAGAACTCCCAAACTTTATCTATTTCAGTCCTTTCAGCATGAACATGAAATTTAGTACTGAGCTTTGATAATATTTATGTTCTTATTGTGTGAAAAAAATCTAATAATATAGTGAATATAGAAATGAGGACATATTGGGTCACAAAGGCCTTTTTCACATTTAGGAAAAGCACAAGTGTAAGTCATGACAGTGTGACCAGGACCCTGAAACTGAAGCAGCTAAATGGAATTCAGCCATCATTCATCTTATTGTTTACACCTGTGCTTCTTCAAGTCACAGACTGTGGCTTCTGTGAAAAAGGTCTCTATTAGTTATATTAGTAGTTTAATCTATTAGTTGTTAACTATTATTGCCTTATTTTGCCTTATTATTACTGCCTATGTTTAATTTAAGTACTTTGGAAATTGCATGTGCTTTGGCAATACTGTACTCTGTTATGGTCATGCCAATAAAGCCTCTTTGAATTGAATTGAATATTAATTTAATTGCTAACTATTTTGATAATCAAATAGTGGTTTTGAGTCATTCTTTTAAAGAAAAAAAATGTCCAAATTCTCTGATCTTTTCTTTAGTCCTTTGTGACAATAACCTAAATATCTTTGGGTTATGAACAAAAGACATTTGAGGACATCACCTTGGGGTTTGGGAAACACTGATCATCATTGTTTGGTTTTGTTTTGTTGTTGTTGTTGTTTTCACCATTTTCTGACACTTTATGGACCAAACAACTAATTGATTAATCAAGAACAATAGCAACAGATTAATCAGTAATGAGAGAAATAGTTTGTTGCAGCCCTAGACACCTTAAAGCATTTAATCTGATCCCTTCTGCTCACCTGTAAGAGAAAAAAACAGTTTAGGTCCCCCAGGATGTCTCTCAAGGATCCCATGAGGGACCTGCTGTGTGACACGCTGGTGTGTTGCCATGACATCTCTAGTCAATGCTTATATTTTACCAGAGCAGATCCTCCTGATTTATCTTTTACATTTCACATCATACTTTTTAATTCATTCACTTTAATTTTCTTTGACAAGTGTTTTTCATGTATTAAAAAAAATGTGCACCACATGTAGGATTTAACCTGCGAGACTCTGTTTATAGAAGAAAGAAAAGGGGAGGCTAATGCTTTGTGCAGGCACTAATGTCTCCAGGACTGCTAATAATACAGTGGAGTGGTGTAGCACCCTACACATACACAGGGTTAAAAAAAACACTTGGCGTCTGTATTTAAAGCTGTAGAGAATCCTGGGACCTTTGGGATACATTGTGTTGCGCCTCAATGAGAAGGCCAGGGCCATCCTGTAGACAGGAGCTGAACTTTTCAACTTGGTACTTCAGCACTGCGCCGTGCATACGCTCAGCCCGGAGAATGCCACTAAAGCCTAAAGAGCACCAAAGTGAGATGAGTTTTCATTCACTCTTTTAACTACCTATTGCAGGAGAGCTCGCTGTCAAACCGGGCTAATTGCTTCGTTTCACAGCGAGATATTGGATATGTGAAAAGGCCATGGTCCAACTCTTTTCCTGAGCTTTGCACGGTAGCGTGTCATCATGGTGCTCCTCTTTAATGAAAGGGAATGAAAATGCTTGAGGCTTTATTTATGGGATGGTCCAAGCAGGCATCCATGTTTCAACCTGTGCGCATGTATGAGCCAAATGATTCTTTTTGTGATTTATTGTAGCTGCACAGACTCATGCACTGTATGACAGTAATGTTTGTTTGTTTGTTTTTTCTCATTTGCCTGGTCGGGCAAGCGGGTCAGAAATCTACTTGCCCAAAGCCAATTCTTATTTATTAGGAGTTATCAAATACCAACAAAGACTAAAGGTAATTGTCCTGTTTAATCTAGGGGTGCAACATCGATAAAATGTCAGAAAATAGTTAAAAATGTCCATTCCAGTTTTCCAAAGTCCAAGGTAAATGCCTATAAAAGATATTTGGTTTAATATGATGATATAGATGGAGAAAATCGGGAAATCTCCATATTTCAGAGGCTGAAAACAGCATTTTCTGCCATTTTTTGCATGAAAAGTTACTTCTGTTGATTGTCCATAATTCTTTTTCAACGCTTGTCTGCTCAGGCAAGTGAGTTGCTAGATTTACTAGCCCAACATGGCATTTTACTTGCTCCAGGCAAGCAGGCAATCCTTATTGTTGAGCCCTGCCATGCACACAAAAAACACAAGGGGGATTTCTTTGAATGAACAAAGATGTATAACTTTTGATCACTTTTAGAGCTCTAATGATGAATTGATTAATAGATTGCTCGTCCACTATTATATTTTTATAATAGATTTTTTGTTTTGGGTAATTTCTTTTAAGAAAAAGGCGTAAAAAAAATATCTGATTCTAGATTCTTAAATTTGAATATTTTCTGGTTTCTTCGCTCCTCTATGACAGTAAAGTGAATATCTCTGGTTTATGGACCAAACAAGGAGGATGTCATCTTGGGTTTTTTCACCATTATCAGGAATGTTATAGACCAAACAACTAATTGATTAATTGAGAAAATCATTGACAGATTAATTGACAAAGAAAGTAATTGTTAGTTTCAGCCCTAGTGTGATGCAAATGTTTCCTTTTGTGCTTTTATTGTAGAAGTAATACACACTCATGCTCACAAAAATATAAGAAGGGGATTTTTTTCTTTAAACAAGCAAAGATGGCCAGAAGTTTAAAAGTTCTGATAGCTTTTAGAGCTGCAATGATTAATTGATTAGTTGTCAACTATTACATTAATTGGCAACTATTTTGATAGTCAAATAATCATTTTGGGTATTTTTTATAGAGAAAATGTCAAAATTATTTTATTTGAGCTTCTTATATTTAAATATTCTCTGGTTTCTTTACGCCTCTATAACAGTAAATCTTGGGGTTGTGGACAAAACAAGACATTTGAGGATGTCACTGTGGACTCTCTCTGACTGACTGTGGAAACTGATATTTTGCACCATTTTCAGACATTTTAAAGACCATAGGACTAATTGATTAATCATGAAAATAAGTGATGAAACTAATCATTAGTTGCAACCCTAATAACTTTATAACCAGAACTCCGTAGTACACAAACTGAATCAGTTATTTAATCCACCTAAAACCTGTAATCAAAAGGCTGTGTCTAATTAAAAGTAAAAAATGTTCATGTTTTATTCCTCTGTTTTATCTTCCATCTGCTTGTTACAGGCTTCCGATTAACAGCAATGAATGATCGGGGTTTCCTGAAAAGAGGGTAGAGCCGTAATTAAAAGAAAACGAGAAGAGAAAAACGGTCGGTCCGGAATTGCCACCTCCTCCCCCCCACTCCTCAACCCTTTTTACCCAAGAGCCTCTAATGCCATCTGCACTGCCAATGAGGGGACACTTCGCCCGTGCCAGGAGGTGGACAAAGACCCTGCCGGATCCTTGGAGGGAGTATGGGCGCGCTCAGAGGAGCCATCTTGGGAGACGTTGCCGCGACACCTAAAATGGCTGGGCTGGCATACGAGGTGAGCTGCATCATGGTTTTCTGTTGGGTGCCAGTGGTGATGGTGGTGGGCAGGAGGTGGGGGAGTGTTTGTGTGTGTGATTGCGTGTGTGTGATGGGGGAAGGGGGCAGTAGGAAGGACGAGGGAAAGAAGAAGAGTTTCCCATTTCCTCCCCAGTCACACATGGCCTCTCCCTTTTCTCTTCTATCTCCTGCTCCTGCTAATTAGCAGTTAAGGGATGATGCGAGGGGGGTGGTGGGTGAGGAAGGGTGTTGGTGGTTGGTGATGGAGGTGGGGGCGGGGGTAGGGGGAGTTGGGTAGCAAACAAAATTAATGAGCTGGCACTGGTTGAAGGAAACCTGCCATCCTCTCTTGTCATGGTGCTTCTTTACTCCCTGATGCACACCAGGCAGTGTGTGTACGGCGCGTTTCCACCCGACAGACCTCGCAGATTAATTCATGCAAAACTGCCTCTGTTATGAAATTCACATTATGATATTTAGCACAGTGTCTTAATGTGCTGAGCCCCTCAGGTGAATTTTGTTAAGGGGGGTTGGGAAGGTGGAGAGTGATAATTTCCTATTTGGGAAATCACATTATTGTTTTTAAAAGTAGAACCATTACAATCTTGGATATAATTCACTAAGGCTGGGTTGCACCAACAAGGATTCATTTTTGGACCCAATCTAATCATGGCTTCATTTTAAATTATGTTGTACCAAACTTTTAAACTTAAAATAAAAAAAAAAGATTATTAAACCCTGTTAAACCCCAGTTTAGTTTTTAGTCTAAACCTAGATTGAATTTAATTCTTTAGCACCCAGACTCCAGTTTATTAACTTTAAACTTACACTTGAGGACATTTAACTTTTAACATGGCTGTCTTTTTGAGATGGACTGAGCGAAATAATCAAGTTCCTCATAGAAAGTTAAGGGACAAACTCAACTCACCTGAGTTTTATGTTGTGTGTGTGTCTCCTGTCTTTCCCACCAGTTTTGATTTGGCTGACAATTTTTTCTCAGAAGAGGACAAATTAGAGCTTCTCTACTGAGCCATCATAAGTAGGCTAACTAGGCTAACTAACTTTTTTGCTAGCAAACAATGTATATTTTGATGACTTTTTAGTTAGCAAACAATATAGCTCTCTTTTTTTCACTTTTTAGCTATTTTTTTAAATTAATTTTTTATTTTTTATCTAGCTCACAAACAGTATTTTTCTTTTATATTATTTTCTTTATTATTTCTAAACTAGGCTAGCTAGCTTAAAAACATGTTTTGTTTTTAACTTTTTAGCTGGCCAGTTTTAGTTACATAACAAACAGTACAACGTTTTCTTTAGGAATACAGAGAAGCCGAAAGTTTTTCTGGTTTTCCACCCTTTTTTATGCTTGCCAGGTTCAGTCAGCACTTAAATGTGTTTCTTTGTTTGTTTTTTTATTTATTTATTTATTTAATGTGTTTATTTATTTATTTATTTTTTATATTTGGATGAGCAATCATCTCCATATTGATTAAACACTATTAATTTCAGTTTACATCGATAAACTTGGATTTACTAAAATGAGATTAAACAGCTGAGCTCAGCTCAATTTAAACTCTGGATTTACTCATTTTGAACCTGGTTTTGCTAAACTCTGATTAGGTGAATCTTAGATTAAAATAATCTTTGTTGGTGCAACTCAGTCGATATCAGCAAATATATTTTGTCCAGTGAAGTGATTCTTTATGTGTAATGATATACACACTAAAAATTTGAATCTTTTCCTTTTGAAATCATGTTGAATCTCAGATCTTCTCATAACAACGTATATGCAATACAATGCTACTGCTGGTACAATGCTGGCCAAATGAAGGAACTTTATTAGACAAACACAGGCTAAAAATGTCAGAGATCACTGATGTAAAAATGTCACATTCTCCCAAAATCTGATGGGAAACAGCGCCAGTCAAATATCAAAGTATATATCAAATCTTTACCTCTTCCATCCCTGTAACCTCTCTCTCTCGCTCTCTCTCTCTCTCTCACACACACACACACACACAGATCATGCAAACGCTCCTTATCATGGCGTAGAGCTGCTCCGTACCCCCGGTGGCTCTGGCAGCCAACCTGAAGCAGAAAAGCGAGACACGTGAGCATGTGTGTCCAGGGCCAACATGTGCAGCTGCAGTGCTTGTGTGTTAATGAACAGTGCCGTGCGTTTTCGCATTATCATTCAGCCCCGCGCTCTCTCTCTCTCTGTCTCCCCCCTCAATAGCTGTTTAGTCCCCCCCCAACCATCCTCCCCTCCTCCTCCTCCTCCTCCGCCCTCCGTAAAGGCCCTGCTTTCCCACCATTGTGGGAGCTGGTGCTGCGGCGGGCCCGGGCTGGGGGGCAGGGTGGGAAAGACCCTCCAGACTAGACATGAGCAGATGCCTGAGACATTAGACTGTCGTGTGGATCACCGGGGTCGGGCGAGCCGCTGAGTTTTAATGTGTGTGCGAGTATATGTGTGTTTGATATGTGTGTGTGATGGGGGGTAGTAGTAGTCCAGACCCTGGAGTGCCACCTGACTGTTCATTAGTCTATTCAGCCTCTTCTGCATGTCTGAAAGGCATGGAGATGATGTTTTTTCTTCTAAATGAGAAGGATTTCACTGGCATTACAGATGCATTCATACATGATATGCATATAGGTGCATATACTCAGGCCTACACCCTGTCACACAGTAGATCACTGTTTGCTATTGCATCAGAGATTTGGGCTGCACAATTGATCAAAATATTAGCGAAATCGCATTGTGGCCAAGTGCAATATCAGAAGTCAGAAACTGCAATTTTTTGATGATGGAAAAATGTGATGAGAAATGCCCTGGCCTACAAATCCTAAAAAAAATGATTATTTGGTAAAAACTACAAAAAATGTCACATCATCACAATTTTAATAGTTTTTTATCCTGTGAAAGTGAAATTTTTGATGCAAAGATGATAATTCCCACTAATCACGAATCATATTGCAATCACAGCTGTGCAGCCCGAAATGCAATGATATTTCAGCAACCACAAGAATGCATTTTTACATTTTTAACATTGAGATTTTATTTGATGCAGGGTGTCTGCCATCAGCCATGCGCTCCTTTATATTTGCTCCAGTTAACCAGCTGGATGTGATTTGTCCTTGGTGCAAACAGAATCGACTTATTTGCATCGCTCTCAGGTGATAAAAAAGCCCAACATCATTAAAATCTCACAAGACACGTGGTGCCATGGTGTATCACTGAGAATGACTCAGCTATAAGGTGATGGGTGTGCCTAACAAGCTGAATGATGTAACCCACGGATAATGATTATTAATGAGCCTCATACTGTACGTGTGCCTCCACTAGATGTGTAAGGCATGTGCAGCCCACGTGTCAAAAGATTATTCCCTCTCTTTATTCATATAAAAGACTCCGAGCCGTCTTTATAATTGCATTTGTGCTGCTCATCTGTGATATACGGCGCATTGCTTCGGGCAGATTTGACGGAAGAGAGAAAAAGCAACGGTGAAGGCAAGAAATTAATCTTGGAGATATTGTAGCTTTCTCCATGCTATGTCTCTGTTGCAGATCTTGAGAAAACAGGGGAGCAGAAATGATGAAATTGTTGCTTTTTGTAAAAGTAAAACTAAAGATTGACTTATCGAGAAGGGCTTAAAGATAGTGAGGACAAATGTATACGTGTATGTAAAGGAGGCAGCAGAGGCAGGTGTAGCACATGAGCAGCCATGTTTGAGCCACCACTGCTACTTCTGCATTTGAGGTTAGCTTGTGCTAGCTTGAGCCATGCTAAAATCTGCAGCCGTGAGGAGCTGGGAATGGATGACTGGTGTGTGTGTGTGTGCATGTGTGTGTGTGTGTGTGTTGGAAAAGACTAGGAGGGGAGGTTGGTGTGCAACTGTGTGTGATGGCTGCAGCAGACGACAGAGACAGCATGGTCAAAGAGAGGTGGTGACTGAAACAAACTTGTCAGGAAAATGTATTCATCCTTACTAGACTTATGAGAAGAACAGTCACCTTCTTTATATTTCAGGGTTCCCACATGTCCTGAAAAACCCGGAGAACAGTTGACCATTTTTCTTATCACTGAAAATGACAGAAAAAGTAAAATTTCCTGCAAAATCTTGTGTTGTCCTGGAAAATTACTTAAACTTTCTCAGCTTTTCCATAAGCTGAGAATTAACTATTGGGTTATCTTTCTGAGCTCCCCAAACAGCATTAGCATTTACCAAACATAGAGTACAAAGATCTGTGCAAAAGAAACAAAATAAAATACTAGAGCTCCAACAATTAGTCAAATTGATTAGTTGTCAACTACTAAATTACTCGGCAACTATTTTGATAATTAATCGTCTTTAGTCATTTTTTAAGAAAAAAATCAAGATTTTCTGATTTCAGCTTCTCAAATGTGGTTTTCCGGTCTTTTTAGTACTCTCTAACAATAAACTGAATATCTTCAGGTTGTGGACAAATGAGGCATTTTAGAAGCTTACCTTTGGCTTTGATCAACATTTTTCCACAATTTTGTGATATTTTATATGGATAAAAGTGACTAATTGATTAATCTAGAAAATGGTCGACAGATTATTCGACAGTGAATGTAATGAATGTTAGTTGTTAGTTGCAGCCCTATAAAATGCATTGATGAATTACTAGAAAAAATAAAATAACTATTAAAACAGAGCCTTAAAATGACGCAAAGAATAAAAAAAACAGTAAGAGTAGATTGTAGTGACAGTATTAGAAAGCATTATTCTACTGTATAATAAATTTGTCATCATTTCTGAGCATGTAAGAGACAATTTTATAGGTAAACTGTATCCATATATAGTCCATCAGATTCCCCCCCTCAAAAAAAGTCCTGGAAAATGATCCCTAGAAAAGAGCGTGAACCCTGTATTTGGAGGACGACAAGATGAGCGTCACACAAAGAATATTTATCCATCTAATCATTGCTGTCAGTAATTTTGACTAATGGGAATAATCAGGTTGAAATAAGCACCCAAGGTGAGCTTGTCTTGATTTCTTCTCCTGATGTCCTGTAAACAGTTTGGTGAAACTGCTTAAGAGTTAATCTGTTCTGAAATAAAGAGAGTTTTCAATCAAGATTGTCTGAAAGCAGAGCAGCTGAACAGTGAGGTCACCGTGTCAGGAGGATTTAGGATGTGAACGTCCCTGAATCTTCCTCTGTACACAGTAGATATATGGTGGCAGATGACTTAAATATTCGTTAAAAACTGACAGAGAATATTTACCCTCAAGAAAACAGAAGAAAATGTCTTTCTTTCTTTCTTTCTTTCTTTCTTTCTTTCTTTCTTTCTTTCTTTCTTTCCTCTGTTATTCATTATTAACTCTGTATTGCCTATGCTATGTGGCTTTTCAGTGTAGGGAAATTATAATGTGTGACATGATGAAGTGGCAGTAGCCGGCGCTCACTTCCAATTCTGTAGTGTAGCCATAGTAGCGATAAAATGTTAATACCATATAGCTCCTGGGTTACCTCTCCAGATTCTCCTCACCATGTGTGGACACTATTAATGTTTTAACGGCTCTGCTGTGATATATAAAGCCCGGCTCACTCACGGGCCGCCCTGTAGACTTGGATGAGGTCCAATGTGGGTCAAGCGAGGCTCATCTGGGCTTTTTTAATGCAACTTTGGCCGAGACTAATCTAGCACAAAGCCTGACATTAAGTATCTTAGAGGAAGATGGAGAGAAGTTTCTACATCCCAGGCTTTTCAGATTATGTCTGTTGGCCACGGCGTCCCTGAGTGGGGGTCCTGTGTGCTCCAATGAAAGTAGAGGAGAATTAGGTGACTGAGCCTTTAATACGGCGGCCCTTTGTAATCATATCAGGAGGAGATGAGGTTGTAGGGTGGGGAGAATTAGGGGGAATCCTTGGTGTGACCTCATTTAGACATGTTTTTACTCTTCTGGTACAGTACGTGAATTTGACACCAGGGTAAAGGGTGAAACAGGGAGGAAAAGAGGAAACGTTCATGAGTCCAGAAACATCCTCTCATCCTTATGTCACCAGATGGTTATATAATTCCACTAGAGCTTAGTTGATTAATTGATTATTCCACCAAAAGAAAATTTGTTTTATTTATTTTAGAATCTACAATTTCAGTCATTTGCTGCTTTTCTTGTTCATGTGTGATGGTAAAGTCTTGAGTTTTGGACTGTTGGTTGGACAAAAGAAGCAATTTGAAGACATTACTTTGGGCGCTGGAAAATTGTGATGAGCAGAGCCTGACTGATATATCGGTTGACTAATATTATCAGCCTGATATTGGCCGACCACAACAATATCAGTCTTTATCAGTATTAGCATATATGTTGTCCAGTATGAACCAATATAAAAACTTTTTTAACAGAACGTAATGCAGATTATTTTTATTTGTAAGCTTTATCAGCAGCATTTTATGTATATTTAATGTTTTTTCTTAATTTTTAAATTCTTCTTATGTTTTTGTATTCAATAAATGATAAACATGATGGTGAAAGTTTAGTGTTTCAGTGCTCTGCTATAATTTTGGACACTAAAGATCACATCACATCTCCAAAATCCAGTATCAGTTGGGCCTCAGTGATTATCATTTTTCACTTTTTTTTTTTTTACCTTTTATGTATTAAACAATTAGTTGATTAAACGGGAAAACAATTGCCACATTAATCACAAATTAAAATAATCATTAGTTGTAGCTCTAGCCTCCACCACTCTGTCAGAAATCGAGTCAAGTTCAAGTTCATGTCTGCAGCCGCTCCGTCTGGGGAGTTAAGACAGTTTGTGGCCACCCTGGAGTACAAGAGGAGGAGGAGGTGGTGGTGGGTGGATGATGGGGGCTACATAGCCTTTGACCTCTGTTAGGGTTGCTATGGGAAGGAGGCCGTCCGGCTCAGTAATGTACGTCTGAAAAGGCCGAACTGTCAGAGCTGTCCAGTAGACGTCAACCCCCCACCACACACACACTCACACACACACACATACACACTAACTCCAACCCATTCACACATACTCACAGATGGCACGGGCCAGCTTGGGAATGTTAGCAGCAAGAGAAAACGCTTTATGTTCATCAGACACCGTTATAATTCATCCGGCCTTTAGAGTTACACATTACCAGTCTGCCCCTCTTCCTCAGTGCATCGCCACCATTGTGTTCAGCCTTCATCCTACACATCTGAACACACACACATCACCCCATTGTGTATGTGTGTGTGTGTGTGTGTGCTTATGGGCTTATCTGACATTAAATATACCATCACTGTGGTGAAAATAAAATCTTACATTGCAAACACAGAGCCTTTTTGTCTTTTCCCCCCAAGTTCTACTAGTAAAATCATCCACAAAAAGGCTTCAACTTCAACAGAAGTCAGCAGAGATGGAGGACATTTTAATAAGAAATGTAGCTCTTACATCATGCAAAGAGCTATAAAACGTAACATGGACATTGTATTCATTCTCAGTTAAATCATATAGCAAACAAAGTACGGCTTGGCAATGTGGCTCATTCTGCAATATGTGATAAATAACATAAATCCAATTTTAAATCCAAATTTTATGACTGACTCAGCTTTCTTAAGATAGTTTGAAATGTATTTACTCTTGCGGACACAAACGTTTCACTTGCACTGCAACATCTCAGCCTTTTGAGTAATATTCATGCATTGCCATAGATTAAAATGCCCAACACTAAATAAAGTCATTAGGGTTGGCCAATATGGACACTGGTCATTTTACAAAATATCAGATTTTTGATAAATAGTCATCAGCAATGTAGATATAATGAGAGATATAAAGTAGTTAAAAACAAATTGTAGAACAGTCTGATACGTTCAGAAAATGACATCACTTTGGCAGCCTTTAAAATAAGGAAAAGGCAACACTTACACAATATCATGATATAATCCAAACTCTAAGATGATGCAGTCTCGTATCACACAATCAATATGATATCAATATATTTGAGAGATTATTTTCATTATCAATTAATCTGCCAGTCTTTTTAGGTCTATAAAATGTCAAAAATGATTGAAAAATGGTCATCACAATCTCTTGCTCAAAGTGATGTCTTCAAAATGCTTCCATTGTCCAACCAACAGTCCAAAACCCAAACAGTCTTCATTTACTGCCATAAATGATGAAGAAGCAGCAAATCCTTACATTTAAGAAGCAGGAACCAGCAAATGTTTGACGTTTTTGCTTAAAAAAATGGCTGAAAGGGTTAATGAATTATCAAAACAGTTTGCGACTAATTTCCTTTCAACCAGCTACTCAATTAATCAGCTTATCATTTCAGCTCTAATCTGCACACACAAAGATCTCTAATTTTGGTTAAATTCTGTTTCACATGAGCTTCAACTCTTTTTATAAGCCACTGTGAGTGCAGTTTAGGTACCAAACATTATTCCTTAGAAACAAATTGCACATATTACACTGCAACCTGTTATGAAAAATGAGAAGTGAATTGAAACACCGATACTTCCCTTCCACTTCCTATCTTATCTTTTCCATCCATCTCTCTGGGTAAACTACATGCATAGACATATAGATAAAATCATCTAACACCATATATTTCTGTCTGCTCATTTTCAAATTGTCAGTGTTCGCTGTTTGAGTGACTGCATGTCAGAGAGGGCATGCAAATCCACTGATTGTGATACGTGCGTGTTTCCATGCCCCCTCTCTGTAAATGTGTGCAAGTGTGTCCTCATTTAAGGTTGCATTCATTCAGGGGAGGGGTCTCAGGAATAAAAGAGCGCGTATTTGCATACGCTGCATGCTGTCTGCAGGAGAGGGAGCAGTCAAAAAAAAGATGTCAGAGGTGGACAAAGAGAACGAGGACAAATCCTTCATTGTGGGGTTTGGTGGGAGAAAGGGCTCGTCTGAATTGGGGAGTGGGTGAAAATTGACAGAGAAAGAGTTCGGGCTGGTTCCCCGTGGGGATAAAAGCCTCAAGATCCCTCCATGCATACAGCCTGAAAATGGGAGAGAAGAACAACACGCAGAGCACAGGGGCCTATTTTTTACTGGGCATGAAAAGGAAGTTTGTTTTTCTGAAACACTGCCCATGATTTCTGGTGCACAAAACTAAAAAATAATGCACGACAACAAATTCAGTTATTGTCAAAACATATTCATCAACCTTAGAACCAGAGATCTGAGGTATGCAGAGTCATTAATGCCTTTTATATACTTGGTCTTAAAACATAGACTTGCTTTTATATGACAGTACTTTTATGTGGGAGTTTGTTTACCCTTTTTATGTGTTGTTTCACCCTGTGGCCCTTTGTTTTTTTTTTATTTCTTTTATTGCAAATGTTTTATTAACTGCTTTGCACTTTGCAAGCTTTGAAAAATGCTTGACAAATAAAGCTTTTAATTATTATTATTTTGAATGTTTAATGGACTAGTTCTTGACACAACTAATTTACTTCTATGCTTTCTTTCTGCCCAAAATGTGAAATATTAATATAGTCCATGCAGAGTGTAAGTTTGATTGTCATGCTAATGATTCCCTCCATCATTTCTTCTCAGGATGGGACAGGATCTGCAAGCACTTCTGCAGGAACCTGCTGTGGCTCAAGGAGACTGTGGACCAAACTCAGTGTCATCAGAGACCAGAACATGATGACTGTCAGTCACCTAAATGCTGCAAAAAGATTGTTATGTTAAAAGACTGTACAAAAATATATTCTGTAAGCCTGAATTGCACAACTAGAGATAATTGTGTTTTTCATGAAAATGCCAAGTTAAATGTAAGATACTGTATGATAAAGTTTGTCAAAGTATACATGTTACATGTACATAAATATATTGTTTTAAAATTAGGAAAGCATTTAATATTTCTACCTCTCACTCAAGACAGTACATGCATTTTCACAGGTAATCCATATTTTAAGTAATCAGTTTATCAATAAATTGTTTTCATATGACTAAATGCGTTAATGATGTATAAAATGTATGAAGAATAAATAAATAATGCATAACTAATTATGTTTATTGTTTTTAACTTTACTGCTGTCAATTACATTACTTGAAATAAAAACAATGAAAATATTATCCCTGTTACAGTCTGGTTTTTAAGCAATATTGTCTTTAATTTAGTGATCAAACAATACATTGTAGCATTATATTGCTGACATGCTAAAGCATCTGTGCTTAATATTTTCCACAGAGTTGTGTCTTTAATCTTGACAAGAAAAAAAGAAAGAAAATACGTCTAAAATAGTCTGTGTGTGGGAGTCAAGCCTGCAGGACATTTTCCTCTCTCTCTCTCTTTTTTTTAGATTCATATGTTAATATGTGTGAGGATGGTGTGAGTGTGTGTTTGAGTGACCCCGCATTAAGTTTTAATTAGGAGGAGCAGACAGAGGGACGTGTGTTGAATCAGTGCGGGAAAGAAAAGTTCATCAGCCACAAAACTCAGTGGACAAAATGACCTTGCCCGCCATTAAAATATATAATAAGCCTTTGTTCATTCTCCTCATATTTTATTTAGAAGGAAAATGTAAACGGGTCTTTTTCTTAAACTTTTTATAATAGCATCGTACAGACTTTTTTGTTTTGCTACACTTTGCGAAAAAAATGAAAGGCCTAAACTAATGACGCAAGAGTTTGAAATTGTCTGGGAGATGCGTTCACGTGTTGTTTACTTTAAATCCACATGTATCAGTGCTGCCCGTTTCGACGATTAATCAGGTTTTTGGGATTACGGGCTGTCCTGGTGTCAATCAATGTCCGCCTGATGTGTGTCCGGAGTCAAACAACAGATGGACACACGCGGGGTCAACAGGGGATTATTTCCGTCTCTTGGGGCTCTGTATGTGGAAACAAGCGAAACGATAAAAGTGACAGAAAAAGCAGACATGTCCATTAGTTACCGTTCAGTCCACAGTTTAATTGAATCACGTTTTAGTTTTATTTATGTTTTATTAAGTAGCGCAGAAATATGATGAATACCTTGTGTTTTCAGTTGAACTTATACATTTTTTTATATTGTTGTATATTTCAGAGATTTAATATATATATATATTTGAAACAACGAAACAGTGTTATTATAACGGGTTAACTTATATGGTTTAGCTTTGTATTCTATGTTATAATGGTTAAAACATAAATTGCAAAAAAGTCATGGCCTTTTAAAAATAGTAAATAATTAATACATTAAAGTGCATGGCTGCTGAATGTAGGCCTATGAGTCATACTGTCTATGCCAAGATTTATTTTAATTTGCAATCAATAATGAAGTATTTATTTAAAATGACATTTCTTTTACTTTTACATTTGGAATGAATAAAGTGCAAAAGCATCACATCATGAAACTGAAATTAAGATTAAGAAACTTTGTTGATCCCATGCAGGGGAAATTGAGTGTCACAGCAGCAGAAGTACAAGAACAGGTACATGGTGATGAGTAACTTTAAACACTTGATGAGTCTATGAGAAATGTAGCCTGCTGTATACAACATATACCAAACTTACAATAAATCAGAATCAGAATTGGCTTTATTGGCCAAGTACGTGAACACATGCAAGGAATTCACTCCAGTTTTACATTGCTCTCAATGTACTGTATAGAAAAGACACACAAAGGTATAAAGTTGAGAAGAGGACAGACCTGTTATGTACACAAGCGCATGAAAAATAGGTGTATAAGGCCTATAGCTATATATATAATAATACACTGTATAAGAAGCACCAGTATCCAACAGCATAAATAAGAATCTATATACACATCAAGGGTTCTGTAAGTTGTAAACATTACAAATAGTTCAAATAATCCCTTTAAAGAGACAAAAATGTGACAAATAACATGAAATGGGAAAAAATGCAATTAAATGAGTCACTTAAGTGTGAACAGTGTGCACAAACACTGTTTTCATCTAAAATCATGCTCCTGTAGGAGTAGAGATCTCGCTCATGAAGGCCCATGCAGGAGTCAGCATGTTTCCAATCCATCCAAACACTACAGCGGCTGATTTCGGTGATTAGTTCCCCTCTCTGGATGAATGGAAACCAATTAGTGAAATCAGCCTCTGTAGAGTCTGGATGGAACGAAAGCCCCAAATGTTGAAACAATTTTGTAAAAACTGTTACACATGGTGTGATTTTCGTCATTTAAAAAAATCATATTCTGTTGACTTCATGCCCTACACACTTTGAAAATGTGTGTTTTAGTTTTCTGTCTGTAAACTAATGTTAAGAGAGAGCTCCAGGAACAATCATGACAGCTTCAGTCTCCTGTCATCCTTCAACCGAGGCTTGATTCAGTGTTAAATATTGCTTTTTGATGAGTGTCTTGTGAGGCGGGGCAGCTGGTTTAGGGACCTGTTGGTGAAGTCCCTACAGGTCAGCAGGGGGTCAGGGGTCATGGTGTGGACAGTCCCCCGGAGGACAATAAACAGGCCGGAGAGATGCAGGGGTCAGGAGCCATCTGAGCCGGAGCCAAAGGTCAAGGGCCGCTAATTAAGTGGCTATTTCCTGCTATTCCCCAGTGACCAGTGGAGTCAGAGACGGACATGACGGTGAGCATGAAGAAGTCTATTCACAGGAGGTCAATAAAACCTGGTTACAAGACAAAATTAGTGACTGGAACAACTGACAATACACTGAAAAAAGAGATTTGTTGAACCCGCTTGTAAAAATATTTCCATTGGTACACAAATAAATCTTTTTTTTTTTCTAAAAACTTCAGAAAAATGTTGTTTATCTAACTTGTTCACTAGATATGAAAAAGCATAACTCATTTGTGAACAGTTTTCTGTATTTGGTTTAAAGTTAGATTCACACAACTAATTTGAAAAACAAATTCATGACTTGTGTTACCCATTATTTTTTTTTAAGTTGGTCCAACAATTTTTCAGTGCATTAGAGGAAAACAAAAACACACTGAAAAAAGAGAATTGTTGGACGACTTTAAAAATTACTTCAAGTAGTAATACACAAATGAATAAAGTATTTTTCAAATCAAATTTAACAGTTAGATGAACACAACTGATTTAAGACAGATGTAATTAATAATCTACTTCTTTCTTTCATCTAGAAAGAAAGAAGTTCCTACATGAAACTGCTGACAACAAGGTATCTGGATTATCTTAAGTAACTGGGTCATGATTTTTGGAAAGAGGCAGTTGTTTTTAATTTCCATTATACAGGAATGAAGGCAGACACCTCTATGACTGAGATCTCCAAAACATTGAAACTCATACAAAAAAATCTAAATGGATAAACAGCACTACAGGCCCAAGGAAAATATGTGTTTTTGATTTGGGGGCGATCTCTCCCTTTAGTTTCAAGAAAAGTCACATTTATAATTTGTTAAATATATTTGATATAAATGCTCATATTTGAATGACTTTACGTTAGCTTAACTTAATGTTAGTCAGGCTTAATGATTGCTGGCTTTGTTCAGAGAGTTTACGAAAAGTTGCAGTAGCTAAACCTTCTTTCAAAGTCAGCAAGAAAAAATGGCGGCTCAGCTTCGGGGGAAATATCTGGAAAAGTCGCGGACGTCATGACATCAGACGTACAATTACAAAAAAATATATATAAACAAATAAAATAACTGTTGCACTTTTGTTGAAATAAGAATAACAGGTTAAGGGTACATGATGTAATTTTAAGTTTTTACAATCCACAAAAATAGACTGACATAACTACAGCAGAAAGCTGACATTCAGTTAACTCAGCTACTACGTTTTACAGTACAGATTTCTGTCATGGGAGCTTTTTACTGAATATAATGAAAACCCACTTTCAAAATGTCATTTAGCTCTGATTCAGAGAGGACAATTTTGCCCCTCTAGATAAAATAATGCCATATATATATCTCTTCTATTACTGCCGTTGCATAATTTTAACATCATTTAAACTATATGCAAATAAACATTAGTGGAAGACTTTCAGTTCAATAATTCCACTTCAGGAGCAACAAGAGAGAGAAGCAGAGAGGCAGGACCCCAGGCTCAAGCTCAAGTTGAGGAATCCAAACATTTTGGAGGGAAAGTTGGTAGAAGCTGTTTATGCCTCTGCAGCCACTGAATGAGCCTATGTGTATGATCCTTTAGCATAAGAATGGAGATGGGGCCTGTGAACTCCTCTAACACTGACCTTTCTCCCAGGATGTGAATAGTATCACTCATGGGGCTGCCCGGCAGCCTTTCAGCTAGACCTGAGCCTTGCCCTCGCCTAAACTCCTAATCAGGCTGATTTAATGTGTCCTACAAGTCCTTCCTCATCCTCAGTAAAACCGCCCACCCCGCACTACTGCTGCTGCTTCAGAGGAGTCTCTGTGGAAGCACACTCACTACATGCATGCAGCTCTGCCTCTGGGCCCCTGCACTTTGGGAAGTTAGAGGAGCTGGTTTGAAACAACAGGGGGCCCTTTCTCCTTCCATACAGTCTGCGTCTCTTTATAATCAATTGGTTCCTCCCGTCAGGAGCTGATGCTTAATCCAAACCACTCTGGATTTCTCAAATAATTACAGTGCGGAGAATGGAAATGTGTAAAAAGAACATATATCTTTATCTTTTTTTTTTTTTTTTTTTTAACATTTATATGTATTGCCAGTGTAATGATCTATTAATTCATGCAAGTCAAATGTCTATTACTAAGTCTAATATGTCATTTTGGAGCATGTATGTAGCTTTGCCAAGGGTTGATACCCACAAAGAACTCTCTGTACAGACTAAAAGCATGTAGTGCTGAAAGGACAGCGCCAAGAAGAAACTCATCCTGGAACAGATGAAAAGGCATCATGTACACCATCATGAAGATGGAAGAACCACTCAGATGTTGAAGCTGGTGAAGGAAGTGCCCAGACAAACTCTTTTATTTACTTTATCTGCAGGGTAGCTTGTGAATTTACCCCAGAGATTTAAGTTTTATCTTAATCTATCATATTACATGATCATGTCTTTGTTTTTTAATTTCAAGCTATGAGGCAGTATGTAACTAAAGTTATCAAATAAATAGACAGTAAAATATAAAAGCACCATATTTCTCTCTTAATTGTTTTGGAATAGAAATATAAAATAGCAGAAAATGAAAATAGTCGAGAAAAGTACCAGTACCTCAAAATTGTACATAATTACATTACTTGAGTAAATGTAGATAATTACTTTCCACCACTGCGCACCATCGCCTCAAAATGACTGTTCAAGGACCTCACGTAAAATCACCACTTAGTATCAAAGTGAAATAAGATCTTCTGTACAAATGGTTTAATATTTCTGTAATAATCCTGTCAAAGTTGTATTGGTCCTCTGCTTTGGGGTTTATAAATCTAATTCTTAAGAAACAGAATACGTACACTTTATAGGTATCTCTATAACTGATAGCAAACCAGTAATCCTTAAAGTATGAAACGCACTGTATATTTTATGATCAATAATCAAATTTATTTCTGTTCCCTTTCAAAGAAAAATATTACCTGATCAGTTTTTTTTTTTCGTTCTCTTAAGTGCTTATTTTAGCAGACTGGATATTAAACGATACCTTTTTTTGCGACAGTGTTTACGGCCAAAGTGCCTGTGTTGGTCGGTGCGTCATGTCATCAGAGCAGCAGCGTGCAGCGCCTCTTGTTGCAGCAGCTCATTCTCGGCCTGTAATACAGTTAATGGACAAACGGTGTAACGTGGTTCCTCTGAGATCCAACCTGAACAAGCTGTGTGTGCTCCATCAGTCTCCTGTTACAGGCCGCATGACACATACATGATTGTCTGGTTTTAAATGGTAAGTAATAACACGAATTTAGAATAAACAGACACGGGTAAATGAGTTTATGAAGTTTTCATTTTGACCGCTCGCCATGCTGTGAAGTTGGGCTGCAAATGAGTTTTATTAATATTTTATTATTATTATTATTATTTTTTATTTAACCTTTATTTAACTAGGAAGGCTCGCGTTGAGATTAAGTTGTTATTAATAATTAATAGGCCTAAAATAGTAAGAAAATCACTTACATTTTGCATAGGATAAGGATAGGCTACAAAAAAGTACAGTAACTGTTTTCATGTGAGACAGGTCCGTGTACGTGTAATAAAATAATGTCTCGACATGACAAAAATAAGATATTTTTTACTCACAATATTTTCAATTTTTATTTTATTATTATTTTTTTAAGCGTTGGCCGAAATTCACCGCAGCCTTGTCAAGTGCAAACGTTGCCACGATTCAAGATAATGCACATTTTAAAAGAGAGACAATCAGACATGACATAGGGGACACCGGCAAGTCAAGTAACTGTCAAATAGACGAATAAAAGTAAAGAGGTTGCAGCCGAATTTAGGATTCAAATAAAAACCTGCGCCTTATTTCATCGTTTTATTCACTTTACTAATACTTCTCTGTCTGTGCTATTGTCATCTGTTTAACTCATTACTACTTAATCACTTACTATTACTAGTTATTCATTTAAAACAAACAAACAAACAAAAAAATCATTCAAAATGTCCTCTATAGTATCTGCCAAAACACAATCTCTTCCTCTTAATACAAGTGGTTAAAAATCAGGTGGAAAGAGTTGGTAATCTGCAGGTTGAGGGTTTTGGTGCTGCACAGGCGAAGACACTTGATGTCTGAACCATTAAAGGCTTTTACTTGACTGGTCTGTGTCCAGTAGGGCTGTCATCATATCAGATTTTCACTGGCCAAAATAATTAATGATAATGATATTGTCTCAATATCTAATAGAAAATATGGGGAAAATAATAATACCCAGACAAATTAATCTAACTTTGTTTATTGTGTATTTTGTCTTTTTTTGGGGGGGAGGTGAAGAGAGTCTGTAACCATAACTGTAACTGATTTAAGAGTAAATAGTATGTTGGAATAATCACCCTGAATCTGGAGATATCTTTTTTTTTAAATTCTTTCAAGAATCTGGATCATATTTGGAGCATATCTGAAGTTTTTTTGACATGCTTTATACCAGGTCAGATACAAAGCCATCATTTACCTCATATAGTATACTGTGTCCAGATACCTCTAATGTTGCATAAACATAAAAAATAAAAATATGCCTTCATGGCAAATAATGAAATATGTAGATTCAGTATTTGGCATTAATATGACCAGATATCATCAGTCTTTGTCACTGAAGCATGTGTGTGGCATTCAAAATATTGCATCAGTCATATCAAAAAAATATCTTAACTCCATGTTCTGACAGTGGTGCGGGTCCAGATGTGCTCCAGATGTGACAGCTTACAATGCTGTGATTGGAGACTATGCAATGTGGATTTCATCATATATGAGTCATAGTTTGAAATATCTAGACAAAACATTCTCCAGATCTGGAGGTATTTTGTGCAGTATATGTGTTATATTTACATTATATCAGTATTTCAATTTTAAATACAATATCACGATTATCTTTAATACCGGTAAGTCACAATACTCCCAGTCCAGTAAAAAGCACATCAGACGCCCCTCCTGAGTGTGAAAGTGAAGAGAGGGAGCTTTTTGTGTGTCGAAATCTTTATGTGCTTTTTGTCACATCACCGTCCCGGTCTGTTTTGCATCTGGGGACAGCATTCAATGTGATATAAACACTGCGTACTGTGCTGTATACATGCTGCCCTTCACTTTTCAGATTGTGGTTTACATCAAGACGGTCATAGGAAACACCACATAAATTGGCTTGTTAGAATGTAAAATGTCTTCCAAAGAAATCAGCTGATTTACAAATTTATATCTGAGCAGAAGGAGAATGATTGAGGGATCTCAGTGATATTTGTGTTGATAAATTAACCAGAGATGGACATCTGTTTAGAAAGAAAAAGGATAAAGACAGTTATAGCATGAGACAGAAGGAGAGATGAGCCCGTACTGAGACACAGTCACCGCTGTGCGCATGCTCACACGAGGCTCATCAGAGCTTCACACTGTGACTGTGAGGGTTGGCATTTTTCAAAAAGCCACGTGAGGATGCAGCCGTTCCCTTCTCCCACAAATCTGTCATGACATGCTGGTACAGCTCGGCTGTGATTGGCTGAAGACGCTGTGAATCAGCAGTCAAAGGTGAAAGGTAAAATGCAGCATGGCTGCTGGGAAATGGTTCTTGCTGCGGCTGAAAGCTGATTCTCCTCATGAATAAAGTAATATTAAAGACGTGCGTTTGAACAACTGTTTACAATTTTATTTGACTTTAAATCCATATTCCTGCAGGATGAGACATTCGGAAGCAATAAGTGTAATAAAATCATTTGTTTTTATGGTCTTCTTATCTTGTCACAATAATTTCAAACGGTCTCCTTAAGGTCTTTGGGTCCGTCTCTGCAGGAATTCAAAAGGCACATTCCAACAGGCTGATTTTAGGGTGATTTACCATTCAGCATTCATATGGACACAAGGGACTTGAACCGTGTCTGATGTGTGGCTGCTGTGTTAGCCTTTGACCCCAGACTGTCTGAGGCCACAGTGACAGAGAGAGTCAAGGTCAAGGGGAAGGGGGGATGGGGACGGGGCGTGAGGAGCATCTGATGGGTGGAAGGGCTCCCTGTCTGGGAGTGCAGAACCCAGACAGTCCCAGACGTCTATCTGAGGGGAGACAGTGTCATGTGTGAACCCCTTTAGATCCCCTCGTCCTACCCTGTCTGTTCCCACTCACCTCCGTGGCCCTGGAGGGGGAAACGGGGGCCGCTCATGTCTAGAGCACCGGCGGGGTTGTGGTTCCCAGGCTGGAGGATGAGGACAGACACAAATCTGAATATCACTAATCCTTCAGATGCAGATAAACACAAACCCATGGATTTAAATTTCCCTTTTAGTTTACAATCAGCTCCCTATCTCAGTCACACACAAGCTTTATGTCTGACAGTGAAGCTCTTCAATTTTATTTAAACTATTGGACAAGCTGTTGTACAATAAAATACTGTGAATTTTAATTTATAATTGTAATTAAAATGATCCAAAATCTCACTTTTGGTCTGTAAAGTATACTTACCTGTATGTAGTATACTATACATATACTACACATAGATTTACTATACAGTTGTTCTCAATCCTTATTCTAAATATCTATGCAAGTAAGATGCACCAATACAAGACAAAATATAAGACTTGCACTAACCATGTACAGCACATACTAGGTTATATAATAGCATACTTTTATAGTCTTTATAGTCTAAGGTTTTGTTTTCTTTTAATTCAGACATCAGAGTCTATCAATTCACTGACTGATGTTCATTTAAAATTTCAAAATGTTTATAGTCTGTAATCTACAAAATTGTATTTAGAAAGTATTGCACATTTTTTAAAGTGGATTCTGAATAGACATTTGAAGAACACCAGGTTAGGATCACTGAGGATCACACCAGGATCTCCAGTCATCTTTTAAGAATCTATTAATTGTTAGCAGTTACACTTAAGTGTCATACACTCTAAACTTCACTGGTTTCATTTAAATAACTGATTGGAAGCCAAAAGAGGTATAAAATGTTCCATTATTTTACAGAACAGAAAAATATTAGAGAAACATCAATGCTCAAATGAAGATTTCTGAGGCAAAACGTTGTTTTTGCTTATTTCACACAACATTAATCATGTGACTCTTTGGAAAGGTACACTCATTATACTGGAAACCACTGGATGAAGCTACCAAATTATATATCAAGTAGGGGTCGCCGATCATTGGCTCAAAATATCTGGAATTTTTACTCTAATCAGAAATACTATCTTAAATTCAGTTGCAGATTAAATACATTAATGAAAAATGTGGCTCTAACGTACCTGCCTGTCTCTGTCTGTCGTCCACTCGGTAGTCTTGCTCAGTGTCCCACCCACAGTACTGTCTGACTGTTAATTAGGCTACTGTATATACTGCTGTGTAGCTTAGTCTTGAATAATATAATTGTTCATAATAGATGATGTTTCTTTGGTATTACTAATTTGAACATGCAAAATAACTAAAGTTATCAAATAATTGCAGCCTAGTGCAGTAAAAAGTTTTTACTGCAAATGTATATTGGTTCCAAATATCATTTAATAACATCAATATCAATATAATCAATATCATATAGATCAATCCCTATATAAAGTAGTCAAAACTAGATTCAGCATGATAAGCTAGAACACTAACGCACTGCTCAAACACTGATTTGAAGTGAGCACAGAGAAACTTTCCCTCTTTAACAGCTGAATGTCAAAGCTGTCTTCTAGTATTAAACTTTGCACATACACCATCCTGCACAGTGAAGCCCGAACATCAACATTAAGTAACAGTAAGAAAACATATTTTTGGACTGGAGGGGGGCTTAAAGACCAGTTTTAAAAGCAGTATCTTAGTTGTACTTGTGTTTTACATCAGTACTCCTTCCATCACTGCCAGACAGGCTCACAGGCAAAAACACCACTGCAGGAGATCATCACAGGGTGATTGAACTTCTAATTGAAGCAGCTCCCTCTACAGGTAATAAATGGTGCCACTTCCATATTAGAGGAAGCCTACCAGGCCTAATATGCCCCCAACCCCCTGTTCACTCTGCCAACCAACATAACCTGCCATAGACACAAGCACACACTTATCCACACACACACACACACACGGTCACAGATATAAGGCCCCCAGACCTCCCGGGTGATCCGCAGTGGAGCGTGTAGCCACCTGTCAATCACCAGATCTCAGCTGCCTTAAGAGAGACATTTCGTCTGGGACAACGGCAGCCCGTCCCTCCCCATACATTCTGCCTCCCCTAGCAACCATCGCCGGATGACTGAGGGGCTTTGTCCCCTCACAACAGGAGTCCACCATTGAACCCAGAAGCCCGTAGCAACCAGAATTAGAGGGTGCCAGAAAGGGGTCTTTTCTGTGAAACGGGGGTGAAAGCTCTGTTCTTGTCCCCACGTCTGGGATTCATATCAGGGGCCTGAATGGCGTCCCCTCCTCCTTTTAAATGCTGGTGTAACGGAGCGTATGAAGGGGCTAGCAGTGAGCGGATAGGATCATGGTTAATCTGCTGTTCCTCTCCACTGTGGTCCGATAGGGACACTTAAGCAGCCTGTGTGGATGGTCAGTGGCGTGGGGAGGCCTGCAGATACCTGGGGCGGGCAGAGCTGGGAGGTTCATCAGCAGGTTGCAAAAAGAAGAGAAGAAAGTGATGGAAGAAGTTCTCAGATCATTTACTTAAGTATGTTTGTGCATGTAGCAACAATCGACAATATCAAAATATTCCACAACAAATAAAAGTCTGTTATTTAAAAGTAAAAGTACAAAACTTTTATCAGTAAAGTGCACATAAACCATCAAAAGCTAAAGCACTGGTTCTGCAGAAAAATGGCTGCTGTAACCAGTGGTGGGACCAACTCATTGTTTTGCAAGTTATAAGTAAGTCTCAGGTCTTTGCCCTGAAGTCTCAAGTGAAGACGGGTAAATTCCAAGTCCTAAAATTTGAGTTTCAAGTCTTAAATAAGTCATACTGTGCTCTTCAACTAATGTAATTGTAACAGCAGTTTCAATTAGTTGTTTTTATATTCAAGTGTTCATGATCTACATGGAGTAAGTTAGAAAAAAAACCTACTCCAACAGTAGTGCTTTTTATTTAGAAAAATAGCAGCTCCCATGTTTACATTTATTTGTTCACAGGCCAGTCTTGACCAGACCAATATGACAGCGACGTTGACATATTGCAGCAACGGGCCAAAGCCATCAATATGGCGCCTACATATTATTTTTCTATGGCTAACATCAGTTGATTAAGGAAATGAAGGGAAATGGACTGATTTGTAGCACACTTTTTACATGACACGTCAGTCTTTTGACAGTGGTGAAGGAATGAAGTATTTTCAAGTCAAACAGATTAAGTCCAACTGAAGTCACGAGTCTTTGATGTTAAAATCCAAGTCAAGTTGTAAGTCCTTTTTGATTTTGCCAAATCGAGTCTAAAGTCATCCAATTTGTGACTTATGTCTAAGTAGAGTCTATGTCATGTGACTGGAGTCCATGCCTCTGGAGTAACTGATATGCCATTAAATGTCGTGAGTTTAAAGTAAAATGTTTACCTCTGAAATGTAATACAGTACAAGTATAAAATAATATGTAATGGTAATACCAGTGTGCAAAACACCCGGCAGTCAGGGGGTTCCTTTGACCCGATGCTCCAGCGTTCTACCAAAGTCATACATAACATACATGATTTGAATCTGTATTTTTAAGCACATGTAACAACATTTGCAATAGTGCCACCCATGGAAGAAGTTCTTACCTAAAACAACCAGGTTTTCAGTGTCAGTATGGGGAAACTCCACAACAATATTTTTCTGTATTCATATCTTGTGCAATTTGAATAATAGATACTGTAGAGTAAGTTTTAAAGACATTTTAGTGAAAACTGCAAGTGATGAAAAGATTTTTCCAGAGGCCCCCAAAAATGTTGCTGTTGAGGCTTAGTGGGGGTCTCATGTGTCAATCAAGGGGTCACATTCCCCACAACCCTCTATATTCTGTACCATGGGTCATACTCAAGTAAAATACAAGTATGTCAAATTTCTACTTAAGTGCTTCAGTAAATGTATTTAGTTACTTTCCACAAATGAGTGGGTCACAAAATTATTCTTAAAAAAGAGCTATACAAATTTGTATGGATTTTAGGAACTTTTCTCTAATCTTTGCTGTTATTTGTGAATTTATTGATAAATTATTTAAATGAAATGATCTGAGACAGAAAGGAAAGTCACTCTGATGGAACTGCTAACAACTCAAAGACATCTGGAACATGACGAGGGGCCCCAAGAAGCCAAAAAGGCTGTGAGCCATCACACTGTATTTTATGAGCGTATCATATGTTTTATAATGTAAAATCTTCACTGTAGTTACTTTCCAGCACTGGGGATGAAGACAGGACTGGTTGTGAGAGATCAGGGTACTTATAGGAGCCAGGACATGGGCATTAAAAAGAGAAAGAGTCTAGATCTGGTCACAATTTTGGAAGTCAGATGCACCTGCTGAGAAGTAACCTTTAGGGGACACTGAAGCTGTATAGAGAAAAAAAGAGTAAAGCTTGAATAGTTTATGAACAGTTCTATGGACTTGTGGTTGCTTTCAATAGAGGCTTTTACTGCTCATTTTATAAGGGAGTGAACATGGATCCCTGAATACCCCTTTAACTGCTGTAAATCCCCGTAACTGTAAAGTGAATTCAGTGGACTTTTACTGCAGTGACTGACACATATCTGTAAACTGTGAGATTAAAACAATCAGATTACATTATTTTCTTGAAATAATGGGGAAAAATCAGAAAACAAAAAGCCACAACCAGGTGCTATAACGCGACCTCCCACGTTGCACTTAGTCCTGTAGTGTTCTGCACATTTTACATCCCCACGTATAGAAGATTACAAACTAATCTCAACCTACAAACATCGCTGGCATGCAGAGAAAACATGCTTTTCCTGGTATGTTCTTTATCATTAATGAGCATCTCCGCAGCCCCCCGTATGGGAGTATGTTTTGTGCAGCTCCCATTCTAAGCCCTCAGTCCTGCACCCTCTTTTCCCACCCTCGACCTGTCAATCAAAGATCATGATTGAGCCCGGATGGCAGGCAGTCAGTCATCAGCAATGAAAGTGAGGCCTCGTTCTCTGTCTGTCCCTCCCCCTTTTCATGCCCCCTTGCCTCCTGAAGTTTTTCCATGCACCTCACCTTCTCTGTGGCCTCCCGGTCCCCCCTCTCCGTTTGTGTTTCCCCCTGTGGAAGTCACAACTTGTGGTCAGAATCTGTCCAAAGGATGGTGAACTTCTTCAAACATGGCTGCCATGAAGCCATAAGGTATGTCTCCCTCCACCTCGGAGGGGAAGGCCTGCTATCATTAATAAATAAGTCTGATTTAGTTTTAACAGGCCTCTGCATTTGCCCTTTAAGTGGCTGATGAATAAACATGAGTAGAGTTGGGGCGGGAACTGCATGGGGGTAGGATGAGAAGAGGCCTGGTTTGTGTGTGTGTGTGTGTGTGTTGGGGGGGCGGGGGGTATCGAGGGCAATGGGGGAACCTTTCTTCCCAGCAGGGCTGCATCTCGTTTAATTGGAGCACTTGTGGCACCATTACCTCCTTTACTCAAACACGTTACTGATGACAAAAGAAAACAGCACTAAGCCTGCCTTTGTTAGCGAGGAGACTGGACGTGGAGATGGATTCCTCGCTGCTACTCATGTGTGGGAATCATTCGCACTCCCACCATGAGCTGCTGCTGGTGCGCCTGCTGCTGCCTTCGACCAATGGCACACCGCAGACAGGTGGACAGAAGACGGAGCACACGTCCAGACTATAGCCTTCTTGAAAAAAATTATGATAGAACAAATAATATTCAGTGTTTATACACACTATGTTCCATTTATTGAAAAATTGTGTCTTTTGGAATAGGTCCCTCTAATTTCTACCCATCTAGGTGCAAAAAAATAGCACCAAGATTCAATGTATGAATCCACAGGAATTCTCTCTATCAATCAATTTCCAATGACCGACTCCAGCATATGTGAGCAGCCCTGTCTGTGACCTTTCCCTTTTACTAGCCTTTGACCCGAGGACACGATGATGAGGCTGGTCTCTAGTTTGTTTTTGGTCACCACAGTCTCCCGAGAGAGCAATAAGGGTGTGACCTTTACCCTGACCCTACCGGAGAGGAAACAAAATGAGGGACACACATGACCATTTAGACTCCTTGTTGTAAATCTTCATTTTTTTCTAATCCACTATTTTTATTCATAAGTGGTTTAAAGCATTAAATTACAGGATTTAAATAAAGTGGGCACAACATTTAACTATGGTGCTTTTTTGATAATTCTTTATTAATATTCAAAATTATATTACATCTAACAAACTTTTCACTTTTCAAAATAGTATGCCATAAATATTCTACTGCGTACAATGTCTAAATGTCCTATAGCATTTAAAACCAGTACATAAATCATTAATAAATGGGTTATAATACATTTAATGTAGTTGTGAGAAGGGTTGGGTAGTAATGGATTACATGCAATTGGGATTACATAATTTTTTTTAAGTAACTATAAATAGACCACATTACACTTGAAAAAAGTGCTATTAGATTATATATTGATTGTCAGTCACTACTTAATTACATTTTTGATTACATCTTTAAAATTTTGCAGTTTTAAAATTATGATAAACAATGCTCTATTAACTGGAGAAAAAGAATCAAATGCAAAAATGTATTTTATATGCATTGAAAATGTTTTGAGATGTTTAAGGACAGAAAAAAAATGTGGAACTCAAAGTTTTGTGTCAGTATTTTTTTTTTTTTATTATAAGGTGCAATAAGGTTCAGTGATGGATTTTGAAGTAGTCCAAAAGTATTCAGGTTAGATTATATTTTTAAATTACAAAAATTGCCACGTAATTTGTATTCAGTAACTGACATTTCAAAGTATTCTGACCCAAACATTGCTGTGAGCATCCATCATGAGTGTTTATTATAAGTCATTTTGTGCACACCCATTAGTAGAGGCTGGTTTATAAACAGATAATAAATTACATTACAGTGAATTACAGTGTATAGAACATGTATTCAGGAGAGGTTGAAAAATATTGTGTATTAAAAACTTATTCGCTTACTTACCTTCTTTGTGCTTATAACTACATTGTACTATCTTGTAAGATATCTAATAAGTGTTGAGTGCTTATGATGCTGAGTGATGGGTGTTAAAGTAAAGTGTTACCAAACATCCTTTATGTCACAGCATAAATATCACAGTTCTTATTTTTTAAAACTATAATCAGTAACACAATACATACGATTCTCAGTGTAAATTATTCTCCATTAAGACACAAAATCATTTAAGATCTGTCTTTAATGCATCTAATGGCAATAATAAAAGAGGAATATCCAAATATGCAAATAAACATACAACAAATGAAACCGACAGCATCAACTTTGTTGCGTCACACATAGAGACAACATTAAATCAGGAAAAAATAAGATATGAGAGCGAAAAATCCTTAAAGTGCAACTCAAATAGGTGTGAAGCAAACATAACACAAAATGTGGTTTTACATATTTCTCCACAAACCACCTTAAGGAACCATTGTCATGTTCTCACAGTCATGTTGTATATTTAGTTTTATGTGAAACAAGAAAAATTCTGCAGTTTTCTGTGTAAATGTATCTGTCTCAATGTTGAAATGGGGCAAATCACTCCACCTGTACCAAGATAATGTCAATCATTTAACATAGGCTATTTCATTTGAATATTTGATTGAATATTAGTTGATTTAAACTGAAAATAAATATCTTGAAAAACAGAAAAGATCTTATTCCACCGGCAAATTTTTGCACATAAATAAACAGACAAAAAAAGATTTAAGACTACATTCTAGGTTAAACCCCCTGTTAACAGACATAAATTCACTGTATGAAAAGTAATTGGATTTGATTGGTGGTAAATAATCATATGAAATGAATATTTCTGTCCAGCAGGAGAATAAAAGGAACAAACAGGCCATATGTGATGAAGATGCATCCAGACTGAGGCCTCGTGTCAGTTCTGCTCCACAGTGAAATTTGATTCCGCTCTGAAAAAAAAAAAAAGAAAAAAGCATCAAACAATGTGTGCCAAACCAATAACACTTCATGGGAAGTTGTAGCTCAGACTATACATGTAAATATTATCAAATCAAATATTTTCAAATAAACTGTTTTAATAAATGGGCCCCGCAATAAAACAAAAAAACTTTATTCACTGAGATTTGTCCTGTAAATGTTCTAGTTTTTTTTCCAATAATATCTCTTTCATTTCCACTGTAAACATGACTTCTGGTGCACTACTTCAAGGTCACTTTGACAAGCTGCACATGTGAAAAGCCCCCATCAACAAACAGCACAGGTATTGCGCTTCACCTGGAAGCGCAGAGCTCAGGGTCGACATCAGCATTTCATAATCTAAGCGACACTGAGTGACACGGGACAGGCAGGCCTCTGTGGCTGCGGTGCCATCCTGTCTGTAGCTGCATCCTGATCCTGTGTTCATACTGTATTAAACACTATGAATAGATATTCCCAACAAAGAGCAGGAATCACAATGAGCCACATGTAGTGTCTGCAAATGTGGATCTGCTGCCACCCAGAGGACACTGAACGCGACACTTGACACAACAACGACAGCAATACCTGCATCACATGTTTCGTGTGAAAGGAGCATATCACCATGACCAGATCACTGTTGTCAGATAAACAAAAAGGACTCTTACACATCCTTGTTCCGCATGTGGTTGTTGTAATGGAGGATTGGTGGGATGTTCTCTTCATCGTCAGGAAGCTGTGAACAATTTTAATAAAATGATTGAGGGGGAGAATGAATAACCACATGACTGACCAACAACGAAACATGAAACTATAGGCACTTAATGTCATAAAATGGAAAATTATATACTGCCTTTTTGTAAATAGAGATGGCAGCCTCAGGGTAAAGAGTACAAAGCAGTAAAATGTTTCTGAACAAGAATAGCATAATAAGCTAAAAGCATGTCTAGCCTATAAATCAAAGTCAGTCAATATTTAGATACATTTAGGATCTTTGTTTTTTTAATCTCTTGTAATACATCTCTGCTGGACCTGATTGGCTATATTCACAGTACCACACTGTAAAAATAATGCTACTGAAGTAAAAGTACATATAATAAGAAAAATGTACTTTAAGTATTAAAAGTATCCAATGCAGAATGCTATTATACATTATATACAATATGAGTAGTGGAGAGGAGAAGAAAATCAAGAGAGAGGAGTAGAATAAAAATGAGGGGGAGCAAAGGAAAGGAATGAAAAATAAAACAAGGTTAAAGAAGGCACTAACTGGTGCAACTGGATATAGGCTTACTCTGTAGTTTGGAGGGTAGATTGGTTGGTTTATTTTATTTATATATTCAGGGAACAGCATTTTTCAATTTTGTGTAAAGAGTTGTTGATTTTGAATGGTGTGAATTCATAATGTAGAAATCTGTTGAGTATTTAACATCTGCATGAGTGTAAGGGTATTGAAATATATTCATGTAAATGTATAATTTATTTTTTTAAATAAATAATATGATTGGAGTGCCTTTTTACTCTTTTTGCCTCCCCAAAATGTCTGTGCATGTCCCTACTAAAGAAATTCAGAAATCATGACCTGGTTACTCAAGATAATCCACAGACCTTGTTGGGAGCAGTCAGAACTATTTTCTTTCTAGCAGAAAGAAAGTAGCTCCAGTAGATTTTACCATAGAAAGAAAACAGACCCTACATGAAACTGCTCACAACAAGATCTGTGGATTATCTGAAGTAACCAGGCCATACTTTTCTGGAAAGGAACATGCTGTTGAGTTTCTCAAAGGCATTTTTGTTGCTTTGAGCACCACAAGCTGAGTACCACCTAGTTCCTTTATATCCCAGAAAAGGCAGACATCTCTACGGCTGATATCTCCAAAACTTTGCAAAACAATCTAAATGGATAAATAGCACTACAGGTAAGAGGAAAAATACGTAGATATTTGGGTGAACTGTCCCTTTAAGGTATCTGGTGGGATGAACTACTGACTCGAGTGTGATTTCATATAAAGGTAAAGGACAACTTTATTGTGATTTGATATGACATTCTTGTTTCCAACTGTAAAAACCTCTTTATGGCTGTAAAGAGTCATCTCTCACCTCCCAGTATGGCTCATCATCAAAACAATTGTCATCTGCAGGATCTCCCCAGATAGGTAATCTTAAGATGCAGCCTGAGAGGAATACAAATAAAGTCATTATTCCAAATCACACAGTCTGTGATCCACACACCCATTAACACACCCATCTTATTCAAACACAATACTGTCACACTTATTTACATTCATATTGTATATTTTCAGTCATATGGTCAAACTGAAGAGTTGTGGTTATTCCTTACCGACAATGATGCCTCCGCCTACACCAAAGCAGATAGCCACGCAGAGGCCTGCTGCCTGGTGACCACCCTGCTTCGTTGGCACCATGTTTTTGAAATCACCCTCAAAGTCAAAGGTGTTAATCAGGCTTTAACACAAAAAAGGAGAAGTCACAATGTTGTTTTTTTCAGAACAAAAGACCACAAGAATACAAATATAAATGTGTTTCTTTTTTATAATCCTTTAGTTCTGTCCATTTAATTATAAAAGTTTAAGTTAACATGACCTCTTAAGCTAGGACCACTCACCCTTCAGCGCCATAAACTGACTCAGATGCAGCAGCGGCAGTAATGGCTCCCACAATTCCACCTATGACTCCTGGCATGGCGTGCAGGTTATGGATTCCACAGGTGTCCTGGATCTTCAGGTACTTCTCCATGAATGGCTGAGAGAGAGACACGCAGTGATTAAAAAAAGTTTTAACAGGTTAGTTTGACTTTACAAAACTTAGATTATACCTGACAGCTGACTTACGAGCAGTGAAAGTGATGACATTTGGGGAAAATGGAAAAATATTTGGGGTAAAAAGGCTACATTTTATATGATTTTGAGGAATCAGAGTGTTTAGTATTTTCATTGAAATTGATGCTCTTTGGTAATATTTGAAATCTAATTACCTGGGCAGACAAAAAACACTAACACTAAACACTAAACCGAAGCTCATCTCATAATAGCTAGAGCAAATTAAACCAGAGTAACCTCATACCGTGAGGTAGATATATCCCAGTGTGGAGACGATACCACAGCAGAAGCCTACGATCAGAGACCCGTAGGGCATCAGCATGAACTCCGCTGCGGTTCCCACTGCGACACCTCCAGCAAGAGTGGAGTTCTGGATGTGAACCTGAGAAATATGGCATAGAAAAAATATGTCTTTTATTCACAGAAGAAACTGTGTATCAGCATGACCTCTCCTTGCTGACTGATGTGTTTACTGTATCAAGTGTGAAAGAGTTTGCACAGTATCAAAACAAATAAAACATGGTTGACAGAAGTCATACACAACCGGATGTGCACAACCAGCTCCAAGAGAAGCAGCTGCAGCTGTAACTTCTTTGCATGAAATGAAGAAGTGACTTGTCAGATTGAGAAAATATAAAAGGAAATAAAATGTGTTTGTCATGCTCATCAGTATGACTGAAGAGTTGTTGGTTCAATTTAACATCTTAAGCTTACTGAGCATTGTCTCAAGTACAGCTGAATTAATATCCATTTTACTAGAAATGTTAATTTGTTTTTAATAATTACAAAATTACCTCAACTTGTCTTCAGATTCAGTCATATTAAAAATTTAAAGCAGTCCATACACTAACTTTTTTAAGTTAAAACATTTTTTTTTACAGTGGAATATCTTGATTTTATAAAGAGAGTGTTTAAGACTGGGGAAAAAAAACAGCGCTGGTTGTTACCATGTCTAGTTTTCCATGCTTCTGGAAGAGGCTTGACACGGCCACAGTGGTGAGCACAGTTGAGGCCAAAGCCAGGTAGGTGTTGATAGCTGCTCTGTGCTGCCCGTCCCCGTGATCTGTGATGGCTGAGTTAAAGCTGGGCCAGAACATCCATAGGAAGAGGGTGCCTGAACAGAAAGCAGGACAGACCTTAAAAATCCACAGCCATGCATCCAGAATATGAAAAGAATGATGTGAAAGTAAAAATTATGTGATTAAATCAGGCCCACCAATCATAGCAAAGACGTCTGAGTGGTAGACAGAGCCCTGCAGACGACTGCTCTGGTCCAGGTTTGGACGATACAGCATCCACGAGATGGACAGACCATAATAACCTCCAAATGTGTGGATCACCATGGAGCCTCCAGCATCTTTGGCCTTAAGATAAGAAAATATAAGCATTAGGAATTGTTGCAGTAGATATTAGTAACAGTCATGGGAGTAGACTAGACTTTTTTGAGCAAGGTGACCCAAGTGAGGCACTGACTTATGAAGGGCTAGCATGAAGTGCATGCATATGCATGTATGCAATGATTTTAGTTAATTTTCACTATAATAAATAGCTATGTTATTGTTTTTTGCTTCAGTTTCTATCAGTAGAATCTGAGTTGTTCTGTACCCAGCTGCTCTGTGGATAGTCAGTGACATACTATGGGTTACAAGGGTGTTTCTAAGTTGTTTTTTTTTACTAGCGATGTGGCATAAATTACAAAGAATAAGCTAACAAAAGAGGATTCGGGCACAAATATAATTTCAGAATCTGAAAGCAGCTGCACCATATGAGTTTGGCGATCAGCTACACCAGGAGATATTTTCTCCTGTTTCATTAATGTAGCTGAATATATATTTACAAATGATTTCAAAACAAAAAGAAATTATTGTTTGAACTTACATGTATGAGATCCAGGATTATAAATTCCTCCACAGCAAACAATGTGATCCCAAACAGAGTCAGAACCATCAGCTGGACTGGACTGACTTTACCCAGCACCGCTCCATAGGCTATCAAACAGCCAGCCACGCAGAAGTCAGCATTGATCAGGCTGAGGAGGGAAAAAAGCAATACGTAGTTAACAAACAAGGCAATATGACATTATATGACATATATACTGTTCAAATTTAACACAATATTTATTTTGACTCACCTATTCAAAAACAGAGAATCAAATAAGAGTTCAACTTATCAAGAACAATTATGTTGTTTTAAAGCAATGATAAACTTATCTAGTCATCCTTCTGTTTCTCTGTCTTTATGTGTTACAGGCACACCCAAACACCCATTTAGACACACACCTTAAATATCTGTTGACACAGAGACTTTGGTTTCTCATTAGAGTTTCTGTTTACCTTGTAACTACTGATTCCACAAACATTTAATCTAACGAGGCTGAAAATATATTTAAGGTGTGGTGTCAGTTAGACTGGTTTCTGCACATCTCTGTGTATCCCCGAGCTTTTCAGTGGAAACCATGAGGCTACAGAAATGTATTCCCGTCAGACTTATTTCCCACATATTATACAGAAGAACCAGTACTGAGTAACATCATTAGTTTTAGATTGAACCACGAGTTTCTGTTGTTAGTTATACTTAAAATCAAATAGGATAAGAAGAAAAAGTCATCTTTGTAGGTCACTGAGAATACATCTGAACCATTACTTTTCAACTCCAATTTTGATCTTTCCATCAGTGTAATCCAGGGAGTGGAACCAGCCTTGCATCAGCAGCGCCCACTGGAGGCCGAAGGCTGCGATGAGGAAGTTGAAACCCACTGCGCCAAAGCTGTATCGCTTAAGAAAAGTCATCAGGAAGCCAAATCCAACAAAGATCATCACATGGACGTCCTGAAAACCTATAGAGCAAAGACAGAAGAAGGGAAAGATGAGGAAGATGAGCAATCACTGTATTTCTTCACTGCACTAAACCAAAACCAAGATTAAATCTTTCAGAGTTGGCATATTCTGCACTTGTGGAGTACCTTAGCTGGCTTGAAGACTCAAACTAAAGACACACCACACAGGGTTTGCTTGAATAGACACTTTGTAAGAATGAAGACCAATTATGTTGATGAAGAAAAGTAATAAATGTCAGCAATAAAAGAGGGAGGTGAGAAGGTGACATTAGGTCTCTCAAACAGGGATGGCTTAAAATATGAAGGTCCACATCCAATCATATTGGAGGCAATGTATTAAACAGCGAATTAAGAAATGAAATAAGGATTCTTAGAATTAGGTAAAAAGGTAAGTAATGTTTTCACTCAGTCTCTGTCCCATCTTACAGGTTTACTTACTAACTTACTTCTTTCTTTTTGCTTCCTTTCTTTTCTTATCAAGTTAAACATAACAAATCACGTCATATATCATTAAAACAAAATTGTATCCGATTGTGTCGTTATTACATTATTAAATAAGCAATCAGGGTTATTATATCATATCATCTTCTATATAAGCACTAAATTATTAGTACATACTTAAGAATTAATTGATATGTCAGTGGAGATGAGAGTGTATATTGACAGTTGCTTTCACAGCATGTCACCACAATGCAGAGTCAGATAACAAGGGGAAATCAGGCGAAGATGACATGAATGTATTTACTGTGACGTGTGAGTTTGATGCTGATAGTGGTATGTTATTATGATACAGAGCTATATCAAGGTACTTACACAGGAAGCAGTGTGTGGCTTACAGAAACTAAAATATCTTTGAAACAACTTCTGTACCTGGACAATCAATAACAAGGAGTTTTTAAATTGTTTTTTGTTGGCTTTTTGGAAAATTAATGTATTTTTACAAGTATACAAACATATAGGTGTATGTATAACAATGTACAAACAAAATACTTAAAAGAATAAGAATAAGATGAAGTAAAATAAATATTATGCCTCAGTAATAACTGAAACCAATTCCATCTGGTCTACTAGACTACTAGATGTGGTTGAAAGCTCCAGAAACAAACAAAACATAAAGTTAGTTAGTTTGTACTGATTTTTTTTAGTCAAATTACTGTTTTCAAGGTCAGTGATGAACCCTCAAGCTCCAATATAATAGTAATAATAACCATAATAAACATAACCAGACAAAAAAGAGTGGTAACAAAGCACCTGATCTATTGTTGTAACTGAACATGTCTGAACTATTCCTGGCACCAATGTCTCTTCTTTGTGAGACAGTAAATATCCGCTATAAGCAGTATGTGGATACCAGCATAAACCAGCCAGTATCATTTACAACAGAGCACTGGGACCGCCCGACACACCTCAGGGTACAATAGGTTCCTAACACACTATGAAACTTTAGAGTTTGCATTGAATAATTTGCCTCAAACGCACCTCAAATCCTATATTACATCAGAGAGAGTGCAATTTTTAAAAACTAGCGAGCAAGAAAGGCCTTCAGCGAGAAAGGACCGTCAGCGGGTGTCACGTTGGAAAACAAGGTCCTGTGACCTTACGAGGAGGTTTCATTGGTCTGCTGACAACAAACTGTGTCAGGGCATACATCTATCATCTGACATCCAACACCATATCTGAGATGGCTTCATGATAGCCTGACACTGACACCGTGGGCTGTTTGGGAAGTTTACAGCACAACCGCACCCATACAACACACTCACACACACACTACAAGTTGCACCTATGTATACAATACATTTTGCATCAGTACAAAGAGATAAGCGTGGACGTCTCAGCTTCAGATAAACTGGAAAAAAAAAGAAAAAAGCCTGTGTGGAGTCAACCCCCAGGGGTAATGTGCATCTGTGGGTGTCAGATCATTCATTGTCAACCATGCAGTAATAACCTGATCAGCACAGTCTGAGAACTGTCCTCAATGTGATAATTCAAGTAGAAACATATTTTACTGTTATTAAAATAGACCACAGCCAAAAATTAATAAAATGATCAAAGAAGAAGCTTGATGTGCAGAGATGTGGATATATAAAGATATAGATGCTTAGTAACAGACAGACAAGTTAAGGGTTGCTAGATTCACAAATTAACAAAAGTCATGATGGAGATATTATGCATTTGGAAAAGGGAATTTATTAGAAGAAGAAGAAGAAGAAGAAGAAGAAGAAGAAGAAGAAGAAGAAGAATGAAAGAAGAAAGAAGAATCCAACTGAAGTCACTTACTTGGATATCTGAAGTAGAAGTCATTCTCAATATCACTTGATATGTTGTTAGCCTTTCTGTACTCTATCCAGTGTGTATCCGATTCTTCATTGTAACGAATAAAAACCCCGAACAAAATGATCATGGCTGTTTGCCACACAACACAAACAGCTGGAAGACTGAGACGAACATTAGTATTTTTTGTACGGTCACACAATTCCCTGAAGCTTTGGACGCAGCCCATAGTTTCTGTTTAGTTTTAATATGCAATATTTTTTTGTTTCTTTTTAAAGATATAAGAGATGGTAAACAGCTGAGTGATTCATTTGAGCCGTCTTCTGTAAAAGTGACAGACACCTAAAGGCCTGGAGCATCTTAACCACAAATGAAGATGAGTAAAGATGGGTGTTTGCTTTATAAGGACCCTCCCACAGTCACTCCCTCCACCACTGAACTCAGAGTCACGTTTCAGGTGGTGATACAGACAAGTTCAAGTACTTGACTCTTACTGCTTTAACATAATTTAATTTAATATATTTCCAAGCACTTTGAGTATAAATGTATATAAATTGGTATATATATAATGGGTATAAATCATCAGACAATGTAAGAATTGTGCATGTAACATAGCATTTTACTATGGTCTTATGGTAAAGGACAGTGGAAACATGCTTCAGCCTGATCAGTCAAAGATGACATTTACTGTGACACCATGTAAACAGATTGTGTTGATAGTTTTCTTAAAAGGGTATACAAGGTTGTAATCCACCCAACAACCAGATGGATTGTGTAGTAAAATTTTCTTGGAACCTCCTCCCTTAATACAAACACTCTTTGCATGTTAGAGAAAGAGAAACAGAGTTTTTGTACATGTGTATGTAAATGTGTATGTAAATTAAATACAGTATACATCCACAACACTTTTTCTTTTCTAACTGCTTGTCAGAGGGTGGGGATGTTCTTGTCTCCTCTGTACGGGGCTGATTCTGTGAAGCATTAACTGTAAATAATGTGTATCCATGCTGTGCCCAATTAGAAAGACACACGACAGGTTTGACCAAGTCAACAATCACAGTCGCAGCAGGGCTCAAGTTGAGTGGTGGGTGTGTACTGTTGTACAGGTAAATTGTAAAATGATCCATTTTACTTGGACATTTAAGACTTTTCTGGAGTTTAAAAACATGACATTTGTGTAAAGTAAACATAGTATGGTTTTGTAACTGACACTGCAAAAATTAAACTGCACGCTTTTACAACTGTGGAGTTAAGCAAAATATGAAAATACAGACTACGACAAGAATTTTACATTATGGTAGGAAGTTTAATGTAAGTTTGTGATCCAAATCAACAGATTAATGACCTATGTGATTCAGCAGATTCATAAAATCAAGCAAACTACTGTTTTTCATCCACATAGAGCTGTTTCATGTCATCTGAGTGTTGTCATCTATTAACCCTTTTACCCATGAGCCTCAAAATGTCCGTCTAGACTTTTTTTTTTATTACTTATTTTAACTATAAAAAGGTCAAAAAATGTCCTGTGAGTAAGTGCTTTTGCCCCTTTTTCAAGAATATTTGGAACTTTTGGTATCTGGCAGTTATTTACAATTTACTGCATGTTATAAGAGTGAAATAACTATTTAAAATGAAGGAAAAACACAAAAACAGAATTTGATTTTAGAGTTTTAGTGAAGAAAAAAACACTGAATTGTACATGAATAACAGATTTTGCATGTTAAGGAATACTTTTCCTTAACTTTTCCTTATTTTCCCATGAGACTCCTGTTTTTTATTGCCTTCCCCCAATTTATAACAAATTTTGACACCTTTTTCACCCTTTTTGTTATCACAATCTGTCTCTGTCACTGAACAGCATGTATGAACCCTACAACAAACTTTTGTTTATATGACCCATCTGGAGTGTGCTGGGAAATTCCTGCTCGTTATGGAAAGTTTTAAAGGATAGGGGTGTGTTTTTGGTAAGAGCAGCCAAAGTAACCTAACTTTATAAAAAATATTTGTAAATATATTTTCTGCATAATTGGAATCAGATTTAAAATTGACTTGGTAAGGCTAAATGCTTAACATTTGTTATTTTCATTATCAAAGTCAACTTGCAGGAAATGCAAGAAACAAAACACATGAAAGTCATATTTTTCTGGGGGACACCCCTCCACTTTAGTTTTAAAAAATGTCAATGGAGCCAGTAGCATTTCATTTAACATAAAGACTGGAAAAAAAAGCTTGCCTGGCTTTATCCAGGGGTTTAAAAAGCACAGTCACCCACCAGCATCCCTACATCTCACTAATTAACACTTCACATCTTGTTTTCTTTAATCTGAACAAAAGCCAAAGTATGAAATCAACAATTTGTCTTTTTACAGAAGGTTATGTGCTGGACTGTCTTGTTTTGTCACTTTCTCTGTCTTACTATCATATGATAATGTAAGATATGTCGGCCATATACGCACACCACGCAAACTGTGCAGGGCCCCATGAGATACACAAAGGCCCCGCCTCTTCCTCGTGTCAAAGCGGGTGTCAGTGTTTACAACTTAGCATTAACATTTTATTCTATCTATCATATATTGCAGTTATTATTATTATTATTATTATTAGTAGTAGTAGTATTATCCCTATGTTATCTGTATTTGTGTGTGTACTTGTATGTTGTATGTATGTATCACTTTTCCCCACACTTTTTCACCAATAAAAAAAAAAGTCAGAAAACAGCCTTTATTTAGCTTTGTGGATTAAAAAGTATAGTATTTGCCTCGGGGATGTAGTGGAGATGCATAAAGTTGGATAAAGTGGAACTCAAGTAAATTACAAAATAAGTACAGTACTTGATGTAAATGCACTTAGTTACAGTCCAATACTGATTACAAGTCTGAACTAATGCAAGATGGACATTAGTGGACTGACATTCACTGATGATTGATTAAATATTGAATTTAAAACCAATTAACTGACTAATCACTGGGCATCAGACCCAAAGCTCAATTTTGTTTTAGTGTTTTCTACATTTTATATATTCTTCTTCTACTTCTGAAAATTATCAGAAATTAATAGATGAAAGAAATGCAAGAAGTAATAAATTGTCTCTAATATTTTTTTTCTTGCAAAAGAAGTTCAAATACCTTGTTAAAAAGGCTTACATATAGCTCTACACCTTGCCTTCATTTAGTATCCAATGATTCATTAATATGCAAATAGTCCTCGTCACACACCCCCACCCTTACCTCTACGTAGCTGCACCTGGCTTCTCTGTTCTGCTGGATAATTACAGTAACAGCTACATGCGGCTTCTCCTGTAGGCTGGGAATCACCACGAATTATTTATACAGTGAAAACCCCCGTGATTAAGTTTAATCCGCAGCAATGCATCATGGTCTATAAGATCATCATCCTCTGGGATGTAGAGTAGAAGCATAAAGTTGGATAATATGGAACTCAAGTAAAGTATAGTACTTAGTTAAAGTCCACCACTTTGTACAACTCTGAACTAATGCAAGATGGATTAGTGGATTGACAGTGACTGATGGTTGATTAAATATGGAATTTAAAATCAATTAACTGAATAATTACCAGGCAGCAGACCCAAACCTCAGTGTTATGTTTTAGTGTTTTCTATATTTATATATTCTTAAATTTCTTATTTATTTTAATGTCAATATTCACTTATCTTAAGATTCTACACAAAAATATTCTATTCAATAAATATTGTTTTTTGTACTTCGTTCTATAGATCTACTTATTCTTTGACTGACAGATGGAGCAAACTGCTTGAAGTCACTGCTGTACCAAATGGTTCATCTGGCTCTCTGGTTAGTTTTGGGGCCCGTTAGCAGAATTTTGCTTAGGGACCCATGGAGGTCGAGACCGGCTCTGATAATGTACCAGCTAGAGTAAACTTTCTCTGTTGAGTTTGTGTTACATAACACTGACAGTGGAAAAAGGGTGAATGTATACATATAGGCTGCCAAATGTAAATAGTAAAGATGATCCAGACCTACCTGTTCTGTCGCCAACTCTTTGCTGTCAGGAAGGCCAAATAAAAGTACAGCAGCTCCTAAATATCATATTATATACACATAATATATTTTCAGAATTTAGAACTTTTTTCAGCATGTGTTTAACAAATACATACAGTCTATGCAAGTATGACGAAACTGTTTTTGTGAACATGTCATCTTTGTGTAATCACTGTCAGATTATTTACTCAACAGCCACAGTATTTGTAGCCATTAAACGATCCATGCTGGGCTGAGGATTGTCTGGCCAGTGACCAGATATTGACGGGCTACAACAAGCACTGAGGTATGACTGGATGACGGCCACGAAGGTGACTCTCTTTGGACGTAACTTCTTTCCCAAGACTCATGCCTTCTAACCACTTAGAGCATAAAACCAACTAGTCATAATTTAAAATAAATAATACATGACCAAAGTGGCTAAATAGATTGCATAAATAAGCATTTTTTTTCCATTTCATTTTCATCTCATTTTTCAACAAACTTGCATATAATCCTAAAGACGCAGCTTTTATTGCTGCAATTTTTTTTGCAAAGTGATTTTAGAAGTACTACAAGAAACATTTGTCATAAAGTGGAGTATGTATTTCTGTACTCTGCCAGACAAATATCCTGAACATGACACTGTGTCAGAAATTAATGTCATTAACACTATTGAGTTTTGTTCGTCAAGGCGAATGCAAAGCAAAATATCTTCTCAGATTATTATCTCACTGGGAAAAAAAATGAGCATGTCAGCAGCTAAAGATAGATAAAAGCACAGGTTGTGTGCTCACCAATGAATAACCTCATTAAAATGAGTGAGCAGGTATCTATGCTCATCGCTCTTCCTGCTCGACTTAGCACTGCTACCTTGGTGATGTAGTTCTGGCAGATGATGTGCTCTTCAGGGATGATGTGTAGCGTTGATCTCACTTGACGTGAGCACCACTGTCAGGCTCGTTGAAGCAGCTTTTGTATCTTATGTTGTCTTTAGAATAAGGGGGAGATGCATGGAATCATTTTTTGTCAGTGTAACAAGTAAAAAACATTACACACGTTTTATTTGTGCAGCATGTGCCTGGGACTTTCCTCTTTTTTCTTCTAGCCTAGATTTATTTTATTTTATTTATTTAATTATATTTAGTGTCAGTTCCACTGTTAGCTGCACAATGTCTGAAGCAGCAAGTGCATATGAATGGTAGGGCTGGGCAATATGACTTATAAATAATATCTCAATTTTTTGTAGGCTATTACACAATATACGATGCATATATATGTGTACACATTTTCTCAAAAAAAAAAAAAGGTACAAACATATGAGGATCTTGTAGAATATGATGCATTTTTCACAGCTACACTTTCACATCCCAACAGGAATCCATGATGTGCAGATAAAGACGAATGCACTCAATCTAAACAGCCTTTCATATGCAGGAAAAAGACAGGTAATGTCAGTAAGTCATAACAGTGTGACAGTGAGTCAGCACACGTAACGCAAGGAGTCTGAAACTGAATCAGCTTTACAGAAATCAGCCGTCAATCATTTTATTATTTACACCTGTTCTGTTCCTACTGTGACATGTCAAAATGTTTTCCATGAAAAAGATCTTGTGGCTACAGTACAACCACAATTAATTGCTACAACAGTAAACCCACACAGACGTTTTCAATTATTGTCACTAATTAAAAGGACTGTGTGGGTGTGTAGACAGCAATCTTACACCTTATATAAAAAGGTCTACTGTGGAAAAAGAGTGCAATAGGTAACAAAGGAGACCACACTAGAACAATCTTTTTTCTTTTTTAACTTTAACTCCAAGGCTCAATCTCACACACATTGTTGTCACATCATCAGTGATTTTCTGTTTACACAACTCTTGTGTTGAATGATTCCACTCTTGCCTATTTCCTGTTGATACAAGATAACAGCCTGAAAAACACATTTTGTTTCTCATTTTTATGTAAAATCCTCTCACCTCAACCTTTATGTTCCCTTTGTTACTTTATCAGTAAACATTACACCATCGGCCTTTTTCATCTCACATATTCTGATGAATCTTCACAAGGAGAGCAATAAGTAACATTAACATTATCTTCTGTGCATTTTTTTTACAACTGTGCAACCTCACTCAGCTTTCCATATTTTTTGGACTCAATATTTAATTTTTTATCATTGTATGTTTCATTTTAGAAAAGCACTTTTTGTTCTATTACTATATGTATATATATATAGTATATTATTATTGATCTATCATTTATTACTTAACTTACTTTTACTTTTGTTACTTCACCTACTTTTTTGTAATGGAGCTTCCCAGCCAAGGTTGCTCACATGACTGTACTTGTATAACTGGTGTAACAATAAACAAATTGAATGGCTCTGTTCTTTACTTTGTTTATTCTGTAAGTAGAACTGTTGTGTCTTTTCTTGACATTAAGCTTTTTTTCTTCATTAAAATGTTTTCCCCACTACTTTTAACATATTTCTAGTATGTTAATTCTGAATGAATCTGTGGGATATCATGGCCATTCCTTACACTCTCCTTGTAGAAACCTAGTCTGAGCCAGAAGCGTTTTGATTTTTTTACTTAAAATAGTATCTGCCTGGTCTTCTCTACTTCCCTTTCTTGATAAGGCTGTATTCTAGACCTTTTTGTGAGTATTTTTACATTTCTTTTGAAATTCATTTAAATGTTTTGGCACATTGTATGTCATTTTTAATCAAATGTATAATCACTTTCTAATGGATAGCTGTTTTTTTGACTATATGGAGATGTTCTTGATTATAATATATACTAAACCAACATAAACTGTTCCCCTAATATAATGTTTTTAATGAGCAAGGTAGCTTTGAGCTCCTTCATGACCCACCAGCAGTGTGTGGTGGTGCCTGCAGTCACAGAAACCTGGCAATCTGCCTGTACCTTCATGTTTCTCATTATTTTGCTGCACTCAGAATGTTTTCCCCACATAAAACAGTATCTGACATCCTGGAATGAGACTCAGCAATCAACTATCTTTCTGCTGAGTTGACAAATAATGACAGTTCATCAGTTCCACCTACCTAAATTTTCTTATTCTACCTTTAGCACACACAACTGAGAGCTGGAACTCAGAAAATAAATTCAAAAACAACATGTATGTTTTTAGATAAAAATGCTTTTGGAATTTTATTTGAAACCAGTTTAAATACACCACATCCATTAAGTCCATTAAATATTCTCACTGATAAATATACAGTACTTGGCATTTTTGTGCACATCTTATGTTATATTTAGACCTGACACAGTGAAGGACATTCAGCAGAGTTCCCAAAGTACAATCCAGTGTGAAGATAATTTTCTTTCTCACTCAGTCATTCATCAAGTTTTCTGGCACGCGCCCATTCAGGAGCCAGAAAAAAAGTTAACGATAAATGGAAAACTAGTAATAAAAAAAGATTCAAGTTGAATTTTAGTGAAATAAATCTCAGTATGATACCATTAGCAAACTCTTGATAGTTTATTTCCCCTTTATAAATCTTATTCAGTCATCCTATATTTCTCCCCTGGTCATCCCACCACTCAGTTTAGGAACCACTGCCTTAACAGATATCACCAAACACACATTTCAGTTTTTAATTTTTGCAGAGGTTGTGAAGAATGTGTAGCTTCTAATGGAGTAAATCTGAACAAGGCTTTCATGTTCACACATTAGAAATCCATCAGATGATGAGTAAGCTGCTCTTCCAATGTGTGAAACTCTGCATCAGGCAGAAGATACCTCTGGATAATATCCATTACATGTCTCTCAGTAGCAGCCTCAAAGTCCACTTTGTTTTTAAATGGTAAATGTCCAGCCAGCTCACAGAGAGCAACATTGAAGGCAGACTCCTCTTTGGCACCGAAGCACGACTTTCTGGGCCATACAATGACACGAACGCCTTTTCTTGAATGGCGATCCTCTTTGGTCTGTATGCGATCACAGGGCAGACATCCTCTAGTCAAGAACAGGTTGTGAGCAATATTACCTTGCACAAGAAAGTCTGTGACTCGACAGATGGCTCTGGCAGCTTTCTCTACACACTCTGATTCTGTGTAAAACAAAAAGCCGCCAGGAAAGTCCAACAAGCGATAAAACCCCTTTTCAGGCACCAGCGGCTTGACTGGCGTAGATTCTATCTTGAGCTCATGGTCCAGGTAATACCCATGGAGATGTAAGTGATTGACAGACGCAAATGCTCCAAGGCTGTTGAACCCCACACGGAAACCAGGATCAGAGCTCAGGAGCACAGATTCAATACCACTCTGGATGGCGAAGCTCGTCAGAACCTGTGGGAGGCACTGTGAAGGGTCTGGAACAAAGAGACAATGTCCAAACTCCAACGGGCTTACATTCACCAGCACAACCATCCGGCATGGTTGATGCAACTTTCCGTTTTCATTCCCTCCCTCTGTGACTTTTATCATCTCACATATGATTTCTTCTGGATTGATCTTGTTAAAATTAAACTGCTTGGCACTGAACTCCTGCTGAATGCTCAGTATCTCCTGAGGCTTTCTTCTCTCAGTTCCTCTTTGAACATTCAGCTGGGCCACATAGCCATGTGTGCCTGGCAGGATACGTGTCTGTAAATCACCCAGATGGTAGCGGAAGAGTCCCCTGTCCATCCTGTCTGTCCAGCCGGCTTGGATGGTTGTGTCAAACTTCACCGGAGGCGAGGCCGTTCCAAGACCATTTCCTGGGCTCCGGTGCACATCTGTGACAAAGTCCAGGTTGCTGTACACAAACTGGAGCGGCATGGTGGGATTTGCTGGTGAACAGAGAAGAAGAGAAGCATTATATTTAACAATAGGGTTCACTATTGTAGATCAGCAAGGTGTATCATCATCTGCTGAATCATCAGACTTGTTCACATGTGGGGCCAGCAACCATAAGGCTGCAAATAAGGATTTGTGATCTCTACCCAGAAACTGATTATTTGTACTATTTGGTTAAAAAAAATGTAATCAAAAAGTGAAAAATAGGGTTGTTCTGATACCAGTATTGGAAAAGCCTCTGACACTATCTACAATGTTGGACTGGGTATCAGCAAGTGTGAGTCTATGCACTGATCCAATATCACTTTGCTACTTCCAGCAGCATCCCATGCATTATACAACAATGATAACACATATATCACATCCATACAGGATTAGTAGTATACAGCTGTTAAATCATATAAAATATAATTTATGTATTTCTTTTAAGGGCACTGGTATTGGATCAGTACTCAGTATCAGCTAATATACAAAATTTAGCTATCAGGAAGAGAAAATTGGTATCAGAATATTTCTCGTAGAAAATGCTGATTAGATCTGGGCAATATGTAGATAATATATCAATATCATGATAAGAGACTAGACATCACTTTAGATTTTGGATATGGTTATATGGTGATATGGCATTACTGGTGTCTTTTCCTGGTGTTTAAGCCTGTATTACAGTAAAGTGATGTAACACTCTGAACATACCAGACTGTTCTAACTGTTCTCTTATTTTTCTTTACACACTTCATCAATATGTCCACATTGCTGGTGATGATAAAAAATCTCATTGTGTTAATACTTTGTGAAACCCACTATTGTCACAACTTCAATACACATTGATATTGAGGTATTTGTTCAAAAATATTGGGATATTTGATATTGTTCATACATCTCACCCTACTACTAATTTTATTGTAAAATGAATTGTCTTATATAATCAACAAAATGTCACAAAATAGTGAGAAATATCCGTCACAATTTCTCAAAGATGAGATGAGTAACTAAAATGTCATTTAATTTTAGTTGCAGTGTAAGTTACATTAAGTGGCAGCTCTGAAATCAGAACTGTAAAAGGGCAGACACACTAAATAAACCACCTTCACACTAGCAAAGGTTTGTGACAGAAACTAATTGCCACCTGTACATAATACAAATCGACCACTCCAAATACACTTACACAAACATAGAAAAATATAGCTAGTTCTCTAGAAAGACTAAGACTGACCTGTTGGTTGGAGTTCATTGGTTATTTCCCCACGAATGAGTGAATTTCTTTGACAATGTAGCCTAGTCACCTTTGCTTTTGACTCAATACAACCGTGTCAAAGTCAGTGTCTTCACACACACTCAGCACATTAAACGCTTTTTTAAAGACACAACTCATTCCTATCCATACTCGCATAATTTTTTTAAAATCTCGTTTTACCCCTAAAGCCGGCTTGCTAGGCTAGCTAGCTTCCACTGACTTGATTACACGTCACCTTCTTCTTCGTCGCCGTTTATCGCTGCATTTCCGGTTATATATTTTCAGAATAAAGGTACCTATAAAAGTATTTATTTTATAATAGTATAACCATGCCGTTATAACTACATTTATGTTAGCATTAATCATGTTAACGTTGTACCAGCAATTACATTTCAATTGATTAAAATGTGGTTTTAATGGTTCATTTATGCATTTATCTTCATTTTGTTAGTTGTTGATAATAGTAGGTTAGAGGTAGGCAAATTATTCAAACATACACACAAATAATCAATTAAAAACAGGAAACAGCTATATTGACAAACAAGGGGAACTGGCATGTAACATTAGACTTACCTCGTTTATGCCATTTGATAAAGGCTCTTGTGCTCACACATAACCCCCAATGAACACACAGGCTATTAAAAAATTGTAAAGCCATATGGTAAATCCCCTTGTAACTGGGTTAGTATGTGCAATGCAATATTTTACTGTTGAGCAACTCTCCAGATTTTCCCTGCTGTAGTCTACACTAACTTTGAAAGAATGAGCAGCTGGCCAATCAGCCATCATGGTTATTTTAGTCACTGCATGCTCTTGGAGATAAAGCAGGCAGTGATTGGCAGAGCAGAGCTGTATGTCTGCCACAGAGTTTTGGGGCTCAACGCAGTCGATGCATATTAACTAAGATATTACTGAACTAATATTTCATTTTTCTAACTAAGAAGTACAAGAGAAAGGATGGAGGCCAGCAACAATGAAGTAAGTACAGTTATTGTTGAAAGTATAATACTTGTAAGCAGTAATATCTTAAAATTAGGGTAATATAGTACAGAGGGAGTTGAGGGCACCTAAGAATTACTTTTTGTTTTTGTTTTTTCTTGATTGGTTGATCTTTTGTGTTTCTTACAAAGTGAAATGGTTTAAACCTTGTGAGGGATTTAAGAGTATGATAATAATAGAGTTTTATCTGTTTAGGATAACAGATGGCAGTCTGGTCTGCCATGCCTCTAGTTATTTTAAACACCATCGAGAGTTTCTATTACCAACACATTGCACTAACTAAAATAGCCTACATGCTAGCTTGTTTAAAACACTAAAGTTAGTTTTGTCAAAATCCTTCTATGATTGTATATGCAGGTAGCATTTTCTAATGTGGTCATGAAACTACAGTCTATTTTCAAACAATCGAACCATAAAAAAAAGGAAGGAAGAAAGAGAGAAAGAAAGGAGAAAAAGAAAGGCATTGCCCTGGTTGTGTTGTCTTCATTTTAATTTTCTCTGACAGTTTTGTGCCATTCATTCTCTTTTGTAGGTGGGGAAAAAAGCAGAGGATAAAGCTCACACTCTAAATATAAATGTGAAACCGGATACTGATGCAGCACTCACACCAAAGAATCCCCAGTCACCCCCCAAAGCCATTGTCCAAGGTATGTTATACATTCATCTAATTACTGTGTAGTGTATAAATAGTGAATATTAGTACTTTAATTTAAATTGAAATGAAATCATGTTTAAAAACTGAAAGTAAATGCCATACACATACCTGTGTAGAAAAAAACACTATAAGACTCATTTTTATTATATTATATATTCTATATAAGACTCATTATATTATTGTTTTGCATTCTTTTGTCCTTTCTGTATTTAATGAGAAACTCTTTTACATTTTTTTGAACAATAAAAGTATTTCAATGCACACATTGTAACAGTTTCAATGATAAACAAAATTAGTAAGAACAATACTAATTATTGCAAATTTTACTGTAGTTTATCATGAAACCCATAATCATTTCATCCCTAATTCTGACAAAAATTTCAAAATATACAATAAATTGAAATACATGCAAAACAAATTAAATAATTGATCCACAGTATTAAATTCTCTCAACAGATTAGTGTGTTTAAATGCATTTTAAAAATCACATAGATTGATTTGGTTTATATATGTATAATTAAAAGTTTGATTGTATGTGTGTGGTTGTATCGCCTGCATTTTCTCCAGTGTCCAAGACATATCTTATCTTATCTTATCTTATCTTATCTTATCTAGATCTCTTAGAATTAGCCTGACTCTGCACAGTGATCTCATCTAATGTTCGCTTCTTTGATGCTTTTCTTTCCTCATACCAGGTCAGCCTGCTGCTTCTGCAGACTGTCAGGTCCAACCTGACCCTGTCACAGATCCAGAAAATGCTGTTAAGCCAAAACTACAGATAACTTTCAGCACATTTACCGTCAAGAATGGTGCAGATCTAAAAGTAGAGATCCCAGTGACTGGGCACCCAACACCAAAGATTGAATGGCAAAAAGATGGTCAGGCCGTCAAAGAGACATCAAGGCTGGAGATTTCAAATATGCCATCATTAACTGTTCTTCACATCAGACATGGTGCCAGGGAGCATGCTGGTCCATACTCTATCACAGCAAGCAACAGTGCTGGAAAATATACAGGTGAAATCACTGTGGTTGTTCTCGAAAAGCCGGACCCACCCACAGGGCCTGTCAGGATCGATGAGGTCAGTTCTGACTATGTAAGCATTTCTTGGGAGCCACCAGAATACACAGGAGGCTGTCAGTTAGACAACTACATAGTAGAGAAACGGGAAATATCAAGCACAGATTGGCAGACTGTGTCAGCAACGACTGTACGAACCACAATCAAAGTCACCAAACTGAAGACAGGAAGTGAATATCAATTCAGAGTGTTAGCAGAAAACAGATATGGAAAGAGTACTGCAATCACATCTCCTTTTGTAACTGCACAATATCCTTTTAGTGTGCCCACTGCTCCTGGCACACCCTTTGCATCCACAGTGACAAAGTACAGCATGGTGATTGAATGGGAGCCGCCTGCCAAAGACGGAGGCAGCCCCATTATTGGCTATCACCTTGAACGCAAAGAGAAGAACAGCATTTTATGGACCAAGCTGAACAAACTTGTTATACCTGATGTTCGCTTCAAAACAAGTGGACTGGAGGAAGGTATTGAGTATGAATTCAGAGTCTTTGCTGAGAATATTGCTGGACTCAGCCCATCTAGCAAGACATCTGAATGCTATGTGGCAAGAGACCGCTGTGATCCACCTGGTAAACCTGAAGCTGTTGTCATTACTCGAGACAACGTCACACTCCAGTGGGCAAAACCCAAGTATGACGGTGGAAGCACCATTACAGGCTATGTTGTTGAAAAGAAGGAGCTCCCAGATGGCAGATGGATGAAGGCAAACTTCACCAATGTTATTGAGAATGAGTTCACAGTCACAGGTCTGACAGGAGGCGACAGTTATGAGTTTAGAGTAACTGCCAAGAATGGAGCAGGTGTTTGGAGCATGCCCTCAGAAAGCGTGACCATCATTGCTCAGGATGTTATTGAAGGACCCACAGCATTCATTGATCCTAAGTTTAAGAGTACTACTGTTGTTCAGGCTGGAGAGACATTTGTTATTGATGCTGATTACTTTGGGAAGCCCCTCCCTGTGGTAACATGGATGAAGGATGGAAAAGAAATTGACAAAGTTACACCAAGAATGGAGATCAAAAACACCCTCACTCATACAACTCTGACTGTTAGGGACTGTACACGAGTGGATGGGGGGCATTTTCTCTTGAGCCTCAGTAACAGTGCTGGAACTGCATCTATCCCAGTTAGTGTGAAGGTCCTGGATAGACCTGGTCCTCCAGATGGACATCTGAAAGTAAAAATTGTCAGTGCGGAGAAGTGCAACCTTTACTGGAACCCTCCTGTGAATGATGGCGGTGCCAGTGTTTCCCACTTCATCATTGAAAAAAGGGAGACCAGCCGTGTTACATGGACAGGAGTTGAGGATCATGTTGAAGCTCTCAGTTACAAAGTGACAAAACTGGTGCCTGGTAAAGAATATATATTCAGAATTGCTGCTGTGAATAAATTTGGTATCGGTGAATTTTTGGAATCAGACCCCTTTATTGCACAAAACCCTTTTACAACACCCAGTGCACCTTCTACCCCCACAGCTAGCACTGTGACTGGTGACTCTGTTGTACTCACATGGGAAAGACCTGAGAGTGATGGAGGCTCAGAGATTGATGGCTACATCCTGGAGAAACGTGACAAAGAAGGTGTCAGGTGGACTAAATGCAACAAGAGAAGACTGAATGACTTACGTTTCCGATGCACAGGGCTTGCTGAGGGACATTACTATCAGTTTAGGGTACTGGCGGAAAATGCTGGTGGTGTGGGCACACCCAGTGAGCCAAGTGAGTATATAAAAATATGTGAAGCAACTTATCCACCTGGTCCCCCTACCAACCCCAAAGTGACAGACTATTCCAGCAGTACTGTGTCTCTTACCTGGTCAAAGCCTATCTATGATGGTGGAGCAGCCATCAGTGGATATGTTGTTGAAATGAAAGAAGCAGCAGAGGATGAGTGGATCACATGCTCACCGAGCACAGGTGTAGAGGACACAAACTACATCGTGAAGAGACTGAGAGAAAATGCAGAATACAATTTCCGTATACGTGCAATGAATGCTGCTGGAGTCGGAGAGCATGTGGATCTACCTGGACCTGTGGTAGTTTCTGAAAAACTGGAGGCACCTGAGATTGAGTTGGACACTGCTTTAAGAAAGATTGTCAGTGTCCGTGCTTGTTCTATGTTACGTCTCTGTGTCACCATCAGAGGAAGCCCAGAGCCTGAGGTTAAATGGTCAAAGGAAGGTGGCACTCTCAGTGAGCGTGCACAAATTGAGGTAACAAGCTCCTACACAGTGTTAACAATTGAGAATGTCAATAGAAATGACACTGGAAAATATGTGTTGACTGCTGAGAACTACAGTGGTACTAAATCAGCATTCATCAATGTCAGAATATTAGATTCTCCCAGCGCACCAACAAATGTAGAAGTAAAGGATGTAAAGCGAGATTCTGTGTCAATCTCCTGGGAGGCACCTCTAATTGATGGAGGAGCAAAGATTTCACACTACATTGTTGAAAAGCGAGAGGAGGCTAGGAAGGCATTCACAAGCGTCTGTAGCAACTGTGTGAGAAACTCGTACAAGATTGACAATCTCCAGGAAGGTTGCTTCTATTACTTCCGTGTCCTGGCTGTGAATGAATTTGGCACTGGACTTCCAGCAGAGACCACTGATGCTGTCAAAGTCTGTGAGGTTCCTCCACCTCCTGGCAAAATCACACTTGCTGATGTTACTTCCAATAGTGTAAGACTCTATTGGGAGAAACCTGACCATGATGGAGGAAGCAAAATTACTCGTTTTATGGTAGAAATGCAGGTTAAAGGAGATGATACATGGACAATATGTTCACAGAGTAAGGGACTGGAGGTGACTATTAACGGACTGGCTAAAGGAAAGGAGTATTTCTTTAGAGTAAGTGCTGTGAATGAGAAAGGAAAAAGTGAACCAAAGTCCCTTTTGGTGCCTGTTACAGTTAATGTTACTAATGCTGAGCCCATTATTACTTTGCTGTCCAACACATTCACTGTGAAGGCAGGAAATGATTTAAAGATTGATGTGCCATTCAAGGCTGCACCACTGCCAACAGTAGCCTGGAAGAAAGAGGGCAACTTGCTGAAAGAGACAAGCAGGGTAAATGTGCAAACATCTGACACATCATCTCAGATCATTATCAAAGATGCAACCAGAACAGATGTTGGTGTGTATGAGGTGACCCTGGCCAACTCGGTTGGAACCACATCTGCTGAAATATTTGTTAATGTTTTTGAAAAACCTGGACCACCAAGTGACCTCACTGTGGACGAAGTGAGTGCTGACTTCATATCTTTGTCGTGGCAGCCCCCACATTATACTGGTGGATGCCAAATTAGTAATTATGTTGTTGAGAAGAGAGATACAGGCAGTACCATATGGCAGACTGTGTCGGCTACAGTAGCCAGAACATCAATCAAAATTTCCCGTCTGACACAGGGAAATGAATATCAATTTCGTATTGCTGCAGAGAATCGCTACGGCAAGAGCCACTTTATTGAGTCTGACCCTGTTATTGCCCAGTATCCCTTCAAGCCCCCTGGTCTACCAACCAGTCTTCAAGTTGTGAGTGCCTCAAAATCTGTCATGGTGGTTGCATGGAGCAAGCCAGAGAGTGATGGTGGCAGCCCCATTATTGGTTATCATATTGAATGCAAAGATCAAAGCAGTATTTTGTGGACAAAGGTAAACAAAAGCCCAGTGACTGAGACACAGTTCAAGGTGACTAGTGTTGAAGAAGGTCTGATGTATGAGTTCCGGGTCTGTGCTGAGAATATGGCTGGTGTTGGACCATGCAGTAAGGCATCTGAAGCTGTGGCAGCAAGAGACCAGTGTGATCCTCCACGCAACTTTACTGTCACCAATATAACAAACAGCTCAGTTTCACTCTCATGGGACAAACCAGAATATGATGGTGGGGCTAAAATAACTGGGTACATTGTTGAGCGTAAAGAGCTACCAGAGAATTGCTGGCTTAAGTGCAACTTCACCAGCTTACTGGACACCTTCTTGGAAGTGACTGGCCTCACAGAGGGTCAACAGTATGATTTTCGTGTGATTGCAAAAAATGCAGCTGAGCACTTCAGTGCACCCTCTGAAACCACAGGACCTGTTACAGTGCAGCATGACGTAGAGCCACCCAAAATTGTCATGGATGACAAATTTATACAGGTGATGGTTGTCAAAGCAGGAGACCTCATAAGGATAGATGCTGCCATCTCTGGCCGCCCCAACCCGACAGTGTTTTGGTTGAAGAATGGTAGAAATATTGGCAGCAAGGGCAGGGTTGAGATAACTGCAACAAAGATGCATACATCTCTACTTATCAGAGAAAGTGTTAGGAAAGACTCTGGACAGTATACTCTGACCCTGCAGAATACAGGTGGTACCATATCTAGGTTTATCACCTGCAAGGTCCTGGACAGGCCTGGCCCACCTGCTGGACCACTGGAAGTGTCTGGACTCTCCGCAGAGAAATGCACCCTGTCATGGGGACCCCCTCAGGAGACTGGTGGTGCTGAGATCATGTACTACATTGTTGAGAAGTGTGAAACCAGCCGTGTATCTTGGATTGCTGTGTATGGAGACATGATGGCAACTACTTGCAAAATAACCAAGCTCCTCAAAGGAAATGAATACCTGTTTAGGGTAAGGGCAGTGAACAAGTATGGGGAAGGTGAGACTTTGGAAACTGAGCCTATCAAGGCCATGGATCCCTTTACTATCCCATCTGCTCCAACAGATGTTGAGGTCACAAGTGCAACCAGTGATACCATGACTGTCTGCTGGAAGAGACCTGCCAGTGATGGTGGCAGCCGCATCAGTGGTTACATCATAGAGAAGAGGGAGAAGCAGGGTGTTCGCTGGGTTCGTGTCAATAAGAAACCAGTCTATGACCTACGAGTCAAAGCCTCTTGCCTACATGAGGGATGTGAGTATGAATTCAGAGTTTTTGCTGAGAATGCTGCAGGGCTAAGTGAACCCAGCCTCCCATGCCCGCTCACTCTGGCAGAGGATCCAAAGTTCCTACCTTCCCCCCCTGCAAAACCCACCATAATCGATTCATCCAAGTCCTCCATCACTCTCTCATGGAACAAGCCGTTGTTTGATGGTGGAGCAACAGTCACTGGGTACAAAGTTGAATTCAGAAAATCAACTGAAGAAGACTGGACTGTAGGTGTCAATAACACAGATAAAACAGAGTTTACAGTCACTGGACTCACATCAGGGACAGAATATGTGTTCGTGGTTAGATCCATAAACAAGATTGGCATCAGTGAGCCCAGTCCTGAAACAGATCCTCAAGTGGCCATGGAGAGAGAGGAGGAGCCCAGATTTGATGTTACCCCGGAGATGAGGAAGACCCTGCTTGTTAAAGAAGGCAGCTCCTTCACTTTGATTGTACCTTTTACAGGCAAACCTGCTCCCACTGTGACATGGGAAAAAGCAGATGTAGATCTGAGAGTCAGAGGATTGATCAACACCAGCAGCTCTGTTACCTCTATCACAGTGGAAGGAGCAACACGTGATGACTCTGGGAAATATGCAGTTAAACTGCAAAATGTTGCTGGATCTGCCTCTTTGACACTGATCGTGAAGGTTTTGGATTCACCTGGGCCACCATCACATGTAACGGTTAAAGATGTGACCAAGAACTCTGCCACTGTCACCTGGGACATCCCTGAGAATGAGGGAGGAGCTCCTGTCAAGAGCTACCTTGTAGATATACGGGACCTCAGCAGAAGAGGGTGGACTAGACTCACAGACAAATGTCGCAAATTGTCCTACAAGGTGTCTGACCTGGAGGAGGGAGGAATCTACTTCTTCAGAGTCACTGCTGAAAACGAGTATGGGATTGGTGTTCCTGCTGAAACCAAGGAGGGGACAAAAATGACAGGTACAATCTGCTTAGAATAAACACATAACATTTCTTTTTTTTTGTAAGAATAAAAAAAAAACCAATTATCGTGACTGCTGTAGTTCCTCTTTGTTGCATTAGAGGAATTCTGTTTTTGTTCTTATTAATGTTATCTGTTTCTGTTAATTTCAGATACAACAGACTGGGAGACAAATCCAGGAGCTTAGCTTTTCAGGGATGAAGAAATCATCTCCTGATCTTCCTGTCAAGATCTTTGTCTATTTCTCATCCTCATCCAGAGTTCTTCAGAAAAATAAATTAGCATATGCTCTGTGAATTATTATATTACCAGATATGGCATTTTTGTAGATACATAATTGTATTACTTTTTTTAATGTTTGTATACTAATAAGCAATATTAATGACTTATATCTTATAGGAGACAAAATTAATATGCCCTGATTTTGTTTGTTTTTGGTTAAAATAAACAGCCAAAATATGATGCTGTTCACTGCAAATTGACAATAAAATGAAGATGATTATAACAGTTATTAGAATTTAATGTTTGTTTTATAGTAAGCCATATTAATGACTTACATCTTATAGGAGAAAATACATTTATGCCCTGATTTTGTTTGTTTTTTGTTAAAATAAACAGCCAAAATATGATGCTGTTTGTTGCAATAAACAATAATAAATTGACAATAAAATGAAGATGATTGTAACAGTTATTAGAGTTTTACTTTGGATTTGTTAAGGGAAGTTGTATACTATTAACACTGGATGGCTTTGAGACATTCTAAAAGAATCCAAACAAGACAATATTAATGAATCAATTTAAACCAAATGATTACTGAATCAATTTCAGTAAAATATTTTCAGGTGTACAGTAAAATTTGAGGTAGAAAACTGAGACTTCACTTGAGTAGTCTATTTCTATTTTGTATACACTGTTCAATATTATAAGCATAAATGGCATCATTGCTGTGAGATCAGAGATAGTTGTTACTCACTGAACCTCCTGCAAAAAACCCTCCTGCATTAATTTCATAGTGTTAAATTTAACAGTAAGAAGGTGGGTACTTTAGATAGCCTACATAATAGTTTATTAAAATTTCACTGCACAGTTTTACTTTTCATTACATTCTTGAATGCAATAGTTTTACTTTTGCTGGAACAGATATTGTGGCATACTGAAGGACTTTAAGAATGGGGTGATGGCACTTTTGGTAATACTGTGATTGCAATGTTTCCAGTCTGATTCCATCCAGGGCCCTTTTTTTGCATGTCATTGTCTCTCTATTTTCCCCTTGTTTCCTGTCACCTCTCAACTGTTACTCTCAAAAAACAAAAAACAAAAAAAAAACCCAAAAACTTTGCAACACTCATCCCGCCAACATATTTAACATACAAGGACTACTGACTGAGCCGGGGTCCCCCTAGAATAAACTACTGTAAGAAACAACCGTCATGGCAAAACCTCAACCTATTTCTTTCTCGTAACATTAGTAGCTGTATAACTAATGACATCTTAAAACATGCCTTATTTTATTTTAGAGAAGTTACACTAAATTTGCATATTGTGTAAAACAAAAATAGACAAAGCACATGAGGAAATCTGTCTGCTGCATCTGTACTAGTCTCTTTCAAAATAGCTAACAGCCAACCTTGTAACCCTCTGCTAGTGTGTGGTACTTAAACTTAGGACCCATGGCAAACATGAACTCAATCAATAAATAGTTCTGTTTAGGCCTAGTACAACTGCATGGGTGGACTTGAGTTCTTTTGACTAGGGTCCCAAATACATTAGTAGGCTATTTTTAGAAATCACTCATTTACAGAGCTAGAGACAACAATGATATAAAGTCATTAAGAAAAAAAAGATTGACAAAGTCATGTGAAATTGGAATGATAGAGTAAAGCACCTGTGAGATATGACAAAACGCATAGACTTTGGGGTCTGTGGGAACCCCAGTCGGTAGGATTAACTTTACAAAATTAGTTATAATAGAGTCAGTGGTCCTCTAACGATACAATAGGATGAAAAAGCTTATACTATGCCCTTTATAGCCCTGTCACCTGTCTGTGTGTGCCATCTGTTGGTTGTCGCCCTTATGTACGATCTGTTTACATGTACGTCACTATACGTAGCTGACGGGAACGACAGGAGCCAGATCCCGGAAGTACGCGATGCGTGACTAACTATAGTCTAGTAGTTCGGTATTTAACCAAAGTGTTTTCAGCACAAAAAGGAAAGTTTCGAGATGGGCACTACGGCAAGTCAACTTGGGAAGGACTTACTCTCAGAGTACCAAGTAAGTGCCCAAAGGAAAGAAAACCAAATGCTATAACTTAACGTCATATCGTTAACCGAGTGGCTAAAGTTGAGAGCAGTTGTTGTAACGCCCCGTAATAACCAAGGATAACGCAATAGCGATCAAAAGACAACTATTAGAGCCTTGTCATCAGAAGTACGCATTTTTTTACTTGTGGTCTGTATTTGTACGACTTTCTATAAGGATAAAGTAAACTAAAGTAAACCTAATGTTACTAGCAGCTTCGCTGAACTATTTGCCATCACGCTTAAGCTAGTGTTGCTAATATCAGTGTTCAAACGATGGATGTGTTATAGGAACAATAATAAAAGTATTCAAACGTGGAAAAAGTTGTTTCAGGTTAGTCTGTGACTGTCATTGTAATAATACTCACTTTTACTTTCAGGAGCTGACATTCTTGACAAAACAAGAAATTCTCCTGTAAGTGATTATTTTTATTTATTTATTTATTTATTTATTTATTTAAATGATTTTAATTAGGGCTGCATGATATGGGAAAGAAGATCATGTTGCGATTATTTAAACAGAATTATTATTATCATTATTATTATTGTTGTTGTTGTTATTAATAATAATGTATATTCCGTAAGTCCTGTATAAAGTGCTCTATAAGGTTGAGAGTTGAGATGAGCTATATAAAGTGCAGTATGAATCACAATCACAATTAGTGAGAATGATCATTTTTGCATCACAGTTTTCATTTTCACTGAAAAACGTTTTACAAGCTATTAAAATCATGATGATACAAAATTAACGTCTCTGGCACTACAATATTTTGTTGTAATACTGATTTGTCACACATTTTTCCATTATCAAAAAAATGCAGCTTCTGTGACTGGGATATTGCACTTGGCCATACTGCTATTTTGATTAATTATGCAGGCCTTATTTTAATCAGTGAAACACTGCTTATTGCAATCCATCATTCAGCTTTTTTTTTGTTTGTTTTAGTGCTCACAAGAGATTCACTGAACTACTGACGAAAGATGAGAAAGACCTCCCAAATACCAGAGTTCCTATGGAGAGGATTCTTACTCTGCCAGAGCTCAAGGTGAAAAGCTGTATGATAGTAATCAGAGATGTGGTGTTATGTGCAGTGTAAATGTATGACTAGGTTTGTCTTGTGCTTTCTGTGTTCTTGAGGAAGTACTTCAAGTACTGATAAACTGTACTGACCCTTGTACTTGTTCCCGTCACAGTCCAACCCTTTTAGGAAAAGAATCTGCTATGTATTCTCAACATCTGAACAGAAAGATGGAGGTCTCACATTTGAGGACTTTCTGGACCTCTTGAGTGCCTTCAGTGACTCTGCTACTTTAGAAATCAAGTCCCACTATGCATTCCGTATTTTTGGTAAATAACTTAATAATAAAATATGAGCTGATTCTCAATCATACATGTAAGGCTGTCAATCAATATCATAAGTATACTGATGTTCCCAGACTTTGACGATGATGGAACTCTTGATGGTGGTGATCTGGAGAAGCTGGTTAACTGCCTGACGGGTGAGACAGATGACACAAGACTATCACCTGATGAAATGAGACAGCTCATCAACAATGTGAGTCAACTGTCACAACTTGTTCATGGATATGGGTGTATGTGCTCATATGTAGTATGTTTAACTTAAATGTTTTCACCTGGTTGGGCAAGTGAATCATAAATCTACTCACCATAAATCAATGTACAAATTGTTTTATTTATTAGCGGGTATCAAATAACAAAAACTAAATTGTCATGTGTAATCTAGGGCTGCAAGGTGTGTAAATTCCTAAGCCCAAGTTCATGTCTTAAAATGTCTCATTTTGTCACTGTAAAATCCAGAGATTTTCAGTTTGACATTGTAATAAGTTGAGTGGCTGAAAACAGCATTTTCTGCATTTTTTTGCAAAAAAAAAAAGAGAGACTTTTAACAATTAATTGATTATCAAAATAGTTAATAATTTAATTCCTTTTTTACCACTTGCCCAGTTGGACATTAATGGGTGTATGGTTATGTCATTGTTTCACTGATTGTGCTTATGTGCTTTGCTGTGCGTTTATGTGGTTTCTGTATGTGGTTATGGGGCTGCAAATGAAAATTAGCCTGTATGACTAAATCTGGCACATGTGCATGATTAAACTTAAGTGATCATCCCTTCTTAAATAAATTCTACAACATAAACTGCAGCGTCTCCTCTTTGAAGTGGAGAAAGACTAGATGGTTAAAACAGCTTGCGGTTGCGGATCGGTGCATCGATGTGACAGTGGGCTTAACATTTGTCTTCTTAACATATATTTTTTTAGATTCTTGAAGAATCTGACATTGACAAGGACGGAACTGTGAACCTCTCAGAGTTTCAGCATGTCATTTCAAGGTCGCCAGATTTTGTCAGGTGACTATAAATCTAATTACTGTTATCACCAATATGTAATTTACTCAGCACCATTTTGTTCCCTCTAACTGCTCCTGTAATGTTTTGCTTTTTCTACAGTTCTTTCAAGATTGTGCTGTGAAGACCTCTAGTAGGCTGTGGAAATGCGTCGCCCATTAACTCTCATATGGTGTTTAATTTTCAGATAGAACAATTTTAGATATTTGCTTTAAATTATATTTACCTGTGGATTTTACTGTCTTAACTGTTTTATGTTTGTGAAATGCAAAATCTGTAATTTTTTTATTTCTATACAGAAAATTAAAAATATTTCCAAAAACTAATTTACATTAATGAAGTTCCATTTTTATACGAATAAATGAAAAGAACTCGATATGTATATTGTACAAAATACATTTAATTGAAGTCTTGTTTTTGTTGTAATAAATTACACTTCCTTCCTGGTTTATCATCTAAAGTCCAGTGTCCATGTTTATCAAGGGGATTCCTTAGTATTTTTAAGCGCTACTTCCTTCTTCACAACAGCAGCAAAAGTGTTCCACGGCCCACAAACTACATCAACCACATGCATCTGCTGCTCCCTGAAGAACTCCACACGCTGGGGCTCATCTGAAGTGGTTAAAGTCTGGTGTCCAAGTTGGCCGTAGTCACCTGAAATAGCACAAGCAGGAAAGGTCAACATAAATTTTAAGTAGTGGTACAACATTACTGATGAATTAAAGGGTAACTGGGAACATGATAGAGAAATGTAAGACATTTGCAAGAGACCCAAAATCTGATGAGCTTACCCCAGCCCCATGTGTAGAGGTCACCTGAGGCTGAAATAAATAAGAAGAAAGAAAATATGAGATACAGAATCAATGGCATTGACTTGCCAAGAGAATATACGCATCAATATACACTTATGGTCAGTTGAGGTTTCCTACTTGTTACTGCAGCTGTGTGGCGGGAGCCACAGCTTATGGTTCTGATTTCACATGATGGAGTGATATCCAGCAGAGCTGGGAACGCCTGGATCGATATGAAAACCTCTTCTTGTTTGTCTCCTTCTTGTGACTCTTCAGCTGGAGACATGCTGCCATCTTGACATGGTGCTCCTGTTCAGTACAGTTCATACTGCAGTTCATATTACATTCCTTGCAATATACTGTATACGTAATTATATTACAATAAACGGTTCATACACCTTTTCCAGTCAAATTTAAGCACTTTTCAAGCATTTTCAAGGTGCATTTTCATGCTTTACCTGCACCTTACAGCTGTGGTAAATTCGATATTCATATACATACATTATATACTCAAAACAATTATTTCACTTCTTAATCACTTAAAATAATATTACTGTGCTATAAACAACCGCAGTTGCGTTTTTCGGGATAGCATTTGACACATTCAACTAGGGCTGGGCAGAATGACAAAATTTTCATATCACGTTTTTTTGAAAACTCATCGGTTTCATGGTATTTGACGGTATAGTGTTCTTACCCACATTTTCTTCTAATGAGAAAATAATTACTGCTGATTGGCTTTAAACAGCCCATTTTACTGTCATAAGGACTATATCTTTTTTTTTTTTCATGTCCAGACGCAGGTAAAAGCATGACCCCTTCAAAGTATGGTTAAATCGTGAAGTGCTGTAACTATCAGAATTGGGATTTATTAGTAAGTTTTCACATATAAGGAATTTGCTGTGGTAAGTTTGTGCATAACAATAAACCTAGTATGAGAAAAATGTGAATAAAGATGGAAGCAAGTACTGCAAGTCAAGACGCATACATAAAAAAATAGAAAATAGCTGCACAGTTTGAGCAAGAATGTGTAAAATACTGTCCAGGGATTGTGAAAAAGTTCACAGGCTACACAAAAAAATATTTGGATTGATGGAAGTGGAAATAGAGGTTTGATTGTGCTTTGAGTGAAATGTCCCTTCAATGTATTTCTCCAATATCTCATATGATAAGAATACAGATGTACCTGCTTGTCGGCTGTGTTGCTCCTGCAGTGTTTTCCTCAGACCTCGTGATGGAAGTCCAAGCTGGCCGCTTTCATTCCAGCCCCACACATAAAGATCGCCCCCGTCTGAAGAAAAGGACATTTGAGCTCATTGCTTTTTCTCAGGTTGAGGGGTTATTCACACTTTTCACTGCCAACATCTTGTATGACACTTACCACTGATGCAGACAGAGTGCCAGCCTCCTGTAGCAACACAGGTCATGGGCATCCCCCAGAGTGCCTCCACTGCCCTGGGCTCCTCCTCAGAGGTGAGGCCACCGTGCCCCAGCTGACCATGGCTGTTGAATACACACATGCACACACAATATCCAGATATAGGTCAGCTTTAGTTTAGTTTACTTTCATTTATTTTGTGTATTTGTGTGTACTCACTTTCCCATATGACTTTATAAGACAGCTAGTACACTCTAACACAAAATATGGCAGAATAAGCCAACAGTACAGAATATGAGATGCAGCAAAATCTAAAGCATCCTTTACTTTGTTTACTTTGTGGCCCATTATGATGTTTAAAATACTCACCAAAAATAACTGTCTACTACCATTGTAATATTATTAAGACAGATGTGTGAATATTAGGTGTACCTGCCCAGTCCCCAGGTATACACAGATCCAGAGGCAGTGAGAAGGATGGCATGCTCTGCACTCAGTGCCAGACTCTTGGCTTTCAGGTGCGGTGATAAGGAGCGGTAGAAGGGTGGTTTTGCGGCTATGTAACCCCCAGGGACCAATGGGAGATTCAGAAGGTGTCCTGAAAAGCAGCAAGAAGTATATTTTTTAGCTAATCGTCAACCTACTTCTATTAGATGTCAAAGGAGGTTAGGATACACACATTACCAGAGCTCTCTGCTTTTATTTCCATGCTCCATGATGGAGTCTTGTCTTCCTTCTGCAGGTCCCAGGACTCAATCCTGTCTGGGAAACTGAGGGTCAAGTGCGATTCACTGATGGCGGCATCTTTACATCCACGGATCTCTTTGACAGAAATACCACAGGACTCACTGGCCGCCCCAAAACCTGACAGACACACACAGCTGTCACCTAGCAATGAGAAAAAATAATACATGAGTTAAGATAGGATGAAATAATAATACAATTATGTAAACAAGACACAGACGCAGTTTTGAAATGTTGGTATAATCAGTATCTAAATAAAGACTGTGATATTGCAGACCTTCTATTTATATTACAATCAGTACTAATGTCCAACCAGAGCTGTAAAAGTTGCTTTATATCAAACAGACTCACCATCCAAATGCAAAGATGCTCTGCGACTCCAGCTTGCTCTCATCTGACAGCAGTCACGTTTGTTTACATGACAAGCTAACGTTAGCTCTCTTGGGCTAATCACTTTCACTTCCTTTGCTGGGTCGTTACACTCTCCTTTAATTACTTTCTCACGGACATATATCTGTCCAAATGCGTTGAAACCGAATCCAAACCAACGCATTGGACTCGCTTTAACTCTGCGTAGTTTCTCATGGAAATGCAGCTGAGCCGTGCAACGCAGTTTCCTGCAAAGTTTCAACACTCACTAGTGTGTTCAGAACCAGGGTGTACTGCGCATGCGCTTCAGTATTGACACAGATGGTGAAGATGTGTGAGATCACCTTGTTAAATAATTAACATTTATCCCTGTAATTTTCACCACTTAGGTTCAGTATTGATTCTAACGAATGTGCATTTTGTAAAACTCAATAGAAACAAATAAACAACAGATGTGTATTTGTTTTTGGAGGATTTTCACCATAGGGAAAATGAATGATTTGATTTTGCCAGCTCTGGCTTGACTTCATAATGTGGACAGAAAATGTGTTTTTATCTACAATACCTTGGTATTACTTGGCAAATATTTTCTACACAAATGTAATTTTTTTAAAACCACCCAGCATTTCATTATATTCTTGAAAGAGTTGTCTTTTTATTTAGATTCATTCAAATGGCTTTTATCCAAGATAGCCCTGTTTCTATATAAATATGTCTCAGTTGTATAATTTAAAATTATTAATAAAATAAAATAATAATTTTATTATTTAAGAATCGGGGGTGGGGGGGTGGGGGTGAGATGGGTAACACGGATTCAATAATACACAAATTTGTATGCAGCCAGAGGTTTTATTTTTTTCTTTCCATTTGTTCAGACAAAACCACCAGCCATACAGTGAAAACTCTGGGAATGTAGTGGAGTGAAAATAATAGTGACAATAATAAACATTAAAAACAAAAAAAGCAATTAGATGAATGAAATATTTGTGGTATTGGTGTGTTGTTTAGGGCAAAATATTATAAAAAGAATGAATACAGTAGTGTATAAATGGAAAAACGCAATGATTTGGGGGAATAATAGAGACAAATAAAAACATTTGCAAATAACAAGGAATGACAATCTTTAGCACAAATGTATAGAAATGCCTTATTGTGGAACACAGTATAATTAAGATAAATACAATCAGTGGAAAAGCGATGTGAAAGACAAATCAATGCTCATCAACTGGTTTTCATTTTAAAGATGAGTATTGCTGCTGCCAGAAAAAGAAAAACAGATTAGTATCACAGTATAATGTGGAAAGTATATTGTTATAACAACATATTTTTCTGTTATAGCAAACTTTTCTGTTTTAACAGTATACTATTTATCTTATCATAAAACATTTAATGTTTTAACAGTAAGTTACCAAGTTATAACATGAAACATGGCATAACAAGATAAATGGTATATTTTTGAGAATAAGAGAGGTCCTTGTTTGTTTCTTGTTATTACAAATTTGTATGTTGTAATAACATGAAAATATTCTGTTGAAAGGTGAAAGGTTTCTTGTTACAGCAATAAAACTTTTCACATTGAAATGTGATGCTGATTCGTTTTTCTTTCCTGGCATGCCAACAATACGCTGCTGTATCATTTAATACCTTTCTTCAATAATTTCTTTTATTGCTTGCCACAGTTTTTGGTTATGACATGTCAACTCTTCAGGATCAGCTTGTACCCATCCAGACCAAAACTGATTTCCTGCAAAAGTGAAATGACTTCACTGGTCCCACATAATACTCAAAGCACTTTAACATTGCCAGAAGGCATATCCATCCCACTGCAGCTGTGTTTTCAGGCTTCAGTTCCTTTGCGGTTTTCCATTCCTTCCCTGGTCTTGATGATGTTGTACTCCACAGCCTTGTCCAGACAGTTCTGAGCTATCTTAGAAACAGCTTCCGGCATACTCTCTCCTCCCTTCGTCAGGACAGACAGAATCTCCAGAGCTTCACTCTCCATGAGCGTTTCAGCCAGACTCTTCTCCGCCTGCATCATGTTATGAACTATGACCACGCCACGATGACGCAGGTCAGATATTTCACTGAGCAAAAGCGCCTGTATAATCTCTAGCCAGTGGGTCGTCTACGAGAGGAGAAAACAACAGGGACTTGTGAGCTAAAACAGAAAAATCAATCATTGTAGTATGTGACAGTGCTGAGCTGATGGATGTGGGCTTACCGTTCCAGGGATGCGGGCACACAGCTCAGGCTGCTCAGCAGTCAGCATGGCCAGAGTTCCTGCAGCAGCTTTCCGCAGCCTCTCGTCCTCCTCTCCACTGAAGAGCACAAGCAGCTTCAGGCGGTCGTTCCCTGTGGCCAGATACAGCTTCTGCACCTGAGGACACACCAAACACCCACCACTTTTACTTCAACTTTTCAAGAAATATGCACTATGCTACACTATACCCAAGATGAAAATTGCATAGCTATCTCAATCTGTATAAATTTATGGGTATATGAGTATATATGCCAATGTCACACGTACAAGTATTTTCTTTATTTTTTATTATATTAATTTAGTAATTGGATCTCCATGAAATATTTTGAGTGTGCTTATTTGGGCCTTTTCTTATATTCTTTTTTGTATTATTAACATCATTTCCTTTTTTGTTTTTATTTCACTTTATTCAGTGTCAATATGTGAGTCGAAATTTATGTGCATTCATAATGTACAGTGGAAATGAACAGATGTGTTATGCACCCTCAATATTTCATATGCGTTGTTTCCTCCATAAATCAATGAAAAAGGAAAAAAACATTAAAAAGACAAATGTGCAAATGCAACAATCTATGAATATGTGTCTTACCTCTGTGCTTAAAACCAAATTACACATGCACTCTGTGGCAGATGCTCGGACCAGGTCGTGCTCCTCAAACATGTAGCCTTCAATTTTTGGGATAGCCTTCTCCTTTATGATCTTTTGTCTGAGAAAAACATAAATAAAAGAAGACACTCTTAAAACTGGTACCAAACTTTGATGTCAGAATAAAAGATACACTATGGATGGAAGGAAATGAAAACTCAAGACTTGAAAGCAAAAATATTTCAGTGACATTATAAAATCCAAGAATAATAAAACATAAATAAGATGCCAGTGAAATTTCACAGTAGAGGAAAGCTTTGGGCCTGTCTGCCATGTGTGAGTGCTTTGTTGCCTGTTCACTGTCTGGCCCATATTTACAGGTATATGTGTGCATAGATTCTTACACTTACATTCTTGGACTTCTCTCTGATGTAAAAAACAGTATTAACATTGTCAAACTATTAGCACGATTAACACTGAGTACATATCGAAACACTTGCATCTTGACCTGCATTTTGTTTATCACCTGAGTCTTGGATTTGACCCCAAACTCCTACAAAAACTTTGGTAAGAATATTTTAACTGTTTCACTGGAGGGAAACAACACTAAGACCGTGCATGTTTAACCATAAAAATGACACATAAATCTTTAACTACCTTTAAAAAATGCTGCTCCTTTCTTTAAGGAAAGAAGATTTCTCAAATGCACGAAAGTAAAACAAAATAATTATACCCTGGTTTGGTTTCTGCAAATAAGTTAAATATTTGTGTATCATTACAACTGACTGTTTTGTACATGTATTATTGGGAGAGACTGCCCCCTAGTGGCCAACCTGAGTCTCTCACTGATGCCAGCCAGGTTGGTGAGAGCCATGAGTGCTTCGAAGTTCTGCAGCAGGGTGCATTCAAGACTCAGAAGACTGGCGAGGGGGCGCACCACCTCATAGATCTGACAACAGAAAGTGAGACAAGGTTAAACTGGAATTTCCTTAGTTTTTTTTTTTTTTTTCAAATTAAATAGGCTGCAGTTCAGGATGCAGTTCTCACCCTTTCTCCTGGGAAGGCAATCTCTGGGTTAGATGTGATGGTTATTTTTGCCAGCGCTTGTGCTGCTTTGATTTTCCCTACATCTGTGTTGTCGGATGCCAGTGGGATCAAAGCCTGTGTAGGAGGACAGTAAACATAAATCAGGTAAACCACAGATACAGCAAGAGGTTTAGATCACTGTGCGGGCTAAACTAAGTATATTTATCAGGGTGCTCTACCTTTCCTCCACCCTGTGCTACCACTGTGCCTCTGTCTTCCTGTCTTTCCACCAAAGCCAAGAAGACCCTGCCGTGAGAAAAGGCATTAACAGAAAATCTAGAGAGAGAACAATAAGTGAAAAGGACTAAAGCATTGTGTCCACCAAATTGTTTTTCCCAGCTGAAAATGCCAGCATTCTTCTGAAAACACTCAGTTGGGGGCACATGAGCACATGGGGGTGCAGCAAAATTCAAGATAAGACAGAATTTATCAACTCTCAGCAACCAGAATAAAATTACCAAATGTTGTCACTCATGCCGAGGGCATTTGTAGCAGAGTATAAGAACATGGGGCTCCCATTGGAAACAATTTAAAATACTTTGGTGGACACAGCCCCTTGCAGTCATTTTCCTACCTGGCGATACACTCCCTACAAGCCTCTGTGAGGGCAGGACTCTCCTGTTTGACCATACAGACCAACGCAGACACCACACCTGCCTCCAGCAGCTTCACCAGTCTTTTCTCCACATAGGAAGGTGCATCCTGATACATGAGAAGACAGACATATTTATGTAAAACAGCCAGGTTTTAGAGCTACTGTGCAATATTAAAGGTATATTGTGCGATATTTGCTCTACGTGAAAGCTTTTTAAATGGTACCTTGGGGTGCTCCTCAGGCACGTGCTGCTTTGCATACTTGGCCAGCTCCACCATCTGTGGGTCAGGCTTCTCCACATCATAGCTGTTGGTGCAGTTTACTAATGTGGAGCCCACAGCAAAGAGCACTGTCTTATCCTCAGACTGCAGGAACACAAAGGAAAACAACAAAGTTGTCAACTATCCCAGTCAACATTATAAAAAGTATGTGTATGGTGGTGTCAAATACTACACAAAAATAAATACCAAAATAACCATTTAAGTATGAAAACCTACAACAACAGCCATCAATCAAACCTTTGCTAGTTCACACATGGCCAAGAGAGCGTTCTTATCTTCCACTAAATCCTCCTTCACATCAGCATCAAAGGTGAGGTAGGCGAGACCTTCCACAGACCATCGGCGCGACGCTGGGGGCAGAGACTCATTACACAGCCACCTGAAAGTGAAAGAAATACGGCCTGCTTCTTATTTCAAATCCAAGAAACCACGTATTATCTGCTGTTTTTAATTAATTAAGTTATGCAACAATGTGTATCAGACATGCCACATTCCTCTTGGTCTATACCCAGGTTCAAGATTCAACACATACTTCCTGCACTGTTTGGCAAGCTTTAGTGTGGATCCCTCTGCAAACTGCTTCATGCTGAAGTCTGTCCCTCCCGCTGATCCAAGCTTGCACAAACCCTGTGTAATAACCATCAGACACCGTAGTTAATTTCTTTTTATTTAGAGATGTTCTTTTCTCCAACTGTCTGAAATAAATATACTTTTGCTGCAGTACTTACCACCAGGGCTCTCACACGTATCCTGTCATTCTCGCTCTTCTTGTAGAGGTCCTTTAGAAGTGCCACTCCATTGGCTGTGATGAAGGAGGCTCTCTTGGCCTTCCCTGCAGCATGAATGAGAGCCTCGACTGCTACCTGCTGGTGAATAACATCTTGGGAGGCACAAAGAGAGATCACTGCATCCATCATTCCAGACATCTCCAGAGTCCTGTTCCCCACGTCGCTCGGCCCTTGAAGGAGCACAGATACTGTCTGGATAGCTCGCAGCTTGGCGTTCAGGCCAGATCGGCTAAAGTGTGTCCTAGAGAGAGAAACATCAGTTAGAAAGTCAGTGAAAGAATACCACTTTTTGACTTATGGTCTGTAATAGAGCTGAACAATTAATTAAAATTTTATTGAAATCACAATCTGGCCTACTGCAATTTTCAAATCAAAGGAGGTAAAATATTTGTTAAAAGCAAAATCTGTGTCAAAATGCCAAACTAAATATTGTGTCCTGGCCTATACATCATATTCCACAGACCTAAAAAAAACATATTTGTTCAGTACAGATTGCTGCAAAAAACATCATAATTTATTTTAATTTGGATTTTACGATGTAAAAACTATCATTGCAAATCATACCACAATTGCAAATAGATATTTTTTTCTAAATCATTCAGCCCCAGACTGCAATAAAGATTAATTACTGCAGTATGAAGCAGCTTAAGTGACAGAGATTTGGGAAATTAGTAACCCAACTTTCAATGGTCAACTCACTGGACATATTCTTCACATAGTTTGTTAAAGTTCTCCCTCTCTTTGTCGCTCTTTAGGTCATCGTAGAGTTTGTTAAGCAAAACGGAGCAGCTCATGTGGGAGTTGTCTGTCAGACGTGGTCCCTCTGAGAGCTCAGTGACTGTCCCAGCCACCTCCAGGATCTTCTTCAGTCCTGCGGGAGGAAAGGGAGTTAATTTATCTGTCTGCGGCGATGTCAGACAAAAATGGTGATAGAATGTCTGAAATGTGCTGGGGCCCATTTCATGACATTTGAAGACAGAATAAACACTTCTTTCTTTTTCCCATAGTAGTGCAGCTATACTGAAAAACTGAAACAGGTCTTTTTGGCAGGTCTATGTCTGTTTTATATCCATCATAGCATAGGAATGTGATAAGTTCTACATAATGTGCAGGTGTGTTTCATACCTTGGTCTATCACCCATAACGTGAGGGAGTTATCTGGGTTTTTCAAAGACTTGCGGGGAACTTGTTTGACCAGGAGGTTAATAGCACTATCTCTGCCCGGCCCGGACACATCTGATGCTGGCATCATTTCCAAGAGGTGGCGTAACATTGAGCGTAGCTCCTTAGAGGGTTCTGTGACAAATTCATACAGTCAGATATCATAAAAAGCACAGTAGAATATGCTGATGTACAAAAAAAACACACGTGTAGTCAATATAAACATGGTAAGAGTCAAAACTTACCAGGAAGTATGGCTTCATCTTTCCCTCTGATCTCTCTCCTCATTCCCTCTGTCAGAGCCTCAAACATCACCTGCAGCAGGTGGCAGGCAGCCAGAGACACACTAGAGCCTCCTGATCCCATTACTGCACACAGCTGCTCCATTCCCAGCTCATTCACTATAGCCATAGTCTGGCAATAAAACGGTGGATGTCAGCGATAAATAGCAGCAAAGCAACTGATAAGAGTTACTAGCATGGTGAATAGGACACATGCATGGATATATCAACAATGAACAATGTACAGACTGAAGGGAAAAATAAATTAAAAAGACAAAATACAATTAAGAGGACCATGACTTTGGATACACAGCCTGTGTTAGCTATGTTTTCCAAGACTGAAAAGTTTGCATGTTTGTTGAAAAGGTACTTCAAACGTGATGCAAATAATAATTTTGGAGGGAACTGTGAAGCTTACTCTGGACTGATGCCCAGTGCACAATCCAACCAGGGTCCTCAGGGCTGAAAGAACAACATCCTCCTGCTTTGACTGAAGAAGTTTCTGTATCAGCTTCACTCCATCATTACGGAAGATCTGCTCAGCTCCTGCATCTTCTCTTGATAATACCACTAGATTCTGAGCAGCCTAGAATTGAATAATATGCCACATTACTATGGTGCAAGACAACTTAACAGACAGATCAAGATACAATGGATAAACATCCATAAAGTAATTAAAGGGTGAGTTACAGCACTTTACAATGTTCCTGCTTTATCAGCCACCCTTACCTTTTGTCGATCTGAGTCTTCTGCAGATGCATCTAAGAGGAGGGAGAACATTTGCTGCACACGAGCATCTGTGGAGTTTAGTTGCTGCGACTACACAGTTGAAAGAGAGAGAGAAAAAAAACGTAATTAGTAACAGTTTCTTCAGAGTACTGTGTCAGATAAGATTAAGAAAAACCTCGTTGACCTTCATCCACTTTATTAAAGAAAACCAAACATATCACCTTCAGCTGAATCTGTGCTCCAAGCTGTCTGAGCAGATCCTGAAAAGCTTTGTTTTTGGGCTCCAGCTGGGCACACCTCTGAGCATCCATGAAGGCCTGGTCAAGCCGGCCAAGTTTCTGGTAGGCCTGAGCTCTGCGGAACCTGGCTTTCACATCACCCGGGTCATTATCAAGAGCTGGGCAGTGACAGACATGACACATTCAATATAACTTGTACATACATCCATAAATCTTAATTCAGTTAGAGTGACAGCTCATACAGCAGAACAATCTATAATTACTACTTTGTCCTGAAATGTGAAACATACAGACTTAGAATTGCTGTAAATAGTTTCTTCATCAAAGATAAGACAGTTAATAGGCACATCATCGGTATCAGCTGATACCAACTGGCTTTATAATGAAACATAGGTATTGGTCTGAAATGGACATTTCTGCCAATACGGTAAGCTGATAAGATGGTGATTTAATTATGCACACATGACGAAAGTATATCACTGATGTGGAGGTTTTTTGAAATGTCCAAAACTGATAACAAAGTTGCTATTTGCAATGAAAGCTCAATATCTGTCATGTGAGAAGAAGGAGCCAGTTGCATTCCTTCAACACTACAAATGTAACTGCAAATTTTAAGAGCCATCATCCTGCTCATTACAATGAATTTGTTAAGAACAAAGATGCAACAGCAGAAAATAAAATTGCCCACATTTAGAAAAGCATTGTATTTTATGTTTGGATCTGCCAGTGGGCCACCATGATAAGAGTAGGCATAATAATTTGATCATTACATTACAGGAAAAGCTGGATGATCTCTGCAATTAGGTGGAAAAATGTGCACACGTCAGGATCAGCATTTGGCCAAAATGAGTTCGAAAATATGGGCATATCAGGTATCATCAAAAATCCAAACCAAATGTCATTCAGGATCCAGGTTTGGGGTAACCTACAGCCCATAAGTCCAAACCTCAGCAGGTCATTAAAAAAAAATCTACCTAGAAAGACAGATTGCAATCGAGGTATAGTAAGCTCATTTGTGAATTTAAGTGTCCCATCATTTAAGCTAAGATCAAAGCATGTGTGTGCAGCACTCAGTCTTCAATGAACTTCACAATATCCTGACTGTGCCCACCTTTGGAGGCATCAGCCTCTGCCTTGTTATACTCCTCCAGCTTCAGGTAGCAGGCAGATCGGTTGCGGTACAGAACTGCACTCTCTGCTTGTTTGTCACTCAGCCTTAATGCTTTGGTGTAACAGCAGACAGCGCCCTGCATGTCTCCTGCTTTGAAAAGGGTGTTCCCCTCCTCCTTCAGGGCTGCAGGGTCCTGGGTGAGAGAGAAAAAGTAGACAACAAGAGCTCAGGATGACAGAAATGCTGAAAGGAGTGTAATCTTCAACGCTAAAAGGCTATCTAGCTAACAGCGGTCACCTTACCTTCTCTTTTTCACTCACACTCATCTCCATGGCGCTACAAACAACACGGTGGTATGTGAAACAGCGAATAAGTAGTTTAATTGTACTCTATTTTGTCACAAACACCGCTAACTTCAGTGAAAACATGTTACTACTTCCTCCACTTCCGGGTGTCCGGAGCACGGTGATGACGTTTACGTAAAAGACACGCCCGCATGCTCACGCTCCATGACCATAATAGGAAGAGAGGAGAGAGAGCAGTCCTGTCTCCATCTCCATCTGCTTTATTTGGTTACATTTTCATTCTGTGGCTTTCTTCAGCCAACACAGACACAGAGGGTTTTATCCACCTGCTGAAATAATAAAAGAAGGATGTTTCTGTGAGCCAGCAATTAAAGGTTTGGATGCATTCAGTTATAGGAAGTATTTTAATGTCTCAGGTGGTCTAATTACTCAGTGTTGACCATTTACTTGTGTCAAAATTTATTCATTAACAACCTGCAACATTTTCAACTACAGACTTGAAAAAAAAGCACTTTATAATGATGACTTATGAAAATGTATAGCCGCAGACATTGGTGGCTCATTAGAAAGTGAGAAACTAATGAGCATCTATTGATGAATTACCAACATTATATCTAACAAACAAAAAACAGCTATCATTATATGACACTCAGGTTCATCACTAGCCAGTTTACAAAACAGTCATTCAGACAACAGAGCAAGACATTTTTATAGAAGTAGCCTACAAAAGACATTATACAGAATTCAAATGAATGGTCTCACAGGGTACCAGCACATATTGGTGTTAAAGGAAATGAAATGGCAGATAAGGCTGCAAAGGAAGCCACAAAAATAACTACATGCCAAATCAAAAATCAAACAATTTAAGAGAGATCGACAGAAAGGGAGTTCAAAGAGAAGTGGGAGAAGTGTGGTGTGCAGGAAGGAGTTGAAGAGATGGCACAATTTTGTCAAGACTGAGATTTGGACACCTGGGACTTAACAGCACACTATAATAATAACTCATAATACAGGCAGATGTGACTACTGTGGGCAAAAGAAAGTTATGCTACACTGCCAGAGATATGAGGAAGAAAGGAGACACCTGATTCAAAACCTCAGAAAAATTAAAGTATATTTTAATTTAATAGATATTTAACAAAAGAACTCAAGACGTGTGTTATTGAGTTATATGTCAGTATCTTAGATTGACAAATATGATTGAGGAGATATGAGGGTGGTTTTTTTGGAGTAGTGTGAATATTAGAAATTCAGATCCTCACTCGATACCAGTTGGTGGCAGTAATGCACTAATTTGTTTTTTGCCAGCTGCCAATAAACCTCAAAAAGAGAAAGAATAAGCAACGGTGAAAGTGATTTTTTTCTATCAGCAGAATATGACCAAAATTAAAAATAATATTCAGACGTGTAATAATCATCTGAAAATAAAAATTGTTCTGTTTTTGTTGCCTTAGAATGAATGTTGCATCGCCATGTTTCTACAGTAGCCCTGAACAGAAAAACAAGATACAGCCTGTTGCTTTTCTTTTCTTTTTTTTGCAAGTTTTGCAGCCATCACAGATTCTCCTAATGCTTCGAAGGGGAGGGTGAGACAAGGTTTTTGCAATCTGCAAGGTCAGTGCTAGATGCCATGAAATCCTATCCTTTAATAAAACCCTCATACGCCTTTTGTAAAAAATGCCTTTAAAAACATGGTACCATGTATGTTTAAATTTATAGTTAAAGAAGCCACAACCACTATAGACACAGATTAGACTACAGATTAGACTACACAATATTATATTACACCTGATTATACAATCATACAAAACTAGAAAACATTCAAAAACCCGCCAAATTTGGCACATACATCAGTACTGGTAAAAATGTACACGTGATAAGCTTGTATACAATGGGTGTGGCTTTTCCACACCCTTTAAACAGCTGCTCTGGCATATGGCATATAGCATTTCACCCATGTGCAAGAAAATTGGTACACACATGTATCATGCCCAGACACACAAAAAAGTTGATTGGACCCATCGCCTAAACCCAACAGGAAGTTGACCATTTTGAATCTCCTAGTTAATTTGGGCATTTTCCATATGTTTAACATATTTTCACAAACTCCTCCTACACGATTCATCATAATGACTTCAAATCAATCACTGTCTGCCATCTACACTACTTTGTGATCAAAAGTTATTGAAAGATTTTGCTTTTGTTGAAGGACGTGGCTGTGATGTAGCGTCAAATTTTGATGTCTCGCCATTAAACACGAAATAGCTATAGCTTTGGTGTAAATGGTCCAGTCTATTACCACCCCGAACACATCTACTTGCTAATCAGGAGTCATGGTCATAACGCCACCTAGTGGAGACAGGAAGTGTCATCGAATTCCTTTCTGTGGTGTCTGAAGTGTGTGAAAATTCAGCACCTAGTCAACCGGTCGGCATCTAGAGACATGGTCACGGACCAAGCACACCATGAAGGGCATGGGGGTGCAAGGCCCCATACAACACTGCTTGAGGCTTTAATTTCTTCTGAAATGCAGTCCATCAAAATAAAGGAAACACTCAAAAAGAGTGCCTATAAATCAGAATTATACTAATGCACATTTCAGTAAGTATATGAGGTGGATTATTTTTTTTTTAAAAATCATGACAGATTAAAAAAACAAGAATGTCACTGTCAGTTTTTGGAGCAAAAGTGAAAATGACCTCGTATTTTGAGTATTACATAGACGTGCCATAAATTGTTAACCGTGTCTCCTTCTAGGTCAACACAACAAAAGTGTCCTGGTATGGGATTTCCTACATCAGTCACCTAGGGACTCTCATTTACCAGGACACCAAGGCACTATTATTATGTTTCCTCTGTTGCCGTGGAGACCAGGTAGTTCCCTTTGGGCTTTGTGTTCAGGTACACCTGTTAGGACTCTCATATTACTAAGGCAGCTTTGTGACTTCAGAAGAATATCCAACATGGATAGTTGGTATATATATATATATATATATATTTGCATATATCCTCAGGGGTGGGCTTGCTGTGAAACCTCTTACATTCCTGAGCCACAGGAGACCCACAAGGCTCAGCAACAGCACCATGCAGGGATCCAAAAGAGAAGAGCCCAGGCCTGAAATCACAATCGAAACCAGCTGTGTAAACATTTGTTCCTTATCACAACTTTGTTGCTTAAGAGATTATGCTTTCAGAAGAGGATTCTGTCAATGCTGGCGTACTTTCTGGTACCCAACCTAATTTTTAAGTCTGGAAGTGACACATTTTGAATGGCTTTGTAGATCCCATGAAAGGTTATCAGTCTCTTGTGGCTAGAGCAAAACCAAAACAACACCATCTGTTCCTGTCATGTCCCACACAGTCTGCTAATTAATTATTGAAGAATGAGCTATGCTCCTGTTTCCATAAACACATAAAGAGTTCCTGAATGAGCCATTAAAAGAACACAACAATGTGACTCACCTGCAAGGCATCATTACATGTTCCTCACTGGGCTTCTCAGGTGTCGTTTACCTGCACAATGGTGTTCGTTTCTCTGCAGGAGGCTGGCCTTTAGCTTTAGTGATACAATGACAGAATGAATGGACAGCACTGCTTGAGTCCCTCTGGCTAAAGGCAAGGGGCTCAAACAGGGAGGTAGCCAGTACAGGAGCCACAGAAAGCCCATAACGGTACCATTGTAAAAGTTGCACAGTTACATAATGTACATTAGCCTTAAGAAACACACTCTACTCCCAATGTTAAAGCTCTCTGACTGCAAAAGGTAAGTGTGTTGCCTGATATAGATGAAAGTAACCTCCACTGTAGTTCAAGCAAGTTACTATCCTATATGATATATAGTCTCAATGAAAATAAAAATCCAACGTGCAAGTTTTTTCCAAGGCACACTGTAGGGTTATACAAAATAAAAGACCCCTCCAGTGAGAATCACATTTTCAATCTTGCTAACATGTCCATGTGGTGTTTTTTATGTGTTAGAAGACATATCAGGAGTAAAATAAGGAGTAAACACCATGTCTGAGCATTTCTTGCTTTGAAACTGCAGTGAGCAAGGGCATACTCAAAATTACAGATTCAGTCAGGCTGGGTGTATGACCTCATAAACCTAAAGAGCCAATCCTGTTAATAGAGGAGTGACGCTATACATATCATTAGCGACGATGCCCAACTTCATTGTAAATGGCAATATGATACTAACTGTGTTTAGTAAAATACTGCTGGAACTGGCATGAACTGACTCCAACACTCCACTGACCTCACAGTCTTCAGTCTACATTTTGGACTCTCCAAAAAATCATCCAAAGGCTTCATGTTGACACAACAAATTCAAATTCATCTTTAATTTTGTTTATTGTGCATTTTGTTTCTTTGTGGACAAAGTGTAGGGAGAGTCTGTAACTATAACTGGCACATGTTACCATTAATTAAGAAGAAGAAACTTTAGATTGTATAAGTTTAGAAAATGGAAACTCCAAATACTCGAGCCTGACACAGGGCTCAACACTTGACCAGGGCAAGTAAACTCTGCGTTCAGGCGATTAGAAGGCCTCAAGCAGTTGTCTGATCAGGCAAGTGAAAAATAAATGTGAAGATGTCTTCATCATCTGTTTTTCCATATTTCTGGCTGTTTGGCAGCTCTGATCTCCATTGCACTGCATGATGGAATAACAAGTGACCTTGTTTCTGGCTTATAGCATTATTATCTGACTGACACGATCTACCTGAGTCTTTGCTACCAGTGATATTCTTTGGCACTAGATAGAATAAGATAAATAACATTGTGTTTTAGGCATACTGAACCTTCCTGAAACAATAACAGCCTGTCTGCAAAACATCTGGTGCTCTCTTTTCTTGAGATAAATAAAGGCCATATGCAGCTTTTATACTGCTTGATGATTAAATCACCCTCTTTATGTTCATGGCCAGTAGGCACTCTGCTCTAACTATTTTGGGCAGGTACTGAGGATTTGACTTAATCCGCAGATAACTGAGTAAACTGAATAAACCCTGCAACTCCACACCAACACATAACTGAAAAACAACACCAAAGAAAGATTCTGGTGCAGCCTGACAAGTGCACTTTGTGCCCATTCTACTCCAAATGTGTGGAGACTGCATAATTATTAAAGATTTTTTTTTAAATAATACTTTTGAAACTGTTTGTTCACAAAAGATTTATATTTCTCATTCATGCAAGCAAATTGCATGTTTTTTGGCATGTGTGTAAAGGAGTTAAAACGGTTCTCTACAATTTGCACAATGACCACTTGCATATGGCCCACTGACCAGAAATGATGAGTTGAATCTCTGTAAAACTCTTGGCACTTTCACTTTCACATCTGTTCATTGTTGGAGCATCACATGCAATATGATCCATGCAGTTACCAAATCTGTTAGACATACTTGCATAATCCATAAATATCTATAACATGGAATGTTTGGACTTAACATGAAAGACCAAAAATGAACTTTCTGTTTACAGTACATGTAATGCATTGCTACAAATAAATTTACTGAATACATGCAAATGTGCATATCATTTGTCTGTGTACTACAGTTTTGAACAGTACTGACTTTTCTCAATAAACTTCTACCTACTGTTAAAATCCGAAAGCTCATTGAGATACACGACAGCATTCAGATAAAACTGATGATCTAGTATAACACAGTTAGCAAACAGTGTCAACAGAAAAGTTGAACAAAACAGAGATTTGTATGTAAGAAACATTTCCAGGGTTGACTGCCATGCTGAAAAAACATCTGAACAACATCTGTTTTGGCTGGGTTACTACCTTTTGCAGACATGCAATGTTTTTTTCATTGTCCCATCAATACACTGATTTATACTGAACTGACCTGTGTTGCATTGTTGCCCTATTGCTGCGATTATCTGTGTGCTGTTCGATCTGGTGGTTCAAATTAATGACAAGTGGGTTCATGACAGAGTGTATTTTTGTATCCATGCAGGGGACTGACATTTAAATTTTCAAACATTTAATTTTCAGATGAACTCGCAACCTAGCAACCTAAGAACAAATCAGGCAAGTTGCTGCAAACCATGATGAAATATTTTGCTAACAATCATAAATCCTTAAATATATATCACAGTCATACAACATGTGCCCCATTGCTCCAGCTTCTTGATAACAACCCCAGCATAAATCATCATCTCTTCATTCTGCTTGGGGTCCAGTAGGATTTTGTTTGGACTGCATCAGTTTTTTTAGTGTAGCCAAACTCACAAATTACCATTTCAAATAGAGTAGTGCCCTGGTCTTACTAGGGTATATGTTTTGTCATGTCCCAGATTAAGTCATTTTTGGACTTTTCTATTTTGGACTTTGGTGTATCAGAGCAGATGATCAAACCAGATGCAGTTGTGACCTACTATCATGGGTGCAGCCCACACAGTAATGACCTATGTGATTCTTCTGGCTCATATACTGATTATTCACTGGAAACAACAGCTACCCACATACAATATTTTAAAGTTTTCAGTGTGTCTTTCCAGACACAATGCACCAGTTATTCAGGATGATTTACAGACCTAATTGTAAATTCAGTTCATGAAGGCTATTTCTTTTGTAGATTAATGTCTCTTGTATTATGTATCATTACAGTTTGACACAATTCTGTATCTGAACTGCTGAGTGGATTGTTCTAAATATTACAATAATTAATTAGCAATAGGGCCTAACTATTATAGGTAACTGGGTCATGTTAGACATAAGGTCATAAGTGACAAAGTGTTGTAAATGGTCTTTTTTGTACTGATGTGGACCCTCTTTTGAGTCTTGTGAATTGAGTTAAAAACGGATGTTCCCACTCTCAGTGTACACTTTATACCTCTACTGATTGAGAGGGAAATATCGTTATACTATAGTTACTGCACAGATTCAGATAAACAATAGAAAATATAAAGAACAAGTAAATTATGGTGCTTTATTAAATGTAAAGACAATACTTAATTGATTCCTTGATGAAACGGAAAGACTGTCCAGTATATTTAGATAAAAAAAATAAGTCCCAACTTTGCCGGCTGTGATCAAGCGATATATATATTAATGCATATAAGCAATTCTATTTCAATAATATGATATACATTTTTCTTAAAAGGGCCCATCTGCATAATGAGTACTTTAACTTTTTGTACTTGTAGTGTGTATTTTGCTGCCAATACTTTATTTACTTTATTAATTTATTTTTTTAAATGCAGAACTTTTACTTGAACCAGTATTTCTTCATTATTGTACTGGTACCCTTACCAAAGTCAAAAGATCTGAGAACTTTTTCCACCACTGGACATATCCTGTGTGACTATATGTGCTTGTTTACTGTCTTCTTATAGCAATTCTTTTTCTATATTTACTGTTTATTTGTAATTATGCAGTCATCTGTTTAAATACATGGTACATACTCTGGCAGTTGTCCTGTGTCATTATATTACTACAATAATAATTAATTAATTCATAAACTCGTGTTGCATTGCAGACAGTCTTACTTACCCACTGTATTTATTAGTCCAGAAATTAGGTTTTTTTATTCAAGTAGAACATGAACAATGTATGTCAAGTGTTACATTTTTATTTATAAGCTCTTTAGACAACTAAGTGCACAAAGTAGACAGAAATAAAAACCTTACAAAGAACAGATAAATAAAAAAATAAATACAGAAAATAAACAATAATACCAAATACTACAGTTCTCAGGTATCAGTAATGTTCAGTATGTTTTTTTTCTATTTTCTTCAAAGACCTAAGTGATCTGCAGTACAATTCTTGTACTGATACAATGTTCTATCATATATACCACCAATAAGGTGTCTCTAGAAATTAGAGGGTTTCTTGTCTTTATTAAGCATATAACATACAGACAAATAAGGCACTTTCACATTTCTAATCCTTTAAAATTCTACATCAGGTTGCGAATGAATAAAACCAAATACAAAATTACTAAAAAATAAAATACATGATTTTTTTTTTTTTTTAAAGGGCTTATCTTAAATTAATTTAAACAGATCTGGTAATGAGCTTTCTTATCATTGATCAGTTTCAGTGACTTACTCGGGGGTTTTAACTAATTCTTCCAGTGATTTAGACAAGGCAAACCTTAAAATAATAAACTTATGGATTTAAAAAATCAATAATAACAGTTAAATATTGGCTAAGTCCACGTCCCAACAGAAATGAGAAGTTGGTGCATTTATTTTACCATCTGCTGAAGCTGTTGGCCAATCATCGACTGGTGCGCAGCTCCTCTCTTCCCATAAGCCTTTGCAGCAGCTCAGTGGGCGCTAGCAGCTAAGCTAGCTGGTTCAGTTGGTAATCTGACAGCCTGGAGCTAAAAGCACGCACACTGCTGGGCTCTACACTCTTCCGGATTACTCTCCTTTGATGGGTAACGTCAGATTTTTTCATTTCGTTCACAAAGAGACAGGCTCCCAAGGTCGTAAATGAATGTTAATCGATGTTTAGATGCAAAGTGGACCGTTTGCCAGGAAATATCAGTCACGTATTGTCTTAATGTTATCAAGCCAATACTTGCTATCGTCTGTAACGTTAGACAAATCTGCTTTGCAGCACAGGCTTTTCACGGATGTAGAAAGACGGATGTGACTGCTGTTCACTTAGATTTATCAGTAAATGACAACCCTCGTAGTAACGTTGTCCGACTCTTGAAGCTAGCTCGTAAACCAGTCGAGTTGATGTGGTAACTTAATAAAGGAACATCTGGTAGCTAGCGCTAGCTTGTTTAGCTGCATATTCGTGATAGCTACCTAATGTTAAAGTAACCGGGATTATTTAAGTTTGACAGAGTACGTCAATGTAGCTAGTGGGTAAATCGTGTACAAGTATTAATTACCTGCCGTATACCTGAGTTTACACAGTGAAACGTCCAAATGCTGATATGCCAACGCTCTCAAGTTTGAAGCAACGCAATGTTGCCTGGCTAGCTGCCCAGCGACAAGGTTAGCTGACTAAAAGTCACCCAAGTTAAATCTTAACAGATATGCCACCCATTCAGTAAGTCAGTAACCCGAGGAATACTGTAAAGGGGAATTTTATACTTTACATAAGACATTAGTTACATAAGACATTATTATATTATGTTTCCATTGATGTTAATATGCCATCATGTGAGTAGCTTGGGATCTGTGGTGCATTTACTCACACAAATGTGCAGGACTCTAGACCTTATCAGTTCAATTTTTCATGTCCAGTTGGCTTTATTGGCATGACATCTGACATGTATTACCAAAGCACCAACTATTAAAGAGAATTAACAATAATAATTTAAATAGCAGTAATTAGTAAAGTAAAATTGATAATAAAATAGAATAGACGGTATATATGCACTGGGCTGTAAGTAAGCAAGTTATTATTAAGTTAAATTAAGTTATTCATAAGATTTCAATGCTCAGTTCTCTGTTTGACACCCCAGCTAACAAACCCTTTCATGTTTGATATATTTGTCATCTGGCCCTGATAAATAGTCAAAGAAATAATAGTCTTCCTGCTGACAGTGCGGCTATTTTTCAGTCTGAACAAATATAAGTGCCAGCTTATTATCCCAACGCTGTAGTAATGCTAAGACAGTCCCAGTCTGAGAAGTGAGCGGATTATGGTCGTGTTGGATTTGCGCACAGAGGAAAACAGGAACACCTATTAGTGCTGTGTGGAAACGCAGGCCACTGTGCCGAGTTTGGTCTCCCCTCCCCCTTGTACACTTTAATTGTCAGATCAAAAAGGTGGTCTTTCTCTCACTCTCTCTTCCATTTGTGCTCCTTGTCAGTAACAGTTCTTCTCTGGAAGCCTGAGTGCATAGTTTTTGTGTGCTCCACTAATCAAAACCTTTCCTAACAGCTGAAGAAGACCCTCTGATGTGATTTCAACTTGGCGTTTGAGATCAAGGACAGACGCTCTGCCCATGCTGCCACAGCCGATATGCTGTCACTATGCTACTGAGAGAAGAATGACATTTGTCTCATTTTAATTCCTGGAGCTGCTTCGGGGCAGTGTTGAGGCTTGCTTAAAAAGTTGCTGCTCTAAGCCAAGTTGCTCTTTTTCTCAGCCCATTTCTTTGCTGCCTAGTGTGCAAACTGTTATGGCACTGGAGGCTAACTGAGCAAAAAGGGCCGTACTGGAGGATTAGACTGTGCTGTGGGAGTGGGGACTGGACCAGGAGAGCAGGCCCACAGTGACACACATCATGCTGTGGGGACACTAGGGTCCCTGTTTGAGTCCCTTCTGTGTGTGTGGCGCTTGTTTTTTTTTCTTTTCCTGCAGTCTCATCGGTTTGGATGGTTGAGTACAAGGGCTACTTTGAAGGAGCCCACCGGTGGCTGTGGTTTGGCCAAAGCTGACAGACTGCTTGCCAGCTATTGCTGATTTAGTACCCTTGTCCGCTGCTACCACTGTTGTATCCCTCTTTGCTGTGGTCTCCATTATGGTGAGTGGAGGCTGGAGGCATCGCAGGAGTGGAACTGAACCATTAACACTGGTGTAGCTGGTTACTTTCCATCATTTTTTTTTTCCGGCACTGTGAAGGATTGCATTCTAGTTTTTTTAGGACTTTTTTCCTCTGTGCTGGAAAAAAACATCACAGTCAAGGTCATTTTTTTAAATTCAAACCCTGGAAAGAAGACCATTCCAGAGGATGAAGCTAAGGAAACAGGTGACAGTGTGTGGAGGGGCCATATTCTGTGTGGCTGTGTTCTCACTATATCTGATGTTGGATCGAGTCCAACATGACCCTGCAAGGCGACAGAGTGGCGGGAACTTTCCACGGGTAAGAATAATTGCCCTCTTGTTGTGCATATAGTATGATGTGTTAAAACTGCCTTTGTATAGTTATTTTTGTTGCATTTCTTTTGGCATGTTTATAATCAAAGTAGAAATGGACATAAAGACTTCTCAAAGGCCCCTTTGCTGATTTTGTTATTATACATATATTTTTCCCTGCAAACTCAAGGTTAAATATGGATTCTTCATATTTGAATATTCAAATGCTAATAATAGATGTACAGTCATGTATCTATCATTCTGTACATGTCTTCATTTGGATAGTTCTTGTACTCCTTATACTGTTTGTTACCTTGGCTGACTCAGAAGATTTTTTCTCTATAGCAGAGAAGAAGAATTTGAGTTTGGTTAACAGATGTTGTATGATGTTATACAGCTGTGTGATTTATTGTTTTTGTGTGCATTTTAGAGCCAAATCTCAGTTCTGCAGAACCGGATAGAGCAGCTGGAGCAGCTCCTGGAGGAAAACCACCAAATCATCAGCCACATAAAGGACTCTGTAATGGAGCTCACAGACACAGGGGCTGTGTCTCCCAGCGGCCACCTGCCATTCAGAAGTGCCAATGGATCCTGGGTGCTGCCCTTCGATGGCCGTCCCACTTTCCTCGCTGTCAAGCCCCAGGATTGCCAATTTGCTGCAAGCAACCATGGTCAAGCAGATGTTCAGGTGAGCTTACTATACTACCAGTTGATCCCTTAGATCAGGGTTTTTTTTTAAAAGTCTGAGTCTGTGGACCTCAGACAAAGTTTGGAAAAAGGTGTCACCTTAGTTTACTTGCTTATTTTGCTCACTTCTGGGATGACTATGGGATCATGATTACATTATTTGATCCCAAAGACATTCAACAGTTGACCCAAGATAGCCTAATATTGCTGTTTTATGTAACTTTACACTATCACATACATAAAAAAGGTCTTTCCAAAGGCATTTATTAGTTCTTGATGCTGTGAAAGTGGGAAAAATGCTCTGATACTCTGAGGTATCTCTTTAGCCAAATCACATACATTTAGGGTATTTTATGAGATATACTTTGATAACTATTGTTATAACTTTGTTAATATTTTTTATGTCTGTTCACTGAGCCTCCCCTGAAATTGTTTGGAACCCCCACGGGGAGGCCTGCTTCCCACTTTGAAAACTTCTATCTTTGTTTAAATAATAACTGGCTAAATGGTTATATTGCTATATTCTAGATGTTATTGCATACATTTTGTGGGGCTGTGTTTGAACAAATAATGAATTTGTGTTTCATTTTAGATGCTGGATGTGTACTCCCTCCTCAAGTTTGACAACCCTGATGGCGGCGTCTGGAAACAAGGCTTTGATATTACTTATGAACCTGATGAATGGGACAATGAACCGCTGCAAGTGTTTGTAGTCCCACACTCCCATAATGATCCAGGTGAGTTGAGAGGGCATACCACACACAGCAGAACTTTGTTGAAAGCAGTTTAAAAGTTTGTCTGATCAAACTGTGTCTGAAGACTCAGCCTAAAGCAAATCTGAACGCTTGTTTTTTTTAACGCAGGTTATAAATAGTCTTGTCTGTAGACAAGCAAGCTACCTGAATGGAGGCTAGTGACTGGGAGACAGAAATCATTCAAAATGTTATTCATTTGTTCTCATTATTATTAGCATAATGCTGACATGATTGACAGCTTAGCCACAAACAATGGGATTAGACTGATATTGGCAATGGAAAACTCTAGCTATTCATAGGTTGGATTGGCTGAGATTTTATTTCGGACTGACATTTCCATTAAACTTGTTTACCAGCCTGCCACATGCGTGCTTACCTGACAGTTATTGATATGTTGACAGGCTGCAGAGACCTGCAAATTCTGCCCATCAACAATGAGAATAAGTGTCATTTGGATCTGCATTTGATTAAACTCTGCTGCAAAGTTTTCTACAGTCTCTTTTTTCATGCAGCATTCAGTGTCATGGGGTTAATAGATGGTAGAAAATCCATTTGTCCTCTCATGCTGAAGACACGTGAAAGCAGGGTTAGTGGTAATAATCTAAAAGTTTTTAGTCAACTACAGTTAAGCAAGTCACACAAAAGAGTTGCACAGTGTTAAAAAGACTGCTGTAAATAGTCCTCTTCCTCACAGCTGAGTACGAGTGCTAGTTCGCTTAATTGTCGCCATTTCAACGTTCAACGTTGTTGTTCACAATTGAACTGCAGAATGATGTGGAACTTTGATCTCTATGAAACATATCTAGCCTACAATATGTGAGATAAATATTTGAGAACATATTTCAAGGCTGTGGTATTCGTCACTGTTGCATACTGAAAGTGCTTTTTAGTCACTTTCTTTGAAACCACTCTGCTAAATAGCTTTCTGAGGGGGAACAGCTCTACTTGAATAAAATATGAGTTTTATTTTTGATCCGTTGCAGCACTTTTTCCACAGAGTTGAGGCTCTTACCTGCCCTGTCTTCTTGCCTGTGTATCAGCCAGCTAGATAAAACGAGGGGGAGCAGGGATGCATGGAGGTGTATTGTTTCAAAAATAGTCCAATTTGTGGTGGTCGGTGTGCTTGCCAACTGCTGTGAAAATTGCTCACATTTATCTTCTTGTCTTGTTAGGTTGGATCAAGACTTTTGACAAGTACTTCACAGACCAGACGCAACATATTCTAAACAACATGGTGGTGAAGCTGGCCGAGGATCCTCGCAGGAAGTTCATCTGGTCTGAGATTTCATTCTTCTCCAAGTGGTGGGAGACTGCAGACATACACAAGCAGGAGGCTGTGCGCAAGTGAGTCACAGTTTAGTGAAGCACACTTTTTTGCATTTAGTTTCCCCACCTAAATCTGAGAATGTTTGTTTGATTCCTTTGATGCCTGCTGGGCTTAAGTCCACTATTTTCCACAATGGATGGTGTCCTCTGGCTGATTGTGGTTCTCTAAAAATAGCTTGTTATCTGGTTAATGTGACTCTCCCTCTTTAGGGCTGGATTATCCTCACCTTGCTTTCTTAATCCTCTCTGTTCAACAGACTGATCCTTGGAGGGCAGTTAGAGATTGTGACAGGAGGCTGGGTGATGACGGATGAAGCCAACGTTCACTACTTTGCCATGATAGACCAGCTCATTGAAGGACATCAGTGGCTGGAGAGAAATCTAGGTACAAAATCACAAAGGACTGCTTTCTCAAGCTTTTTCATTTATATTTGCAGAAATTCTTAAATGTTTAAAACGCTCTCCTTTCTCTGTGACTCTAGGATGGGCGATATGACCCAAAATTTATATCATAGTACTTTTTACATTTTTTTTTTTTTTTTACGGTAACTGTATGTTATCACAGTAAAACAAAAATAATAGGGGATGATCCTCTCAAAATATGATTCTGTTTCTTTTCTTTAAATGTTAGGGATTTATTGGTTCCAAATGAGAATAAAAATGAGGTATAGACCCACATGTGCTTTGGGAGGAGTAGGTTGTTCCATAATGTAGGTTAATTAGTAAACAGAATGTGATTCATTAGACATTGGTTAGGATTAGGAGTCTTAACGGCTTTTATTTGGCAGAAAACCCAAAGTACATGAATATAAATAAAATACTCAGTGTAGCACGGTGCATGTCTATCAGTATATTTTCATACTGCAGCACCATACACATACCAGCATGGATCACACACCAGAAGGGGCTTTATGTGTGACAACAAAACCAGCTGAGCTTGTGTTACAGTATATTGTCCCACATCCAACCTGCTACTATCTGTCTCATTAACTGGTTTCAGATTCTGCTTAACATTCTCATAATTTCTCTTGACTGTCTCAACATTGCAACATTAGTCCAGCACCGTCCCAGTCTGAGGGACTACAACAGATTCAAGCCATGGCAAAATGCTAACATCCAGGCCAAAACATGGTACAGCAACATAAAAAAAAAGCAAAACTTCACAGCTTCCAGGTTTGAAGTTGGTATCATTTGATCCTTTGGCCTTAGTTATGAAGTGATGCTTGCTTTGTACTGACCCCCAAAATGAGAAAGCAGTCTGAAGTAAGATGGTAAATTTGGCGCACACTGGGGCTGAACAGTTAATCAGATTTTATCAAAGTTGAAAATGTGTCGGCACTAGTGCACACATGAGTTTTCCAGTTGTTGTGACACATTTCCATCAAAACTAAAAGTTATTCCAGTGGATCTTAACTGCTGCAGATGGTTGTAACAGATGAGGACTTTTGTGTTGGCTCATGCAGCTAACAACAGAGAAATTGTCGTGTTTTGCTCATAATGTTACCTCCCACATCTTCGTGTTAAACAGTCTGCAAGTTGTACTGGAGTCGGTGTTAACAAGGAAAATTGGATGTAACTCCAGTTCTACAAGTATGTGTGTAGGCCTCTACATGCATGTTATCGCAGCCACAGTAAAGCACGTTTGTTTTAATATGCTAAAACGTTTATCAGTCCTTTTTATTTATTTTTAATCATTGACCTGCATACATATAAATGATGAATAACTGTAATTTTTAATCTTATATCCAATGTTTTAGAGTGACTTTGTAACGTGTCAAAAGACTGCAGATGAAAAATGGTATCTCTAAGTAAATAAAAATCACGGTAATGGTGGTATTGTGATGTCATCGTTACACTACCCACCCCTAGGTGAAATCTTTGGAATTTTGCCCTCGCTCCAATCGTTTTCACTACATTTAAGTCTCAAATTTAAATGTTACCGGTTCTCTCATGCTTGATGGTAAAATGTGAGCTTGCCATCCTGCATGCAGCAGGTGTGGCAGCCTTTCACTCAGTGGGTGATAAAATACTTTGTGCTACTTTTCAGTGCTCCCTGCTGAGGAGAATGATTTTCTAAAAGATGCATCCCTTCCCTTTATCCGAGCATAAAACTCAACCGCTTCCTTCCTTCTTGCTGTTATAGGTATAACTCCTCGCAGTGGGTGGGCGGTGGACCCTTTTGGTCACAGCGCTACGATGCCCTATCTGCTGAAGAGGGCCAACCTAACCAGCATGCTCATCCAGAGAGTCCACTATTCCATCAAAAAACACTTTGCCTCCACCCGCAGCCTGGAGTTTATGTGGAGGCAGGCCTGGGGTGAGTGGACCAGAGCCAGCAACGTCATCTGATTCATGTGCTTATCTTTGTTAAGCTCATTGCAGACCAGAGTGAGTCATGCCACTTGTCATGGCCTTTTGAAAGAGAGGGGGGATTTGGAAGAGCAACCAGTGTGTAATGGCCTCAAAGGACCTATCTTCATTATTATTTCCTAATGAATTGGACATCTGCTGAGGATTTACTGTCCATTTGTTCTTAATGGAAAAATCCTCTAATATTGCAGTGTTAGATATGATCAATTTGTGATAGTTCTTTGAGGGGTTCTTTTTACAATGAACTGTTGTCAGAATGACTTTGGAGAGCACTGTGGGGGTGAATTTCATTGCCAACATGTTTATGAGTCCTTGTGTGCCTGTGGTCACAAATACCATCTTTATTCAGAGCACAACATGTCTTTTATTAGTGTATTTCATTCTGGTCATTTGAGGCTACTGACAGCAATGCGTGTCTCTTAAGCCAGTGTTTTGATTTTTCCTTAACTGCCTCCACAGACACTGGATCGAGCACAGACATCTTTTGTCACATGATGCCGTTCTACAGTTATGATGTGCCTCACACCTGTGGGCCTGACCCGAAGATCTGCTGCCAGTTTGATTTCAAAAGGCTGCCGGGTGGTCGGATAAACTGCCCTTGGAAAGTACCACCAAAAACTGTGGTGGAGGCCAATGTAGCAGAGAGGTGAGACATGTGGCCGTTGGTTGTCTATTAGTTTGGGTTAGTTACAGGGTGGAGGTGACTACTTTGGGTCTATCCTGACTTTGAGAACAAATTTCAATTTAATTTGATTATAGCAGTTACATCATTATTGCTGTATATGAGAGCTGATAAGTCAAATTTCAGAAAATTAAGCTGCATTTATTTTGACAAAAAGGCCAAATATTTTGTAGTCACAGCTTTTGAAAAGTTAAGAATTGCTGTTTTTCTTTGTCTTATGTTATTGTATAATGATGTGACAAGACAGTTGAAGATGTGACATTGTGATGTGAGAAATGTTTTTTTTTCACCACTTTACTAACATTTTTAGACCAAACAGTCAATATATTGAGAAAATTATGGGCAGATTAGTTAGTGAATCAGTTAATGAAAGTGACTGTTGGGTACAGCTGCAGTGTATGTATGTATAAGATGGCCAAATTAAATGACAAGAAATGCTAATACAGAAATGCAAAAATTTGCACCCTCATCCCTTACATACCTGTAAAACAACCACAGGACACTGATGATTTGTGTTTACATGTTCATTAATTAGTGGCTCAGAAGAATTTCCTACCACTTGTCTGGCTGCATAATAGGTTTGTTAATTAATATCTTGTCTTCTGGGTCATTTTTATTTACCACAACTCTGTTCTACCACAGCACTCCACTCTTAACAGTTAGAGTTTCCTCAATAACGTTGCACCCATTCACTTAAAGGTTCAGTGTGAAAGATTTATGAGGATTTATTGGCAGAAATGCAATATAATATTCATAAGTATGTATTCATAATTGTGTAATCACCTGAAAATAAGAATAATTATGTTTTCACTGAGGGCTCATTGCAGAAAATCAGACCTGTATTTGATTTGGGACCATAGATGAAAGTGTCTCAAAACAGTTTTACAGTTCCTCGTGATTTGTGCTGTTCACACTGTCCTGGAAAAAAATATGCTCTGAGTCACATGCCAGTGGGCCACTTTAGCCTGCAGTGTACATACATAACCTTACTCTTACATGCTAGTCCTTAAAATAGCTAAATTTAAGGGATCATATTCAAAAATGTTTGCTACATGGTTATGTAAAAAAAAAAAAAAAAAAAAAAAAGAGTAAAACAACAGTCTCGGCCTACTTTATGTAATATTGGAATTTGGCCCCAGCTTCATACACTCACACATACCAGATTGGTCATGCTGTTAAAACTGTTATCTGTTCTGGTCCCTTACAAATAAACTAAAACTTGAACTTGCGCCAATGACAACAGCCAGAGAAGGTGGATGAACGGAGGGAGACAGACATGGGCTACAGATAGTCTTGCAGTCACATTAAACTGCTTTTAGAGGACCTAAAGAACTTAACAGAGGACATATTTCAGTTGCTAATGGAAAATACCCCCAGGGCTAATTTGATCCTCCTCTTTCCAAGGTCATAGTGATTTCCTACAGAATTGGCGCATGGAAAGCAGGGCAGTTTGGATGCCAAGAAATGTGTCCTCACAGTTTCCCCCTTTTTTTCACCCCCCCCTCCCCACCGCTCTCTCTTCCTCTTTTTCAATCAGGGCACACCTGCTGCTGGATCAGTACCGAAAAAAGTCCAAACTCTACCGCAGCAAGGTACTCCTTGTCCCTCTGGGAGACGACTTCCGCTATGACAAGGCTCTGGAGTGGGATCAGCAGTATATCAACTACCAGAAGCTGTTTGACTACATGAATTCTCACCCAGAGATGCACGTACAAGTGAGAGAATAATTTGTCAACTGTCACAAATGCTCTTGCCAAATATATGTTTTTTTGCATCTTTTTCATTGTTGTTGTGCCTCTCAGCGTGCCTTGTATCAACTATATCAGTATACAACCTTTTGTGTGATAATGAATCATGCAGTGGTATTTTAACTTGCTGACAGAACAAAGAATCTGTCACGACTCAATGTTTTCTTCAGAAGATGCCATGTAAGATGAAAGGCGCACGCATAATGATGAGAAATTTTCTTTTTTGTTTCTGTTCAGCTGAGCCTGAGCTGAGTGTGTTTTGTTTCATTGGCTCCTCCAGGCTCAGTTTGGGACTCTCACAGACTACTTCAATGCTGTGTACAAAGCAAACGGAGTGGTCCAGGGATCCAGACCTGCAGACTTCCCAGTGCTCAGTGGAGATTTCTTTGCTTATGCAGACCGTGAAGACCACTACTGGACCGGCTATTTCACCTCACGGCCCTTTTACAAGAGCCTGGACCGTGTGATAGAGTCACACCTCAGGTGGGGCAGATTTAATCACACTTCACTGATAACTGACACCAACAACCTGCAGGGTATAGCAACTTTGTAGCTGTTAATTTGAGTGAGTTCTACAGCAGGCACTTAGTTTCTGTTTTGCATTGCAAAGAAGATGGAAATGTAGCACACTGGGTTAAAGGGCTTACATGTACCTGTCAGATCCTGTGTACAAATGAAAGGCATAATGGAGAGCACAGGATTTGAAATTGGTGCCATTCCCATGGTACCATTGCTCATTTCTGGCCATTTGAGTCGAGGAGACTGTTTTTAATTGAGAGAAAATGACTTGGAAGCAGATCAGGCAAAATATCATAGGAGTGAAGAAAAATAGAATTACCTTATTTCTTATTTCCTAATCATTGTCAGAAGTTCCCACTGTATCTGTGTTTTTTATATCTGTAATTGCTTTTCATATACATCAAGGAAAAAAGCTACATAAAAAAGGTTAGTGTTTTCATATATACAGTATGTCACACTCTTTGCTCGGATATATGAACAGAACTTAAAATGATAGTTCACCAAAAAATGAAATTTCACTCAATATCTACTCACCCCTGTGCCGATGTGAGATCTTCACCCCTCCTCACCATCAGCACAGGGGTGAGTAGATATTGAGTGAAATTTCATTTTTGGGTGAACTATCACTTTAATGTCATGTGGTTGTAAAGATTACAGATTTAAAATTTTATTAATCCGGTTCCTCAGTGATAAACAATCAAAATGAAACCAAAGCAATTTTCTGGAACATAGCAAATAATACTCTAAGGATGGTTTTGCTTATGTTAATAACTGTGTGTTTATCTCCTTTCAGGGGGGCAGAGATCCTCTACAGCCTTGCGGTTGCGAACGCTCGGCATGCTGGCATGGAGGGGCGCTACCCGGTCTCAGACTATGCCCTGCTGGTGGATGCAAGGCGGTCTGTTGGCCTCTTCCAACATCATGATGCCATCACTGGCACCGCAAAGGAGAATGTTGTCGTTGACTACGGCACCAAGTAAGATCTAAGGGTTTAGAAAGAAATGTCACTATGGATTGGATAGATTAAAGCCTTTGAAAATGTAATTTATGTGAAATAGAAAAACCTGCACCTCCTCTGTTTAATCCTCTCTTGCTGTGGCTATTTTATACTTAGTGTTCAATACTGTGAAGCCAAAATAAGAAGCTGTCTACTGTGACTGCAGCAGTGAGCCATTGATTCTTCCTTCTCCTTCCCAGATTACTGCGTTCACTCATCGGTCTGAAGAGAGTAATCATCAATGCTGCTCATTTCCTGGTGATGAAGAACAAAGAGTTTTATCGCTTTTACCAAACAGAGCCCTTCCTGGAGACGGTGAGAGGAAGCATGGAGTGACACTTTCGCTGCTGTATATTAATCTGCTTGAAAAACCTGCATTTTTTGCTCCTTCATTCATTGTTTTTTTTTTTTGCGTTTTTCATTTTGTAGGATGACAGGCGTGCTACACAAGACTCTCTGCCTCAGCGCACTCTAATCGAGCTGGACCCAGCAGGGCCGAGGTATTATCAGCATCCCTTCGCTCCTTTCATCTCCTGTGCCCCCTCCCTCAGCCACTTCTCCACCATCCTGTGTGTCTGATTGCTTTTTTCATTTCTCTCTACCAGGTACCTTGTTCTGTTCAACCCTGTGGAGCAGGAGCGGCTGTGTGTGGTGACAGTGTTGGTCAACACGGTCCGGGTGCGGGTGCTTACTGAGGATGGACAAACCCTCCCTGTGCAGCTGAGTGCTCAGTGGAGCTCCGCTAGTCAGATGAGTGCGGAGGTATTTGAGGTGAGAGACTAAATTCATTAGTGTCTGAACAGTGGAGTCTCTGCTGGATCTGTTCAGTCAGCGAGCTGCTGTGCACTCAAAGCATTTTGACAGCGCTCACAGCCCAGTACAAAGTAAATATAGTTATGTGCTTAAGTTGGAAGAAAATAGACTGGAAGCCTTCTCAGGGAGTACTACTGCATACGTTAAAAAGTTGTATGAAGGCTTTTGTGGCTCCAGAGGGAGCTCTGTGAAGTTTGATCCGTTGTCTCAAGTGATGTCAATTGATGCAGTGTCTGTTGGGGCTGAAGACTGAAAGTTTGAAAGTGAAAGAAAATCTAGGGGTGTCGAGTTACACCACTTCCTAACTGGAGGCGAGTCAACAGAGATTCTTTGTTTTTTTCCCTGATGAGGATGTCCTAATCTGCTCCGCGTGTCAGCGATGTACTGCTTGTTTGAAAAATCACTCGCCCTGCTACTATTTTTGTGAAGTTTGTGCTCTTACTTCATCTTCAACTGATTTTCTTTGGTCAAAATTGACATGGATGTCCTTGACATTTCACTTTTCCCTTGTCAAAGCAGTCAATGGGGACAACATGAGACTAATTTCCAAGGTTGAGAACGGGCACATTTTATCTGATCCATGGCAACTTTTTATAGTATTATCCTCAAAAAGGTTGAGGTTGGGAAGAAAGAGAAAGAGTTATAAGTAAGCAAATGTCGCTCAAGAATATAAAAACAAGACAGACTTTAATAAATTATGTTGCAACATCGCTCGAAGTAAATCTGGAAATTTTTTTACCCCCCATCTGGTCGAGTTTGCTCACTGTATGTTAAGAAGCATTGTTAGAAAGAAGTGTCTCTTTTTGATTCTGCTGCATCGGTTTTGTCCATCTGTGTGTCCAACAATATTACAGGAGTGCAAATCAAAGTCAGTGGGATACTCTATATCTGTGTACCTTTATTGTATCTTGCCTAGTGAGTTAAGCTTCACTAGGCAATATTTATATCTATGAAACCCCCCCAAAACAAAACTGCGAAATACCATGTTTCTGCACATCTTTACCTATTCAGAACACAAATTTTCAGTCAAAATCAGGGCAGCTGTCGCTCAGGTATCACAGTATTAAGGCTGTATTCAGAGAGAATCGGCCTTTGTGGAATGATTATGGGGCAGTGTTGAGGGTGTGTGGGGATGATTTTGCTTAAAACATAACTGCTGTAAGCAGTCTGGTCACTTGCTTTACATGATTGTAGACATAAAATGAAAAGTTTTCAAAACAAAGTATAATTTTGAATAAAAAGGCCTCAGATTTATGACTTTTTGCCTCTTTGCTTTGATGGTTTGTTAATTAAACACACGGCTGCTGATGTGCAAATGCTTTTAACTTTTAATGAACGCCTTTTAGTCAATACTTGTGTTCAGATCAACAGTGAAAATCAAACCAAGCTGGTTGTGTGTGTACACTTTTGTGTGTGTGTGTGTGCGCGAGAATGCGTTGTATATTATTTATATCCAACCATTCTCTGACCCTCCATCTAGGCAACATTCATGGTTCGTCTGCCCCCTCTGGGTCTTGCCGTATTCAATGTTTACGACTCTCCTGATTCTCCCATGACGATTCGCTCCGACACCCTGCTCAGACTGTCAGGTCGTGGGGTCACTGCTCGAGCCGTGGACCCACTTCCTGTCCGCTCACAGCAGTCCGACCCTCAGACCTTCTACATCAGCAGCCAGTCTCTCACACTGGGCTTCTCCGGAACCACTGGCCTGCTACAGGTTTGAGTTTTATCGACTCTTATCTCTCTCGTGTTGACTTTACATCTGAATTAAGGATTTGCTCATCTGTTGTTACTTTGATCTTTTGAAAGGGAAAAAAACCATGATCTTGATTTCCCAATAAACCCTGGCTTTTTGATCAAAGTGAACATGGCATGTCATGTTGCTACTCGGATGTCGTTTCATCTCTTTTCTCATTCTGTTTTTTTCTGCTTTCTTCCTCTTTTTATTGCGTCTTCATCTGCAGAGTATCAAGCGCAAGGATGATCCTCAGGAAGTGAAGGTTCAGATGCAGTTCATGGTCTACGGCACACGTCCCTCTAAAGACAAAAGTGGAGCTTACCTCTTCCTACCTGATGGAAAAGCAAAGGTATTCTCTCAGCTGTAGTATCTCAGATGTTTACTTGCCTCTAGAATGCTTTGATAGCGTCTCCCTTGTGGATTGTGTCATTGTAGCGTGCTGGGGGTGCTCGGGGCTGGAAGGCAGGCAGACTAGGTGCTGCTTCATCTTTTCTTTGATTTAAAGACAACAGAGTGTATGGGCCTCGTTCCCACACTGTACTTAATCACTTATTCTGTTGGTGGCAGCTTCTGCTTCTCTCCTTCTCCCAGTTTTAGCACTTGTTCTGTCCATGACTCCATTTCCTCTTTTCCGGTTTTCAGCCCTACAACCAGAAAGAGCCCCCTGTAGTGCGTGTTGTTGAGGGGCCCCTCTTCTCGGAGGTGGTGGCACACTACCAGCATTTCCAGCAGACCATTCGCATACACAACGTGCCAGGTAATAAACACACAAAACTGCACAATGGAATCAGTTCAAATGGCTTTTGCAAAAGCTTTTTAATGTTTAGTTAAAGACACCAGATGGTACAATACAACAAATGACAATATGTTTGACAAAATGGCAATTTATTATTCAAATAGTTTTTTTTCCTCATCAGATGCCTAATTTTTACCTTTTAAGCCATAGTAGGCAGTTTATTTTTGGTATCACTGGGCAAAAATTCTGTAATAATGATGGCTGCGGCAGTGATGGAATTTCACGTGTTGTTATTTAGGTTGGCACAAAAGCGTGGTATTAGAGCCATTCTTTTGCTTGTTTTTGTGAATAACTTCATTTGTGATAACTGAAGTACTTTGTTGCAGTAACTCTAAGTGGAACATTACCTCACTGCCCAGTAGGGAACTTTATGGTACTAAGCTGCAAATGAATTCCTGCAGTTTAACCATTTCTTTTTCCCTGTTTTTACCTACAGGGCATGTCTATCATGTAAATTTACATACAGCAGCGACACAAACACACAAATGCACACACCAGTGAGAGGAGCACAGAGAGCAGGACCAGCCAGCTACCATACAACAACAAAGCTGATGCATTATTAACTTTGACAAAAAAACAACACGAAAAAAACAGTTACCAGCATTTGATCTACTACACTTGTTATTTTCTTGCCTTCAGATGAGGTTAACATTCACAGTTTCTCTTGATTGTCCTTGAATATTACAGCATTACTCCAACATCGCTGTAGTAACATGCTTATGCTGAGTTCAACAGCTATGAAATAAGCACATAAAACACAGCAAAACTTACTTAAAATACTGCAACTGCAAGTAGCATTTGCGGATCATAGTTTTCCAAGGACTTTCCATCTGCAACCTGAGTTTGAGGCTTTATTGTTTTGTATTTTCAGGAGTTGATGGGTTGTCTATCGATATCACCACCATGGTGGACATCAGAGATCAGACCAATAAGGAGCTGGCAATGCGATTAGTCACTGACATCCAGAGTGGAGAAGTTTTCTACACAGATCTCAATGGCTTCCAGGTTAGTCCCACCCCCTGCAGCAGAGAAGACTAACATACTACTTTTATTCTGTCAGAACATAAGAAGACTTAATTACATGGTTGGCAAGTAGTTAACAGAGCTTGAGACTAACAGCATTCTGTCATCTTTGAGAGGATAGAAAATGTGTTTGGGACAAACAGAGATCCACGCCTCCAGAACAAAAGAGATTTTACTATTATGTAGTTTATCTGTGTATCGCTTTTGCGTAGTAAATGAGAAGCTGAACTGAGCGCAGGCTACAGCAGAGCATGTGTTCTCATCTTGTCACATTCATTACTATCAGTGGCTGCCTACTCAGCAAGAGACTGACAAAATTTGACCATCACAGTGTGAAAAAAAGTTTTCCTGCAACTGTTTTAAAGTAATAAACTTGTGAATCTCAATGCAGAGTTGCAGTGAAAAGACAAGACACATGCACACTGAAGCGCAACAGTGTGGCATCGGAGTCTTAGAAAAAAAAAAAAGGAAGTGTTGTGCAATGTACAACGTACTCTGACATCCTCGATTACAATGGTTCTGCTCAAAAATGGTGAAAATGGGAGCTGCTTCACTAGATGACACCAAGGTTCCAAGAATCTTGAACAGAAGCAGTTCAAGAACCAATTAATTTGCATTTTTAAATTAATTGAACCCTAACCCCTTTGTTTTCTTTTGCTGATCTGAAAAATGATCTGATCCTTGACTAAAGACTGCGAGTTTCTTGATCCTAGTAGCTGTTAATCACAAAGTGCTTTACATAAAAATAAATATAAAACTAAACAGCAGGTAATTTAGAATAAATAAATGTAATTATTATTTAATAACATCTTGACTTTAGGAAGGTTTACATTCACTTCGGGGCAGTTAAAATTGTTTTTCGGTACAGTGGTGAATAAAAGTTAGTATAGAGTCCAGAGTTAATAACCTGATTATTAATTTGAGAGAAAAATACCTCTAAACTGAGTTTCTAATAGATTTTTTTATGATCATAATGTTGATTTCACATCTTTCCTTGTGCTGCAAGTTTGTCATATTGAGTCATTCTGTGTTGAATCTCTTCTCGTAGATGCAGCCCCGACGCCACTACACAAAGCTCCCCCTGCAGGCCAATTTCTATCCCATGCCCAGCCAGGCGTACATCCAGGACAGCCATCACCGCCTCACGCTGCACACTGCTCAGTCTCTGGGTGTCAGCAGCCTGGAGAGTGGTCTGTATTTCAGTACATTTTATTACATTCAGTTTAATGTTGTGCCTGAAATCCACTCTTTGTCTTATTATACTGTCCCTAGCTTTTTTGTAACATGTTGTATTGAAGCACAGGAGCGAACGTCTCTCCCTCTTCTCCATCGAGAGCTTTTCAGATAGCCAAACAGTTCACGCTCTCACGTTAATGTACTGAGCTAATCCTTTTATCATTGTTATGTGAGTAATGGATGCGTTTGTTAAGGACAACTGGCTAATAGTGTTTGTCTTCATCGACTGGTGTCTGAAAGTTCATTATGCAGGCTTTGTATGAATGTTGTTGTCCTTGCTGCTCCTCCTCCCTCAGGCCAGCTTGAAGTGATTATGGACCGGCGACTGATGCAGGATGATAATCGTGGGCTGGGTCAGGGCCTGAAGGACAACAAGAAGACAGCCAACCGCTTCCGCCTGCTGCTGGAGAGGAGATCCATGGGCAACAAGGTCAGTGAGATGACAGCGAAGGCGGATGAGGAGGCTGACTGAGTCCTCTTCAAATTCCCACACCACTGAATGACTCTATATAAGCTGTGTGGAAGTGTTATGTCCTTCATTCTGTGTTCATTAACACCTGTCTTCATATGTTTTTTTTCAGCACTCATTATCAGCCCATCTGTCTTTATCTTCTCATCTCGCTAACTTTGTTTTCCTTCTCTTCTTTTTCCACTTCATTACCTTCAGTATGATGGCATCTTTGCCAAACTCTCCTCCTTGTTTCAATCTTTTCTCTCCAAAATCTTGAGTGACGGAGTTCAAGAGGTAATGTTGCCGTGGCAACAGTGAGGATGCTTGTTAGGCTGCATCATAGGCCGTAGCTGTAGCTCCAGTTCCTATTTTTTGCTTTCCTCCACCTCGTAGCCATTGCCAAACAGGTCTATCTTCATGACGGCACCATTGAAAGTAACAAATGATATCATTTGTCAAGTAAATAGATACACATTGGCAGAGAAAGGGAGGCAGTGGTTGCAGTTTTATCATCCAGCTCTATGGTGAAAAAACTGCTGATGGTACTTAGGATGAACATCATGTTTGAACCACTGTAATGCCGTGAATTTAAAAATGACATTGCAACGCTGTGGCTGTAACAAAACCAATATAGATCGATTAGTACTGTGTCTGGACTAGAATTAGAAATATACCTCATAGCCTTACAAAGTAATTAGGGCCCATTCCTTATGTAGTGCAGTGATAGCAAAAGAACGACTCAGTGATGTTGTAATAGTGATGCTGTCACATACCACTGTGGAACAAATCTGTCTCTGTGCCCCTGCAGATGATTGACAGTGCGACAACTAGCTTCCCGTCTATACTCAGTCACATGACCAATGCCTTCCTGAACCATGAGGTCCTGGCGCTGCCCGTCCTGCCCAAAAGACGCGGCATCCCTCCTCTTCAAACCTTCTCTCCTCTCAAGTCCATCCTGCCCTGCGACTTCCACCTGCTGAACCTGCGCAGCATCCAGAGCCAGGTGACCAGACAAAAAAAAAAAAACCCACACACTTGGATTCAGATAGTCTGTAAATTGACATTGACATTGACACATTTTCCTGTGGTGTGTGTGTGTCTGAGCAGCAGGACCCCCACTCTCCGTCTCCGTACACAGCCATGATTCTTCACCGTCTGTCAATGGACTGCAGCCTGGAGGCTCAGAACTTGGGCTTCAACTGCACCACCACACAGGGACAGGTCAGCGTAAAAACATTTACAAACGCACGTACACGCACACATAGTCTCATTAATACTCAAACAAACAAAAAACAAAAGCCTTTTCTGTAGTTTGGTTGTGAAATAGCAACATTACTTAAATCTGTGATATGTTTACTGTACTAAATCATAAAATGTGCTTGATGTGTTGTCAGAGATTAAGGAAACATGCAGAGTTGAACTACTGGATTCTCTGACATTTATCATCATCAATTATTAATTATCTTGTAGAAGGAGTAGATGTTAATAATGGTGAAACGGCGTCTGGCAGGCAGTCACTGACCACCAACTCCAGAGTGTATTTTTGCAGCGAGGGGCTTTTGTTTTCAAGATAACAAGCTTAGGTTTACATTGAGTCACACTCAGTGTATAATGTTGCACTTGTTTGTTTGGGCTGCAGTACTGTAGTACTAGGTGTTTCATACTACTACATTAAGTGCAGTTACTCAAATACAGTACTTTAATACCAAAATATATACTTTAATATGTATATTCTTTGCTACTTTGTGTACTTAATCTGACAGGTATAGCTATGATTTAATTTTCAGATTAATATTTTACTTGCAAAACACGATCCTCTGAAAAAATATGATGCTGTATTATATATATAGTTAAACTACCAAACAGTTTATGAAGCAGTTAATAATATAACACTGTCAGGGGCCATTGTGCATACTGTTTACTTTTATTGTTTATTTTTTGAGCCTATTTTGTTGCTAATACTTCCTTACTGTTAAAGTGAAACATTGAATGCAGGATTTAGTTTACTTGTAATGGAGTATTTTAAAGTGTGTTTGTTGCTACCTCAGTGATCTGAATAGGGATGGGTGGATTGATTCAGCGGGATTGAAACATCAATTCTAACAAGCTACTCATTTGACATTGATTCTTTTAAAACAGTATCAATAAAAAAAACATTATATAAATACTCCTAGCCATCCACATGGGTGGCAGCATTACTTCCAAGGGTTTTTCATGCTTTTTTTTATTTTTTTTTTTTATGTCTGTGCCAGACAAACAGCCCTGACATTTTTATGTAGCTGTTCATGTCACATGACTGTAGAAACCTATGAGACATGCAGACAAACACAAACTTGAAGGGCAGAAAGGAAACCTTGCATGGTGTGGTGCAACCTTTTGTGTGTAGGCTGAATAAAAATACAGCAAGATGCACTAATTGTGACAAGAAAGTGGCACACAGCAGCAACATGAATGGCCTCTCATACATTTAAAAACAACACACACTGCAAGTTATAAGGAGGCTTAACAAAAACAAGAAAACAATTATTTATTTTACTATCATTTTTCTTATATTATTTCTGCAAAAGAGTTTTTCTACACTTATTAGTGCAAGCATTTTTATTTAATTATACAAATATTTGCTTGTGTAATAAATGTGTTATTAATTGCTGTATGTTTCACATGATTTTATGATTTTTTTTCTTTTGAAAATAGTATTTTATTTTGAAAATTACAAACCTGTTATAACCCTGCGCTGGATCTGAATACTTCTTCCAGCTTTAGATTTGTTTTTTGTACCTGCAGTGAGATAAACTTGAAACGTCATTTTCCCCATATTTGCATTCTGAGTTTGTTGTGTTTCTAACATCCTCGGCCTTCCTGCCCTTCTCTCTCTCTCTCTGTCTGCAGCTGAATATATCTGGAATGTTCAAGAACTTGGACCTGCAGCTGCTCCAGCCCATGTCCCTGACCCTGATGCACTCCAGCACGCCGCTGGCCAACGACTCCACCATCAGCCTGGATCCCATGGAGATCTCTGCCTTCAAGCTCAAACTGCGCTAAGAGCTGTGTGGAACTAAAAAGAGGCAATAAAAAACCCACAAGACTCCTTGGACCAAGAACCAGGCCCTACACAGGGCCACAGACTGGCAACAGAGGGGTGTGGGTCTCTCTGTTTTGTCAAGCAGAACTACAAACACTACAGCTCGGAGAGGAAGGGTCCACTGTAACAGGACTGACTGCACAGCAGGGGGCAGGCGATAGCTGTTACTGTGGACGAAACCCGGGTGAACTCGCAGTTGTTCCAAAAACAAAGACTGCCAGGACGACTCATCAGACACAACCGGGTACCTGTTTGTCTCTGTAATCAGAAACAAGGTCTCATTCAGTCCTGCTTTGTAAGAACTCGTCTTTTTCTATCTTTGCTCCATCCTGGACTGAACTACTGAATGTAAATATCCCAAAATGACGAGGGCGTGGGTGGTGGGGAGGCCTGGGACTTGTGCCACATCAGAGTGCAATTTTCAAAGCTTTATTTGGTGTATGGGTTTTTCTTTTTTTAAATGTACGCAGTGAAGACGACACACATCACAGCGTTTTTTGTTTTTCTACCTGTCAATGTAATTTTGTTTGATTTTTTTTTTTTTTCCGACAGACTCGAATGCAGCACAGAGAATGTGTCGTTTTTTCATCTCACACTTGCAAGGAGACCCAAAGCTGCAGCTCTTTTTAAGCTATGTCTGAGTCCAAGAGTCCCATGTCGGTCACTACGCGATAAAAATGTGATCATTAATCATATCAGACGACTGTTTACCTTCTATTCGCTGTTTCTGCTTGTTAGATAGTCTGAAGACCTTTCTTTTCCCTCCCTGTGCTTCCTCTCTGCTGATGAGAAAACTGTGGAAGGTGTTTGAACGCCCCTGTCCGTCATTCCTGTGCTCGTACTTCACTGCTGAGAGGGTGGTGTTGTTTACCATGCTATATGCAGTACAGAAGACTAAAGACTATACCTCATATATACCATATGGCAGATATATCAGTATGAGTGTGTGTGTGTGTGTGTGTGTTTGTATGTGTGTCTGTTAATGTGAGTACTTGAAGGGTTTTTTTTTTTGGGTGTATTGAGGTTACAGTGTGTACTATCAGGGACCATTCTTAGTACTGTTAGGTGTCATCAGTTGATCAGTTTGGCAGTCTGTGTTGAGCAGTGGGTCATATCATTGCAGGATGAAGGGAGCCTCCCATTGAAGACTGGATCATTAAAGGGGTAATTCACCCAAATTACAAAGATAGATACATTGACTCCTCTAGCTGCAGACAGATCTGTTTTTTAGATGTCAGTCAAGAGCTGCTACTAGTAATTGTTTTCATTAATGATGAACTGACTATAAAGTGTCAGAAAATCACTTATTTTGTACAAAGAGCAATCCAAAATCCAGAATTATTAGACTTTTCAAATATTTATTTGAAATGTAGCACAGTACTCATTTGAGAAATGATGCCTGATGACTGATGAAATGTTTTCCAAAATTGTTCATGATTTAAAATTCTTTGAATCGTTTAAGCATTTTATCTGTCTCTGTGATTTCTGCCACCACTCCGAAACAATGAAACTGAACGGAATTTAATTTTTGTGCTCATTGCATTCAGATGTTTCATGACAGCAACATTTTTTCCCTGAAAATGTCTCTCTGTAACTGTATCATCCACAGCCCTCACTGTGAAGAGATTTCACAAACCAAGAAAGAAGAACTTGAAGCAGGTTTTGAATGTGTTGTTTGTGGTAAAATTAATGTACAAAAAATCTGACATTATACATATGAAAAAATACTTGCTTTTTGAGCATGCTGTTGTTGTATTGTTGTACAACAATACACAAAATTAATAGTGAAATGTTAGTAAAATTGTTCCAGAACACCCCAGAAACAAAAAAGAAAACTTGAATTTTGCTGTCAGTTTGGTATAGGGTTACACAGTTAACCAAAATATTATCAAAATTGCATTAGGCTAAGTGCAATACCCAAATTGCAGAAACTGCATTTTTTTTTTTTATAAAAGAAAAATGTGTAACACAACAGCATTTTAATGAAGTACTGTAGTGCTGCAGAGATGTCCTGACCCAAATATTTGTTCAAGAAAAAGTGTTTGTCACGTGATTTTACTTGTTTTTTGTAAAAATGAAAATTCTGGTTCAAATATAATCATTCACATTAATTGTAAAGCATATCACAATTGCAGTATCTGTCAAAATAATTGCAATATAATTATTATTCATTTTAGCATATCATTGCCATTGTTACACATCACACAAAGTCCAAGTGTGACTGCCCTTCTAGGATGCACATGTTGAATAATTTCTTGCTCATGTAAAACCGTAAAGTATGTTGATTTCTTGTGTGCTATTAACAAAACCTGTATTGCTATTAAGACTAGAATATAGTATGATCAGCAGATATTTAGTATGGAACTGGGACCAAGCAATAATGTGTGTGAGAAATGTAGCTTTTTAGAGGCAATTTTTGAGTAAAAATCCACTGGTGGTAGAAATCTCAGAAAAAGATTTCTCAGAAAACCAAAACTGTCTGCATGGAAAGATACCACTATAAATGACTGAGACTTAAGTAAAAATATATTTTTGTAATTTGGGTGAACTGATCCTGAAGAAGTTATATCAAACCATTCACAGACAGAAGAAAATAAGTTTCTTCAAATGAGCTGCAGTTTTTTAATATTTAAGCTCCTCAGTGCTTCTTATCCTGAGGCAGTCTGGAGGCACTCAGCCTTTTTCCGGTGCGTATCCGCTTCCACAGCGACCGTGGAGGATGTTGTCATCTGTGTCCAAAGCTGAGGCCAGACATCTTGAAGCCCCACCTGTGTCACACTTTGTACCGCGCTGCCACCATGTCCCCACGCCCCACTGTCCCCCATCACTTTTAACTGGTCATCTTCATTTTCCACAGGAGGTCTGCAGCTGCTTTGTCACTCTCCTCCTCTGGCCTGATGTCTGTTCGGCCATCCTTCAACACATTCTGCCTCTTTGCTGCAGACTCCCACCCCCCTCCAGCTGTGATTAACATTTCTGTAAGACCAGACTTCACCGCATCTCGAATTTGCACTTTTCTCCCGTTGTCTTTATAACCTTGTCATAACCTTCTCTTCCTGCTGTCTCGGTGTTGGCGTCTGAGTCTCTGTATAAATGTCTTTTTTCTTTTTAAAAATGTGATCTGTGTTGTAGTGCTGTTTTTTTTTTTTGTTTGTTCAGAGGTAATATATGAAGGCAAGGTCTCGTCTGTATTTGTTTATTCATGATGGATTAAAGCTGCAGTAGAACAGAAGAGATGGAGAGTGAATAAAGAGCAAAATTCAAAGATTGTTTTAAAAAGTTTCACTTTATCTGAAACCCATTTGACTTCCTCAGTCTCTTTGAAGCATTCATGAATCTACTGTTTTCATGTCTTCTTCTTAGTGCTTAATTAATTCTCTGTCAGTAGGGGGCAACATTGAGTCAGTGCAGCTGTACAGTCCATGCCTACAGATGCTGTCAGTCTCAGATAAGTGTTAGATATCAGCCCTTCTAGACTGTCCAACGCTTCATTTCTCACTGGTTGGCTGTCAGAGACTCAACCTGACATTAAAGCGAGAGCAGCTCGCACTTCAGATCATATGTTATTAACTGCAGCATGTTTTCAGCCGTGTTTACTCCTGTGTGAGGCGAAGGTGTTGACGGTATCTGTGACAGCACTGAGCAGGAGTTGAACATGAAAAGAGATGTTTCTTTGTTCACGCTACATAAAAATGGATCAGGGACACCAGAAGAAGAAGAAAGAAAGTGTGGTGGCAGCAGGCACGCCGGAGGCCCGAGTGATCACTGCACAGGAGGGAGGACGTGGGTCTGTGTGTGTGTGTGTGTGTTGGGTGGGGTGTGGGGGTGATGATGTCTCTGGAGGCACCCTGGGGACAGTGAGCCTTTACATTTTACTCCCAACTGCCATGTGCATTTCTCAACCTTCCTGTGTGGGAAGGGAGGCAGAAGTGACAGGGTTTCTTTTTCAGATTAAACGAACAGTTCATCCCTAAATCAAAATACATATTCTCAATACCTGTAGTACTATTGGTCCATCTTGTTTGTTTTTCGTGTGAGTTGCAGAGTTCTGGTGACTCAAGATAATCCACAGACCTTTGTGAGCAGTTTCTTTCTAGTAGAAAGAAAGAAGTTCCAGTAGATTCTAGAGACAGAAAGTAGTTAATGAAACTGCTCAGAACAAGGTCTGCAGATTATACCACTACTTTGTTAATGTACTTGTGTAGATTTTTCAAGTATCAGTACTTGAGAATTTTTCTGACCACTTTTTACTCAACACAAATGTTTGTACTTTCTATTCCTTACATTTAAAAAAAATAGGCGTGTTACTTTAGTAATACATTTGAGGAGGATTATTTATTTTTTGCATCACTGCACACTGCCTTCCCAACATCAAAACTGAATTCAACCTACAGTTGTAAATGGAACAATAACACATAGAAAAGATGATTTCTTGGTGGATCATCAGTGCAGATCACACAACAGATGTTACAAGACATAGAAGACTTAAAAAAGGAAAAATATGTAACAGCTAAAAATGATTTAACAAAACGGAAAACATAAGAAGACAAGATGAAAATTGATGTAACAAAATGAAACACGACATAATGCAACAAAAAGACGTTAACAAGATGAAACAAGGTAAATAAAATGATAAAGAGATAACAAGACCAAAAATTACATTGAACAATATGCAAAAGATATGACCAGATCAAATATTTTGTAACAAGATGAAAAATGACGTAACAATACCAAAACAATGTAAAAAACATAAGACGAAACATTTCAGAGCCTGTACTCTTACTTGAGTAAATAAGTAGAATCAGTTTTTCTACTTTTACCAGTATTTTTTTTACACCTGTACTTGTACTTGACTAAAGGATGTGTGTAATTTTGCCACCTCTGCCATCTAGTCCCATCATATTAGAGAGAAGGCTGACGTCTCTACAGCCAGTATCAACAAAATGCAGCAAAACTCACACCAAAACAATCTAGATCGATAAATAGCAATACAGGCCAGAGGAAAAATTTCTGTTTTTGATTTTGGGGTGACATGTCGCTTTAGGCACAAACAGACAATGTTTGACCAACCGGAATAATGACAGTGGAACCTCAGTGTCCAATTGATCTCCATGTGAAATCGGCTAACGGGGAGCTGATTTGTTGTTTTAATTAATGTAATATTTCTTGTTGCCAAGCCTAGTTAGCGGGCAGCATTGTACAGAACATGACAGCTAATTAATACGAGCTAAAGGCCACAGAGAAGAAAAAAGGAACAAAACTCATCACAGCTCACATGAAGGTGTGAATGAGGAGATAAAAGGCTTTCAAACACATCCACTTTTTTTTTTAACTACACGAGCCTTTACACACACCTTTACTTTCACACATACAGATTTGTAATGCAAACCATGATGCATCTGAGGGGCACTGAAATGTGCAGTGAGTTCTCCCGGCAGATCTAATTATGGGCCACAGAATGAATGTACCTTCACCCATGAACCCGGTTACCTGCCTCTGTAGACAGTGTTACAGAGAAAAGCTGCTAATGAACAAAGCAGCTACCGGCGGGCATTGTTTTCCTGCATGCATACAAACCTTTTCCATTTATATTAATTTAAACTTTAAGGGGCCACCATATTGCAGCTCGAGAAAAACAGTTTCTTGAAGGCTTTTTTTTGGCAGCACGCTCGCTCACTGCAACTGGATCGTAGGGAGAAGACAGAATGCTGGCACCCTGTTAAAAGCTAAACGCCCAGAGTGAACACACTTGCAACAATGATATACGGCCATGAAGAAGTAATGAGCCATCTGTTCTCTTGGGTGGTGTTTGTGTGTCAGGGGATGCGTTTAAGATGCGTAAAAACCCTAAAGGTTTTCAAATCTGGCAGTAAAGGCACAAACAGTCTATATATGCAACAGCCAAAGTCGCTTTATTCCAGCATGAAACTGATCTCCACAATATTGACATCCATTGTCAGTTAAATAAAAAACCATATAAAACAAACATAGAAAAGAGACAAGATCTCTTCATTTCTCACCATTCTGGCCTTTAGATCCAAAGGCTTTGATTCGACTTGTGTAGTGGCAAGTTTTCAGTGTTTTTAGATGGAAAATAAAGCAGGGCTTTCAATGTATGGTGCTCACAATGGAAAGGGAAAGAGGTTTACAACTGATGAAGACATTCTGGGAGAGAAGCCCCCAAATCAATATACGCTCTGTAGGGAAAATGAAGAGAAAAATGATCTTATTTCTTACCAGCAGCCAACCAACTAGAAAAATGTTGTAAAGGTCAGCCAAGCAGCTTTGGGCTAAGTGTTTTTTTTTTATTTCACTCAAAATCAGTATTACTTTTCTAAAAAGTCAATGAGATTTTGTGACTGATACATCTGATATGTCTGTGCTGCTGTGGTGGCAATTCCCACTGTGCCTTGATTGAAAACAGAGCATCCTCCACAGTTTCCTGCTTATCAAACAGCCTGCAGGATGTTTTATTACGGCGTCCCAGCGCGCTGCAGAAAGCTTCAATTTAAAGTTTTCTTACTATTAATGAGCAGCATGTCGGCTTCACGACCCCTGGCCCCCAATCTGCCTGCAATCTGATAAAATACAACAACGGCAATTTATTATGACTCTGCCTGAGCTGATGTACCAGATGCTTGTGTTGGTGACAAATCAGATGCCGGGAGGGACTCGCAGTTTACTCGTCACAGAGAGTGAAAACAGTTGTATAATATATTCTTTAGCTCTGGAGGAGTTTGGACATGTCTGAAAAATGACCCCAAAGAGGACATCAGGGTTATTTTGAGCTTTGAGTGGTTACTGGGCTTTGAAACTACAAGTTTTGCCCAGCAACTGGCTGAGTGGAGCTTGAAAGACATGGGCAATTACCAGGCAGGGGGGCTGTAATGACTGATTTTACAGGAAATGTAGGATTGAATGTTTTGAGAGCTTGACCTACAGAGTGTTTGCACCTATGTCCAATTTAGAAACTAGATGCATGGCAATGTTGGAGGTACTGGGATGTAAACAACAGAATGACTCGCTGAATATTTAATTTGAGCCAATTTTAGGAATTTTAAGACTCAGCCATGGAGAAGTTTGGGGAAACTTACAGGGAAGGACTTGGTCAGCAGGAAAGGGTGCGATATTTTGAGGAACTGAGGTTAATACAGTAGCTGGTGAAGATCTTTACAAGCTATATGAACGTATAAAGCAAACATAGCTCTTCAACCAATTTACCGAAGAACTCAGTTTATGAAAATCTAGTTAGCTAACAACAAAAATCAGGAGCAGTTGCGAGTTCAGATGCGTTGTTTATGTTCAGTACCTCTAACATGGCTGACCTGTGGACTGATGATGTGTGGTGAAAACACTCTATACTTGGGACCAAGAGTCAGGGTATGTCGGCCACTGCTGCTTTGATTTAAACTCATTCTGTCTCCTGTAAGTCCTCCAGCTTTAGGGGGAGAAATACAAAATTTCTGAAATAACCCTCTGACAAACTGGACAGAATGAGGTCAAGCAGGTCATTAAAGTAAAATAAGCAGTTGCATAACACCTTAACTTGGTGACGAAGAGTCAACTGCATAATGAATACATCTGACATCAAAATATTAATCAAATAAGATAAATTCTCAAATATAAATTAATACCTGATTGACTCCTTAAAGGGGTAATTCAGATTATTTGAAGCAGGACTGTATGAGGTACTTACCCCTATTCAGTGTTTTACCTACATGAGATGCCTGTTGGCATGTCCCCAGTTTGGAGGAGCAGGAAGGGGCACCAGTACAGAATCTAAATAATGCACTACTGTGAACAGGGTCAGCAACAAAAAGCCACTTAAAAAAATCAATATCAGTTTAAGTGTATGCTATATTTAGAATATTTTCTCAGCTTATTTCCATCAGCCTTTTCTGATGAGAATCTGCCACTACATAAGCCAGATCTCTCCAAACCAACCAGGCTCCTTTGGCAAAAACAGTAATATTACCTCACAGAACATGGGAGTTGCTGGTCTGCTGCTGCCTTGATTTGTTAGTTAATTTGTGTTAATGTGAGACTTGAGTGAATCCAAACATTTTAAAACACCAAAGTCACACAATAATAACAAAAACTAACAGATCGAGGCAGCGGTGATTAAGTGGCTTTGGCGTTTGGTTGGTGTGGAGAGAGTGATATTTGGCTTATATAATGCTGGTTTTAACTGATTATGGATAAGTACCTCATACAACCCCATTTCAAACAATCTGAACTATCCCTTTAATGCATCAGGACGGGGTGCTGATGGGACAGTAAGGCCTGCGTTTTGTGTGATTCTCCTTCATGTATTCGCTTCGTGCAGTCGGATCTAAGAGCTGATGCGGCTTCAGCTAAATTGAGCTCTGTGTCTTGATAAAAGCTGTCCTCTCGCTGTGACTGTCCACTTCCTCGCTGTCTGATTCAGACTGGTAGGCGATCATGTCCTCGTCCCCCCACACAGTGGGGATACCCTTGTAGCATATTCGTGCTTTCCTCTCCCGTCCTTGGCTGAAGCCAAAACCAAAGCCCACCCTCACCCCCCTCGTCTCTGAATACACAGAGGGCAGTTTGGTCCTCCAGCCCGAGGAGGTGCGACCTGAGCGCACCTGCAGCAAGAGGAAGACCCCGACGAAGGCAGCCAGGATGAAGGCACAGCTGAGCACGGCGATGACCACAGGCAGCTGATTGGATGGAGCTACACTAAGCCCCGGAGGTTCCTCGCCTTCTCCGCTGTCGTCCGCTGCTGCCGGGATCTCCCCCTGCGGCTGGGCTTCGTCACCCTGGAGTTCCCCCGCAAGTGGGGATTTACGCTGGACCTGATTCTGGTGCAGGCAGGATGTGAGGACCAGGTGGCTGTGAGGCGGGCAAGACAGGCAGTCTGTAGGCCCGGTGCCAGAACAGGTAAGGCAGGCGGGGTTGCAGGGCAGGCAGGCCTGGACGGAGGACAGGTCCACCCAATTCTCCAGGGAGAGGTTGAGGAGCTGCTGCCCCGAGGTGAAGCCCGGCGGACACAACTTCACACAACCCTGGAGGAAGAGGGAGAAGCCGGGGCTGCACTCTGGACGGAACATGGGAGATGAAAATACAGTGAGAGAGGTTAAGTCTCATGTGATCTAATAAAACATGACATCCATAAATAGCTGGTCCCATAATGTCTTCACAATTTCTTTGGACATTTACTGGACAGAACTACTGTGGATTTAATTTAGGCAAGCATTTTCTCTCATCATCATTATTTCTTTCATTATCTGCTGATTATTTTCTCGATTCATCAGTTGGTCTGTAAAAGGTCAGAAAACAGTGAAAAATGGCACATCTTCCCAGAGCCCAAAGTGGTGTCTCCTAATTGCATTTCTTTGGCAGATATATTCCAAACCCCCTGACGTCAGTGTAAGACAAGGAAAACCAACAAATGCTCACATTTGACAAACTTGAAGCATCAAATGTTTGGTGTTTTTGCTTGAGAAATAAGTCAAAGGATCAATCCATTATCACAATAGTTGCCAATCAATTATCTGTTATCTGACTAATGAATTGATCGACTAATCAGTTCAGCTCTAAGGAGTTTTTGTTAAATCATCTTGTGTGTACAGGAGAGCAGAGAGAGAAAGGTGTTTTAAAAAGTGTCTGTATGCTCAGCTCTCAGCTCTTTTGCAGCTTCTGACTGAATCTCTGTGTTTTGAAGTTTAGTTTCTCTCCAGCGTCAGTGTTTTTATGTTCAAGAATCTAATTTATTTAACCTTTTCATGTTCACTTTCAGCTGGGTAGGACTTGTGTTTAGTTACTGCTGATGAAAATCAAACATTTCTTCATGATAAAAGCTTTTAAATAGCAAAATGACTCTTATTGTGAAGAAGTTAAAGACAATGAAATGTTTGTTTCTGTTTTACAGCCACCCGACTCGAGCTAAGTTGTCTTCAGTTAAACGACACACCTTACAGCGGGTAGCCCTGCTGTAATGGAGATGCAAATCCCTGCTGCCAAGTCAAGTCAAACAAGCACATGTATTGAAAAGTGGTACAAGATGCCAGTAAATCCTACACATTGTTCCTTTAATGGCTGGAAAAAACTGAGATTCATTTAAAATCATGTCAATATTATTTTATTTGTTAGAAATCTTACTCTTTATATCTGCTGAATTGTATTCTTGCCTGTAATTTACAACCACCCAGAAGGAAAAACGTCTCCATTTTTGTATTTTCAACTGATCTCCTGACTGAAAGATGGTGAATTTGTTGAGAGAAGTTGTACCAATTGAACATTGTGTCTTTTCTCTCTATAATTATCACCAAATTACAGGCTTTCCAGGAGCCTTCCAGTTCAATTTTAGGGAGTTATTAGGGAAGTGGGGCTCTGTAAAATAAAGCATAACCAGCAACTATTGAAATGTAGATTTTAACTAAATTATGGAGAAGTCTGGAATGATTAACAAGAAAATGTCTGAATGCTTGGAAGCGGAACGAAGCTTCCGACCTCATCTGCCTTTCAATGAGGGAGTCATCCTTCTCAACAGTTGTTGACAACGTAGCACCTCTTGCACTGACGCAGTTTTAATCTTCCCTGCTGCTCCTCCATACGTCCCACACTCTGATTTAAACTAATATGACATATGGCAATGCGCATATTCAGAGTGCGCTTGTAAACAGATGCACAGGAGGCTTGTAAATGGGCAATCTGTATTCACAACATTCGTTTTTCACAAGTTGAAATACCCAACACAGTCTGACCAAAAGCCTGTTTTGTAACAATGACTGTGTGCCAGCGCTAATACAAATGAGCCCATTCAATTTAAGTGGCTCCTGCTCAGACTTTGTGTGTTGGCAGAAGCCTCAATGGTCTCACCGATGCAGATCTGCTGGGCATCAAAGGTCTTGCAGCTGTTGTTGGATGGGCGAGGGAAGTCAGACGATGAGGGGTTGACAACGCTGGGTCCAGTGCCCCACAGGATGAGGGTGAACTGATTCAGCACACCTGAGAGAGAAGGACAGAGAGAGACCGAGAGAGGAGGGGTTATGAAGACATGGAAGAGAATATCAATGTAACACTTCAGAGAGGGAACAGTGTGAACTGGCTGAGGAGAGGATATGGGGGTGGAAGGAAAGCGAAGAAGTGATGAGAGTGGACCAAACAAAACACTGGAGGAGGATCAACAGCAGCAGAGGATACAGACGCGTTGCTATCTCATTTCCCGGGCTGCTCACAGTAAACAAAGCCACAGGAAAGCTCTAGGACTTAGCAAGTTAACTGTTCTGGACAATATGCTGCCGTCTGCCTTTTTTCAAAGAAAACCCAGCCAGATAGTTGCGACAAAAAAAACATTTTCAAGATACTAAAGTTGATAATCAAAAGGTTGTTCACAACTTTCTTGCACAACAATTTTTCTCTGCTCAGCGGCTGGAAGGTTTTAATCCGGATGTGTTTCTGAGCTGCACCCGCTGGTACCCAAAGACAGGAATCATTAGAGAGGGACAGAAGAGGAGAGGAACTGAGGAGAGGCTATTTAGAGAAGCATGAAAAATATGCAAGAGGACTTGAGTTGATGAGGGGGCAGTTAATGATGGCATGACTGTGGGTTTGATATGATGTGACCAGTCTGAACAATTAATGGTGATGAGTGGGGTTACCATAGTCACGACCATTAGCTGCCATGTTCTCTATTTCCAGGGTCCATTCTCCTTGAGGATCCTCGTCCCACGAGTGGGTGGTCATAAAGGCCCAGTCGTTGAATCCCTCTGAGGAGAAGTCATTGGGCCTGATAGAAAAGAGGGGAGAGAAAGGTGTATGTGTTATTTTTTTGTCTTAATTTATTAATTCTTTAAATTTATTTTTATGCCTCAGTGCTGGTGACAGCTGTGGTCAGGTGCATTGTATTTTTAATTTGTCCATCTGTCCCATCCTAGTGAACACCTCGTGGGAATTTCTTCAAATTTGCCACAAATGTCCACTTGGATTCAGGGATGATCTGATTACATTTTGGTGACCTCAGTAAACACATTTTTGACCATAACTTAAGAATTCAAATACTAATTATGACAAAATTAAACACAAATATCTAATAGGATAAAAATAATGAGGTCATAACATTTTATATCTAAAAGGTCAAAGGTCTTTACTGTGATTTCATAATTTTCAACTCTCTATCAGTCCTGCTCTGTATACTTGTCATTTTTTAAAATATATCTTATTTTGTTTTGGAAAAACCCTGAAAAACCCTTTATTAATTTTTTATTTTAGTGGTGCAAGAACAAAACAGTGGCAATTTTACAGATACAACAATGAACAAAAACAGGGTCAAAATACACAAGGACAAAGAAAGTTAAGCAAGAAAAAAAGAAATAACAAAAAAATAGAACTAACAAACAAACAGAAAAAACCCATACCAACAAAAAACAAGTGGTGTGACAGTTCGACATGGTACATATATAAACCAAAACAAACAAGGATGAAATAGTAATTACAAGCATTTACTGTGATTTAAATGAGTATTTTAGAAAGTTCTGTAATAATAATAATAATAATAATAACAATACTACTACTACTACTACTACTACTAATAATAATAATAATAAGAATTTAAAAAGAGTAATAAATAGGTGATGAATAAACATGAATACATGAGTAAATAAATGGTCTGTAACTGATATTTAGAGGTGTCAACCTTTGTAGTTGGAGGGTCCTGGCAGAGCTTGAGGGCTGTTTATTCCATAGTTGAAGAATGAGGGGGTTATGGGCACTAGAGTGTTATTTTTTCTGTGCTAGAAAGCAGAAAGTGTGTTTTTTCCAGAGAGTATACTTGTGGGAGTATCTGTGCATGAGTAAAATTGATACACACACACATGCACACTGTTTTTGTGTGTGTGTGTGTGTGTGACAGAGACACGGACAAAGAGAGATTTATATTATGGTGTGTATGGTGGTGTGTTTTACTGTGTACCTGGGGAACAGCAGGGTGGAACGTGTGCCCAGTGGGCTGATGAGATGAATGGCCAATTTTCCTCTCTGGTTGTGGGAGAGAGTGAGGCGAGCCTGAACGTGTTCCAGAGAGCTGACATACTCCGGTCGTCCCCAGCAGGCATCCACGCTCTTGCTGAACACTAGCTTGTTCCCGATGTCTCTGCAGGTTTGACAAGTGGAGGGGAGAGTGGTTAATGTTGTGTGGCTGCAGAAAATGGACACAGACAATAGCACCGTGCTGCAAATCTACGCAAGTGTCCCAGCTCCGAGCAGAATGCGGTGACATCTATCAGGCTGAGCTGGATGACAGAACAGCAAGTGCTCCTAATGAGACTAAAACGCACTGTAGTTTACACACAAACACACACTCCCAAACACACACACACCTTGGTTCTGTGAGCATGGTGTGAACACACTGATGCTGAAGCCCCACTGTGGTCCAGTTCTGTGCCAAAGCCACCATAGCACCTGCATCCAGGAGCCCATAACCGTATGAATGACTCACTGTGGAGAAAAAAACGATGGAGGGATAACAGGAGTGGCAGATTGGTGGGTGGTAGTGGTGAGACAACATCACAGAGGGAGAAATTACAGTCAGTCACAAAGCCACTCTTTACAGTAATACTAATGTGTATTTGTTTCTCAGTCCTGAGCCCACAATGATAAATACAGCTCCTTCAAAAATACTGACTTTTACTGTGTTCAGGAACTTCAAGCGCAACTGAAATTTAGTTATCCTTTTTGTTTTGAAGTTCTAAATAATGTAAACATTAGGGATGTAACAACATATTGAATATCGTGAGTAAAAAAGTGTCTCAATACCATATAAAACTGTGACAATATCTACCATGATTGCTTGATTAAAACTGACTGCTTGTTTTGCAATTGTACATACAGAATTCAAACATTAACTGCCAGACAATTCATGCCATGTTTTGCACATGCTTAGGTCATGGCTGGTTTCATTTCATTTTATTTTATTATGGAAGGAAAGTGGAAACACTTCAAGTTAAAATGAAAAACAAGAAAAGACAAGACATCAGATTTATTATTTAATAAAGTACATTTTTCTAGACATAATTTATCTTGGTTTAAATGTTGCAATAAAGGGTCATGGACTTGGGGTTTTGGTTTCCTTACATCCCTAGTAAATATGTTTTTTTTTTTTATTTATTGTCAGTCATTTTTGTTTTTAAAAGAAAGAAAAAAGGTCTTGGGAGAAATATCAGAAATGCTCCTCTTTGGCTAAGCTGGCTGGAGGGGTGTGTCATGTTTGATGGACAGTAGCTGGCAGGCTGAGCCCTGACAGGAACACTGTCAGATCTTTCATTTTAAAAACGGATATATTATTTAAACAACTTCTTTGGTTTTTTTTGTTCTGTTTTTGTTTCTTGACTTTAGCTAGTACTTGCTTTTTCTTTGTTCTCTTTTGATTCACAGCAAGAAGGTCACGGGATCGAGTCCTGGTTCTGACATGGCCTTTCTGTGTGGACTTTGCATGTTCTCACTGTGCCTGCGTGGGTTTTCCTTCAGATGCTCCAGTTACCTCACCATCAAAAACACATATACTAGGTCAATTTAAGCTGCCCACCAGTCCTGATACCAGGATGGGTTTGCAGAGAATAATTTGACTACATAACTGTTCTCTATGATTGTATGACCACAATAAAGTTGGCTTTTACTTTTTTACCTTTGCCTTCATTGTTATGCACCAAAAAATCAAGGCAAACTGTAGTTGAAAACATCCTTGCAATAAACCTGATTGTGATTCTAAACAAGAGACAAAGTAAACAAACTTGCGTTGTAGCTTACAAGCCATTGGCAGACAGCGTGTTATTAAGAGTGGACCATACCAGAATCTAAACAGACCACATTGATATTAGCAGGCAAGTTTGCATGCTGTTAAATGTGCTGCAGCTGAGAAACTAATCAATTAGTTTATCTAGCCTGGAAAATTATATCGGCAGTGCAGTTCTCCCTGGTGAAAGTTTGTTTGGTTCCCAGGGACATGACGTGTGTTTGTAAGTTAGATGAAAAGGAGGCTTAAGCAGGAAAAATAATGTCAGTTGTTGATCAGAAGCTGTGGCTCTCAAGTTGTGCAGCAGGCTGCTGTCTGGCTGGTAGTCAATGTGACTGTGTGTGTATGTTAGTATGCTGACATTACCAGAGACAGTTTAAAGAGGTGAGCGCACTTTTGAGTCATTTCAGGTATCTGTGTCACAAGGGTTTCCCACAGGAGACTCCAAGCAGGTCCTGAGTTTATTCAGATCAATAAGAGAAGCGATCATGAGTATAGATTATGGCCAGTTCTTTTCCTAAATAGTCACCAAAGTAACTATTGGACCCATTTTTCATGAGCCACATATCATCTGAACATTCGGACGCTAAAATTGTATATTTCAGACAGACAAATCAGGGGAAAATTAACTTTGTTTCTCCCAGTGCCCCTACTAACTGATAATCCCACTAGCAACTGGACTGGAGATGAAAACTAATCAGAAATGATTAAAATATTATAGCCCAATTTTTTGGCTGAAACTGTGGAACACTGTAACACTTTGTCAGATTGTGGACAAACCTGAGAGCGCACAGAGCGAGATGTTGAGAGTGCAAGGAAGTCCCTAAGGATTTGGGAGTGCACTGAGCAGGGAGCTTCAAACTGAGTGAGAGAGGTTATTACTGTGTGCTTATGTGCAGAAGAGTATGCACGCAAATAAATTTACTGTGCACAGAATTGATTTTTGTTTGCTTAAATTAAATTAGTCTCTGCATGATAATGAACTTTCTACCAAATATTATTTATGTGCTCACAAAAAAAATATTTCCATGCTCAAAACGTCCCACTGTCTGCCGAGGATGGAGGGACAAATATAACACCACATAATACCATCTGTGCTTCATCGGCACTAGCCAGTTTCTACCTCTGCGTCCCACTCCATTGGTCTTCCAGTCCACGGCGCTGAGGCGTCCAGGCTGTGACGTTCTCACTACCAGGTGCTGCATGTCCCTCCAGGTCAGGTTCATGCTGCGCAGACACAGGAAGGAAAGCTAAGTAAACAGTATTGACTTTGTGTCATGTAATAGCTGAAGGTACTACTTTCTATGTTATGCACATTATGAGAAAAGCCAGGTTTCGCTGACCTAAACTGTATGACAATAGAGCAGAGGAAATGTGAGGAGCAACGGGATATGGAAAAGGTCAGAAGTCTGTAGACACACCTGAAATGTGATCCCACTGAGTATATACAGTGAGGACAGCCATACATATATGAAATATTATACTGAGACACAGAGGAAGGCCTGGGGGATATGTCAGTCAACCATAATAAAGGTACGGGCTCACATTATGGTTTTAACACCAGCGCAAAACACCAGTATTAAAGGTAGATCATAACCTATTGTTCTGAAAGGTCAGGGAACACAGTAAAACAGTGGATACAATACCGTGGAGGGCTGTGTCTAGACCACTCTGTAATGATAGCTTCTAATGAGGTCTGGGATTGGGGGATGGGGGTCACATTCCACACAGTAGAAGCCCAATAAAAGAGGTTTTTTTTATAGAGATTTATTAAGAGGCACAGCAGAGAGACATTCAGAGGAGAAGCCTTTGAGTCACCAATGAGGAAAACATTGCTCCGTGGGTTAGGATAATCAAACCATGAATCATACTGGTTGCTGAGTGCAACACCACAGTCGACAGAAATAGAAACACAGAATTGCACTGTGGCGCATCACCTCCACATCAGCATTCACATCTCACATCCTCTCATGTGTTATTAATGGACAAGATCCCCCATCCACTCAATGTCACCTCAGCCGAGCGCGAAGGGGAAAATAATAAAATAATAAAACACCAGAAAACCAAAACACTCTGCCTATTAAATGATTCCATCTCTGTGAATTCCAGTGTAGTCCCAGTCTGATAAACCAGCTACCCTGTTATTACTGCTGCCTCTCCCTGACAAATACTGACTCTAGTTTGGTGTTGAAAGTGAGAGATAGTCCGTCGTGTAAACCTTCGCCTGTCAGTCACTGAGCCTCTCTTATGATATCAGAGGTAACAGTGCTAAGATAATCCTGGGACTCTGGGGATGTACACCTGAACTAAAACCAGGCTGAGGTAATACCGAATGTGACACCTGTCAGCTAATTGCTGATGTTGAAATGAAGAGAAATTATGCGTGAGTGGAGAACTGCTGCATGATAAGAGGACTTAAAACACGCAAGATATGACTCAAGATATGAACATAATGTAGAACACATTAGAGCTTCTGACAGAAACTTGGATTCTGACGCCTGGAGTCCTGCGTGAGCGATAATGAGAGGCATTCTCATCTTCTCAAATCTTCACTACCAGCCCTACAGGTATTCTGATGTCTGTGTGGGCTGCAGCTGCTGATTTGTCTTGCTAATTAACTGATTATCAAAAGCTTAATTTGCTGAGGAGAGAATTTCTGGGCTGGGATTTAGGCCAGCGCCGACTCCCAGACACACGCGCGCACTTGCAGACGCGACTGCGTGCGTGCCCGTGCACACACACACACACACACACACACACACACACACACACACACACACACACACACACACACACATTCACCCGACCTCTTAGAAATAAGGGTTCCAAAGGAGTTTTTCCTGAAAGGCTGAGGTTCTACCCAGAACCATTTAATTTTTGAAGAAAGGGTTTGTCAAGGGTTCTTTACTAAAGGTTCCTTCAAGAACCCCTTTTCATCCAAAGAACCCTTTTTTGGAGAGATTGTTGAAACTCATTAATCAAGGGTTCTTTGTACCATAATATAAAAGGGTACTCCATAGAACCCCCCCTGAGTGGGTTCTAAATAAAGCCTTTGCAGTATAAAAAGGGTTCACAGTAGAACCCCCTGTGTGGTATCTAGAACCCCGTGAGTGTGTTCCAGATAAATTTGAAAACTATTAAAATGTAAAAGTGTTTGTGGTGGAACCTTCTGTGTGGGTTCTGGTTAGCACCCTTAAAAGGTGGAAAGATTCTGAATAGAACCCCCAGAGTGAGCTCTGGGTGGAGCCATTTACACCATAGAAGGGTTCTAAGTGGAACCAAAAAGGGTTCTCATATGGGGAAAAGCCAAAAGAGCCACTTTGGTGTACCACAAATGGAGCATGAAGATTAAAATTACTACGAATTAAATTTTTTAAAAAAAGTTAATTTTCTTTTACTATAAAACTGTACTGGTTACAAAAATAACTCTGTGGTTATAGCAGGAGGCGTTGTTGTTCTCACTCACTTGGCCTCCAGAGCCAGAGCGATTATCCCAGCAGCCAGTGGGGCCGATGCGGACGTGCCCGTGTGAGAGTCTGTGCATTTTTGCCTCAGGTCTGTGGTCACCTTGGAGACAGAAGAAGAGAGAGAAACGCGCAGACATACAGAGGAGAAACACAGTTAATATGACACATTGAGTTTCCCCCTTCAGTGTGAGTGAAGTTCATGGTGAGAGAGGTTGAGAGGTAGACCGGGGAGGGCCGGAGACAATGGGAGGTCTGCCTGCAGCCATAGGAGATGAGGAGGAGGAGGTGGGGGAGAGAGTGTGCAGGTAGGTTCAGTCTCAGGTCTGTGGATCCCTGCCAAAGGGTCACAGTCGGGGCAGTGAATGTCAGCCAAATCAGTGCAGCCAGGTCGTGCGGTGGTGGTGAGACAAAGTGTGTTAGCACTCCAGGTATACCTCCGCTCTCTGTCTGTGCCACTGCCAGAAAGCTAATGAGGCCTGTCTGGGTCATGATGGGATACGTCAGAAATGACAAGAAGCCAGAGGGCAAGGCGAGCTGTGAAGGTTAGGGACACATTCTTGGTTTGCAACTTTTGGACTGACAGATTGTGGCACTAATGACCATTATCTGCAGAAAGATGTGTCAGAAGGGTAAACAAAGGGATGCAGGTGTCTGCAGGGACCAACTGTTAGATCTCAGACATGGACAAAATAACACAGAGACGTCGTCATATTTCATTAGTTGTTTTTTGCTTTTACAGACTGATTTAATGCTAAACAATGTATTGATTTATCATTTAACAAGTGTTATCAGTTAAGTAATTTATCAACAAAAAAAAATCAAATGTTTGCTGGTTTCAGCTATTTTCTTCTTTTCTGTCAGTCTAAATGTATGTAATGTCATTTTGGACTGTTGGTTTGACAAAACAAACAATCTGACAACATCACCTGGGAATATTTTTACTATATTCTGACATTTTAGAATAAGACTAAGTACATTCAGTAAAGAACAGGTCCATTATTTTATTTTTTGAGGTTTTCACATCATTCTTTAGCTTCTCAGTAGTGTTCCTAATGGCAGATTTATGGTTGTTTTATGTTATTCTATGTCCCTGAGGCAAGTCTTTCTTCAGCCGACAAGCAGCTTGAAGGAGGCATGTGGCCTTTCTCAGTGTTTGTCAGCTTTGCTCACTGTATGTTACACATCAGTCACTCTGATTTTGACAGTTTTTGATGTGAGACAGATAAAATTAACGTGTGTTTGCACTCCAAATGGGTTCATTGTGGATATACCTGCATCAACTTTGGGCTGACTGATAAAGCAGGTACAAGATATGAGATGTACGGTTATTTTTGCAATGCTGACATTTATAGTGCGCTCAAGATTTGAAGTGTAAACAAACTGCACAAAATCTGAGATGTTCAAAGTGTGAGTGTGTGTGTACAGTATGAACACCCACTATCTGTTTCTCCCCCGGGTTTCCAGAGCTGAAGGTGGTAGCGAGGGTGGAAGAGCAGGGCTCGCTGTACCACGGCACGTTGCCGGACTGCGTGGTGCTGCTGATGGACAGGGTGTAGATGCTATTGGTGTAGCCGTCACAGTTACAGCTGTCCTGCTCCCGCCCGCCATTCCCCGAGGCCCACACAAAGATGGAGCCCAGTTTGCCTCGTCCCTGTAATATAGAAACAAATATATCCTCATATAGATGCAATCCACAAACACACAGAGAATAGGTTAAAGGAATAGTTTGGATTATTTAAGTGGGGTTGTATGAGACAATTACTGATAATCAGACCTGTTAAAAAACTTTATCAGTTGTAATGTACGCTATATTTAGAATACTTTCACCACTTTAGCTTGCCATAAGACAGCCTTTTCTGCCAGAAAAAAATGCTGTTATATAATCCAAATATCATTCTCTCCAAACCAACCAGACTCTATGGGCAAAATTTCTAATTTTATCCTGCAGAACACTGTAGATTCTGGTCTACCGCTGCCTCAACGTGTTAGTCAGTGGAGGACAGGATAGTTTAGATTTACCAAAGTCACAATAACACAAACAAAGAGATCGAGGCAGCGGTAGACCAGCAACTCCTGTGTTCTGCAAGGTCAAAGGATGTCTGATGGCAAAGTAAAGCGGTGAAAACATTATAGTCCTACACTTAAACTGATACTGAGTTTTTTAGGTGGGTCTTTTTTGGTGGCTAAAATTCAGGGTTCCAAATCAAGGTTCATTTTCAAACTTTTCCAGGACCTTACAGCTTTGTGAAGTATACTTTAGTGTGAATACAGACCGTGAAAGCGGGGCCTCACGATCCTTCTGACTTTTTTAGATCCCTGTGGTAACTTTTCTGACACCTCCTGCTTAAAACTGGCTTGTGGTGGCCAAGCGTTCATGAATAAAGTATATATTTATTCACAAAATGGTTATTTCTCTTCTTAATCACAATAAATGAGATTTTATTGTGCTATAATCAACCAAGATTATGTTCTAAAGGAAGGATGACAAATTAAAAGAAGACAAATTTTTCAAAATGTCTCACCTGTTTCAAAGTAGACTTCGCATCCTATACAACATGACTGACCAACTTATTTTATTTCACAATTTAATAATTTATCATGAAATGAATACAGTTTCAAGCACCTCAGTTAATATCAAAGCACTTTTTAAACCTTGACAACACTACAATAAAATTCAAGTGTTTTCAAGAATTTCTAGCAGCTGTACAAAGCCTGAAATACATTTTGCTCTTAACTCAGTCTATAGCAGTTTATTGCTTAAGTTCAGACACTGGGACTTCTCTCTGCTTCTCCAAAGTGGGGGTGTGCTGACCACCATGTACTGTAGGTAATACACTGACAATGTACAACTGCCTTATATAACCCCACTTCAAATAATTCAAACCGCCCCTTTAAGAGAAAGACACTAATAAGAGCTGGTTGAAGTGTGAAAAATTGCCTTTGACAAAGGCGTTTGTCTCACTGCTTAAATGCCTTGTCACTTATGTACTTTCGTTCAAAAACAGTGAACCGCTGTAGGCACAACCGTTATTAATACATCATAATGTCAGGCAACTTATTGCGGCAGAACATCGGATAACAAACAGAGGAAATGTAATTACAACATCTACTCAGGCTGAATATAGTTTAGGGGCTTGATAAATAACAATATGATGTCTGGCAGTGAGATTATACAGTATGCTCCTAAAATACACACACAGTGAGATGTGCATTTAGTCCAGTTGGGTCTGGACTGCCGAGAGTAAGCTAGAAATCCTGGGTTGGTTTATGACTAAGATTAAAATTTCCTTTTTTTTTTCAAGTAACAAACCAAGACAATCATTATGATTAGATTGTTCATTTTGTTCCAGAATACACAAAATCTTTATATATACAGTATTTGTCTCCAGTCAATTAGGCTGGAACTCTTTACCAGCTGGAATGCTCCAGTTTCAATCACGATTTTTAGACAATTTTTGCATATTTTCTCAGTTTTAGCCTCCTTGCACTGGTAACCCACAGCCTTCAAAATCGATTTTTAAGATTTACTGCTTATTTCTGAGGCACAGCTTGGTCTGGCCCTTTCCTACACTGCTGACCTTCTTTTTCTCAACACATAGCTGATGGTAGCCTGAGGTCTGCTGACCAGTTGTTGCTGACTGTCCCCACGGGCCAGGCTGGAGAGAGAGGGCAGCCAAGCATCTGCAGTCAGGGTTCTGCAGCTCTGAAAGCCTCTGGGTAGAGGACAACCTCAGTGTCCTTTTGCTAAAGTCTTACAGACATGTATTTTAAATAGTCTCTTAATTAGTTTAACTTTTGCTGTCATGTTTTGTTATGCTGTTCTTGTTGTAAAACTACATATTTAGCAAGCATGTTTTTCTTCGTTGGAGCTTGTTATCTCTCTGTCTTTATGTGGAGGCAAATTATTATATTTATTCTTCTGTGAAGCACTTTTTTTGAAAACTGCCAAATAAACAAATGTTATTTTCATAATTTACTCACAACTCGCATTTCTATTCAGTGTGAATCACACACTGCCATTCAAAAGTTAATTAAACAATTAAAAGCAAAATCTTCCATCAAAGTGTGAAAGCAGCAACTAAGACACAGTGACATTCAGAATAAAACTGAAGGAAACTTTTCTTCTTCCACCTACAGTTTGAACCAAGTGGGCAGATAAAATATTCATTTTAGAGAACAAAACAAGAGGCTAAGAAATACATATGATGAAGGAAACAGATAAAAGTAAGTGGAGAGACTTATTTTACAGTACATCCCACCTACAGAAAGCAGAAACAATGAAACAGGCAAGAAATTAATAAGGTGAGAGAAAATAGATCTATATGATTCCTTCTTTTACCCTCTTGTTCACCCACAGATATACAAAACTACAAAAAATAAAAAAACAGAAACATAAGTTGTCAGTCAGAGTGTTTGATGGGAAAAAGCTGCAGGAATGTTTTGCTACTCGTGCTGTTACAGATTGTGATTGTCTGTCTGTTCTGCTCTCTGCCTGCTTGAGTCTGGCCTGCCTGTTAAAGAAATAAAAGTCCTGTCACATCATCCGTTTCAGTATTTCAGCTTCACAGTCCCGACAAATATAGAGATACTGGAATCTATGCTTCCTTATCACTGTTGTTGCAACACAGTTTTCTCTGTCACAGTTAATCAAATATTAAGTGTACAAAGGGACCTCAATGTGACCTAAACAGAGACCTGAAATTGGTTTGTTTTAAATGATTATCAATTTAATTTTCTTAATGGATTCTCACATCTCCATGTCACAGATGACCTCCGTTCAGAAGCAGGGGAAAATTATCCTACCACTGTATGTGCACTCTTAGAAATAAAAGTGCTAACTAGAACCATATGGGGTTCTTCAGCTTGTCCCAATAGGAGAACCCTTTTTGGTTCCTGAACATTTTACAAACATTGAACTCGAAACCCTTTCAGAGGGTTCTACCTAGAATTCAAGATCAGGGGTTATATCTGGGACCATCTGTGAAAGCTTCCACCCAGAACCCTTTATGGGAGGTTCTTCAGAGAACCTTTCTATAGTGTAATGATTCCACTTAGAACCCTCTCTGGGCCCTTTTCCACCAGCATGGAACCAGAACCATTCTGTTTCAAACACCTAATTTTAAGCTGTTCTGAGCGTTTCCAACAAAAATGAACTGGTTTGAAACCTGAAAAGTTTTTTTGTGTCATATTCTACAGGTTGCTGTGTATTGCTGCGTATTCTATTCAGAACCTTTCCACCTTCTAAGGGTGCTAACAAGAACCCTCTCACATTGTCAACTCAGGGGCTTCTACCAAGGATCCTTTTATATTCCAAGGTTTTCATTTGAAACCATTTCAGAGGGTTCTACCTAGAACTCAACATAAAACGTTCTATCTGGAATCATCTGTGAGATTTTCAGAATCCCCTGAGAGGTTTTACAGAGAACCTTTCTATAGCGCAATGGTTTCACTTAGAAGCTTAGAACCCTCTGTGGGGGTTCTCGCCAGAACCTTTTCACTTTGTAAGGGTGTTAAAAAGAACCCACCAAAAACTCTTTTATATTCTAAGGGGTCTCATATAGAACCAACCCAGGGGGAACTAAAGTATGTTTTATAAGGGTTTCACCTATAGGCACCATCTACGGGGGGCACTGGGTTTTATGCCCCTTCAAAGTTTAAGTTGGGAGTGAAGCGACCCCCCAATCTTGAGGCAAAGCAGGAAAAAAATGCAGCTGTGAAATTGCCATAGACGAATAAATTTTCATGCCATTTGAAAGGATCACAAATAAAGTCATAAGATAAGCTATATTGTTAAAATTTAATTTTCATGTGGGGCAGAGTGTGTTTTGTTGCTCTTATGTGTTACCAGCCGAGAGCTTTCATTAATTGGTTAACAAGCACAAAGCGCCATGAATTCAAACAAGTGATCATTAAAGCACTTCATACAGCAACTTGTGACTCTACCATCCAAATTAGACACACAACAAGATGTGTGCCACCAGCCTTGCGTGGAAATACTTCAAAATACAATAAAAATGCTAATTGTGCGCTGTTCTTCAGAGATAAATTGTGCTGGACTGAGGGTTGCTGCAACATTTGGAATCTCAAACAAAAGTTAAAGCCCAAAGTGTGGAAGAATACTGGATTTGTACTTCATCCAAAATTCTGGTGGGTGAAATACTGCAGCATCTGATGGGTTTACCTTCAGCAGTTGACTGTGGCAAAAAGCGCCACTAACTGAAGACAGATGGCTCAAGACAAAGCGTTCTTCAAAAGCAAACTGGTTCTGGGTAGAACCTACAGGTACAATCCTTTCGGAACCCTTATTTCTAAGAGTGTATGATACCTCTATTTCTATTTTCTCATCATTTCTGTATGCTTAATATTTTTCTACACTTGGGAGCATCTGTAATGTGACTAATTTCACCCCGGGGATCAATAAAGCGTTGTTGATTCTGATTCTGATAGTGATACTGTGTGAAACGTACTGTATCCTAACATTAAGAGTCTTGAAGCTACAGCAAATACTCCTAAACCTTCCAGCCCAATTTACGACCTGATTCTGCCTTTGCTGCAGGTTACGGAGGCCACAAGATAACACTTTCAGTGCCAGAGGTTATCTCACTGCCAGGAGAACACACGCTGATCCAGAAAGGTCCTGTTGTGCTGCTGTCAGGCAATTTTTCCTCACTAACACACCGTGATATGTGGAGCAGCATTTCACATTTCGGGACGTGACACATGAATCACTCTTTTGCAAAGAAAATTTGCAGTTTCATTCATTTATACGCTAATTACTGTGGTCTTTGAATCTAACTATTGTTCTGCATCAGGGCTGGCTGCTCCATTTCTATTTTCTCCCATCTCACATTTATCATTTAGCTGCTCCACTAACGCCTTTTGATGTAGCATGCTGACACATGAGAAATGATGACATTAGCCTTAGATATTGTGTCATACTCTTTAATGTCTTACTCTATCCAACCTTAAAGAACTAGTCAGAGGACAATTACCAAACTCACCTTGAGTTTATCCTTTTCTACGGTGCATCTCTGAGACATACCCTCCGCTCAGTATTTATATAGTATGACTGTATATTTGGAAAAATGTTCAGATCTCTGATTTCCTTGCTGTCAGAAACTGAACCATATGGTGCTTAAAAGGAACAGTTCAATGTTTTGGGAAATAGGCTTATAGGACTCATCTCCTTGCCGAGAGTTAGATGAGAGGACTCATACCACCCTCATGTATAAAGCTACAGCCAGAAGATGGTTATCTTAGCTTAGCATGAAGACTGGAAGCAGAGGAACAGCTAGCATGACTCTCTCCAAAAGTCATTAAATCCATCTGCCACCAACTCTAAAGCTCATTAAATCTGTTTTCTCACAGAGTTGTATTTCCCTCTACCTAATCAGTATAAGTTCCATACCCTACTCTACGCTACTCTACCTGGCCCTACCCTTCACTAAACCTACTCTGCCCTACCCTTACCTACCATACCCTACACTAAACTTAGCCTATGCGACCATACCCTACCCTAATCTACTCTACACTAAACCTACTCTATCCTAACATAGGCCACCCTAACCTACTCTGCTCAGCCTACACTACACTTAGACTACCTTAATCTACTTTACCCTACCCTAACCCACTCTACCCAACCATACCCTATTCTACCCTACCTTTCCCTACCAACTCATGAAATGGGGCCATATGAAGAGCATGTGAATGCATTTTAAGTTACCTGCACGCTGGCTTCAGTGTCATTTACATGCAGACATGGAGTGGATCTCAGCAAGAAAAGGACAAACTCATGTCAAACCTTTAAAGAGTTGATGTGAGTTTAATAGTGATGCTAGAAGTGAGAAATGGGGTAGATGTTAGTCGATTAAAAGTCCAAGCTCATGCTCTGACTGACCTTGGTGATTCCCTCGAGAAAGGCCTCCATTGCCAGCTTGGCAGGGCCGTCCAGTGACTTGCCATCGTCCTCGGGGCCCCAGCTGGCACTATAAATGTGGATGTGCTGAGGGTTGAGGCTAAGAGAGTGTGCCTCCACCACGTCTGTCACCTCCCCATCCAACATACGAACTCCTGTGAAAAATGATCACAAGATTAGGTTACCAAACTAAAGATGTGAAAAGTGGTGAGGAAAGAGTGACAGACTGGCAGATGGAAAAGAGATAGTGAGAATTTTAGTTTCAGATGGTGGAGAGGTGACAAAACCTGAGGGAAGAAAACCCAGACTGAGATGACAAGAAGAGAAAAGCTGTCATAGTAAGACTGAAAGAAATGTTGGACGGCAAATTCCCATTTTATCTTCTGCCACAAACAAAACAAACAAAACATAAAAACGGGCGAAACAAAAGACTTCATAAGAGAAGCCAAAGACTTCACAGAGTTCCAGTTTAATGAGTGCGCGTACAAAGCTTCAGCCACAGATGCTGCTCCAACAGATACTACACCACTTTACGGTCACATAAACAAAAACCCCAGCTGGTTATTAAACCAAGAAAGGCCTCTCCCTGACCCTGACAAACTCACAAAAAGGGACAAGTAGACAAATCTAACAGACTCCAGAAGTAACAAAACCACACATACACACACACAGATATAGATGAGCAGAGAGTTTACAGAGCCTTCAACAGTCTGGCGTGTCCACAGGGTAGCACCAAATGTCACCTTTCATCATACCTGAACACAACCCTGTCTGGGCCTTTGAAGTGAGCAGCCTCAGATCACTCCTCTAAACATTAATGGCTGTAGAGAGGCATGAAATGAACCACCCTCAAATAGGGTCCATTACTGGGAGAGAGGACCCCCGGACCTCAGAGGCAACAGTACGACTGACGACGTCCACATTAAGACTTCAATAATCTATTCTAGACAACCTGCCTGGCCCCGGAGGCATAAACACGTGCCAGTAGGGACGGAGCCAAAGCAGTAATTACTCTGTTGGCGTGGGGATTCGGCGTAACGCGAGTTTGAATACTGAGCAGCCTGAAAAAAATAAATGAACTTAACTTGGCTAAACATGTGACATAAAGCACAATGTTTGCTCGCTGATCATTATGCACAGGCTGTACTGCAGCAGTAATGATAATAACTGTCTGTAACAATTCTCATCAACTTCCTGCAGCTCGACAATACCTTATTAAGACACCGCTGTGCGAGTTCCCTGCAGCTCCTGTGAGTCAGAGGTAGCAGGTAGGGAGGCAGCTATGCATGTGTGTGTGTTGGGAAAACAGGTACAGTAGGACGGAAACACCAAGAGAGCCAAGTAGGGTCAATTAACCAGTTTTAAACACTAATCACTAATCATAGCTCAGTGAGGATACACACATTTTATGCAACTGTGACTGCACTTGTGCACACATACACTCTCTATTGGTATTTGGGAGCAAATCACAGCTGTTTATAAACAATCCGCTGACCCCCGTGATGTGAACAGATTCACAGAGGAGTAATTCATGAGAGCGGGGCCAATGCACGGATCCGTCGGGAGATGAATAGTAATGAAGACAAAGAAGGAGAGTTATGAGTAACATCTGTGAACGGGACTGCTCGGGGCTCCGCTGAGTCTTGTTGGCTGCAATCGTGTCACTGACAGATTGTTTGGTGACAGAAAGTTACTGAAAGCCTCCTTGGAATACTTTATCAAATGCGACACATTTTCAGGAGGAAAAATAATAAAACATCCTTTCAGACTTAATTTGTGAACCCAGGTTTAATTTAAACAAAATATCTTCTTTTGTAAAGGAGAAACATATATTTACAGTGCTAAATCATAAAATGACCATATGTTATCAGAGATCAAGGAAACATTATAAGTTCTAATTTTTGAAAATGGGGTCAAAATACATTAATCTGATCGTATATTCCAAAAAACAAGGGTAACATCAAAGCACTGAATTTATATTCCCTTTATAACGTTTTACAATATGAACCGATAAATGATTTCTGTATGTTCTGATCTCCTTGCAAAGAGCAAGAGAGGAGAAGCTCAGATGAACTATAAATTTTCAAGCTACAGGATCCTGATCCAGAGATACTGAGTGAGAGACACTCACTTGCACTTTAATAAGTTCATATACAAAGAAAGTTTCAGAAAGTTACTACAATAACTGGACTCTCTCTCTTACCGACACTATGTCCTCCTGCCTGACAAACACGCGCACGCACGCACGCACGCACGCACGCATGCACACACACACACACACACACACACACACACACACACACACACACACACACACACACACACACGATTATAAAGACTGTCTAAAGACAGCTCAGTCTGATTTTTAGGACCACCTTACACCAAACAATCGCAACGACAGGAACATGCCTCACCTCCTGTAAGACTCCCATGATTTTACTCTGATATTGGAAATTTGTCTGTGACAGTGAGACTGCTTCATGAGTCTTTAGGTGTAGGGCCGGCACAAACCATAATGTTTTTCCTGCAGCCTGTGGGCCTGAGATTTTGAGTCTGGGAAACAACTTGCTTCAACCATAGACTATGCATTAAATAGGGATTTGTTCTGTTTCATATATATATCGTTTATAGCTCCAACATTTGGACTGCAGCATTCATTAGTGAACACTAGGGTGTTACATATTGCTCCTTTAATACATATCTGGATATGCTGACAGCTTCATTACTGTCTGGACAAGAAGCCGGTCTAAGAGTTTTATTCTGACAAGCTTTTTAGGCAGATGATTTACATAGGGGTCTGAGAAGATGTCCACTGTTTTGTGAAGCCAGTCTTCTTGGCATCAACATAAACTTAACTTAGGTTGTTCTCTCATCACAAAGGACTCACTAAAACACTTAAAAAATTGAACGTGCTTTTTATCTAATTGGTGGAACAAAGAATGGAGTCAGGCCAAATAAAGATGGGGTGAGTTTTGTACTGATTGGAAAACAAAAAAATCAGATTCAGATATGAGGATCATGAGACTGACTCTTTTATTTGCTTTTACAAACAGGCGGCAGGTCTAACAAAGCTGTTATCTATTCGTTTCTAGAGGAATAAAAAACCTACAGAAAGTGATCAAAAGCTATTCTTCTCAGTGGCAATAGATCAAGGACTGTTCACTGCCCGCTCTTGCCTATCTGTGCAGCGCGCTGTCACTTGTGCATCTGAACAAAAGGGAAGCAATGGGTCGGTAAAAGATAGTCAATGGTCCAGAAAAAATACATTATGGATATCAGCTTTAAAATCTATCACTGAGTCTATAATAAAATATGAAGACACAGCTAAAGCTGTGATTCTGATTCAGGTCCCAGATTAAAGGGAACCTAGCTGAAAGAAATCCACTGCTCAGTTAATTACTTTAAGTGTGAATATCATTGTACATATTATTTCTAATTAAAATAATATGAAAACTCATTTAAATTCATATTATTTCTAATTAAACACTGCTCCCAATTAAAAAAAATCCCAATGGTATGTTTCACTCACCTCCAATTTTAGCATTATAGGCCACACCTACACCGCACACGCCGTTGTTGGCTGCAGCTGCAACTTCTCCTGCACATCGAGTTCCATGTCTGAGAAGAGAACACAGTCACAAAGGAGAGTTATAAAACAACAGGAAGATTACAAAGAAACAAGACATCAAGCAGGGGCATTGCCATAACTCAGCTAAATACTGACAGCAAAAAAGCAGCAAATTATTTGTAGCTCCTTGAACTGAACTCTGCTTTTAAACAATACTGTAGCTGAAGTGTTGCTAAAAATACATCACTGTCAAAAGAGAAGAAAAGAAAAAAAAAACTCCAAACCCCAGTGGCCCTTTTGTAACTGCAGCAGACTCATGTTAGAGTTGTAACAGTAAGTGCCAGAAAGCATGATACGTCTTATGAACTGAAGGCATATCAGGCTGTGTTGTTGTAAGTAAGTCTTGAATTGAGTTTTAGAATTCAAGACTTATAACAGCAGAGAGAGAGAAGCACGACCTTAACGCTGAACATGATGTGCAATTCGAGGCACCACAGGCACAACAGTTTTACAATGAGGTAATATAAGACGCACAATAAACAATAAGCACTGCTCTGAACCTGTACACTTTCAAAGAGTCACGTGGAGCATTAAGAGTGTGTCGAGCAAAGCAATTTAATGATTAGATAACAGAAATGTTCATGTTGAAAGGCCTTGAAAACACATTTTCTAAATCAGCTTCTTACACTGAGTGACAGGCTTCTACAACAACACTATTTTCTACCAAAGTCTGAACAGTTTTGGTTGATTTCCAGATCTGTGTTTTTGTCGTACATTTGTAGTTATATAGTTACTGTATATAGTTTTACACCTACAGTTGGAAAAAGGGTGATATTGCGTATTTTCATGCACCAATCGGGGTTTAGTAACATTTGGATCAAAATCTGGTGACAGTTGTGGGGTTGTTTGCTTCTGCTGCCAGCACTGCCAATCAAATCTGATCAAACACACCCACACAGTCACAGATTTTATGAGGTTTTGAGTGTTAGATTCTTAATATATAATGATTAAGGAATTTAGCTTTAATTGTTGCTTATTTTATCAAGAATATCCCAGTTTATAGAGTAATATATAAAGGTCCAGTGTGTAAGATTTAGGGTGATTCATTTGCAGAACATGAAAGAAATTTAATATAAAATATTCATATGCATGTCTTCATTAGTGTATTGCCTGAAAATAAGACTTATTGTGTTTTCGTTACTTTAGAATGAGCCATTTATATTAGTGCATGATGTATTTGGGCTGTGGATTGATGGTAATGGGATGAGATGGGACAGGAGTTTTTTTTTTTGCTTTGGAATGGGATTGGGATGAGACATAAGAATTTTTGTGGGAGTGGGATGGGACAGGAGACAAAATCTCCTCCTGGACCCCAACAATAGATGCACATTAGACCATGGAGTCCCAGTATGAGATCTGATAACATTCTGTGTTAAGGAATCCCCTCTGATCATTTTTTTTTTTAAGTTTGAAGAAAATAACATTTTTATAGTCAATTAACAATCAAACTAGTATCACTAGAAATTACAAGTAATGTAAACAGCCAGCTCTATTTCTTCCCTTGCTATTTCAACTTTCAAAAAACATGATAAAACCTAGAGTATTCTATTCATCCTTTTGCTGGGGACCCCCCTACAACTCACACGAGGACCCCCGTTGGCCCCTGAACCACAGTTTAAAAATCAATGCAATGGTGAGCAGAGTCAATATACAGTATTTGCACAATCATCTTCTGTTTACAGCTGCTTCAGAGAGTCGCTCTTTTCACCTCTTCTCAGTTTATGGGAGAAAATATTGGAAATCTTTCCTGTTCTGACATCTGTTGTGCATGCTGCAGGGTTACCGGATGCACCCTCTTCCAATCAAAAATAACAGCGAAAACCTGAGGACAAATACAAAGACCTGTCGAAAACTAACTTTACCTTGACACTTACTGGCCACAGGCCATCCAAATGAGATATGAGGTGTTACTGACGTGCATGAATTATTCACTGAGTCCCTCATTAATATCTTCAACCAGCTTAGAGATTCAGAGAACAGACAGGTTCCCCATAGAGTGATGTCTTGTATCAAAAACACAAACACTTCACAGACAAGAAACCACTCCAACCCCACAAAATGTGCTTTATCAACAACAGATCCGGTCTTACAAAAGACAATGCAAAGTCTAAATTGAAACCTTTACAGCTTTGCATCATCCTAGGCAAAACTGTAATCATTAGTGAAATGGATTTCATTCGTTTCATTGACATCTGGGGTTGAATGATCAGACTGTGAATGGATGGAGCAGAATTTAACGCAGGTCTTTAAGATTGTCTCCTGATTACAGTGCAGATATCTGATTGGGAGGTGTCACACTTTCACACCCGTCTCTGGGACGAGCTGTGTGAACGTTATCGGGAACAAAGCTAATTACATCCACAGTATTGTTTTGAAAGAGCCAAAAATTACTTCCTTTTTGATCTCCCAACCTCCCTGATGATGAGGCAGAGGACAAAGTCATTTCACAGGGTCAGAGCACGGCTACGCCTCCAGCTGGGATCCTGATTAGACTCTGTGTAGCTCTGTGATATATTAGCCACCCGCTAATTCTCACTCTAAAACATTTTAGGAGAGGATCACTCCTGTCTTCCTCCTAATTCTTCTGTCTTTCTCGCTTCCTTTTTTTTTTTTTACAATCTCAGGATTTACAATGTCAAATAACGAAACAGGAAACCAAAAAAAGGATGGGGTAGAAAAAACAATGTTGCAGTAGACTCTTGCTTCTGAACAAATCATTTATTACATGACCCAGGCTGTCAACAACTACAAGTGTTAAAGTGATTTTTAAACAAGTAATCAACTGGCCTGACAGGGCTTATTTTTCACTGATGAATCTGCCCTTACTACACAAAGACCTTGACACAACATATGGCAGGGTGTAATACATCACAAATGCAGTTGAAGTGTTATCATTGCTATCAAGAGGTTAAACTACATTGTTTTACTGCTAACTAGCTTATTTCATATTGTACAAATGGCAGCGGTTGATGGAAAGTTGACGGCTCCCTCAAGAACAATTTTTGTACTCATGGGTTAAATTGAGACATATTATGTGGGGAGGACATTACCACATAGCAACCGCATTTTATGGGAAAAACTGCGGCTTTGAACCGACGGTCTAATAAATGTGAGAGAATTACTTTAATTCACACACACAAATCATTCATTTTATCTAGTTATTAAAGAAACATTGAGTGTACGAAAAAGCTTGAGGCATAGCTCAGGGTCTCACTTATTCAGACTGCTGATGTACAACAGGACGTCTCTGTCTGCATGTTAAGTGGTGAGCAGACCTCTAAGTGAGAATGTATTGTTTAATCAGAGCACTAAAGAGGAACAGACCTGCCCACTTATTACATTTTAGCTCACCACTGCGCGCCTGCCAGTGTCTGACTGACTGGCTCTACAAGCTCGTCCACACAAATCAATCATGTTATTATGTGTTGAAACACTGCAGAGTGGGTGCTGAATGGTGACTGTCAGTCATTTCAAGCCAGAAACAAGTGTAGCTATAAGACCACTAACCTTACTGCGAGTGATGAAGTTATTTTCTTTCCCTCGCTATCAGTGCTGCTCAGGACTCATCTGGGACACACCCACTGCCTTTTTTATATTTCAGTGAATCTGCTTCACATAAATTACACTTTGATAATCATGTCATGACACCTGTCATGAACATGATGTCTTACGTTTTGACTGTTATCATTAAGCATCATTCAATCACAACCTCAGAGACTGATGATGGACAGTTTGAGGGAAGGGAACACAGTACCGAGGTGATTTTCTTGCTAGGTTTGGCTCCTGGCACCCCGAGGCTGAGTCAGCTAATAAGGTGACCAGCTTACAAACTAACTAGCTATAACACCAGCTACAGATAACAGGAGACTGAGGTTAACCTTCTTTAGCAACAAGTAAACTAGCTAACTGCTATCTGTCAATCAGTTAACTCTGTAAGCGAAATCACCTTGGTACTGTACTCTGTCATCAATCTTTAGAACAAGTCCAAATAGTTCCACTTCAGCTGAAGACCAGGAAATTATTCATGACTCATTTATAATGTTCTCATGACGTCCAGTGTCAAAACCACCTACAAGTGACAGTATTGTATAATGTTAAAACAAAGAGCTAAACGTGTCTTCAAGTTGTCATAACAAAGACATCTCAAACAATGTCAAGTTGTCATTAAAAATGACATAATTGATCAAATGACACTTCATGACAACAGTCATAAACATTCATAGACGCCTTCATCAGGTGTCATGATATGGTTATGACAGTGTAATGATCTAATGATGATGCAGTCTTATGCACACCCCTTCAAATTACATGGTGCCTTTAAAACATAAAGACAAATGTAGATGCAATCTTTTTAAAGACTTACAAGACACTAAGTGCTTCCCCTGTAATTTTATGTAGCAGTGGGTCACTGCTATCTCCCAGTCTCTGTTTTAATGTGTGGGGAGCCAGTGCAGGTTCCAATTTATGAGCTTCTTCTTGGAAATGATAAATGCAACTTTAGGTTTGCATGTGTTTGTTTTAGTTTGAAGTTTAGCTACATTTCAAAGCAATTTATACCTCACAGTCTCTTTTGCAGTCTTGTTAATTTCCTTGCGATGTATCACTACTGAGTAAACACAGAGGAAGCTCTAATTTCTAATGGGAACCCATTCTTTCACTCGCCTTTAATACACAGGCCAGGGAGCTTGTATCCATCCACACACTGGCCAAAAACACACACAGTCAGCACCGGGACCTGGCCAGATGGCTTGGCCCAAAATACTACATGCTTACGCTTTCTGTGCAGAAATGTGCAGTTGAATTACACTGCAAATAGCAGCGTGAACTGTCAATGACTTTTGTTTAAAAGCAAATAAATAAACGAAATGCTTGGATCAGCTTTGCCTTTTGAAACAAAGACGCTCTGAATTTGTGTCAGGGAAATAAACAGTCCCTTTTTAGATCTGATTAGCAATACTGTAAGTCAGCCAAACAATCACTTCTCAGCCTGAAACAATGAGGTGCGTTATTTTTAAAACTCAAAGGAAAGTCCATCATGGTTAATAGCTTGACCAAGTTCTGCAAGTGCTGCAACGACCTGCAGGTACAGTTTCATGCACAGCATCATAAAACAGGCATTTGTGCTCCAGACAGCACATATCCTCAGACCAAGGAGCTGTGGCCACAGATGAGGTGCCAGGCAGGGGATTCAGCCAGGACGAGCAGAGAGAGAACACAGAGCCAGAGGCCTCAGCGACATTTATACACACCAAGATGCAGCTGTTTTGAATACTATCAGCATGTGCACATGCATGTGTGTGTACGAGTGTGAATGAGTGAGTGGCCTGGATTGAATTCAGCTGAAACAGCCAGACAGCTTAATATATCCAGGGCGGCTCAGATGTGCCAGAGCGGACAAAAGGGTCTGAGACGAAGCCACAATTTTATCTGTCAAATGGCCATGAAATTAAATGATTTCCGAGACACTTTACTGAATACCTCCATTCTATATCCATTTAAAATAGATCGGAAGAGGTGTCACACTCGTGGGGTCAGGCGCGAGCGTTGTTTGTAAAGTTAAAAGTTTATATAAGAGATGTGGGAAAACAGGCTTTAAAAATAGCACGGCCTCATCTTGAAGAAAGACAATCACAGTAAATAAATCATTAGTATGTGAGCCAGAGGATGGGGAAAAGCTACATGCTTTGTTCAAAAGACAAGCTGTGGAGAAAAGACCCAACAAAGCTCGGATAAAAGGCTGCTGAACTTGAGACGCTCTATTCACACAGCCAATGTGACCTCCCTTATCTTATCAGAAGCAAAGGGACAGAGTGAGGTAATGCTTTTATCTCTCCTCCTCAGGACAAGGGACCATATTTGGTCAAGCTGCTGCCCTGCCATTTACTGAAGAATGTAGACATGTCACCTGACGCGATCTCTCTGGATACGATGCATTGTAGCCACAGACCATGCAGTGACAATACACTGCACAGTACAGTCTGTTAATGTACAGTATGCAGATACATACAGCATTTGCATACAACTCAGAGGATTTAACTTTGCAAAAACTGCATCATTTTAAGGTTGCAAAAAGTATTGAAGTGTTGATACATTTACAATACAATAAAAACAATACAAAACAAACTTTTGATCAGCACAAAATTTTTACTCTCGCCACTATAATGACTAAATAATTAGTAAGGGGTAAGGGTAACAATAAATAAACAATTAGAGATAAAAAAAAAACATCACAGTTTTGGTGACTAAAATGATCATGGTTGAAATGTGCTGAAAAAAGTACTGATATACGGACTGAAATCACGTTTTTTTTTGTCTTCATTGACGTAAAACAAACCCACATTGCACATTGCACCTGCCTCTGGGAGACTTGCTAATTTTAGTTGATGCTGAGCAGTATGTACAGTACAGTCAGTTCTTTAAAGCTTGGTAATAAAACACAGTTTAATGATAATTTGACATGATATACTAATTGTCTGGAATTTTATTGTGGTTTATCGTGAAATTGTTATTGTTTATTCCTATAAGAATTAAAAAAAAATCCTAGCTTATGTGCTCATGACTGATTCCAGGAGTTTGTCACTAGAATAATTTATTAAAATTTTTTTGTTTTTTTGTTCCAACATCGGCTCACTTTAAATTTATTCCTTTAAACATGATATTGGGGTTCTGGTTAAAGAATGCCTCCAGGTAATGAATGCAATTATTCTATTAAGTAAAGTATTTATAGTTAAAGCTCAATCAAGAAGTAATATGAACTTAATTTTCTTAATAAATACATTGCAAAGCCAGTTTATTTTGGAAAAGTAATCACTACAAACCATTACAAATGAGAACAAAATAATGGGAAAAGATTTGTTTTAGTGAAAAGTGGGACTATACCAAAGTCTAAATAGCCCTACCTGTATTTCAGTTTTTTGAACTGGTACTGTAAATCAGATTTTTTGAAATACTGAAGGGTTTTTTTTTAATTTTATCTTTCTTCTTTTCTCATTTATGTTTCTTTTATTTTGTCTAATTGCCTTTTTATTTTTCATGCAGTTGGAGTTGTTGTGAGTGCTTGCTGTATTATTTGTCTGTATTAATTAAAGGCATAGTGTGCAACAAAAAATATATATAGACTTAAATAAACTTAATACAAAGATAACAACAAAATGAAGACACCTTGGGAAGGAGTAGTGAGCAGATGGAAAAGGCAAAAACTGACATTTGAAATTTACATTTAAATCTTAAGTTGGATATACTCTTGAAACATGGGTTTAATGCTGTAGATATTTCTACCATTGTTTTTGATTTTTAGGCCCTTATCTGATTTCACCAGTTAATATCACCATGGCAGCAGTAGACAGATGTATTGCATTTGGTGAGGCACTATGTTGTGGTTTAATTATACTCCTCACACTCCTCACTGTGTTAACAGTCTTTCATTTACTTTGTGAAATGAGTGATGGTGGGAAGGTTTGCGCTGTCTCATTACTGAATATAAGACTATTTCCAAGCAGTCACAGTGTTTACATTCTTTAATTTTCTGTGACAGGAAGCTGGGTTTCTGAAAAGGAGTCGATAACTGAGTCTTTCTTCACATTTCTCATTTTGTCTTTTCTCACAACAATCTTGACAGGTATCAGAAACTCAGAGGAACAACATCAGCAACCCATGCTGACCAGTCACAGTTCTCGTCTCCATGTGGTATTTCTGTAGGCCTGATGTGTAATTACATTTCTGAGGAGGCTTACACCTTCAGATGCATAATGCAAAACAACTAATCTACCTTAAAGTGGTGCTGCAGAGATTTCATATTGCTCATAAGAGACAGATTTGAAAAGATAATAGTCAAAACCAAAACACAAAGGCCCATGTGTCATAACTATTGGTTCCTAGAGAGGGCAAGCTCTACAAACACTGGATCCCTCTTTTCCCATAATGCAACAAACCCTTTCTTTAGATTCTCCCCACCTTCCAATTGCCCACTTTCAAACACAGTGCCTCCAGTTTATAACTCTGAAACAAATCTACAAATTTTAAGTGTCAAACCCAAACTGAGAAAACCCAGGTGACAGGGTTTGATAGGGGTTTTTCAAAGGCCGATGCTGTTATTTAGAGAGCGGAGAAGCCATGGCCGATTGACTTTTTACTACTTAATGAAACTGAAAAATACATTGGGTTATGTTGTACATTTCAGAACATTAGTGATATTCAGCAGGAACATCATTTAACTGCATTATTCCATACATTATAACAAAATATATACTTAACACTAGCCAGTAACAGCTTTAGATTGTATTTCAAACAGATGATGATGACTGAAGAAATTTAAACAAACATTTACAGCAGGATGCATCAGAGTTATAGAACAGGGCTCGAAACTAACACCACCTTCCCAAAACTCACAAGGGGGAGCGCTTACATTGTTCCACAGCAGCGACACTGACAAAGCTGCCTGCAGATGTGTATGAAGAGATTTTTTTGTTTATCGACCTTGTGTGTGTAGGCATTGGCTGATGCTGATTCGTGATGACTAAACTGAACTTCACATGTAGAATCAGGCTCCCATTTAAAGGCACAGTTCACCAAAAAAATCTAAAATGCATACTTTTCCTTTAAATGTCTTCCTCACCCTCCTTTTAGAGCTGTTTATCCACGTAGATTATTTTGGTCCTAGTTGCAGAGTTTTTAGGGATATCGGCTGTCGAGATGTCTGCCTTGTTTCGAATATAATGGTACAACATGGGACTCGGCTTGTGGTGCTCAAAGCACCAAAAACATACATTTTAGAAACTCAACAGCAATGTCTCCCTCCAGAAATCATGATCTGGTTACTCAAGATAACACAGACTTGTCGTGAACAGTTTCATGTAGGAACTATTTTCTTTCTAGTGGAAAGAAAGTAGTTAGAAAGTAGTTCTGGCAGAGTGTAGAAAGAATATAGTTCTTACATGAAAGTGCTCACAACAAGGTCTGTGGATTACTTTGAGTTATAACTTCTGTAAAGAGACACTGCTGTTAACTTTTTAAAAAAAAATTTTTGAGCACCACAAGCAAAGGGCTATTTACTCTCATTATATGTGAGAGAAGCCAGACATCGATATCTCCAAAGCTCGGCAACTCACACCAAAACACTCTGGATGGATGAATAGCACTACAGGTAAGCGAAAGAGTATGCATTTTTGATTTTGGGGTGAATTGTACTGTTAAGCTACAGGAGTGAAGCCAAATGATCAAAAATCTCAAAATTCTGTTGTTTTTACTAACAGCAGATGAGCGAGAACGGTACATTATTGCTCCATGCTTACATGGCATGTTACTTTCTCATACAGTACAGTACTTGAAACAGAAAGATGTGTAATCAAGCATTTATGATCACAGATGGTACGCGGATGTGACCACACAAACACACTTATGCAGTGTTTGTGTTGTGTTGTATACAGTGCTGCATGTTGAAATATGCATCACCAAGTGTGACTGATGTCTAACCCATGCTTGGCTTAACTGTAGGATCAGTCTCTCAGCATTGCTTTGTTGGTTTATATCTGTTTTTAGAGGAACTGAATAGGGTCCGTTCATCGGAGCTGCCAAAAGGATTAGGCTATTTTCTGCTCAGCTCAGCTGTGGCCTCAGGCAGGTCTGTTCAGATGGTTACACTGGAGTGTGAAGTGGAGATCTCTTCATTGTGTGGCCAAACACAGGGGTGCAGTCTCCAGCCTCGTAAAGATGATCAGACAGGTTTGTTTCAAATTCCAGATTAAAATGTGTTGGGTTTGAGAAAACCACATGCATATGGGCATTTCCGCCTGCTCACACTGATGATTTCTGTTGTTACGATACAATGGGCAGAAAGAAGAACAGTTGGGAAACACAAAGTCCATCATGTGTCATGCTAGAGTCTCCAATCCATCTGACTTGCATGACCTTATGTGGGAGGAAACTTATGCGGACATGGAGGGAAAAAAACGAAAAGCGACGTGGGCCAGAAATCTTAATCTTTAACTTTAAGGCAACAGCTGTGCTTCTCCCTGAATAAAATTTCTTATTAATGAGCTATATGGAGCACAGTGGTAGAAGAAATAAACTATTTTAATAGGGCTATTCTGGTTAAAATGACCACTGCTGAATGATAATGTATCTAGGATATAAATAAAAACAAAGAGATGCACAGCCTCTCAGAGTGGGTTACTTAAAACAAATTAGATGCCATATTTGACAGTATCCAGTCAACATGACAAGGTAATATTGACTGGCTTCAGGTGATCAGTAATGTCTTGTAGAATGGGGTTTGACTGCCACCTCCAATCACCAAGAAAAAAAATGTAAAGCAGCTTGCAATCATTTTCTTTGGCAAAAATAATAGCAGTAGAGCAGACAGAAAGCCAGAGGAATCAAGTTTAAGAGTGAGGTCCCTGCCAACATCACCTCAGAAAAAGTCTGCCTGGCTGTCTGAAAAATAAACAAGCATCCTCGGCAGAATAAACAAGACGAGGGGAAGCAGAATTACATTATTCAGGCTTGACAAAGGGTGGCAGCTTTGTAAACAATAATTGATAAACTCAGTGTAAACAGTGGAGGGCATTTATCTGCAGCATGCTATGGCCAGAGTAAATAGAGAAAATATGTTCTGTGCACAGGTTCCCTGGTCTTTTTTCCATGTATAATGCCAGCAGTTAACTTAAAAGTCTGAGAAAACTTTTGTCAAACAGTCAAGCGTCTCAAAGAGATCACAAATGTTTGCTTTTCTCCAAAGCACATTCACCGTCTACTTGTTATAACCCTGAATTCAAAAGCTGGAACATCTTGTGAAACATAGAGCCGAGTACTGAACTTCAATACTGCAATGGCACGGACCGAATTACTTCAATACTAATGAGTATCAAAAAATGCCCTGTCATTTGATATCTAAAGAGTAAATCTCATCAGCATTAATGAGCCATTAAACATGCAGTATGCTTGTATAAAGATCTAATAATGCTGGTGATTGGCTGTCTAATGTGGAAGAGACATGCAGGAGAAACACTATGTTACACCCAGAGGTGAGTATCATTGTTTTGTTTTGTTTTTTACCACCAGGTCTTTGAACAACTTCTTCCTTTAAAGTGAGTAAGTGTGCCCTGATGTGTCTTGTAATTTTCTATTGGTTAAAATTGATTTAGTATGGAAAAAAGTATTGTGCAGTAACCAGTATCAAAGCCAAACTACTGGTAATGGTATCAAAACAATTTTTATTTTAATTTTGACCAATACCCAGTCCTAGTAAAATGCAAAGCAAAAACACCAACAAACAAACAGAATGAAAAAAATAGAATTAAGTTCTATCTTATCTTTGCATAACTTTAAACCTTAATATAAATTAAATACATGAGTTTCATAAAATTCAACCTTTGTACAGGGTCAGTGGAGATTGAGTGGGGATTGACTTACTTTTGAAGCCAACCTCAGGTGGACATTTGAGGAGCTGCAGTTTTTGGCACTTCTGTGTTGGCTTCACTTTTCAGCCCTGGTTGCTGCTTTGGTAAAACATCAAATATTCTGTCTTTGCACTGTTTCCAATTGAGCACATGTGAAAATGGAACTTTTTTGGAATCAGTGTTGAGATACATTTGCTACTATTTTTACACTGATGTTTGACTATTTAAAAATGTCTTCTGCTCTGCAAACCACTGAGGAAATAAACTACTTCTTTATGTCAGAAAAAAAAAAATACTTGACATAAAAGCATGTATGCGGATGCTCGGGGAATGTCACTTCTATGCAATGTTCTGTTTTAAAATGTGTCATCAGCAAAGTCAACGTGGCACATGTGCGACCTGCCGTGTCAAACACTGTAACAGAGGCGCTAAAGCAGACGACACAGGAGGAAGCTGTCTGCTTTGATTTGTGCCATCCTTCAGTCTGACTTGTCCTGTATCATCCCCTTGATGACGCAGGTTTATTACCTCAATACAGACTTAGATATGCATGCAGGGTAGAGCGGGGCTGTGGATTTGCAGAAATCTATCCAGGCGCTTTTCATTTGCATTTACATTCTCAAATAAGGAACATTTCAGGCCTGAGAAGCCACTTGTCTGGCAACGATTAGCCAAAGGCACAATGCCCACAGATAGTATTTAACCGCTCTGCCACTTTCCCTCTTTCTGCTGTCGTGGCTAGAATTCAAATTGGACAGAGATTTATTTTCTTTCAAATAAGTAAACAAAATACTCCAAAGTGGCACTTTTAAAATCCTGTGTTGACAGTGACGCACAAAAACATTTAACCTCAGTAATCTGTCAGAGTCGAATAATATTGTTGGATTAAGTACAAACTGTAACAGGTAAACACCATGAATTAATGTCAGCAGGAAATCAGTGATGACAGATGAGATATTTTATTCATGGAAGTTTCACATTTTACAGGGTTCAACATTAATGTTTTCTTCACTTCCCCAAATGCCCAGTCAGGTAAATTAGTTAATTAATGACCATCACAGCTAATTTTTCCAATCGATAAACCTTTCAAAAATATTTCATTGAATTTAATAAAAATATTACATTCCAAGGGACTACAAGTCATCAGCTACTTTACCAGCTACTTTACAACTGCAGGGCTTATCCCGTCCATCTATTGCAGGGGATGCCTGCCCGACCTTGACTAATGCGATAAGAAATTAAGAGTTTAATGAAATTAAACTTAAGATGTGTCTCTTCTACTGCGACGGGTGCAGGTGCATTTACCATTTTTCCTATCTAGTGCGTTTCTGCTGAAGGTGCACTTTCATGGTCAGAGAAACAAATAGCCATGTGCCACCAAGGACAAAGCAATTTGACAGGGCGAAAGAAGCCTGCAGAACGCTTCTCTTGGTCTTTCTCAATGCCATCATCCAGATTAGCCAACCACACACCTCTTCCTTCATCCTCCTCGCCTCCAGTTTATGTCACTTTAGTATTCAGGTGCTGATGGGTTGGTTTGGACTGAAGGACACTCACGTCTGTGTAGCATGCCAAAAAATTTCTAATAAAGGCTGTCACTACACAATCTTACAGTGAAAGCACGTGGGTCTCAATTAACGGATGCCTGTGAAAAGTTCCCTACAGGGGCTACTGGCAGGGACATTAGGGGGACAGAGACAGTGTGTCTGGAGCTGAATACATTTGAAGTAGAGGGGGCAGTGAATTTTCTTTGATTGTCTGTATTCATTTTGGAGATTAACACAAGCAGCTATAGACAACCTGAAAGAAACTAGAATTACTGCCTCGTGTTTGTACGCCTACGCTAACCACTCCAGTTTGCATGTCCACACTCATATAACACAGTTTATGTAGCGAAGACTTTGAATTAATGTAATAAAAGGTACAGCGTTGCTTCAAGGTGGGCATCCAAGATTAGTATCCAATTCGGTGTCCGACAAAATGTGAAATATGGTCTCTATCTCCCCTTCTGTTCCTGAGCCATGATGTTGAATAATGGCCGTTGAATAATGGTGGAAGTTTGTGCCAAATTGGAAGAAATTCCCTCAAGGTGTTCCTGAGATACTGTGTTCATGAAAATGGGATGCACTGGCGAACAACCTGAAAACACAATATCTCCTGCCATGGCTGTCACTAGTGCAGAGGCATAAAAAATTCAATCACTATGACTAAAACCATAAAATATTTTCCAAATTAATGATTCCGAGCAAGCAGTAATTGAAAATTAACACAGTCATATTGATAAAGAGTGTAAAAGATCTATTAGTATCACAATTAATATCCTGATATATCAATATTATATTGAAAATTGCCTGAAATGAACTTTAAATTTCAATATTTGAAATCAAAGGCAGACTCTGTGATTCTCCCTCTCCTCTCCATCCCGCCTACCTGCAGCTTCTGGCTTGCATCCAAAAAAAGAATCCTTCAAAGACGACACAGTGTAGCTTACTGGCCATTTTATCACGCTTGACACTTATATGCAATAATAATCTTTTTAAATAAGAACTTCAAAAATGAGAATGGATGGGGCATAAAACTAATTACTTGCTGACCTTCACAAATCCAATTTTTTTTTAATTTAATCGAATCATGACCTTAAAATTTAAAGTCAAATCGAACTGTGAATTACTGTTGACACCCTTAATCCTCATGATGATATTGTTTGCTTCTTTGTGTCCTGCAACTATTTGAACTGTCCCAGACTTAACCACCATTGTCCAAAACTTGTTTTTTTCATTCTGAAATTGCTGCTCATTAAAACTCTCATAAAGACAAGTACAATAGGTTGTACACAACTAAATTTTAACAATGCCATTATTATTTTTGTCAGACAACAGTCAGTGGTGGTTGAGTTTGGGAAATTACAGACTCAGCTGCCCTCAGGTCTAAGATGTGAATGTAACACTGCATATTTTCCACAAAGTTATTACGAATATTAATACACATGAGTAACTAATATTACATACAGAGTTGAGTTATTTGTTTAACTATACAGGTTTCCGGATTATTCATGGCATAATAAATACACCTACGTGTATGATAATGAACGACTGGAGAGGTAGCTGTTGTTTAAATTTGCTGTAGGACTGCTAACTTTATTAAGTTTTAATATTTTTTAAATGAGAAAGTAACCATTTAAATTCCTAATATGTGGTCAGTTTATTGGAAATTTGCTGAGTTTTTGTAATAACAAGTTTCTTTACTGTCCCAGAATTGTCCCAGACACCATATCTCTGTGTCCCAGGTGTTATTTTTATTGTCCTGGGGACAACGGGACATCCTTAATTTTGAGCACTGATTGCCTGTACTGCACAGCCCCTCCTGTCGCTATTTGAGGTTTTCAGAAATACACAGAGCGTTCTGCTCGACTGACAGGAAGAGGAATCAATCCTGCCATCCCCTGCTCTACGCTCGCCCTCCACATCCGAATCACGCTGACATAATGGAGGAAAAGTGGAGGAAAATAGAGAAAAAAAGACAAATATTGTCATGACGAAGCACAAATGGATTACCTGCTTGGCCAGACTTCAACCAGCCTTCAACTTAGCCTGAGCTGCACCCACTTCAGCAAAATCTGCCCAGGCTGCCAACTCAATAGTACAGAGCATCTCTATGGAACAAGCCAGAGATGAGAATTCAGAAATCAGCCTTGCGTGTCATCAGTACAAATGAACTGGCCTTCACGGATATGGAAAATGCCCGCCTCTGACTCTCCTTTGCTTTTTGTTGTCCTATGAATATATTCATATAATCTCATTGTGAGGGGGTTGTGAGCATTACTCACTGTCGGCCTGCATTACTCTGTGGTGATTTACATAACTCATTGGATATAACTCATCCACAGGTCACTCCCAACACCGCAGTTCCACGCTTGTACAAACAGAGCCACACCCTTGCTTTTCATTCCATGCCCATAAATTGATCCAATCCGAGATAATTGCTTCTGCAATTCCACTGACATGAGCATAAGAGTGTGTGTGCGAGTGCAAATCAGCGCACTCCGTGTTTTTATTATGTGAGCGTCTTTCTGAAGTAATAGCACGGTGCAGTTGGGGAGCTGAATTGAACCAGAGGCAAGGAGTAATCCCCTCCAGTAGTGCTTTGTTCCATCAGCAGGACAGAGTGGGATCTACTTTGCACCGACAGAAAGGGCTGGGGTCGCTCCGCATGGCTGCTCGAGCTGTCGGCAAGGACAAGAAACAAGGCCTCTGTTCAAAAAAACCTGCTGATGCTACCCCCTCTTTCAAGATAAGTAAACGCTGTAGATGAATAGATCACATTTCAGATGAAGACAGAAAAACAAGCGCTACCTGTACAACAGAGGCGGCTTAGAGAGATAAGAAACGTGAAAGTTCAAATCAGAACAGCGGCACAGAAATGATTCTGTTCTCACACACTAGTTTCTACAATCTCATGGAACTTGTTAAGCTTATTTAGCGTCTCCTTCTGACCAACTGAAAGTGGATGCTGCGCTTTGAAAGCCGAAATAAAGAACAAAAACAAACAACAAACAGCTACAAAAAAGACACGGTGGCAGTCGTCCCAGAAAAGGGAGAGATTTGAGACAAATCCTGCTGTGCATTTCAGAGGCTGGATGTAGCTTCTCATCTGCTCCAGGGGGATTGGACTAAGGCTGAGGACCATGGTGTTTGGAGAAACGGGAAAAGAGAGGGAGGGGATGAAGGTTTAGGATTCGCCCTTGCTGGAGCTTTAGTGTTCCATCATTAAATCGGGGTGAACATGTTTTAATACGATCACCATAGACTGGAAGGCGAGGGCAAGAATCACTGAGGGCAAGTAAACAACTATTATATTAGCAACAAATATGTGCCAAAGAGGCTGCAAGGGCTATATGGGCTGGACCTTGAAATACAGCTATAGCAGCTCAGCTTGTGTACTGAAGCAAGAAGAAAAAACACAGCGCTATCTTTCAAGACTTTTCAGAGTGACTGCACCAGTGCTTTCAAACTTTATATAATTGGTTTCTCAATGTAAATGCTTCAGCCAAAAGCACTGGGCCACAAGCTGTATAGACATGGTGCATTCCTGCCAGTGCCATTCCCTGTCAGCTAACATTTGTAGGAAGCTACTGCCGAGTCAGAAACAATGAGGGTTGGACAAGTGTTGTTTGGTAGAAGAGAAAATCCCAGTCCAATTTTTTTTCTCCTCGGCTCATGAATGCCCACTCTCACAAAGAAATTAATCATGTCTGTGCCTGTTGCTTGCCAAATTTCCATAAAGTTTGAAAGCTCTGTTTGAAGCAATTAGGATCATGGTGTTGCCAGAATGCCGCTCTTGCCAAATTACCTGTTCTCATTTCGCTGCGTGTATCTCGGCTGGGGGTCGGCATCTCCATCATTAACATCGTAGCTGGCCTCAGGGTCCTTCAAGGGACATGAAAAGGTTAGGACACCATTCAATAAAGTTGTGTTTATTTTGTCAACAAAGATTTTGATAAATAAATATTCACTGGAGTCCTTTTATTTCATGACTAAGTTGTGTTAATGATGTGAATGAAAAAGATATTGACAAAAATGATAAAATCTTTGTTCATTATACGCTGATGAGTCATGACAAGAAGAAATAGTTGGCTCTTTTCAGGTGGAAAACCTTAGTCAGATCGCAATAATTAACCATCTCAAAGCACTAATAGAATGAAGCCAGCTCAAAAGCTGCATGCCTCATCTTCACCAGCAGCCTGTCAGGTGAGAAGAAAAGAAAGAAAACAGAAGAAAGAGGAGAGATGACTTGTGGACACTTTTCTCTTACATTCAGAGGACAGACTGAGGCGTTCCACTAGTGAGGAACACCTTGTGGATTAAAGACGTGTGGACAAAACGCAACCAATTTGAAAAGACACCTGAAAACACACTGTCACGACGTGTCTGCTCAGGTTTATATAAGTTATTTGAGTAGACTGAGTCGATAGCATGTACATATTAATTCCATTTTAGGACTATATTTAATGTATAAAAAGTTCTGTGTGGATTCAGGGCACTTTGTCTTGCTTCATTAACATATTGTCAGATTTAACGGAGACAATCTTACAGCACATATCTACTCCCTCTAAAATGTAATTATTATTTCTTACAATTTCATAAACAGAGACCAACTCTTCTGATTAACATTTAACATAATTTGAAGCATGGCGTCAAATTTAGCAGAAGACCTCAGTAATAATATAATAATATAAAAAGTCTGTTTTGTCAGATAATAAACATCATCAGTGTCCGAAAACCGATAACGACTCATCCATAGTGACTTATGCATTCATTTTTACATGAAAGAATGTGTCAGTAACACCTTCTCAGCCTAACACAGTTCAAGGTATACCTACTTTTCATTAGTATTTATACAGCCAGGAGAAATATCCTTCAGCAAAAGAAAATTATGACCAAATCATTGAATAAATCTTGAATAAAGCAAAACAAAAGATGTGAGAATTTAATTAACTACAGTTTTTAGGAAGCAACTAATACCATTTTAACACCAAAATTAGTGTGAATATGCAGCTAAAATAGTTAAGAATAAGCGACAGACCCTTTTCCCATCGCCAGTAGATGAGTTTGTCAGTTTTTCCTGATGGGTGCTGGAAAGCCGATACTGAACTCATGTCTGTTTAGGGGCTAGAGAGAAAAGGCTCTCTTTGTTCAGCTCTCAGTAATTTTCTAGTTTCCAACTAAATCTCTGCGGTTTGAAGTTTAGTTTTTCTCCTGCATTGCTGTTTGAAAGTTCAGGTATCTGCTTTATTACCGACAAAAGCAGCAAACCTTCATTAGTGACTGGAGCTGGAGCCAATAAATACCTGTGACCACTGCAGAGACACTTGACCTGGGACTGAATGCCAACTGCACCCTTTCCAACAAAAAACAGTTCTTATTGGGTGTTAGTAGATTTTTTATCCAGTGTAAAAGCAGCTTAAGACTAAAACTAAATAAAAAATTCTTGTCAAAGTTAACACTATCATTTTTCTGTAACCGAAATGCTGATTACAAATCAGGAGACTACTTTGTATTTTTGACTTACGTAATTGTTGATGAGATCCGGATGGTCTTTCTCGATGCCGTCATCTAGAATAGTCACCACTACACCTCTTCCCGTGTAGCCTTGAGCCCAGGCTACTTTGGTATTCAGGTCTTGATGTGTTGGGGTGGACTGGAGGAGACACAAGGAATTTGTTAAGCTGTCAATCTGCTGTGACTGACACTGCCCAGACATAATAGCAGAAAAGGTCTGTCCATGTGAGAACAGCTCAAATCATCTGCGAAGACCTTTCTCTCGCTGAAAAATCCTATGTTAGAAATGAAAACAGAAATGCTCAATACAAGAAAAAACAAGACATAAAAGGAAAGATCAGAGGTAGTTCATGAACACTTAAAATCCAATTTTAATGCATCACCCGGACACGTCTGCCTGCTCTGAGCTGCTCAGCACGAGCATCCTGCTGTAGTTACGCTGTCAGAAAGAAGACAGACAACCTGTTGCAGGTCAGAAATCATGGTGAGAGCATTTGCCTCTCTCGCAGAAGAAATAACTGTCTGCAAGCTTCAAGAAGAGGAGGGGAGAGGGAGACAAATGGGGGATACGGGGTGGCAAAGCGTGATTTGGATGAAGAAGGGAAAATTCGTACTGTGAGAAATATGAAGAGAAGTGAGCGCCGGAGGTGAAAGAGATGGTTACGGATAAACATGTAAGGTAGACGGAGGAATGGAAAAACATCACAGACAACCTTCTCTGCCCCCTCCTCTGTTTCCTGCTGAGTTTTCTCCACCGGGCACAACTACTGCATGTGCACCTCTGTGAGAACGCTTAGATACTTAGGTAAGCCTAAATTCCTGAATGTAGTCTTTTAACTTGCAAACACCGTTCAATACATTTTAAGTAAATGTTTGCCACAAACTGATGTACCCAAGTAAACCAAAATAAAAGCTCACTAAATAGAAAAAAACAAAACAAAACGGTTGCGATACCAAGACAAAACTTCAGTACTGGCAGTATGTACTTTCAGTGAAACCATCTTTGTTTGGTTCTCAAGTAAGAGCTGTGTAGAATAGAGAAAAAGGGGCTTAAGTCCTCAAACGATTAGAGGTCTAATGCTGAATGGCAGAGGTGGTTTCACAACTTCTATTCAGTGGTGATTTATGTCTGGGATAGTCAATGTTGTCATTAATCCCTTGCAGTGACAGAGGTTTTGTGCATATAAAAAAGGAAAAAGGGGAGATTAGGGCAAATTGAAGCATCTCTGAGAAAAGCTGTGAATAACGAAACAGACATGGAGCCAGGACCATTTTCTATCAATGTTTCACAGGTGATGCCGCTCAGGAGCCGATCTGTCCTGACATTTAATTTTAACATTCATCTCAGCATTCTGGGAAGCATTGTATTATACGTTTCGCGGAGGAAACCTTGTGTTGGTGGTGAAGCTGATGTAACTAAGCCCTTCAGGGTTAGTCCAAAAGACAAGCAATTCAATTTATGCTTATCTGGCTGACCATAAGGGAATTAATAACTTCTGCCACTGCGATAATGAATACATCTTTCAATCAGGTATCCTCACATGCTTCCACAGAGCTGAAAACACAGAGTGCTGCTCTGCTCAGAGAGGGATGAATGAGGAGTCCTTCAGTGTTTAATCAGAAATAATTGCATGGCGAAAACTGAAAAAATGTGCATTTTGCTATTCAAAAAATCTGAATGCAGGGGAAGACCTTCTCCATAGCTTTGAAATCTTAAGTTAGAAATTCAAAAATTTAAGTCATCTTATATTCAGCTTTACTGTGCATCTTTCTTTGTGGTAATATGACACAGATTTCAACAATAAGCATGCTACTGCAAATTACACTATGTATACCAATTTATAAATAATATACTGAATATTTAAATGTTTGGTTGCACTTTATTTAACAGTGCCCTAAACAGACATGACAAGCTGTACTTTGTATGGAATTAGATGACAATTAGAAATAGTGTTCTTTATTAGACAATATCAAACCCTTATCAAACTTTATTAGAGGGTAATTAGGGACAAATTACATCAGGAGTGTACTATAAACTTAAGTGAAATAGAATTGGCAGAATAGGCAAGACCGATGTCTACTTCTTTGTCGTAATGTGTCCTAAATTACAATCTAATAAAGTCTAATTACGATCTAATATTGTCTAATACAGAACAGATTATTTCTATTTTTTTCTAATTTGATACATAGTATGGCTTGTTAAATATTATGTCCCATTAGGTGTATCGTATCTAATTAGGGTATAACTACAAACATATTGTTTCTAGTTTTTGTCTAATTTGAAATAAAGCACAGCTTGTTATGTCTTGTTAGTGTACCGCTGGGTGTATGGTGTCTAATTAAGATATAGCTGTTTGTTTACTGACTACTAAAGAACATATATTTCTAGTTTTTGTCTAATTTAATAAAAAGTACAGCTCGTTACAACTTATTAGTGTACTGTAAAATAAAGCGTGACTAAATTTTTAACATATTTGCCATAATGATAGACTAATGAGGTCTCAGCTGTAAAGATAAGAAAACAGAAAACAGCACACACCAGGTACCACTGCTTGGGGAAATCAGGGTCTGTTGGGTCTTCATAGACGTCCCTCTTCTTCCTTTTTTTCACCACTTGCTGCTCCGCCCACAGGACCTGCGGTGCCCAAACACACACACACACACACACACGCACACACACACGTACACACAGAAAATTCATAGTTTACACAGTTATCCTCGTATGCTCCTGTGTCATTACTAATGTTCTAATTTCAGAAAGTGTTGCAATGTCCCACAGACCGGAGACGTGGAAAAACACGGCCCCAGCTGTGTTCGAAAAGCAATAACCAGAAAGAGAGGCAGAGATGTGAAGCAAATCTAATTTATTTCATTCCTAAGATGCAGAGGGGAAAGTGGCTACTGTACAGTGTGTCAGAGTAGGGGCCTTTGAAGTCCTGAAGGCTGCAGGGGTTTGTATGGGATTGGCTGGGGTGTGTGACAGAAATTGCTAATATCACACATAATAAATGTCATTAGTTTTGTTTCTAAAGTTGTAAAAAAAAAAAAAGAGAACCAAACATGCTTGCCAAAAACCACACAATAGCAAATTATTGAATGTCTGTCCACATGCCAGTTACAATGAAGGTTTTTCTTGCTTGCATCAATATATTTTGACAGGTACTTCGCTTTGTGAGCATGGTTGCCAGTAGTAAAAATAAATAAAGACACCTGTGGAATTTAATATTTCAATTTATGCTTAAATATTTAAACTCACACCACATAAATACTAGACAAAAACAAAACAATTCGGTTTGAGTTTATCAAGTTGCATCGTGAAGGTAGCAGCGCCTCCTCCAGATGTGGCAACCTTCTTCTTCAACTGCCAAATATTTGTCTGTGTTCAGGAAATTCAGAGATTTGTTTCTAAACACATAATAAATGTTAGAAAATAATTGCTGAAAACGTGAAGATACTGCAAACCATTGAAACCACTGAATTGTAAAGTTAGACTGTTAAACTGTTTCTGTGTTCAGGATTTTCAACTTTCATGGCATCTCATGAACTTCCTGCCCTGGTTATAACAACCCGATGCTGAAGAAAATAATTTTGCTGCAGATTAAGGGGAATGAGTTAATTCTCGAGTGGGTCACTGTCCTCGGCTCTGGTGGCTCAAACATGTCTGTGCAAGTCTAATAAAGCTGCTAGATGGAGCATCCATTTTTCAGGTTGTAGTGTTATCTGACACTTGAGACAGTGAACACAGCCCCAGCATGTCAGAATGGAGAAAACCGCTTATTTTTTTCACAATCTTTAAACCTGATTGAGTACATTTATATTTTCATGGATTTTCATAATCATTCAAATTTGGTTGGGTGGTTAATAAGACATTTTTCTGTGGTGTGATGGACTCTAAAGACATATATTTTATTGCACCTCTTCCATTTTGAAAGTGGTCAAAAATACTTCCACTTGCAACAGAAACACCTGTCTGCTGTTCAATAACAAAAACAACATCTGATTTCTTAGTTGTGAAGTCTGCTCAGTTTGAATATGGAATACACAACCAGTCAACTTCCATACTTTCTCACAGATGGAACGGTATTCCACCTAGACGAGCATGCCAACAAGGGTTTCATGTCTTCCTATAACAGAATGAATATTTTCATAAATAAATTAGTTAGCCCACAGCATGTGCGTGATCCAAAGAATGAGAAATGAAGCCATTAGGAAACCACAGAGAACGTTGGATCTCGCGTAAAAGACCGGAGATACTGCTTTAAGAAATGCTACACTTTGATATAATTTAACAAAAACCTGCTATTATTCTTGCAAGTGTGAGTTATGGAGTAACAGATTCAAATAATATTTAAAAGTTAACTTGGATTAAACTAAAACTGTTGCAGAGGGAATTTGCATAGATGGAGTGAAACCAAAGCAGAGCCACTTATCCTCTCCAGCAGTTTGAGTACATGCTATTGTGCGTTATTATTGTCAGTGATAAATGCATCTTTTGCTTATTTTTTGCTGAAGGTGACAAAGCTTTAAGTGGTTCCACTTCTATAAAGAACACTCAAGTGAAGCATGTCTAACTCAGTGAATTTCCTTTGCAGTGCCCTGCAGATTCTGATGTATGCCTTGTTATTTAAGTATTTTAATTTCTTTTCAGTCAGTTTTATCTCTTTTTGCTTGTTGAGTTGTTCCTGGTGGCAAGGCCTCTCTATTTGCTTGATTTGATGATTACATGCTCTTATAAAGAATGTGGTCTGAATAAAAACATGTTCAGCACAGCTACTGGGGGCGGTGTGGCTCCTAACCTAGTTGAAAACTTTGCCTCAGAAAATGAAGCCATTAACCTCATTCAAGTGACCCTAGACTAATTAACATTTATCTCATTTCATTACATTTATAACTGCACATGGCTGACCTCGTTGCACTGCTGCCCACTGCACACCACATTATTATGAGAGCAAAATTACAACTGATACATGAAACAGACGATGATCTGCTGGACACAGCATCCGCTGAGGATACTCACGATTCACTGTCAAAGAATACAGATGATTAAACGTTAGCACATTCAACTCAGATTATTTATATAAGCAGGATTTTTGCAGGTTTAAAATCCATTTCACAACTACAAAAATAAAAATGCCTATGCTAAACGTTCATCATTTTAATTTTTATTCACCTATTTTTTAAGCATAGTTTGATGTAACCCTCTTTCCTGCCAAATTAACATTAGCTTAACTCATTAAGCTAATGCAGCCTGCACAGAAACAGTGATTTAGCTAAGAACACAACACTTTAGCAAAATATCTCACGTCTGAGTGACAACTTTTTGTTAGATCTGAAGGATGAAATGTTTTTAATTATGGAAAATTGTGTAATTATGTGTTTGTATGTACGAGAAATGTGGAACGCAACATTCCAGCCAAATCACCCACTCTTAATCGATATCTCCCTGGAGAACAAGTCAGTGATGGAGAATAAATAAGAACACAGAGATAAAGTAGAAACAAGAACCACCATGAGGTCTGGGACAAAGACAAAGAGTAGCCAAACACAACCGCACGAAGAAGCAATCACGAGACAAGAAGGAGGTCTCCACATGGCCCCGGTCCATAATCCACTTGAGAAATAAACTATTTGTTCCATCTCTTGCACACTGTCCTGAGGGCTTTTCCTGTCTGATGACTGAGGAAGACGAAGCTGTGCTGGTATTGTTTGTAACACAGAGACACTGTTAGAGACACAGCCTGTGCTTTGATCTATGGATCTGTGCTCTCACAGTTTATGGGGAAAGAATGTATGTTAAAAGAACAAAAATCCCTTGAAAAGACCAGAACCAACAATGAACTGAGCTGAGTAACAAGTATTGTCTGTGTATCCAAAACCTGATATAGTTTCCTCCTCTGAGCCATACATCTCAATTGTTGTCAAAGACTGTTACGAACCCATCAGTGAGCCACACATTATGACAGACATGGGCACTGTAGTTTATTTTGAGTCTTTCTCACACTGTTTTGGTACTGCTAATCAGATTAGGGCTGGACAATATATCATTTATACTGAAATCATGACAGAGGACTAGATAACGTCTTAGATTTTGGATATTGTTATATGCTATAAATATTGTCTTCTCCTGGTTTTAAAGGCTGCATTACAATAATGTCCACCTTATAGCTGTGGTTAATTACATATTTATATACATACTGTATTATGTTTTGTGACAGCATTCTCCAGAAGGGTGATAAGTTAAAAAGAAAACACAACAAAGTTTCATTATTCGAAATGCATTACCTGTCTGTAAGTAGATTCACTTCCTATATAACCTGACTGAGCCAATATAAAACAATTACTCAAGCCATCACTGGTTAAACATCTCAAATTTCAGTAAAATCCTTTTCATTATTTGTTTTCAAGCCAAAGCAGCCTCCTGGCATGTTGTTGTCTAGTAGCCTTCAACTCACTGTTCCATCAGAGGACACACATCAACACAGACTGACAGATCACACTAAATGTAGCCACACGGGCAGAGGTCTTCATTTTCTCTCCAACTTATTTTATTTCTTTATCTAAAAAGTGAACTGCTTAGAAAGTAATTTAATATAAAAGCAGTGAAATTTATTTTTTAAAGCAGTTTCAAAGACTTTTCAAACCTTGAAAATTCAAGTTTTTATGAACCCTGGATGTAATTTTCTGAACTTCACAGACTGTTCTGGCTGCTCTATTAATTGTTTTTAATCACCTAATTATTATATCTACATTAGTGATGATTATTTATCAAAAAATCTCATCATTTTATAGTTTGCCTAATATACTGTCACAATATTGGTAAATATCGATGATGATATTTGATTTTGTCTATATTGCCCAGCACTACCCAAGACCCCTCAAGGGGCTGCAAGATAAATTTGAGGGGTTGTGAGACGATAAACAGAATAGGAAAGCAGAAAAAAAAAAGCTACACGGGCCTATGTTTACTTTGCAGACATTCCTTTAATATTTGATTTTCCTGGATCATTTTATATCTTCAGGCCTCTAAAAATAACTCATATCTGAGAGGGAAAAATCCCTCTGTCAGACCGGAGTTGAACTATTCACAACCTGTGGATGTATGCAACCTGCGACTTTGAGTACCTAACCCCAGCGCACGACAAATTCAGTATTTCCTCATGTCCCTCATGTCATGACTCATATTTAAAGATTTATGTCTTCAGTAGGAATATGTGGGCTCGGGGTGCCTCACACAAGCTAGGGAAGCCAGAATGCATTGAGAAACTGCTAATGTATTGTGGGATTTGTTCTTTTCATGGGATTTATTGGCAATAACAAAAATGTAGCATATCAGCAGCCTTGTCCTTTAACAGCGAGGCCTCTGCACAGTTAAGATGGAATGCAGTCTTACAGCCTGAGACTGTAGCGAAACTGTGAGAGAAAGAGAGAGAGCAAGAGTGATGTAGGGAAAGGTCCCTCAGAAACACAGCATGCAGTAAGCTGCCTTACACTGCGGTTTGTACAAAACCAGCAGCAGCCACCCCAAAACAAATCGATTCCTTCCCTCATAGAGAAGGTGTGGGGTGTGGAGAGCAGATGACAAACAACCCTCGCAAGCAAAACGGTAAAAGCTTATGCAGCTGCCAATGTCATCGTGCCACTGTGTGATTATTCAAAGGGAATGGCGATAAGCGGCATGTTAGCACCGCGGAGCAGAGGAAAAGAGACAATGGAAGTAATGTGAGAGACAGCAGCCAAATTACAGAGAGGAAACACTGTAACGAGCTCAAAGCTTAGCATTGACTAATCCAAATCCAACCATTATGTTCTCACTGCCTTTTAAACGTGTTTTATTTAAACTAGGTGAAGCAGAACCTTTTCCTTTCCCCTTTTCCAGGGATCAGATGGTCTCATGCACACCTGTGAATATACAAATGCACATTAATAAACACATGTTAACACAAACCCACTCACTTACGCTATGATGTTTTTTTTTTGGCAGTGGTCATGCTGTGCCTGAGGTTTGGACTGTTGCTGCTTGTGTGGGTGGGTGGGTAACCTAAGGACAAACTGTTGCTCCCTAGCCGGAAGCCTGATGCCCTGAATAGCTGGAGGTTCAAGCACGGTGTTAAGTTGAACTACTGCCTGAGATGAACCTGAAAGATATTCTGTCAAAAATGTCTTTATAGTTGACACATCTTTATCTCCCTGCTGCTGGTATGGCTCCGGTTTTAAATTCTACATGCTTTGGCATTGCAATCTAGGCACACAGTAAAAATCACTTTCAATCTTTCAAATTAATTCTAGTCATGCCTGCAACTTATTAGGAGGACATCAACTTTCAACTGATTGTTTATTATTACAATTTTTGCCAACAGTTCATTCTGCATTTCATCCTTCACCATTTTATACAATTCTGAAATCCAGTGCCCGGTTGCATGACTAGAGTTGCCCTTAAATTTTCATCAAGGACACCTTATGAAAAAATGAGTTGCATTAAATCACCATCAGAATTTTCCTTAGGATGTTGAAAGTAAAAACCCTTCCTATTTGCTCTAAACTACTACAGAAAATTTTAAGGGAACCATAACAGTCTCATAAAAATGAAATGATTTGTTGAGACAACAGCTAATTTATGGGGATTGAAGGGAAGGAGGATATACCAAGACACATTTTTCAGGACAGGGAAAAACCACTGGACACTATGAGAGATATATAACTATTGTTCCAAATGGATGCAGGACATGTGCGGCAGCCATGATGCATATAGATGCGAATATGTGAAATGTAAGTAAAAGCAAGTATATCACCTGCCATATTGTATTGTTCACAATATATGGTTCTAATTTTTCTTCAACCCTATATTTTCATTTTTCCAATCAAGGTTACAGTGAGTAGTACATTAGCCAGTTAAAAAAAAGCAGGACGAGACTTCTATTTAGATAATTTTATTTTTGACGTTATATTTTGTGGTTATTCCAGTGGAAACACTATGTCTTTTGTCCACAGGGGCCTCCACAATCAGCCAAATATGAAAGTTCCTTGCAGTATTTTTAAAGTGGTTTATGCAATCCAATCCTTTATCCTCGACTCTGTCACTGCCCATACTAAATCTCATTTGTTGTTGATTTGGAAGATCCCAAATAACCATCTAAGTGTCATGGTGCTCTCCCAGCTTCCCGGCAGACACCTCTGAACCCATACGCTCTCAGAGCCTTGTTAACGTCCCTTTAGCCTGACCCCTGACACCACTGGCCTCAGTGAATGTCACCATATCTCACTAATGATGTCTTGGGGCCTTTGTGCTTGTCAGACCACATCAGTTTTCTCCTCAGCCAGCTTGACTCGGGCTCAGGAAAAGCAAGAGAGTAGTCCTTGGGCTCTACTTGGCAGCCCTTGCTTGCTACAGATGGTCCAAGTCTGCTCTCACTTCTTAACTGCCCCCTTTTTAGCACCAGTCAGGTACCTCTTGAGATGCTCTTAAATAGCAGCAATTACCACTGCTGCCTCCAGTGTTTCCAATGTAAACATGGCAGCAGTGTGCTGCTGAATCAGGTGGCAGCAGCTCTTCACAAAGGAAAATATCCATTCCCTTTTACCCCAAGTGCAAATGTATCCTGCCATGCAAAAAATATTTGGTTTTATTGTAGGTTTTGAGATTGCTGCCAGTGAGAATTCACACACAGTGGAGGTGAAGAGCATTTTGTTTACAGCACTCGAAGCGTAAAAACATAACAATAGAAAAACAACAGCCATGTCTCTTTTCAGAATCAATGTTCCACGGTTCTCACTGTCGACAGAACTATTTTCTACATTATTATATAGAAAATATAGAAAACCATTTACAGAGAGGTTTGTGGAGCACCCGTCTTTGTTCCTGGGACCTGTGTGGCATTTTGCCTGCTCACGTCTGAATAAATTTCCTCATTCAACAGCTCAGGAGCGAATAAAAACAGTAAAGCTCATGAACACATGTTGTAAAAGGTTATGACATTCTTTAAGTCAAAAATGTACCATATTAATGTTTATTTTTGTTACGTTATTTGTCCCCTCTAGACACACACACCTCCCAAGCCACATGCGCACAGAGTGAATTAGTATAGAGTACATCTGAAAAGATTGTTTGCTTTGTCTTACTGCAACATTTCTTCTGTGCATTTTAGATAAGATAATAAAACCCAAATAATGCCAGCTTCTGGGTAAAATTACAGTTTTTATATATAGGCTTGTTATCAGCATATCTCTTGTTGTCTTCACAAGACAGCCGTGTAATAATAATATCTTATTATCATTTTCATATACAATAAAATGTCTTTTTTAAAGATCATATCTTGTGTTTCCTCGAGGATTATTTTCTCTGTACTGTGAGGCAGCTCGGGTTGACGTGCTTTGATCTGAAGGCTGCTGGATTGTGAAGATTTAGGTGTAATAAAAATTCAAGAGTAATGTGTTTATGTGAATTCAATCAGTGTAAAAAATGTTAACTAAAATGAACAAATCAACAACCAAGCAAAATTAATAAATCAATCAATCAACAAATTTGTTCCAAGCCAGTGCATGAATTTCATTATGCAAAGAAGAAACCTGATAATGATTTTAAATACAGAAAAAGGTTCTTGTTATTCATGAAGGCTGATTTACAACAAGATAGAATAAGTGATTTCTGCCCTCCTTCACTTTCTCTTCTGACTTCCATTGTCACTGTCGATGAGAAGAAAAACTTGCTGTCAGAAAAATGAATTTGACCAGAGTGTAATTCTCAGTTTAAGATATAAAATCAAAAGAGGTTGTTTTTTGTTTTTTTTTTGTGTGTTTTTTAACTAACAACAGAATAAGAGTGCATCCTGCCAGATCTTCCTCCTGTATGAACAGTGCAAACATAGTACAGATATAGGTCTGGCAATGTGAGACTGTTTATCTCTTAATCCCCTGTAAGAAAAAAACCCGTCCCAACACTACATTGGCATTTCCATGCTGACTCAACTACATCTGGTATACACAGAAAAAAAGACTTTTGCAGTTATTGCACGCCAGGTATAAAGTGATGGCTGGGCTGTGTGCAAATTCTGAACCAGATGCCCAAATGGAGATATATATTATATATTCAGGGATGGAAAATGTTTGTGTTTTTGGATGTTAGATTGAGGAATTTTAGTTAACATTTAGAAGCAAATAATGATTTTACATGACTGGGGAAAATGTGAAGCTAAACACAGAGATACTCCCAGCTGTCGTCATGTTTGGGAGTTTTTTTTTTTTTTTGCATATTTACAGCTACGTGGTACCTCAGATCGGGTCAGGGGGACAGATGGAAGGACCGGTGTGGACTGAAAGGAATACAGAGTTTGACAAGCTGTCATTGATGCTGGCATCCTTTTCTCCTGTGATATACACACTCTGTGTGTGTGTAATCCAATCTGTCTTTTGGCCTTTTGTTGCCAACATGGAGCGCTGCGATGATCTGTGTGGGAGCTGACACCAGTCTTACCTGTGGTTCTTTTTGCAGTCTGATGTGCATCCCCCTGTGGCCAGACAAAGCCCTCTTCTCCACGGCATGATGCCTGAAGTGATAATAATCTCCAAAAACCTGCACAAACACAAAGGGAAAGGCAATGAGTTCACCTGCAGCAACTAGACGGACAGATAAAACACCGTGCTCACCAACGCGTTCATGTGCAGACACGAGCAGATAGTCTTCATTTCGGAAACAGCCCATTTGGACATCGAAGCCTGGCATTTTCTGTCCATATGCAAAGCTAAATGAGTATCTATTCCTGTGCTGGCTCGTAGAAATGTGTCTCTTCACCTTCTCACACATAAAACAACCATTATTTTATTAGCACCCAAAACATATCGCGTGAGGCTTTGCCACAGACGTGCTATAATAAGCCATGTGAGATTTGTAGTCTTGAATGCTAACAAAATGGGTCTCTTATTATTGTTTAAAGGAGATCTTAAATTTCCACTAGCCAGTGCAGAGTTAGACATCTACTTAGCTATTTGAGCAAAAACCAGATTCATGTTTCAGCTCTTCAGAGAGAATGATAAAAGAACCTGTCGACTCTGCTGAGCAACAAAACCCAGAGGAACAGAAGCTAACCTGGAAGTGGAGTGAAGTGACTTCTCTGCAGTCTAGAGAAAATGTCAAACACACACACACACACACACACACACAGAAGTGCACTGACAGAAAGACATCCATTATACGACTGCAGATGGACAGTATCTATGAAAAATGATTAGTCGCATCCATTAGAGGTAGAGTCACTTCAGAACTAGGCTGAAACATTCCTTGTGCCACTGTCAGTGTTCCTTCACACGCCTTGCTCATAAAAGAGCTTTTAAGGACAAGCAATTGGGTGACAGCTGTCACCAAACTAGCCTAAAGCCTCGGGGAGTGCTTTCTTTCTGTCAGCCGTGCTCTTAAGTGACACACGAAGCAGCTTGTGCCTCCCCCAAGTCATGGTCAAGGACAGATGACCTGAGAGCAAGATAGAGACTACATAAAACAGACCTTCAGAGATAAGTGCACGGTAAAAAAAGACAAAAATAACCAAACAAAAGGTAGAGGAAAACAAAAGCGAGGGGCGGCCCCGCCACTCTTAACACGGGTATTCACATGAGAGCAGCCTCCATTTGAAGAGGAAGCATCGCAATCTGTACAGTAGTGCCACCGGGGACTGGCTCACCTTCACAAGCCCAGTGGAGCGGAGGAAGAGAGGAGGAGGGGGAATGACGAAGGGATGGGCAAGGGTGGGGGGGGGGGGGGGGGGGGGTGCAGGGTTTGACAGGCCGACCAGGCAGGATGGATGCGTGTGAGGAGGGAGAAGAGCAGACGCAGCAGGATGGAAGGCTCTCCTGGGGCTGCAGGCTGATTCTGCCGGCTGGCTGTCTGCGAGTCGACCAGACTGGAGGATGGAGCTCAGAGGCCTAGTTTGGCAGCACTGAAATAAAGCTGCCAGCCCAGTGCCGGCCAATTTGACTTCATTTGTCAAATATTTGTAATTAAGACTTGACTTTGAAATCACTTGCTGTGATAATTTCCACATAAACCCGAGTGGCCATCAGTCTTAAATTACTCAGTGTTATACAAAAAGGATCTTTTTTTTTTCTCCCTTGGAGTTCACGTTGAAAAGATGAATAAGGCTGCTTTTGTGAGGAGAAGGCTTTGAAAAAGGAATGATTAAATGACTAAAAATATCACAAGTACAAGAAAAAATATCAACACAAAAGCTTTCTTTCTGATGTAAAGGCATACCGTGCAGCATATTAAAAAAACATTTTACAGACAAGAATTGGAAAGGTCAAATGTCCACGGAAATAACGTAATGAATTTGAACTTAACAGTTTAAAAATGATTTTTAATGGGTCCATAGTGAGAGACAATGCATCCAGCAGCACAATGAAGTGAAAATGAGTGCACATAACGCAGGTCTGTTAACAGACTCCAGTCTGCAATGTAAACCACAGAATCGTAGAGACACATTAGGCTTTATGATCAAAGAAAGTTTACATCATGTCGACACTTCTGTCCATTAGCACATTTGCTTTCTCACGCTCCTGAGCGCTCTTGTCTCTGATGCGAGTTTGCTGCAGGCCGGTTTTCCAGTGGTTCATACCAGGCTTGATATCTAACCCACTGCTGGTTATGTGCACAGTGTTTCACTTGATGTTTCCCAGTCAGAATTTCCGAAAAAAGACAGTGGAGTCTAAAAACTGGACTGACAAGAAAAGAGACAGAGGAGAAAACGGCAAAATCAGCTGGGGCTGTGCTGGTGGGGAATCAAGGCCACTGTGGCCACAGGGCAGATAACTGTTTCAGGGGCATAAAGCCAAAGTGAGGGGGCATGGAGGTCATGGGCATCGTGGCTGCCATAGTAAAGACTCATATAAACATAATCCCCCTCTATGATCACTTCTGACCCACTAGAAGTGTATGGTGATGGCTGTATCCATGCAGATTAAGCTCTCTGCCTGTAGTGTCTTATTTTCTTATATTTTGCTGTGCACGGGACGTTTCTGCACTTCAGCCTGTTTGGCAGTGGTGTTTAGCCCCCAGCCAATACAGCGTGCAGGTTGTGAGGTCAGGACTCTATAAAAATCTCTGTAAAGATCTTCTCTATAGAGACCAACTGTTACGAAGGATGAAAAACATATTTCTAATACTGCAATCAAAAATATCTCAATACAACACTGCACTGTGGCAATATCTTACATTATATGGTTAATTATTTTATTAGTCTTATATTATCTTATAAAGGGACGGCAGTTCATGCCAATAGAACTGTTTAGTCAGACATATTATTTAATAAAGGGCATCTTTTTTAAGTCATAATTTTTCTTCATTTTTTTAAATATATCAATAAATATCACTTCATGGACATTGTGGAATTATTGAACATTTTGATTGTGGCTTGGTTACATCCGATACATTGCATTCTCTGTCTCTTTCCTTTGCTGTCCGTCTGTGAGAGCTGCAGAAAGAGTTTTACACACACACACAAACACACACAGGTACAGCAGACTAAGGATTGCATCTGCTGTATTCACATAAAATCCAGCATTGTTCAGGTGGTGGTGTGTTTATTTGTGCATTAGAATGTAACCACTGTGAAACTATATTAGAAAACAACATTATTTGTCCGATGCACTGCTTTGAGAAAAAGGGCCAACTTTTAATGGTGAGTTTACAATCAATGCTGCATATTCTGGGGCAGCTGTTTAGCTCAGATGGTGGAGGCTGTCAATCAATCAATCCTCTGTGGCAACCGCTGGTTCGACTCCCGCCTGTGGCCCTTTGCTGCACGTCATGCCCTCTCTCTTCACCCCCCCTTTCCCATCTATTCTTCGGCTATCCTATCTAACAAAGGCAAGAAAAGCCCCAAAACATAACTGCATATTCTCCTTTTAAACTTACATGTACATGGGTGAAGTAGTTGTCTTCAAGTCAAACTGTACTTGATAATTATCATTAAACTCCCAGACACCAACCAGATATAAATATGTTACCTTGGCACACTGGAAGTTATATAGTTAATAGTACCAGACCGAAAGGTTCATTAGAGCCACTATAAGAGGATATTCTCCTCAGAGACGCTGTTGTGCAAGGTCCTCAGTTGATGCCGACTCCATGACATCTTCACTAAATTAGACAATCAGCAACTGACCTTACAGACACCCCATCTCGAAAGTAACGTCCAAGCCGTGAAAAAAAGGAAAGGACCTCAGAATGATGCAAGATTGAGGTGTGACCTGAGAAATTAATGAGACCCACTTTCACATTGATTGCGGTAGGGCAGAAAGCTAATTTGTGCTGCACCAGGGTGGCTTTTCTGTGGGACAAACCTATTTCCTGGAGTGCTGATGTCCTCATTTAGACCAAGAGTCTATGGGTCTTGGGAAATTGAGATGGAGATAGAACTGTTGGTGTAGCTGCCCATGAGTGTGGCTGAGTCATGCCTCTCTACAGTCTGAACCGGAATGAATCATATAGTGTGTGTGTTTGTGTGTGTGTGTGCGTGTGCATGCGTGCCAGCGATAATAATTGAGAGCACTGTGGGTCATTAGTCACCCTGCCACTATGCTCTGAGTCTGCATTAGAGGCATACTGCCCTTTACACTCCCCACTGAGCAGTGCCAGGAGCTGCTATCTCATGTACTCCTTATTTTAGTTGTTTCACCCCCATCTCCATCCTGTCTATACCTTTGTGTAACTTCAGCATTAGATAATCCTTTTACAATAAAAACAAGTCCAAATACGTTCTACGTCTAATTCAAGATTATTCCATGTGATCTTTAAAATATGCATCCACGCAGAAGTATGTTTCATTTATGAAAAGGGGGTGGGACACTGCAGCAAATTTGTATTTTTAAGACGTGCCCAGAGGTTTCCCTCAGGCAAAATTCAAATCTGCGTATTGTGTACTTGAAAAACTGTTGCATTCTTCAGAAATGTGTTTCCATCAGCATGCGTGTAAGTAGAGCAAGTATAAAAAGGAACAATAAGATATGACTGTTGACATCAGCAAGAATGTTGCACTCTGCTACACTTCTTCAGTAACATATTATAGGCCTTTGTGAGTCAAGGACAAGCTAACAATAGAGGATAACAGATCTCAATAGATTTGTAGAAGAATATTGGTATATTGTTAATATGGTTAAGGTAATATGGCTCACTTATAAGTGACTTTGGAGTCTGTGGAATTTTAAAGAGACATCTATTATCCCCTTTTTTTTTTACTTCATCCAAAGGAATATTTCAGTAAATTTTATGCTCCCAGATTGTGAGAGCAGTGGCTTGTGAAAGGACAGACAGTACAATAAAAATGTCCTTGTAAACTCCAGTGAAAGTAGCCACTGTAATGTACTTTCAGATATAATATATTATATGGAGCACAATAATTTACTTTTTTCACTCTGTGTTCTCGGGTTGGGGGGAAAAAGAGTTTATTAGATGCATTGAGATTCTCTCATTGTCTATCTAAACTAAATATGGATCATTACAAACACACCATAGGAACCATAGATTTAAACTCTGTGATTTGTGCACGATGTTTGTTCATTGTGCACATTGTACAAACTAATTATGCTTTATGTGACAACGCTTTGTTTAAAATCTGGGTAGGTTTAGGGACAGAAAACACTTGGTTAGGATTAGGGAAAGATAATAGTTTGGGTTAAAATGTTCACTATTGTGAGATCTTTCGCAGGTCTGGGGTTCCATTCTAGACGTGAGAGCCAAGGATAGTTGCCACACGGTTACAATATTTCTCATTTTACAACTAAATAGTCACTAAAATATGTTTCTGAAAACATTTTAAGTGAGAAATATGCAATGTAGTAACAATCTTGATAAGCTACAAAAAAGAATTTGAATTCTGACACCTTAAAATGACATTATTTCTGAACTGAAATTTGTCTAAATTGGGTTCATCTGATGTGAATGTCAAGTACTTCAAGTTTGTAATGTGAACAACTTTGAACTTGCAAGAGTGTGCAGTTGTCTACACGTTGGCTGAACTTGACTGCAACTGACATTAAGATCACTTATCAAAAGCTTTCTGTCAGTCCGAGAGCTATGCAAGAGCATCAAAGAGGCACCAATCAGTTGCACACTGGGTTTTTCACTATTTCTTCAGCCCACTCACCACATCAATGTTTCACTTTTGATTTTTATTTCTCTAATAATCCTTTACCTAACCCATTTTATCTTCCCACTCACTATTGGGCAATGAAAGTTAAAAGGACAGTGTTTACCACAGCATGTTCCATATCGGGGTCACACTCATAGTATTTTTCTACACTCCACCAGGGAATTCGAGCTCTCTGCTGACGTTATCGGCCAGAGTGGTTGTTAGACTTCAAGGTGACTGAAAAGTAATGTCACAGTGTGTCTCCTACATCCCATATTCTGCTCCGTCCTGTCCTGGTCTCTTCTATGGTGGCTGCCTTGGTCTCCATCCCCCTCCTGCCACAGTTGTTAAGTCAATATTGGCCATAGGGGATTGGCTTCAGATCAGTGGTGCCGAAAACAGAAATGTAGCAAGCTTTCACTGGGCTGTAACCTAATGTTATTTCACATTGCCGTGTATGTGCATACAAGTGTTTAGGCAACTCTCCAATGTTTCAAACTGATTTGTAATGCCGGAAAGTTTTCTTTCCACTCTCATCAAACTAGACGAGGATAAAATTATGCACTGCACTTGCTGAGAAATGTGCCTGAAATTTGTTTCGTGCCAGACACGCTGTGGTTGTCTCAAGTGATAGGCAATGGAAAAGGTAATAAAATCTAATTTTTCTTATCACCGAACTGAAATTCTGCAGGGAGACTCAAAAGAATTCCAATATTCAGAGAAGCGGCAGTGTAGAGGCAGTAGAGAGTGAAAGTATGTGTGTGGATTCCAACTACTGTGTGTGTGTGTGTGCGTGTTTTTGTATGCATTCAGCATGGGAACTGAATACAAATACTCAGTATTCAGCATGGGAGCTTAAAAGGTCCACTACGCTCATATTGACTGTGACAGAGTTCCACATTAAGTGTATTCCCTTAAGCTTGAGCAAAGTGCAGAGAGGCAAATCCACCTTATTGGACTCGGCGTCAATCAGAGCCATCTTTCAAGGAAAAATACTAGCAATCAATGGTTGGTTAGAGACACAGCAATAATAGTAATTCACTCTTAACACCAGGCACTTTAATTCACAGCCTGTGGCATATATGAATCCACTAACCTTGATGGAAAATGCTACAGTAGGCACATACAGTGGATGTGAAATGCACACAATGCTCTTCTGCTCCTCTGTACAGCAGGGAGGCACTCAGAGGCAGCTTCTGTTGCACATCTGAGATAGAAATGTCAGCGGCACGGCAGAGCTCATTGATTGCCACACAGCTCACCGGTCCTTTCTCCTCTTTCTCTTTTCCTTTTATACATCACCCTTTCCTTTTATTTATGTTGCTTAGTCACACAAAAGCCTACAGAAAAAAGGAGCACTCTTTGTTACTTACTTACAGGTTACACACACCAAATGTGTTGTTGTGCATCAGTATGGTGTGCTATTTGCTGTTGAGCTAATAAAACAGTCATGTTATTATCGTCCATTGCATTGAGCCACTGGGTTGCCATCTCTTAGACTAATTACAGCCGAAACTCTGGGGTTCCGCTTAGTGGGAGAAGCTCATTATTTTACTCTGAAACAGAGGCTAATTGAGTGTTTTCAAATGAAGGGTAATTATTTGTTTGCATCTTATGAGCTCTGATTCTGCGTGTTGCCTGCCTCGACCACATTCGCCAGCTCAAGGGACTTGTTGTCTTGGGAGAAGCAGAGGCACAAAAAAACTGTTCTGGCTAATTATGTGGCTGAATAGCAAAGATTTAACAAAACGCTTATGAAGACCGTTTCTGCAGTAGCGGTGAGGTAACAGAAGCAGCATGAAAGGTGTGAAAACCGATTTGGGCCATTGCATAAATTTTCTTTAATAAAAACAAAGAAACAGTTGTGGGGGAAAAGCACAAAAACCTTGAAGGTAAAGAGATTCTAAATCAAGGTGTGTCCAGCTAGACTTATTCCTATTCTGGGAGAGTAGTAGGACACAGTGGAATATGAAAGAAAAGGAATAAAAGTGAAGCAGGGGAAAGAAATGTATCACAGGAGAATAGATGAGTGGAGACGGTGGAGAACTAAGCAGGGAATGGCTACAAAAGGCATGCGTCATGGTGAAAACTAAGATAGCAGAAATACAGCCCCTACTGATGCCTGACCTTTGGCTAATATTACCATAAAACTAAATTTAAACAGATCTGTCACAGTAAATGACTACTGCCTTGTAATTCTTATCAATGATGGTATCACCCTCTGTGATTCTATGCCTGAATAAAACATGGTGAATCTATACCGTATCTCTTATGCCTTGATGCAAAGGGTTTTAGAGTTAGATTAAACCAGAAAATTAAATGGCCTGAGTATTCGAATCTCATGCATTTGCTGCGGACATAAAAAATGTAGAAAAACCAGAGTTCCTGATGTAACTTATCTCTGTGGTCCCTGATTTTTTTTTTCAGAGAAAAGATAAGGGACAGAGCAGGGAGAGGGGAGCTTATCATAGACCAAACACACACACACACACACACACACACACACACACACACACACACATACACACACACACACACACACACACACACACACACATGCATGCAGAGTCAAGGTGCATCATCAGTCAGCCAAACCTCGCTCAGAGTGGCACTGATCCATCCAGCCAGCATCTCGAAATCACAAACATGTCGGTGTTCAAAGTGATTCACACGTGTACGCGCACACATGCACTCTCAAGATTCTGAGCTACGGCGCTGAGAAATAGGAGAGATAAAAAAGACCTTGCAAGTGAGATTGTGTGTGCGCACGAAAAAGAGACCTTAAATATTTCAGATGGCTCCTCGCCTTTTTAATTTGAGATTTATCCCGCCGGGGTGATTCTTAAGTCTCAAATCCCTGTCTTGGTCGGAGAAATGCGCTAACCAAATTAGTAAACACCCAACTTTAACTATGCTTCACCGGAGCATCGAATATTCATGGAGTCAAGGGAAGGTTGGATCCATTTGCTTTTTGCATTGCTCTGGCGCAGCAGTGGGGCTGCTTTCTCCTACTACTGGTAATATCAGTAATCATACTGTTAACCTGCTCTGATATTACAGAGCAATGGTGTGTCGAGCCCAGGGGTGAAGGAGGATAGGCATTGCTCCATGTAATGCTGCCGTTACCATTCATTGAGCAAGAAATACGAGACAAATGAGAGGAGAAAAAAAGAAGCGAGATAGACAAACACAGATTCAAACACACAGGTAAACAGTCTTTGCTGAAAATATGGCCACAAGGGGCCTCCTTGTCTTGCCATGGGGAAAAGCACGAGCAGACTCCATGATATATGAAAACAACTTCAGCGGAAAGCAAAGGACTGAGATCAAACTGGGTTAATTTGCAAGCCGTCGGGAGAGAGGTAGAGTACATAGACATTTTGAGCAGATGAACAGCATCAGTGCTCTTTGGATCTAAAGAAGCTATGGAAACAAATGTGCCACCATGGTGAGTGCATCTGTCAAAGCGCTTAGGCAATGAAGCATAGTATTATGCAAATGAGGAGAAAGACAAAAAAAAGCTGGAGAGTGAATTATAAAATAAAAGACAAACCTCTTTGCAGCTGGAAATCTTCTCAAATAGTGGGCCTCATGCAGCAGCATTTTCTTAAATTTATCTTATATTCACTCTTAATTTTTTGCTAAGAGGAAAAAAAAAAAAAAGAAAAGTCAACTTTCGATGCACCAAACATTCAAAACCATCCAAATCTGCTCTTTCCCAGGTGTGCTGAATGATGACTCCCACTTGATCATAAACTGGAGGGGGTGGACAGGTGTTGTATAGTGTGCAAATACTGTAGCACAAGGCCAAGAATTGGAGAAACGGCACCAATAAAGGCTAGGCAAGGGTAAGTAGGGGAAACTACATAACCTGAAATAAAATAAATCACTTAAATTAAGGTCAGATGGACTTGACAATGATCCTTACAACCTACCAAAGACACAATCGTTCATGGACATTGATATTTGGCCAAGAAGTGGGTTTCCTGACATGGATCTGATTTCAATGCCGGGGAAATACACAAAGCTAGTGTTGAGGATGCAAGATACAAAGTGTGATTGTAGGACAGAATATAAATGAAAGATATTAAGTAACAATTAATTAAAAAGTAATCAATACAGTATATAACTTATGGTATAATTTTACCTCAAAATCCAACGTATGGGACACTACATGGCGACCACAAATCCACGTTTCACTGCCTGGACTTCAGCATTTGGCATTGGTTGATGTGTTTTTTTTATCATGTTCAAGCTGAAAGCTCAGTCATTTTGCAACTCAGTGGGTGAAACCACAGTGACTACGCCTACTGTGATTTCATGTGCATACCCTCTATAGTGAAGTTGACATACTGTCATACAGTAAATGGCATGTGACCAAAGAGACGTACGGTACAGTAAAAGAAAAGATATTTAAAGCTTTTTGCTATTTTCTACCAACTGAACAGAGCTTAAAGGAATATCTTTTTTTTACATTTTTATTTTAAACATTTAAATGCACAAATTATTTATTAATGTATTTGTGTAAAAGCAATACAGAAAAGTACATTTAATTCAACTGAACACAGCCTTTCTTTCCTGTGAAAAACAAGCTAGACCTCTCAGCTAGCTGACCTTGCAGCACATACATACATTACATCCTCAGATGCGTCATATTCTAGCCACCTAAACTCCTGCATCCATTCACTCCTTTTATTTCTTGGTTCTTCTGTACAGATTGTATTAGCAGTGTGAAGGCTTAGTAATCCCATACTTGCCATATCTGCAACTAGCCAATGACGAGTACTGTTCGCTGTTTTTGTAGAATATTGGACTCAAAGGTGCAAAGGAATCGGGATGTTTGTGGAACTACGTTACGTTTGCATGACTCATAGTATGAGGATGAAAACTGGCGGCCACACATCAAATATTTGGTGGCCACAGAGTACATTTTTTTGTGGATAGGCAAAAAATAAGAAGAAATTTGTTCATAAATTACTTCCTGCATGAGGACAGTGTTTATTATTCAAAGGTGTTGTGCTGTCCTAGTAGATCCTGAGTGGTGTTGGCCTTTAGTTTATGCCTAGAGGCATCATGTCGCCTTGATTGCCATGTCATAAAAATTTAAAAGCTATTCTGATTGGAGGTGAATAGAACACAAAGGCTGCACTTGACTCTGCCATGCAAAAAAACAATCCTTCACTCCTCCTCCTCTTTCTGCTCCACTCATTTATGTTAATAGTACCTTTGTGCCCTTGTGCCCTGATGAGACTTTCTTTCAGCTTGTTGTCCACAGAGTCATGGAACAGCTGACTTTCCCAAGGAATAAAAAGCCTGCTACTTGTTAGTACAGTAACTACTGTCCATGAAAAATCAATCTGAGGAGCACTCAAAGGGTTGTCCTATTGATTTTTCATAGACATAGATCAGTCAATCTATCAATGGTTGCAAGAGGAGAGGCAGAAGCACTGAAAGAGACGCTGTGGGTGTACAGCAGCAATGATGGACTACTGAAAAGGAATTGTGCAAAATGTCCTCTGTCTAGTATGTGTCCTTCACTTCAAGGGCTCAGCTCAGCAAAATGGTTACTGTCAGCACCTTCAGACATACAGCAAGAAGACGCAGCCCAGCTTCATGAAAAAACAAACCCCTGGAGAGAAAAATCACGTCACACTCTCACTTAAACTTCACAGAGCAACGAAGACACACCCGCACATTGCAGTCGCTAAGACACTCACACCTCTACGTCTCTGTCTTCCACTCTCTGTGTGTGATGAGGTCAATAAAAAAAAAGGCAGCTCTTGCCTCCAGCTGTCCCCTCCGGCTCGCTCCTCAGACGGTGGCCTGCTTAAGAGCGCCAGGATTCTGTGCAGCTGCTGGTTTATTCATTTGCGGGGTGTAACTCAGCCCACTGCTCTTTTCCACATCACCTATGCTGAATTCCCCGGTGCAAGAACAGCCTCTGTCAGGCTCTGTCACCCTAGTTTTAAAGAACTGAAGTAAATAGGTTCCACTTCCATTTCCATTCAGGACTTGTCAATTTAATTCCTTTACTCACTGTGTCTTTCACTCACCCCCACTGTGACTTATCCTCTGGTTCCAGCTATTAATACTGACATGTTCACTGCTTACATTTTATCCCTCTCTTCATGTTGAGACCCTTATTAAAATCATTCATGTCGTCCTCTCTGCTCAGGTTTTCTTCCCAGTTTATACAGAGGACCCCAGGGTTCTCCAAGTTAAATTTAAGGCTTTTTAAGACCTTTTTAATACCACTTAAAATGAGATTGAATGCCGACTTCAAGGCAATACTGGCAAAAGTATGAAGGATATAATGGAAAGTCAAAGACTTATTTACCAAGTATTTGAATTAAATTGAACATTTTTTAATTATACTCACCTGCAGTTTCCTAAGTATAACTAGCAGTGCGCTTGGATAGCTCAGTTGGTAGAGCGTGCGCCCCATGTACGGAGACTGTCAGTCCTCTGCAGCGGCCGTGGGTTTGACTCCTGCTCATGGCCCTTTACTGCGTGTCATTCCCCCACTCTGTCTCCCCATTTCCTCTCACATCTTCAGCTGTCCTGTCATTAAAGGCATAAAATGCCCCCCAAATATATATATATATATATATATATATATATTAAAAAGTATAGTTAGCAGTAGCTGTGGTCCCATTTTTACATGCTACTGTTAGTGAAGAGCGTAGCTCTGCACAGAACTGTGCTCTAGGCGCCTGTTGCACATGCCACGTGTTTCACCCTTTTCATATTTAAGTCCAAAGCCATAAGTCCCATCGTCCCCAGCTTCAAAGATTTTCGGCAGAAACAGCATCGGGTCTCATGATCACTGCTTGAAAAAGGCTTAGGACTAAACTTGGGGCTAGAATGATGCTTATTTTGAGGCAACAAGCTTAAGTTAGCTTGTTAGTAGCGAGATGCAAGGAGGTTTTTTTTTTTGTGCAAGAACTTGTACACACTATTAACATCCAAGTCAAACAGAGTAAACTGTAACATTCATCACACACAAAACATACATACCATGACAGTTATTTACAACTTTACAGAATTTATTTAATCACGAAAGGACAAGAAAAACAATTTAAGACCTTTGTAAACAAAATTCAATACACTGTGACTGAAATTCAATACGTCTCTGAGAATATTACATTTAATACTTTTCTTTTTCTTAGTTATGTTTTTGGGCTTTTTGCCTTTATTAGATAGGACAGCTTCAGAGCAGACAGGAAAGGGGGTGAAGAGAGAGGGGATGACACACAGCAAATGGCCACAGGTGAACCAGTGGCCACTGCAGAGGACTGACAGCCTCCAAACATGGGGCAGATGCTCTACCAACTGAGCACATTTATGTACAGAGTGTACTATGCTGTATGTATTTCAGGACATTATGAATTCTATGTTTGTAGCCTTTTCCTGAGGTGCAGCATTTTTCATTATTTTTACTTTGCCTGCACAGTTCAGCATTTTGGTGACTGGCCATGCCTGGCAGCGGGTCAGAAGGTGCAGTAGGTTAGGTTTGTCACTGGCAGCGGCGCACTGTAATTTTGGTGTCAAGATTGTGCTGTCTGCTGCCTGTCTGCTCAGACAAGGTCAACAGCACTATGTGCATGCCGCACCTCTATTCTTCAACCTTTTTGTCATTTTAATAGATGGAGGTGCACACAATAAATAAACCTCTCCAAAAGCCACAGAGACCTATTTTTATTTGTGCGCTTGTTTCATCTCTATTAAACATGCTTCGACCAGTAAACACATTTAATTGCGAAAGAAAAATGCAATTAGAGTTAAGATTAAAGTCTGAACCATCTTCAAAAAGTAAACACAACCTCCAAAACACTCCTCAGCACTGCACAACTGTGTCGATCATTGTTATTCCAAATGAATATCAGTAGACACAGGAACCATGGTAACCGCCAGAGTTTCTTCAAAAATCTTAAAAAGAGACATCATATAACCTTGGCAGCATGTTTGGGCTGCTGTATATTACTGACTTTCCACCTCTCATATAACAATGCTTATTTTCTCCCACAGTACATCATGTTTCAAGTACATTTTCATAGAGGAGCTGATTATTGTCTAGGATCATTCAAACTCCAGACAATATATGATAATGGATTCTTTCTTATTTCACCCCGTTGCCATATGCATCTGATGAATGTGTCTGTCTGAGCTGCTTCAGTGGTTTGAGGGTGAGCACGTGCTGTCTAGAATTAAGTGGACCAAACCAGCAAAGACACGTAGCTAGGTAAACTAGGAAATCAGAAGACCCTTTTAAAATAAAATACAAAATAAAGTAGGAATGGGGATCACCCCTTTTGTCATTGTGCTAATCACTGACCTTCTTTAACAGTAACGAAACAAATACCTTTTTCAATACCTTATCTGATGCGTATTAACACATTTTTGCCCACAAAACCTCTGTCACATAGAAATCTGAAGAAGCTCGTTTTAAAAGGATAAATTATATTTATCCCACTAATGAGTTTCTGAGATAAAGTTTCAACAATGACAAAAGTAATTCTAAGTGAAATGAAACTTTGGAACATGTATTTTTTGCCTGAAATGACAGATTCTTTTGGGAAATCATTTCAGAATTGCATATCTGAATAGGACTGTCGTTTGCCCAAAGTAGAATAATTATATTAAATTTGGAGTTGTAACGGAGGATTAAAAGGAAAATGATGCTCAATGGCCAAACAATTTCTACACAGATGCAGATTCATCTATACCAGACTGATGTTTTTAGTCTTCATGAATGCTTTAACAAAGTTTTGAGATGCATAAAAACTGAAACAAGCCTTAACGATGTACAAAAATATACATACATTAATTTTTGATTAGACCCCCATCTTGATTTCGGACTGTTGCCAATTTGATACTGCATTGGCAAAACACTGTATTGATAATAAAGGCATTAAAAGACAAAAGGTATTTCTGTCATTTAGCAACTTAAGACTTCTTTAGGGCATGACTGATTAATATTCTGTGGAAAAGGACAGCTGTACAAGAACTTTGTCTAAAACTACAATATGAGAACAAACAGTAACTACCCTTGACTGTAATGTTGAGAAAGCATTCAGCACCAACTCTCAGCTTTTTACAGATTTAGTACCGAATGCCACCTACACAATTTATTTAAAAGTACAGTAAGTACAGAGATCTGCTATGCAGTCATATTAACACGTGGTAATAATATGAAATGACAACTCCATTTTGTTCTTAATTGAACCTGTGCATGTGCTACCTTAGAGTTACACATACAAACAAATGTGCACCTTGAGGTATAATGTTTAATAAGATTCACTGTATAATTAATTAGTTCTATCCATTTTCCTTAAAGCGAGCAAAAGTGCCTGAAAATGTGTTCCATTTACATTTCAATTTCATTTTTAAAATTTTTATTTATTAAAATGTTTACCTTATTTGTGTGATATATGAGACCTTGGACAAAAATAAGTGAATTGTGCCCAGAGGTAGTGGTACTGCCAAATGCTTAGACTAGAAAAAAAAAAAAAGTTAATTTACAAAGCTAATTATTTTTATAACGGAATGGGCTAAATAATTTATATAAAAAAGGTGTACAATTAAAATTCATTATTTCAATGATCAGTTACGTTTTAATATCATCACACCAATCAAGACACATCATCAGGTAGCATGTTAACTGGCTAATGTTAGCTAGTGGATACACAAAATGGATCGGTTTCTGAAACTAAAAAGTAATATGTGAGATGGCCCTGTGCTAGTAAAGGCTTCAAAGCATGGTGAGGAAATATGACCTTAAACATATTACATTTGGATTCAGAATAGCAGTCAGTAACACTGGGCTAAAAGCACAGTTTAATGTGTGTTTTTATTTTTTCATGTTGTGTTTTTTCTCATTTATTTCAGAAGGTGGTCCTCAGAATCTTTTTTTAACAATGAATCAGAAGTGGGCCTAAAGTTGCAAAAGGTTAAAAAACCCCTGATATATACCACAACAAAGCAGTCGTTTAAAATATGACAAAACCAACCATGTGATGAAGCATCATCTCACCTCAGCAGCAGTAAAAGAGTTCCACATATTCTTACATCGCTTGTGCACACCAGAAAAAAGTAGAACCTTCACAGTGGCCTCATAGATCAAGAACAAGACTCTCATGACACACATCTGCAGCACCCTCAATTTGTTTCCCAAGACGCGCCCAGGACATGACATGCAGCAGCTGAAGCTGAAGCTACAGGAGCATGAGTGGAGGGGCGTGTGCAACTTTGAACCAAGCCTCATTCAAATTTGTGGAACATTAAGCCCCTTCCTTGAACCACAAAAGCACAGACAGTATAAGACGTCAAAACAACATCCTAACAGTTTGACAGCTGGGGTCTCTGTGCAAAGGGGATTGGCACTTGAGCTGTGTACAGCTTCATGAGAACCTGAAATAACCTCAGTAAGGGAGCTGGCTCTGTGCCAAAACCTGATGGGAGGGCGAAGCAGTTTAAACTCAGGACAACAATGAGTTACTGCACAAAAGAATCAAAAAGAAATGGCAAGAAAAATACAGAATTGTATGTACAGAACATATTATCCATGTAAGAACGTGTGCACATACTATAATTTATTAAACCTAAATCTTAATTAGTAGTCACTTAAAGGGACAGTTCACCCCAAAAGCAACATTTTTTCCTGTTATCCGTAGGGCTGTTTATCCATCTAAATTTGGAGATGTTGGCCGCAGAGATGTCTGCCTTCCCTGCCTGGAGAGAAGACACGCATCTCTTCAGCCGATATCTCCAAAACTTAACTGACATCAAAACAACCTAGATGGATAAACAGAACCTCAGGCCAGAGGAAAAATGTGTATTTTTGACTTTGGGGTGAACTGTCCCTTTAAACGCTTCTGCCATGACAAAAAATTACACATTTCCAAGTGTCATAAATGTCACAGGGAATAACTGTCACTGTTGTGCAGTGGTACTGAAAGTTCACTGCTGTGGTCATAACTGCTCTTCAAAGCTGTCAAAACATTAAGAAAATATGGCGATATATATATATGAGTGTTATACAGACACAAACTTTATTTATAGCTGAGTGAGCTGCCCACATTAAACCGGCAGAGTGGAAGAAGTTAATTGTTTGATTACTCCATTTAATAATTTCTCTTGTGTTCCAATTTATTGTAAGCAAGGCATAAACATCACGGTGCTGACAGTGTTGTAGGGACAACGGCCGAAGTATGAAGTGACCAAGCATAAATTAAGCTATTAAAATTCTGGCGTGGCATTCAGCCATGGCAGGTATGCTTTTTATAGTGTTATTCGAGGCAAAACATCCCTGTGCTGGAAAGGGCATGACATTTACAACCATTTCATCTTAACACAACACAGTGTGATCAGTAGAAGCACGGTTTTACACACTACTGTAAATGCCTATGATCACAAAAACAAAGTCTAAAGGGAGGAGGGGAATTTTAAATAATTGGAAGAAGACAGCTATTTGTGAGGAACGGAGAAGTTCAGCCATAGAGCTTTTATCTTCATGATTTAACAGTTTAAAGATACCCTATTGCAGCAGTGTATAAATCTAATGCAGCAAAAACAGAAGGACTACACTACCACTCATATTTGCTGTGTGGGCTGTGTGCATTTGTGTGGCAGTGCTGAACATATGAGAGAACAGAGCACTTATTATAAAGGACTCTTGTGCAAGGTCCCATGATAGCCTTCATAACAATGATAAATGGCCGGAGCATTCTGCTAAGCTACATCATATGACTAGCACCTTCAGGACGGGAGCATACTGGGAAGTTTTTCTGCAAAACAGAGCAAGGGATTAACATCCTTGGAACCTTTATTATTTTTTAACCTCGTTTTGTTTTTTTCAATTTCCCCTCATATATCCATAACTGAGACACAGACATTTTCTGAAGGCTGGGTTGAGATAACCTGGTGTGCGGCACTGTTTGTTTGCTTCCAGAATCCTCCTACAACACACAACAGGCGTAACAATGGAGCAAGGAGCAGAATGGCATTGAATTGATGATGAAAAGCTGAGGAGAAGCGGTTCAGGCATTTCTGACGCATTGAGCCAATAGCTTGAAAGAAATCTTCTTAACTTTGTAGGATCATCTCTCAACAAAATTTACTCCACCCCTTCGCCACTTTAGAAGGGTGACCACACCGTGTCACGCCCGCTATGCATGATATGTCTTTAGAAATTAAGGAAACACGCTAAGTTGAAACACCCACTTCTCTGACAGCTGCAAAGTCCTCCTTTGAGACCTCTATTCCAGTCTGAAACCTGTGTCACTGTTTGCCTGTTTCACATTAACTAGAGTTCATATAAATGAATATATTAATTGATATTAATTTTTTAGAGGGAGTAGATGTTTGATGATGGCAGACAGTCACTGAACTCCAACTTGAGAGTGGGTATTTTTGAAGCAGTGCTCCTTTGTTGGCAAGATAACGGGCTTAGCCTTATGTGGACAGATAATTGACAGTTATAAACAGCTGATCAACCTACAGAGTAGGACTCGTCAACAATTGTCATCGCTCATCTTACAGTGTTCCTGCAGCCTACCTGAGCTTCCTCAAGTCTGAGTAGGAGGGAGCAGGGGAAAACAACTTGCTTCAACCCAAGACGTGTCTCGCTCCAACTTGCTATTTGGACTGCAGTAGTTATTTTTGGACGCGCGATTGTTACATATTGCTCCTTTAAATTTCAATTCAGCTATGCTATTGCTCTGCGTTGGTGCAGCAAAAAGAAAGTATGCACAGTGGTCTGGCTAAGAGAAACTACTGCACTGCCAAAAGGCGTTGTTTGGATAATTAAGAGTGCTGTATTACAATATTCCCAATCAGTCCTACTGTAAAATAACTGAGACAGAATAGCCTGCAGCATCAATTGCAGTAGTAATGCAGCACAGATGGAGGACAGATGTATGATGGTGGGAGAAAGCTTTACAACAGCTACAAGTGTACACAAAAAGTAGTAATAAATAATGCAGTCATCTTTTCCATTACAGTATAATGCAGAGTAGAAATTTATAGTGCTCCCTATTGTTCCCAACCTCTTAATGAGGAGGCATTTAAGTAGCTGGTGCATTACTTTTTATTATGACCAAGTAGTATACATAAATAAACTTGCTTGTCCAGTGTCTGGAATAAAAGCATAAATCATAATATGTGGAAACTGTCTTTTAGTTAAAGAAAACAGAAATAAAAGTATAGGCTTCTGTGTGCACAGAAGTAAGTAGGTTTAGAGTCACAAGGGATGAGCATCATTGCTAGGGGCTCCATGTGAATACTGCATTCAATAAACTCGCCCTATAGAGCCCATTTTCCACAATCCCAGCTTAAATTACTGTATATCTGAGACAAACTCTTTATCAAGAGCTAAGAGCCACAGTGTTGTAAGTGCCATTTGAACGAAAAGCCCCTGGTATGTTCTGGGTCAACTGCTCCATTCTCTCATGTCAGTTTTATTTTAGAGAACACAATTTGAAGAACCCCTGCATCGTTTAAATTTTAGAGCGAAGCGCTCATGCGGCGCTGCACACTCAGTCTTTGCCACAAAGGATTCGAAAGGAGAATGAAAATGGAGTGAACACTGCGAAAAGTATTCTGCATTCATCCTCCGCTGTGAACAGTAGTCTTTCCACATGGCAGGCACTCTTTCTACTCTTATTCGGGGTGTGAATGATCTGGCTGCATTAAACTGTAACTACTACATACAACTCCCATCTGTGGGTGAGGAGTTGCATGATAGCACCCATCCACCCATATATAAGAACTCTCTAATGGCTCCACATGGATCATTAGCCACTAATTGCACAGATGTTCATAGTTTGAGAGAATAATCCATATGCACTCCGTACGTAAATCTAAGCACTATGTACATTAATAAAATATAAATGTCTATTCATGGACCACGCTTTGTTTGTTTAGGTACAAGAGGTATCTAAAATGTTTTTTTTACATCAAAATTAGCTCTTACATGCCTGCTAAAAACAGGCAATTGACCCTTTTCTATTGCCAGTAGATGACTTTGCTTTTTTGTTTTTTTTTCCAGTGTGTGCATGACCAAGTCATGTGTGCAGAAGACCAGAGAGAAAGACATTTTAAGTGTCCATGTGTTCAGCTCTCACTACTTCTGTAGCTTTTAACGGCATCTCTGTCTCTGAAGTTTAGCTTGTCTCCTGTGTTGCTGTTTGTACTCGCAGGTATCTGCTTTATTGTAGTTGTGTCAAGTTACTGCTGATGAAACCCAACATTTCCTGATTTTGCAGCTTCATAATAAACAGCTTTTAGATAGCAAAATAACAGAACAGACAGGAGTAACATTTTCCCCTGGGGGATCAGTAAAGTTAATCTTAGTCTTATATTAATAATAATACTTAAAATACTTTATTTCAAATATTTTTCCACCATGTTTTCAAGTTCTCGACTCAGGTCCAAAAGAAGTGTAGAAAGAATACAGAAACTGAAAATACTAAATAATTTTGTGATATTTTTGATCAAAAGAGCCGTGCAGACAGACGTCCTGCAGCCTTTGACTCCATTTGTTTTGTTCAAAAGGGAAATACTGACATGTATGTCACTTTTATTTAATTCCAAAGAAAGAGATTTTATTTATCTTTATTTATTATTTTGTACTGTATTATTTGATGACTGTGTCATTTCTGACAGCAGTAAATAACACATTAAAATCTAGAATGTTCATGTGATTTTATACATTAGTTCATTAGTAGTGTTGTGAAATTAATTAATACATAATAATTGTGATAATCGTGAAACCGTGATTATTCCTCAGACTATAATCGTACAATCAAAATCTATAACTGTTGCATCCCTATCTTCAAGTGGGTGCAAACTAAGGATATCAGAATTTCAATATCAAATCAAAAATTTATCAAAATGATTCCATCATAAAAGGCAGAATCTGTGATTCTCCCATTAGTTATGTGCTCTCCATCCCTGCCTGCTTGCAGCATTTGGCACATGTCTGAAGAAAAAAACGACAAAAACCATTTGTTACTTGTTTTTTTTGTCCACTGTTAAAGGGGCTTAATGCTTATAACTTGCATTTGAATAATGTATGATGCAACAGAGCAATCACTGTACACTGTGCAGATATTGATGAAAACTAATCCACAAAGTTTCTGTTGGTGGAAGAAGCTACCTGATCAGCAACAGTGCCTGAGCCAGGGAGGCCCAGCTGCCTTGTTATTTCACCATCACTCTCTGTCTTGTCTCTGCTAAATCGCATCAGCCTGCAATTGACCAAGTGTCACGCTTCAGAGGGGAGCCTGATATCTCCAGCCTCGCAGACCTTTTACTTCTCCATTCTGCTTTCCTCAAAAGGTCATATTTTTTCTTTGTTTTACAGCAGCACAATGCACAGATTGCTCTGCACAACTTTTTCTGCACCATATCAGCTTGTCTGACTTTTCTTTAGGATAAGGGGAAAGAAGAGAGAAAAAAGCCCATGAAGCATGGTGTGTTTTCTGGCTGAGTATGACAATAAATCTTTGTAGATAGTTTTGGCGCTGGCTGATAAAAGTTTCGCTTGATTTATCTTTTACTTATTAATGGAAAATGAATACATTATTTTTCCTTCCCACACAATCCATGAAACGCAGCAAGAACACAGCAGGGAGGTCAGTGAACATGGTCATTTGTATGCTCCTGGAGAAAAGTAATGCTTAATGACTGTCAATGAATTTCTGCTTCTCTTACATTAAAGACCCCCTGAAGAAGAGTAAAAAAAGATAGCATGCTGGTCCTGAATTGATGCACCAGTCTCTTGTGGAACATCACAGGCAGCAGAAAAAACATGCATAGCAGAAATCCATAATTGAAACAGACTGACATTCGAAACCCACTTTTCTTTGAGAGTCATTGTGTGGTTAGATGATTCATGTGGCGTTTTAATGCATCAAGATCAAGTTGAGCTGACAGCCTATGTTATCTTGTGAACTTGATGTGCATATAGCATAAGAGGGTTTCCAAGGCAATATGGGCTCAAATTCTTTGTAAGTATATATTTCACAACCACCTGTCTCAGCATGTTTCTGGTATCGCAAAGCAAATTTCCAAGGGGGCATTATCAACCGCTGCAGACCAAAATGCCTCCGCTGATTGGATAGACCCACAACCAAATCAGAGCCAGTGCATTTCAACCACAAATAAATCGGTTCCCAGCCGGTATCAAAAAATAGCAGGTTTTCCTAGGGTTATTGTGTCGTGTATTGTGCAGTGCCCTCTGTTGATGACATCCTTTATAGAAAGAGTTCGGCTCTAAACTGGTGGAAACAAGGGTTGGTTCAGCAGATAGCACCAAGGTTCCAAGCATTTTTAACGGAACCGGTTCAAGAACCAGAGCTAATTTGGTGGAAAATGGCTCTGAGTGATACATAGAAGTTGGCCACTGTTGTTACGGTTATCTAACTAACATTAGCTTAGCTCAGTGTTTCTGAGGGTAACATTTAACTATTGTAATTAGTGTTTCACAGTAAGCTGCTGTGAAGAACGCAGTCAAAGAATTGGAAATGACAGTTGTTAAAATCCAAATGAAACCCAACCCTATTTGCGAGCCTGGTGTGTTGCACTTGACGCGTGATGTGTGACTTTTCAAATCTGGACCAGTGACACTCCTCTGTCAATCACTGTATCAAACCTGACGCATATTAAATTCAATATGGTTGTGGCTGGCCCAAAGGGATTCAGGACGGGTGGAACTCACTCTGACACATCTGCCAGACCAAATAAAACGAGAGCTTGCAGATTCTCTGGTTCCCAGGTTAGTGTTATTAATTGATATCTTCTCAAAATTAAAGGAAAACTCAACCATGGCCCCCTGCTGACATTCGGTCTATGACTCCCTTTTATCAAAATTTACTCTGTGTACGGAGCTCTGATTTACATTTCATGGAGTCTTAAAATATTCATGTCAAATTGACTAGTGGTTTCACGTTAAAAAAAACATTACACGAAAAATCCAAGGCATTATACTGGCACCAAAGAGGATATTAAATTTAAAAAGTGAAGAATGAAACACTACAATATCAAATAAAAGATAACACTGTGAGATATCCAAAGATGTAAGACATTTCATGCAGAAAAAAAAACTAATAACTTCTTAATAACCTGTCTCATGTCCTCAGTCACAGTCAAATTATTGTTTGTACACTTGCAGGCTTCAGGTTGCGTTGCACTGTCTTTGCCATTTCATATTCTAGAGGAGCAAGGACAAAAAGAGGTGTTCAGGGGTTTTCCCAGCAGAATGTAATACTGGCTGAGCACTAATCTGATCTCTAACTCGCACCTCTGGGTAACAATTTTCCCCTCACATATAGCTGTATTGTTTTATTTCTAATTTTTATTTTCATTTATACCCATCTTGTTCCCCACACATCTTACATTTCTAATAAAATCTCCTCAAAGCCAGGATCAGAATGCTCACATGAAAGAAGAAACCGAGGGAAGAGAAATTCCATCTGATTGTATGTTATCAGTAAAAAAAAAAAAAAAAAAAAACATGGCTGGGTAGCAACGAGTAACTCTTGAACATTGCTTCTGCAACCCTGTTGGTTGGCATACAGAAAGCTTGGAGGTTATCCCCCGTGTGGAAAGCCAGAGCCTGACTCAAGGTCTGTGCATAGCTTTTCTTTAACCTGTGGGCAGGATAAAGGATGAGCCCAAGCTCTACAGCAGAACAGCAAAGAAAGAGAGGCTTTTTTCAGACATTAAAAAAAATGCTTAGTAGGTGTGTGGATTACAGGCTTGACAACGATTTAATTAAATTATTCGAGCTGGCAATTGCTTCAAGAGGGATTATTACTATTTTTCTTTCTTGATGTGATTCAGTTCAATTTTGGGAAACAAATTGATTCAGTAACGATGAACCGAAACGGTTTCTTCTACACTGATTAACAATAAAATAAATGAGCTGCACACATTAAAGAAATGTGTTTACTGATTGCCTAAAGAGGGCCCACATTTTACTCTGAGCGGTAACACTACTTGTTGTGACAGCAGCAGCAGGTGCCTTAGTAATACTGACATTAACAGCAGTAGTCTGAATATTATACTGTCATACTTTCAGTGGCAGTACTAGTAGTAGTAGCAGTAATGGCAGGAGTGGCAATAGTGCCAGTTTCCGCTTTTCAATCCTGGCAAAGGAGTGAGGAGTTTCATTTCAATTTGATTACTGCAATTCAAACTGTTCCGTATTGATTGTTGCTCAAGCCAGAGTAATTTGATTATTTCTCTTAGCAAATCGATGCATTGAATTGGCATCATTTATAATTGATGCATCAATGCAATGAATGAATCATTACACATCTACAGAGCAATTCAGAGGTAGTGCTTCTCTAAGTGTTTCACAGTAATATTGCAAATGTCTGTAGACAGCCTGACAAGCCTGAGCTGCTGCAGCAACACATATCTGACTGCCCATTGCACAGCCTGCTTTTAAACTATTCATGCCATCACTGACTGGTACACAAATTATTCTGTTAAGTACACCTGAGTGCTGCATGTAGTAGAGTGTAACCCCGACTCTGAGTGCAAATGTGCAAAAGCCAAAAATCTGTATGAATAATGTCTCGCTCAAGACCTGCATGCGTGTGCATGCACATACACACACACATGCACACTTGCACACACACACACACACACATACAGTAAATTAACTCTGATCTACGCCTCTGATAATCTGCTCACGTTAGAGCTGGGTGATATTGCTGAAAAATGTATCATGAGAAAGTGTTTCATTTCAGCTGATATCGATAATTACTGATCATTTTTAATGACCTATTCTTAAAGCAGAAAAAGGTTAAATTAAACTACTTCATTTTGAATTTACTAGCTACTTTGAATTCAGCCATATTTTTTATCAAAGCACTCAGTGAACAGACTTAACAGACTTTACAAAAAACACTGGGGAGCTCACCTGTCCTTTTTTTTAGGAAGGATTTCATCATGTCTGCACTCATTTTCTCACTCCGCCCTGTTTCTGTCGTTGTGTCTCATGTCAATGGTCTAACTGTACAGTACATCTGACTCACATGATTGACTGTTTTTGTTTTACTCGTGGCACGCTCCCAATCAAAAGATATGACAGGCCGTTTATGAGCCAGGGCATATTCATTGTGTGCTTTCATGGTAGTTTTCATTTAATGCATTTAAGTGAAACTACTGAACATTTTTCTTATTGCTACTGATGAAGTGTTTACTGACAATACCTATTATTGTTGTTTTATTTCCCAGGCTGAGGTCATATACATTTATAGGCCTCCTCCAATGGACCCTTCAGGAACATTCAGTGAAGAGAACCAAGAATGACAAATGATATCACAGTAACCCAACCTGTACAAACTAATGTAATAAAAGAGCCCTGCAGCAAGCACTACCCTTCTGAAACTAAAAATGGTCAATTTCAGTTAAGAGTGTGCCAAAGAAGTGTTCATTCAACAGTGTAATGAGTTTTGAGGACATATTTTCTAAAGCTAACCCTGTCTAACCCTGCCTCTTCAAATCAACAACACAAACTAGAACCCCTAAAAATTACAATGCAGTCGAATCAAGACCACTCTCATAAAGTCTCAACAAACACCAGGATTATAGGTATTATAAATTTTATTTGTTATCAGGTTCTGTTATTGAATTCCACTACACTGGTATTATTTTCACTGAGCTGCATAATACATATGCAATGATGCAAAGACAGACAGGAAGAGACATGCTTATGTAAAATCAGAAACAGAAAGAGCTCTTCTGCAGCTTAATCCTTACATAACTCATAAGTTCATGAAAAAACATTCAGTTATTCACCATGGAACTCTTGGATAAATCGGATCAATCGCAATGTAAAAAGTAATACTGAATGGGTATTATCATATTCCCATACTGACAGTATTCAATTAATTTTGCCAGTGTAATTAAGATTATAGTGTTTGTTTGTTTTTGTTTTTTTGGGTGGGGTCAAACTTATGCCAAAAAGAAAACCCTGATGGATAAACAAAACATCTGAGAAGCCCTGCTAGCTCGTGTGCAAAGCTGTTTTTTACTTTTGATAATACCTGCTAATGAGCTGGAATTAAATGTTGTGTTGTTTCCACTCTCTAGTAATTTCCCAAGGGACCACAACTACAAGTACAATAACTGTAGATGCTGACACAAGTGTGCAAATAAAAACGCACGTGAGGGAATGAACAGACATGCAAGCAAACACAGAAATCTATAACCGGGGTTGCACATCGCAATGGAATGTCCATCTAGTCACGAGCCATGACATTATGTTGTTTACACTCCACCATGCTATAAAACTGAACATATATCCCATTGTGGACAGCTGTAGGAGTGAAATATTGCAGCTGAAGAGGAACACAAACCAGCAAAGTGGCGGCTATTGTAGCTGAAGCTGAGGCTGAATTAAATTGTAGCTACATTCTTTCCTGTGAACAAAAGTCAATGCCCCACAAAAGGAAAGTTCCATCTTCAATTTACTCAAAGCCATCCAAAGTCAATAATGGGCAGATTATGAATGTGACTGGTCTTAAAAAAGACCTCCCTGAAGAGAAGAGCCTTGAATGAAGGCAGACAATGCACATGCATGGCTGGCTCCATATCTCAGAGGAACAGAGAGCAGTCTGATAGACTTTATCCTTTTCCACTCACTTGATCTATACCATCTGGCCTTTCAGTCATCCTACCATCTTTTCCATTAAAACAACAACCCTCTTTCTGACATTCCTTCTCTTCCAGTCCAAAATCCAGCTGCAAACTGGTTACCGATGGGCTAGAGTCAGAATTTTATAGGTCAAAGATTTTTCTAGTTATAAAACCTCGTTTTGAGTACCTTTTGAGTAATGATTTCTCTGGATCTCTGGCACAGCACCAACCCATTTCTAGGAGACGTTTTTGGAAACAGCTAAAAGGTCTGTGGCTGCGGGCTCCATATAATGAAGTGGTGCATTTAAATGAGAGACAGCTCTGGGACGGGGAGGTACACTTCACTCAGATCAGTAAACACTGAAATAAAGTGGAAGCTAGAGGCTGAAGAAATGGACGAGGGGAGATGGGGGAAAGAAACTAGGGAGAAGAAGAAGACAGGACATTGACTGGAGACCGGACCTGCAAACAACCAGCAAAATATTGGAGGTTTTTAAAAGAGGACAGGAGGTGAAAAAGGCAGAGTAACAAAGGTGAATAAGACTGCAAAGCAATATTTTGCGGTGGATTTTACAGGACTGTAGAAGCAAGAGAATGAGGCAGGTGTAACATACCTCATATACCTGTAAGAAAAGTAAGAAGAAAGACGAGCTGACAAAAGGAAGCCTTCAATTGAGCCTCATTTTTTAAATGCCAAGTGGCCTTGAGATATTGAAAAATGGAATGGTATTGTATTACCAACAAAAAATGACCCCCCCTCTCCCAACACTGGAGTCAATCTACTGGAAATAATATGCTGGCAATTTTCTCCATGGCAACCTAATGCCAGAACAGGCTTTAGATTGGTGTGCCAGCAGGCAGACAGTCACAAGGGCTTTACAGTATGACTATGAGGCAGTGAGAAGGAGCAGAAGGTTGTACCATCCTAAGATAACTAACCATCATACAAACAAATGCGCTCACATGTACACAGAAAGAGAGAGAACAGCATGGAGCTGCTCAATACAGAAACAGCAACTGAAAAAGGATGCAAGGTTAAATACATTAATAGAGATTTGCGATGCCAGCAGGCAAGTTAACACTCATTAAAGTACTTGATTACTCATTTGGAATTTTAAAGATGAATAATGTCAATAAATTATGAACCAATTCGTTCTAGAAAAATGTTTTCATGTTAACAGTGGATTAAAAAGCATTATATCTTAGGGCGATATAAAGGGTGATCCAAAGCCACAGCGACTGCCTTATGTTAGTTACTTTTGGTAGAACAGATTTACAACCTCTGCTAAATCTTTCAAATTCTGATTCGAATTCCTTGAAAAGGTCAAAAGGCTGTGGCTGGGAAATTTACTCAGGTTATTACAGAAAAGAGACCTTTTTTTTTCAAAATTCTCAAGGGATACAGATTTCAACATCTCATACATTTTTCCACTAATAACCAAAAAGGGCTCTGGAGCTGAGCTATTTTTCAACACATTGAATAAGACTGAAATGACAAAGTACAAATTTTAACTGAAATGGCCATTCAAGTTCATGGCTGTTTCAATTTCACAAATTCAGATTCAAACTCCGTTTAGGAATGTGCCTGACTTGAATCACTGTTGACTGTCGAATCAGATTTGGCCGTACAAAACGAATATTTGATGATTAGTACTTTTTTTTTCAGTTCAATGCGCTCAGTTCTCACTGTAGTGATCCCTTCCATAAAATGTTCAAATATTTAGAATGACACTCTGAGCCTGTCAGTCACAAAAAACAAGAACAAGCTCTACAGTGCACTGGCATGAAGTGGCTGTTTATGGTGATTTTCAGACTTGGTTTGTAAAGTTTACAGCCTGCCATGCTGTCTCATGTGAATCTTTGCCTTTCAGGGGACAGCCCTAAATATATCTCAAAGTGATAAAAATGGTGATACAAAGCCACAACAACTGTTTAATGTCTGTTACCTTGTATTTAGTTACCTTGTATAGAATAGCTTTAAAATCTCTGCTTGATCTTTCAAATCCTCTGAAACTCTGATATTCCTTGCAAATACTTCAATATGAGGCAGCAGGCTGACAAAATAATCAGGCTATTACAGAAAAGAGAACTTTTCTTCAAAATTCTCAAGGGACAAAGATATCAACATTTCATACATTTTCCACTATTGATTCACCAGAAAGGGTTCTGCAGCCAAGCTGTTTTTTAACACACTGAAGAAAACTGAAATGACAAAATACAAGTTCAGACTAAAATGACCATTCAGATTCACAGCCATTTCACAAATTCAGTTGTGTGGGAGCACACAACAAGTGTTAGTGATGCTAGTATTGGATTGGTATTGATTAAATGGACTAGATATTGGTGAGAAATGACTGATCCACATGAAATAATTTCTCTTAGTCACTGTTTATCTACAACACAATTTTATAAACTTTCTAGAGCGATTTGTCCAAGCTCTGTGGACTGAGGCATTGAAGAAGAAAAAGGAGCAGGCAGGGAGAGGGGATAGAGAGTGAGAAAAAAGGAAGACGGAAAGAAAAAAAGATGTTTAAGACTGAAAATGGGGCATCTGGGGGCCCTCATCTTGAAATTTGTGGGGTTTTGGATCATGTCATGCAGCTTAATGATGTTTGGAAGGAAATGGTGCTGCAAGCGCAGAAGTGAATCAGGGCAATGTTTGTCAATCAATCTGTATAAATATTAATGTTTTTAATTAATAATGATGAACAAACAAACAGTATATTACCCAACAAGATGAAACACACCAAGAGGAATGCTGCATATTGTACATTTGTTAGCTCCACTTAAGTAGAGAGCAAACACTTCACAAATATAGTGATTTCCCAGCAGTAACAGCTCTACAACACGACTTCTCTATGTGTAAGACAACATTTCCAAACAACATTGTGCAATAGGGATGCATGATATTGTATTTTTGCCATATTCAATGTGCTGGTATTTTCCAACTGATTTTGGCTGATATATGCACACATTTTTTTCCACCAAATTTCAGAGAATTTTAAGTCTTTCCTTTAATGGATGCTGGCAGATGCAAACGAAATACAACGCAATACAAAGCAATCATTGCAAATAGCAACTTCGTTATCTGTTTCAGACACGTCAAAAAAACCTCCACACATTTTTTGTCAGAATGTAGGACAGGTAAACAAGAATTCCACTTAGGGCAAAACAACTGAGCGGTCTGACACTAAAGGACTGCTTTATGAAAGTTTCGGTTGGTGAAGGACTCGATAAAGAAGAATGGTGTTAAGAGTTATATGTATGTGCATGTTTATTTATTTTAACATATTCCATTTAAGTTGATCAGATATTAAAATACTGAGGCTGAGCTTGTAGGTTTTTGTTGAATTACTGTGCTGTAAATGTTTTGGTTTTCTGTCTTGTTTTATTTGTTGTGGTATTTTGCTATGGAAAGTGTATATATTGAGAAATATAAATAAAAATCTTACAAACAAAAACCCTCTACACCACATAATTAAGCAACATCTTATTGGTCTGTAACATCAGCAGAAATGTTCATTTCAGGACAGCATGTCATTTGAAAGCCTGTATCGATTAACAGCAATCACGTGCCAATATTATTATACATCCCTATAACATAACAATATAATCACCCCACACCAGTTTACCAGTTTATTATCACAGATGACACAAACAAGGTCTTGCCCAGTTATCTTTGCTTACCTTATAAGGACCATGGATGTACTATTTAGAACTGCATACCAGACACAAAGATGGCATCTATTCAGTCGAATGAGAATTGTTCGTCTGGCACATATGCCCAAAAAGTTTACTAGCTTCCAGGTTTACTTTTGCATTGTGTGGCCCACTGAATATATGCAGATGTGTTTCTCCTGCTGGCTCTGCTTACGAGATCCTGCCTAGCTTACAGACTTTCACAGGTTATTTTCACTTTTCTCAACTTTAGGAAAGTTTTACAAATATAAAACCTCGATGGATCAAAAAACTCACAATAGAAAGAGTCATAATTGAGCTTTTCTGCTGTTCAGTGTCCTGTCAACAGTTTCACAAATGCCTCTTATATAATGGTGGCTTATGGGGAAAAAAGTTTTTTGGGCTGCGGGGAGATTTTTTGCTGCAATACCAGGAGTAGCCACTGAGAAAAAATGGAAGCAAGGTTCAGTGGCATATTTCGTTGTCCAAGACTTCTTCCAGTTTTTCTGTGGATTTGGTCAGTTTTGTCAGAATCCATTTTTGGTGGCTACTATTTATGAAATACTAATACAAAAGGTTCATTTTAACGGTCTTGAACACCATGCTTAGTCAGTAGCTTGAAGTTTGAATATGAGTGCCTGTGTAGACTGGGGATCAGACAGTGTGACACTGATCAGTTCTGCTTGAGATAAAAAACAAGAGAATGTTTACTCCTTCAAAGTGAATATTCATAGTCATCACAAAATGTTTACCTATGACAAAATAAAGAAAGACCAAAAAGAAAAAAAGACAGATAAATCATTCTTTAAATGACTTGTGATAGAGCAAGATAAACCTTGGGATTCTGCTGAGAGAGAATCTTACTCTCTCTTATAATAATAATAATCTCCTGGTACCATTATAATATATTAGCACCTCCGCAGACTCTTTCTATGGAGATTCGTTAGTGCCAACGGCAAGACTTCACAGCTTTTATTCAGAGAGACACTCCTTATTTTCCCTTCAAAGTCCTGTGGGAAATAGAAGACAGCAAATACTGCAGGTGCAGTCATTGCCTGTCTGTGTGCTGCAGAACAGTGTAGTATGGGTTTATGAGTGAAACTAGAGAGCTGAAGTGTGAGGATCTCAGAACAGGTATGCACTGGAGAGAAAACAACGAGCAGAGATGAAGATTGAGAACTAGAGACACTTCTGATGTTCCTTTTTAATAAACTATTACCTTAAAATGAGGACAAAAACATGAGCAAGCCAAATAAATGAAGTGCCACACACACAGACAAGAACACAAATGCCTCCGGTTTGCACTCTCGGCAAATGGAAGCAAGATAAAAGCAATGACGCTATCTGATATAATCAGCCTGACAAGAGCTTGCTTCACAAATTACATTTGAATATAAAATTATCAAACTCTCCTCACCCACGGAGCAAACTGCCCATGTACAATCTTAAAAGCATATGTGTCATTTTTTTTAGGAAATAAAACATTAACTCAGTCATGATGTGCTGTGACCATCTCACACAACCACCAGATAAACAGGCCAGAGAGAGAGAAAGGAAAGGAATGAGAGCGCAGTGTATATCATGTATTTATTTTGTTACATTTCATGCCAATACAGCTCATTTGAATTGAATTGAGAGGCAGCGAGAGAGAGAGAAAGAGAGAGAGAGAGAATTGGCCAGTGGGCCGGTGCATCACACAATTGGCAGGGTATCATGTGCAGAGTAATGGACAATGGCCTTGGAGCGCATTACATCCTACCTAGCACAGGGCGGGTATGTGTTTGTGTGTGTTTGGGGGCTGTGATGGTGTGAAATTGGAAAACAGCGCTCGGAAAACCAAAAAATTGCAGCAGGAATATTGGATTTTGAAGGAATATTATACCACAATCAGCTGACACAAGGTGACTGCAGTCAAACATTTGCTCAATACCTGGAAATGACCTGTTACCTCGGTGGAGTGCTGCCTTCCTGTGGCTTCTGAAGAGGGCCGCAGCCGCTGGAACAGATGGCAGCAAGTTGAATAACAAAACCTGCGTGTTGTTTATTTCAGATTACACTATGGCCACGGTTTGAGTAAATTAGCTATAAATAGAATGAGACCGAGAGACCCAGATGGAGAGATGTACTAGTGAGAGAGATAGAGAGACATAAAGGCACGGAGAGCTCTCTGGCATTAGACGTCTTTTCCACAGAGCGGGGTGATTCAGTCTGTCAACGCCCACAGAGCCTGCCCATCCTCATAAAAACAACAATTCTGACTCGGTTCACCAAGAACACAACATGACATTTAGCTCTAAACCCTGGTCTGGCACTCCCACGCAGACACAAAAGCATTATTGGAAAAAAACACAACTGAACTGATTACAGAGAAACAGATATAACAACCCTTTGTGACAACTTGTAAAATGCCGATGCATGCTAGGAAGTCTTGATGACATTTACACTTAAATCCTGGTGTTGAACGCATGGTGCGGACACACACACTTAAGACCCTTTCTTCCCCTCACACCCACTCGAAAAAAATTAAGCTGAAGCATAATGAGTGAATCTGCAAATACATTAAGACGCACCACGACAATACAGCATTTCTGAGCACCGTGGTGAACATATAATCAGTTACGTGATGATCCCGTAATCACATTAGAGATCAAAATCCCATTACCTCCTGATAATACATCAGCCTGCTTGCTCCCTTAAAGTGCCCGTTGAGCAACCACGAAGGATGATGGAAAGATGACTAAGTCCTTTCCACTCTAAGCTCATAGCCCTACAAAAGCCTTGCCTAACCCGTACCCTCACATAACCCACACTGCACTGTCAGAGCACACAGGCACTGCAAATACTGTAGATCATCCCTCTCTCATAGCACCCACTCAGGGACTAGAGACTAAAATAAAACTTATTTGGGTGCCTCTGCGAAACAATGACTGAAGATGTACTCCCACAAAATCTAATTCCAGACAGCGGATAATACTAAATTTCACCCTTCCAGTCATGCAGCGCTCATGCTTTTCGGCCCGTAATACCATACTCCATTAGCTATCTTCCCTTTTTTTTTGCTGTCTCCCACACGTCCTCACAGCCGTCCTGCTATCACCACATGTCTCACTTCTACCCTCTTTTCCGATGGGAAATTGTCAATTATCTCAATTCTTTCTACCTTCTTCCCCACTCTCCTTTTATTATCCGTCTCCACCTTGCAGACACCTATATCCACTGTTGAAATATCTCCCTCTCACATCAAAACGGCAAAGAGAAGCTCTGCTATACCATTTCTTCAGATTAAAAAATATCTGTAAAGGAGACAGACATATTGTGGGATGTGGAGTCATACACCCAGAAGCACAAAAAAGTACTGTTGATTTGCTGGGATGGAATAAATGACTGGGTTGTTTTTAGGACCCACCTTGTCAAATGGGGCTACAACTCCTCTTTCACGCTCCAGGACCTGTGCGGTTTAATGTCACCTACACTAAAATGACAAGCTGCCATATGGTATCAGAGATTCAGTAACAGACAGCCATGAGAGGACTTGTTCTTGTGACAATGGCTACATTTACACTGTAAGCCATACGTGGCAGGATTTGAATGGCCTCACAGACACAGATTTCACCCAGGATGTCAAGGGCTACTTTTAACTTATTTAACTAATACAACTTTAACTTTAACTTTATCTTTCAAGACACTTCAACCAAATGATGTTAAAGTTGCATTAAATTCCAGGTCACACTGCAAAAAATTAAGACCTGTATCTGATTTAGAACCACATGTGAACATCTGATTTGAAAAGATTAGATTCCATGTGATTGGTGCTGTTCACACTGCCATGAAAAAACAGATCTGAGGCACATAGGAGCAAAAAAAAAAAAAAAAAAAAAAAGATTTGGGTCACTTTTGCCTGCATCGTGAACATAGCTCATGTCTAGCTCTACTCTTTTGACTAGGGCTGGGTTTCATTTAAAAATAGACGATTCCAGTATCAATCCCAGGGTCTGACAATAACTAAAAATAAGCGGTGGGCAAGCAAAACCTGCCCCGACATGCCCGATCAGGCAAGCACCGACTCCGATCATTTTTTTATTATCATCATTATGTTTTTCCTCTCTCGTTTCTGTTACAATGGAGCCCCGGCATGGCCAATTTCAAACAACATCAAACATTATGGCGGAAGGCTCGCAGCTAAAGTTAGCTAAATTTGCTAATGAGACAGAAAAGAGACACAGAACGTTCCCCCTTTCGTCGAAAGAAATATATCCATGGGTGGAGTACGATGCCACAATACCAGCTATGTACTGCACTGTCTGCAGAGAGTTCCCAGCTAAAGCCAATAAAAATGGATAGTTTTTCCATGGCAATGACAGCATTTAACAGGTGGCTCATCTGTTCAGAGAGAGCATGGAGGGTGTAGCCAGTAGGGATGTTCCTGGTGACTAATTCCCCTGTTGATGAAATGCAAAATTTAATTTAGACTAGTCGACTAGTCTAACACTAAGAAAACTGTTAAAATTCAGCAGAATTTATTAATTTATAATGTTAAACACTATCGGAAAAGAGCCATTTGAAGCCGTTAATCGCAGTCTACAATCGCCAAATCGTACTTTAAATGCCGCTGAAATGCGCGCTACTTTGTGTTGTGCCATACAAACCTCACACATTAATGTACAAAACATGACAACAACTCACTAAATGCTTCACCTTTTCAGACCAAAGAGGATGACAGTGTCTGCGGGTAAAGGACCCAGAGCTGACGTTAGCTGCCAGCCTGACACACAGTGTGGTTAACGTTAGCAGCGCTAGCAGCAGCAGCAGCTCTGCTTGCAGGTTGATGTCCGTGTCTGTGCTTAATGTGGTCACATAGCTATAATATAGCTAATAAATACTGCTCTCTGATGAAATACTGTAAGTGTTGTGTAGTGTTTTATAGAGTCAACAGGCAATGGATTTTAGTTATAAGCTGTGAGGGAAAGTATGCACCACACAATCATAAAAAGAACCTCCTAGGCAGGGCAAGTAGGAATTTAGATGGGGCAAGTAGATTTGAGAAGTACTTGCCCTGCAGGGCAAGTAGGAAAAAACCTTAACGTCGGATCCTGAATCCCAGTACTCTTAAAGTGATACCGATACCAACAGAGTACCTCATAAGATTTTTTTTCTATTTCATTGCGTGAATGGAGGAAAATGATGCTTCTGCATTTTATGCATTTATTTTTAACAGACGTCACGGGTGTGTAGTACAGCCACATTTCTAACGTTTCGTTGGCATCTTGGCACGATGAACTGCCAACTCCATCCAACTATGCTCAGCTTCATTTTTACTTGATCTAGATACATCCAGCTGCCATCTGGAAAGGAGATAGACAAGTGTTTGCTGCCATACCACCAGACTACAGAGCAGCTTCTTCCCTCAGGCCGTGAGACTGCTTAATTCATTCTCAGCATTCCTCCATCTAAAATAGTTCTGACTATCTCTTCAACTAATCTACTGCATATAAATTTAGACATTTTATTAGTAGCAAAGAGAGAAATACATTTACATCTTGCTATGCAACCTTGTTTTAATAAATCAATGTTGCATCTTTTATTTCGCAAAAAGGAAGTGCAGGTATTATTTGACTGGAGGTTTCAATACTACTTGGTGCTGGGTTATTTTTGTTGACACCTTACATGTACAATGTGTAAGTTCCGCCACTAAGGGTCTCTCTATCATTAAAATAATAAGACATTGTTTAATGGCATCATGAAGTAGTGCAGGATCTTCACTGTTAAACAAACACCATAGCTGATGAAAATCTATCTGACATTAATGCATTATTTGCATTACATTTAGTCACATTAACCAACTTCCTTCCTCATTCTCTGATGTATCTTGTGTTTTCCCAAAGTTATAGCAACTAGCTAACAAGAGCTATCAGGAAACATACCGCTTCCTTGAATAGATAATGGATTTCTCTGTGTTTAAAGATGGTTGGAAATCATAAGATAGTGTCAGCACACAACCCAACAAAATTTATAACGTGTCTAACATTTTTAGACATTTTAGTATGGGAATGTCACGTGTTATAGCTTTAAAGGTATCCAGTACCAATAGAGTCCTGCCTTTGACACAATCCCTATTTAACAGAGAGGAAAAAATAAAGCTACACATCTCCCCATTAATCAAGTTGTTTAATGGAGGGAATAGAGGCTGTAGATGTATTTGTAGCAGGATGAAATGAAGGAAAGGAGAGATAAACAGGAGAAAGAAAGCCATAAAAGTTTTTTTTTAGGGAAAGTGATCACATAAGGGGAATATTAAAGAAAGAAGAATTGCCTCGTTCAACGGCGGAGAGACTTTTTCCTTGCTTTTTTCTTGCATTGTGTCCCTGGGTGAATGTCTAGAATATGTATGTGTTTTCTGTGAGCAGAATATTGAATATTTCATTTTACCCAATTCACTAAGACTAGCGATTGATTCACTTTCTAGAATTCACAGAAAGCAATTAGGACTAAAAGTCTGTTAGGGGCCATTACACCTAATGTACGCTTTCTTTCACTGTGCAGCACAATAGTTTTAGCCTGTTGGAACAACTGCAGCAATCCAAATCAATACTAAATGAACTCCAGAGTCAACCTCAATTCAAGTCCCTTAGACAAGGTCTATGTTAAGTCACATGGATACAATTTAATATGATGTGGTGGATGATAAAGAGCATTTAATAATGGCACATGTCTAATCCTGTCCAGTTTGTCGTAAACTCATGTGACAACTGTTCACTCTGATAACAGGGAGCCTAAAAGCATCTGGCTTTGCACTCAAGACAAAGCTCAATCCTTGACAAAATAAAGCAAGCAAAGATAAGCCTGAATTAATTTTGCAAACCTCTCTTTCAGAAAATCCTCTTTATTTGAGGTGGGGAGAAGTGGGGTGGGAATATGCAGAACCTCCTACGCATATTCCTAAGAAGTAATCCAGAAGGCTGTTCACTGGCGTGTGTAGCACTCAGGCAGCTCCACAAAGACGCATGCAAATGAAGTTAAGTCTCAAGTGGAGCAACAGGGGAAGAGGGGACCAAACAGCAACTCACTGTCAACTGCTGAGCACAAATATGGAAAAAGCTTAGCCTTAGAAGCATTTTGCTATTCGAGGGACCTAACACACCCCTGAAAGAACAATAAGTCACTACTAGTTCTCCCCCCTCTCCTTCACCTCTTCTGACAAATGTTTCCTTTCTCCTATCTGTAAACTGTGTGACACAGACATATAATTAAAATGATTTGCCAATCTCAAAAATAGAAACTAAAGTGGAAGCAATAAAATTGAACTACCTACATCGCAATTAAATATAACAACCTTCTTGGAGACCCTGAAATAACAGCCTTATTATTCGTGTCTATTCCTAACAGTACTCAGTAAACACAACTGTCTGCCAGTGTGTTAGGAAGTCATGCATGCCCCACTTTAAGCTACAAGAAGTGGAGGAGGCCACACTTTTGCAATCCAATGCACAAACAGGATTGCCTGGAGGTGTCATGTCAGGCTCTCTGATGCCTGGCTTTGATGTACAACAGTTTCATAACATTGATATTCACCTACAAGCTATAGCTGTGTAAGGATACCATCTCACATGGAGCGGTATGGATTGTTATTAAGTTTAAGAGCCACTTCTTCACTGCATTCACACACCACGCAGAGGATACTGTAAATAGAACTTACACTGTCTGGACAGCAGAGGAAATGGAACTGCCCTCGTCCTAATTTATATACTAGGGTTGGCTGAATATATTGGCTGTTGGGAATTGTCCATCAGCAGTTGTTTTTTGGAGCGATTTTTGTCACTTTATTTTGCTAATTTAATGGCCTGCAATAGCGCTTTCTTTCAGCAGCACAGTGCACACCCACTAGGCTGGAGGACGAAGTGAGAAGAAAGCCAATAGAGTAAGACTGGAACTATTGATTATCAATAAAATATGTTGATTATGCCCTTAATTAATCGATTAGTTGTTTCGTCTATAAAATGACAGGAAAGGGTGAAAAATGGCGATCAGTGTTTCTCAAAGTCTAAAATAATGTCCTCGAATGTCTTGTTTTGTCCACAACCCAAAGATATTCAGTTTATTGTCACAGAGGAGTAAAGAACACAGAATACATCCACATTTAAGAAGCCGAAATTAGAGAATTTTGACTTCTTTCTCTTTAAAAATTACTCAGGCTGATTAATCAATTTTCAAAAAAAAATTGGTAACTAATAGTTTTTTGTGATAATTTTTTTTATTGATTATAAAAGAAATACATGCATACAGACAGACACAAACTTCATGGGACATAAATAACAAACCAATGTATCCCCCCATCCCACAGGACTAAAACAGACTAATATGCCAACATTAGAATTGATCCTCTCAACAGCATTAACTAAAGCATTTCCATTATATGGGTTTGCACCATGTGACTTTGCAACAGATTGTTCCATGTAGAGAACATCCATCAAAATGATAAAACCACTATTGTCTCTGCAAAGAATGCAGGATGTCCATGTAGAGCTAACATTTTTTGACTGCTGTCAGGCCTGCCAGCCATACCTGTCGTTGCAGAAGTATAAGAATTTTTTGGGGGGGGTTGTATCCTTTATTTGATAGGACAGGGAAATGGGTGAGAGGGAGGGAGAAAAACATGCAACAAAGGGCTGAAGGCTGGAATCAAACCTTTGACTGCTGCTGAGGACTTACGGCTAAAACTCCACCAGGCGCAGCTGTGTCACATTACCGCTATGCCACGTCAGCCGGAGCTGATCGCAGCCATTCTACACAATGCTTGCGATTCCACCAGCAGAGTCTTGGCGCATCCCAGAAGCGGCTCTCCACTTCAAATACACGCTGTGTCTATTTTTGACGGATGCTGCGTCAATTAGCACAGAGCAGATCGAATGGGGAGGAAGACACCCACAGAAAAGGCAGGGAGAATCCGGTTAATTTTCAAAATAAGGAACCCCGTGCAGACTCACGATCATAAAGAAAGACAGAAAAGAAACTATTTAACCATGTAGCCTGCTTATACATGGTAAAAGCACAGAGAGCAAGGAAAGAGGACCAAAATCTGAGCAAGCAAACTTAATCAGGCGGGCAAAACGCTGTGCTGCTGAAATGTTTCTGGAACGCTGCTGGTGGGGCTTGCAGCTGTGCAGAGGATGGATCAGAACCGTGGTGCAGACGTGCCATGCTTGATGGAATCAACCTGTAAGCCTCTGTAGAAGAGGTGTGCACTCTACCAGCTGAACTATCAGGGCACTGAAAGTGTAGGTTTTAATGAGCAATCATCATTCGACAAGAAAACCAATGGGAAGGATGGTACTGAGCACTCAAAAATCTCTGATAGAGACAAGGAGACACGACGTTGACTAATTTAATAGTTAAAGTTACAACTAATCGATTAATCATCGCAATTCCAGTGGAGAACCAGATTATATTCTCACCTAACTTGCATTTATGGATTTATTTCTACCAAACCAGAACTGGTGATTGTCATAACAATGACAAGACTAACCAAGATGGTTTTGGTGAGTTTTATTTTGTTTCTGTCTGTGGACTTTGAATGAAGTGTGTTTGACAGCGTTAACAAGGCAATTAAAGCTCATTTTTGTTTGGTAAAAAAGAGAACAGGTGCGAGAATATTTCCTTTCTTCACTTCTGACAGTTCATTTTGTTTACTGGATGTAGTAAATGTAACATAGTGAATTCCCAGCTTGCTCACATGTCCCATCTGTGATGGCCAGTTGGAAAAATTAACTAATCACCCAACACTAATATAAACCTTGTGATATAAACTGCTGTCCTAATACAAAGAATAAAAAACAGGACTTACATTGCCGTGGTTGATGAAACCATGTTCCCTAGCGATGCGGTCAGCCTCTTCTGGCCCCCCCTTGATCTGGACAGCCCAGGTGTTGGTGTAGACCTCTGCAGCATCAATCCACTTCCATTCTGCTGTCAGGAGGACAAGGACTGTCCATAAGTGCAGCAGGGCCACCCTGGCATCCATGAAAAGGAGAACACTTCACAGGGCCGTCTATCCGTCCGTCTGGCACTGCTTCCCAGGCAGAGTGGGGCTGCTCCACCTTACAGCAGCAAAGTAGAACAGTGGCCTAGAGATGAGAGGACAGAGCCAGCTATAAACACAAACATGGCCTTCTTAAGTGGGTCACTCTTGGGCCTGAATTACCTACTGCAGATACCATACGGAAGACAAAGCCAAAACTGCAGCAAAAATAAACATCACACCCACAGACCTTTATCATGCATCATACTTAGCTCACTGTCAACTGTCAAACCAGGAGAAAAAAAAATGTCTTCATAAATGTGCAAAGCATAAATATTAGGTCAAAACAGACAAGGGCTCTGCCAAAAACAGAATTGTTTTTCAATCCTCCCTCATCTTTTTTCAGACCTGAAATGGTAATGTATGATAATGATATACAGTAGGCATGTTGCTGCAATACAGGACGAGCTAGAAGCAAACCAGTACACAGCTACTTGTGGCAAGACATCTGAGGGAGAGGACATCTAGACGCTCACTCAGACACTGCTTGCTGTTAATTTTAGCATATTCCAAAATTTAAATTCTGCCAGCGACTTATTAGGTCTGTGAAGGTACTGTATGACATATTTTAATTGAAGAGTAAAATAACAAGCGTGATAAAAAAAAGGGCCATTATTTGAGCATGTGTTCAAACGAAGAAGATTTTCTCACTGGGACATTCTGTTGGCTTTTGATTTGTAGCTCTTTGAGTCGTAGGAAAGGAGCCCGTAAGTCACACATAAAAAGGAACGCTTTGTGGTAAGTTAACTGACTCTGAGTGGGAAGAAAGATGATGAGGTGTGTGAATCTGCTAAGTATATCTCTTCATCCTAAGAAAGTTGAAGAGGAGGGATGCAGGTCTAAATGGATGTCCAGTCCCACTGCTGATCCCACCAACATGGTATCAAACTACCACTCAGTGTGGTAATCCCTGCTACACCATGAACTGATGTGAAAAGACATAGAAATAACTTTAAGCGTCCAGTCTAAGCCTTTTGGAAATGAACAAATTAAGCCTGGTGTATTCGCTTCTGATTTTTCTGTATTTCGATCAAGGAGAGAATTTCAATCTGGGAAAAGGATTTTCAATATATACCTTCTTAGCAGGTGCAGGAAGGAAAGCAGGATGAAGGAGAATAGCTGAGCACATGGACCGGTTGTTCTATTCATCGTCATGGCAGGATGTTCAAGCCGGTATTTTTTTTAACCTGGCAATGAACATAACATACCTTTGTGAGGTGATGGGCCATTAAAAGCCCCTAGAACAAAAATGTCCATGGGCACTGGCAAAGACTCAAAATCTGATGGATGGCGCTGTCTACCACAGTTATTCAATTCTGTTGAGATTTAGCGACTGCCAAGTAGGGCTCCACAATGAATCGAAATATTATCGAAATTGCAATATGGCCAAGTGCAATATCCAAATCACAGAAGCTGCAGTTTTTTGATAAAGGAAAAAAAGCACCACAATGAAGTACTCTAGTGCTGCAGAGATGCCCTGGCCTACAAATCTTGTTCTCCAGATGTAAAAAAAAATGTTTGTTTGGTACAGACCTCAACAAATGTCACATCATCATTTAATTTTTTTCAGTGAAATTGAAAGTTATGATGCAAAAATGATCATTGCCACTAGAGTTGTCACAATACCAGAATTTTAAACTCTTTGTCCAGTCTGCAATGTCTTTTATTGTAATGTTGTCTTTTTGTTTTGTCACAGAATCACAATAAAAACTTTAGCTCACCACTTATACCCAGGAGACACCACCTCCATCCCCGCTACACTTCCACCAACACCCCGGTACACTACCCTAACTTCTGGCCATAACCCTATCCCTAACCCCTGCAGCATATATCATCCAGTGCCACCATCAGGCCAAAACATGAACCTTTACACAAGAAATGCTGTGAACATTCCTTTTTAATCACCTTCCCTCTCCACTGCTGCCACACCAGGCCAAAGTTAGGCCTCTACATGTCAGTACCCTTGATCCTTTTATTTTGAAAAGCCAATGAAATTTTCACCTGTTCTGACCTCACAATCTAGTAGTCAGACTGTCATAGTCAGCTCAGCTCAGCTCTGCGGTTTTAGGTTCCCAATGAGATAAGAAACCCTTTTGATTCTAATGACCATGTGGTCTTTCCCCTATGGCCACCCTCAGGACAAATTAACATTTTTATCCTCACTCCCTTAAGGCTCTGAAAATAGCGAAATCCTCAGTGTGGTGTTCATTCTGTCAAACAGTTTCAAATTGGGGAGCGTAATGAACATTGCAGGCTTTAGGGGCTGCTATGGGGCTTTAGACTTTCAGTCTTGTTAATGGATTTTTGAAAAACAGTGGGAGCCTATGGCTTCTGCAAGGTAAGGTAAACCTGCAGGAGAGCAGACTGTTCCACTGACTGTGGCTGAGTGTTTACATTCTTCTAGGAATTAAAGGTGAAAGAAAAATAAAGTTTTTTTCACAGTACATTCAAATTAAGCTATGGGTATTTTTGGCAGTAGCTGGCACTGTCTAAAAGCATAAGTCTGTTCACCTCCCAACACCACTGTACTGGTAACAAAGCTGGCAAATAGCAGCAGTTGAAAACAACAGAAAAAGGCAACAGGGAATAGAGACAATCCAGTCATACTTGGGAAAAGCTGTGAATATGACATCATGTTACTGTCTAATTACATTCTATCTTCTAATGATCGCAGTCCACAGCAATTGAATAGGAATAAAAACATTGTGGCCTTTAGACACTTTTGTGAAAAAGGGCTGAAGGTCGGTCACAATTGCTTAAGCTTGGACAGAACATCTCACAGAAATGTATTTTTACTGAGTGTATCAATATTGATTTTCCACAGTGAATATGTGTCCTGTCAAAAAACCCTTTCTCAAGGACTTGGAAAATAAAACCTACAAATTCTGATTGAAAGAATGCCTATTGGCAGTAGGCAATTTGTAATGTTACAATGTAATTGGTTTGTAGGTGAGCTGTTGTTTTCCCCTTAAGTTCTCCATACCACCCCTTGTCCAAAACATGGAAACCTTTCACTTTTCACCAACACAGACAATTCCAAACAATTATCCCCTCCTTCTGAGGAGTTATGTGTATCCAAACTACTCAAAGACAAGAAACTCACTGAATACATCTTGGCTTCACAGATACATTTAGGAGTGGGTGTGATTTGAGCGCAGCGGGAAAGGTGGTGGAAACATGACCAGGGGCTGTCACTCTTCCTGCGGAGCAATTCTTCTGAGCTCATTAGATGCTATGCTGGAGTCACAGAAAACAGGAGCGGGGGGTCTGCTGTCACTGAGAGGGCTGGAAGAGGGAGGAATAGATGGAGTAAGAGGAAGAGAGAGGGGCGGCATCCCTCCTCCGTACGGCATTGCGGAAAATAACGAGCACATAATAACACGACGCTCAAAACACCTTCTCTGAAAACACAGCCTGGAGAGGAGTTAACAAGAGGCTGCTTACTCTTACAATATACATCAAAGACCTGAAAACTGTGATGAAGCTTCAGCCTTCAAACCATGGCACAACTTAAGACTTTAGCATCTAAACTACAATGAAAATAGAAAATCAGTTGCATAACCTCTCCCAACATTAGTACCATACGCAGAGTAAGTGAGCCGGTAGAAATGCAGGGGTGGATAAGTGACCTGTGGTATTCTAAAATAACATGACAGCTATGAATTATTAATGCAGCGCCTTCTGTTTCAAGCTATTGACAGACGTCCAAATTTAGATCAGTATCTCATGATGATGAGGATTGCGAGACATTTTGATCAGAGATTCCTGTTCAAAAATGACTTTCTGACTTATACAACAGCAGCAGTGACAACAGAGACTGTGACTAAGGAGTGAGGTTAAGGGGTTAATGAGGTTTGCTAAGGCTAAAGTCAGAGTTTTCAGTGTCATTATGTCATTAACTTACGGTGAACTCCTAACCTGGTTGGGAACAGGTTATGTTCACAGTTTTAAACTGCATCTGCAAAGCATCACTCCTTAACTTAGGGCTGCAACTAATGATTATTTTCATTATTAATTTTTTTGATTATTATCTCAATGAATTGATTAGTTGTTTGAGCCATAAAATATCAGAAAATGTCGATCATTGTTTTCAAAAACCCAAGATGACGTCTTCAAATGTCTTTTGTGTCCACAACCCAGACATATTCAGTTTACTGCTATGGAGGAGTAAAGAAACCAGAAAATATTAATGTAAAAGAATTTTGGATAGGTTCTCATTTAAAAAAATGACTCAAAATGATTCATCGACCATCAGAGAAGATGCCGAATAACTTAATAGCAAATTAATAATCAATTAATTGTTGCTACTTTAACCAATTCTTTTCCTTATGATGTTCTTTATGAGTGACATAGATTCTTAGCTGAAGATGTTATATACACAAACCTGCTGAGCTGTATGTTAGTAATATCATTGAAGAAGGCATGTAATATAATCATAGCAGCTGTATGAGATGTGTTGCCATGAGATGAGAAGAAAGATTATAAGGTGCATGAATCCGCTAAGTATATCTGTTCATCATCAGAAAGATGAAGAGGAGGGAAGTGATGCCGGTCTAAATGGAAGTCCAGTCCCAATGCTGATCAAACTACCATTCAGTGATTTGATCCCTGCTACACCATAAACTGACGTGAAAAGCTCACATCTGACTTTTTGACGCTTTCTTCTCGAGAGAAAGAATTTTCAATAATCTTCTTAGCAGGTAAAGAAAGGAAAGTAGGATGTGGTTGAAGAGCCCAGAGTATTGATTATGTATTTTTTTCATCATCGTGGCAGGATGTATTAGTCTGTATTTTTTTTAACCCGGCAATGAACACTTTAACAGATTCTTTTCCTGACAATGTTCTTTATAAGCAATGTAGACTCTCAGCTGAGGAGGGACTACACATATATATATATACAAACCTGCTGAGCCGTACATTAGCAATGCCACAGAGCAAAGCCATGTAAGAACACTAAGACAAACTGTATTTTTCGTGTTGCTGAGATCCTCAGCTGGTGATGCAAAAAATCATTTTCCTCGTATAGTTCAGGTCATATCATCCATGCACTAGAATAATGATAAAGCAATTAGAGACTACTTTGACGGATGTTTTAAAGCTTGATCCTGATTTGCTGCCAAGTCTACACTGCTGTTACTGCAGCTCAGGACACTGCTTAGAAAATTGTTTAGTATATTCAATTTATCATGGATAATATTTAATCATTAACATTCATTTAACTTTGACTTGGCCAAAACAGTGATTTCCACATGTCCTTCATTATGGAACAATGTGAGACCGATAGTATCCTCTTAAAATGAGTTTTATCAAGACTAATTGTTTAATGTGCAGCTGTAACATTAGAAATAAACAGGAGAGTGCATAAGTTGATTAGTAATTTTCTGGCAGCAACCCTCTTTTGCCTTTTTTTGCAGCAATGATGTTGCTTTTTTTGCCATAATTTTTTTTTATATTCTTCATATTACAACCTGTTCCTCTTGATTGAAGCAGATGTCGTGATGCGTCCATTTTGTGCAGAAAAAGAGTCAAATAACACCCCAAATGCCCCCTTTTATGTGAACCACACAGAGCCTGAAGAAGAAAGCCTGAGTTAACAAAGAATGTTGATAACCACCACTGTGATACCCGTTATCTCTGACTGGGGTTTTAGGTTTTATCACGCCAGCTCATGCAAAGAAAGCCTGGTGATGTTGAGCTCCATTTGTAGTACAGACCTCAGGTTGTTCCTAATAAAATACTTGGTTAAAACCTACAACAAAAAGTTTGTAGTTTGCATGTAGTTATTCTTAATGTCTGCCGCCGGGTTGGATTTTCAGATGAAACAAGCCTGTTTTTACATTTTCCTAGGCAAAGTTACAGTAAGTAAGTAGTACATTAGCCAGTTAAGAGGAAAAGGGAGGAGATATTTGAAGAGAAATTTTTATTTTTGGATGATATATTTTGTGGTTATGACAGTGGAAACACTATCACATTTGTCCACAGGGCCCTCCAAAATCAACACAATATGAAAAGTTGTGGCAGCTTTAAGTTCTGTTTAGAAAATTCATAATGAGTGGTCCTCTCCTCTGCCTCTGCAGCAACAGCTAAGGTGCCCTTGAGGAGCACACTTCACCCCCAGCTGCTCCAGTGGAGCTGCTCCGTGGCCAACAGAACAAGCCTGTGTTGTACAAACTAACCACAGAGTGATTCCTGTTCTGTGTCGCCCCCTCACTCTTCAACACTACTGAGGAGAAGGGGAGATAGATCAGCAGTGCACCAACACTGTGCATTCATTATTGTCTTGATACCACCATCAAGCCCTTGGGCAACAGCTTCTACACTGCTGGAGATCCTACAGATTTGCAGCTTTGAGGAACACTAGCTTATCAGGTCTGTTGTGAGCCAGACTACTAAAAACCGATTAGCAAGATCTGACCTTACTTACTTGCTGATCTTACAGGTTCTGTTATAGCTATAACAAAATGAATATTATTGGCCAGTGCTGGCTTTATCACAGATGTGTTAACACAAGTGGAAGTTCTGGCATATTTTGGTAGGGGTGCAAATTACTATAATAACAGCTATTTAATTTATTGTATCACTTTTATGACAGATTAGGGATGAATTACTGGTTTCACAATAAACTACAATAAAATTTTAGATGATTAGTATTATGATTTCAAATTTGCATTTTAATTGTCGTCAAAAATAAGTCTGATTGCTGCCCTTCTTAAAAATAATACTGTCCACCATCAATCAAAGTTGGCAGCAGTCTCACAGACGCAGTAACAGCAGCAACATGGGTTTGTTTTGCATCAGTGAAAACAGTGAAATCGCACAGGACATGATTCCACAAAGTTTTATATTAAACTTTGTGCAATGACTTCAGTGCTTTTTTAACTATTTTTGGACATTTAACATTTAATACCACAATAACACTGATAACAGTGTTAATTTCCGTCACTATCATCTTGCAACAAAATTTTCATACCGTTTGATCTCTAATTGTGAGCTGCAGCTACAGACACATCAGCGGAGGAGAGTGTGAAATTAACTTTTTTGTCCACTGGCCAAATGGCTCGTGAATGTTCAAATTTTACCAACCACTCAATAGATTACTATTGTGTTTTTTGTAAGTGAAGCAAAATTACCAGCTACTTGCATATTTTACCAGCATTTGGTTGGTGGCTGGTGCTGAGTTTGTCCCCTGGCATGACGTATATTATTAGGCAATACTGGCTTATCAAAGACATATTAACATCAGTGGCAGTTCTGGCATATTTTGTCAGATGTGCAAAGAAAACAGCAGTAAGTAGGCTACATTTATACAGTATATGCTGGAAGTAAAAGTGAAAAAGCTTATATTTACTGTTACTGCCACCTTAGATAATAAAGCTTAACATATTTCTCCACTTCACTGTAGTGTTATTTATCCATCTATATTGTTTTTAGGTGAACTGCCAAGTTTTGGAAATGAGATGAGTAGAGATGTCTGCCTTCTCTCAAATATAATAGAATTAGATGGCGCTCGGCTTCTGGTGGTGAAAACACCCAAAGAGGCATTACCTCTGAGTTTTTCAAACTGATTTTTGGACGCTTTTCAGCACCACCATCTAGTTCCATTATATAGCAGATATCTCCAAAACCTGGCAACTCACACCTGAACAATCAAGATGGATAAATAGCACTACAGGCCAGATGAAAAATATGTATTTTGGGGGTGAGCGGTTCCTTTAACAAATATTCACATTGGTATTGGCCTCAAAAATCCATTACTGGTCGGTTGTAGCTGAGCGAAATGATTAATAAATGACTGACTATGTGCTTTGCCATCTTTTTCACTGCTGATTAAGAGAACAACAACAACGCCGATAATCTCGCTTCATTATTAATGTCATGGCACTGAGTCAAACCCATTATACAGCAACATTTGACTTTATAAGCATTGCTCAGCTCTAAATCTAGCTGTTATAAAGTACAGGTAGTAAACTTGGAGAACTGGACGTGAGACCAGAAAGTTGCCCGTTTGATTTTTCTATCCATCTGGAAAATTCATATGCCCTGAGACAACACTTGACCCCCAGCTGCAGTGAAGAACAGCAGACGCCTACAGTTATGAACACGAACATGTCCAGCAGTGAAAATGCGATGTATCTGCAGCATCTGCATTCAGTTAACTTTCTCTACATTAGCATCACTCTGGAGAAAATGCAATAAACATAATGTGACAGAATAACAGATCTACTCTTGATGGGGATGAACAGCCGATTTCCATTGCTAATGACAACCACAGGAAGCTGTGACAGACCATATGCAGCACTCCAGCTCTATTTCAGGCTGCCCACCAGCCAAATCAACACCCACCATGTGCTCTGGGCTGCCCTCTCAGAGAAAACCAAGGCACAGGAGAGAGCTGCAGCATTTGTGAAGTACCACTGACAGCCAAAGCACCCTCTCCTGAGAGGGAAATTTGCTCCAAGTTAGAGTGCGATTGGAAAACCAGAGGCAGTGCACAGGCATGTTGTGCAGCGGCACACAGCTGGAAATGAGCTGTACGGCGATCATCTGAGGGACGCTGCGAAGTGAGCGACGACACTGTGACTGAGTGCCACTAAAGCCTGATCCATCTTATAACTCCCACTGTCTATGAACTACGGAGATGGAAAAGACTGATAAAATGTTGTCTAGGGCAGCAGCAATGTGTCCAGGAGGAAGAATCAATTCTGTAAGTAATGTCCCACAGAGAGGTCCAACCCGATTTTTCACAGCCATCTGAATCTTGGCATTGTTCCCCTTGTCAAACTTCCTCTCATCCACAACACTCTCTGCCCTAGTTTATAGATGAGTTATATTGTTGACAAGTTTGTTTTCCTGCTTCTCTCTCCTCCACTGCATCCATGCTTTATGCCCCTTATAAAATGTGTGAACTGTCAACTCAAGAATTACCAGTATTGTTAAACCCAGTACTGGCTCTAACAATGGGTACGAATGGGTACGAATTAACAGAGCTGAAAAGGGCGAAGTGCGTATGTGAACCACTCCGTCAGGCTTCCTCTGGAGACATAAACATAAGGCAGGACCAACGCCTCTAATAGCTTTGATCTCATAACTGGCCAGAGCAAAAAAGACAGACAGAAAAGAGTGGTTTTATAGGGAAATCTTTGATGTGGTGAGGAAGGGCTGGGGACTGAACTTAAATACTTTTATGGAACCGACCGAATTGCTTCAACACTGTCAAATATCAAAAATACCTTGTCATTTGATCCCGAATTTTGATACCTCAGAAGTAAATCTCTAAATTGTGGTTCATTTTTCATGTTGTAAAACTGCTTTGAGCGGAAGGCCAAGGTTCTTAAAACAGAAAACTAAAGAGTTCAAAAAGACAACTTAAAATTAACCACATATTTTTAAGTTATGAAACTGCTTTGAGTGTGTAAAAAGGAGCTGAAAAATAAAACTAAAGATCTGTATCATAATCTATCCAATTTTCATTTTGTTAAAATGGACTTAGAAAATAGGTATTGAAAAAAGAATTGCTCAGGATACTTTTATGGCACTGACTGAATTGCATCAATAATGTCAAGTATCTACATCGATACCAAATTTTAATACCTCAAGAGTAAATCTCAAAGTTGCAGTTTATTTTTTTTATATTGTTAAACTGCTGTGAGTGAGATGATAAAATAAAACTGGGGATTTGTAACATAATATATCTTATTTTGCTTTTGTGAAAATGGCTTTTATAAAACTGGTATTGTTCAGGAACCAGTATTGAACTCAAGGTATCGGTGGCAGTACTAAAATCAAAAGTTTCTGAATGATACCCAGCTGAGGTATTAAAATCCAGTTGAGGAAGAAATCTTGGAGCCCTGCTGTTTGCCCCAGTAGCTGGTGACCTTGACTTCCTCCCTTGTTGAGATCTCAGTAGGAGTTGTACTGGAGTTATCATATAACAATTGTGACCAGAGGACAGGACAAGATGAGTTCAACCACTTCAAGTTTAGTGTTTAAGCTTGTTAGTTCAAGCTGAGCACACTTTGCTTGTCTTAAAATAGGCACACATGTATGCTGCCAGTGTGCAGAGGAACAGTCGTAACTATTAGGTGTAAAGATTCTGTGCTTAGCCTAAGAAGCAGAATTAACTGAAAATTATTACAGCAATTCCCACCTTACACAGATAAAAGTACTTGATGAGGGGTTTAGCCTATTAAGGCTTCAGGGTGGATAAGTAGGAGAGAAAGGAAATGTAAGAGTGTGAGTGCCAGAGAGACAGAGAGGAGGAGGAAGGAAAGCGGGATCTGAATTAACAGTCTAATGAGACATGCAGCAGAAAACAACAGTGTAAACACAAACAACAAACATGCAGTCATCTTACCAGCAATAAACTTCAGAGAGGAAGCTGCTGTCATGTCTCCTTCAGCAAGAAAAGGTCCACCCATACGGGATGAAGAAAGCCTGCTTGTTGTCCACTCTGACTGGGGATGGATTTACCTGGACTGGGAGGACTGGTGTAAGCTGTCGGCAGCGGCTGGCAGAGACTTTATGCTGAAATAGCCGTCATGCTTTCCGCAAATACTCCCATTGTTCCCACCCACTCTGCCACGGCTCCCCTCCCTGCTTTGAACACATGTAACTCGTGGATTTTTACACAAACTAAGATGCCAACAAGAAGAGCCGAGACGTCATGCCTCCTCATCCTCCTCCTCTTCTTCTTCTTCTTCTTCTCCCTCCGGCGGGTGGAGACTCCCCTCTTCTTTCTCTTGCGGTTTCACTCTCAACTTTACATCTAACCTGACGCTGTACGTCCTCTACTTGGTCCAGGAGATGAATATTAATAACGCTATCCGCACACACCCATTCTCCTCCAAAAAGCGCTGAATTCAACTATCCCGTCTTCCTTGTCATCCGCCACCAACTTGACACCATGGTCATATTTTACCAGTTAACTTCGACCCGTCGCACCCAGATATTTCTTCACCGGTTTCTTCTCGCGGTTTCTCTTATTTCTTGTGGCTTGTTTGCTGGCATTGATTCACACGCGCAAAGTAAACACGCAGAGGCGAAAGGGGAAGAATAAAGGGCTATGTGCCAAAACAATATAGCGGTTCACTACTGGATGGAGATGACAACAAACTGCCACAAACCCTTTTCTCCAGGAAATACGTCACGTTCGGAGCCGACTGGACCGTCGCGTATGCTTGATTCGTTACACCGTGATCGTCGAAAGGGGCGGGTCACCGCTTATAATGTAGCTCGGAGGAAGATTAACCTTACATAAAGTCACGTTTATCCACTTGTTATTCGACGTTGATGGCTCTGCTTCTTTTGCGCGTCAATAAATTAATTTGTTGCATAATATGAAGCCATGAATTCGTGATTTTAATAGTAAAAAGTATTCATTTATACAAGCAAAATATATTTAACAACAAAATCACGATTGATGCTTCCTTAATTGTAATGTTAAACGTATTTTTGTTAAAATGATGGTTGTTTGTATTGTTTTCAATCGCATTTATAGTTATGTTGTCATTACAAAGAAATTCCGGGGTATGCCAGTTTACAAACACGCACCCTTATTCTCCACATCGCCGATTTGTATCATGATTTGTACCGCTGTGTGTGAGCGCCATCGTGTGGATATCTATTGGACTTACACGCATGAATAAAACAACCAGTGTTGCCAGATTGGGCTGTTCAGGGTTGCGTGGCTGGTGAAAAATAAATATGTTAAATATATTAAATGTCAGCGCAAACTCATATTAGTGCACATTATGTAAGCTTACATAAATACACTTCTAATAAAGTGAAATAAGAGTACACTTTAATAAAGCATTCGTGTGTATTACAAAAGACCTGAAAATAATTAAAATAAACACTTTTCAAACGTGAACGAACCTAGCACTGTAAGTATTTGCATACTAGTAAAAGATCACTAATGTACAACTTACAATGCATTTATAATAAAGGACACCTATTGTAATGTAAAGGCTTGCTGCCGAGTACAAACTTACATAAAAAAGCTAATATTTTTGTAATTTGAACTGTCCTATTTTTTCTTTATCTTAAAGGTAATGTAAAGTTTTATAGTTGCATTGTATCGCGTTATCTGCGTTCTAGCCTACTTGGTGAACGCTTGTTTTACTATTATGTCATTTTGAAAAATTGTGATGAAAGACAATGCTGTTAGTTTATTTATGGATTAATTTGTTTTGTTCATTATAGATAATATTTGTGTGTTTTTCATTTTTATTTATTTATTTTACCGATTTGGGTGGATTTTGAGTAATTATTGTGGTGGAAAACATCAAACCAATCTGGCAACACTGGAAACATTACTTCGTACGGTAGAGGGGGCTAAAACACAGTGTGACTGACTCGCATGGCTCTGTCTACCCTGCTACAGCCTGGTATAAGTGAAATCCAGCCCGCTTTCAGCAGCTACCCCCGTTAACACGGACCAAAGTTATCCCGGAATAAGGACAGCACGCATGTGCCGTCAACCCGGATGTGGATATTTTTGTCCGCGTCTATTCGCCGTCTCACCAAGTTATGACAAATTTGCTGTTCAAATGATTTATATGTTACAGCACCGACTGGACACAGCTCTATGCCATTCCAAACCAGTCCAAACCGGGCAAACAAACCGTGACATGTGAGCGTGAATGTCACATTTGCGTGACAGCTCCACAGCAGTCTGTCAGAAGAGCTGCACGTCCGATTTACGGTGAGCAAATACAGGTGTTTATATATTTACTGTTTACATAAAGTACGGACACAAACAACACATGCGTTTCTTTGTGTTCCTGAAGTTAGGATGACAGAGCTACGCCACTGATGTTCCTTTGTATCGCCCCCTTCTCATCCTGTGTTGCAGAATACGTCCTGTAACTTAAAAAGGATGGACTTTCGCTGCAGGAAGCATGAGCGAGGCAGCAACTGGACCGACCCGGAGATCGTGGAGCTGCTCCAGCTGTGGTCGGACGAGTCGGTCCAGATTGAATTGGAGAGCTCGTTGCGCAACCAGCGTGTGTACGACCGTATGGCCCACATCCTGCGTGAAAAGGGCATCTACCGCACTGGTGACCAGTGCAGGGAGAAGATCAAGAAGATGAAACTAGAGTATCGCCGCATTAAGGACAACTACAAGATGAGATCGTGGAAGTTCTATGATGTGATGGACAGGGTGCTGGCCAACCGACCGGCGATCACCTACTCCTCCTTGGGCGGAACTGTCATAGCTCAACATGTGTTTCAGAACCCCAGTGGGCATGAAGTATACGTGCAAAAAGCACCAACAGGCTCCTTTGGTCCCGTTTCCTCCGGTGGCTTTCTGTTTGGTCAGCCTCCAAAAAGTGAAGATCTGCTGGATATTAAATGTGAAGTTGTTGACGAGAGCATGATGAACTCGGGTGTCCCACCCCCTGAGATATACTATGGATCTGGTGAGGATCAGGAAACTGATGGGCAGTCTCTGCTGGGGCCAGAGGACACTCAGGGCCGAGGAGAGAGCACAGCAAATGCAAGAATCTCACCTTCAGGTTGTTAGTCCAAATAATTCTATCACCATTATTATTATGATAACACTTTATGGTAAAGATACATGAATTACCAAGAGTTATTCAAGACTCGATGCATGAAAAATCATGAATTCAGTCATGTAGGGGGTAGCAGTATGTGGGGAAAGATGTAGCATGGGGCAGTAGAAAAACGAGTTTTTCTCTTCAAAAGAAAAAAAAATACAAAATGAAATCATTTATTATTAAATATATATTTATTTGCTCATTATATGTGCATGAAATGTCCAGGAATAGGGTGAAGAAGACCAGCAGAGGTGACATCAGTCCAGATGTGTATGCCAGAGATTATAAGGCTGTTTTAACTGAGGGACAGTGTGTAAGAGGTGATCATGTACTCAGGTGATTTTGATGCATTGGACCAGTTTTATACAGTTGTGACATTCAACATGATACATTGATTTTAGAGTAACATGGTCATTTGCTTAGAGGACTGACTGAAGCATTAATGAGGATTATATGCCAGAAATGTTAAGTACTTTATTGTTGTTGATTTTATTCAACCGTTGCATTCACCCTGCACCTGTGTTTTCATCCCGTCAGACATGGGCTTATTTATCCAAAAGTTTTAAAAAATAGTCTGTAATAGTAGAGGACATTTGTGTATTGCTCATAATAACACATGGTTTTCCCTAGTACTTCAAGATCTATGAGGAATGCACAAAAATTAACAGTATTTCATCCATGACTTAATGCAAAAACCATACAATAATTAATGCAACAACTAATGCATTTTCATTATCATGACTTCTGAGTTACTAATGAAGTTAATGTCTTCTTCATCGGCAAGTCTGCAGTTAATGCAAAAAGACAAAAGACCTGAGCAGATGAAGCACTGCTCATGTCTTCTGTTGGATTCCAGGTGTTGTAATCATGATTGACAAAGCATCACTTTTTCATGACCTCATTATGTTCATGTCCTGTTTGTATCATGTATGCATAACCAGCAAATTGTTAATACACGTGGTTTCACAATTATGCCATGATTAATTGTGATATTGATTAGTGTTTAAGACAGACAATTTATTTGAAGGGCCTACTAATATGATGAAGTAATGCCAAAATGATCCTTAGTTTATCATGATTACAATACTCATAATTCAGCAGAAACGTGCAGCTGTGACAAGTCAGGTCTCTTAAACGGCAGACTTACCTATGAAGAAGACATGAACATCATTAATAACTTACTGAATTACATTGGTTTCACTTAAATTACCATGTTGTTCTTGAATTTAGTTATTCATGAGATGCTATTAATTCTTGTACATTCCTGATAGGTGATGCAGCACCAAATGAATGAACTCATGCTTTTCATGACTGAAATCATGATACTACACGTACCCTTAAAGTGTTAGCAATATTACTAATACGATCATTAACATAAGATTAGAGAGCAGTAGATAGTTGAAATATTTCTCTTTTTCATATCCCCAGGTTTTAGTGATCTGAACATTGCCAGCTCTGCCACAGCTGCCACTCAGACTGTTGGTGGTCCCGTGCCACAGAACACATTTGGGCAGCCCAGGACAGAGGGTCCTCATACCTTAACTTCTGTGAGACAGAGGAAACGTCACCGGGCTGATAAAACGTCATGGAATCAAGGTGGTGCTAGATGTGGTGTTGAGGGGCACCTTGATGAAGCCCTGGTCAGCTTCCTGAACAGGCAGCAGTTGGCAGAGGAGCGCCTCCTCTCACTTGAGGAGGCTCGGCTGGAGAGAGAGATGCAGGCTGAGCATCGCAGGGAACAGTGGGAGGAGAGGAGGGCAGAGCGGGAGCGCCAGCACGAGCTCCGCTTGTTCAGCATGCTCACGGGGGCACTGGTTGCTGTCAGACAGGGCGCTCCGACCACCGAGACAACCCTGACTGACCCCTCTGTCTCACCCCTAGCTCATCTGTCAGCTTCACTGATGACCACTGCTGCCCCCTCCGTCTCATCATCCTTATCTCAGCCGCCTTCAGAAGCTCCCACAGCACAGGCCGTTTCCACTCAGGAGACAATAAAGTCAACACGACCCACATGTGTGAAGACGGGTGAAATGTCTCAGAATGTTTTGGCAACACTGAGAGGTGCACAGACTCCTGGTGCTAGCGTGTATCTGTCCAACCGTGGTAACAGCATCCGACAGCAGCAAGGCATTCTCCAGGAAGGCTTTGCCCAATATGGAATGGACAAATACCACGACACAGATAACCCTGATGTGAGTGGAGTTAGGTCACGTAAACACCCAGCTTTCAGACACAAAATAATGATTATTAGAGATTGGATTTACACCACCATGAACCAACATTTACTAAATTAACACATCACAAACACATTACAGACACAAATAAAAAGTAACATTTGCATTTTGGAACATAAAATAGCAAACTGACGCTCGCAGCAATGCGTCATGGGAAATTATGCAAATGAGGGGCGTCTCTCAGCCTATCAGCTGCACATATGAATGTCACAAGCCACAATCCTACAGCACCCCACAAAGGTTGAAGGATGCCATTATACAAGATTCATTATGCAAAATATACAAGCTTTCCAGACAGAAGTTCAGTTTCAGCCTCATGTAATCTTACTACTACCACTACCACTACTACTACACACATATAGTAAGTATATAATAGTAAAAATAAAAACCATCCTCATAACCAACATAATCATCAAGAAAATGGAGTGCTGATATTGGTACAGTATCGGTACTGACAGATATCCAAATTCAGTTATCAGAATCAGATTGGAACTGAAAAAATCGCTAATGAGTATTTTATAAGGTACTCTTCTTTTTCTCGCTCCCAGGGTATAATCAACATGGGTACTAGTGAGAACAAACTCTGCTATGATCTTCTTCAACACCGGGTAAGATTAACACAAGAATATCCTGGTAATGATGATATAATGCTGTAGAGTGTTATGTTGTATAATATGTGTTTGCCACATCGCATTATTCTTAATGATTCTGCCTGCATTCACTAATGAATTTCATTTTCCTTACTGCTGCAGCTGACCAAGCCTGACATGCTGCACGTCGACCCGTCTTTGTTGCAGTACTCAGACTGGAGAGGACGTGCATTGTAAGAGATTAAAGTGGACTTTTCTTTTCATTTGAAATGAGCAGCACATTTGTCAAACGGACCAGTGAAGTTAGATCTTTAGTGGACCTTTCAGAGTAAACACTTTAACCCTTTCAACCTTTACATCTTGCTCTCTTTCAGCCTGAGAGAGGAGGTCGCTAAGTTCCTAACTCACTACTGCCGTTCTCCAAACCCACTGAAAGCTGACAATGTGAGTGAACGTTATTGCTTTTCCTGTGTAAGGCAACAGTCATTTATACTAATATACTAATAAAACACTAGACATGTTATATGGAGAGAATGACAAGGTGGAAAGTGGATGCCAGCACAGTTGTGATTGTAGATAGCAGGCACTTTTTCCACACACCACATATGTGCAAAAGGTAAAAGATATTCAAGGATTCATATGATTTAAAGTCTTTATTCTCATTTGCAGAAGTAAACACATTATTAATGCAAAGAAAGTTTTAGTTCGCTATGTCTCTTTTGCTATGTCTCTACACCAATTATTCTGTTTACAAGTCTAAAAAATATACTAGAAACCAAATTTAATAAAGAAAGAAAGCACAGAACAAGATGACTGAGGAAGAGATGAACTGTTTAAAAGGCTGTGCAAGATGATGATTGAGGGAGGCAATTAACAGTTGTGCTTTAACAGTATAAAAGTTTAGTGTCTAGTCTACTAAATACTACAATGTCTGAGCCAGTTAGAGTGTTACTGTTCTACCATAACATTCATTGTTAATCATTTAAATTCTAAAAGCAATCATTCTTCACAATGACTCTAAATTACATGTAATAATGTTCTTCTTTTTACTCTAGTCTAGTCAAAGTTACATTGTTTACATTTTCCACAGGAACATATACATTTTCTTTGAATTTCTATGAATTGTGTTAAGAAGGTTCCCTTTTCATGATTTATACTGATGTCCAGCAAATTACTTAATTACTAACAACAATCATTTTTTAAATATTTCGTACTGCTGCTCCAGAAGATTCTAATGGATAATAATGGATTATAGCCATTCATTTTCATGAAGTCAGTGGATTGAATTAATTAATTCATTAACCTTATAATGATTATAAAGATGCCAAATGCTGCAATTGAACTAATATAGCTTTCTTTTAGTATAACCAGCTTAATGTGCAGATGTAATGGATGGCTCCTTTAGTAGGTGGATGAATCAGAATCATATTTATCAGGTCTCCCTTTGTGCCTTAATTAGGGTCTTTCATTATATGGTGGATGTGTGTTTTTTTCAGGTTGTGGTGATGAATGGTTGTGGTTCCCTCTTCTCATGTATCGCTGCAGTCATTTGTGACCCCAAAGGTAAGTTCAGAATGCATTCACACACACACACACACACACACACACACACACACACACACTATACATCCATGTCTATATTGTATGAATACGAATGTGTGTAGAATGGCAACAGGAAATTTTGCCAGGTTTCTTTTCTTCTCTGCCTGTTTTCTATTAAAAATGATTATCATATAAAGTATAACAGAGAACGGGGGAGGAAGTGTAATCTTCGAAACGTAACACTTAAAATTATTCAGGCAGCAACACACAGATGAGGACAAAATTATTAGCCCCCCTATGACAGTTTCTTTTTTTAAAGGTATTTCCCAAGTGCTGTCAAACAGCAAGGATTTTTAACACAGCTTTTGCAAACATCCTAGTTTTATTTTGGATGCTTACATTATTTTACTTTGTACACAGAAACACAATTATTTAAAAAAACCCCAAAAACTACTAGGGTCAAAATGGAAGACAAAGCGACGACCCAGACCCAGTTTTGCTGCAGGTTTTCTTTCAAAATCTTCAGATATCCTTCTTTCTTCATGATTCCTTCCACCTTGACCAGATTCCCAGTTCCAGACACACTGAATCATCTCCACAGCATAACACTCCCACTACCATGTTTCACTGTGGGGACTGTGTTCTTTGAGTTATACGCTTCTCCCTTCTTTCTCCAAACATAAGCAACGTCTCTATGGCCAAAGAGCTCTAGTTTTGTCTCATCTGACTAAAGGACACTCTTCCAGTATGCATAATCTTTCTCCAGGGTGTCCTTACTTAGCATACTTCAGTCTTCCTTGAAGGTGTCTCTTCTGCAGAAGTGGAGTTTTTTTTGGTCTTCAACCCCACAGTCCACTCCTGTGCAGGGCTCTAGTGATTGTTTTCTTTGAAACTACAATTCCTGACTTGGCTAAGTCATTCATTAGTGTCTTGGCAGTTGTTCTGGGGTCTTTAGACACATCTCTCACTAGTTTTCTTTCCAGAGTTTTTGAAATCTTTCGCTTCCTGTCTCTGCCAGACTTGTTCTGTACTGTGTGGCTGTCTTTGAATTTCTTGATGATACTTCTCACTCCAGTCCTTGACACTTTGAAATGCGGTGTTTTGTTTTCATACTGTGTGGAAATTGGAAGATAACCCTCAGGTTTAACTTGATTTTACAGCTTTGAGCATTACAAAATTAAAGCACAACAGTGGTTTGGCTCAATAAAAAAGGTCAGTTCTTAAGGGGGATAATAATATTGACCCTGGTAATTTTTGTTTTTTTCTGAAATAATTCTGTTATTGTGTGCAAATAGAAATAATTTATACTTTCTAAAGAAAACTAGTATGTTTAGAAATGCTATGTTGAAAAGTCCTTCCTCTGTTAAAAAAGCACTAAATTTTGAAAAAAACTTTAAATTTCATAGAGGGGTAATAATTATAAAACTGTAAATTGCTTATTCTTTAGTGCCACTGCAAGCAAGCCTTAATTTAAAGGAAAGCTATTTGTTTTGCTCACAAAGTGGCATAAAAAGCAGCCCATGTTCATGTATTTATTTACAACATGCCAGGCAAATTTGGATGAGTAAATTTTACTAATTAAAAAAGGACACTAATAACCTAAATATTAGCTTATCATTAAAGATTGGTCATTAATACATCCATGATAGGCTTGTACGCATTTGTACATGAAGGGTCATTCATAGTGACAATTTGTGATGAGATGATGTAGTATGTGTTTGTATTTTGATATCATTTGTTCCTTGTGTTTGTCATGTTGCAGATGCCATACTTATTCCTACTCCTTTCTACGGTGTCATCACTGAGGATCTACATTTGTACAGTGACGTCAAACTCTTTCACGTTCCTCTTGACTGTGAGGTAGGAATACAGAGCCTGGTTTACCTGCAGTGCTTACAGGCTTTGTAAAGGGGCTGGAAATCCTTGAAAACACCTGAATTTTAATGTAGAGTATTCAAGGTTTGAAAATTGCTAGGGCTTTGGATAAAGTACTTGAAACTGATTGAAGTTGTAATTGCACTACTTTCATAATAAATTGCTACCTGACTGAACAATTCTCTTTTAGATAAAAAAGTAAAATTGGTAATTAGCTGGATATTGGCTTTGCCAGGTTGCCAAATCTTCTTACAGGCAGCTGACACATTTTCAAACATATTGTGTTTTTCTTTTAATTTGTCACTTTTCTGTAGAATGCTATAACAAAACAGAATTTTGGTTGTTTATAATACAATAGCATATGATTTAATTTGAGGAAGACATGAAAAAACATTTTATTTATTACAGAAAGAAAAGCTTGAAAATGCACTTGAAACTTGAAACAGCCTTGAATTTAACTTTGGAAAAGGTGTAGTTACCCTGTGCCTACTATATAAAATGTTTTTTGAACATGTACCTTGCTGATTGTATACATTCAATGTAACTGACATTTTTATGGACATTGCATTCACCTTGAGGTGCATTGTGATCCTTCACCTTGTCTCTTCTTTACTGTGGATGTTTATGTATTTTTCCTTGTTGTTATTCTTTATTTATAGGCTGATGGTAAAAACAGTCGACCCTTCCACCTCACTGTAGAGAAACTAGAAGAAGGTCTGAAAAGGGCAAAGCAAGAGGTGATTCATGAATGCATTTTTTCTTAAGCACTTACCCTTAATGAATATTTAAAGAAAGACTGAACCACTCCAAAGTTCTTAGTTTAGATAAACGCCTCAGAAACTCTATTCTTCTCTGTGATTTATTTTCCGGTTTTATCTCTATAAAAACTGTGAAGATACTGCATATCACGTTATATTTACTTAAAAACTGGCCGACTCTTTTAGGGGGTGATCGTCCGAGCACTTATATTGATGAACCCCCACAACCCTCTGGCAGAGATCTACACCCCAAAGGAGATGATTGCCTTCTTGGAGTTTGCCAAAAGGTGTGTTTGCCCCGTTATCATCTCACACTGTGGCCTAACACTGTAATCCTCCCGGTGTGCAGTCCTGTGGCTCCTTTTAAGCACATGGCCAAGGCACTGCATACAGTTCCTAGTGTGAACTCTTTTTATTTTATGGCTCTGTCCCGTGTGTGGAATATCAAGCGCTCTTGATGGAGTTTTATCACCTCTCCTAACCATCAGCATATTGTCAAGTGCAGCCATGTGCCAAGGAGTCTCCTGCATCATCTATTGTTTTCTGAATGATCTTGCCAGAGTAATTCCCTCTGCAGACCTTTGCAGGCACTGAGTTGTTGTAACCATAAACCACAGTGCATTTACACTCACATAGGACGTTGAAGGAACAATTTTACATTTATGTTGCATTTTCTTTGTCATTAACAATCATTATAGCAACATAAAAAAACAAGGTTTATTAATGCCGCACTGTATTTATTTATATTTTCTTTCTTGTCCTTCATTTTCTGCTTTAGAAATGAGCTCCATGCCATCGTAGATGAAGTGTACATGCTGACGGTCTTTGATGAATCTGTCACCTTTCACAGTGTCCTCAGTGTAGACAGGTACTGCATGAACCTAACCTCTGCGTGATTACTCTATTAGACCCTTAATCATAACAACTGTGGCTGAAGACAGCCTCTTAACTGCTAATGATGTGGTCTTATTTCAGTTTGCCCGACCCACAGAGGACACATGTAATGTGGGGGATGAGCAAGGTACGTCCTGTGCCAAGCTCTACGTGAGTGCCAGACTGTGAGACTTTTTATATCCCTGCTGAAAGTGCAGTGAAATGTCATCTTTTTTAGTAGGTGTTTGCTTTCACAGTTCTTTTCCATTTACGTTTTATTTATCTTGTCGTTTCTAGGACTTTGCCATGGCGGGAATCAGAATAGGCACCCTGTATACTGAGAACAGAGACCTTGTGGAGGCTCTGGCCCAGCTGGGTTCATTCCATGGTATCTGTGGAACCAGCCAGTACCAGGTAGCACAGCTGCTTCAGGACAGAGGTAAGGATCCAACTGCTATGTTTCTCCTTCCATGATGTGCAGGGAAAATAATCCTGACACCAACCCCACTTTGGTAAAGACCAGTCAAAAGTCACACTAATACACTATGAGAAATAAAGGTGCTAACAAGAACCATAAAGGGTTCTTCAGCTTGTCTCCATAAAAGAACCCTTTTTGGTTCCTGGTAGAGTCTTTTATAAAGATGCCCCTAAGAACCCTTCCAGAGAGTTCTATGGAGACCCCATAGTAATAACATAATGGGTTATACTTAAATCACCTGTGAAAGGTTTTACCTAGAACCTCCCATGAGAGGCTCTACAAAAAACTATACTGTGGTGTCATGGTTTTGCCCACAACCGTCTCCTGGGGTTGTATCCAGAGTTATACCAAGAACACTATTGAAGTGGTTTTATCTCGAGCCCACCCAGAGAACCCTTTTTATATTTCCAGGGTTTTATCTAGAACCCACCCAGGGGTGTTTACTTGGAACTCTTTCCTTTTATATTATGGGACAAAGGAAATTTGATGAAAGAGGATTTCAACAATCCTTCTTTCCTCCAAAAAGGGTACTTCAGATACCCTTTCTTCAAGACAGGGTTCTTCAGAAGCAGCCCTTCATGAGGAACCCTTTAGAGACCCTTATTTCTAAGAGTGTACAATCAGCTCTTCTTAGTTGAGTATAAATTCATAAATACTAATTATTTTGGATGTAAGCTGTTCAAACAACTCAAACATGTACTTCCTAGCAGTTTCCCTGCTTTCGAGAAATATCATCCCTTTTTTGGCTTCTTCTGATATGACAGGAGCACAGCATGGGGTTCTGCTGAACATCAGGCTGCACAAAGACTTGTAACATTTAATTTACACGTATCTATTGTCACTTCACACTGTCATGTTGTAGAGTGGATCAGTGAGACATTTTTGCCTGAGAACAGACGCAGACTGAGAGCTGCTCGCAGTTACCTGACAGGAGAGCTGCGGAGTTTAGGCATCCCCTTCCTTGACAGGCCTGCTGCACTATATGTCTGGGCTGACCTCAGAAAGGTATCAAGATTCTGTGGCTGATATTTCGTTTTGATATTTTTGATATTTCATTTTTACTTGTCCACGTCTAATGCAAATGCTAAATGCAAATAACTTCTTGTGTGTGAATTCCCATGCCCTTGATGTGTCACTTCTGTCTCTCCACTTCTGTAGTGGCTCAGAGAGTCGTCGTTTGAAGAGGAGTTGTCTATGTGGAGGTGTTTCCTCAGACACAAAGTGGTTTTGAGCTGCGGTCAGGCCTTCTCCTGCTCCACGCCCGGCTGGTTCCGCATTGTCTTTGCAAACAAACAGAACCAACTTCACCTTGGTCAGTCCTACACTACATCTTGTTGAACTTCTTATGCCCATTCATGGTACTTTGGTACTCAATTTTTTCTTTTGTCTGTTTCCTGTGCTCAGATATATTATGTGCTAGGCTGATCTATGCTGGAAAGAAAACCAAATTTTGAGGATGGTTAAAAGATGTTGCGCAGAGACCTGTAAAAGCAACATAAATTTGCATCTTAAATTAGCTAATGTTAGCGAAATGTTTGCTAACTAGCAAGCTAATCAATCATCAATCATTTGCAAACTAGTTATTTAGCATTTGGCTAACATTAGCTAACTTGTGATGTGCCCATGTACATTGCTTTTGCAGGAAAATGAGAAAGGTGTCTGAAAATCAAGTTTGCTCAACTGTCATTAAAGCACAAAGCAAAACGGGGCAGGGCTTAGGAAGGGTAGCTTGTTCAGCTACTTTAAGTCTTAAAAGGGAACTTATGTATTTTTGAACCTGGACCTTATTTTCCCTTGTTTTTGTGTTGAAGTGACTGATGGGGACAACAGTTTTTGAAACTGGTCCAGTGTTGAGGGAGAGTGCTGCAGTCCATTTAAAGGCCTTGTATTTTGCGACTGACAGACACAGGTTGTTATTACAAGTGTCTGACAACATTGTGGACAGGATCATTACAGAGTGAGACCTTTTTTAAAGAGAGAGTGTTTAGTGTTTAGTCTTATCAGAAACCGCTGTTTTATTGCTCTGGCCAAACTAACCAGCCTCCCTTTGCTAAACTGTAATTTTAAAATTGTCATTGTCATCTTCATTCAAACATGACTGAAACAAAAGTAAAGCCACCAAGAATATCTTGGTTCATGTTTCAGCTGGTCCAACAATCACCAACTCTGCTTTTGTCTAAATAAACCCTTAATTTACCGTGTTAGATGTTAAAATATCTGGAGAGACAGAGCGGGAGGATGGACATCAGAGAAGCAGTGGGGAGGAACAGCATATACAGTCAGAATATTTTGTGCCTCAGTGAATAAATTGTTTATGTCAACCAAACCAGAGCATGACAGTGGAATGACAAGCTAAGACATTTCTGGTGAGTGTTATTTTTGTTGCGTTTAAATGAAGATGTTTTTAAAATTACAGTTTAGCAAAGGGAGTAGTTTGGAGAGAGACATGTAACTGCTGTATCTGGTTAAACAAAACCTATCCTACTCTTTAAAATAAGGATTATCTCTCTCTTATCCTTTCCATATTGTTGCCAGACTTAAATAACAGCCTAAGCCTGTCAGTGGCACAAACAAGCACTTTTAGTGGACATACTTTGACAATGCCCAGTTTTCAGCAGGGATTAGGTTGTAGCTTAGTTTCACTTCCGCTGGCTGCAGCGCTCTTCCCCAGTACTGGACCAATTTCTAAAAATTGTTGTCACTTAGACACAAAAACTTGGGGAAAAAATGCAGAAGTTACCCAAGTTTATATCGGTTTTTCAAAATTTCAAGTAGTGCATTATGTTTTTCTCTATAAATCCAATTTTCTGCTCTAAAGTAGACATTGATTTGATCATATCTATTATTACATTTATTCAGTCAATGTTTTTATTCCAGCTCATCTCCTGCTTTGTGTCTTAAACTAAGTATTGATTGGATAATAGTTATGGACTTTTTCTGTTAATGTTTGATGCTTTTTCAGGCCTGAAGCGAATTAGGGAGGCTTTGAAAGAAATGGAAGAAAAAAGCACCATCCCCGATCCACACTCTATCAAAGAAGCCAGTAAGGAGAGGAAAAAATCAGTGAAGGAGGAAAGTCCAGATTCAGACAATGCTGTGATTGTCAGTTCACCATCATCGCCCTGGAGCAAGTCATCTGACCAGCTGACAGAAAAGGATAGCCCTGTTCCTGACACAGGCTCGCTGGACGCTGAGGAGTTTGTGTTGCTGGACTGCCAAACATCGAAGCCCGCAGAGGGTCTGGACTCTCTGATTGGGACTCTCAGGCACCAGATCCGCTCCTCCGATTGGCTGGAGAAGAACACTCCGGAGCTGTCTGCCGGAGAGGACCCAGAGATTCTTGATGTATTCAAGGCCCTGCTGCAAAGAGCCAGAAAGTAAGCTTAGGATAAACAGGCACGAATGGAGCTGCCAAATTTCAAGAGGCAGTACTTGAGCATCCTTCTTACTCCCTGTGTTTATCGTGAAAAGCTTGACACAAACACCTGACGCAAGGTCAAATCTGATGCCTATTTCTGAGTGAAGAGAATAAGAATAAGCTGAGAGCAGGATAAAGAGGAGGGAGGAAGAAAAGTAATGAAAGCAAGGCCAGGACGAAGAAACGGTACAGAGTACTGTTCACTCTGCATCTGAGGCCTTATTTTTAAGATGCTAAAGGGGGCAGCCTTGTTTTTTTTTTTTAATCCAGACTGTTTATTTAGAATGGCAAGTGTAAATCAACCAAAATCAGCCACATTCGATTCTGAAAAGGTTTGTATTATTTGAACTAGGGTTGTATGAGATGCTCATCCATGATCAGTGTATTAGCTACAGTAGATGGTGGTCGGCACACCCCCAGTTAGGAGAAGCAGAGAGGAGCACCTGTCTTCTGCAAGGTAAAATGACTGATTTCAGCCATGAAGTTTGTTGAGAGAGTGATATTTGGCTGTTATACAGTGGTTTCCCATCAGAAAAGGCTGTCAGATTTCAAAGCAAAGCAGTGGAAATATTCCAAATATAGCATACACTTAAACTGCTATTTATTTTTTTCAGGTAGACTTTTTTTTAAGTGGCTAAAATATGTTTTGCTGCTTTCCCCGTCCACAGCAGTACGTTTCTTAGCTTCTGTGCTGGTGCCCCCTCTCAGTTTCTTCAAACTGGGGTAGTGCCAACCTACGTCTACTGGAACTAATACACTGACTATCAGTAAGTACCACATACAATCAGAATGTAATGTACTTTCTGTAAAGTTAATGATCTCTGAATAAAGTATTGAATTATTATGTTTGTATTTGGCTAAAATCTTTCATTAGAGTAATTCTGCATATCCTGACTTATCTCCTGTTTGTTCTTTTATTTTAAGATGTCTACTGTCTTACTTTGCACATATCATTCTTTGCATTTCAGTCTGACATTTTTTGGGTGGGCTGTGGGCGCCCTTCCGTTGCAGCAAAGGAAAGTGAAGGGGGAGGTTGTTCTGTGACGAAGGGGAGCGACATCTGAGGTTGAAGCCGCCATCAAGCACAGCTGTGCCCCACTGTAATAAAGTGAGAGTGGGATTTCCTTAAATGTGTTGTCATGAGGAAATGACCTGCTGACACCCCCCACACAGTTTCTGCATTTGATAGACACAGATGAGTGGGTTGTATGTTGCTGTTAAAGAGTACCTCTCAAGTATGAATGGATTTTTTATCTTTTTAACTTCCCTTTAATGTTCCATAATACTGTATTCCTTGTTATTTGTTGTTACATACACAGACTTCTGCTTCCTCAAATATTGCATGGCCGTTTGTGGTGCTTTCACTTTCCCTACAGTGTGAGTTGGTGGGTCACAGACAGTGGAGAGAATTCACGGGGAAATTCAGCTGGTGGCTGGGGGAGTTTCCATTGCAACAGAGGCGGGGTAACACTGAAGGGTTTGATCTGCGAGTGAGGGCTTGTGGCCATGAGCGGTACAAGTAATAATGTGTCAGGGTGTTGGAAGTGTTTGTACAGTAGAAGTCGTGCAGCGGGAAACACAAGAAGTTTCTGTATAGACTAACTTCACAGCTTTGTTCCTGACACCTTTCTGTTCTCTACAACAACAAAGGTAAGGCAGTTCTTTAATTACATTTCTACATGAAAGCGGGTTTATAAGACCTGAATAACAATGTTAGATTGGAGGCAGATTTCAGACTTCAGTACACTCTAATAACACATTCATTTCCTCCTGTCTCTTTTGTTCTCTCAGTGTTGTACCAATATGAAGTTACTGGAGCTGGGGGACACCATCAGTCGCTTCAGGTTTGCTCAGTCCTGTGTGGGGTTGGCAGGTTGCCTGTGTGTGTGTTTCGCAGTCTGGACCCCATTCTGGCTGAAGGAGGGAGGACTCTGGACAGACTGGAATAACACTACAAGTGACCAGACTGATCGCAAAGATGGCACCGTTTTCAATGGTGAGCCACAAGCCACACTCGCATGTTTGACATTTCTCTGCAGTCATCAAATCGTCTGTCTGAAGCTGTCGCTCAGGGTTAGGTTAAAGGTTGGACTGACGGACAGCAGTCAAATACAATGTATGAGGCAGGGCAGCAAATTGAATGAGGCATAAAAATGTCTTTGCTGTGCTGTGTTGATAAGACTGGTTCTGCTTAACAAACACCTCTGAAATTCAGCTAAAGTAAACAAGTTTGAGCCTGTACCTGCAAGGAAGTGCATTCCTTGTATCTGCTGAAGCTCCCACACATGCCTAAAGGCAAGTGTTTTGAAGTCGTGGTCAGCTGAAACCTGGTCTTTGACAGATACATCTCCTGTCACTGTTAACAAGGATTACAACTAACAATTATTTTCAGTATTGATTAATCTGGTGTTCATGTTTTCAATTAATCGATTTGTTGCTTGGTCCATAAAATGTCAAAATATGGTGGAAATGTTGATCAGTGTTTCCAGTACCCAAAGGAGACTCCTTCAAATGTGTTGTTTTGATATTCAGTTTCTGATGTGAATGAGAAAAGAAATTAGGAAATATTCACATTTGAGAAGCTGAACAGAATTTTGACATTAAAAAAAGACAAAATGATTAATCAATTGTCAAAATAGGTGCTGATTAATTTAATAGTTTAATTTATCAATTAATCAACTACTTTTTGCAGCTCTACTGTTAACTAAAAGAAATTAGCTCTCCTGTAAATTTGTTACAGTCCCATTTTAACACAGAAACACACATTCAGAGTGAATATAATGCAGTGTAGTTCCTCTGCCCTCACTTTATATAGATTTACTAGAATGCAGCAAGCTAATTCACGTCCAAAAAAAGGTTGAAGAAAACTGTTTCCTTTACAAATTATTGGAGCCTATTGAGAAAAAGCCTTTGACAAGTCCAACAAATTCAATGATTGCAGTTTAACAGTTAGCTTGTTGTGGGTTGTTTTGGAAACACATTTGCCTCAGACAGTTTGTATAATAGCCAGCCTGTTTCGCAGTAAACATAGAAAAACTAAATGAACAAAACAGTAAAACAGTACAAAACAGCTGTAATAGTACATGCACCTACAGATAATGTTCCAACAAGGGGGTGGATAAAAGACTGTTGTCAAATATTCACTTGGTAGCAGATAAGAAATAAAATGTCAGGTGTAACAATGTCAGTTAAACTGCTATGTAGCTGTGCCAGTAAGGGTTACGCCTTCCAACCAAACACCCAGTTGAAACCAACTAGTGGTAATTGTTAATAGAGGGGGGTAGATTGATCCCCAAAGTATCTACTGATAGTCTTGGTGTGAGTATCAATATTAGTGTTAACTGGGTTGATACCAAAAAATTGGATCCCACTGTTATGTGATCATACACATAATGAAAGTTTCTTTATTTACTGTTAAGTAATTAACAGGGGTAGTAAAAGGAATGTCTGGTGGTAATATTCAGAAGGAGAATAGTAGTAACTTATGACACCTTCCCTTACATGATCATCAGCATTATCTGCTCTTAACAATACAAAATATCAATATTGGTATTGATATCTGTGATCCTGGCCCTGGTATTACTTGTTATTGGATTGAAACCAAATTTTGTGGTATTTCCCATCCCCAGTTAACAAACAGAAATTGTTCACCCCCAGTGTGTAATTTTTTTATGCAAACACACTTTCACAATGAATCTAGTGTAATGTGAAGTAGCCCCATGTGCTTGAAAAATACCTAAAAGTACATGAACTTTTGATTTCACTCCTCTGGTTTCAGTTGTAGGCAGGGGACTTTGTGTGGGGGCATTCATGAGAGTGTGTCGTCACCTCACCATGTTTCACTTCGTCATGCTGACTTCTTATGGCAGAAGTTTAATGTATTCCATGCAATGTTCAAGATTCTTAATTGTCATTGTACTGCTGCAAAACAACAACACAATTAAATTACAATTGCACCCCCAGAGACTAAAAAACAGTATGAAGAGAACAATAAAAAATGAATAATTGAGAATAATACATAAATAAAAAAGTAGAATCAGACTCAGAAATACTTTATTGATCCCTGGGGGAAAACTGGTCACATTACAGATGCTCACATTAAAAAACAGAAAAAAACATATAAGCATAGAGAAATTAGAAATAATAAAAAGTATGGAAAAATGTGTACATTCTACTACAATCCATAACAGAGATAATATAAGAATAATATATACTATATACAATAAGAAGTATGTAAAATATATGTGGCTTATTCTACAGTATATAACATCAATATATAGAAAAATAGAGGAAGAAACAGAAATAAAGCAATATGAAATATTATGTCATGCTCCAATTATATGCAAAGCTGTAATAATATTGTATATATTGCACAGATGAAAGTATAGAAATATAAAAGTATAAAAGAGAAGAAATATAAGATATAAAAAATAAAGCAGAATTCAGAGTGTGCAAATAAACAAATGATTAACAGAAAACAAATACTTGCAGCACACTAGTACTGTAGTTCCTGTAGTGACAACTGTGGCAATCTAAAATGAATATCAATCTTTCTAATGAAAAAAAATTAATTAAGTTTAATTTTCTCTTTTTGGACTGTGTCCATGTGTCTGTTGTTGTGTTGTCTCCCAGCCTTGGAAGCCGAGAGAGTATTTGCGATTCTCTCCTTCTTAATGGCTGTGAGTACTGCGTCTCTGTGTCTGGTGTTTGCCCTCTGCTGGACATCTGAGACAGTGCGCTCCTACTCCAACACTCGAGCTCTCCTCATGGCAGGACAGGCGCTCTACCCCACCACGCTGCTGCTGCTCACCATGGCCTCTACAGGTAACACCACTGCACTGCTCAGAAATACACTGTGTGAAACACTTGTTTGCCCGAGCCACACACCATGTTTTTGGTGTTTGACTTTATTAATAATTAGCCTGCTGTTGTCTTGGGAATTTTAAAATAATATATTCATTCCAAGTATGGTGGTACAAAAAAAATAGCCCCATTTCCAATTAACCTCCAAATAGCCTTTTGGTTTGTGTAGTTCATGTCAAACCCACGCCTCGGGAAATTCTTTTATGTACTTCTCATTTACATACCCTGCAGGGCAGCACTTTTTAAAGAGACTTTTTACTTTACTTGGAATTGCAGTTCATTATCATAGAAACTCTTTTCTGAAGCTCCAGGCGTGTAATAATTGACCTTAATGACTTTTTTCTTTTCCTTGCAATGATACTTGATTTGACTCGTTTTTTTCCTCTCCTATCTACAGGTTTCTTCTTCCTCCTCAGCTGGTCTCTTTTCACTTATCAGCACCGTGAAGAAATCTGTCGAGACTTCTCAAGCCTCGGCTCCTCCTATTGGCTGGGGGCTTTGGGATGGGTGTTGCTGTTGGTCGTGGAGATGATAGTCTTTATAGCTGAGCAAGCTGTTGTGCCAGAAATCCTGCCAGACTTAGAGAAGGCTGTGGAGTCATGGCGGATTTCCTCTCAACTCAAGGCTCAACGCTCTTTCAGTGATGGTTATCACACTGGTTACAGCAAATGCGACATGGTTTAAATGTCAACATGAGAGGAAGGAGAGAAGAAGGACATGAAAAACAAAATGAATGTATAAGGTGCACATTAATGCACAGAGACTCAATGAGAAACCAGCAATTCCTCGCTGCTTTATAGATCCATACAACCAGACTGAATATTGATTAACTGTGTCTGGAGTTAAGTGTTGGCTGGAGGAATTAAGATCGTGAATCCTGGAAGTCAGTGGGACTAAAGGCTCCAGTTTCCTGAGGAGCTGATCGTAGTGGTCATTCTCTTTATTTTCAGTATCGACTGAACAAAATAAAAAAAAACACTAAGGAACAACAGTACTGGCTGACAAGATGAGAACTGTTCTCAGACAAAGAGATGTGTAGAACTGTTTACAAAGTTCTCATATGCTGGGTCGTACCGACAGGGATTAATTTTTAAAACCGATTAATGACACTGATAACCATGGTTTAACCTGTTGCACTAAAAACTAGCTAAGTAAACAATTTAGTGTGTTGTTAACTTTTTAATTAGCCAGCAAACAATGTGAAGTTTTGTGAATGAATACAGAACAGCCGAAAGATAACAGTTTGTCCCCTCTGCATCCCAACAGCACTCAGGTTTATTTTTTAAGTTATTTAATCTTGGTAAGCAAGTATCTCCATATTGTAATTAAACTCTATTTAATTTCAGTTTACATCAATAAACTTTTAATCAATAAACAATTTACTAAACAGAGACCTGTTTTTAATTGTGCAACAGAGCTCTGTTAAATAATTAAAGCATAATTTTACTCATTTTAAACCTAGTTTTGTTAAACTCAGATTAGGACTAATCTTAAATTAATTAAATTAATCTTTGTCGGTGCAACCCAATCATAAAGTACTGTCCAAGTTTTTGCTCTTTTTCATGTAAACACAACACAAAACATTCAAGTATACCTTAAACTGACAGGTTCAGCAAGTGCTACAGTGTAGTTGATGAATGTTAAAATCTCAACAAAAGAAAACTTTATTTTTTTTATGTTTTATTTCATATGTTTAAATGTGAGCTACAGGTCTCAATGTATGGATATCATGGTTATTGTCAAATACTAATGTCCATGTTCCTGTGTTGTTTTATTATTGTTTGCTGATAATAAGTGATAAGTAGCACAAATGGTGTTCAGTTTTCAGAGCTAAATAAAAGTTTTAAGTTAACATCCTTGATAGTGTTTCTGTCTTAAAGGCTGAAGTGTATCATATCTGAGAGTGGGAGGAGCAAGAGTTATATTTACCATATTTTGTGGCTGAGCATCATATTTCACTTCTTGGACATCCGCCCACTAGGAGTTGCATGTGTAGCGAAGCAGAGTTTTTGCCAGCCAGTCCTACATCTGTCTTCTTTTTGAAACACTTACCTCATGCATTTCCAGTGCAGCGTTCCCGGCTCTGCAGAGCATTTGGACCACCAAACAACAGACTGCCTCCAAAGTCGTTATTTACTTTTTTCTCGCACATTCCCAGAAGGAGAGGAAGCACTCTGATGCTGGACTGCTTATGTTTATGCTCTCAACCTGCCAAAGTGGGGGAGAATTAAGTGGCTCTGGCTCTGTTAATTGGGCGTTAATCAGGTGTTGCTCTAATTAAAAGGCAGTTCCGCCCTGTTGGGCCCTGGTAATGAGTTTGTTATTAAATCCACAGAGGATTTTTGTCTCTTTTTCAATTTACCAACAGGGTAGTGCTTAATTGCTGTGTAAATGAGGGGAATGTCCTTGAAGGTCGTCTTGCATCAGCACCCGATCCATGAGCAGAATTGTTCTAAAGAGCTTCCCCATCCAAACTTCAGATCCATCCAATGCATCGTGTGCGGACTTCTTGTGACCAGCTGTGCCTCTCAACACTGTTACTGTTTAGCTAAATTCTCACTTTTAAAAGAAACCTCCTCAGACCTCATTTGCTAAATTGAGAGAACAGGTAACCCAGTTTCTTTTGAAAATAACAATACTTCTAAAACTGACTTCCTTTTCATCTGAGGTTGGTTTTATTCTCCTTGGTCGCAGCCTGTCTGGGCCAGCGAAAGTGCTTAGTCTTATATGACTGCCAGTGTCTCCACTTTTCACCTCCCAACACCCCAAACACTGCGCTTTCACCCTCTAGAGAGAAACAGACCAAGGGTTAAGAACGGCAGGACAAATCAATGTGGAGATAGAAAGCTGCTTAAGGTTTTTGCTTGCTAACAATGTAATTCTTTGTTAACTTTTTAGCTAGTGAACAAACAGTGTAACGTTTTGTATTTTTTGCTACCTAGCAAACAATGTAATGCTTTGTGAAGGAACAGAGAGCGTGTTAACAGCCTCACCCCTTTATTTTTTATTTATTCTAATTAGGGTAAGCCAGTATTTCCATATTGAAATTAAATTTACTAAACAGGGATAAATTTTTAATTTTGCAACAGAGCTCTGCTTAATTTAAAATGTGGATTTACTCATTTTAAACAGTTTTGTTGAACTCTGATTAGAAATAATCTTAGATTAAATTAATCTCTGTTGGTGAAACCCAGTCATACTGTAAAGATTTGTCCTGATTTGCTCTTTTTTTTATATGAACAAAAGCTTCATTGTTGTGTAAATTAGGGAGAAGTCTTTGAAAGTCACGATCACTGAACAGAATTGTTCTGTTTCCTATCCAAACCTCAAATCCATCCCTTTCACTGAGTGTTGACCTCATGTGTCCAGTTGCACCTCTCAGCAGCAACTATTACTTTAGCTAAATTCTCATTTTTAAAAGAAACCTCTCAGATCTCATTTGCTAAATTGAGAGAGCAGGTAACCCACTTTCTATTGTAAATAAAAGCACTTAAAATTGATTTCCTTTTCATCTAAAGTTGCTTTTATTTCCCCCAGTTGGAGCCTGTCTGGGCCATTGAAAGCGCACAGTCTTTTATGGCTGCTAGTGTCTCATAAACAAACCCTCCACTTTTCACCTCGCAACACTACAAACGCTGCTCTTTCACCTTTACTGAGAGAAACAGACCAAAGGTTGAGAATGCCTTCAGAGAACGGCGGGCCAAATCAATGTGGAGATAGAAAGAAAGAGATTGTGAGACGTTTAGGCACAAAAGAAGAAATGGCACATGAATGGTAGAAGATGTTACACACAGATAGACAGGTGGCCTGATAGACACAGAGAGATTGTGGGTGCTGATTGTTGAAGGGCATTTGCCACAGAGACATCAATCAGAAGATGGCACCAAGATTGAGCGGGCCGCCGGCGTTTCCTGCAGCATGTGTAGAACACAACCTGGGCTAAACCACTGCTCTTCATATCAATTAGAGACCAATTATACAGCCATGTCCTACTAATTACGCTGCACTGCTGCTACGCCATCCCCCCAGTATGAAGTGTGTGTTTCCCCTTCTCTCCTGTGTGTCTGTGGTTGTGTTCATTGAGATAAATAAACAAACTTGCTGTCTGCCAAGGCGAAGCATCCTTAATCTGATTTTCAGCGCTGTAAGTTTGTGTTTTGGAGGCAAAGGAAAAGAGAAAGAGGCAGAAGAAACTGCTGTTTTGCGCTTCACCTTTTGGTGGTGCTGGTGTAACATCTATCACTCTGCCTCTTGCAATGAAATCTGGTGAAATGAGGGAGACACTGCTCCCATTTGATGAGTAATGAAATCACAAAAAATCTGTGCATGTATGTTTATGTGTGTGTGTGTTTGATTTTTATTTGCGAAGTAGACAAAGAGTGATTAATATTCCCGAGCATATTTCAGAGGATTTTGAGCAAGAATGTGCCGGACTGCTTAATAAGTCAAGTTTTATTTGGCTCAATCTGGGAGCGTGATGAATTATGAAATAAAGCGAAAACTCCATGCTTTTCGCAGCTTTATTTCTCCGTGGTTTACATAATTCACTCAGAACATTTGTAACTTCCCTGACAGGTTAATGCTGTCGGGTTCAAAGTGAAGACACTGAGGAAATACGCAGAAAGACAAGACAGCAGGGGAGAAGCAGACATAAAGATGAGAGGAGGAGAGAACAAAGGGGGAAGAGAGGATTTGAGATGTCACAAAATAGTTTCACACTGTCCCTGAGTTCTGTACAGCAGTGTGTAGTGTCAGATTTTGATGAACTTTGTACCTTCTACTTCCTCGCCATCGCTCTCCTTATCCCCGAATGCCCTGATATAGTCAAAATCAGAGTTTGACCACTGCAGCATTGTGCCCTCCAATGCATTGTCATCAGTATAAGTGGACAATCTTTGAAAATGGAAAAGTCAGGGAATTTTCTGCAGTACTACAATTTCAGAAAAAGCAGACGGGGGGAGGGAGATGTTGGGAGAGCACACCTTGTGTCCTTCAGTCGTCTTTCTTGCAGGGACCCAGTTCATCTCGCCTGTAGAATCTGCAATGAGCCATTGCTCTTTGTGACTGACATCCCACCCAGACCACCATGCTGATTACATTTGTTCAGCAGAACTGAGTGCAAAGCAGACCGACAGAAAGGGGGGAGACAGAGCTTGAATCAAGGAAAAAAAGTTACTTGATTTCCCTGCACTTACAGTCATCCATTCAATTTGAGAGTGCAGCTGTTTTTTGCATTGTAAAACTCCCTCTGCGATCCCTGCTACTGTTGTTTTTGTGTCTTTGATTTAAGACGTGTGTGAATCCCTGTGTATGCACCATATCTGCCCACCAGCACCCTTGTTCGTAAGTGGTGTCGTCTCGGACATCTCAGTCCAGACAATGAAGCTGTAGTCCCATTCTCGTCACTCTATTCATCCCTGGCCAACTGTAGCCGCTCCCTTGTCTTATCGCTGTGTGACCAAGGAAATTAAATTACAAATATAATCACTTGCCGCCAGTTTCTTTAACAGTGTGCCTCTGCTTTGCATATAGAGTGTGCTTGCTTTGGAGACACGTTGTGTGAAGTTACTTATTGGCCTATTTACGATAATGGGCTCTGCTCTACTAGTGGAGTCACACACACCTTTTCACAATGACAGTGAATGGCACGAGGAAGTGAAGCCAGGGGAGGCTGAGGAAAAAAGGAGCATAGAAGAGAGACATAGAGACGTGGTTGCAGCCATCTTGGGAAAATAATTTTGCATGAGTGAAAAAGCAACAAGGAGATCTGTGAAAATGAGAAGACAAAAACACTCTGACTCTTTTGCTATCCGGTGCACTGTATTTACTTTTATTTGATTTCTAAGTGCAAAATCTATACACATTATACTGCCCTGACATGGAGCAAAAAATATGTTTTAATAAAGCATGTTCACTACTTTTTAACCATGCTAACATGTGACTCAAAGGATGATCATGTCAGTCTGTCAGTTGGTAAGACCACAGAGTCCTAAGGAGCCCTTGATTTTTCATCTAGCACTATCAGGCTTAGACTCTCTTAGACTCTTAGACTGGTACCAAATTTTAAACAAATTTTGTCTGTGCTTTCCATCCCACCATTGGATTGGATTGATGGCTATGCTTTTGGTACAGACATTAATCTTGGAAAGAACTGTAATATTAGTGATCGCCTGACCATCATCAGTTTGAAAATTAAAATTGTTCAATATGTTGACTCTCAAAGCAAATGGCAATTCTCAGTTGTAGGCTATTTTGTGTTAAGTGCTAATAAGCAAATGTTATCATGCTAACACACTGTGTGGAGATAAATATTATTGGCTACCTGCTAAACATCAGCATGTTAGCACTGTTCAAGTCTACTAGCATGGCTGCAGAATCCTACTCATGTTGCTTAATATACCACAACGCAATGTTTTACCATAATAGATATGTTACTACTAGTAGAGGAAATGTGACTAGTGTGGCATACATTTACTTGAGCATGTAGGCCCACTTTTGTACAAATTTGAGTAACTTGTTCATTACGTGAGTCTTCTTTTTATTCTCCTTTCTACTTGTGTGGGAGGGAAATACACATTAACATGAATCCAACAAATTGTAACTAAGGAGAAATTGGCCTATTCATAAAACCCCTAAACATTTCATTTACACCTCATTCACAAAAAGCTACCCAAAAATCTTTGTGCAAGCAAACAATCAACCAATTAACTGAGAAAATACTCAGCATGTTAATAATATAATATAATATAATATAATATAATATAATATAATATAATATAATATAATTTTTACTTTTTTTTACTCAAGTAAAGGGTCTGAATGCTTTCTCAACTGATAACTGCTATGCAACAATTACCATTATGCAACATTACTGTTAATGATGATGATGATTCCTAAATATCCAAAATCTCGATTCACTGCTCACTACAGATACTGTATACTGTAAAGTGAATGAGTGAAAGAAGGAGTGATTTTAGATAAACCATCATTCTCTCACTCACTGATGCCAACTGCCATTGTATAGACAGCTTCCTCTTCAGCTCAAATCTATTCCACACACGTTAGACCATCTGACTGAATAAACAGTCCCGTCTCTCACCCTCCTCCTGTCTCTGTCTCCGTCTCTCCTGCAGGTCTTTCACAAAAGAGGATGGCATGAAAACCTGTGTATATTAGGATGATGTGCCTCCCACGGGAGTCAAAAGGGAAAGTTGGTAAAGGAAGAGTGAGGGGAGTCTGAATAGAAGAATAGCATTTTTATGATTGTTATTATGAGAAGGCCATCACAGGCCTCCCTCGCCTCTTTCATTATTCCCTATTCAGTTAGGAATTCATTTGCTTATGCACAGACTGTTATACTCGCTTGTACGGGCAGACCGGCAAATGCAAAACTGTATCAACGCCTTCGGAGCTACCCGGTCCCCAAAGTGCTCGCTGAAGCAGGTGGATGGCGTGTTTATTTGTGATCTTTATGTATTCCGTGCTAGTTGCTCTCCCCCCCCAGCTACAGGGACCACACGTTTGTCAGTCCTATCCTGAGGCGTCTCTGTGTTCTGCTGCGGTGAACAGACGCCATATGCCCCTGAGTTGGGCTCAGTGTCGTCCAATCCACACACTGCATATCTGAAAAGAGACGGGACTTTCCAAATCAGTTCTCAAACAATTACTGTATATGTCTGCTCCTGCGCTCATAAAGCCCATAGCTATCATCATCCTCGCCACCAGCAGGTTGCCGTGAGAGACCGGGGTGGTAAAATAATGGCTCCCCGCTGGATCGTGTGAATCATTGCGATGACTGGTTGATAAATGCTCCACCACCCAGGCTCTGGCTCCAGTAGTAATTTCTCTCTCCAACTGGACTGGCTGCCAAATGACAACAATCTCTCTCCCCACAAGCCCCCATCACCTATCCGGAGCATCCTCCACACACAGCCCCTCCCTTCACCTCCTATAATTACTGTACTCTATAAGTCGGGTTTAGGACCAGTCACTCTAAATCAGCCTTGAATCACCGCGTGTTACTGTGTCCATTGTTCCCTTGTCTGAGCTCTGGCAGAGCTGGTGCAGAAAAGGGCACGGCTGTCCTGGCATTTCCTATAATGGACTTTGTAGTTAAAAGACAGGGAAATAATAAGCAGATCTACGTGTGGGAAAGGAGCCCTTTGTGTTTGGTGGGAAGTTAAGACCAGGGACAGTTGGGGGTTAGAGTTGACAGACAACAGCGCTGCTCTTTTCACACTCCTTGACACATAATGGGACCAATTTTTCTCTCTACATCTCTCCCTAGTGGCCATGATTTGCTCATTACATTGATGGAGGGGGACTAAGGGAGGGAATAAGAAGGGAAAGACGGTGAATGACCAGTCAAGAGACAAATAGCGTGCAAGTTAGTGCTTAGAATTCACTATTACAGTGGAAACCACTTATAGTGATCACGATTATGGTAATCAACCTCTTACACAGATCAAAAAGCTTGGTACACAATTCCTATACAAATCAACAGTCATCATTCCTGTATGAATACACAAATACACGACAACATATATTTTTTTAAACTATGGTTATTTTATTTTATTTTTATCTGTGACCAGCAGCTCCGTAGGTCGCTCTGTCAGTCAGTCCACAAAAATTCCCAGGCCTTTGGCGGCCCCATTTTTCACTCTAGGAGACTGAAATTTGGAGGGTTAAATGTATGTACATGTCTGTGAAGGTGTGTGTTTGTGTTCATGGTAACTGGCTAAAAGGGGTGTGGTTTTGGGCGTGACTTATCACAAACTAATAAATGGATTCATGTAATATGACCAAATTTATGTGGAAGGCATCATTGCACTCATCAGAGTTCCTTTTTCATTAGTGACTTATGCCCCACCCCCTACACTTTGACCACACTCTACCCACTAAGCTGTGAGCCATTTGTCATAGCGTTTCTATTTAAATGATGTCCATTAGTCCATCTCTGTTCATAACCTCATTACCCAGTCTTACTCAGCTGAGTTGCTGCTGCTCCGCCCCCTACATTTTAGCCACACCCCTTCCATGACTCCTGTGTGTGTGCGTGTGTGTGAATGCATGCAACTGTGGATACATATGCACATGCATGTCAAAACACTTGGTAGCAACTACTGCAAACTCACACTTGTTTATTTTACTCCCATAATACTTACAGGATGGGAAATCATTTTTTCGCAATAAAAACATAGTCTCCTCAAAGCTTATGACAAACTGCCAAAAACAAACCACAGTAGCAAATCTACAGTAACCTATATTTTATACAATGTGTTGTTCTGTATTACAGTGTATTTAAACTGTACACAGTACAGTAATTTAATCTGTACAGTAACTGAAAAGCATTTGGAACAACTGTACTGATTTTTGGAACAGTCAATAAGATTAAATAGATGGCGAAGCATGGTGAAGAAAAATATTAGTAATAATAAATATCTGCTTATAGTCAGTATGTAAAATACCTGTTAGCAACTGGTTCTCCAGTGTGATGTTTAGGGGTCTACAGTCCCGAACAGATGCACACATGGACAGCAGCTGACACCACAGACAACTTATCTTCGTCAGTCTCTGGAGTCTGTTTGGAGGATGTGTTCCCAAATGCGCAGTAGATCAGTCTCTGATGTCCACACAGATCCTATGCTTACACCCTCTGATGAACCTTATGGCACATTGAGCCTAGCAGACCCTCACACATGTGCGGATGTGGTATGTATTATACTGTCTTTTCGGAGAGTCAATACACTATGTACAAGATTTGAGTGTATTCTTAACCTAGTGTAACCATGATGTTGAAGAAAAAAAAAAAAATCCAGATTGTACGAGGTAACTTTAGGTTTGCTGAATGCAGACCATTTTCAGCAGCGCTACCTATAGAAGAAGGCTATGGGTAGTGCTTTTTTTTAAATTTGAATTTAATTTTCACTTCAGCAACAACTGCATGTGACCGCTGGTATTTTGCATTGTGCTTATAGGGTTCAATTTGACCTGGACAGACATGTTCAATGTAAGATGTTTTAACTATACTCTCATTTCATTCGAGAACTGTACAGATGTAAGCCACTCATTAAGGTGTTTAAGAAATCCTCCCTTCAAGGATGCTGAACGTTTGAAAACTCGAGGAGTTGTTTGCGAGCTACTATCCCTCAGCTGACAGACCTTCTGTGTAAACCAGCAACAGACAGTTTGAGGAAAGAAGACTAATACATGGTTAAACACAACACAAATCCAGTGAGTGGATGTTTATGTGACTGGAGGTCCCCTGACATCAAAGGGACTGCTCTTCAATCAGGGAAATCTACATTTAATTAACATAGAATTAAAGAGCATTGTTATTTTGATTAAAGACACTGGTCTTGATTCCCCACTCTACTCTAGTGCTCCTGAATCCGGCTTAGGGTTTAATTTCATTTGGTTTACTGTGAGTGGATCAACATCCATCTGGATTGTCTGCTCAGATGCAGGTTTGACTTTTTCTATGGTGGGCTACTGTAAACTCAAGCACAATCACACCGCACTGTAAAAATAAACTTTTGTTGTAACTCAAAAAAAAAAAAAAAAAAAAAGTTAGTGTCCGTACTGCCCTAAAATTATATATCAGTTCAGTTGTACTTGAGAAAACATGTTCAACAAATGGTCTGCAAATATGATTAGCTAATGTGATCAAATTTTCAATTTTACCTCGTCCATGGACACAAATTCTGCCTCACGTCAGATAGATTTTATAAGCTGGTTGTTTAAAAGTGAAGATAGTAACTCCCATGATCCTATGTCACTTAATGACATCATCAGACTATGTCTTTTGTTATAGTTTTAAAGTGAGAGAGACTCCTAGTGGCAGAATTTGAATATTGTGTTTTTAATTAACTTGAATAAATAAAGCCTGTATATTTATGTTAGGTTAATAAGAAAAGATTAGTTGATTCCACTGAAGTTACTGTATTTTTTTTTTTTTACATTGGGATCTCTGCATGTCATTGACCCCTCTGTGGCCTATCTTGCTATTGTAATAGGATTTGTTGTTTATATAAAAAAAGATTCTTTTAATGGAAATGCACAGCTGCTGTAGCTTAAGTTGTTCTCCATATTGTCTAACTCACCAGAACAGAGGAGATGAATGGAACCGGTCCAAAACCAAAATAACTCTGCAGTGCCTCAGGGAGAGTTATAATGCAAGACTTGGAACGAATTAATGCGGCCCCAAGACTAGACTATCCAATAAAATGAATATTTGGATAGCTGGACATGGAAGATATTGTGGTGTCAGGCTGTCAGTAGCTTGTGGGGGGTGTTATTTGTAGAAGCTGTGATGTTGTGGTGTGTCTCTGCTCTCTGTTAAAGCTCCATCAGTCAGGATGAGCCGACAACAAACGCGGCCGAGTCATGTGGGGTCACACGAGGTCTCAAGACAGCATCACTCAACTCAGCCGTCCCCCTGGCTGTCACTGTGTGATTATAAGCACGCTAACCTGCGGTACAGAGGGAGGGAGAGGCAGTAATTAATCACCTCATTGGAATAATCGCATAATTGATTATTAACAAAACCCAAGGTGAGGGTGAGAAGAGAGGGCCGAGACGAGGGAAACAAGACTTTGAGAGGGAGAGACAGGGGGAGATGAATGAGGGGGTATTTGAGTAGTGGGGTAAGGGGTTTGTTCTGGCAGCTAGCTTTGACGAATAGCTCTGAATTGAAGTCTACCTCTTTGAGCATTAATCTACCAAATCATGTGTCTGGATGAGGGATGGAAGAAGTGGACAGTGGGAGGTGATTCGCCGAGAATTGGCTGGGCGAGGCTGAGGAAGAAGTTGTTGAACGTGCTATGAAAATGCAATTAAGAATTAGCATACTAAAGGCTCGATATATTGCATAACACTCAGTGGAAATATGAGAGCGAAATGCCCTCTTTACCCTGAATACAATCACAAAGATTCCCACATTCTTCATGACATTTAGAAATATCATGCTGCAATTTTGGTCGGTCTATTCAAATTTGGACGATGCTGACATTTTATTCCCTGTGAGGAAGATACAGACGCTGCAGTGGAATTCATTCATTGCCCGTTCCTTGCTATTGACACTTTCCCTTAAGCTGTTGTGTGACTTGAGCTGTCAGAGGGTCTTTTTTGGACCTTTGGCTTACATAGTTCTGCCTGGAAGGCTTGATCTCTTCCCCCCTTTCCTTGTCACAGCCCGCAATCAGCCTTAAGCCCTTTTGTGTTCTCCACTCTGAGCTAAGCCTGTTATCCTGTGCAACTCCTTTACACAAGATCACTAGTATATCCCCCCTTCTCTGTCTTTCACCTCTTACACCTTCTTTCCCTTTCCCTTTCTCCGCCTGTCTGTCTCTTTGTTTTACACACCCAAAAGTAACAGTGCTGAAGTTTCTCAGGGATGGATTAGTAGAACTGCTTTATATTTATTTAGTCTTGTTCCTGGGCATCACCTACACACCAGCAAGGACTCGCAAAGACAGACACACGGCCCCTCCCAACTGCCCGTTTTTTCTCTTCACCTCCCCTATTCCCAAACACATGTACTGCCCTCACCATATTCTCAGAGGAGGCAAAAGTGCACACTGTCTTTACTGAAGTAGTACAGATACCGGTGTAAAGAAAGTAAAAGTACCAATTCAACTTCTTTACTCAAGTAAAAGTGAAAAAGAACAGGCTCTGTAATATACCCAAAGTACGAAAATAAAAAGTATCCCTCTTAAGGAGATTTCTACCTTCTATTAACTGAATCTCACTTTTTCTCTGTGGTCGAGTCTCCCTCTTCCCTGTGTCGTTGCATCTTTTGCATCCTTTTTGTTTTGTTACTCATGCTGTGCCTGATATGCACTGATAGATACACCAAGGAATCATCTTTTCTATGTATTATTGTCCTATCCATTTAGATTGAAATTGGTCCTGATGTTGAGAAAGTGGGGCGCAATGATGCAAGATAAAAATAATCAACAAGTCCCCTAAAATGCATTAAAACTAATGTGACGAGCATGTTTGAAAATGGAAGAAGTTAAAGCTACAATATGTAACATTTTCCACACTGAATGTCTAAAAACGCTGGTCCTATATTATACATTTTCTGGAGTTGTCTACATACATTTCCAAATTTTTCCAACAATTTTCTGAGAAATCTGTAATTTTTGCACAGTAATTTCTTGCTATCTGTTGCTAGATAGTTGCTATATAACTCTGTATGTCAAATACAGCAGAGAATGAGGAAGGAAGTCAGCGTGAATTGTTATTGTCAATTCAAGATGTTGCATGTGTTTTGTGCCCCTGCAGCCTGTCTGAGCTTCCTCCACTCCGGGAAGGGGGGGCAGGGGAAGCAAGTCACTTCAACTATAGATCATATAATAAATAGGATCTCAACCTATTTAATGTACATTTTATGGCTCCAACTTACTTGGACTGCAGTACTCATTTTTCCTCACGAAATTACTACATACTTCTCCTTTTAAAAGAAGGAAGAGGATATTTTTGTTTAGATAGTTTTATTTTTGATGTTTTTTCTGGTTATGGCAGTCCAAAACTACCACTTTTTTCCACAGAGGCCTCCAGAATCAGTGGTAGATTTAAAGTGAAGACAACTGCCATGCTCCCAGGCTACTTCACAACAGTATCAAACTCCAATCTGCAGATTGCACGTTTAAAATGTAGCAGTAAAAGTGAAAAGTTGTCAGAAAAATCCATATTCAAGCAAAGCACAAATACCTGAAAACTCAACTTAAGTACAATACAGTAAGTATTTGTATTTTGTTAATTCCCACCTCTGCACATTCCCACTCATCCCAACTACTGCACACACCTGCAACATGGTCACACACACACACGAAAAGACACACACTGATGTTGTTTGGATTCATCATATTAGAAAAAACACCCTCTCCTACAGTGCGTGGTGTCAGTTCACTGGTGCATTGCAAACTCCTGTATGTCCTCCTAAGCTGCAGCCTCGAGTCCCCCAGGATCTGCTCCTCACATTCATAACACTCCGCTCCATGCCAGGTGGCTGTCTCCACAAGTCCTCTTCCCCATAAATCAGACTGTCTTTGAGTTGATCAATAACAAGTCAATTAGCAGGCGCTGAGAGATGAGGGTCTCAGGGGGTCACTGCTTGTTTGTCAGGCAGACATCTGCAGCTCTGTCCCTGTCTGCCGCGGAGCTAGGTGTGTCGTTTACCTTGGAAACATGTGGCTAGCTGGCTATCATAAATCTAAATATCAACTATAAATAGGCTGGGAACATCTTGCTACAATCCATCATTTGCTTGTTCTTGGATATGCAATGCATCAAGCATTGTATACTTCAAATCTCCCAGCTGTGTCTGATGGATTTGCCTGGAAAAGAGCACTTTTTTACCACTATTTGTTCATCAGGATTTCTTGTGAATAAGTATGCTTGTCACAAAGAAACAGCAACAAAAAACAACAACAACTATCGCTGTCTAAGGTCACACTTGACCATATGCACAGAATATAAGCTGCAAAGCCTGCCAGTACTCATCCTGCTCCCCTGTTAAGCTGACAAGAGTGGGAGAGACCCAACTGTTGTTTGGTGCCCACTGACTGTGTATCTAATGACTTGGCTGGCAAATCCAACGCAACAGCAACAGGCTCCTGTGGCGAATACACCAGATTAATCCCCTGGATAATTACAAACAAGAATGATCTTGGGCAAATACTCCCCATACCTACTGAGACATTACATCAAATGATGCTGTCTAATTAAAACCCATTCTCAATGGTGATAGAGAGACGGCATTTAGAGAAGTGAATGAAATGTGATGATGTTCTACAGAGAGAAGAAAAACTGATAAAAAACCACAAGAGGCAGACAAGATGACAGTCACACAATGCATGCAACACAATGCAGGTGCCTTGGAATAAAAAGGAATAATTTGTTAACATTCTGGTTTGTTTGACCTGTGCATCAACGATTCAGGTAGTGGCTAAGGCCTCTGTACACCCGTGTAAGTTGCATTATGTTGCTTTGAAAACTCACTTATCAAAATGGTAATTGCCAGATGAACACTGAGATTCTCACAGCCAAGTGCTAATTAGTATTCAACCTAATATGACTCACTTGCGTGGCTGCCTTTTGTCATTTTGATTCACAGCAGTCACCACCTGAATTCGTGGTGCATCACTCACAAACAGAGTAACTGAGTGGCAAGGGGAAAAGTCCCAATAATGGAGTAATTAGAATGACAATAACAACACAGTCATTTTATCATTGTTTTTGCTACAATTACTATTATTTTCTGTTTTTGTTTATTTATGTCTGCCCTTTTTAAATCATGATTCAGTTTCCTTCCATCTCTCTTATATCATATATTTACCATTACACACCCTAGTGCATCTATTTATTCCTGCCGCTGCAACACACACTTACATATGTGTAACATATACAAATGCATAGGCCTAATTAGTCTACCTGTCAACAAATATGACACATTTATTACCTTCTCTCTCTTTGGTATCACAGTTATCTGTTCAAGATGTTAACATGCTTTCTTTATGTTTTGACAGATTCAGTTAAATTCAGTTTTATTTATGTAGAATCAACTCATAACAATTCATTCTTCTTTACACGTAGAAGAGGTCTAGACCATACTGTTTATAATATTACTTACATAGACCAAACAGTCCCCACCAAGAGCAAGCACTAGTGTGACAGTGGTGAGGAAAAACCCTCCCTTTATCAGACAAACACCTCAAGCAGAGCCAGACTCCAGGCTGGGCAGCTGGTTGATCACACTAATATAAGAAAAAGAAAAAGACTTAAAGACACTTTCATTTGCTTAACACTGCCCGCACAATTAGCAAATGACAAACCAACAAACAAACAAACAAACAAACAAACAAACAAACAAACAAAGTGACCATCTTTAACATGTTGCTATTCTTTGAATCATGATAAATATTTGACCCTTACAAAGTCTCACCCCTTTTTTGCTCTGTGCTCCAATAAGGGGTTTTAGTTGTGAGAGAGATTCCCATAGCAGCAGAACTTACATATTGTACATTTAAATTACGTTGACAGTGACTAAATGTTAGCAATTTACTGATGAATATCTGATGATGCTGACAAGAATAAGTCCTGCCGATGGAGAAAACAGAATAAGTAGTGTAAGCAATGAGATCTGAGGCCAAAGATTTGGCCAAAGACAAATTCTTAAACTGTAATGTCACTATTTTAAAATATTTGTAATATAACACTTGGCAGACTTTTTATTTGTCTGTGGGACAGGAAAATGCATTTATTCTATGATCTGCAGTGTCTCTGCACCAGTAGCCTTTTCATAAAGTCTAACAGTATCTGTCTTTCTGTCAGAGTGAGGCCACCTGGATGAGGTGAGCCAGCAGATGGATATGAGAGAGGGGAGATAAAGGTGACATAGAAGTGTTTCCAGCTGAGGATCAGTGTGCTGTGGTAGAAAGTTGCTTGTTTGGGGTGTGCTGCTGGATTCTGTACACACAAACACATGTTTGCAACTGTGCTTTGGGGTTGACCTTGTTTTTTTTTTTTTTTCTCAAATCAGCTGCCTGTGTCAGGTGTCAGGAGTTGACTGTTGGGATCCCACCAAAGGAAGGGTATAAATACAAGTCACAAGGAGAGAGACGGGAGCTATCCCACTGTATGGAGCCACAGCTCACTGGCAACAGATGCTCCAAGCTGTGTGCTCCAGCCACAAACATATACAGTATACACAGTGTCTAAGGCCTGGCTCCAGGGCTTCCCTTGTGCTCCCATGCGAAGAGGGCCCCCAGGGGAGCTGACGCCAGCTGAGACTGAAAAACAAGGTAAGAGCCCAGCTGACATACACGCACACAGGCTCAGCTGTTTGTCTCAAAGGAGAGTTTAGCATGTGAAGAACACGGAGAGCCAGGAAATGAAGGAGACTGCCAGATTCAAGCCTCCCAGGGAGAAAACGAAGTGAGAAAGATGGATAGACGGAAGATGCTAGAGTGTGCGCGCTATAGGTGTGCAATGGTAAGATTGTTTGACTGCTTTATTGCCTGAATTGGCAATAGAACCTAGACAGTATGGGAGGAGATGAAATAAGGTCTGTCAGTGCAGTGGTATCATTGATCTTACCTGTGCTGTATCATAGGCGCACTTGGCTGTTGAAATGGGTCTCCTAAATTGAACAACGTTGTGTTTGGAATAATTCTTTATGATCTTTATTCAATATGATGCTTTCTTGTTTTCTTTTCCCTCCCGTTTGGTCAATATCTGTGTATTATGAAATAAGTTTCCTGTGTCTCTGATTTTTTTCACTGCGTTTAAAATGCCAGTCGGAGGCTCCCAGGGCTCCAATTCTCTCTCTCCAGCCAAGAAAATGACTAATATAAATGATTGACAGCCTTGCAGGGATAAGGTTGCCCATTTAGCAAACTCGCTGTGTCAAAGGAAAAAAGTCACAATGGCTCCCTTGAGCGATGGGATTGGAGATGAGAGAAATGAAGATTTTGGTGCCATATCGATCCCCCCAATGCTTGTCTCATGCATTTTACACAAGATCTAAATGCCACTTATGGTATAATACAGCGCTCTAGGTCGGGGCTCACTGCTCGCTGTTCAGGGGGATTTCAGGATACTTGGTATATAAATTCAACAGGAATCACGTAAAGCTGTTAGATTGTGTCACAGGCTCAACGCTGAGAAGACACTGGGGATATCTGAGCATTTCAACCTTGAAATCTTTTTCTCTGTATCCATTAATGAGCCTCTCATGGACAGATGAAATTATTTTTATACTTTTCTGATGCATCAAACTAAGCTTTCCTCTCCTTTCCAGGGTCTGAGGTCTAAGTTGCATCATGGCGGAGGAGAACCCAGATGACCCCAGATCGTCCGTGCCGGCTGAGCTCCACTATCCACACTCTGAGTTCTCCCAGTGGAAGTTTAAGCTGTTTAGGGTGAAGTCCATGGAGAGGGCACCTCTGCCCAGTGAGACACAGCCTGAGAAAGGAGCCTTGTTAGGGATCTCACCTCCCACAGCTCCAAATATAGAGGCGGATAATGGTGCGGGTCCAGGGAGTGTTATGAAATTGTGCCTTGGGGGGAAAAGCAAGGACAGTGTGGAGGGCCCAGGCCGGAGGGTGGATAAGAAGCTGCAGGAAATGGACACCCACATGAACAACCTCAGGTGATCAAATGTCACTACACAGTATGAACCATGCTGGTAGCGTTTTTTTAATAACCATCATTAATAAATGGTAAATTGATATCAATTCAACTTTAGTTAATAGATATTTCACTGTTAAAAGCAATGAAATGGTAATTAATTATCTTTACTAACTATTGTATTATATTAAGTTATGTTAGTTAGGTATTAGTTTGTATAATATAAAATCATAAGTTTATAAATTATATGGTGTCATAGCTGATAAGAGACTGTCACGATTACATTCTGATCAAACTGGTAAACTTAATTGTTGTGACATTTGTTTGATCATTGTTAATGATTACCTAATAATGTGTAAACTTATAAGAAATCAATTTATAGAGAGATGGGACAGATATTTGAAACACTTTTTCAATGGATAATAATAACTTTGTCACTTTCACATATGTATATTTGACACTCAGATGCATGTGACTTTGTCTCATCTGTTTTTTGGTATCCAGCACAGTGAAGTACATGCCAGAAAGCCGATCTAAAGATGTGGTTAACATAACACAAAGGGTTTTCTGGTGGAGACGTCCCACCAGGAGCAGGTTGTGGTGGAAGAGTTAAACCTCCACCCAGGAGACTGGGGGTTGACTTCCATGCAAAGCTTATTGTTACTATTTTTTTTAGACTTAAAAATACTTAGCAGTTTTGTAAAATTGGTTTCAGTGTTTTGTCATAGTTTTGTTAGGTTTAAGTTAGGTTTCTTGGTGAGGCTTAGGAAAAGATCATGGTTTGACTTAAAATAGTGTCAAATACATATGTAAAAGTGAAAATATATTATGTGAAAGGAGAATATATGTATGTATGTGCAAGGGTCAGATGGCTTAAGATTTATATGGCTCCTCATAATGTTACATCACTTATGTTAACTTAAAGTAAATAACATCAACATGGCCATTCCACATTTATTACTGGTAATTTGATCAATACGCCCTGTGTATGCAAAATTTACTCTAGCAGGGTACCTACAGCGTCATAATTTGAAGCGCAGGGCCATTGACAAAGCTGCTGTATGTTGTTGGTTAGAAAAATTATCTGTGAAGTTGTAAAGTTGTAAAGTGTTGTTTCTAATACTTTATTAACGGCTAAATTAATACTGCAACCATAAATATTATTTGAATGGCTATTTTCAAGTTGCAACTGATGTTTAGAACACTTTACAATTGCTCAATAAATGGTTTATAAAGCATATATATATGCATAATTCCAGTGTTTTACACGATTGGCTAATGTTTAATGAAGTATAAATTTACCCTTTATTAATATTTATTATGAAGTGTTACCTGTACCCTAAATCATATGCATTTCTTTCTAAGGATTTGATTTCATTGTTTTTCCTCTGTACAGGTCTTTGTGCCGTCTCTGTGGGATGCTGCTGAGAAAAGTCAAAGGACCGATGCACGATGTTCAGGGGGAGCTGGATGAGGTGAGCAAAGGTGCCCTGCGTAAAATGGGCTGCAAGTTGAAAAGATGGTCAGAGGTCATCATCAAAGTCTTCAAAGTGGACGTGACAGAAGACACAGAAGCTGTCCACCCACTGTCCTTCTGCCATCGCTGCTGGATGGTTGCTATACGGGGAGGGGGCATCTGCAGCTTCTCTAAAATAAGAGTCCCTGAGTGGAAACCCCACTCTTCCCCCTGCCACCTTTGCTCTCCCAGGAAACCTTCATTCCAGCGGACTGGGAGGAAGAGGCGGAAGGCCATTCCCAGAGCGCAGAGCCTGGCAAAAAGGACCAAGTGGGACCACAGTGACGGCACTGGTGAGAGGAGGACTCTGAGACCTCACGTGCTCAGGTCCTGGAGGAAGCCCAGCACCCAGAGAGAGCAGTGGGTAAGGAACATCACGCACTGCCAGAAAGACCACCTGAGCACCAAGCTGATTACCGAGAAGCTCCCTATGGACTTCCTCCTATCTTTCACCTGCCTGGTGTGTGACCACCTGGCCTCTGATCCCGTCCAGTCCCCCTGTGGACACCTCTTCTGCCGCAGCTGTTTTATAAAATATAGCTATGTTCTGGGACCTCATTGCCCAGCCTGCAACCTGCGGTGTGTCCCTGATGATCTAACCCCACCTGGTGAAGCTTTCCTATCAGCCCTGCGATCTCTGCCTCTGCGCTGCCCCAAAAATGGCTGTGGCAAGCAGGTACGGCTTGACTCATTCAAAGCTCACTGTCTGGACCACGACCTGGACAAACAGGATGCAAACAAGCAGTCATCAGAAACTGACAGCCTCCTGCTAGCCAGTAAAGGAGGAAGACCCCGTCAGCACCTGCTTTCCCTAACCCGTCGTGCTCAGAAGCACCGTCTGAAAGAACTGAAGAACCAGGTGAAGATTTTTGCAGACAAAGAGGAAGGTGGTGACCTGAAGTCTGTGTGCATGACTCTGTTTCTGCTTTCGCTGAGATCCGGGGGTGAACACCGGCAGGCAGATGAGCTAGAGGCCATAATGCAAGGTAAGAGACTACAATGCAAATCATCGACTTGAAAATGTTAAACCGACTGAGCTCAGTGAACTTAAAAAAATATAATGTATTAGTCTCAAGATATTAAGTTGAATCAGCTAAATGTAAGGGGGTAGAGAATGAAGAAATAACCATGATTCATCTTATATATATTAAAGACATGCAGCAAGTTTCTATGTTTTATTCAAACTACAAAATAGAGGGTTCTGAAGAGAGTAATAACTCTCAAACAATTGCATGCGGGGAATTCTGCAGTGACAATATGCTAAACAAATTTATTTCAAACCTTTTGATGAGTTGAGTGAACGCACAGCAGTTCATTCATTTGACTCAAACAAAATGAAATCATGTTTATAAGTTCTGAAGTGGTCTGAAACTAAAAGCTAGACAATTTAAATTAATTTAATTTATTTTAGTTTTGAGCCTGACTCCAAATCTTATGTTTTGAAAAAGTTGTTGAGATAATTTACTTTTCTTCTTTTTACAGTTTCTAAAATTCAAAGATTCAAGTTAATCTAAAGAAGAAAAATAAATTTGTTTAGTCTGTAAAATAATTTATTGCCTTGAAATTATGAGTTTTACTGTGTATGATGTGTATTATAGGGCTTTCATTCAATCAACATAACCCTCCACAGCCAAGTAAGAGGGACACAAGCAAATGAGAATTATGATACTGTTTGCTCATTAATATTTCCGCCTAGCTCTGAGGAATTCAGCCATCTCATAAATAACAATGAGTTGAAAAGTTCACTGTTAAGGAGAGAGAAGAAAGTTTTCTGTGGTTTTGATTGAAAAGCATTTCATTATTGTCCATCTCTGCTTATTGAACCACCACTGTTACATGCTCAACCCCTCTCTGATTCTCTCCCACTCTCACTCTCAGGCTGCTTGTCTGTCAGTCCCTCAGTCTCACACTCCCTTTAATGCACAATAACAACTCTTGTGAAGGGGCTGTTAGAATCAAAACAACATCAGCAGCTCTTGTATCTGCAAATTACACAGACAGCACCATCCTCCTCTCTGGGGAATAGAAGCCAGCTGGTGTCTGTTTTCATCTGCAGCCAATACATCACTTTTGCCAGCTTCACTGATTCACCCTCTGTCCCCTTATAACATTTGGAAATTAGGAAATATTGGATTTTGTAATCATGGGCTTGTGGGCTTTTGACAATGATACATTCACATTTGGGTGTTAAATTTGCGATTCTCTCTGTCTCATCGTATAAATGACTCCAAATGCCGGATATGAAATGAGGAAATGTTAGATACTGCAGTTCTTTTTAAAGCGCTACGAATGGGCTTCCACAGTTTTCTATTAAATAATTCTCTTCATGTCTCTATCCTTTTTTCTTGCCTTCCTTTCTTAAAATTTTGCCTCTTTCTGTCTCTAAAACATTTCATTTTCCCTCCTTCTCTGCAGGCAGAGGCTCTGGGTTGCATCCTGCTGTGTGCTTGGCCATTCGGGTCAACACGTTCATGAGCTGCAGCCAGTATCACAAGATGTACCGCACTGTCAAAGCCACCAGTGGACGCCAAATTTTTCAGCCCCTGCAAACCCTGCGAAACACAGAGAAGGAGCTTCTCCCTGGCTTTCACCAATTTGAATGGCAGCCAGCTCTCAAGAATGTGTCGACATCTTGCAATGTTGGCGTTATTAATGGGCTGTCTGGATGGGCTTCCTCAGTGGATGACTCCCTGGCTGACACCATCACTCGGCGCTTTCGCTATGATGTGGCACTGGTGTCAGCATTAAAGGATCTGGAGGAGGATATCATGGAGGGGCTGAGGGAGAGCGGGATGGAAGACAGTGCTTGCACCTCGGGCTTCAGTGTCATGATCAAGGAGTCTTGTGACGGCATGGGTGATGTCAGCGAGAAGCACGGCGGAGGACCGATTGTTCCTGAGAAGGCAGTTCGTTTCTCTTTCACTATCATGTCTGTCTCTGTCCTGGCAGATGAGAAGGAGGAAGAGGTGAGAATCTTCACAGAGCCGAAGCCAAACTCAGAACTGTCCTGTAAGCCGCTTTGCTTGATGTTTGTGGATGAGTCGGACCATGAGACTCTCACTGCTGTTCTCTGGCCAATAGTTGCGGAGCGTAATGCCATGAAAGAGAGCAGGCTCATCTTATCTATCGGTGGACTGCCTCGGTCCATCCGCTTCCATTTCAGAGGCACGGGATATGATGAGAAAATGGTACGTGAGATGGAGGGCCTCGAGGCCTCAGGGTCCACCTATGTCTGCACTCTTTGCGACACCAGTCGTGCAGAGGCCTCGCAAAACATGGTCCTGCACTCCGTCACCCGCAATCATGAAGAGAACCTGGAGCGTTACGAAATATGGAGAACCAACCCTTTTTCTGAGTCTGCAGATGAGCTGCGAGACAGAGTCAAAGGGGTCTCTGCCAAGCCCTTCTTGGAGACCCATCCCACACTGGATGCGTTGCATTGCGATATCGGTAACGCCACTGAGTTCTACAAAATCTTCCAGGATGAGATTGGGGAGGTGTACCAAAAGGTCAGCCCCAGCCGGGAGGAGCGGCGCAGCTGGAGGACAGCCCTGGATAAACAGCTGAGGAAGAAGATGAAGCTAAAACCGGTAATGAGGATGAATGGGAACTATGCCCGGCGGCTAATGACCATGGAGTCTGTGGAGGTGGTGTGCGAGCTGGTGCCCACAGAGGAGCGGAGGGAGGCCCTGAGGGAGCTCATGAGGCTCTACCTCCAGATGAAGCCTGTGTGGCGGGCCACCTGTCCAGCCAAAGAGTGCCCCGACCAGCTGTGCCGCTACAGCTTTAACTCCCAGCGCTTTGCCGACCTCCTCTCCTCTACCTTCAAATACAGGTACAACGGAAAGATAACCAATTACCTGCACAAGACCCTGGCTCATGTGCCAGAAATCATCGAGAGAGATGGATCCATTGGAGCCTGGGCCAGCGAGGGGAACGAGTCGGCAAACAAACTGTTCAGGCGTTTCCGGAAGATGAATGCACGTCAGTCGAAGGCCTATGAGCTGGAGGACGTGCTGAAGCATCACTGGCTCTACACCTCCAAGTACCTGCAGAAGTTTATGGAAGCTCACAAAGACTCTGCCAGAGCTTTCCAAGCCACCATTGACCCAGTAGAGATCCAGGATGATGAGGACATGTCCCTGGAAGTAGATGATTTCTGACATTTTTTTTTCTTTAAATGTGAACCTTAAGTACTAACATTTTATTGATTTCAAGATAGTTGTATCATACTTGTATTTTAATAGCCTTGATTACCAATATGCTTCATTTACTTCTATACCCTTTGATTGATATTTAGAATATTGACATCATTTGTCATTTGTCACATTGTCATCCTTTGCAAGTTAAAACATCATCATTGTTTATTTTTGGATTTTACAAAATACTTTTTAAAGTGAATAATCATGCAATTTTCTATACTTGAATATAGTAATTTTCAAAATTTTAATCTTTTTGTTTTCAAATGTTTTAATGTTTTTCTTCCATCATGCTTTTAAATGTGTGATTAACACTTTATAGTAAGGGTACATTATCATGAATTTATACATGACTTTGTGTATGAAAAAAAAAAAAGAATTAATTCATGTAGTATTTGTATAAGAACAGTATCTCATGCATGACTTAATGCAAGACCAATATGTTAAGAAATGGAACAACTAAGTCATTATAATTTCTGAGTTAATTAATATTAATTATGTTACGTCTTCTTCCGAGGTAAGCCTGCAGTTAAAGGCATAGGGTGAAAAAGTCACAGCTGTGCACATGCATTCTGTTGAATTTGAAAATTCGAATGAAGTTAGCATTACACTGTAATAATAAACTATTTGTTTTAACTTGATAAAGTTAGTATCTGGGCTGCCTTAAAATTTTAACTGAAATGAATTTGAAAAGACAAGTTGAGGTAAGTTTGTAATTGATTGAAAACATTGATTCAAAACAATGAACTTTTCTATTAAAATATACTTGCTATTTATTCAGTTGTACTGGAGAAAACATGTTTTTAAGACACTGACTCTTCAGTCACACTGACAAACATAATATATAATACAGAATTTAACATTTATTATAATCATTTAACTTTTAATTAACTAATTCAATAATAACCTTCATTATAACAGCATTTGTATTATTGTGAAAAAAAGCAACTATGACTGATCTTAAAGTGTTTTTGCGACACACAAATTTTCATCATATATGTTTTCTTCAAAGTATTAAATAAATGGGTCTCATAAGAGACACACATTGCATACTGTGAAGTATGCTAATATGCTAATCATATTTTGTTAATAACTTTAGGCTATTACAAGGAACTTTCATATTGTGTAACATTTCCCCCACCATAATAATAACAACAACAACAACAACAAAAAAAAGAATCATGGTTGTTTCTTAAAAATAAAATAAAATCAATTCAAAAATATCCTCCTGCTTCATTTTAACTGGTTAACATACCTCTCACAGTAACTTGCCAGTGAAAATGTAACCACAGGCGTGTTTCATCAGATTTCACACTGGTGGCAGGCATTAAAAATAACTATAGAAATAGCCAGTCTTCTTGCTGAGGGTCTTGTTAGCTTATGTAGGTCATATAGAGGCACAGTATTAAACTGAGACTGTTTCATAACCAGGTAAAAACTCCTTGCAGTGGCTTTAATATGTTGTTATTGCATGAGATATTGTTCGTTCTTGTACATTCCTGGTACTACATGGAGGAATTAGTGCATGAAGTTAGTGTGAATTCATGTGCCCTCACTATAAAGTGTTAGGCTTTGTTGTTTAAAGGCTCTGCATTGATACTTTTTCCTTGCCCTGTTCTGTTAGCTGTTAGTTACTACAGTGCAAATATGGGACAGCAGAAGAACATAGAAGTAACACACAGGTTTCTTTTCTCTTCCTCTTAGCAGGAAAGGTCTTTTTTATCTTCACCGTCTGTGAAATATGGAGCAGTTTATTGTATTGCAAGGATGTGACACATTTATGAATTTATATAGAGAGGATATTTATGGAAACAGATGAAAGCGCTGTAAGTCATGGAGGGAAATTGCGTTAAAAAGACCACATTTGTGGCCACCGTATTAATATATCATTTGAGCTGCAGCAAAATGCAATCACAGAGACCCAAATGTTCTTTGTTTCATGAGTGCCCCCTGAAAAAATTACTTTAGTGCTTTATCTTGGGATCCCTGAGGGGCAGAATAGATGCCAGGTCACTTTGAACCAATTTTTATCTCTTTTAGTTTTTGCACAGTGGAGAATAGATGATACTTATTCGAGTTCCTCACATAAAATAAAGCATATACTGACCTTTTTGTTGATATCATAAAAATACAGTATGGTCCATTACGAAGCCTAATACCCCATGGACTCTCTGGCAGGCAGGGATTTTTCTTAACTTCTGTATATAACCTGGCTCTTTTTCTTCTCTGCTAATATTTCTCTATTGCCACGGTTGACAGAGGAGAGGGATGAGCGGGAGCCCCAAAGACCTGATGTAAACCGATTTGTTGGCAACTTTATTTGTTTGATTGATTGATTATATTTTCTTCTTCTGCCCTCACAATTTTGAATCGTGACAGGCAATTTTGTTTTCTTATTTGATTGAATGTTTGATTTTATTTAGTGTCATAAGTTTAACCATATGACAGCAGTGAAATATTCACATTTCATTTGATAGTTGTCACCACCCTACAATAACATCTTGTTTTAGAGTGCATTATATTGCAACTTGTCTCATATTTGTTTTTTTGCTGTAATGAATTGCATTTCCAAAGTAATGGATGATGGATGAGTCACTGAATTCCACTTGTTCACTTTTCACCATGTATTTTCTCATTTTTGTTTCCACATTACACTAAATATCAAGTAAACTGCTGGTTGCATAATACTCTCAGTGGTGACTGGTTTACTAGTACAGTATTATACTGAAGTTACAACTTGTTTTTTTTTCAGTTTTTAAATGTTTTTTTTCAATGTTATAGAGTATTCAGATATTTCATATGTATTTCCATTGAAACAAACAACTTACCATCCTTTTGTTGAGTTATGGAAGAGGGAGTTTGTGTTTTGTTTGTCCTTGTTTCCCTCAAAGAATTAATAAACTCAAAACCTGACTTAATTTTCTGGGTTGTTTTTGACATTTAAACATTTTTTTTTTTTTTTTTTTAACAAATCATTAATTCACACTTGGTCTTGAATGACAGCACTTATTGCTAATTTTCACTGTAGTCTTGTAATACAAAATAACACTGACATGCAAACTAGAAACACTGCAGAGATGATCTGTCACATATCAAGATTGTAAAAGCCCTTGAAAAATATGCACTTATTAAGATATTTAGGTTCAGGTTGTTCATTGTGATTTATTGTATTATTGTATTATATATAACTGTAAAAACAATTTATTTTCCTTTGGTCCTGGAAGCCAATTTTAGTGTTAAGTGTGAATTTAACCCTTAATTTTCACTGCGGTCCTTGATGGAATACAAAATGACTGCAAATTGATATACAACTGCTAAAAATGCAAACTAGAAACACTGTCAGACTGTCTAAAATAGATTTTCTGTCACATGAAAGGTTTGTGAAAACACATTAGGAATAAACATGCAAGACACAGAACGACATATAATTTGAGGCAGGCTGTTTATTTTTGACGTCACTGACTACAGATCAGCATGTTAAGTATTTTTCATCAATAATTTATTCACTGAATATAAACAAGAGCCCTCCTTGATATACAGAGCATTCTTAACAGTGACCAGCTTTCCAATCAGTAATTATTTTATTGTATAAAGAATTGCAATAAGAATTCAGCTTCATTTAGCTGTGGATAAAAGTGTAAGTAAAACATGGGTAGCACTTTATCGTAGCCATCATTAATAAATGGTGAATTAATGGTTAATTAAACTCAGCTAAAGAATGCATGTTTTGTATTTGGTGGCATCTAGCAGTGGGCTTGCAGACTGCAAACACCTCGTCTCACTTTCCCCTTGCAAGTATGTAGGACGCAAAACATGAAAGCCAATATTTAAAGCCAGCGTTTGATTTGTCTACTATAAAAACATGGCAGTGCAGCATGGCCCTCTGTAGATATCGTTGGTTTTCTAAGGTAAAAAAAATACAACAATTCTTATTTTCAGGTGATTACACACTAATCAAAACATACTTGAGTATTATATTAAATTTCTTCCATTTTATACCACTTTCATCCCCCCAAATCTTACACACATTTGCCACACCATTAATAGTTGCTTTGCTCAAACAATGAAATTATCATAAATCATGTTTGGTTAAACTATGGCTATAATTGTAGAAATTGTAATCTATAATAAAAATTATAAATGTAATATATAATAAAAATTCTAGCTGATTCTGACTAGATTAGTAAATTAAATTAAATTATTATTGCAGACATAATAAAAAAATCTCTAACAATGTCAGTTCTAGCATTACTAATAATTAGCAAACATTAATTATCATCTCATTTTTGAAATAATTATTAACTGAAGTTTAACTATCAATTTACCATTTCTTAATGATGGTTATTGTTACCAAAACCTGGAATATGCTGATAAAAGCACAAACTGCACTGCAGACAGACTGTAGACTATAATAAAAATATGCCGCTGATGGACAAAATATCAGGTTGCAATTTTATTGTTTTTTCTCTCCACAAAGTTTTTCACATTTAATATAGATCAACATTTGTCATCAACCATTTATTCAATGAATATAAACAGGACATTGCCTCAAAATACATTACATAGCATTCTTAACAGTGAAATAACCATTAATTAAAGTTTAATTAAGCATAAATACCATATTTTAATGATTGTTATTACAAAGTGTTACCAAAACCTGTCTTCTTAATGGAATACAGAACTATTGTTATGCAGCTGCTAGAAACACAATCTAGAAACACTGTGGACAGACTTCACAAACATTGTAAAATTGTAATGAAAATATACAGCTGTTAGACATGAAATATCAGATTGCTGTTGTAATATTTTTCCACAGTTATTTAGTCATACAGACAAGATACCTGCTCAGCCTATCTATGTAGTATTCTTAACAGTGTCTATCTACATGCATTATATGTAAAACTGGATTCACTCAAAAAGTCTCCTGAAAAAGCTTTTTTTGGCAGGTGACATATTGAATATCGGAGGAGTTTTCCTATTCTTAACTTTCATGGGGGTCCGCTTCAGAGGTATGACCTGTCGAGGTGGGGTCGTCTCCTGGTAGGGCAGTCCTCCGTGGTCCAGGCAGAAGTACTTTTTGCTGCCCTGCGAAAGCCTGAGCAGCAGGGTTTCAGACAGCTCCATGCACTGGGCATGGACCCAGTGCCCCCCCTCCCCTCGGGAGCAGAAGATCATGGCTGGCCGGTGGAGCTCGGTGGAGTAATATGGCTGCCATGTGTTGGGGTCCACCTGACAGCTCAGGCAGCATTTGATCCAGTAGCCTGTTTGTGATTCATCCTCCTCGTCATCCTCGTTGTATATATCCCCTTCTCCGTCACTGCTGTCCAACAGCTCATGAGGCTCACGACCAAAGTAGAGCTCCTCAGAGTCTTCAAGAGGAGTGGAGTCGTCGTAATCTGTTGATTCCTGGCTGCAGCCCTGGAGTCCGTCTTCCTCTTTGCCATCTCCTTCTGTCTGGAAGTTCACCTGATAGAAGTAATGCATCTCTTGTTGGGATGGTCTTCCTTCTGTAGGGACACCAAGAAGGACACTTCCTTCTCCAGCACTGCCACCAAACCAAGTGCGACTATGGACGATATCTGGGATCCACTTAGGGGCCTCCACGTGCTCAAAGCGGATCCCCTTCTCATCCAGAATCACAGCGCTGCACTCCATCCTCTTCTGAGAGTCTGCCTGGTAGCCACCTAGAATGATATATCTGTGAGCGGGACCTGTGCGAGTGATTATGGCACTAGAGATTGATATCCCAGTGTCTAGAGTCTCACAGGAGAGAAGGGGGCTGCCCTGCAGGAGCTCAACATGCAGCCGGAAGAGTCGAGGAGGGCGGGAGTCAGACGTGAGCGAGTGACCGCCAATGAAGTAGACGCAGTCCTCTCTGGCGAGGGCCAAATGGAAAGACTGTCCATCGCTGAGCTCAGGTAAAGTGTGTGCGGAGGAGCAGCCGAACTCCAAGTCGAACAGGAACACCTGAGGAGGACAGTCGACCACACTGTTCCACGTCTCTGTGGTGCGCTCTCCTGCGGGCATGTAAGATCGACCGCCAAACAACACGCAAGCTGTTTTCCCGCGGCTTTGAACCATGCTCATCGTGTGGCCGTATCTGGCTCCTGGAACCTCTCCCACCAGCTCTTTCTCTTTGCAGCCCAAGGTCAGTTTACGATTGCAGCCACGGCTGTCCACAGTCAGCATATACAGGCTTGATGAGATCTCGTTGTTCGGGGTGCGGCCACCGTGGATGAGATAACTCTCTGGAAGCCCATCATAGGGGTCGAGGCGGCAAACAGCTGGACAACGTAATGGTGGAAGGTAGCATGAGTCATTGGAAAAGGAGATGGCCCTCAGCTTCATCTCACTTTGCTTCAACCGGACCCCAAATACACCGGTTGGACACGAACGCTTAGGCCAACCCTTCTGGCCAAACAGGAGAACTTCACCGTCCAGCTGCAGCAGAGAGCAGCCAGGCTGCAGGAGGCTTGCACAGTTCACTGGAGTTAATGGCTGCAGGGTCATTTTACTGGCAGGTGCCTGCGTCAAAACAGAACACAAAGACACAAAACAAAACATGACAGTCAGCTGTTGATTGTTTTCATTCAGGGGTTTTAAATTTTTACTTCCTGTTTATTACAGTAACACCTGCAGGACCATAATCCACATCATCATAATATGCACAATGTATAAATAAGGGCATTTCATTTTCGAGTCCATTCAATTTTAGTAGACTTTATTGGTATGTGTTGTCAGAGCATAATTATAAAATTATTATAATAAAGAATATTAAAGAATTAAATCAACAATAATAATGTAAATATCAATAGGAGTTTGAAACAGTCAGTTAAATACTCATTGGCTATTTCAATATTCGTAATGGATTCTCTTTGAAATCAGATAAAACAAGCCTATGTTTGCATTTTTTGCAAGCAAAGTTACAATGAGTAATCCATGTGACAGTTAATAAGGGAGAGATTTATTTACATAAATGTTTTTTAAAAAATATATTTTGTGGTAATTTTGGTGGAAAGTACTATTACCGAAAGCAACTACTTTTGTTCAGAGGGGCCTCCAAAATCATCAAAAATATTAAAGTTCCTCATTGTACCTCTAATAAAATAAAAAAGGAATGAAGTACATAAATGAAATTAAATATACCTTATCTAATTAATATTAGTAATCAAGCTATTATTCAAACATATCAAGCTATCAGTAAATATGTGATTTCAACAATAAGAATGGGAATAAATGAATAAATGTTAGTATTAAGGATAACCTTTAATCTATCAATAACATAGAAAAACAAACAAGCAAACAAACAAATGGAGATGGTGGCAGTAGGTTGAATATAGTATAAATTATATAATACAGTAAAATTTATATGTCTGTGCCCAGTGATAGTTTCTTTTGTATTGCAGGAGGCGACATGTTTGACAGCCAACACTGCACATGACTTCTTTTCCCCTAGAATGAAGGATAATTCCTCCCTTTCTGTTAAACTCTGGAAGTCGGGACAATATTTTTCAAATTTTGGAAAGAATTCCTCTCTGATATTTATGTTGTTTTGACATTGTGTTAAAAGTGAATTTCTGCCTCTGCAGCTCCTTCATCACACTGACAGCACAGTCTGTCTTCTCTGGGCAGCCAGGTGGTCACTCTGTACAATGTCAATGTCTTTCTCAGGTGTGTAAAAGTTCTGTGTTTAGGCCGTCTGTCACAGTATACCAATATAGATGTAGTATAATAGAGAAATATTAGTGGTCATAATAAAGGAATTAAATTTCAATAAAACCAGTGACAAAGCTTTTTAGAAATACTACTACTAACAACAAGACAACAACAACACAATAACTACTACTACTGATTATTATGTTCATATGAAAAATAGAGTTTACAGTGAAAATCGTAGGATGCAAACTGAACTTTTAAAAGACCCATTTTGCCAAAATATTACATGTTGAGGATGTGGTGCACACTGACACACCTACCCACACCTGTAACTACAACTATTACTACGTTGCGATCTGAAAATCAGAAAATTATTTAATCTCTTAATGTCTTTAAATTATTAAATACAACACTGTTTATCTGCACCAGGGATCTGAACTGTTTCACCATAAATGCATCATGACTTTCACTGTGCTGATGCCCTTCTCATTTTTTTTTCGCCCCTGCTCCTCAGATAGTCTGAGTCTGCCACTGCTGCTGCTAGTGTTTGGCATCCCAAAATAACACTGTGTCAGATCAGACAGCAGCAACAATATCTAATCACACACACACAATTCAGAGAGGAAAAATGACCTTTGTATGGGGTCGCTTTATCACTGTCAACCACAAACAAAACCTCATATAAACTTTCAGTCTTTGAATCAGAGCCTTAAACGGTGTATTTTACCACAGCATGAAACACAAACACTTCTAAGCAGCTGCCTCACTGAGTCATTTCTAACTTTCTGGGAATGTTTGCAAGGTGACAGTAGCACTCAGAATGATTTTCCTGGAAAATTGGTTACAATCTGGTACAACAGTGTCAGTAGCATTATGAAATGATGGACCAATGGCACAGTGGGGACACTGCGTATCAGGTATTTTAGGTATATATAATGTGGATTCTACCTTTGAAAGGAAGATGCATTCAAATAAAATTATGAAGTCATTTTTCAATTTCCAGTTTTGGTTGGACTGAGCCATCTGTTGTGTCATCATTACTTCATCATTGTATAACAATACATGCATTAGTTTTAACAGCAACATTAATACTGTTATGGACAGTATGAGTCACTTGAATACAGACAGTTTTTACTATATTTAACAGCAGCATAAACCCTACAAGTCAGCTGAAGGCAACAGCAGAACCATATTGATTAAAAAAAAGCCTGAGAACTCTTCACTCTTCCAGTAATTTAGAATTTTAAATTTGCTTACCTTACAGACAGTACTAGGACGCAGTGCTTTGAGCTGACTTCAGTGTGAATCTTACAGTCACTAAAATGAACCTAAATCACTCTTTATCTATCTGAACTTTGACAAAGGCAGACAGCGTCACAGTTTGTGAAGCTTCGTTGACTCACAAACACTTCCAGATCTTGAGGTTAACAGTCTGTGACTGCAGCTCACTGGCAGGTGTGCTGCCTGAATGCATTTACTGAGTCACTTCATTGATATCACTGGATATCAGTTATACTAAAGAAGGTACAACTGGCTGCTGTGAGACTATTGACTGCTGAACAATCATAACCTGTGTAATACCTTGAGAAATTCAAAAACTGTGTATTATATGCATTTTTTTCTCATGTTAGCTGAAGACATTTGAACATCAGATCCAAAAGAAGAAGGACACGCTGCTTTGTTCTGCTTTACCACAATGCTTTCTTTTAGGGGAATGCATTTTTTACATTAAATTAATAAACTGAATAAACATCTAAAACTGGCCTAATTAAGTGATACAGTAGAAATATATAATTAAAATTGATGCTCATAACAGATGGTGCAAAACATGACCTACATTGTGGAGGAGAGGCATGATGACTACAATGTTTGGAATTAGCCCAACATAGTACTATTGGTTCTTTTTATTGTCGTAACAAGACCCACCTCTGATGTGTGATCATCATCATCATCATCATTTTATTTATTTAAATCCTCAGAAAAAACATCGAAGGAGAACTCTCATTTACAATAGTGCCAAGGTACGGATAGACATTTAGAAAAGACACAACTAAAATCATCAAAGAAAGCTTGCAGGTAAGGAAAATATGAATAACGTTAAAAAGTAAAGGTATTGACAAGACAAATAAATACTTAAATAATGAAAGCAATTAAAACATTAAAAGCAATAACAATTACAATCAATAAAGTTATTAATTAAACTTTAGTATTGTTTTAGTGGCATTAAAATATATATAAATAAAGCTTTTTGAAGCAAATTCCAAATATACAGTCATTGCAACACATTCACCAACTTAACGAGACAAAACTGAAAAGAGTATTTGAAAAAAATAATCAACCATAATATCTCAATTATCATATTAACAGATGAAGGTGCAAACGTTTTAAACTGTTAATTTGCTTTTAGCTAAATTTGAGTTCATTAATATGCTTCCCACAGTAATTTAGAAATTGAACATCCTGAAATTCCTTAAAATCTCATAATTAACTAACCCTGGTTTCTGAAATAATTTCTTTTCACAGTAGTTTATTCACTAAGGACAGGACTCCTAATTCACTAGATCTTTCTAAAGCTGATTACAGGCTCTAATTAAACTTTAATTATGAGGCAGTATATAATGATCTTTGATTGGAATAAAAAAAAAAAAAAACAAGTCAAGGGCAAAACTTCAAATGTGAAAGCAGAAATATTTATTTGAGCACTGCTCCACATACTTCTATAGGTAAATTTGCTGTTATGCAGCCCAGATTCACATTTTCAGCTTTAAGCTGTTTTCGTATCTGATGTCTCTGCTATTCCCTTATTTTTCCTGAGCTTTGCCTTCATTTTAAGCATTTTGCCTCTCATTTTCCCTCACGGTTGGCACCAAAAATGATCTGATCCTTTACACACTTGTCAGTCTGCTCTTATAGCTAACCATATACACATTAGTTGCAGCCTGCCTTGTGCATAAACACTCACCTTCAGTGCTGAATGACATGTTGTATCGAGAGTGTGAGTCATTAATTCTCACAGTGCACTGAACCTAATGCATTATCATAGTATGATGCTGTTTCACGAGGGGCAACAAAGGAAAAACAAAACATCACTCCTAAACAACGATGAATACATTGTAGCAGCTGGTTAAGTCTGAAATTCCTTTGCATATCATACATTTTAAAGACTTGACCTACTGTATGTAAAAGCAGATCTCCTATACGAGTGACACACACATGCACACACACACACACACACACACACACACACACACACACACACACACACACACACACACACACACACACACACACACACACGCCTAAACACCTAGAGAAAAACTGAGCTGGCAGCAGATGTCTACCGACTCATTAGCATAATGTTTTTGTGCACCGAGCGGCTGAGAGAAAACTTGAGGAGTGTGCAAAACAAAGAGAGAAACCACAAGTGCCTGGAAGACCGTTACAGCTTGAAAACACAAAACAGCAGAGCACCTGTGTGTCTAAACTGATGCTTACAGGGCTGAGTGGAAGAGAAAAGAATTTACTCTTGTTACTAGAGAGGATATAACGCATGAATTCAGATGTCAGTGGGATATGCAGAATGGGTTTTTCTTCTCTTTATTTTTTTGTTCCATCCGTAAGAATTCAGCCTTGGAAAAATAAACCTTTCTAGTCACCTCAAGGCATCCACATAAAGCGCTGTTGAAAAGTGCTGCTGCCTGCTATATGTAGCCACAGCTGGGACGGTGCAGAGAGTGAGTAGGAGGCACAGCAGTGTGTGACAGACCCCAGGCCATGCAAGGATTTGTACATAATTGATAGAACAAAGTAATTAGAATCTATGGTAGCACCTGTTTCTGTCCCTTGTAATGTATCACTACCTGACTGCTGCTACCCTGAAGCGGGGTTTTGACGGATGATGCGGTGACAGCTCTGATGTTCTGACGATCACTGTGCAGTGGTGTTTATCACTATTTAATGTTACGGTAATTGCTCCCCTTGTGGTGATTGGTACTGAGTGCCAGTGGGGAACTTCCACCTCACTGTGGTTAATATTGCTGCGGTACGGTGGTTATCATTTGGTGACGGGTGATCTGTAATATCACAATTCAGTTTTTGCATTCAGATTCATTTCCTTTCACAGTGTAACCCTACCTCCTAAAATATTATGTTCACATATTGCTAGTTTGCAAATTCATTTAATAGAGAAACTTAATGCCTCAGAGTTTATTCTATTTGTTAATATAACAAGGAAACATTTTTATTGAATATATCCACATACAGTTCTGTGGAGTTCCATACCAGTATATATCAGTATTGACTATTACAGTGGTGCTTAAATAAAAATGTTAATAAGACACAAATTATTTACACAAATCATAATCCAGTGCCTTTGTACCTACCCTTTTGAACAGACTCTCTCTTGATTCTTTTATATCTCTATATCTCTGTATAGTTTGTTTTCTAAAAAAAGAGAAAGAAACTATAAGCAATAAGCAAAGTTTAAAATGGATTTTACAGATAGCATTTTTATTTATATAATCTTTTATAAATATTGCAGTAATGTTGTTATTGTGAAGTATTTTGACCAGAATAAATCTGATATTGTGACAGCCCTGAAGAGGATCCTCAACCTCTGTAGGTATAAACAGCTCATTCTAAGGTAATGGAATTACAAAATTTCTTATTTTCAGATGATTATATGTTAATAAAAACATATTTCTGAATATTATATTCCATTTCTGCCATATTCTGCCAACAAATACCCAAAAATCTTAAATACTGGACCTTTAAACAGTAACGTTTTTGTGTTTATGTTTAAGGAACTCAAAGCATTAGGTTAAACCTGCACTAATTTCTAATATTTTTTTTTAAATTAACAATTAAAAAAATACTACACATAATATGCTTGTAGGGATAAAGGCACTGATAATTATCATCCAACCCTACAGGTCCCATTTCAAAACTTTCAGTCTGTTTTTTGCTTTGTTGTTAAGTCTATAAATTGTTTAATGTGAGTTGCAGAGTTTTGGAGATATTGGCTGTAGAGATGTCAACCTTCTCTCCAGTATAATGGAACTAGATGACACTCAGCTTAACGTGCAAAAGCATTTGAATGTCTCTTTCCAGAAATCATGACCTGGTTACTCAAGATAAACCACAGACCTTGTTGTGAGCAGTTTCATGACTCATATTTCTATGGAGGAACTGTCCCTTTAATGTTTTGGTTCACTCTCATCACTCTCATCAACCTTGTTTCCAGTCACAGCAGGCAGCTCATCTCTGTGAAAAAGCTCTGATAAACCAAATGTGTGCAACCTGCCCAGCACTGAACAACAGACAGATAAGTTTGGTGAATAGGTAGCGACAATAGTGGACCATTTCGCATTTAAGAGCTTAAAGAAGAGTGAATATAAGTCTAGAAGTCTGGGTTCTGAAAGCGGTGAGGCATACAGCCACTGCAGGGGGTAGGGGGGTGGATGACCAGAGGAAAAATACAGAGTGAAGTTGCTTGAATATGATTTATGCAGGGACAATAACCAAACAAGAGTTTGCTGATGCTATTGCGCTGACCTATTCCACTGAAATTCAACTTCCTTTATCATTGTTAATGATTGATAAAACTGGGGGTGAAGCTTGTGTGTGTGTGTGAACTTTTTTTCGGCTTCTTTCTGAAGGCGGTCATGCCAGAAAAAGTTTGACAAGAAACACAACTCCAGTCAAGTGCTTATGTTTGCTTATGTTTCTGAGTGTATTAATAGGCAACTCTTTGCTTGTATTTTAGTCCCTCCAGGATTTTGTAGGCTTTTTTTTTTAGGATAGTTGCAGCCTTAAATGCTTGATTTCATGGCAGCTTTTCTAAAAACTTGTCATCCATCTTTTGGAATTAAACTGTGAGAGCAAGTGAAAACTGAAAGAAAAAAGAAAAAGAAACAACCTTTGTGATTCATTATTATTATTATTATTATTATTATTATTATTATTATTATTATTATTATTATTATTATTATTATTGTTATTATTTATATAATTCATTCAAAATCAAAGCCGACTTGTTCCCAGGAGAATTCAAGCACACTATTCTGAGTGTTCTCAGCAACCTTCTCAAAAATGCTCAGGAATACAAAAAATCTGACAAAATATACTTTATTTGTAAATGAAGAAATGCACCAGGGGGGCATTTTGTAAAGAAGCAAAATCTGTGGGTGGGGGGGACTGTGACAAAATTGCAAGGATGTGGAGTGGTTGAATTTGCATGAATTGTTTCCAGGATCAGAACATCCTGGAAGGACTGACATCTTAGCGATATCGACTGTATAAGGTGATAATGTTTCAAAAGTGTATGCATAGCTTGTTGTGCTGCCCCCAAACACAAGAAATCAATTTATGCAGGTTAAAATTTTGGAAAAGTCAAAACTCGCTTGAAGCACTGACTATTTAAATATACATAAGGAAGTGACTTTTCTGATAAAAGCCTGACCTTAAATGTCTCAGTAGCCTAAAGCTAATGTGTCGAAACAGGGTAGATAAAGCCTTACATCAAAGTACTCTGTCTTGTATTTGCACTTACATGTGTATTGTAAGTCCACAAACTACCCTCATAGTATTACTGCTGTCTGACTTCCTGAAATGGAAAAAGCACTGCCAATTCACACAATCCATGAGCAGTATGTTTCCTCAAAAACATTCTTGCCAAAGCAAATCACTCATATATAAGTGAATTTTGTAAGGAATAGCGTTGTTGAATCCACAGTGCCCCTTGCACACTCAACGTTCCTTTGTTCCAAATCCCTCTTCCTCTTTTATCCAGTTCCTATTGTTCTTGGATTCCCTGCTCCACTAAACGTGTTTCTCCTCTGTTGTCCTCCCTCTAGGTGAGCAGAAAGGTTTGGATGCTGTGGTACATGGCAGGATGCCAGTCGTGCAGACTGCCTCGGATACGCTGGCACCACACCAGATGCTGGTGGAAGCCCTGGAGTCTTTCTGCAGCTCCTCTGAGCACTTCTAGGTCTGCTTCATTTAACTGTCTTCAGGACAGTGTCACAGTTCATGGGTTGTGACTGTTATATGTTGAACAGGCGACCTGAAGCCATGTTTTAAGCTGATAAGCTCAGATCTGCCCTCACCCTGCCTCTACCATCTCCCTACAGGGAATACTGTGAGTAGACACATGAGTGCGGCCCTGCAACTTAACTCGCTCCCGAGGGAGATGGAGGGATCAGGAGACAGAGGAGGAACAGAGCGGTCAGAGCGCAGAGGGAGTGAGATGTGACAACAGCAGGACAGCTTGGTGGCTGGATCTCGCCTGTGGATCAGGTTGAGGTCAGCCGCTTGTTGATCCTCCGCTGCACCCTGGAAGCTTGATGGATAGAAGCTTTGAGTGAGAAAACCTGCAGAGAAGTTTTCAATCACTCTGAATCCCCCTGTTGAATAACCCCCTCCTCTCCTTCACCTGTCTCTGTGCTTTCCTCCTTTATCTCTGTCTGTCTCCTCCAGTTTATTTCCACAGTCCTCCCCCATTGCAGCGAGCCTCGATTTTCTTTAAGCAAATGGCCGCACTGTTTCAGCGCAGGGGAGTTTACTTCAGATGTGTACACTGAAGCATGAACAGGACCTCAGGCAATGCCAGCTATTGATTTTGCCATGATTCTGATTAGAGGGCTCCCTGTTGCAATCGATACCATACATCAGTGAACTGCACAGTGAAACTGATGGTCTCAGATAGGATCCCATATTTGGCTTACAATTAATCACGCCTTTGATTATTTTTAAGATTAAAAAGGCAGCTGAGTGAGCCCAAGATCCCTTAGCATAAAAACCAGTTCAGCATGAGAGGCCCTTGACTGTCCAAACACGTTGGACATCGAATGTAACAACTACAGTCAATAACACCACTTGATCATCATGATTAAATTTTATGGGCTGCTAGACACTGTACACTGTACGATAAGAGTATGATGAAAGATATTCCTCTCACACAGCTCTCTTTCACTGAGAGTCTTATCTTATTGTAATGAATGATGGCGCTGCTGGTTTGACAGGTAGCAGCTGTGGGAATTAATGCTACAGCGCCGGAGGCGAGGCTGGAGGTCCTGATTTTGCACCAAGTATTATTTACAAGGTATAATGGAGATGGTATTTATTAAGTAAATCATTTATAATTTCAATTCGGATATATTTTGTATTTGTAAGAAGATGGAGCTTTTGAATGTGGTGGAACGAAAACTTCTCCGTCAATTTGAAAACTGGCATATCAGTGGCATCTTATTATTTTAAATCTGCTCAATCAATATTCTGTATATTAACAATGGATCCAATGACTATGTGTAATATGAAAAGTGTCCATCCTAGTGACAAACCAAGAATTATTACGCAAACTGGCAGATCCTCTCAGCCTAGTGTCATTCAGCACATTATTTTTCAAAACAGTTTTACAGCACTCGACTTTAATGTTTTGGGTCAGTCTCACTGCTTTCACCAACCTGGTTCTGAAAATCCCACTGTTCACTACTTTCCCAGCACCTCATTCAAATACAAAGTTAACAATTAGCTGGTGAACATAGTGGGACATTTATTGGCTAAAGGCTCATATTGCCCTAAATAGTAAATAGAGACCAGAAACAGAGCTAAAGGGAAAGTGAATATTGGACCTACATTCACCAGAGACAACAAATGGATGGATTTCTATAATAAATTTTGTCACAAACATTCATAGTCACCACGGGATAAATTGTAATAAATTTATATTAATCAATATTTTAATTAGGCCTAAACTTTAATTTTAGATCAAATGCAAAAATGATAGTTAGCTGGTGACAATGGCAAATATTATACCTGCTGAACATCAGCATGTTACCATCGTCATTGCCAGAATGTTATCATGCTGACATTCACATTTAGGGCAAAGCACAGCTGCACTAAGTGTATGTCAACAGAACTCACTGTTGCCACATGGAAAATACAGCAGTATTTTACTGGAGCTTTAAAATTATTGTGTAGCCAGGACACTACAGCGACGAGCAAAACTGTGCCATGTGCACCATATTATATGGATACTCCATCGTCTGAACAAGATGGCAACTGTTGCTTCACACCACAGTCAACTGTAGCTATCACACAATCACTCCTTCCTCTCTTATCCGTTTTTATCCGACAGACTGCGTCGCTGCTTTGCCAGCTGCTTGATCAGTGTGGTGCTGCTATGAAGTCTGATCACTAGCGCGGATGGGATGGGTGGCTCTCAAATCTCAAAGAAGGTTTTGTTGTGGCTTTATTGAAATGGAACAATTTTTGGAATTATTGATCATATATTGTACAATTGTTAAAATGATGGTACAAATCCGATAATCGCTGCATGGCAACACTGCTAGTCTGTCTGTCTGTTAGTCTTGTTATATGAAAGAGTTTTACTTCAAGCAGCAAGAGTTACTGAGATGAGTTTTTAACCTGTATAACAGCCCTCCTTTGAGAAATGTTCTGTTTCCACTCAAACCTCTCTCCCTGTGTCTCATCAGAATTCAGATTGGCATATTAACGCAGGTGTTCTTTGGGAAGAGCATAGTAATGACATTCTTGTTATTCTAAAATAAGGTTGTTTAATTGTGCGTATGGATCTTCATTAATATCAATTTATCCTCATTTTTTTCTGATTATGCTGGAATTAGAGAGGTAGGAATTTGCCATGCTGTATTGATATGAGGCTTTGAGATGGCCACAATGCTATTTCACGGAGAATGGTTCTTTTAATCGAGGCTCTGCTGTAAATTACATTCACTGAGTTTTAAAAATTTGCACAAAAAAGAACGGGAAACTCAATAAAAGTCAAATGTTTTTTAATCCAAGGAAGTATAGGCAACAGTTCCTCAGTGAGCCTTTGAAAGGCATTTATGTGTCAACCTTTAATTTAGTAGAATATAGATAATATTAAATGCATATAATGTGCGTGATTAAGGAAGTCATTTCCCTTTAAATGGTCTATATTACCATTTTTATGGATAATCAACATGCAGATTGCGTAGCTGTCCTGCTGTTAGCTCTTCTCGTTTTTTATTCTCGATGCACCTTCCATACCAAAGCTCTAACCTTGATCACAGACTTAAAAGCCAATATTACAATAATTCATTTATTGTGAGTGCGTTTAGCTCATACGTGTTCTGCGTAATGTTGACCTGCTCAATCAACAGCATGTGTGTGATTTGATGTTGAGTGTTTGACACAGCAGAGTGGAGGGCGAGGATTTTTGGAGTGGTGGGGGTCGTCTCTGTATAATCTCTGCCAAACGGTACAGAAGTGATTTGGCTGTTGATTCTCTGTTGCCACTCAGAGATGCTGACATAATGGAATGGCTTACTGTGAACTCCCACCTTGATTAGCATGTGTAATTATAAATATGCTGCAGTAAGCGTAAAATCAGAGTGAAAGGAGGCGTTCTGGAAAGTGGCTGTGTCTCTTTGACACTTAGCGGCCTGTAATTGCCTCTACCACACAATCAATGACTGCTCAGCATTTGGCATCTGGATGAATCAGCCTGTCTGGATTATTTGGGGAGATTTAGGCCAAGTTTTAAGTGTTAGGTTCAGTTTCAATAACTTATAATCAGCACTCACATCTGAACAATTCTTCAACCACTGCACACAGTGTATATACTGTACACACATATATGTATGCATATAATGAAATTATGGTTTTGTATGTAGATGTGGTAAATGTGGTTACAGTGACACCTCCTACTTGATGTAGTCTAGACAGAAAGCAGTAAAACAGATGAAAAATATCAATCTAACCAGCTATTTTTAATGAAATAAACTATTAAATCCTGTTGCATGAGACTTAGATTTTTTAGACTACATAGTGTTGCTTTCAAGATGCTTGAAAATTTCATGCAATTTACCACCTGCAGCGAGTTGTGTGAAAGTCACCATATAAAGCCAGCCCTAAGAATCCACCTATCAGCCCAGTAATGGCTCGTGCTGCCAGTCATGGATGGGTGACGTGTTGAGAATAAAAATGAGAACAATGATATTCCATTTAGTATGACATGATGGACGACAACCAGCGCTGAGTGAGGGACACCCCATGATACTCAGATACACAGACTAGCATGTCAGAGTTTGCACAGTATGACACTTCTCCCTCCTCCTTGATACTGTTTATTCCTACCAATTCCTCCCCCGTGTCAATTTCCCCACCTTACCATCTGCGGTTGTGGGTGTCAAACATGTAGTGCGTAGCTACCTGCAGACTAAACCATGTTAAGAGCTGATTGTCTAGTCTGGCTCATGAAAATTACAGTACAGTCTAGAGGGGGCTTGCATAGCATGTATGCCAGATACAGTTTTGTCTGTGATGTAATTTTTGTGTGTTTTGCTGCGGGTGTGATGAGCACTGAAATTGGCTGCAGTTATAAAGTGCAGATGAGTCCAAATAGTGATGTAAAAATGTAAGTTTTGAAGAGCGGAAATTCTGAATAAACATGAGCAGAAGTTATTGTATTGTCTGTGTCTGTGCTTTATCTCTGCTTCTGTCTGTGGTGGCTCTGTGGATGCAGCAGCCCGGAAGCCATTTTTAAGGCAGACAGCTCATCAAGAGGAGTGACAAGGGAGACTAACAATACACTTCATACTTCAAGGTGAAAAGGTGCATATACTCTGAGCTTATCATGACACAATCCACCCATGCATCTATCCATCCATCAGTCTAAGCACAGCAGCCAAAAATGTCCTGATTTATCTCCTTCCCCACTAATCTCCTCCAGCACTTTCTGGGGATCTCCAGGTGTTCTTGCAGGGGGATGTGCTGCTGTGTTTCTTGGATCTCCTCCCAGTAAGCAGTTCCTGGTCCACCTCCTCTGGAGACTCTTCGGTCTGTCATGATCACCATAGTCTGACTCACTGGATGTAGCCTGCCACCGGCTTCCTATTTAATGCGGCCTTCTCCTACCCTTCTGCTATCTTTGTGTTACCATTTTCAAAATCTCTGTCACTATGGGAAACAACAATGTCCAAGACAACAGCTGACATACTCAAAATGGCAAGTTACCCCAACCCTAAAAGCTCATTTATACCCCCTTTACATAAATAGATATGTCCCTTTCAAACATTGTAACCGTCACTGATGAAATACTTCCATGTGCTCTTTGCAAGAAGTGGTTCCCAAACTTTTTCTAGCATAAACCCCTTCAGAAGCTGAAAAATGTTCATGCATCCCCCACCCAACAAATATTATCAATCATTAACAGTAATTAAATCAATTGATACAAAAATAAATAAATAAATAAATAAATAAATAAATAAAGGTCAGCATTTCCTTCTCCTTCACAAATCAAAATTATTCAACTTAGTTTCAGTATATATTTCTCCTCTGGTCACCCATGCACCCCCCTGCAGTGGCTCTATGCCCCACCCCAGGGGGGCCACGTCCCCCAATTAGGGAACCAGTGCACTAAAGGAAATTGTAATGTTGTATTTCCAATAGTTTGGGATTTTTAAAACTTCTACATCATGTCCTGTGGTCGTATCTTTCTTAAATTATTGGCTATACTGCTACACTGCTTCCATGACTTCCAGTGGTACTGCTCCATTTCTTCTGTGGAGCTCTCAGAAAGCGTGCACAAATATGGATGAACACAGAGTACAAACAGAAAACTGTCTGTATCTTTATGTGTGTCCAACATTAAGCTTAAATTAGCATTAACCCGTTTGCTAACGATATGAACGCAAACAGGCTAGCAGGTGTTATCTTTTCTATTGCAAGCTTTTAGACATTTAAATACCAGGCTTGCTTCCCTGCATGAAAATGTGAATGTCATGATAGCATTTATGTGACCGTTAAGTGTGAAGTCTTTCTAATAACATTTTCACAGTCTTACATTTCAACAGTTTTACAACAAATAGACTCTTTTACAGTTTGAAAACTATGAGAAAGCTGTGTGTGGTCTGTATGGCAGACCAGAACAGCTTGTCAGTGGGCGCTGCAAACACAAGTAGTTTTGATCGTGCCCTTAGTCCAGTCAATACATTTAATAGCTTACAGCCGTAGACACCACCAGTTGCTCTGAAACTGGAATATTGAATCTGATGTATCATATAGTCAACAGACACTTGGGTGATTTTGGTGCTGGTAAAATGATTGATTCAACCTTTGCAGCTTGATATTTTATCTGGATGACTGGGGGAGACCGCTACTTCTGTTGCCGAAATGCGCATGCAGCTTTTTGATGACGTTGGCTGCAAAGGGGTCTATGCTGACTTTCTTGAATTGTAAAATTATCTTTTAAATGAACTAACATCAGATGTGTAATTCACAGCACAATTAGAACAGGATCAAAACATTATCAGTCGGATCCTTGTTTGTTTTCTGTCCCATGGTGGTCCACTGAAAGGGGCATGATCTTGCCTCTCTATGGCAGAGTGAAAAGGGTGGAGCCAGATGTTTATCCAGTGCTGACTCAGTGTTGTGGAGACAGGTCTGGCCATGCAAGACTATAATCACTAAGACAGACCACCTTGCAAAGCAAACCTTTTTTCAGCTTCTTATATCTTACAGGTGAGCAGTGCTCATAGAGCTCTGTGCTTTGTGGTTGACCTCTGACTTTTTTGGCGCGTCACTGCAGCTGCTAAAACATAACTGGCTGTCAATCTATTGATCTCCTTTAAAAAAGGACTCAAAAAGAAATGACCAAAGCTGGACAAGTGTTCCTCTTAAAATTTCAAAGCAACATCCCCTTGAAGAGCAAATAAACATTCATGCCCACCATGTCTGTGACTGATTACAATTACTGTTGAAGGTGGTGTTTAACACCTGCTGTCAGACATTTAAGATGTCTGTGGTCTACACTGTGCTGTGATTTCTGCAGTCTACTTGTTATTTAGCTTATTTAATGTCTTCATTAGTAGAAGTGGTTATGTTTAATATGTCATGCTAATTATGTTGAGATGTTATGCAGCTCAAGCGCCTCTTAAAATGGCTACCATCACCTTTGACTGCCAATAAAAAGGAAATGTTTTCACACAACGAGACAAGAAGGGAACATTTTACCCTTTAGGCGCCTTTTTCAGATTAAAACAACAGACATTTTTAAACAGGGCATCACTAACAGAGTGTTAATTAAGCTTTTGAATGCACGTTTACTTCCACTACGCATGTTGCAGTCATGTAATGTTGTAGCCGTAGCTTATGAGCTACTGGTGACGTCTCTAGGAAAATCTCAGTTGCCTAATTAATGCCACAAATGAGTGAAAAGATAAAGAGGGGCTGGCTGTTTAATTATGATCTACATCATCTGGCAATCATGTGTGATTGCTAAACCAAGGAGGAGGAAGGGTTAGCAGGCAGGCAGGAGGAGGAGAGTGTCAATATTTAATAGTGTTAGCTCCTTCAAATTGATTGAAATTCCCTTTTATGAACACAGGGGAGTACATAATCGTATACCCCGGCCCGTCTTTGACAGTTGCCCTCTGCTCTCCACTCTCTCGGCTCTAAGCCTGCTCTGTCTTGGCCTTCACAATTGCTGTGATGTTTTTGTCTGCCTGCTGTTATCAGTTTTTTTTTCTGCACGTGTCTTTTTTTTGTGTGTGTGTTGTGCTGTTTTTGACCCTCCTTGCTCTCTCGTGTCTGTTATCTGCCTTTGGATTCCATTAGCACAGTGACAGAGAGGTGATTACAGCCAGCCCAGGGCTTTTAATACAGATTAGACGTCATCTGTGACGCCTTTCATAGGCCTGCCATCACGCCATCCCTCAAGTTATTGTCTGGGGCCCTTTTCCCTGAGCTGTTGATATGGCTCACTGTATGCTTGTGTAATGCTATCTGTATTCTGTGCACTTTGCCATGGTGAATATCAGTATTTGACACAACTAATAAGGCCTTTCATTTTGATGGAATTCTCCCTCAGTGCAGCCATGCTGGCTGAAGCCTGTGTTTTCTCTCAGTGAGACAGAGCTGTTTGCTTGGGCTGTGGGTGGAGCTGAGAGACAGATTGCGTCAAATAAAAGTGTTGTGTTTGGCAGGCGTTGCTAGCACTTTCAGCCACTTTCCTCTCCCAAAGCATATGAGACGCAGCGCTCGCAGCGTCCACTGGTTGCGAATTCAAGAAGGTAAAATAATTACTTTGCAAAATTATCGTTTCCATGCATGATTTCCTGGTGATACAATTCAATTACACTGACAAGCAACCCTTTCAGAAACAACTGGAGCCTGATTTTAATTGAACAGCGAGTCAGCTCTCATTTCCACTAATTTGATTGTCACACTCCTGAATTGCGTTTGATGATCACACAAAACAAAGCCAATGAGATAATCATTTGCAGTGTAATGCTGTACTTATTTTAATCTTAAGGAATACAACAGATTTGCTATGCAGGTAAGAGAAGCTGTCATTCCAAATCAGCAAGAGCCAGTGGAGCGTCCAACACGAGGAAAGGGAAAGCTGGAAAAGGACTTAATGGTTTTGTCTTTCCACATCTCGCCATGTGCCTGTCTGAATGCAATTAAGTGTCCTCTGGTGGCAGCATTTATTACTGTGTCAGTGTAGCAGGAGCGACTTGAGGTGAAAGCATTTACATTTCTCTGCGCACATTATGTACCCATAATGCTTTCATCTGTCCTGTCAAGTAAAGGAAGAAGAAAGCAGGATAACTTGTCCTTTCTTTGTCATTCAGTGATGCTGTAGTTGGCGATGTCCCACCAGGAAGGTGAGGATGATGTTGCACTGACTCACCTGCTTCTGTCACCTGACGCAGTTGCAACTGACCCTCGCTGCCAGGGGCCCCGAGGACAGACACAAAATGTCACAGCACAACTGATCGCAATAATGAAACCTGGCAGCCACAAAAGTCTGTGATGAAATGATGACGATAAGCAGCTGTGAAACACAACATCTGTCTGTTTTTATTGATAGAGCTAACTGTGATGTTTATGTGCATGCAACGCAATAAAAAACTTAAATAAATTTCAAGTTAGATCATCTCTGTAACAAGAAGCCAACAAGACTGCTTAATGTCGGCCAACTGTTAGACCCAACAATTTTGACAGAAGCTCAGTTTTGATGTGCATATTGATGTGACTCCAGTTTTGGCTGTAGTATGCTTCCTGGTGACTATTTGTTGATGCATTCCTGTTGAAAATACATTTTAACCAACTGACCTAATGGTCACTGCAGTTATGTTTGTACCCACCATCTCTGTCAAAGACCAGTCAAGATGAATTGCAGAACAGTGTAAAATTTTCAGTTTTAATAAAAAGCTTTAAGGCCTACTCACACCAGCATATACCTGGAATTAGGGGTTTCATTCACTAGGGCAAGGTAAATCTGCTCCATATTTTTTTGAGGCTGAGTTAAAGTTGAGTGAACTGTGACATCCGGATTTGTGGCACTGACCACTAGAAAACCAGTGCTAACAGTGCTGACCTTTGTCTAAATGGAGGAAGCTATTGTACCTTCGCTAACATGCTTGCTGACTGACACTAAGCACTTAGCAAGGGTGTTACCATAGCTCTTCTTTTGCTCATCCATAAGAACCATAACCACATATTTTGTGAAGTTGTGGCACTTTAAGGTAAGGCAAACAGGTAAGGCAAGAGAAAACTGCAAAGTACCGGAGAATTATCTACCGCTTCAACATTTTCAGGTCACACACCCCTTAGCTGATAGAGAGATGGATCAAGAACCCCCTACTACAGATATTGGATTGAATATTTTTGGATCTTCTCTAATGTGGCCTGAAATTACTAATGTCAGGTGTGTTAGCCTTACCCTTTGCAGTTTTGCCGGTGGTTGCTGAGCTGTACAGTATGCCAGAATCTCCTGCTTGTGAACTCAGTCAATCCATAGTGGCCCACAAGAGTGTCTGTATAGTCATTTGGGGTAACAAAACAGCTAATTGGCCAATATGTTATAATCATACATAGCTAACTAGTTTGCCTTTATAGATAGGTGCTGCAAAAGTGATTTATTAGGTTAGTTAGCTGATATAATTGCACAGGGATTCATTGGTAGCCTTTTAAAAAGTTTTTTGCAAAGTAAATGTTTTGATTTTTTTTTAATGAATTGACTGATTTAATAATATGTTGGATTCAAGTTAATGTGTGATGTTAATGTGACATTTTTTATATTTGAAAAAACAACAAACAATAAATAACATGTCAGAAATAATTTGGTGGCCCTCTGCAGTAACTCTGAGGACAAACTAGGGGGGATGGACCCCCTGTTGAAAACTAAAGATTTACCTTGATGTGAAAATGAAAATGAGAATTTTGGAAACAAGAAAAAGGTATAATCATGTTCAAATTGTCCTTCAACAGTTCTTGGATGTGCAAGACAGACACAAAGAAAAGATGCTATACCCGTCATGAAAGATATGTAGACATTTTGTTAACAACATTTTCTTGCTAAATTTTGTGGATATTTGGTAAATTAATTGATTTTAGGTTGGTCTAAAGGGTCTTTTAATAACTAAGAACTAAAGTTTTTGCATGAGGGAAAAGGAGTGTGTGTGTGTTTGTTGTGTGTGTGGTTTGGGGGAAAGGTGTTAGTTGGGTACAACTGTCAGCTTTTCAGTGTTTGTAGCCCACTGGGTGAACATGCAGCACTGTAATTAATTTCATGTCGCTACAGTCTGTGTCTCTGTGCTTTTTCTGTAGAAACAAATGGGTTACAAAGGCTGGAAACCTGGGAGGTGATGGCAAAGAGTATGTTAGCTAATTTAATATCGGATAGTTGCAGTGACTTATTTAGCACTGCTATTATTTAGAATCCTTTTTGTTTTGTTCCTCCAGCTGGCTATAGGTTGCAAAGGCTCTCTTGTTCTGTGTCTCAGTTTTATTTGCCACTCTTGGATGCTGTTCTCTTATGTACCAGGAAGTGTGTTTGCCCGTACAGTATGTATTTGTGTTGCTGAGTGGGGAAGAGGGGAAAATAAATGAAATGTTTGTGCTAGAAAGAGAAACTAAGCGTGCGTGACAGGATTTGGCTCGAGTTCATACTGCAGAAAATCGGAACACATTTTCCAGTACGCATGTTGGTTTACTTTACTTTTAAACATTAAAAGAATGTGTTCACATTTGCGTACTGAGTCTGAAGCTATGCATGTTTAATGTCCGCTCCTGTCTCCTCACATTTAATTGGTGGATGGCACAGTGGAGCAAGACCAAAAGGACAAGACCTTTTCAGGGCTATGTTAAACTTTCAGAGCGGTAGGAAAAAAATGTCACTGCATTGACACACATTTCGTTGGCAACATTTTGTATCAGGAGTATTGAGTATTTATTCATGTATGACTCACATCTGGATTGGACAAACACACTTGCTGAAGATCATCTGACAATATGAATTCACACAGTGTCTTTGTTTTGATTCAAAGCAGCACATTTTATTGCACATTTAATTTATAAAATATTCTGGTTGCACTTTATTTTTCAGTACACTAACAAGATGTTTCAAGCCAGACATCAGCCTTTATTAGACTTTATTAGAGGGTAAGAACTGTACTATTAACTAAAGCGAAATAACATATCTGGTGCTTGAGACACACCTTCTTTGGCTGGTCCCTTATAATTGTCACCCACAGACAAAATATTCCTCTCCCTCTGTAATTTTGGCCTTTACTTGGTAGATCTGGTTTACATATTGTTTTAAATAGGGAAGATATGTGATTTCACTTTAGTGTATGGCATAATCTAATAAGGATCTACCAATGGGAAAGTTTACAGTACAGTTCTGTCGTGATATGTCCCTAATTGCATCTAATACAGGTTTAATAAAGGGTCTAATACTGTGTAAAAAAAGAACATATATATTATTATATATTACTATTAAAGTTTTCATCTAATTTGATACAATGTATGACTTAGTGTGAAGTTGTGTGTATGGTGTCTAATTATGGTATAAATACTGTCTAATGAAGAAAACATTATTTCTAGTTTTTGTCTAATTTGATACAAAGTACAGCTTGTTATGTCTTATTAGTGTACATAGAATAAAGTGTGACTGATATTCTGCTTTGATTAAGCCTGATGTTGTGCTGATGTGCGTTAGTATACTCCTGTTTTTGTTTGTGTGGTTGAGAAAGTGACTCTACACGGGTAAATAGGCTTTAGTGCTGTGGGAGTCCTGCAGCACTAAAGCACAAGCTCATTCTCCCCCCAGGTGGTGCCGCTGCCTGCGGTGACAGAGAAGTAAGGGCCGTGACCACAGCCTTTCAGTTGGTGCTACCCCAACAGGAGAGATGAGGATTGAGATAAAAGGGCACCCCCAGCTCCTGTCTGCCCCCACCGCTGTGTGCAGGTGCACTGTTAGTGGGGCACCAACAGTAACACCCAGGTGATAAGGCTGAGAGAGAGCAAATCAAACAGAAGAGAGACACAGGGGCCTCCATCTGGCACAGCTGTTCATAGTTTAACGCTCTTTGTTCCTATATTGAACCAGATTCACTCAGTATTTTAATAATGTATATTTATCCTGCTGGATCAGATCGAATTGACCCACACTCATACAATACACTTTATTTTACTCTGCACTAATGAGACATAACAAGCTGTACATTACAGTACATTAATAAGATGTAACAAGTGAAATTTGTGTTCTTTATTAGAAGAGTATTAGACACTTTACTAGGGTAATTAGGGACACATTTTAACAGAACTGTACTGTAAACTAAAATGTATTATTTCCCCTTGTTTAGACCCTTCTAGACTTTCTCAGGGGGTGATGTGAGACTCATTACAACAGACAACAACAAGTGAAATAACATCACATATGTCCTACTTCTAGATTAATCAAATTACATTATCTGCTGTAATACAATAAGTCTGTGCAGCCAAACATAGACTAAATATTCCTCTACCTCTATAATTTTGTTGGAGTTCATATACAGTTTTTAAATGGTGAAGTGGCACTTTAGTTTACAGCACAATCCTGTTGTAATGTGTCCCTAATTACCCTCTAATAAATTCTAATAAGGTTCTAATAAAGAGTTAAATAGTGTCGAATGAAGAACATATAATTTCTTGTTTGTGTCTAATGTGGTACGAAGTATACGTCTTATAAGTGTACAGTAAAATAAAGTGTGGCCCAAACATTAAGTAGTGATTATAGAATCGCAGCAAAAAATGCAGCAACCATAATATTATAAAGTTGTACTAGAAACGCAAATGCACTACACATGAAAAATGATAAAAATCCTTACAGTTTTCAGTTTTCTGGCATTGTAGCAGGGTCTCGATATAATTAGCACATTTCCATGATGGGCTGAAACGGCTGGAATATTTTTCTAAAAAGCACAGCAGCTAAATTTCTGACCACGGAGAAACACTGGGCCTTGGCTTGTCGCAATACTATATTTACCACCCTGATTCAACAAGCAGCATGGCCATTTAGCCAGTTAAGCTCGATGTACTGCCAAGCAGACAGCAGCTGGAGAGCGTGCAGCTGAAATTGTACAGGCAACATTTGGCATTCACAGGACATTCACAACAAAACAACTTTAAGCTCAGCCAGATGGGTAATTGATGAGGATCATGGTAATAGGTAAGAAAGCAGTGTTTTTGATGACATACAGAACCTAAATGTGTGTACTGAGGACAGAAGAGGCAACTGTAAGTCACCTGACTGCTGTTATTTCAGGCCTGGATGGAGGGGAGAGTAATTTGTCCATTTCATGGGCAGATGGAAACCAGAGTGACAGATGATTCACTTAACTTCATCTTCTCTTTGCTGTTATGTGCCTAATCCTATCTCAGATCCTTTGTTGATGTCTGTAATAACACAAACAAGTACAAACGCGGTGTGGTGCCATGGTGCACACATGATGATGGCAGAAAATACTCAGCTTGTTTATTTAAACAAAAATAGCAGTAAGATGAAAAATAATATGGTACAGGTAAAGTTCAAAATGACCTAGGCAGAAGCAGGTAATTATCTTCAAAAACATTTGCATAAGACAGCAAATTGCTAATTATGCAATTGGCTGCAGACTTAGAGTTACATGATTATATTTTTACTGGTGTATTAAATTGCTAAAGGCCCTACTTTAATTTACCGTTAAGTCTTGCATTATACCTTATTTGATTATTACATTTTTGTGTTAATATGCAAAACAAATGTAATAAAGTAAAAAGTACATTCCCAAGCCACACACTATGTCCCTGCCACATCGTGTTTGTGACATTTCATTTGTGATGTTGTAATGACGTTACTGCAACATTACAATTACGTTACCATAAGTTACTTTGTTGCGCCACTGTTGAAACAGGCATTCCCAGGTGTTTTTGCGACCTCTGCTCAGCGTCCTCTCCACGATGTTTCCTGTATTTTATACTATAATGTTGCTGCATTGTTGCTAAAATGTGACCATTTACTTGGTATGTTCCTCCAATGTTGTGATTGTGACGGTTCATTTATAACATTGTATTTATTGCAGTATTACAGTGATAACACAGTTATGTTGCTGTTATGTTGCTGAAATGTTACAACGCAAAAGGTATTCTATGGTACACCTTCTGTTTAATGTCTTCTGCATGACATTTCCTCTACCTTAGATAATGACATGGCTGCAACATTGTTAAAACGTGACAATTAATACTTTGTTAAAATGTCATAATTAAACAAATTAACTTATCTGCAGTATTTTGAGTCTATGCATCTTATTTGTATCTATATGCATATCTATATATATCTATAATTTTTTTTTGTATCTTACATAATGACATCTATTTCATATCTTAGTTGCTTTTGACCACTGCAGATAGACCTCATTAATTAGAAGTTAATGAGGATAATTTGTGGCTCCAGAAGCCATCTGCTTCCTTCTATGGAAAATTAAGTAACATCAATATGAAAAACATCTGTATCTCAAACCTGACAAAAAGACAAATTGTGAATACATTGTATTATTGGTGTTTTGACTAAAGGAAGTTTCATGTCTGGTTAATTGGGTCTGTTGTGCACATTAAAATGAATGAATGAAAGCATGTAGAAACCACATTTTTGGAGGAACATTTTCTTTCTTCCTTGGACCAATCACAGAACCCTCTGCCTTTCAGGAGCTGGCTTCTTGTGTTTACAGCCTTTAGCTCCAACGTACATTAGTAAACACACTTCATATACTGCAGTCCCTCTTGAACTCCCGTAAGCCAAAAATATTTTATAGCTGATGATGATTTTAATAGTTCCAAGATAATGTGTCAGATGTAAACCGATGACAATGATCACAGGAATCATACTGTGGGAATTTTATCTTCAAGAGATGCACTGATGAAGGAACAGATTTACTTTGTGCAATGAGAAACAGACCACTGTGAGGTACAAACAGCTCCGTGGAACACAGCACACTGGACAAAGCATATCATGTCATTTGTAATACTGTTGCTGAGAAAGTTTTCTCCTGGCCTATTTAAGAAAGGGATAAAAAATAGGTGCCATTAATATTTTATTATTTTACCCTTGCCCAATATGTCTCCATGAACTGCTTGCACCCAGGGTATAATCAGTGAAGGTAGTGGGAATTTGTTTCCCTCTGGCAGGAAGGTTGGTCAGTACATTTCTCATCCTGTGGGTGTCACTGTTACCACATCTGAGGCACCGAGCCTCGTCCAATGGTCCCACTGCACTAATGAGTTATGGTGGCGGCTGCACACAGACCGCCAAATTTCTGCAACACTGAACACACGCGCACATTCAGACACATGGCCTGGACACACATACACGCTCCCTATACATGTGTGAGCATACACGCTCCCGGCAGTGAGGACTGAGGCAGAGAGCAGGGAGCTTTCTACACTGGATGTATGAGAGTCTTTTAAGGCGGAACTTGGGCTTTGCTTTCACTTCTTAGACAAACAGAGGAAGACAGCCAAGCAATTGGTCTAAAATAGCTGCAATAGTAAGTACATTTCATAGCTTTGAAGATAGAGGAGAAGCCCTGCTGGTGTAAGTGAGCTTTGCATTATTGCCATAATGGACCTTTCTGGCCTGTCATGTTGCTCAAAGCTTTAGATAAATGGACTGTGGTGGCTGTGATTCATGGATGCGTCCTTTTACTTGTGTTGATATGTATGTGAACATAGAAGGTTTGTGTAATTTGATTTCCTCTGTGCTAGATCTCCCGCAAAACACATTTATATCTCATGGAGCAGGCAGTGCTGATTTATGTTAGAACGTAATGATGCGGTTCTAAAAACATATGATAGTGAGGCATCATGTCAGTGTACGAATACACAGCAAGAGAAAAAGAAATACTGTGGTTCAGTATGCAGGCTTTGGATGTCTAACGCAATATTTTTAGGAGTTACCCCTGCTGTCCCTTTGTGGCAGACAGTCACCTTGCCAGTACTCAGGACGGCACCACCTGTCAGGGCTTGCCTTGGGCCCCAGACAGAGCCCTCTGTGGTCGAGACTGGATTTTGTGGCGGATCAGTGGGATTTACGGGGACAAACAGACTGCCACTGTATACTTCCATGTATGCTGCCGAAAACTCAATTTGGTTGTGCTGCTCCTCAGCTCGACTTTACCTGCTTGAATCCTGATGAGGACATGGACAGTAGGGAGAAAAGCAGCAGAGGCAGGGTATTTCAAGTTCAAGTCAGTCTGTAGTGATTTTATTAAACACTTTCTAGGAGGCAAAAAATAGCTGTTTCGTGCTCTCACCAGATTTTAAGCTAGGATCATAATGAGATATGAACTTCTTTGAATTTTTTTTATTGCAGCTTGTATTATGTCTAATGAACTTGACCTTTACATACAAAGCATAAGGTTTGGTCATTAATGTGGATCAGAGGAGATTAGACAGCAGTCGCTGCAATGACATATGACACAACCTTTTCTTGACCTTGTGCAGCCAAGCGTGACTGTATTTTTCAGAGTCAGTACACTTGATATCAGGGGTGTGAAGCAAAGCTACACTCAGTATGTGCATCTGCATTTATCCCCCTAATAGTAACCAATGGATTCTCAAATGAACAAACAAGAGAAAAGAGAGCCATGCTGTTGACTTTGGACACTGGAACTTATGCTGCATTGTGTCACATGTCAATGTACACTTCCTAAAGAAATTTGACATGGTTAAGTATGTTTTTTTGTTTACTTTTATGTGTTGTACACCTGGAATACTTAGTTGACTGGAATGCAGCATTAGACCTAAATGTCAAAATACTAACATGCTGAGAATGACAAAGCTAACGTTGATGTTTAGCAGGTATGTTTACCATGTTTGTGATCTTAAGCTGGGTACACTGTGTTAATTTGAGCTGTCCCTGATGAAAGATGGCCAGCATGGAAGAAACGTGGCAATAGTGTTGGCTGTGGCTCCAAAATGAAGGTCCTACATCGTACTGTGAGAGAGTTTCTAAGACAGCTGTTCCCTGCAACCACAGTTAACCAGGGACAAAATTCAGACAGTATCAGAATTTTAGGATAACAATCTTACACTGTGAGTGCTGCTATGGCCCGCATCTACTAACCAATTGACAGGAATGCACAAATGTTTATGTATGATATTTTCACATACTACGAATACTGTTGTCTTGTGTCTTACACACCTACAATTCAGTAGCTCATTGTACAGGCTACATTCATCAACTTGATGTCATTCCCAAGTTCATTAGATCCATGTCACACAGTATGGCTTGCAATAACTTCATTAGATTGGAAAATTTGGAAAATTAGAAATCTCCTTTCATATGAGGCTTTAGTTAACCATCCTTACATTTGCTCATTAGCACTAAACACAAAGGAAAGTCATAGACTGTATAATAAATAGCAGACAGAGCTTGAAAAGAGGCTGAAAAGTGAAGCCACTGAAGAAGTGCTTTAAACCTGTATACAATAGTCAGCAAGGGGCAGCTCCACTGGTTTCAAAAAGAAGTCCAATTGTATGTAATCTTATGGCAAAATAATGCTGCTTCTCATTTGATTTATTATCTCAGCAAACAGTTTCCTAATGAGTCGCAAGTCTTCTATACCGCACAATGTTCATTTCCTAAACTATGTTTTCATTTAGAGTAAAATAGACAATAAAGCAGGATATGCTTTAGGGCATGGCTACCTTGTGATTGATAGGTCATTCTCATTGAGTCTGTCCAGTGTGAAACTCAGATCAAGTTGCACAATTAGGCACTGCAGATTAGATAAGGATCAAGATTCTGTTATTATATTTCCTATATCTCACAAAAATGTTTTCAGAAACATATTTTGGTGCACTGTTAAATTGTAATACAAAAAAACTGTGACCAGGCAGGCTGCCATCGGACAAGCCAAAACCAAGTGCTGCAACTTGCAGTATGTCACCAACCAGCTCCACGCTCTTGTTTATACATGATTACTTCTGGATCCAAAACAACAAGAATGTGACAGCCTTAATCTCAAATTTGAGGCGAGGTAAAACCGGGAATGCTATCTGCTTGTAAACCAAAGTAGGCCTATTGGGGAAATTCAAACCTTGACTAGCAGATTAGGGTTAAGAAATGACCAAAGTTATAACAATTCATCCAAATGGGGACATGAATGTCTGTACCAAGTCAATCCATTCAATAGACATTTCACTCAAAACGTCCGTCCAGAAGTTGATGAACTATATCAGTCTAGGCTTAAGACCAATGGACAGACCAGTTCTGCTATCCCCAATGCCACGCTGCTGGTGTGGCTAAAAAGCACACATACAGTCATTTTTTTTTTTTTTTAGATTCACAAAAAGCATTTCCATTGGATTAAAATGTTAGTAAATAGAATATAAATGTAACTGATGACTCACTGGAAAACAGCACTGCAGAGCATCAGAAGGCTTGAGATGAAGCTTGACTTTTAAATACAAGTTGTAAAAGCATCACATGGAACACATGCAGACACTTTTATTACAGTTATTACAATAACCAACGCCATGATCAGACAACGTCTTTTTTGCAACTGAACACTGATTTATTGAATTGTTTTCATTTAAAAGAGCTTAGTGATGGAAGGAAGGACAGTGACACTGGAGGTGTGTGCAGTGGCTTTATAATCCAGATCTGACCAAAAGGCTCTAACACACACACACACACACACACACACACACACACACACACACACACACACACACACACACACACACACACACACCCTAATTAATGTTAAGGTAACAGTGGCATTGCTGGGAGGTTATGGGGTAGAAGACTGCATTGAGGTTTTTTCACTCGCAATCAGTTGAAATAATTGTGACAGGACCACACAGTGAAACAAACAATGCAATGGATGCCATTCACAGCAGTGTGGAGTACATTATCTGTTCACATTGTTACTTCACAACACTGTGAGATACTACCTATAGAAACCCACATTGAATGTTACAGGAAAAGGGTGAGGTAGGTAATATACTGAAGTAATAAAGGAGACAGCTTCCATTAGAGAATTGAATTAGGCTCAGTGCAACTTCTGATTCACTGTAACCACCTCACTCACACCCACTTTAAACCATAAACAGAACCACAGTCACATATGATACAAGTATACCTTAATAAGTGGTTCATTTTCACTAACCAGAAATCTCATATTGATCCAAACAACAATAAGCTAATGGAATGGGTCCCCCTCCTGGTGACCATTAGAGACAGGATTTGGTGGCCCCAGCGCTGAGCCCCCCTCCAAGCATGCAGGAGAACCTATGGTGGCCACAAGACTTATGTAAAACATAAAAGGCTGTATTTAGAGCCAGTGTTTGGTTTGTCCTAGGGTTTAATCCTGCAAAATTGAATTGTAGGGAATGCCCATCCAAACCATTTCCCAGGAAATATAAAGACGGGAAATTGGGAAAAACTGGCAGAGATTGCAGCTAATGATGGATTTACTTTCAACAGCAGGGTGGGGCGATCTCTTAGAGCAGCGCTGAAGAAAGACAGTAATAATCTCCCGAACAAAACATCAAAAATCTCACACCCAGTGAGTGAGAGCTTTTGAAGAGCTTTGCCTAATAACTTTGAGTAATCACTGACTTTATTAGACTGACAATATTTGACATTGTGGCATGCACTGTGGGAGTCACACAAGCAGCCCCTAAATGCCATTAGAATTTAGTTGGTTATAATATGAAGAATTGTAAAATATCACTTCCATAAGGCTGTTCAGACAGACAGTGACAGATCACAGGCTGAACTTGACATTATATCATTGCAGCTATAGCCATGGTCATCTGCTTGCACAGTTCTAATGTTGAGTAAATGGCAGTCTTTTGCCTTATTAGCTAAAAATAATAACACCAGATAATATACTAAAACAGTCAGGTTTGGCATCCATATTTCTCTTTGTTGCATTTAATTTTTCTTGACTAGTTCATTTTGAATGTAGTAAGGACTACTGTAGAGTCACGCTGCTTCAAAATGTCTGACTCGGTGGAAGAGGACCCACCCCTCTGTAGAGATAAACAGCTAAGGTAACGAAAACACAATGATTGTTTTTTTTCAGGTGGTTATAAACTAAATCATAGTTAGGAATATTTTATTCAATTTCTGCCATATTCTGCCAATAATTCCCTGTAAATCTTACACACTGGACCTTTAGCAACCTTCTGTGGAAACATTTTCAGTTTATGAGCTTCTGTGCAGTTTCTTGGACCCCACATGTGTCCTATTGATTTTCATTTTTCCCATGACTCTCAGTCATTTATACTGTCATTCAGGGGGAATTAAATGACAGGCTGCAAGTGTGACATGGATGTGTTCCTGCTCAATAACACAAGACATCCAGGAAACTGCAATACAAAGCAACATGGCTGCCTTAAAATTCAGCAATTCAGCATTGTCTCCTTCCCCACCAGGGAGTGGGTCTAATGTGACACTGCTGTATGTTTGTAACATGTTTTCTCTCACAAGTGGGGGCTGACTTGTCAGCCTTAATCTCTGGCCTTTCTCCCTGGTGGCTCTCTGCAGGCTCAGGACAATCAACACTTGTGTCTGTCGGAGCAAAATGAGGAGCGAGGGATCTTTGACATGATGCTGAGGCTCTTCTCAGTTCACTCATCCTTCTTTTCCCTGAGAGGCTCTGTGCAGGTGCTGTGCAGGGCACAATGGGAGGAAATGTATGGTGTGCCTGGAGGTCAAGCATGCCTTTCATTTTTAATAACCGTCTGGCGTCTGGGTATCTCAAACTTATAATATTTATGAAGCCTGTATCTGTTGTAGACAGGATATAAAATGCAATAAATGCTACTATATTTCCCCTGGACTAATTAGGCCTGGAGTCATGGCTATCAGTGTGACCCTGGTGAATGAGACTTCCAGGGCTGGCCAGCATGCTGAGGACAAAAGGAAATTGTGAAATGCATAGCTCCTTGCATAATGGCCCCCCTCACATGCCCTCCTCAGCATAGGCTTCAGGGTGGCCTACAGAGAACGTGAAAAAAAAGCAATTTTGTGTTTGGTTTACGATTGGAGTCTAAGGGCTGAGCGATATGTATCACCAGAGGAACATTTTGTGCTTTGAAACCTCATAGCTGCTGTAGCAGACAGGAAATGAGACAGGGTTTTTCATTTCCCTGTTGCTATCTTCACTCACAAACTAAATAAGGACCCCTTTGCCACTGGGCCCCGATTACATCCACCTACTATTCACATTGCAAAAGGAAGACGGCAGTTCTGTAATCAGGAATGTAATCTACATCATGAATTTCATATTCATGGTAAATGCTAAAAAGCAACAGGGTCAAGAGCTCTGGGGAAAAAAGGGCCAGTAAGATAATTGATTTCACTTTCTGGACAGTCTTGGTGCTGGTGGGAAGTGAGAAGGATGGAGTGATTGACATGTTGGTAAGCTGTGAAGATGCATACTGAATGATGGATAGATGTCATTGCCAAAGTAACAAGCAAAGCTGTCTGATTTTATCACCTTATTATGTTGTTGTGGCTGGCGGAGGGGCAAATTGCACATCTCTCGTCCTTGAGTAATTTCCCGCTTTCTGTCTACTTGCACCTTCTCTGTCTTCTGTTTGCCTTTTTTCCAAATCAGTGCATGCATGTACTTTCTCTTTAATCACTCTTCGTCTTCTTTTTTTTTTTTTTTTTTAGCATTTAGTAAGCGGCTTTTTATGCATGTTGGTGTCCTTTACATTAAAATCTGCGCCTGTCATGTGCCGTGCTGTCATATTTACTCCTCCTCTTTGTTCCTTATTTTGTGCCGGCTTTTACTTCCCCTCACTCGTAATAACTGCAGAATTTCTCTCCCAGGACGCCTCCCACATGCCCTCTCCCATTTGTCTCTCTGATTAATATAAAACCTGCTCCCCGTTGCCCCACTATTTCACCGAAAAACCAAAACAATTGGTGGCTATTTGATTGGCCTTGGCCTTCACGGATGCTGGGGGAATTGAGGAGAAAAAGCAAAAGCATTTGATCTATTCATCCATCCGCATGGAAATCAATGGGCTCTGTCTCTCAGACACACCCCCTCTGTCCACGCTCACTTTTTTTTTTTTTTTACCACAGGAATTCTGCCCACCATCTGAGTCAGCTGCATAAGTGTAGACAACTAGTCCCACTGTTGCAATAAACACTGTTATCTGCATAAATTCAAATGATATGATAACACTTTTAAAGATAAAAGGCTATTATTCCTTAGGAAATCCCCGGTCTCAGAAAATACTGCTGTGAAATAAGATTAGAACAATTTGGGCCTGAAGAGGAGGGACTGAGAGACAGACTGACAGCTGTGAAGTTTTACACAGCTTATGTAGCTATACTGTATAGCTGTTAATACAACACATGGTATGCCTTTGTTCTTCTCCAAATGAGACTAGTGGCTTTGCCCCAGGCTTTATTGGCTGCTTGTTAACCTTTTAGATAGCAATGAAAAGGTTACTCTGCTTATTGTTTTTCTCCCCTCTGATTTATAAGTTTACAGTCCTGCATGTATTTTTGCAGAGGCCAAGCAGGTGCACTTAACATGCAGTCTGGTGCTGGTATAAGCCAGCAAAAGGAGGTGACTGTCATCTTACCATACCAAGTTGCATTTCATGTTCCTAAATAACTCTTGATTGAGTGCTATACAATGGATTCATCGAGAGCAGACTTCAAGGCATGTTCTTAATGAAACAATATAGAATGATTAGATCTTAAATGATTTTTATCTTAGATGATTTGGGAGGCCCCTGTGGACAAAAGCCGGAGTACTTGCATTGCCATAACCACAAAATATAACCTCAAAAATAAAGTAATCAAAACAAAAACCTCCTCCTGCTTCATTTTAACTGGCTAACATAGGACTCACTATAACGCTGCCTGGAAAACTGTAAACACAGACTTGTTTTATCTGATTTAATGGAGAATCCAACCAGGTGACAGACATAAAGAATAACTATGCAGAAATAGCCAGTCTTCTTGCTCATGGTGTCATGAACTTATGTAGGTCATATAAAGGCATCATTAATAAGCAGAGACTGTTTCACAACCAGTTAAATACTCCCTGTAATAGCTTTAAATATCTTTCTGATTTACTCTCAATAGGCTGCTGAGTGGCAAAAACCTAATGCTACCCATTAATTACTCATTACTTAGATATTAGCTACTAAAGAGAGTGAGCTATTTCCATCAGGAGTGGTGGAGACCAAAGTCATACACAAAGCATAAAAATACAAATGCAAACATAGTAGTACGAACCATTCACCAGTGTAATAAGGCAGGGGTTCCCAGTTTTTTCCATGGTACCCCCCCTCCCCACTTCTATGTCAGAGTGCCCCATCCTGCACAGATGCACTAACAAGAATAAGCGATTCACTCCAAAGCTTTACTGTCAAAAATGAACATCAATTAAGTGTCATCATTTCCAATCTTAGAACATTCACCTTTGGTAAATGTCTCCTTTCTAGTTAACATTTTTCCATTAAACACCTGAACAGAGTAGTTTTATTCATGCTCATCCTTACCAGAGGAATAATAATGATTCATCTCAGGGTATCCTACTACAGTATTTTTGAAAAATATATCTTTTGTATAAATTGTTTTAATTAACGTGCAAATCCAATTTTGTTAACCCCAGAGCAGACAAAGGCTTGGGGTGATTTTTGAGGGGGACCCGGACCCCATGTTGGGAACCAATGTGATAAAGTGTCTAGAATTACCTGTGGAGATGTGGGACAGGCAATGAGACCAAACTGACAATTTCTGATGTGTTCCCTTCTTGCTCGTTGGTAACTACTAAAATTTTGTGTACTGTAGGCTATATTAAAGTGTTAGTGGAATATATGTGGTTTGAAAGGTTTGTCATAACTTTAGGCCATGCTTAGAATTTTAACAGTCTAAACCACTCCACAGTCATTTTACTTATCTCTGAAAATAGTTATCACCAAATGCTCTGAAGACCCTCCTGCTACTGAACTGCTGCAGTGCAGTTTGAATGTCACAGTATTTAGTACAGTATTTCCCAGGTGCACATATCCCATGTAAAAAAATAGTTTAAATCTGCCCTGATTAATTGTGCAGAGGCGTTATTAAAAACACTGTATTTTTTAAATTTCTAACCTAATTTATGTCTCTGCCTCAGGACAACTGACGTGACAGACACCGTTTGGCCCCGGTGTGTAGCATAAAGGACGTAAAAAAAGCAAAACGTTGGCATCAGGGCACATTCTGAGGGAAGAGAGGGACGCAAAGTGAAATGCTGATTGAAAAGAGGAGAAAATCAATCAAGCGAGCCTGTCTGATTGACAGCTTGCCAAGGTGTTTTCTGTGGAGGTGTCAAGAACAGCACAATTGCTCTCCCCCATCCTCCCTCTCTCTTTCTGTTTCCCTCTCCCTCTCTCTGTCTCATCCATCACTTGCCTCTTCACCCATCATCACACTGTCGTCTCCTCCTAAATGTCTCACCAAACTCCCCCAATATCTCTCTCACTTTTCACTCCATTGTTCCTCCTCTTCAGCTATCCCTCGCACAACCTCCCATTTTCCTTCTCCCAGTCAGCTGCTCTCTCATTTTCTTTGCAGAGATGCATTCATTGCCAGCCATTTAAAGCTGCAGACTGACACTCCTTTAATCTTGTTGTTCTGTAACCTTCAGAGGTAAAGAAAGAGCTGCTTCACTTGTGTTACCTTTAAACAACTACCCCAACCCATCCTCTATAGCCGCACTTTCTCATTACTCAACTCCAGTGAAGTCGCTGTTTTGTGTTATTTGTTTTCATTATACTCTCAGATACATTACAGTGGCGGGGTGGACAAAAACAGAGTGGAGGGAAAAGGCTACTGCTGTACACTGTAAAACATCATACAGGAAAATAGTGGAATCAACTTATCTTTTCTCATTAACTTAATATACATACATAGGTTGATTTAAATTTAGGCTCAGTCAGCATAGCAGAATTATCAAACTGAGAAAATGACAAAGGACATAAAAGTTATTCATAACGTTTGTCAGTATGACTGAAGAGTTGTTGGCTCAGCTTAATATCTTAAGATTATTGAACATGGTTTCAACTGAATATCAAGTTTATTATTTTCAAACATCTATTTGTTATGAATCATTATAAAATTATTTGAACTTGTCTTTTTAAGTTATTTTTTAAGTTAAAACAAATAGTTTAGTTTGACAGTGTATAGCTGCATGTTGAGTCCCAGCACAGCACCATGAGGGCATGGAGTGCATGCAGGATACCTGAGATATGCAGGGTGTGGCCACGTTCATGGCAACACGTCTATAAAATTCAATTACTAATGGTGGCACTGAAAAAAGTGTGAGCCGCTTCTTCTCACGTGATTTTGGGTCATTCATCTCCTAAAGGGCAAAGTGTTCAGTTTCAATCACTTCTAACATTTCAGTTCCAACTTTTTGAGTGATTGTCTGAACTCTGCATCTTTGTAAAGGTGGCAAGGAAACAGGGCTTGGCTGTTGTTTCATAATTTTATATCACTGAGGTGGTGCCATATTTGCTATTTGATAACACCCTGCGATATCACTGACATGCTTTTTAAATCTGTGAAATTTATGTTTGTTGATGATAAAGGATGGGTTCAGGTCTGATAAGATAAATATGTTATTTTAATTTTTATTTGTCTTTTATTTGTGTATGTTGTTTAGTGATAACAGGTTACCTTATTCCATTCAGAAAACACAATACCACACAAAATAAGAAAGATTTTCTCACCATCAATAGACTGAATGCAAGTGTTTTGTGTGAAATGTGATGCTTCCTGGATTATTGGATTTTTTTTTATCAATATGAGAAAACAAGGAAACCATTAAAGTGAACTTCAAAATGTAACAAGAAAAGATTAAAGAGTTACGCTAAAGGCATGAGGAAGTGATATGAGCTACATTCTAACCTCAGTGTGCTAAGATTCTTGCCTGTAATTTACACCAGATGTGGCTTTGTGACGTCGCGTGTGCGCCGCAGTTTTGTTCCGTCATACAAGCTACTGCAATTTCCACCAGCAGCGTTTCAGCAGCTGAGTGTTTTGCCCGTCTGATTATGTTTACTTACTCTGATTTTGTTGATTAAGTCCTCTTTCCTTGCTTTTTGTGCTTCTACCACGGATAAGCAGGCTATGAAGTTAAATAGTTTATTTTCTGTCTTTATGATCATGTGTCTGCCCGGGGTCTTTTATTTTGAAAATTAACTGGATTCTCCCTGCCTTTTCCGTGCATGACTTCCTACCCGTTCAACCTGGTCCGTGCTAATTAACGCACCATCCGCCAAAAATAGACTTGCTGTGTATTCTCTGTGGAGCGGAGCGCTGAGCCGCTTCTGGGAGCAGCCGCGCCTGGTGTAAATTACCGGTTATAGTGACAGTGCTCACATGCTGACATTATTAGGCACAGTACATTTACCATGGTTACCATCTTGTTTTACTGTATTAGCATGCTAACATATGCTAATTAGCACTTGAGGGAAAGTCAGGGCATCACTAACATCATTAGAAATTTCACGACAATCTGTTCAATACACTGGATTAAAACAGTGGACAAACCGAACAACATAGCCATCCTTGGAGCCACGCTGCCAGCATGGTTGAAAATACCCTACTAGGATGGGAACCTTAGTGTCCAGTGTCAGAATCCACTCATTTGTAAATGGTACAAAGCCTGTTTTATTGTTCAATTGTGTTGACTTTTTCAATATTTTATCAAAACCGTGATACCTAACTTTAAAGCCACTGTGGGGTAGGCAGTTCTGGAGAAAGGTAGGTGCATGTTGAGTCTTATTCCCAGGTTGTCAAATACTCGTCAATCAACTATCTATTGAACCTGTGACTGGCCAAAATCTCCCGTCACAGGGTGTATTTTCTAAAGCCTGAAAACAGAGCCATGCTCAAAGGTTATTTTGAAAATTTTACTCAGTGATGCCAAAAATGCACTGCCTACCCCAGCATTAACTAAGTCTTTGAAAAGCTTAAATCTATGAACATTTGAAATGAAGCTATGAACATCAGTCTCCTGTATCAAAGTCCCTCTATAAAGAGTCAGTCTAGACATGCTCTATATGAAAGTGCCCTGAGATAACTTCTGTTATGATTTAGCGCTATCTCGATTAAATGGGCTTGACTTGACTGGGCTTCAAAACCTAAATCCCCCATCCATCCCAAAATCCCTCCCTCCATTCAGTATAAGAATGTCTCGTGTCCTAGATAAAACATTGCCATTGAACACAGTCCAGGCAGCTATTATGTTTGTGGTGTCTCCAAAGGTATTTGGCATATAAACTAGTTTTATAGGAGACAGTTTTGCACTGCTGCAATTCACAGACCTTTGACTTTAAAAAAGGCAAGCAATATAAGTTTTTTAGGTTAAGAGTAATGTGTTACTGTGCAGTAACTTGGCGTATGGAACAAATGAGATTTGCACAATATATTTTTGCTTTTTGTCAAGTATCTGTTTGAAGCTTTCTGTGGGAAGTTTTTGCTCAGTCATCACCTTTTATTTTCTAGTTACTGCACATTCTTACACATTTCTATTTCTTTTTTATTTGGATGGTGGGACTGTCATTTTCCACCTGTCAGAGCTCCATAAAGATACATATCTTTTTACTGATGGATGATTTGTCCAGAATTTCCATCCATAATATACCAGTATTTCAACATCCATTTTTGAACTATTTTAACTGTCTGCAACTACTGTAAAATTGAATGTAATATTACTAATGCGCTGTGCCGTGACTGAAAAGGGTGCATGTTTTTCCCTTAAGTTTTTCAAGTTTTTGTCAGTCCTTGAAAATGTGTTGAAGGTAAGGTTGAAGCAGCTGCTTTGTGTCAGTTACCTCCATAAGAGACTGCACTGTGAGAAGGGATGGGAATCTGGGAATCAAGCCCTGTTGAAATGACTTGTCAGTCAGTCTGCACTTCTGTATTAAAAGTGCAGAGAAGACATATTGACTCAACCATCCCTGAGTGCCCTTGCTGGCTGGCTTCTAGACAGAGGGAGACTTGATGCTAATTATAATGGGAAGACAAAGTCTCCCCAGCGGGCAAGTAAAGAGAAATATAGTAGGATCACCAAAATGATGAATCATGTCTTTTAGTTCCGCAGCTACAAGGAGTTCATTATTTTATCACTCACTGCTCTCAGCATGCAGTCATTTGGTACTGAAATGATGAATTGTGTTTGTTAAACAATACCAACTCAAGCAAACTTCTCTTCAGGGCAGAGGACACGTTTTTTTCTTTGATGATGCCACTGGACCTTGTGGGGCACTGGAGCAGCAGACACGCTTATTTGCAATACAAACACATGATGAATCACAGTCAAGACAGCAAATTTGAATTTGCCAACATGTTTGTAGACCTATGCATTAAAGAGGCCGTTTTTTTGTCATCTGGAAAACGTCCTCCATCTTATTTCATTCATCTTTTGGATGATTTTAAGCAATCAAGTTAAGTGGATTACATCTCATGACCTGTATCTGGCTGAGTTTTATATACCTATTATGGCATTGCCTTTATTGAAAACAGTAAAAACAACAACAACAACAAACCCCCTGAAGCATAATACCCCATCAACTTTAAGATGGCTCATATGTATAATTTGGCATTTTGGGAAATATGTTTCACTTTCTTGCAGAACTTCTTCAATGAGGACTTGGAGACAGGAGGCAGTCAGCCTAGCTTAAATGTAAAAATGACAATTTGTGGTTTTACAGGCTATTTCTTGGCAAACAACAGATTATCTCAATGACGCTCTGAGTCTTGTCGTCACTGAGGGGTCGACAGGTAACCAGTGGAGAAGTTGGATAGTTACTGGGCATGAATGCTGGAATCTCCTGCCTTACACTATATTCTGCATCTCCATTCCCTTTCCTACTTTTCTAACTATTCATTCACCTTCACCTGCTTCCTCATACACTGATACAGTATTCCACACCATTCCTACACTATTGGTATTATTCAACAGCAATTCAGTTTAGTCCTTTCAGCAATTCAGTTTCCCGTTTCACTGGCAACTTGTCCAGGGTGAACCCCGCCTCTTTCCCAATGTCAGCTGGGATAGGCTCCAGCCCCCCATGACCCTTCCAGAATAAGCAGTTACAGAAAATGAATGAACGAATGAATGAGTTTCCCGTTTCAACAAACACTAAAATATTCCATATCATGAATGTCATGACCCCTTCAGAGGCAGAAAAAGGTTCATGCTCCCCAACCCACATTTTTTCAATCAGTCAGTTTGAGAACCACTTGATTAAACCAACATATTAGTGAGTGATCATTAGGGGCGTGGTTGGCATATATTTGAACAGATAGAGCCAGGCCAGCTGTTTCCCAGGCCTTCAGTCTCTAAACTAACTGCCTACTAGCTCTAGCTCTGTATTTAATGTCTAGACATGAGAGTCATATTGATCTTATCCTCTAACTCTTGGCAAGAAGGCAGATAAGTTAAATGTCAAACTATTCCCTCAACAACATCATATTTATGAAATTAGCTTTCTTGATAATTGTAGCACTGTGTGCTGGTGACTTTACCAAAAACATGAAGTATAAAGTTCATCCTCGAGGGATCTCACATTCCACCTCAGTAGCTTGGCTGTCTTTGGATAATTGCGCCGTGAAATTGTGGTTATAGAAACAAATGTCACAGGCATCGAGAGGTAATTCTGGGGACGGTAGCTCTCGTCATACCTAGGGATGCTTCAATAAATCACTTACTAGACTCTGCAGATATTTCCAACGAATATGACTAGTGATCATTCTATCTGATTTGGTGGAGCAGAAAATGTGAGCAAGATGTCTGATTTGCAAACTGTCAAACAGTGCATTAGCTTGCTATTAGGAAAAAATGTCACATTCACTATATCAGAGCACAATCTTACTCCCTAATAAATGAAATCTCCAATGCAAGTGCCTCGGAATTTCACAGTTTATTCTATTGAATCTTTACTATAAGGTATAATTTACTAATTTTCTAAAATGGTGATACAGCCAAACAGCTCATGTTATAAAATGTTAGATTAAATAATTTTAAAAGAGAAAGTTGCAGTGCAGATGAGGAATGAAGAGCAGAAAGAAATGGGAAAAACTTGAAGATGGTTGTCAGGACAGATAAAAAGTCACTGGAATGAGAGACGAAAGTAAAAAAAGAATAATCAATGAAAAAGCAAGGGTAGAGAAGAGGGAGATACTTGTGATGTGAAAGTAGGGAGAAGGAAATCAATAAGACTGGTCTTTTGATTAGAGACTCCCAACTTAAATGTGATAGTATAGTTCTCTTGTGGATTGTAGTGTTTTAGTGATAGTCTGTGTCTGCGACAGATGAGTTGAATCATCAGTTCGTCTCCAGTCTGATCATCTTCACAGCCCAATATGCTTCCATTTAGAGAGACGTTTCCTGGCCAAATCCTGGCTGGGCCTGAGTAAAGTAAGTAATTCTTCGGTGAGAGCGGTAGTCATTCAGTGCAGTACAACGCAGTGGTGAGAGGGGGGGAAAAAGGTATGATTGTTGAGACAGAAGATTAGAAGAAAAGTGTTGAGGGTGAGTAGGGTGAAGGAGCCAGGAGCAGAGATGAGAGCACAGGCAAAGCAGAAGAAGGGGTGCAGTAAGAAGAAAGGAAGAAAGATGTAATAGAAATGAAAGGGCACTCCTGCTGTTGATAATTGGAGTAGTGATGTGCCAACACAGTCTGAGAGGTTTTCCACCTGAGGGTACTATACCACAGGGGCCCAGACACTGAAACCACATTACCGCCCTCCTGTGTGCACTCGCCAGTTTCCTCCTCTGGCTTGAGCTCGAAAAGGAGGAGAGAGCAGAGCTGAATACTTGAAAGAAAACTGCACTTTTCTGCTCTTTTCTCTCCATTTTCTACAAGACACATCCAGCTGTAGTGCAGTGTGGAACAGGGCTGAAGGGTTTTCTGGCCAAAGCCTACTGAGTTTGAGATATCATCCGCGTGGACAATTCCAGAAAGCACTTGACAAATACAGAATGTTAGATCTTGTATGTTTGATTCACTGTGAACCTCTGCTGCACTACCTTCATAAGGTCAAAATCAGATGAATGACAAGGAATGTTCTGCATGAATACACTTTCAGCCAAAACAATGTTATCTTGAAAGAAACATAATCTTAAATCTGTCAGACAGCATTCAGGAAAGCATGTTTGCATTGGAAAGCCCTGTAGTGGCCCAAGGATATTTGACTTATGTCCACAGGGTTTCAGAGGTGTGGGGGATACAATGAAATAAAATAAATAAATACATAGGTGAATGAAATTTATATTTACATCAGACAAATAAATTATGATCAGACTGGTTATTGTTCAGTTTCATTTAAAGATGAATAAGATTGATATGAAATTGTAGAGTAAACACTGGTGTTCAATGACACATCAATGATACTAATAAAGGCCCCATTCCATCATAGCAGAGCCAACATGCACTATAGCCACCCTGATCATTAGTAGTATCACTGGTAACACCTTTGATTACTCTACTGTTTCATGTCAGAAGTCTGATGTGAGAAAGTTCTATTGTTTCTTTGCCTCTTTAGTAAAGAAAAAAAATGCATGTATGTATATATATACACACATATATATATATATATATATTCTTGACCAATGGTCAACTATAACATATTTAGTATTGTAAACACTGTTGGGAGTCATGCAATACAAGGTAAGTCATTAGAGTACTTAGATTACTCGGTATAATGAGCCACATAACACATTCATTTTGTAGTTAAAGTACTCCATTATTTAGTTATGTTTTCAAAGAAGCAAGTGGCTAATGTTACAGTTTTACCACATTTCCACCACTGAAAGAACTAGTGCTGCCTACATCTGTCCCCAGAGGGTGAACAAAGTCCCCATGATCAAATCTTTCTTCCAGTCAATACTCAACACCATCCAGACTAGTGTGCCTGTGGAGAGGCTTTTTACCCTTGGAAGTCTGAGTTTACATGATGTGAAAAGCCTGTGCACTTTTATGGTTTACATTGTTGCAGATTAGTCCAGTCTAGAGGTTTTACTTACTAAGGGTCCTTGTTCTCATGAACTCCATCTTGTTTTGTTCACTTCAGTTTATGCTGGTGGTGGATGGATCCTAAAACAAGTGCTGGTTTTCATACAAAAGTCCTTGAGGTGGAAGGTAGTGAACATGTAGCTCTTGACAAACTTGAGCCTGGTCCCATTATTAACTACTTCACACACCACAGTGATGGCATTTTCAATAACACACAGCCTAACCATATCTGAAAACCTGTACAAAAGGTTTGGGGACAAGGAACAAAAGGAAAAAGGGGAACTATAACCCCCTATCACTCTTAGGTTTACTGTCAGATCATTAGGACAGTATAACCTCATGCACAAGGAATCACAAAGGGTTTTTCATTTTTTTGGTAAAGCAAAATTATTACACATTACTTTTCTCAGTAGGTAATACTGTAACCTAACAATTTACTTTTGTATGGCTGTAATCTTGTAATGTCACAAGTTACTTTTAAAAGTAATGCTACCCCACACTGATTGTAAATAACATATAGGTTTAATGATTTACTTTTTTTACTAGAAAAAACATGTTGTAAAACCTCTTTTCTGCTCTGAGTAGTGTTTGCAGGTTTTTTTTTCAGGCTGTGTTCAGCCCTCACAACCTTCACCAATAGACTGGTAGACTTATACAGCTGACATCATAGAAAAGCAGCCCACACATCACGGCAACAAAAGCAGTGGTCTACCCGAGTTATCCAGACTAGTTATCAAGCTGCAAATTAAATGTTTTACCAGCACCCAAATTACCAAAATGTCTGGTTGTTGTATATACTATGCATCAATATGCCACTGGTCGACTGACAGGATCACAACTGTGTCAAGGCAATTGGTAGCTGCAAGCTATTACACGTGTGGCCTGGACTGAGGAAGGGATCAAAGCTGCTCGTGTTTGCAGCGCCCACTGACAATTAATGTATACCTTTGAGCCCACTGTGGTAACTGCAGGTGACTCAAGTAAGTGTTTAATCATTTTTATTAACTCAGTTTATTATAAGTGTCTTTCACTTTTAACCATGGCCATGATCATTCCTCTTCCATAATGCAGTGTTTTTCACTGTTAGCATGACAACAAAAGTCCTCTTACCTTGACAAAATGGTAATACCAAAACCATAACCTTTCCCAAACCATCCTCAAGTTATTTTGTGCCTAACCAAACCTTAACTACAGGGTGGTAAGATCATAAAACAAATGCATTTTTCCAACAGTGATTCGAAACAGTTTTAGAAGTTTGACCAGATAAGAAAATACTCGTGAGTGTGAGTCCAGAGGGCACAAACAATAGTTTGTTATTTAATTTAGAAGACTTGTTGAAATCCCTCCCTCTCAAACACATCTGTAAAGGCACTGAATGGTGCCATGGTTGCTCATAAATCGATCTGTTGTGTGCTACACTACACTTACTGCAGGTTTTGGTCAGACCACCTTTTTCTGTTGGAAAATGTGACCCAGTCTTCCTAACGTTATGACTCATTGTCAATTTTGGTTCATAATTTTCTGAACTTATTGTCAACAATTATGTTATACATGATGACAGCAAACATTCACAACATAGCATGTAAGTGGGTAAGAAGTGACATCTGTATAATTAACCTATTGTTGTTCGTCTGTGGGAGGCACAAATGGTGTCAGCGTTATGTAACTCCACAACGTTCCATAGGAATCACAAATTAATTGATGGTATGTACTATTCAGACCAACTTTGACAGTTATATTTCCAGAAAAATGTGATGTTGTGTAATCTAATTATCTGGCATGTGCTGATTCTTTCTACTCCCAATCCTGAGTCACACACAGTGTTGTTTTTTTAAACAATAGTGCTAGAGTGCTTACTGAACCTATATGAGGCCTACACTGAAAGATTTAGATGACATTTAAAATATATCTGACAGGTTGATTGCTGTGCACTTAAAGAACTCTGGATATACCTAAGAAAATTAAGTCAAAGGCTGGTATCATGTTCAGTCTGAGTTATAACTGGGTGATGTAAGGGTTTCTGGATGAAAACAAAAAGAACTGTAATAATCAGCATTGTCAGCACGTTCCATGATAACACAACACACAGCTATCAACAGCACCGTGGTCACTACGCAGATTCTCATTCTGGAGTGGGAAGGCCTTCGATAAACCTCAGCATCTGCCCAGAGCACACTGAACCTTATTAATATTGCACTTTAAATTTTTTGTCTTGTGATTAATGTATTGAATGTCTCTTGACAAATTTTATCTGCTAAACTAAATAAAGATTTGTAAAAACAAACAAACAAAAAAGGCATGATTATTTGGCTGCTCATGTTTGTTGCCCTTCTGGACCTACTGTAAGTGATGTTGCTTCTTAAGTTTAATTACCTTGAATACGTAAAAATTGTACATTTACATTAAGTCAGTGAGAAAAGATTAGTTGATTCCTTTAAATTCCTGCATGATTTTTTTCTTTTTCTTTTTTTTTTTTTACAGTGCATAATATCCCAAGAAAGTGTAGTTTCATAACAAAATGCAAAATGTATTTTTCAGTCAGCAGCAGCACTTTACAGGTCTGCTCCACCTAAAAGTGTCACTGTAATTTATATCATTTTTTAAAACCCAAACCAACTTGCAGCATGTGAAAGTGGTGGCTTCCATATATTTGTCCTTCCCGCTCCACATTTTACTTGCGGGAAACATTGTGTAACAGGGATATGTTCCACTTTTCAGTTCAGTGGAGTGTTATTGGTGGCTGGTGTATATGCAGAATGATGGGAGACAATAAACAAAGAATCAGAAATGGATCGAGGTTCATACAGCGGATACCGAACTATTAAAAAAATGATATGCTGGTCTTGCAGTTTGGCTCGGATCAGTGAGACACAGAGCTGTAAATAAAGCTGTAACTCTACACCTGTAAAATACACATTCACAGCTTTACTGTGTATCTCTTTCAGTATTATGGTACCTCATCATTCTATGCAACCATAATCCAAAGGTTATACCAGTATTGATGTGTTTGCACATGTTTCTCTCATACTCATTTATGCTTTAGTGTTGTTGCTGACAGTGTTTCTTTGACAACTAGTAAAACCTTAACTTCTGCTTCTATTCCTGGTGTGTATTTACCCCACAGAGTTGTTTACTACCTCCAAGTGAATTACAACATTTTGGATTTTTTTTTTTTTTTGGTGGAAGCACCCAAGGCTACATGTCCCATTTTCTCTTGGAATTACCTTTTTCCCAAGCAGCTGTTTTCATTGGTTTGGTCCCAATTGGTACATTTTTGCTCTGAAAACCTCTGGCTGAAAGCTTTGGGACCAATTGTAATCCCTTGAGGGTCTCAGTGAAACTCTTACAGCTAATAGTTTCACATAGTTCTATAATATTTGACTTGTTTTTAAGGGTAGATGGGTTTTCTGAGCGTGTCCAGTAAAAGAAATCATTCCCCAATACTGGCAGGTAGGTAGGTACGGTTTAAGGCTGGTTCAGACTTTTTGCCCAGGCTTTTATGTTTCTCGCTACTCATGAGGACCTTGTGCCTGAAAGAAAACATTAACTCTGGTCTTGTGTCACATCTAACAGTCTCAAGTCTTGAGTCCATTTTTTATTTTATTTTTTTTGCTGGCCTAGTTTTTCCTAGTCATCCCTGTATCTTTTCCCTTGAAGGTAACAGAATGTAAATCAAACAAAACAACAGCGGATGCCAAACACATTACAGTTCTACAGGGAGAATGCAAAACTTTCAAATATCTCTGCTTGATATTTGTGAGAATCAAACAGCTATGTTACTGCTTTCTGGGCGGACCTTAAGGCGAAGGCCAGAAAAGAGCAGTATTTTAGCTGTAATCACTGGATGTCCATGGTGGAGAAAAACTGGACTTTATTAATATAAAAACTGGCTGAATGGCTATACAGGACTTTTTCTTTGCTGAGGGACGTCTATTTTACTGAGATATTTCATTGTGTTTCAATTTGACAGCTGTAATTACAAATTAATCAGAACATTTTTTAAAGATTAAGAGTTTAAAAACCTGCAATAAGCATTTGAACATATAATATGTTAATTCTGCCACTAGGGGGCTCTCTTATATCATAACAATAACAAAAGACGTAGTTTAACGCTGTTGTGAAGTGGTGTGGGCTCATGGGAGTTGTTATCCTCACTTTTCAACAGCCACCATAGCTGATGAAAATATACGTGACCTGACTCAGGCAGAAATCATGTTCATGAGGTAATATTCAGGTTTTATTCATGTTACATGTAGTCGTCATTTACGCTTATCGACTTTCTTTCTCACACATATTCAACATATTTTCCTGGCAGTTATAGCAACTAGCTAACAACAGCCAGCAGGAAACATACCATTACCTTGAATACGTTGTGAATTTGAAACACATTTGTTTGTTGGGATAATGCAAACAACTTACCAAAGTATATAATATATGTCTAGTGTTTGTTGTTTAAATATCTTAGCTTTAAAGTGCAATACATTGCTATATGCCTGTACACAGAATATAATATCCATTTGAACAGCTATGTTAAAACACTAATTGCATGAAAAACCCAACACACATGGCTGATTGTAAAAGCACACATTTTGACCCCTCAGGTCATCATCAGAGCATTTATGACTCTTTGGCATTTTGACTCCATTAGATGTCAGGAGAGATTCTTCTCTGTGTGTTTGTACTAATTATGTTTGCTCACATGCACTGACTAGTTTTATTGCACCATTGCCTGTGCACTGTTTAATTTTTAGATGGTTTTCATGCTCTTCTCCAGGATGTAAAGCATGACATTCAGTGCAACCAAAGGTTAAAAAAAATTAAGGGTAAGAAATTTATGATGTAAGCCAGAGGTGTAGACATCCTGGGAACAGACATGTACACCATACTCACTTTGATTTGATGGAAAAACAGAATTTTTTTTGAAATTTCAAGTTATATTCTGCCCGCTACTTCAGAAATGGTTATATCACTCATTATTTACCTTCTGTCACATACTTCAATAGACTCCTCTGAGTGATTCTGAGTTACTTCATAGTACATTCACAAATCAGACGCTCACCAGGCCAAGGAAAAAACAAAAGAGATTATTTGGTCTTGGTGTAGCTGGGACTCCACCCTTTTCTGTATTGGATTTACAATTGCACCAAATCCGGACCTGGGTTAATTTCTTCTTGTCATTTCTATGGATAGTTTTCACACAAAAATCCAACAAAAAGGAGTCATGTTTGGGTTAATGGCATGTTAAAGTATGTTTAATAATGTTAGGTATACCTACTGACTAGTGCATATAATACGCTCTACATCCTATATATAGAGAGCATTTATACTGTATGCAATGATAGCTTTTGGCACCAGCTTATATGGGCAAACACAAACCAAATTAACAATTGGGTACATGCATACTAATCAACCAATACAATTAACTGCACACTCATGCACAGATACACACACAAGCACCCTGCCTCACACACTCTTGAAGAATGTGAAAATGTCTGCATAACTGCTCAACCCCAAATTACCCCTTAGACCCAGCTCTGACAGATGGGGCAGCGATCAGTGTCTTGATAAATGTCAGGCCAAATAATAAAGTCCATTAGCTGCTGCTGTTAGTCTGCTTGCTAAAGATTAGTTGGTACTTTTTCCCTACAGAGGATTTCAAGAGTGGAATATAGCTCCATAGCTATACATGACTATATTTTTGGGTGTATGACTTTGCTGTCCAGAGACCTCTGTAATAAACACATGCACATGCTTTCCACACAACTATAAGCAAATCAGGATTAGTTATATATGAGACGGACACACTGACAGAAGAGCAAACCTCATTCTATTTTTATTGAGAGGTGGCAAGAGGACACAGAAAGGTTTCAACAGACTGTAGATAGATAACACTGCTGATGATTTCATCTTTTTCATTTTTTTCCAAAAAGCCCCCCCACCCCCTGCCTTTTGTGCCACTCATTCAAACCTTGTGCTTTACCAGGTGATTCACTGTCCGTCATTTCTTTGCCTCCGTAATACCCCAACAATAGTCCTGTTTGGTGCAAAATGAAGTCAGCATTGAAACAGAATTACTGAGTGACTCTTCTAGCTTCTTTGAAATGAGGATTTTAAGGATAAGCAGCCGAACCCTGTCTCTTTACTCTGTGCTATCGCAGAAAGGAAGGGAGAGTGGGTGAAACGGAGTGCGCTAACAAGTCTGAGACTGTCCACAAGGCTGATCTATCCCTGAATCACTGACATTAAGATCACACTGGGGGACATAATGTAATTTACCTGCCTCATCAGCTAATGCAGCACAAATCCATTTTCGCCCAAACAGGAAGGGCCACATACATTACCTTGATGACCATGCAGAGTCAAGGGGGGACGACTAATGAGACTAAATGTAATTACTGTCCACCTCCGATTTGAAAACAGAATAAACCCTCCTGCACTCCCATTTGGGGCTCTGAACACTGGGACGAGAATAAACCTTCCTCACGTCACCACTCAGTGCTACAATTGGCTTTCCTGTCACTATTTAGATCGCTGTTCAGGCTCTTCATTACGATTCCCATTAGCTGATGGCTCGGCCGCCATAGTCTTCCTGACATCTATGAACTGATTAAAAAAACAGAGAATTACAGGAGGTGTTGAGTTATTGACATTCTAACAGTATCCCACAGAAACTTTCCACTCAGTTTGCTGAACTGCTTAGTCAGAGGAGATCTGAACCAAACAAGATAAATGCCCCCCCCCCCAACCCCCTTCAACCCCCTGTCTCAGCCCATTTCACTGGAAAACAATGTATTTTGCTTTCTGAAGAGCACTGAAAACAGAAAAAAACACACCTGTGTTGTCTCTATCTCTTTCTCTCACACACACTCTCTCTGCCTGTCTCCCTTTTACATTCTCCTCCTCATACAAGGTGACTTGCACACTTCTCTAGGATTATAATGTGCCATGAAGGTTAAAGTAATGAGGTGCAAGATGAGTGTGCTCTACTTTTTCTCTTTCTCTCATTACGGGCTTTAAACCTTTGGTGAGATTAGGTATCCTAAAGTAAACCTGTTGTCAGATGAGTGGTTTTGAGCTACGCAGCATTACGTTTAATGTGATGTGTTCAAAAAGGAGATGAAAAACTTTAAGATATGAAAGTTGTTAACTATGAGTTTAACATCCTGATATGATTTACATGCAAAACCTTGCCAACAAGCACCGATGTTATTTCAACTTTGTCTTTGGGCTATATCTGGTTGGCCCATCGAGTGCCTGATTTAGGGCAAAAAAATTTAGCTTTGTTTAGTCCATCTGATTTGGTCCAAATTTCACCCAAAAATAGAAATTGAAAATTGGACTGTGTTTCTGACTTGGTCCAAATGTAGTCCAAAAACAGATGTTGAAACATGGGCTGTGTTTAGCCCATTTGATTTGGTCCCAGTGTAGCCCAAAAATGCATGTTGAAAATTGGGCTGTGTTTAGTCCATTTGATTTAGTCCAACTGTAGCCCGAACTGAACTGCCGGAACTGGGCTGTATTAACTCCGTGTGATGTGGTCCAAATTTAGCCCAAAAATAGATGCTGAAAATTCAGCTGTGTTTAGTCCATCCGTTTAGTTCCAGCTACATCCTAAAATAGGCATAGAAATCTAGGCTGCGTTCAGTCCGTCTGGTGTGTTCCAAATTTAAGCCAAAAATAGATGTTGAAATTAGATTTTTGATTCTGCTCAAATTAAGCACAATTTTGGAAGTGTGTTTTGGACCATACTTAGTCCTAACATAGCACAGCAATGTGCAGCAAAATGTGTGTTGACTTGCACACTTCTCTAGGATTATAATGTGCCATGAAGGTTAAAGTAATGAGGTGCAAGACGAGTGTGCTCTACTTTTTCTCTTTTGCTCATTATAAGCTCTAAACCTTTGGTGAAATTAGGTATCCTAAAGTAAACCTGTTGTCAGATGAACCATTTTGAGCCACGCAGCATCATGCCTCATGCAATGTGTGCAAAGCGGGATGAAAAATTTAGAGATATGAAAGTTGTTAAGTAAGGAGTTTAACATCCTGAAGGAATTGACATGTGAAACCTTCTCTCAGTCTCAGGCTCGCAAGACAAGAGTCTAATTTCCAGGGAGACAAGTTTACCCTCTAGCTTTTCACTGAGAATGTTTATCCTGAGTATAATTTATTTATTTATTTATTATTTTTATTTATTTATGTTGTACTCCATTTAACATATTGAGGTGGAGAAAGTGGAGTTGATGATCGAGTGGGGGTATGAATAATTAACAGGAAATAAACAAATAAAATAACAAAAAAAAAGGTAAATAATCTTATCGTATCCAACAGCTGCGTTGATACCCAGACACCCCCACACCCTCGCCTGGTAAAGAAAAACCCCTGTCCATGCAGTTAAGCTGCTTATAAATATTTGTAATTAAAATTGGAGGGGGAAGGCAGGGAGAGTGGCGTCTTTATCACTGGAGACACTGCTGCTGCAGGTGTCTTTGATGCCCAGAAAGGCGTTTTGATCTGACAGTGCAGGAGCGCAGAGACTCCAATCGGCTTGTCCCACTCAGCAGCTCCCTCCCCGCTCTCACCTCACCTCACATGTTCAAGAGTTCATTACCCATTTGTTTTGCATTTTCATCTATTTCCACCAGACCTTTGAAATCTCGTCAGCCCAAACCTTTAAATTATTCATCAACACTTAAAAAAAGCACTCCTCTATTTTAGGACACGACAAAACTTGGATTTTGCAGACGTTTGCACAATACTGTGTCCAGATTCATGTAATTGCACCCATTTTTAAATATAAGTTACCAGTGAATTTTTAAAGCTGCACTAATCAATATATTTAACATGATTAATAGATTAAATGACAGTATGCAATGTCAAAGGCATTGCTTGTAATGACTAACCCACAGAAAATTATCACCACATCTTTCAGCTCATTGTTTTTGTTTTATGTCAACTTTAATTCTATGACTCACCACTCTCATCACCGTTGTTTCTACAGCAGGCAGCTCTTACACCACACTAAAACACCTCTGAAAACTTGCTGCATGCTACCAGGTCTACATTCAAACAGCAGACAGGCACAGTTAGTGCTGAGCTGGTGAACAAAGTGCAGCACTGAGCACCTAAAGAACAAGATATTTCCCTCAGGAGTTGGTGGAGACCAAACTAGAGCTACAAGGAAAATAAATATTCAATTTACATCCCTTGAATAACTAGAAACATAACTCCAAGTCAAAGCTAATGTTGCTTATATGTCTGCTGGATGTGTGTGATCATTTGTCAGTGTGTAGGATTTAGTGACATGTGGTGGTGAACTTGCAGACTGCAAATGCCTCCTGTCACCCTCCCCTTCCAAACATGTAGGAGAAACTACAGTGGCTCATTCTAAGATACCGAAAACACAACTGTTCTTCTTTTCAGGTGAATATACACAAATAAAAACATACTTAATCGTATATTTGATTTATGCTATACTCTGCGAATAGATTCCATAAACTATATACACAAAACCTGTAAGAGATGGCTCAGAAAATTAAAAGTGCTGCTATACCACAAATGCTCCAGCAGCTTTGGATTAATTCAATGTGTATTTCTTCTAGACTAAAATGCAATACTGTAAACAACTCTGCAAACTGCACACTAGTTGCCAGCAAAATCCTAAAAATGTCTTCTTGGCAAAGAGTATTTCATTCCTGATAATGGTTGTTGTTGTTGCTCCACATAACACAGGGGTTGTTGAAGAACACAGTAACACAAGGGAAGATAAATGGAGAAGAATGGAGGGGAGCGGGAGGCTGTGGTTGAACTGATGATTGGTGATCAAAACCCATATTTTCTTCTCTCTGTCAGATGGGTTTAAACCATGGTGCACTGTGTGACCTTTTTTTCTAGTGCCAATGAATGGCAGGTTTCTCCACTATGCACTCTAAAATAAAATGTTTTGGTTCAACAAAAAATAAAAAATAAAATGAATTTAAAATCAATCTTTTTGAATTATGAAAATCTTTAATAGAATTTTAAACAATAATATAATAATAATAATACAATAAGGTGGTCACTCAGAAAATTAAGTTATTGCAACTTATCTTCAAACGTATTTAAAAGGATGGTTCAAGTGTTATTTACTTTACTAGTTTGAAGTTGACAGCCGTTTAAAAAATAAAGATGCTCCAATCAAATTACAGACAGACAGAGGGGCAAAATTAAGTTATCAAGCTAATTTCAGTAAGTCACTATACCTTACATATAATCATAATTTGATTAATACACATCAGCACAACTCATCAGAATATTGTTTGCAACTTGGATTTATCAAAATCTATAAATTAGTATTTTTATATTGAAACTGTGGATTTGATTAGATTAGAGTGTGCCAGTCTGTTTGTAAGTGTTTTTTTTCTGATACAGATATTTTACCTGGGAATGTTAATCCCATTGGCTTTTATTCAAAAAATGAAATTTTATTAATTGTTACACTGGAATGGTCACATCCAGTGTGGTGATCATTGCTAAAATGTTACTGAATAGATGAACACTGATATTCATCACCAAATGCATATGTTCAAATTTCTATAGAAGAGTATTTCTATTGGTTATTGGTATAAATATCTTTAATAATTTAGATAAAAAGGCAAAGGTGACTCAGAAAGGATAAAAAAAAGGCACGTTTCTCCAAATATTGATTTTAAGTTCAGTAATATTAATAATAACTTGGAGACACTGAAATGAAAAGCAAAAGCACAGCTGGGAAATCAGCGCAGCAATAGTATTACAAGTTGGTTTGTGTTGCATTTTGCAACCAAACAGAGAAGAAGGGAGTAAGAGAGAGGGTTGGTGAGAGAAAGCGGAGGCACAAATATTACCGCCCCAGAGGCTCGTCGCTGGCTGTGCCCCAGCGTTTCACCTGCTACAACCATTTTTTGAAACCAGCGAGTCATGCCTCAGCCAGGCCAACCATTCCATGTTTGGACATAATAGCAGAGTCAAGCTCCTGTTTATGTCTTTCGCTTGGCTGGATTTTTTCTCCTTGATGCTGCAGAATAAGCCCATTTTTTTCTTTCATGGTTTGAAAGTATGCTCTGGTAAGGAGTGTGAGCTACAAACATAGCAAGGTTTTTTTTTCACTTCAGATAAATATCTAGCAAATACTACAAAAAAGTGTGCATTTGAACATATGTTCATCAGTGATAAGTGATCAAAAAAGCTCGCTGTGGATGAGATGACTGGATACATGTATTATTGCCAGCTAGTGCAATGCATTATGCCTGTAGGCACACTCCACATTTGAAACACTGCCGTCAACAGGAAAGCCTTGCTGCTTGTCGCCCATGATTAATGTGAAGTCCCTCAAAAACAGGGGAAATACATCAGAGAAACTTTCAAGAGAAAGGTTACCGAAAACACAATTGCAGTGAATGAGGACATTGCTGAATTTCATACAGTTTTCCCATCTGTCCCCAATCATCCCAGATGCTTTGTCTCACAAGAATTATGAGACCTTTCTCTCATGAGGAAATTGCTTTTACAGCAACCTCATCCCGCTCTTCAGGCTCCTTAGCAGCCATCCAGAGTATGTGTGTGTGTGTGTGTGTGTGTGTGTGTGTGTGAGCTATAGGAGTGCTGACACGGCTGAATACAGTGCCACTCTTCCTGGACCTAACACAGGGTGATAGCATGTCCTGTCACATATTCCCTCTCTTCTGATTTGTTTGTGTCATCCCTGTGCACCTGTTTGTGTCATTTCATGTTGGAGATTGAAGCGTACGAGGCAGCTGGTTTATTTTTCATCTTATCTGATAAGGTTGTTATTAACACTGGTGCTGCCTGCATTGTTTGGAGTTGACACGGATGTGATTGATATTGTGTCAAGGCGACAGGGAAAGTTTCCCGGTGCCAAATGAATGGGTGACTCCCAAAATAAAGGAAATGGAAGATGAAAATCAGGACCTATTATGATGGGGAACATTAGCAGAACAGCATCGGGCTGCCATCTGTCTGTGAAGTGACCTTTCAGGAAAAATGTTGTTAGTGTCTATCATTAACCCCCATCTCTCTTTCTCCATCCCCACCTCCTCTCCCCTTCCTGCCATCGTATTTCTCCTTTTTTTTCAGATTACGTTTTTTTCTTTCTTTACTGAAGCGTAAATTTGGCGGTGCAGTGTTCTTTATGTGAACAACTCAGGGGTATGACCCTAAGGGAAATGATTGAAAGACACTTGTCTGAAAGAGACATAAAATCAAATAAAGACCTGAGCTGACTGTGAGTGCAGGGAGTGAGTTGTGAGTTTGGGAGACCTTTATGAACCAAACGGAAGCAATACAATGAGCAGAGGGATGCAACAGTAAATATCTCTGCATGGCAGGAAAGAAAGAAAGCAGTCACGTGCACACCGCTGGCACATGTTCTTTTTTTTTCTTGTTTTGACAGAACATAATTTCAGTGTATCCTTTAAAGAGCAGGGGAGACCGGGGAGTGTTGTAACATGAGTGTGGTTGTAAAGAAGCCAGTTTGACCAATCAGAAAAGTGCTGCAGTCATGTCATGATGACTGTACACTCACATTTCCTTTTTGAGCTCAGAGAGGACATGTCTCTGTCTCTTTAGTTGAGAAAGTAAAATGTTTTATCAAGATTATCTTTTGCTTATCATTCAGTAGAGCATTCAAACAGAGATGAGGAGCTAGTCACATACTCAGATTCTTTTTTTTTTCATTTTCCTTGATTAACTTCAGTATTTCTTCTTTTTTGTCTTTCGACTGCTTGTGTCAGGGGTGACCACGGTGGATCACCTGCTTGCTGACCATCCATTTTACACCAGATGCCCGTCCTGATAACTGAACTGAATACTTGATGAACTCACAGAGAACGGTCACCTGTTCATCAGTTCCCTTCAGCTCTAAATATGTCAGTATGTGCTATGTTATGTATGTTTCTGGTGTAAATAGTGTAGTATTTAGATACTAAGATGCAGATATTTCCCTCTGGAGTTGGTGGAGACCAAACCAGAGATAAAAGGAGAGTAGATATTTTACTTACATTAATTTTGTGGCAGAAACATAACTGCAATTTTATTTCTAATATTATTCCGTATCTGCTGAATGTCTACATAGGCAATGGTTTGCTAACTAACATGTTTGCTCTATCAACTTAATAAGGTGATAATATGTCAATGTTAGTTGTGTTCGCAGATTATTCTGCTGTTCCCAGCCGGCTAAATAATCCAAACAGTAAGCAAAAAATGTCTTCATGTCTCCTTCACGTAAACAGTCTCTTCTGTTAATCTCATACAAAATTGACAAAGGTTAAACTGTACTTTTGGTTATAACTCTCTGTGGGTTGTCATTGTTTGTGTGAGTGTGTGTGTACACACAGCCACCTGTGAGGGATCTCTGGGTTCTACTGCAGTGTGAGAGAGAGAGCATGAGCACACAGAATGGGCCACAGGCAGCGCTATCGATCGGTCTCGTCAGGGTTCAGGGATATAGATGAGTTACAAAACCACCATTAATTACAAATCACTTCTGCCATGAAAGTCGATTAGAGCGAAAAGCAGCAAAAAGTCTGTATCAAACAAAGAAAAGTGATAGGGCATGCACATTTCTCATCCAAAGATGTCTTTGACCTGGCAGGCCTGCTTACTTTGCCCTTCATTCTACTGAGTTTTTATGTTTCTGCAAGTCTACTTTAATTAAAGTTGTTAGTTCCATTGTGATTATTTGTTGGCGTGTTCATCAGTAATTAGATGTGTGGACAAATTAATGCAGATGCATGTTTTATCCATATTCAATAAGCATGTTCCACTACCTTATCACTGAACACATAATCAATACTCCAAGACGCATGATAAATTATGGTCCATAATGGTGCATATATTCACCATGTGTTAAGTCGTATGCGATATGCATATAGAGCGGTGGGGCATGGTGATACAGTCATGAGCAGGTGCAGGGTTTACGATGATCCACAGGCAGGTTCACAGACGGTCCCTGTCAGCGCCACTTGAGAGAGTCCCTGCTGTCTCAGACAGGTTGCAGCAGAGCCGTGCTTTGCATTAAAATTGCAAGCAACACTCTTCAAGCGTGCGCAATCTCTCCACTGCACTCTTTCTTTCTAAAAGGTAAAATAAAGTGTTCTTATACCTTAAACTACATATAGCCTGCAACTTGTTTTCTCCAGGTCTCACCCACTCTTGGCCCCTGTCTTCCAATTCAGCTCTGCACCTGTCTTTGATCCTCCACTGTTTTTCAGTATTTTTAGTTGTTTTTTTTTTTTGGGAAAAAGAGACCGCTGTCTGTGATTAATGTTTGGTGTGTAGCTGTGTATGTAAGCAATCACAATTCATCCGTGAAGTCTACTCTTCCTGGGTCTGACAGGCATGCTTGGGCACACAGTTGCTCTGCAGTGTCTTCTACTCTATAAAGCTGATTTCAAATACAGCCATTTCAGAGGAGATGCACCGCAGTGGCATGAAGCAAGCAGGCTAAACAGATCAACAGCTCTCCCCCCGTCTTTCTCTCTCTGCCTCGCACTCTCTGAGCCGCCGCTTGCATTCCCTCTGTTTTATTGTGACAAGACACAGCAAGTCATGGCTTGAATACCAACGCGATAATTTCTTGACAGTCTCCCTTTATTTGTCTGCTATCGCCCTGATAAGATGATTTTCACTCTCCGGGTTTGTTTTGTCTTGGCAGAGATGGCCTGGATGAGTAAGCTCATCCTCTCCCTCTCATTTTGTCTCTCCATCAGTTGTGGTCTCTCCTATATTCCAGACCCCTCTGTGCACTCACTGCCATGTGCATGAGAAAGAGAGAGTCGGAGAGCATAAGATGATTATGGGAAGATGCCATGCGGAGGAGAAATGTGTCCAGCCAAGCTCACACAGAAGAAAGTATTAGGGAATAATGGTGTGTGAATGATTGGATACATTTACAGAGATGTGGCACTTCATCATATAATAAAAGAGAGTAAAAGTCCCTCTGTCCGTTATTCTGTAATTCTCCTTTGTTTTCTTTCCTATTAACACACCCTTAAGGGACATCTGGAGGCTTTTATTTTGTTGCTGTCTCGTGTCATCACTTGTGTGTAATATGAAATAATAATTAATGTACCACAGACAATTGGCTGTGATCGGAATCTGCATGCAAAATTAACATGCTAGAGAGCATTGGGGTAGAAACCCAAAGATGACTCACAGGGAGATTAAACTGGGTCAGGAAATAATTCGCTATAAGCCTATATCAAAATTATGGCCACACAATGTTGCCAAAGCCCTCTCTGCTCTCTGAAATGTGTGGTGAGCTGAATAAAACACTGTAACAGGTTAGTAGTAGCCTGAAAATGGGATAAATTTTGCTCGATAAGCCCACACAATAGTCCATTAAATTATTGTGGGTCACAAAACAAAAGGGCTCCCAGAGAAGTTTGAAAGCCACTCTAGTGGGGTGGATAGAAATCTGGAGCCCACTTGATAACAGTGCCAGACACATTACACACAGGACTGCAGAACAGGACTGAGACTGGATATTTTGGCACACAAACCCGCACTCAGAATAAAGCCAATCCGTCCACAGAACTATAGCTTTCCCCTCATGTCTCCTTCTCCAGGGCTGGAACAGGAGTTAATTGTGCTCATGATGGTGTCAGGTGGCAGAATTGATCAACGTTAAAGGATCATTCCCTGTGACATTACCTCTTGAGAAGGGAAGACAAACTGTATGAGAAAAGGTACTCTGTTTACGTGACATCTGACAAGGTAAAAGGACACACTTCGATTGCTTTTGCTCTGTTGGAATCACAAAATCAATAGCTCATATACGCATCAACCCTCCTATCAAAGTATACGGACTAAGCAGATCAAGCACTGCCACTTCACGACACACTCCACTCCCTTTGGTTGTATTTAATGAGATTATATTCTAACAAGACTTACAGTTTAGGTTTATCTGCAGTGCATGACAGTTGTTTTCAAGTTTGTCATACAGATTTGGAGTAAAATCTGAGGAATATTTTAAAAATACCTTGCAAATAAATAAATAAATAAATATGTTTTTTCTTTCATAACAATGCTCTTAATTAGACCATCTACCCTGGATAGTATTCCCATAATTCTTATATGGATTGGAAAGTAGTAATAGTCTTTTTGTTACATATTTGTTTCACACATATGAGTTTGGGCTGGGCAATATGTGTATAAATAATATCTTTATATATTTGCTGGTTATGCCATAAAATATATATCTCAATATATACATTAAATATCATATATGTATATGTATATACATAAATATATGTGATCATATAGAATATGATGTGTTGCAGGGCTAAGTGACATGTAGAAAATCAAATATCTCTATATTTTTGACCAAATACCTTGATACTGCTAAAATATTGTGGAGATGATTATTGGTGCTTTCACAAAATATTAATACAGTGCCATGTTTGATAAATAATCATCAGTAATATGGAGATAATGACCAAGTGAGTAAAGGTAAAAACGGGAACAGCTACAACAGTCTTATAAGTTTAGAAATTAGATAACTTTACTGCGATGTAGCCTTTAAAACCAGGAAGAGACAAGACAATAAGAAAAATATCTAGCCTTTTAGCTATATTTATTGGGTCTAATGTTAATACAGTATATTATTTATTATAGACCTGCACTGCACAATGCCCATGTATTATTCTATGAATAGTTCCAAAACTACAAAGCATGATTTTCCTTACAGGCCATTCACACATAGATGATACTCCAGCAAACCACTCACTTTTTAGGGGCATTATGTTCACTATGGACTCTGTTATGTTCTCTAAATTTACAGTGGGAGTGTGCTCTTAACTGGCCGTTCTGTCTGACACTACACAGCCACTGTAGTTTAGGAGTGACATGCAGCTAGTGCGAGTAGCCCTGTGCTGTTAAGCTATTAAATGCTTAAAAAGCACCAAAACAAGAGTTGAAATAACAGTAGCTTAATACAAACTCAGTGGTGACACTGAATGAAGCTACAGTGTGTGGTGAGACTGGGCAGGATGAAGGGACGGAACAGCCGCTCGCCCACAGACAGCTGCTGAGCTTCTGTGGGAATGAATGCCCAGAGTCACATTGGATTCTGCTCGTCCGTCCCTAACATTTTCATCTAGTTTTTATAGATTTTGTCATAGTTTTTGTCATCATAATTTACTTTTCTTTTGTAATTTTCTTTTTTGTGTTTTCAATAGTGAAAACAATGATAAAAACTCTCATCTCCAAATGATATTTTGGCCGTTGAATGTTACATAGTTGACTTTATCTGAACATGTTTGTCTGTGTTTATCATACTCTGTGGTGTCTCTGTAGTGATGATGGTGAGTAAAATGTTATCATAAAACTAGGAATGATGATCAAAAATATTAAAAAGGGATGAAGGCATGAAGGTTATAAAAAAAAAAGGATTTGCACTTTAAAAGTGCAGAGATGCAACCTGCGGCCCTGTGAAGCTGTAACGCTGACAAAGAGATAAATACCATGTTTATGTAGAGTATTAAAAAGCAATGCGTAAAGCCCGCATATAATGAGATCCTCCAATGATGTGCAATCTGAGGCAAAGTTTACAGATGTTACCATCTGCTGTGTTTCACCCTGTTGTCTAGAGAGTGTGAGGACTGTAGAGGAAAAATGGTGCATTAAGTATTAAATGTAGACATGTTGTGAGAAAATGAACCATATTCTGTTTTGATATGAACACTGTGAATTTCACAGAACAGGTGGCAAGAATAATGAAGTGATATGAAGCAATTATGTATGTGATATAACGATTGCACTGTACTGCTGTGAACTGCAGGTAAAGAAAAGTTCTTTTTCATATCTGAATGTCTAACATCTTGTATCCAACCATTAAAATGGCTTTGTTATCTTTATTTAAAAGAAAAATATGAAGCAATTGCTCATCCAATGAGCTCAAAATGAGTGCTGCAGTCTAATTAGTGAGTGGGAGCCATAGACTGTATATGAAATCTCTATTTAATACACAATTCATGGTTGAAGTGAATTGTTTCACCCTGCACCCTCCTCTCCAAGGAAGCTCAGGCAGGGTGCAATAACAATTCAGGAGTGCAAGGCAAGTGCAACATTGTAAACTGATGAAAGACAAGTGACGATGACTCCTACACTGTAAGTTGATCAGCTGTTCAGAACAGGAGTTAATTCAGTGACTGCCTTCCAGAATCCATTAACATATTGCTCAATTTAACCGTTACAAACAACTACTCCTTCTAAAAGATTATTAATTGCTTCTTACGACTCATAAACTTCCTTTCAAAGGAGGCAACCGCGGCTGCCATGTTGTTGTCAGAGAAGCCTGTATTTCAACTTAGCATATTTTGTTCATTTCTGGTGATATATCATGGTCATGTTATGATATATTACAGTAAATGTAATAAAACACATGTTTTAAATAAAGCAACTGCAATCACAATACATGCCTGCTGCCTTCTTCTCTCACTGCATTGATGGTCCATAGAGAAATGATGAAAAAAAAAAAAAAACACTGAGATGCAAGACTGCAGACATCCACATTCACTTATGTGCGATGAAAATATTTTAATTCAACAGGATTGCATTCCTCATCCTGTTTATTTGGAATAAATGAGAGATTGGACCACAAATTCCTCCATGAAAATACTGCCTTGACCTGTGTAATAATAGCATAGCCTCACTTAATTGCTAAAGGCATATCGACTACAAAACCCTGATCCTCTCCCCAAACACAATGGAATGAACAATACTGCAGAGCGAGAACTGGCATTGCAGAAAGAATGCCTGGCATTCCTCGTTCATCATGTTGATTGGAGAGATCAATTCACATTTGTGCTTTCCTTGGCTTCCCCTCAGGCATATTTCAGGGGCTGTGCTGTGTGGCAAACCTTCAAGTTTACCATTCTGCCTTTATGCAGACAGTGAGATCCGCTGGTCAGTGCCGCTACAGCAGGAAGGCTGTGATTGTAGCTAAAATTTTAGAACACATAAAAAGGGGCATTATGAGAGCCTGAGAGTTTCCAAACCTATGCTGCAGTACCTCTCAGACTTTTCAGAGGGCAGTGTAGCTCTATGAAACAACCTGGCACCACCAATGGGGAAAAAAGATTGGTTTCTCTGAATTCTATCCCTCATTAGGTTCCATGCAGTGCCTGAATTACTTGCTGCATCTATCCATTAAAGTCCCTCTTTCTGTATACTGCTCACATTAAACACAGGTACGCTGCCTCACTGGATGAATGCAGGCTGAAATCTGACCTCATTCCCAGTTCCATTTTGCCGTGGCTCATTGCTGTGGAGGAATCCACCGTTTGTTTTTGTGTGATTGAAATGTTATATTCATACAGTCACAAAAGTTCTCGCAGAAAAAAAGACTGACAGACTGGACGGTGCATTTTTGTGTATGTTTCACTGACTCTATTTGTGTTCACATCACATTGTTGGGACCGTTGGCACATTCAGCACAACACTGGCAAACCAGGGCGATGCATTCAGAATCCAAATCTCCAGATATTCGCTTGGTAATGTTATGACAGCTTGTTAACTTATTCATTCCGCAGAAGGCTATAGAAGCTGACAGAGCGAGCTGAAGTTCATGTCTCCAGGCTCTATCCTTGTCCACTTGGCTCCCTGCTTTGTCAAGGAGACTTAATTCATCATGATGAGCAATCATCTGTGGGGTTAAAGTGCAACAAGTGCACTGACCTTACTGTTGGCCTTTGCCACACAGCTGTCTTTAACCTACGACCTTGGATTCAACCCCTGTCTGATGGTTCCACTTTGTCAGATAAGCAACAATCAGTTGCTCTATATCTGAAAATAATTCGTCTTTTTTAAACAGATACAAATCTAATCTTAAAGGAGCAATCTGTAATATATTTACTGTAACTTGTGTTATTGTTTAGCCATTTCAGATTAATTGGAGTTAGAATTAATGCAGAATGAGTTAGTGTCTATTTTGTAAGAAATCATTAATGATCTTTTAGAAAGAGTAGATATTTATTGTTAATGCAATCCTGCAGGCAGTAAAACAGGCAGTCACTAAACTCCAACTCCAGAATGTTTTATTGAAGCAGTGCGCTTTTGATATCAGGATAACAGGCTTAACTTTGCATTGACGGACACGTGACAGTTGTAAACAGCTGATCAACTTACAGCGTACAACTCGTTGTTGTTTGTTATTGTCAAACTAGAATGCTACGCTCATGGAGCGTTCCTGGAGCCTGCTTGGGCTTCCTCAAGTCTGGGGTGGTGGGAGAGATGGGAAAACAACTTGCTTTAACTATAGACTGTATATTAAACAGGATTCCAGCCTATTTAATATACCAAAATCACCATTTGGATTGCAGCACTCCTTTTTGGACTGCTCCTTTACAGAACTTGTCTCGGGGATAGAGGACAAACCATTTCTCCACACAAAAAACAAGCAGAAAAAGAATGAAAAAGCACTAAACAAGACAGGAACCAAGAAAAATTAAGCAGGTAACCATATTTGGCACCATAAGCATCTCAATGCATTTGGATCCATTCTGTCTCCCTTTCATTGAGTGCTTTAGATAACAGCTGGGCTCCACCATAAAGTAAACTCCAGCTGATGTATTGAGATTTTAATTGTAGCGAGTTATTTAGCTGGCAGTCCTCCTTCAGGAGAGGGAACAAAAGGCCTGCCTGTCGTCCCTCCTCGCCTCCCTCGCAGTTGATAATCAATTGAGGGACAGAGCTGCCAGCTATTGACTGAGGAGAGATGAATGACACTGCTCCCAAAGGGTCCATTTGAATTTTGACAGGCAGGATTCAGAAGTCCTAGCCCTCCTTTGATGATGCCAGGAAGAAGGCTTTTCACTGACACACTGAAGGTAATACCAAGTGCTGATACAGGGCTATGAGAGGACTGAAATACATTAAGCTGCAGAATGTAAGAGATCATGTGTAGGCAGTTTAAATCACTGCATACTACTGTACATTTATTGAATACTACTTCCACAGCTGTATTGTATCCATTCTACAAGCCAGCTGAATCGATGGTGAATTGAACTTGCATCGCACCGCTAAGCACACGGAACAATCGTCAACACAGGCAAAAAGGACTCTCACCTGGCCACTAGTGGGATGCAAAAAAACCCTCCATACAACTGTCATTCTTTCATCTTTTCTGTGCACATCTGCTCCAACCTCCCCCTTATGTTTTGACAATGTGAGTCACCTCTGAATGCAGACACACACAAGCCTTCTCTCCCTTTTTAATGCAGTTGATCTTTGTAAAATCAGGATGTAAGCTTTCGAAACATATGTTTTTTTACACATGCTGTGCATCGTTTGTCTTAGAAATGACATGGCTGGAATTATGTGGATGCACATCGGCTTCAATCAGCAGCCCCTCACTCCCTTGTGTCTGATGTTCTGTGTTGGCTCCCAAGTGAGGATCTTGTTAATGCTGTAGCAAGCTGGAGACTGGCAGATACACCTGCTTGTCATGGATGATCACCCTATTCTGGGCAAACAAACTAAGCTGCCTGCAGACCCAGTAGTCAAGCAATATTACATATTAATAAGACTCTACAGCATGGGATTAAAATGATTTTTCCTCTACTGCATATTCCCTTACATAGCAAGCAGAATGGCTGTCAAGTTCATATCACAGACTTAAAAAATATGCTGTTATAGGAAAATCACTGGAACTCACCCTTTTGTTTGACAAAACCTACTAGCAGGGCTGGAAATAACTAATTACAAATACTCAAGTTACTGTAATTAAGTAGTGTTTTTAGGTACTTGTGTTATGAGCAGATTTTCAAGTCTGTACTTTCACTTGTACTTAAGTATTCATTGCATGATGTAATCTACTTAGTTACTTTCAAAATCATAATACTAGCACACGTGGCTCTGGTCTGAGAGGCTACAGTTGACATTTAGGCTAAAAAATATGGTGTAAATGGTGTCTTTTGGGGTCAAATTTTAATGTTGCAGCTTATGGGCACTTGGATTACACCACATGAGCAGTTTTCGAGACATTTTGTGGGGTTTTTTTGTGTTCTTTTTTTACATTTTAAAATTGGTCACCATTCACTTCTATTGTACTGGATTTGGCTGCAATCCCCACATCAGCACAGGGGTGAGTTGATATTGAGTGGATTTTCATTTTTGAGTGAACTATCGCTTTGAGTCACTGCTGACTTTTCAAATTTTGCTGTCATCACAATGTGTAGAAGGTGTATTGCAAGACTGTATATTTTGGCTGAAAACAAAATGTCAGTCAGTATTTTACCAATAAGTACCGTATCAATCATCAATCAATCATGTTTGCAACCAATCAGGTATGTAGATAACATTTCTTCATCATGTTAATAGGTATCATACTTCTGTTGGCATTAGTTTTCCTTCAAAACATATTTGCTGTTGCAAATAAACATCATTTCTATAAAACTCACTTTACCACCATAGTGTCTCCTAAATGCTTGGAAGGGGAGGGTGAGTTGGGGTGGTTGCAATTTGCAAGCTCACAGGTAGTTACCATTAAATCCCACACACTGTCCTTTAAGGGTAGGGAAAGATTGTGATCATGGCAAGTAATATGGTTGAGGTATGGTTCGGGCAAAACAACTAAAAAATGTAGTTAGGATTAGGGAATGATTGTCATTAGAGTAAATAATGTTACTTGCAGGTCCGTGATGGGACACTCTGGTCTCCTGTCAGATCTGTTACATACCACCTGCCAAGACTTGTTGCACTGTCACAGAAAAATATATAAGCTGTGAGATGTGGATGAGTTCTTGACCCTGGAAATAAGGTGTAAAAAATTTTAACTTGTATTATTATTTAAACTTAAGTCTTAATTTACTAATTTACTGACAAACTTTATCTTGATTCTTTCGACATTCTGTGAATATAACCACAGAAATGCTGAAATGGGTAAAAGAAAAAAAAAAAAAAAAGCAAGATAATTGTCTGAGTTCAGAGATGTTTGCGTATCTTTCCTGAGATGCATCAAGTTGAGAGCAACACATCCCTCTTTTGGAGATCCTGCTGATCCTAATGGGATGTCTGCACCCAAGAGATGATCCACAGTTAAAAGAAAATACGCTAGAGTTTAATTACTGAGGGAGTCGATGAACAAATTTAATTAAGCATGAACAACAAGCAGCCACACTGTTGTGGTCCCCTCTTGCTCCACAAATGATATGGACTTGGCAAAAGAAACACTTAACTGTTAGCAGGGTAACCTTAAATCACTCACTATTTGCCAGATGGCTGCAACCATCTAAGAGAAGTAATTAGTTTAAATACTGCTCTTAGTTAAAATGGATTCCTGTAGTTTCAGTATGGCTCCCTACCTTCCCTGAGAGAAGCAATGTTAATATCAGGAGTTTTAGTGCACTACCAAGGAAATCCAATTCTGTATTGAATCCAAATCTTTCAGAAATGGCTAAAAGTTTCACTTCAGTGCTGCTGGGTTTGTGTTTAAGTGTATCTGTTATTGTGTTTAAGGAGAAAGCAGGACAAAGAGGTGTACAGAGAAAGAGTGAAAACAACAAACTTTTAAAGCAGCTTAAAATTAAGAGAGCATGTAGCTAGCTAGCAAACAGTATAAAAGTATTTGCAATCAAAAGGAGCTGATTACATTCGGTATTGGTATGATCCCTTTTTGAAAATTAATTACAGTTAGAACATTTGCATTCAACCTTGTCCTGGGAATTATGTTATGAAGTCCTAAAAGATGATTTTGCACACACAGACGAACACACAACACCTTGCCCGAGTAATAATGCTTATCAAGCATATGTAATTGCAAGGCTAAACCAAATTTCTCCAGGTGATCCTAATTGGTTTTGTCACTTGTGAGTGATAGCTGACTAATGTTCTTCCGTCAGTACTGACAGTGTCACTCTAACCTACTCCGAGATGTGTTGCTGTGCTTAGCATCGCACAAACAACACTCAGAAGGCAAGATACCAAAGCTAAAGGTCTCCCATGTATTTTCAAAGGAAACAATATCTTAGTATGCATATTTTTCCCTGAAGCAATGTGTGTCCTCTGCTTGTTGTTTTTGTGACAGTTTGTGAAAATGTGAGAGGCGTAATCATGCTGCAGTGTGCTATTTTTTCAAGGTTGGGTGAGTAAGAATTCAGAGCTGCTGCCAGACACTTAGTTCCAAATCCCAAAAACTCAGTAAAACAGAACCATTTTGGATAGACAAGGTCTCCAGTCCTTTTTACAGCAAATGCCCTGTCCTCTCTTTTATCTCTAATGCAGGAAGCAAATAGCCATTAATCATACTTCACAGTGTCTTCCTGCATTGCATTATACCGAATGGGCTGCAGAGAGCATGCATGCATGAAATAGCTTTTATTCTCACCATATGTTATGTTACAGCATGTGTAAGGGTATAAAGGTGAACACATGCTGAAAATGACAGATTTAGACACACAAACTGACTGACATAAAAAGACAAAAACATTGTTTGGGGAAACAAGCAACAAAAAGAAATAAGAAATAAAAATATGAGGGTAAGTAGAGCACAGGAATGCTCACTGTAGTCCATTACTGCTCACAGCCCAAGACGCTAATTTTTTGTCATGATCCATTTCAAGGGAAATAATTATGCGACTAATGCAATTTAATCCCTGCCCTTGCATCCTCCTCTGAGGAAGAGGCACATGCCAGCCAACATGAAGTTGGGGCTGTTGCCTCATTACATGCAAAGTGCATAACATTAATTGGGTTAGAGGAACAGAGAGCAATACCTAGAAGCGAAGACAGCATATAATCTGATGCATATTTCATCCAAAACAGCTGGGATTACTGATGGAATAATTTAAAAGAAAATTAAAATGAGTGTGCTCATGAGCTTTGTGTTTAAACTATTTTACTTCTATAGATCTGTATAATAATTTCTATATTCTTATATTGAATCGTGTCTCTGTAGCTCAGTGGTAAGTTTCCCTTGTGTAGTTGACTGAATGATAATTTCTGTCTTAATTTTCTGTGTTGGATATTGGTGGCTCCTGTGGTGAGCACTTTTACAGGCATGGTCCCCACAAGATGAAGCCTATTGACTTTGCCTGTAGCCATCATGAGGTTTGCAAAAAAAAAAATATCTACATAGTTTTCATTTTTCTGGTCAAATATCAATATGATTGCAAAATTTTCTATAGACATTAATGGTTCCTAGACGTGCATAACAGCCAGTTTTGGGCAATTTACTCTAACAATGTAATATATTACATATTACAAGTTACTGGCATGTGAAAGTACTACATTACTTTTTAATATTAGTCCGTGTAGAGTAATGTGTGACACTACTTTTATCTTACTTTCACCAAAATAACTGCAGAGGTATGACTGAGAATTATAAAATGGAAGAATGTATCCCCACAAATACCCCTATATTGTAACACTGTTGTATCCTGCTGTGTTACATGCTTGTAACTGAGACCTGAAGAGGTCATTTATGCTTCAAGTCTATTTTTTGACAGTAAATATGAGGTTGATGCCCTTTAAAAAGTCACTGACTGAATTAATTTAACTGCAACTTATGTAGAGCAGAATGTTCCTTTCTGCTCTGTTTCGTAATGAAGGTTAAAATATCGTAGAGACTATGTAGTCAGAACATGGTGGTTTATGTTGGCAATTACACTTTGTAATGTATTACTTCACTACTGCTGTAAGTAATATATTACTATACTACTTTGTAATGCATTATCCCCAACACTGATAGGTGGTTTAGAGCCAAATGACTCCTTAACTAATAGATGTATTGCCATGAAATTTGGTATACATGTTCAGGTTTAATCAGATCATCCCCCCATATTTCTTCTTGCGCCATCATCAAAACTTAAAATTGTACAATTCTTCAACCAAAACCGAAGACCTGCAAAGCTAATGACATTCTCACCATGTGTGCATCAGTTATACTTTGTATTTAGTGCTAATTAGTGAATGCTGAACTAAGATGAACATGATGAACATTATTCCTGCTAAAAATTGGTATGTTAACATCATCATTGTGAGCATGCTTGTGGCCTTTTAAAACTTAAACTCCCATAGCTGAAGCACACTATGTGCTGATCTTCACTTCCTGACTCTAATGTTGGGGTATGATTCAGTGGTTTCTTTGAAACGTATTTACTTCAAGGCTTGGACTGTTTATCCATCCCTTCATACTCACTCCCATTTATCCATTTCAGACTCTGATCAAAACTGCTCCCTTTTTTTAGCTCTAATATCACCCTCTAACCCCTCCATGAAAAATGAATACCATTATGCAACTTTGGAATATCATGGGTAATTGCTTTTTGAAAGCTCCCCCTATTTTCTTTCTGTTGTTGATAAACATGTAATGGGCTTATTTTTTAAAAATCACGTGACCTAAGCCGTGTGACCTTCAGCTGTAGCTTTGCATAGCTGACTATAGAGGGCAGAGGGATCCCCGTGGGCCCCCCCCTTTAGGCCTCGGGAGTGCCAGCTGCACACTGGCAAAGTGCTCCCTGAATCAGGCCTATACCGGGAAACAGATGCATCAATTTTGTGGTCGTGTTCGCTCTGCATTTGTGTTCACGTGGGGGTCCATGCATGCATGTACCGAGAGATGGTGGTTAGGTTAGAAGGAGCAGCGAGCGTTGCTGGGTTGCTAATGTTATTCCCATCCCAATTTGCTGCTTTTGCACGTTCATTACCACTGCAATTATACTGTTGGTGTGTATAGGAAGCATGGGTAAATGAATTAGGCAAGAGCATGTTTTCGAGTGGGAGTGGATGCGGGAAAGTGGAGCAGTCTCTAAACCTTTTAATGAGGGAGAAATTTTGCTGAAGACAGGGCTCTGTTAATGGAATTTGAACTTGATTATAGGATAGCAGACACACGTTCAGAAGAGTCCTTGTCCTCTGAATCCTCATCTATTTACAGTATTTATCATCAAGGCATTGGCAGCAGCGAGTGCCATCTGTATAAGCTTGAGTTTCATTATCTGACATACCTAATGATACTAATTCTTTAAACTATATTACAGGCATTTTGTCTGGCAGAGGACACAGGGTAAGAAATGTTCAGGACGGCTTGCTGTACCTGTTGCTCGTCTGTAAGTGCGGACTTTTATACACCGAAAAGCCCAAAGAGAAAAGGGGAGGGGAGACGCAGAGACAAAGAGAGGCTTTTTGATTGAAATGATTCCAACTGGGAGAGGAGGCTCTTATGTGAAATTAAATCAGCCACATGGCTGGGAGGAAAAGCAATTAATGACCTTTTTTGTTTTTGAAGTGAAAAGTTAGAACGAGGTCAAAAGTTATTGTGTTATCTCAGTTAATTACTGTGTCGATGGACAGACTATGAACTTGAGCTTTTTTTTATAATTGCATAAGCCTTAATGTCTTTCATCTTGTTGTTTAAGCCGAGCAGTCTCATCAGTAAAACATGAATTTCAGCCATGAGCATCATTTCAAATAAAGCTGTGATGTACTTTATTGAGCACTAAGGGTGTCACAATATACTGTTATTGACAATAGTAGTGGTATTTAAAATAAAAAATGATAATATGTAAATAATCCAGTGCCTCCAAAACATCCTATATACACTTAAACCAGTCACAGTTATGGTTACAGACTGTATACACCCATATTTTGACTGTAATTCATTTGCCAAAAAAGAGACAAAATGCACAATAAATAAACTTAAAGATCTTTTTAATCAATTTCCATGATTGAATTCTCTTTGCCATAATAATCATACAGTGAAATTCTGACATCACAAGAGCCCAACTGAACCCATACAGTTGGTTTTGATAAGAGATGTAAAAGAAGTCTCACCAAACAAACTAAATCACTAATATATACATAAACTACAGTGAAGTGAACTTTCACCAACATTTAAAGAATAGTTTCAGATTACTTCCTTTTTGGTGACAGTGATAATTTCCTCCGTGAAATGTTCAACATGACTACACTATAAGAAATAAGGGACAAAATTGAAAGTCCTCTCGCTGTGAAAAAAAATCATTCAGAAGTTCAGTCAAAGTCATTTTAAAGCTGCAACAGCCTGAGTTAGCCAAATCAAGTGGGTATCTCTCGACGTTATGGTCTTTTCAGTATGAAATTCCCTCTTTGTGTTTCCAGACAGTATTTTCTCGCTGAGTCATGACAGAACTGCAAACTCGATTGTTGCGACACAACACTAGACAAAACTCTTGTTGGAACTGTGGTCCGTTGTCTTCCATAACACAAGTGAATTAATGAAGTTAACAGATATCAGTCCTAAACGTCTACAGCAATGCTAGCAGCTGAAATCAGCACAAACATGCTCACAACATGTTGATATTTAGAATGTATGTAGTATAAAGTATAGGATAATTTATTAGTATAATATTTGCCATGTTCAGCATCATAGGCTGGATTCAGACAGAACCAGGCATTACAGTGATTAGCTGCAGGGTTGTGCGGTGTTGTGAGTGGGTGTTTATTTGTGCCCAGAACATAACCACTGTGACCTAACAGAGGAAATAACACTTTATCTCTCTGATTTCACTGTGGAGCAGCCTGTTCACTAGCTCATGTGACTGGCCGCCACAACATGACATTGGGTTGTGCTTCTTCAAAACATGACTCTAATTTTTCCAGCACAGGCTGTTGCAGTTTTTCTCTCTCTGTTTTTTTGGCATCCCCTGTGGCCCACACTGCAGCAGTCCTAATGAATTAACCCCTTTCAAAATTAATGAGATGCCTGACGTTTTCACCATAACACCTCTTTCTCTCTGAATGTGCCCTTAGTTCTGCATGTTAGCATGTTAACATTTGCTAATTGCCACTAAACGTAAAGTACAGCTTGGCCTGGAAAGGACATTAGTTCTGCTGATATTTGGCTGCAAACTAAAGTACTGGACTCACAACCTGATGAGAATGTTAGGGAGAAGAAATCTGTGAATCACTATAATGTAAGCACATTAATGCAAAGTCTTACACACAACATATGGTACTGAAATGACACCAGCACAGAGTCAGTGTTGTTTTAATTATTTCATGAGAGCATATGTGATACTCAGTAGACTGAGAAATAAATTAATTTGTAGAAATCATCAAACTCTTTTGGAAAAACTTAAATGAATATAAAGGTTGATATCACAGGATATCGTGGACTGAACAGATGAAAGAAGATCCAAAGTCAAAGTGGTCAACACCACTAAATGAAAAAATGTCATGTCATTATTGAAAAGAACTGAAATCTGAATGTACAAAAAACAAAGAAAACCCCAAAACAAAACATCGGTCTTGCTTGTATTTGTATGTAGACCTATGTTTCTAATGTCAATGTTAAATGTAAAGTAGGGTTAAAGTAAATCACTACTTAATGGTCAGATATTGACCAACAAAACAAGTTCTTAAAAGTCTAGTGTGTATTTTTTAGGGTGATCTATTGGCTTCATATGGCTGAAAAGGAATATAATACTGTTGTGTTTTCTTTACCTTAAAAACAGCTGTTCATGTCTACCGAGGCGCAGTTCCTCTTCCACAGAGGCCACCATGCTGATCTGCCATGTTTCTACTGTAGCCCAGTATGGACAAACCAAACACTGGCTCTGGATTTGGTCTTTTTGCGTTTTTTTGATAGCATCACAGCTACCAGAGTTTCTCCTACACGCTTAGAAAGGGAGGGTGAGGCAAGCTGTGTTCAGTTTATTGCAATCTACAACCTCACTGCTAGATGCCACGAAATCCTACACAGAGGTTTTTAGGTGGCTAAAATGGTTCTAAGTTATGTTAGGAATGAGACCGTTCACTACAAATGTCTAAAAAGTGTGCAAGTTTAGTCCTTCTTTTAGTAATTTAATTAGATACAAAACCTAAGATTCAGGAATTCCATTGAACATGTTTGAACAGTTGCTTCATCCTCTTATCCAAATTAATGAGGTTTTGCTTTTATGAATTCTCTGAGAGCCTGTGGCTGCAGATGGAGAAAGAGACCAAATGATACTCTTGACTATTTAATATTATCTCTATCGTGTGTTTGTACGATTTGTAAGTGTTAATTTATCAAAGGTTATCTCTTTTCCTGTGACCAATGCAGCAAGATAAATTTAGGAGAAAAGGGGAAGTGAAATCCTATTACAAGAATTAATTGTGAGTTTTCTGGAGGAGGACAACTGGGTGCTTGACACAAAACTCTGTGTGTGTGAGAGAGAGAGGCAGAGAGAGGTGATGGTGTGAATGCTGACTGTCATTGTATCTTAAGTGTCAATTTCCATGTTTTCTCTCACTTGGTTCCCTTCCAGCAGAGCTATAGTGTCGCTGTCAGGATGAAATGGACTATCACAAGCTGTTCAGTGACACCGCACAGGTTAATTTGGGTCCAGGATGATGTCTCGGGCCATCATACATAAGGATGCACACATTCATAAGGCTGCACAAATAGAGGGTTGCACATTTCTCTTTTCGACATGGAGAGGTGAGTGAATAAATCAGTTTCTTTCTCGCCTGCGAAATATTGTGCAGTTTATACATATACATTAAAAGGTACTAGTGTATCTCACCTATATCACATCACAATGTGCTGGGAGTTCTTGTGCAAGCCTAGCATTCATTTATGTATTGATTTATTTCCATAACGTACGTCTTATCTACATTAATTTTCTACCGGTGTCAATGAACAGGAACATTTGCTTTAGCATGCACTGAAACAGCCGCAGGGATGTTGTGATTAATGTACACCACTTAGCTCCGGCGCATCTACACTCTCTAGACATGTTTTTTGAGAGGCACAATCATATCATTCAAATTCATGTCTTTGTTTACTAATATATCACATGAGCATGCTCCATGATAGGTGCTTTGGGACTGCAGCCCATCCATACGAGCCGGGGTTGAAAGATTTGATAATAAATACAGACCTGTGAAAGTTGGCAGTCCAACAAACTGGGTGTGGTGGTGGTGGACAGGGTGCAGACAATGGGGGTGGAAAGAAGCACTTTTCCTATGAGTTTGATGGCATGCATCATTGAAGATGACAAAATGTAAAAATTGTTTAGAGGACCTTATTAAATATGTATGAAACTTGGTTTTCAAGGAGGCCATAGACAGGGAAATCCATCATCGCATTGTAAAATGCAGAAATACTATTAAAGTATGAATATTTAGTATCATTTTTTCCTGCTACTGTGCAGAGTGCTACAGACAAGAGAACACTGAAAACATGATTTTAATATTACATGTGACTTCCAAGCAATGTTATTTTTCATCCTTTAGTTTGAATACATTAATTATAAGCACTGCTCCCTGATCTGAAGCTTTTCACTGGAAGCAGTGTCTCGTGGTGCCAAATAGCTTCTAGATGAATAGATTGTCATAATACCTTCACTCGTGGTGCGAGCACTTGAAGATACTGTGCGAGAACTTGTCAACAAACATGAGCAAATTGACATTGGAACAGAGTGGGAACAATAGTGTTTACAAGTGCTCAATTAGAGAGATTAGTCAACCTCTCCAAGGTCACCAAAACAAAGACACTTTCATGTAGTATAATCCCTCTAAGTCAACTATTAATTACTTCATGAATGTCTGAGGACTAAAGGGCATTGTCATGGGCCATGGCTCACCGAAATGTCAGAAGGGTTGTAGCAAAAAATTTACCAAACCTCTCCCTCAAGTCCCTCCCAAAACAACACTCTGAAACCAAATCCTGCTCTACACTCCTAAAAATAAGGGTTCCAAAAAGGTTCCTCCTGAAGGGCTGGGTTTTTTTTTTTTTGGAAAGGGTTCATTAAAGCTTCTTTGTAAGACTAAGGGATCCCATAAGAAACCTTTTTGGAAGAAAGAATTCTTCAAGAACTGTTGAAAGCATGGGTGTTGAAAGACCCTCAACCTCAAATATTCAAATGTTTACCCATGATTGCAATGGATCAGTTTAAACTTTAATAATTGTCACATAGGTTGTTAATGTCATGGATGACCTTGTTATAAAAATCAATCATTTTTTGCCTTATCTGTAGAATACAATATGGTTCATCATAGATCCTCAAAAGACAAGGGGTTTATAGGTGAAACCCCACAAACATAGAGAGTTCCTTGTAGAACTTCCTGGGTGAGTTCTAGATGAAACCCTTGGCATATAAATTGAGTCCCCAGTGAATTCTTGTTCGCACCCTTATAAAATAGAAAGGTTCCGGATAGAACTCCCAGAGAGGGTTCTGGGTGATACCATTACACAATAGGATTATCGTCTGTAGAACATAGGGGGTTCTGAGTGAAACGTTTCACACATGGTTCTAGGTATAAATAGGTAGAAAGCACTATGGGTGAACCAGCCCACATTTCCATCAGTTTTGAGTGCAACCACTGTAATCAAGGATGTTGTTAATAGATTGCACTGCACAATGCACAACAACCGAGAGAGAAGAATATGACTTTTCCATTTTTGGTTCCCAAGACAAACCTGCTATTTTTCGGTCCCAGCTGGGACCCAACTTTTCAGGTTCCAAACCAACTCATTTTTGGTGGAACGTTTCAAAAATTAGGTTCTTGAACAGGGCCAGTTCCATGTTGGTTGAAAAGGCCCAAGTAGGGGTTCCAGCTTGAACCTTTATAAAAGGTTCTACCAGGATCCATAAATGACTCTCCTATGGTTCTGGTTAGCACCTTTGTTTCTAAGAGTCTACATCACTCACATTGTTTATGTTGCTGCCTAATGAAGACCTTTTTTTAAAGTTAATAGTGGTTTCTGTGTTTATAAAACTGTAAAATTACACTGTGTTCTTCACTGATCAAGGATACTCTACAATCAGCAGCATCAGGCCTTGCAGACGCAGCTTTACAGAAACAAATATACGTCACCTGGCACAATGATAGTGTGGTGAAGCACAGCTATACTACCTCTCTGTTGCGAGCCTGCCAGCATGCTGTGTTGTTGTGAGCGGGGAGCCCACACTGCTGCGCAGCCTGGCTGTCTTTGGGTTATGTGAGCAGGTATGGGGGCGTATTTGCAGAGAAGAGAGAGAAAATGAGAGATAGGAGCCACAGCCAGAGAGCTGTCCCTGAGTGATGCTGCTCTGCTCCCAGCAGCACCCTGTCAACTCCAAATGAGAAATTTCAGACATCCAGTGAGGTAGCTCTTGAAAGTGGAAATGTTTTCCCACCACTGCTGTGTCCTTTTTTCGGACAATAACTTTAAAAGTTAGTTGGCTGACCTTCAAAGTGGAGGAAAGATAATGCATTCCATTCATCTCAAGGCATGTGTTAAGTTGATTGGTAGATGAAACAGTGTGAAAATGCATGCTGTTTCAAGATGAAATAAGCAAAGCTGGCAACTGATCGTTTGACTTATGTGCTTTTGCTTTGAACCGTGGCCTGTATCTCTTTTAAGGACTAATATCTAACATTTGTTAATGTGCGAAGATCCATGTGTGTACATCATGGATCATGGTTCAGGAATGATATGATCACAGTGAACACCAAAGACTCTCTTTTGATGATGGTTTCTTGTTGGACCTCAAAGCTGGACCACGTTTGTGTGAGTACAGTACTGTATGTGAATATCCCTTAGTCATAGTTCATTATCAAAGGGCTCCACAACATAGGCCACATAGTAGGGAATGAGAAATGCAAATGATAAAACGGCGAGTGCCCCAAGCCTTAGACTCTTGCTGAGAACAAGAATAGCCTCCCATGAAAGACATTATTAAAAAAAAAAGTGACTTTGGGAGTCACTGAAAATGATGATCTGTACTGCAACAGCCAGACATGGCAGTGAGAACTGTGCACATACAGAAAGTGATTTAGCACTAAAAACAACATTTAACAAACATTAAAATAAAAAGAATAATTAAGATCAAGATCATATAATAACAGTAACAACACTGACAAAAGACCCTCACAAACAAAAGACTCGCTCACTCCCAGTCATCATGAATGAACAGGTGAACGTGGAGCACCAAAGCTAAATTTCCCTCAGCAAAAACATGAACTAGTGAAAATGATTAATCTAATGTTGCTCCATGATGCTGAGTCACTCCTGGTAATTGCACAGAATCTAAGTAGACTAAAAGGCAGTTAAAATAAATGGAAAAGTTTTTGCCTCTTTAAGAGCGTTTGAAAGAAAAAATAAAGTGAGAAATATGTCTTCTATCAGAAGTTGTCTTTTTGATTGCTGTGAAGCATAAAAGGGCAGCTTCTTGTTTGGAGCCCACACAATGACTGTTTTAATAGTTTAATTGTTGGCAAATAGGGCCACAGAAGGAAGAAAGAGGTAGGCGCCAATTTTATGTGTCAGCACTGGCCAATTTCAAAATTCATGCGACTGTCCTACATTGCTGTGAGAGACAAAGATCACAGAAAAAGCTTTGTTCTTGAAACTTCTCTTTCATTACCACAATAAACTTCAAACAGAAGCTTGTTTGTCCTTTTATCAAATATGGTAACCTAATATGTGCAAAAAGGCAAGATAATTGTTCGGAATATTTTTAAAATGTGATTTCAGGCTAAAATTAAATTACCTTTTTGAGTTAATAAAGTTGTATTGAATTGAACTGAATTCATTTGGCTGCATTTCCCTATAAAGATCAATTTTGAGATGAGAGTCTACATTACTACATCACTTCAATGCACACAACCAAACAAATCATTACAAATACCTTCTTATGTAAGCATCGTATAACTCCTCTGTTTGCTGTGTATGTGTAATGTGTATTCTGAACTGCTCAGTGGGCCATTCTCCCTGAAGGGGTCAGTTGTCCCAATAATCTGTGACCATTAAAAGGAAGCAGATTGTGAACTGCTGAGTCGGCTGTTTCAAGTCAAACGGTCTTTCATGCCACTGGCTTACTGCTGAGACAGGTGTCGGGTATGTAAATGATTCAGGCAGGTGCTGTATTGTAGATGCTTTGAACTCCAGCACGTAGGTGGCGTATAGAAAGTATCACGTATTTCAGATCAGTGCTGAATACAGGTCTAGCTAATTGAACTTTGCAGTCATCAGCTGTCAACCATTGGCGGCCGTGTCTACTCAAGTGTCTTTTCTGAAGTGTTTGCAACGGGATTGCCCCGTATTTACATTATGCGACAAACGGATGCAGAATGAAGAGCTGCTGAGTGTTATTCTGTGCTGAGTGCAGCTGGCGCTTTTCTCCGGTCAGGAGAGTTGAAAAATGTTTAACTTTGGGTGAAATGCTGCACTCATCACTTTCACTTTCGACCAAGCCGGGGCAAACATTTCTACCTTTGTCTCGACATTTTTACATTCAGTATTTGTTGATAACACGAAGTCTCTGGGAATTTAGGTACTTGCAAAACATAAATTAACCTCTGCAGATATTCCATATCATAGCAAAGATGCTAAGCTGAAAAAACACTGTGCTTCCAAAGCGCTCCCAGCCAAGTGTTTTCAGAAACGTGCCTGGCATTTTCAACTGAAAAAAAACGAAAACACTTTGGTGGCCACAGACTCTTACTAAATACCCTGCTATTCATTGTGTGGGCTCTCAGCTGTGTGTAAATTGTACACATATTACACAGATTACATGTATTACAAACTAATAACTTCAGACACTTCACACCACACTAATGCATATTTAAAAATGCAAAGTGTGACATAATAGCCAAGCTATTTGTCAGAGCTCATGCCATGCGTGACATTCCTGTCAGGTTATGAACATGTTATGCTGCTGAAAAATGGAAGAAATAATTATGAGAGTGATAGCATGATGTTTCCTCAGTGAGAAATTTTACTCAAAGGTTCAATATAACAACTTACAAATAAGCTCATATACATTAAAATAATTAGTATATGTTTAACAATAATGCACACAGTATTTCCCCCAGAAACAACTTTTCTGGGGGAATTAACTATTTTTAAACATCTGACAGATTTTAATTCCTTTACACAATATCACGTTTTTTCCCCCCAACCTTATTAATGAATTGTTACTTACTGACTATGATCTTTTTAACCTCATTACCTTCATTATTATAGACCATGAATGAGTGTGAGTGTATTACATTTTAACTTGTCACATTCAACACAGAGAATTGATATTTTCCTTAATTATCCATCAGTATGTTTACTCATTGTTTGGCAAAGATACCACATTGCAATCACTGTATGTGCTGGGCTCGTTATGCCGACACTGAAAATTAACATCCTGTCTTCCAATTAGAGTGAGAAATTTGATAAAAGGACTTCTTCTGGCAATGAGTTAATTAGTTGATCTTACTCAGGAGACCCTGTACCCCAGGGTGAAATTACCATGTGCCATTAATTTACATTATGATTGAGATTAAATACATATTTTACAAAATCACAATACAGTGGATGCGCTTTCAAAAACTAATGTATTCTAACATACATATCTACTACTAATCATTTTTTTAGAATGAATGAGCAAACGTAGATCCTAAGCTTCTGTGTGTTTAGTGTCGCTTTGTGTAATGCCTGCATTCATCCACCTGCTAGAGTGTGTGCAAACAAAGAAAAGGCTGGGAAGGATTTTATATGCTAGTGAAAAGGTACCTGAGAGGCATTGCTTTTGTAGGACTTTAGTAACTCTCGCTGGGCAATTCTCCACCTCTGTGTGCTCTGAAATTAGATCAATAGCATTTAAACCCTGGCTGCTGGGATTGGAGGACTCTCAAAGTGAAATGTCATGCATCTATAGTCTCTTTTATTAAATTCTGTATTAATGGAGAGTGTTCGACCAGTATTTTTCACATGGGTATTGTCTGAGAGATCATGTTATAAAACAAACTGCACTACATAGTGCGCACAATAGAAAATAGCACATATTCAACATCAGAAAATATATTTAATACAAAAATAAGCCACACAAAATCTACACTTTCTAAAACCCTCAATTTTTAGACTATCTATGTCTTTGTCTGCAGTTCTAATATATGGTGAGGTTCTTATCCCCTGTCTCTGCATTAGGACTACTGTTGTCCTCCAGACAATCCATCTCATCCATAATTCTCTGAACTCCTCATTATCAGATTTTACTGATCTGTTTTTAGGGTTAATGACACTGAACACCATCATCATAGCTTACCATTTTAAACGTAATGTTCACTCATGAAAATGCACATTTGAAAACATATTACCCCTGCAAGTCTTTAACTGTTGCTTTTCTTTCTTAATATCTTGATTCGTGTGCTGCTCCTACACTGATCTGTGCAACACTTCAAGGGCAAGTGGCAATGCTGCTGATTTTCTTCTGTTTGTTCCATTTGTCTGCCTGGCTGTTAACTACTGCTTATCTTTACACATAGTACACACAAGGTGTCAGGGATCACTTCAGCAGTTTGAGAAAGGCAGACCGTTTATGTCAAATCAATTTTTGACAAGGCAGGTCATGTCTAAAAACATATTTGAAAACTATCACATGGACTGGATTACCTGATACAAACTACAACCTTGCATAAAAATCAAGAGCCTAAAGGTTTATATGGGATTTCCAGCTTTGACTGTGAATGCTCACATTCTGGTGTCAATAAAAACATGAAAAGCACAATTCTTAGTGTGATATTTTAATACTTCAGTGAGCCGAGGCGGAAAGCAAAGGTGTGGAGGTAGTGGTTATAGATGAGGACTTTTGTACGGAGTTCAACTTTCATTCAGGGATTGGGAGCTTGCGTTCCATCACAGGGCTGATATTAGATTTTGCTTTAAAAAAAAAAAAAGATTAACATAACCAAACAAACTTAAAAAACAAAATGAACAGCAGTCAAGTCATTTTATTGATCCAACCATCCACCCCAGCCTCCCGCCTATGCAGACGTTGTAGCTCTAAAATAGGAAGACAATTAAACAAGTAAGAAAACCCCTTTTGAAATCTATTGACATTCGTAACTATGCTAATAACTAAAAATCCAGCGTTAGATGAGAGCCTTGATTTAATGTATCACTAATTTCTTGTGTTTAGATAAGGATTTTAGTTTTTTGAAAAACAATCTAATATCATTATCTATTCAATATTAATGTTTTTAATTGCCTTTAACAAACACCATTTCCCATAAGTCATAGATGATAGCAAGATAAATGCCTCCAGTCCACAGAAGGGGAGAGTCCATGAGTGTGTCAGGGGGTTGTGGGTATGACAGACATGCCTGTAACAGTTGAGAAAATTGTATTATTTATGTATATTGAAGAAACCAAGTTGTGATGATACACGTACCTGCAATAATGTTTTTGCTGTACTTGGCTTGTGCTTATAATAACAGATATGTAACGGAGGCAGGATGTTTTACACTTTAACATCAAATTTTATTGTCCAAATATCGGTAGCCTTGGAATTCTAAGAGCTTGAGGGAAGAGGACTGCACACTGACTTGCTCTTTTACACACCTCTTGTTTTTGTCACATGAACCTTTGAGCTAGGAAGTGCCCTGGAAATCTTTGGAAAGGATGATAAGTTTTATCAAGAAACAAAAATCAAACCTTGGGAGAGCTAAAAAGTTAAAGAGTAAATTAAACCTAAAAATGAAATAGCCTCAAAGCAACCGCTCAACAGTGCTCAGTCACTGTTAGGAGACAGTGATGCATTCAGTGATCACCAAAATAGTCTTGACCTTTTAAGATGTCATACCCTGTAGAACACAAATAAAACTACACACTGAAACAAGCCTGTCTTTTGTTATTTGTTAAAGCTGAGTGATAAATTGACTGATTAATATGCAGACCACTGGGCTGAAATTAACGATTTAACACTTAAGAGAAACCAGATAATGTTGGGGTTCAGGGCCAAGTGAAAAGCCAAGTAAATAGCCTTTTCACAACCACACAAGAAGTAAAACGTTAATTATTGGATGACTAACACTTTCCTTTTGGCTCATCATTTAATGCCATACTTCACAATCTGCATGAATGAACCCTTGCATGAAATGTTTTTTCTTTTAGCTGGCATGCACTGTTTTCTTTTTCCACTCTCACTGCAGTAACATGAAAAAAGACAGACACCTGTAGGTGGTCTTGGTGCAGGTAGTTCATGGATATTCTCAAAGTAGCTGAATTCAATGAATTCAAAAATTCTGCTCCAAAGACTCAAACGACTAAGCAAAAATAAATCAGACAAAGAAATAAAGTGAAATGTAATGTGCAATGTTGTTATTAAATATGCATGTATCATAATTACATGGCAATTTTTCCATGCCATATTAAAGTCAAATCACAAACAATTTCAGTTTAGCATAGAGGGAATAACATATTTAAGTATTTAATGTTTATTTGTATAGGGACAAGCATGTAGCATAAACCAATGTTACACACCCCAGGATCTAGAGCCTATATGCTAATTTGCAATATCTGTCTCTAGCTCAGCCTTTAAAATACAAACGACACAGCAACAAACACAAGATACAGTACAAAACACAAGAAAACCTAACTTAACAGTAACAGACACAAACTATAACACAATAAAACACCATAAAACAAAAACACCAGATTATTCAGAATTACATGACTGACCCCTCTTCAAAAACTGTTTCAGTCTGAGTTTAAAGTGATCTAAATCAGGATCCAGTTTGAGTTCTAATTAATAATTCCCATTGACTGCTCCTCCTGTTACTGACCCTGAAGCGCTGGTTGGAACCACAAGGTCACTGAACCCCTGAAGAGTCTGATTGTATAGGGCCGATACAATCAGGCTATACTAACATTAATTAACAATAATGCCTATACTATAGGAATTAATGGAACCTTAGCAAATTTAATGTAATTTTCAAAACTTCAGGATCATACAGTGCATGATATTTGCAGCATAGAATGGTAGACAATCTCTAACAAGTCTGTGAGTGTTTGCTGTAAGCAAACTGCTAGCTGTGATTAGACAGTTGATTATTTTTGATATTGGCATTAACAATGAATCCATGTTCCTAAGAGAAGAAAACTTTGTATGTAGTATTAGCAGGTCTATGCTACTCTCTGAAATGCACTTCACTTTGTTTTCCGAGACAGAAATCCCAAAATTGCCTTTTTTAAAATATGTTTTTCCTGAATTGTGACACAGTAAATGTACATAACAACAAAATATAATATTGTATGCTTTATTTCACCCCTTTCTTTGTTTTCATTTGAAATCCTGCAAAAAGACTCACGCAACTGGGCGAAAGCAAATCTTATAACTTTCCTGACCTCTGTTCTACCTCAGACCTTTTTGAACTTGGCCCAGTGGGTGATCAAAAGTAAAACATTTTGTGTACATGCCACCTAAAATACTTGAATAAAATACCATATTGTACTGTTTAAGCAGTCAAAAAGAGCAATATCATGGGCCAGTTTTATGAACTTATTTTGTTCATACTATGAAGGTCTAATAACATACCACCATTCCTCATTAACCATAAGCTTCTCATGTGATACATTTCTCCCTCGTGCACATACGCACACACAAATGTACACACCTCTTGTAAGTTTCTGGGATAGTAAAAAGGGAATGAAAGCAGAGAGCAAAAGAGAGAGGGAGTAAAAGAAGACTGAGTAGGCTATTATAGAGGAAAGAGTGTATCCCCTGGAGGAGGCACGGGCTGAGATGGCGTAAATGAGGGAAGCGTGGCGGCCATTCCTGTAGCCTCATTACAGTAATGGAGACCCATCCGTTCTGTCAAGGCCTCCAGAAAATCTTCTGTGACACGACTGCCTTCCTTTTCATGCTATTCCACATCAACGGTCCAAGAGTGGGAGAAAGATAACAGAGGTGCTTGCTGCTGGGTTTCATGTTGCATGAGAAGATTTGTGCGTCTGGGAGTCTATTAAGGTCTTGATTAGGGTCTCGTATTCCCTGTCAGAGTCTGTAATGTTCTGTGGTGGTTGACTTTGTGGCCTTGGTGGGAGAATAGCGATAGTGTATGATCCTGGTAAAGACTGGTTTCACTAGTGTGGAGGCTGGCAGAAGCTGCATGGACCTTCTTGTTTGTAGTGGGAGCTGTAAAGAGTGAGAAAGAGCAGTCTACAGCAGGCTGTAGGCTGGTTTTCCCTTTTGAGTACTGCACACAGAACCTGTACATACAGCAAAGGTCAAGCATAAAGCTACTGTTTTTTATTCATATCTGTGCCTCTTCATTTCGCAAAAATATCTATATCCAGATTTATATAAATATATGTTTTTTCCCCCACCATTTTTCTTCCTTATATACGTATATCTAGTTTCCTAGGTGTCAAAGTAGCATTTAAAACATAGTGTTTCAACATTGGAACAACATTCAACACATGGGAAAAAGGATGAAACAGACTTATTTTATGGTACTGACAATGATCTGAAAAGCTTTTTTGGCTGTTTTGCTGCTTTGGTGACTGAGAACAGAAGAACACTTTGCTCATCTGTTTCATGAGACAGGTACATAAGAGAGGGACAAGAGGATCAAACGTTGCAAGTAAACTCTTACACACTACCTGCCTTCCCGTAATATATTCATTTGTGAAATTTGGGTGATAGACGTTCATCGGACACATAGATGCAACAATGAGAAGCCATCTTAAAAAAGAAGTGACTGTACATAACTGCCAGTAAGTAACCAGTCACATTCCCCCCATGCTACTGGAGGGCACGAATACCAAACATCAATTTTCTATATGACAGAATACAATATGACACATAGAGCTAGAAAATGTACCCTAAAATGCCTACATGAAATTGGTAGATTATAAAATGAATGCAATGAAGGACACATTCCTAAACATTACAGGTTACATTTGTAGAACCTGTAAGGATACATTTACATTTCAAGTGAAAAGCAGGGGTTAGGGTTATCAATAAATCAATCCATAAATAAATAGAACCATTCATAATGAATACAACAAGCCCTCAAAATATCCAGTTTAAATACTGCATCAATGTAAACACATGTAAAGCTACAATAATATTAACGTCTACCCTATGAAGACTGCATACATCAAAGTAGGTCCCTATAATTAAATTTTACAGATCCCAGTATGTAACTGCAGTCAATATGCACATATTTAGCAGGTTGCACTCATGCATGAACCTAAAACAAGGTCAACACTAATAATTAATTTACTTAGAGCTCTCCACAATATCAAATACAATATATGAATACTATAGATAACAAGGCCTCATAAAAATTCATGTGGCATCATTGCATACATATATGGATACAATCAACAGGTCAAATTCATAAATGAACATGATAATATGTTTTTTGTGACGTGTGATGGTTTGTGTGTGTGTGAAAGTGTAAAGAACTGTCCGCTGCTAATCTCACATACTACTGGACCCATCAGCCTCATATTTTCTGTGCATATTTTGATAGTCTCTGAGGTTTGCTGAGATTAACATGTTTTAAAAAACCTTGAAAAACACATTATTGACTGCTCTGTTTTATACCGACTGCAGATTCCTCTTAGCTGACAGGGTCCAACAACTGCTAGGCTAAAAACAAGGATTACCTACTTGTCTGTTGCAGGCCACATTTTGGCCGTTGTCATTGCTCATAAAACTGACATCCATAGAAAAGTTCAGTCTCAGTTTAAACCAGAGCATCTGCAAATTAATTCCATACCCAGTATGTTATGATTCACTAAAGTTAGTCACAATACAAGATGAATAATTCTCCCTTTTTGTTATTCACTGCTTTGTTGAGTTTACCTCATTGTATTGTATTGTATATATATGTTTATGCTTCAGTGTCATTCTTGGTCATGTCAGCACTGTAAAGAGTGATCTTCCCTCATCCCAGCCTTGTGTGATGCTAGTTTATTTTGATTTGGCTCTGACTTTTAACTCAGAAAGTGTTGTCTCTTTTGTTGGATCTTGTGTCAGTCTTTGAAAACTGAAGGCTAAAACTGTGTGAATGCACAAAGACTGAGATGTACGCACCCACTTTGTTCATAATATGCATGACCCTGTTACGTGAATCCCTCTCATTGTAACATTGTGCACGTGTGCAAAAGCTTGTTTCACTCTCAGCGCTGGCCATAAATAGATGTAGACATGCTAATTACCACCTACTTACCATGAAACTGGGACCTGTAAATGAAGTGTTACCTCAGCTGTGAATACCTCTGTCTGCTCCACCAGGCTCTCAACAATAATGATAAAAAACAAAACAAAGAAGAACCATTGGATTGAATGTGTAAGGTCTTACAACAATGCCACTGCAGTGTCCTTATGCATGGTTGTGGTTATTTATAGTCAGCATTGTGTCATTTATTCATTCATTAATTACACATGCACCTGCAAACTATCAACAGCAATTAAAGTGCATCTCAATCATCATCATCACACTTTGGAAAGGTAATCAGGATTGATTTAGACTTAAGCACGAAAAAATTTGCAAAGTGATTTACAAAAAAGGCTAAAATGAAAATCACATACAAAGACAGAAAATCACTAAAAGCTGCATATGTAAGAATAATAATACAGTTGAGCACACCACAGAGTGACATAATTTAAATTGGAAGGTTTGTAGACAGCAGAAAATCATGCACGCCAGATGAGATTGACTAAATAATGTTGCACATTAGATTCAGTCTCTCCCTTTCTTCTTCCCTGATTCCAGTTTACTAAATCATGTTCAGTTTGCTCTACAAAATAGACTCCTAAGTGTGTGTGTGGTGTGCTCTTTAATGAGTTCTTCTACAAATATCTGTTCATTTGTGGGAAATTGCATGTAATATGTGTGTTTTTGTACATATTTCATTTTGACCACAGATGAATTCTCAGATCAAAGGATAAATATGTAAGTCCTTTGTATTCAAAAATGAGTACTGCAGTCTAAACAGTGACGATGAGTCATTGTAAGTTCATCAGCTGTTTATAAATGTCAGCTGTCTTTGACATAAAGCTAAGCACATTATCCCTAAAACAAAAGCTCACTGTTCTAAACATCTATTCCTTCTAAAAGATTATTGATGATTTCTTATGACTGCTTAACATACACTCGCTCATTCGATGAAAATTCAGCATTTATTTCAACAAAAACAGCTGTTCTGGCCCAGAACGGAAATTTCAAAGGAGGACATACTGGCTGTAGCTTTGTTGTTGGCGAAGCTATATTTCAACTTCATGTTTTCTTAATCTTTGATAAAATATCACGGTCATTCTATGATTTAGTACAGTAAATATATTACGTATTTCTCCTTTAAGTTTAATCAAAACGAAGGGACAAATCTGTGGACTTACCTGGTGCGGTGTTAGGCTCAGCTCCAGCAGCACACCATAGTTTCGAATGCTTCGGATGGATGACATCTGTATTGTTAAGCAGCACCTCTTGTCTTTCTCAAGGCTTGTAAACAGATGATTGCTGTGCTGTCTGGGTAACTTTTCATCGTTCCTTACAACCAAGGACAAGTTGTATAGGCCTTGGGGGAGTGGATATCACCAGTACACATAAGACCCTGCAGCTGCCTGCGTAAGTTGTTTCCTGCAGCAATGACAGAAAAGAAAAAAAAACAGGAGCATGATCTTCACAAGACAATGGATGGATATAGCATTTCTGCTATTCGGTGTCTCTGATAATACCATAAATGCAGCTCTCTTTACTCAACACTTCAGTTTTTGAACATTGCAATCTGTGTTCTATTGTATATTTGGTAAAAAAAAATAGCCATGACCAAAATATATATGAATGTATATGTAAATGTGTGTGCATATGTGCATTATTGCTTTAATGTATTGCCTTTATGATTTCCTGCTGCTGTATAAATTAAGCATAATATTTGCCTTCTAATTTTTCTGTTGTTCGATAAATGAAATGTTTTATTCCACAGAACACTAAAGTCAGCCCTAGGGGATGTACTATTTTGTTTCTGGACAAAGCAAGGACACCAACTCCCAGTGAAGTTCTTCTTTTTTTAATTTGAAGCCTATAATTTTACATGCATGTCATGGACCTATTTATTTATAAGTAAGAAATTATAGCCTCTCCCCTTGGAGACAATGTAAACTCAGGCTGTAGGCTGATAGCATCCCCTCCCAACTTGTCCTTACCACTCCTCAGTCCTGCACCCCACACCTCCTCTCTTCAGTCCTCCAGGCTTGCCGTACCATTTCCATACTGTGTTCACATTCCTTACAGTGTGGCATTATCATCAATAGTCATTTAGGAGAGGGCCGCTTTCCACACCACCGGATGCAATGAAGATTCATAGCCACCATTTCAAAAGGGTTGGGGGAGATGTACAGAATGAGGGAGAGATGGAAATTGTGCACATACACCACTGGCTTTTGGGTTACTACTGTTTGGCCTTGCATGTCCAGTGAGGTGGATGGCGTAGGCAATGGATGACAAATGCTCAGAACTATAAATGAGTATCTAGTAATCTTTGGAAGACAGGGAGGAGGGAGCAAATAGCAAGGCTATGCTGTGTATTACAATATGTCCTGTGAACAGCCATGTAAGCTTCACTGTGTAATGGTGGCTGAACAGATGCAGAAAGCAATCAAAGGTCTTGTGATTCAGACCTGACCTGCAGCATATGGAGGAAGCCAATCAGAGTCGCAAGTGCAGCATGTGTTAAATATGCCTGTGTTTGTCTGTTTACATGTATATATGCAGATGCTGTGTGGTTTGAAAATGCTTTCAACACATTAGTCTTGCATATAGGTTGATATTTAAATAGATATAGAGAACATCTTTCTGATATTAGATTACCCTTCATTACACCCCACTGCCCTTGTGTTGTCCAATTCAGCACTGCATACACTGAGTTTCAAATAATTATGGTGGCAGATTTAGCACCTGAAATGCATGGTAGTCTTTTAAAACAATTGGTCCTTGAAGTAGACACAATAAGCAGGATTCTCTTTTTCAGTGATTTAGCCAGCTGAAATAAAAGGTGTAGCTGATATTTTATTGACTGTAGCTTTTATTAGATAACTAAAATTAACTCCATCCTCACCTGACTTTTGAATGCTTGTATTAAAATAATAAATTTGCAAAAAGATTTTAAATATGGACTTTATGGCAACAAACATGATATGATGCTATTGTGTTTCTTGGCCTTGTAATGATGCAAAAGAAGACAGATTGATATTTTTCACCTGAGCCATATTGTAGGGTGAACAGATCTTACCAATGATACTAATTAAGGCTCTGTTCCATTCAGGTCAAACAGGATGCTGCAATTGTGCATGTTGTCTCACTGTTAAAGCTCAGCCACACTAAATTGAATGGGACAATTAGTATTGGTAACACCTGTGTTTAGCAACTATTTTTGTCAAATAGCTGCTGTGAAAAAGATCTATTTAGAAGACATAGAGACATAAAGGAGCAGCTTTGTTTTGTATTGCAGGATAACAACACAGGTAACCCTAGTGTTATGGTACAGTATAGTCAGGAATGAATAATAAGTGTTATTTTTTTCATAACACAATGCTGTTCAGATGTTTGCAAAAAATATACATAAGGGTTGTCACTAAAGAAGCAGCTTGTCACTAAATGGAGAATAGCTGGCCGGGTCCACCTTAAAGGTCACTTCACTTTAAGTGAGCCTGTGTCAGAGATGTTGCTAACTTCGGAGCTAACTATCTGCAGCAGCATGCAAGACACGGGAACTTTGAAGCATTTATTCATCAGCAAATAGGCCAAACTGTAAACACACTGCACTTCACTGCTACACTCTCTCTAAGTTGCTGTTGTTCTAACATCACACTCACATGGCAGATTAGCAGGAGGAGATGCTGAAAAAAATGTAGTGTGTGCAGTGGATAAGTTGAAACAGAGTTTCAACAGAGAACTTTTGGAGAGACGCCTCTCACAGTCATGTCCTTGCTTGGATTATTTTGTGCACCCAGCTTTGACATTTGTGCCGAAATACCGATAGTAGCGCTGTTTGTCCAGGTGCTTATCAATACTTTACTAACCAATCAGAAACTGGTACCAATTTAGCACCAGTCCTCGATACCCTTCCCTAACAATCACTGATTTGGGGGAGCTTAAAATCCAACATTTCATCACTAACCCTGACCCCTAACTTTACAGCTGTCACATTAATTGATAACATTTATAACTGCTTGTGGCAACTGAATGTCAAAGGTGACCGTGCCTTTTTATCTCACTCTCAAGTTTAACATTTTATAATATTTCTCACTGGACCATGCTCTTTGCAAATGTCATATAATGTAAGTTCATGGACAGATTTGTGTTGGGGTTCCTGTGTGTGAGAGCAAGAGGGTGAGAGACAGACCGACTGACACACACTTCTACACTCAGATAAATAAAGAGCGACTGTGTGAGTTTTATTAGCGTACGTGAATGAGTGTTTGGGGAATGAATTATGCCCAGCTTTCAACAGATGTTTTACGGCATGTGCTGCATAAGTGCACTGGACTGTCAGAGTGCTTTATCATTCAGTATTTTCCATTAATGCAAATATGCAGCTTGAAACTTCACCATTTTCACTCCATGTCATGCTTTGAGGAAACTTCATTAGGACCAGAGCGCATTTGAGGGAAGATGGAGAGATGAAGACCTCTCAAAGAACAAAAAACATTGAAAACCTTTCAAAGACCAAATTATATTGTGTGTATCTACAGTGTACTACAGCATATTACCGGTAAATAGACTACTGGTTTGAAGTACACGTTGTCACATGGTTAAGGATGTCACAAGCAGGGCTGATCCAAGCTTTTGTGGGGCTATAAGCAGAATTTGATTTTCGGGGGCCCCTCCATTGGCAAATACTATTGACTATTGTTAATGCTTGATAATTTACACAGCTGCCGCAAATGTAACACACCCATGATCAATTTTATTAGATGTAGATGTGTTGTTTACATCATAGTAATGTCTCCTGGCATGTGTTTTTTTTTTTTACCCAGCTCTGATGAAGGCAGCAAGAATTTATTAATATCATATAATCATATCACAAAAAACATAAATAAACAAAAAAGGAGTGGATTATCAGGGATTAATAATAAGTTAATAAAAACCAGTATGCAGTTTGTGCCATTAAACTTTTCAGATTTGATTTGTGTCAGTCAGTAAATACCTCCCCTCATTTTTAGTTGTAGAAGGTCAAAAGAGTTTTTTTTTTCCAGGTGGCAAAGGAAAATAACAATGCCTGAATTTTATTATTGCTTTTGGTTTTTACCCTGGTGTCAAATTGGTTGTTGGAAATTGTGGAATTTCACTGGTATTAAAATTGACTATTAAATTTCTGTTTTCAGGACGTCCTTGGTTTCCATTCTGTAGGAGGACATGCAAGAGGATTACATGTAAATTGTGGGCTCCCTGATGCTTCCTGCCTAAAGAGAGCAAAAAAAGAGAAAATAAGAAAAAAAGAGAATAATCAAATGCTTAAGAGGTAATTTACTTAGGTAATGACCTTTCTCTGCTGCTTATAATTAAGAGAGAAGCATGGTGATTGGCCCTGATAAGAGAAATGTGAGCCTGATGCTATGATTTTGCATATGCAAGGAGAAGAATGCCACCTCGATCATCAGCAGGGTTTGAGAACAGAGGACTCTCGCTAGATATCTGTTTCACATTCTCACCCTACATCACTAATTTATGGCCCTTTTTTCAAGGCTGGCCTAGCATGCAGATGCAAAGACCACTCTCTCCGCTCTTTTCCTGAGACCCTCAGTAACAAGCCTGCTCCAGCCCTCTAATAAATCTATTAGTGGGCTGAACAGTGTATAATGGCTTCAATTGGTGCTTTGGCTCTATGAGGTGTTGCATATCAAAGTGTTAGCTGCTGAAATAGACAGACAGCTGACTTCCAACCGCAAGGAGGTGGATCTGTGGAAATTGCTCCTGTACGATGTCATCTTCTCAGGGCAGATAGTGGAGATGAGGAGCTGTACAATCACGTCTTTCATCTGCCTGATAAAAATGGTGACCCTTTATGGGAAGCTGTGTTAATAGACATCCAAAAATATAGTTAACACCACTAATATATTAAAAGAGTAAAGGCAGTTAGAGGATCTAATCAAGTCTAAACTGAGTCATTAGGGTGGCCTTTTGAAATATCAGATTTTCACAACATGATCATCATTGCCATTGTGGAATTCACATAATTCCTAATATTGACATTGTTGCAATAGTTTTAGAAAATGTGAAAATAAATAAATAAATAAATAAATTCGAAGAATAATGTTATATAAATATTTATTGTCAAATTAACAATAACTTGCTGGCAACAATTGTGCAGTAGTATTTTTTTGGGGGAAAAATATTGTAAAATGAAGTACAGTATTGTACTGATGGAAATGTTACTGTAATTTATTTTACAGTGCTACTCTATAACCAAGGCTATATACTACTGTATTTTTAACAGTTAAATACTGTTACTTAGCTGCTGATGTCAACTAAGAAACAGGACAATTGATTACTTATTTTGACAAAAAACAGAACTTTTATTGTGCAATTTAAACAATTTAGTAAAAATAATACAAAACAATCAAAAAACAGTGCAACAATGTAGACAGATCTGTTTCATAATGAGACAGGTAAATGAAAAGTATCTTGAATCCAATAAATCACTTACTAGATGTAGATAAAGCCAGTAATTTTAGTGAGTCATGCTACAGTAATGGGCCATGGTGTTGTAGTTAGCATTAATGAACATATTATGATGTTGGATGTTGGAATCCTGAAGATGCTCCTGGTCCCACAAAATGGTTCACATCCTGCCTTGTGGATGAAAGAGAACAGAAAGCAGTTAAAATTAAATTAAAAAAAAAAAAACTAACATTAATGTTATATAGAAATCGCCAAAGCCAATTGAAAGCATCATTTAATTAAATAGAAAGTTTAGCTAACATTACAGAACATCAATGTCACACACAGTTCTTCTAGACCAGTTTTACAGTTTTATAGTTATAAGTATGTAAGAATCACTTTAGGCCTACAAAAAATATAGATGAAAATTAAAATGTAAGAAAAATAACTGTTATTCATTTCCATATAAAGGAACACATGGAGCCACCAGTGAAGGGCAAGAGAGCCACATGTGGCTCTGAAGCTGCATGTTGCAGACGCCTGATAAGGTTGGTAGTGCAATTTTTGTTTGAATAAAAATATTACAATTCACCACTCACCACATATTAACGATAAAGCAGGTGCCAGTTCAGCAGAGTGTCCTTGAGCCAAAAGTGAAAGCTGAAAGGAAGATTTCCTGAATTTTGAAGTTACAATATCTTACAATCAAACCAAATGTGCCACCCAAATCAAGGACAGTGTTTCCTTTCAAGATCAAGGTCTGTTGTTGTCTTTTAAGGTCAGTTAGTATTACTGTACTAAGATTTACAATAATGTCTTCCAATAATGCATTTAAATTTATAGCAACATACTGTCCATTGCTCAAACAGTAAGAAACTGTTGAGAAAACAGCAAAAATACTGTGGAAACAACAAAAATCTTTTACAGTGAATCTTTAACTTTGTTGTGTTTTTGTTTTTTTGTTTTTTGGTAAATGAATTAAACTTAAAATACGAGGACAGGGAGGTAGAGAGAGTCTGTAACCATAATTGTAGATGATTTAATAACATATTAATTAAACAATATTACTGTGGCAAGCGGATGGTGGTATTAGGTAGAGGTATTACGTTATTAAAACACCAAAAGAACCAGACAACGCCACCTTGGGAATTTCAGCCAAGGAATTATATTAATTTTGATTGTACCAATACCAGAGAAGGTATTCAGGTTCATTATAAAGAGAGAGCAGCAGACGTGGTTCCATTAAAAAGATTAATCTTTCTTTATTAAAAAAAATTGTAAAACCCACTAAAACACATTCACACACACAGAGACTACTGGGGTTACACCCAAACAACAAACACATAACCTCCTATTTGAAAACAAAACAATCCTTAAAACAACGCCAGACTACCTAAAGGTGATTGGCAGCACATGGTGCCAAATTGAACAGAATAACTAAATTAACACAAAAACAATGTGGGGTGCCAAAAATATTCAACTGTCTAGTTGCACGGAAATAAACAAAACCAAGTGACAAAAAAAGGAATAGAAATTAACATGAAACTTATCAAAATAGCTAGAATTAAACAAAAGCATTTAAAGAAGCGAAATACTAATTACAGGAAATAAACAACTAATAACTGCAACTTGCTCAAAATATCCCAAACATAAAGGGAACTTATGGTAATAACAAGAATGATAGCTAGAAAGAATAAAACTGGTGCCAGGTGGCCTACATACCAATCAGGTGGCATCTGTTAACACACTCGGCGAGGGACGGGGGAAATGTGCGGTGCTCGTACTGCTAAAGTGACGACATAAACATGAAACAGCTGTTTCCTACACGTAGGTAACATAACATTATGGCACAATGAAAAGGAGGAACTGCTAGCAGTGATCTGCAGGTGACTCACTTCCAGTAAGAGGGGGATCCATGATAGGGAAATCTACTGAAGGCAAAACGACTAATGTAACAGCGCCGAATCGCATGGCTAATTTGGAGGAGCGCAGCCACTGCTAACATAACTCCAACAATTCTGGAGCAACGAGAAACAGGAAGCAAGGCAACCAGGAAGTGGGCGTGCCTTCAGCATCAAACGCTCAGAGAGTGTTGAAATGAAAACTACCTGCGTTTATAGAGTACCTTCCTACAGCGAGCCAACCTACACCAAACAGATACGTTATTGTCAATACCGGTATAGTGATGCACCCAACAACAACAGGGCTCAGACAAACATGAGTGTTTTTCTGTTTGGAAGAGGGGAATGTCGTGTTGCAACATTTTCATCTGGAGCTAAACTGTATTCTGGTCGTCTGCGCAGTGTTGATACCATTCTCTGCTCAGCAGGGAGACTGGCAGGCGTCACCTTTGACCGACCTGATTTGATTTTGTCAAATGTGTTCCCTCGCCCCGCCGAGACCGGGCCAGCTGCTCATCTCTCCCCTGCTCCTGTTCATCATGTTTGAGTCAGTGAATAAGAGAAGAAGAATGTGGGAGACTGGTGTGAGAATGACGGGAGGTGGGGGGGTGGGTTGAGTGGACCGAATCAAGTCTATCACAGTGGCCTGTCTGAGAGAGATGGTTTTATCATCCCTGGCATCTCAGCGTGCGACTGCAAATCTGGTGTAACTTTCTCAGTCTCTCCCCTCCCCTCCCACTCATTCTCTATCACTTTGTTTTCTCTGTCTCTTTCCTCTGCCGGTGCCTGTTCTGCCAAATCCCTGGGCAGTTTGGCTGGAATATCAATGAATCAGTCTCTATTAAGCTCTCATATATATGAAGCTGTAAGTGAAGCGAAACCACAGCGCTTGATGAAACTGATGTGGGTGAGCAGCAGTGCCTCTGGTAAGGCACTCGCCTCTCTGGTGGAGATCAGCATGAGCCACTCTGGAGAGTTGGAGCTCCGACTTCATTTATTACCACGCAATAATTAAGAGCAGCAAATTCTCAGCATGGTTCGGAGTTTTATTCACAGGAAAGATAGCCAAAGGAAAATGGATGTTACAAAGAGAAAATTGTGGTTCTCTCCAGGTGGGAACAAAGAGAGGGAGCGAGAGAAGGAGAGAAAGAAAGCAGAGAGGGAAAGGAGGTGGTTGGGAGGCGGGCAGGAGTCAGTGAAGTCCAGCAACACAGCCTGTGGGACTGGAACACCTCTGTGCAGCATCACATCCCATTTCACACTCAATTCTTCTCACCAAGTCATTTAAACCTCTTGAGGCTGCCATATATAAAGCAGAATGCACAGTTTAATGTGAAAACACTCAAGACTACGAGTATTCATGCCGCTGGGGGGAAAACATAGAAGATTTCAAGAATAAAGTTTCAATATTTTGAGAAAAGGGTCATAAAATATTTAAAATAAAGGTGTCATTTTTATAAAAGACATGATATTGTGAGCTATATAAGACAGAATAATAGTAGTAAAATAAAGGTCTTAATATTTCAAGAATAACCCGTACTCCTTCTGAGCATTGAGGAAATATATTAATTGATATATAAGAGCAGCATCAGTTAACATGGATATGGATGAAAATTTACAAAAAAGTTACACTTTCACCACTGACTGATATCAGGGGATGATAAGTAACATCTGTATCTGTTTTGAAATGGCATGAAGTCACCAAAGATCAGCTTAATGGCAATAGAAAATAATTCAAGCCCAATGATTATAAAAGATAAAAAGCAAAAATCTTAAGTAGTTTTTATTAGAATACTCATTTTTGTATTCCTGGTTCTTTCTTTTGGTACATTTCCAATTTTATTATCATTATATTTTGATTTTTTGAAGTATAATATGATAATATAATACGAAGCATCTGGCTATAATTATCATTATTTGTTTAATTCATAGTGATATGTATTTGCAACTCCTGGTCCAAAAAAAGTATTCACATTCATTATTTAATTAAAAAAAAATATTATCATATTGTAACAAAAATACTGCGTTACAAGTCCTCTATTGATGGTGTCACTTAAGTAGAAAAATGTTAGGAAAATGTAATATGGAAAATGTGCTAAGTGAAATGCAGGAAAATGTCTCCTGTGCCTGTTTCCATTACACACAAGTATATCATTAGATCATTATTATGTGTGCATTAATGTAAAAGCATGATTTTACTGTTACATGATTCTACACCTATATAATGTTCTGTCCAAACAACAGGCCAAACCTCAAAGTTATTAACAAGAAATTAAAACTGGCAAGACAATTCCATGGAATAGAACAAATAAACGAAAAAAACCCAAAAACTCAGATCTGACACTGTTACTTGTTGCCAGTTTGTATCCAGTGCACCCTTTGCCAGACAGCAGCCGCAGTTTTGCAAACTCTGCTGCAAGTGTAACACTGCTGTAAACATGCTGCTTGAATATCATCTCAGGACTAGTTTGTGGGGGAATAATAGTGTTTTTGTTGACCATTTGTGATGGCACCTGTTGGCAAAAGGTGCACTTCAGGCTGGAAGAGGCACTTTCCTGTCAGTGTCATCAACGTGATATCAGGGAATGCTGCTTGACTTCAACAAGGCAGGTTAAAGGTGGAGTAATCGATTCTGGAGAAAGATAGTTGATTGTTGAGGCTCGTTCCGCAGCCACCGAGCCGGTACCAGTATTTGACGATCTGAATGAGACTCAACAATCAACCATACTTTTCCAGAATTGCTTTTTCCACCTTTAAGTAGGTGAGTAAGGTGGATTACTGTCATGTTTAGGTACAGTGGGTGTTTTTTTGTGTGCTCAGCAATGTAAGCTACTGTTCTGAGACTGAACGCTGCTGGAGCTGCTCTTCCACAGATCTGCTTGTGCATATGAGCACGTTTCTGCAGCTCTCTGCCTCTGTGCATTTGCACTGGTATTAACTATGAATTCATTTGTTGTAGTACAAATTATTTACAAATTAGTATCCATTGTCTGAAGAACATGCCAGTATTTTCATTAAGGCATGAACGTAGGCCAATATCACATCCTGTATAACAGTGTGATAAAGGAGCAGATTAATGTATTTTGAGCCTTTACTAGTGAACTCTGTGCCAAGAAATAAGAGGAGTCACATTAGTTTGTAGATTTGACTTTTATTAATATAAACTACCATACTCACAGTATGTATTTAACTGTAATTTAATTAATATTTACTTACTTAACTTAGATCTGCAGGATTTCTTACAACAAAGATTGCAAATGTTATGCTGCTCTGAAGTCTTAAATGTCTGAGCTTCGGTAGCGACAAATGTCAGCCACACATACAGGCAGAGAGCTGGTAACCTTTCAGGTTTTAAACAAATAAAACATCATACTGTATGTTCACTATCATTTTATTACATGAAATATGTGAAGCACATAGGTGCTCCGCACAAGAGAAAACTCTCACAGGCTGTCAGCCAGGAGAATTAATACCTAAGGTATTATTAGACAAAGTTAGAGCACATTTAAGGAGCATTTTATTAATCTGCATAAGACTTACTGTACGAGGATTCAAGGCGGCTCATATGGCCTCTAAATCTCTTGGTGCGATGAGGGTGGGTGGTTGGAGGATCACAGATTTATCGATTGGCTGCTGTAGAGATGCACCTTCCCATATCCATATAAGCTGTAATATTATTGAGAGCCATTAATCATCCTGACAGAAACAAATTGCAGCCAGGCGTCCTTTACTTACAACTGAAAAAGAAAAAAAAATTGCACGGGCGGGGGTCTGAGAGGACTATTTCATACGCTAACATCCAAATAGTAATGTGTAGCGAGGGCAGCACAGCACAATATGGCAATGTGATATGTGAAGTGACTCAGGATTTATCAGCTCTCTGTCACATCAGGGTGCTGTAAACATAATCTGTGTGATCTGTTTGTAAAATGTAAATAAAACATAATGCAATGATTTACAAACACATTTTGACCATTATTCGATTAAATACAGTACAACGACAAGATATTTAATGTTCAAAGTGATGAATTTTTTATAAATTTAAGCTCATTCTGAATTTGATGCCTGCAACATGTTCCAAAAAAGTTTGGAAAAGTTCATGTTTACCATTGTGCTGCTTAACCTTTTATTTTAACAAAATTCAGTATACATTAGGTAACTGTTTTACAACTTTAATTTCTCAACAGTCTGAGGTCTTTGTTGTTGTATTTTCTGCTTCATAATGCTCCACACATTTTCAATGGGAGACTGGGACTGGGAGTCTGGACTACAGGCAGGCCAGTCTAGTACCTGCATTCACTGTCTTGCTGAAATAAGCAAGGATGTCCAAGAAAAGATGTGGTCTTGATGGCAACATATGTTGCTCCCAAACCCGTATGTACCTTTCAGCATTAATGATGCCTTCACAGATGTGACAGTTGGCCATACCATGGGCACTAACACACCCCCCATACCATAACAGATGATGGCTTTTGAAATTTTAGCCCACAACATCCATGATTTCTGAAAAACAATTTGAAATGTGAACTCGTCAGATCACAGCACACTTTCCCACTCTCTGTTAGTCCATCTCAAATAAGCCTGGGTCCACAGAAGTTAGCTGTTGTTGTGGTTGTTAAGGCTTTCCCAGTCCTCTGTTGCTCATGTCCAAACTTTTTTGGAACATGTTGCAAAAATCAAATTCGGAATGGGTGTATATTTACAAAAAATAAAATAAATATCCACATAAGTCCAAAAGGTTTTGCAAATCATTGCATTCTGTTTTTTACACAGTGTCCTAACTTTATCAGAATTGTTGTTTGTAAAGTAAATCCCATCATCATTTATTTGCCTTGAAATAATCTTGTGTTTATTTTGGGAAAACATCCCAAAAGCACTACTTTGCAACTCCTTTAAGAGATGTATTTAGACAAAACTTTTGGGCATATTTATTCATGGCGTCATGCAGTAAAATCTTTGAGGTGTTGTCAGTATTGCTTAGCTGAAAAACTCTAAACTTTTTTTCCTCTCTGTAGAACACATAACTGATGATTTGTGTTGTTTTGCCAGCAGCACACTCTGCTCTAGATTTGTGCTGCTTGCACAGTCATAGAAACTATGGCATATTACACTGATTGTTCTGTTGTACATTATATTGAATTTTTTTCACTTGTTCAATTGAGTCTTTTGACGTTTAACATTTGTTTTGATCTCATGGCAGACTCGCGCTCTTGTTTATGCTGCTGCTTCTCGGTGAGTTCTCCGAGAGATATGGATCACAGAATCTGTCTCGTCAGCATGTGAGAGCCTCCTCTGCCTCATTCTTCAAGCCATTTTGCTCCTTACGTTTTGCAAATGTTACTTATTGAAGGCCCTATTTGTCATTCCTGTATTTCAGCTCCCTGTCTTCAGCTGAGCTCTGGAGATACTGTCCAGTATGTGTTAATTTTATGCAGGGTAAACACAGAGATTGGGCTATATATGTGAGGAAATTGGTGTGAAATCAACATATCTGCGAACACGACTCCCCCTGGAGCATTTCTATGATCAATTATTTATGTAGTGAAGAGAGCCAAGAAACTATATTTAAAGATCAACTTCTTTGCATTTCCAGCTTTTTTTTTTTTTATCTTTAAAGGAAATGTGTGTATTGAGTATTTATGTTGATGCTTGTGATGAATGTCAAATGAGAGAAGGAATGTGGTTCAGGAAAGAGGGAGGGGGAGATCAAAAGTTAAAAAAAAAAGGAGAAAAGCCTCAGAGAGTTGTTGGGATGTGAGGTTAATGTGGTACCATGCTGACAGAGCATGTTGCACGTGTGCTCCTGTTCCTGAACTCATCTTCTGCCTCCTGTCATTCAGACGCTGCCGTTGGACCACGGTAATCTAAAGGGATCCTGCCGTGGCACTGGAAGCCAATCAAGGATCTCTGTAACTCAATTTGAGCAACCTTGTAACCAATAGTAATAAATTAAAGAAAGTGCAGATGCAGCACTTCAGCAGGTATGTACTGTATATGAAACAGATAACACCCTGCAGCGAAAGATATAGAGCCTTTTAGTTTTGGTGTTCTGTCGGCATTTTAAAGGCCTGCTTTAAAGTTAACAGTGTTGATGACATAAAAGGGTTCGTAGATTGACTCAAACAGAGAAAATGTCTTTTTGAACGCATACTGTATGTGAAATGGAAAGTTAATAACAATACAAAGGATTCCCTGATTGTTATTTTTCTGGAGAACACACAATATTTTAGTAATACATAAAACCCTGCATTCACTGAACCACCTGCTCTGTGTTGTTAGCTTAATCCACGGGCTCTTCCTCTTATTTCTCCCATTTGTTTAATATTTTAAAACTAATCATGACCAGCTCTGGTGCCATGTTTTTAATTCATTTGTTTGGCTTGTGGTCGCTGGCAAAATCAGCACTGGCATACTTTAGACAGCCTCCTGAAACTTCTCCCTCTCCTCTTATATAAGCCTGCAGTGACAGTGTGAAGGACAGTACAGGCAAACTGAAAATACAGTGGGACAGGTGTGTGTGTGTGTGTGTGTGTGTGTGTGTGTGTGTGTGTGTGTGTGTGTGTGTGTGTCTGTGTGTGTGTTGGAAAAAAATAAAATAAAAATAATGTGCAAATTCCATAAGAAAAATTCCTCAAGAATATTACTCTTCTCTTGAAACCAGTTACACAACATACAGTGTATCAACAACACAGAAAAATATAATGTAATACATTAAAAAGTAGAGACTCACAGATCTGAGAGGAAGTAACAACAAACTGTGATAACCAAAAATACTGTACATTTGCTGTAATTTAGAATCCGTTGCACCATCACATATAGTTTGTCTACCAGAGAGCACTGATAAATTTAGTTTTGGCTCTAGGAATAGAAATGTTGGCCCATCAGTTCCATGATGTTTGTGTTTGTCTTTTCCTCTAGCACCACCGGCAGGTTGATATTTGTGGTTTTGAGAAGGGCCGGGCACATACTTGCCAACCTTGAGACCTCAAGAATAGGGAGAAATTTGAACTCGAAGCAGGGGGTCTGGGGGGATCCTCCCTCAGAAAACGTTTGAGTTTCACAGCCTTTGTTTCCTGCCTTCTAGTGACTTTCAAAGAATGAAAATAAAATAACTCCACACAAATAAGAACACAATTTTTGGCAAACAGATGTCTGCAGATGACCATTAACTTATTAGCTGGAAAACACAATGGGACATGACATGGGTTGTAGAGGCTGCATTACAGTACATTACAGTGATAAATATATATTTTTTAACTTAGCAAACTATTCTTGCTGTTTTATTATTTACCTTTACCCACTTAGTCATTATATCCACATTACTGATGATTATTTTGCAAAAACTTTGTTGTATTAATATTTTGTAAAAGCACCAATAGTCATCCCTACAATACCATTGCAATATTGATAAATATCAATTTTGATATCTGGTCAGCAATACTTTGATGTTTGATTTTGTCCAAAGTCCTAGCTTTGAGTGAAAGGTCTACTGACTATAAATTATTTTTGTTATTTATTTGTTTCTTTTATAAAATGCATTTTACAATATGTAAAAGAGGCAATGTATGTTTTGCAAAATTCAGCACTTCCACATACTTCTAGATATTTCTGAACGCATATCACATATTTTTCATAAATATGTGAAAAAATCTATTTCATTTATATTTGATGAATCCATTACCTTGGAATATATTATCATATTATATGTAGATATACATGTAATGTAAATGCATTTTTGCTGCATGAGGGCATTTATAAACACAATTAGAGACACTTATCCTTGATTAGAGGCCAGCTGACTTACCACATTTCTACTGGCCTTAAAAAATGGCACGTGTCCACAAGGACATTGACATCCATTATAGAAAATTATGAGCCAGTTGGGAGCCTGGTTCTTAGAGGACGCAAGCGCCTGGTTCCTTGTTTTCTCCACATAAGACCGGCATTTGCATTTCCATCCCATTTGAATAATTGCATTTCCTTACTCACACTGAAGTTTGTTTTTTATTTGATAGCTTTAGATTAGCCTCATTCGAAAGATAATTATTCCCTTTGGTTAGGTATCTCATTTGGGCGCTCTGCTGTGATAAGATTTGTTTAAGGGCCCTTTTCTGTGACCCTGATGTACCGCACTTTCATCCTCCATTTTCCTCTCTTTCCCTAACTCTGGGCTTTACCTGTGGTACCTGCCCATCTCAGACAGAAGCGGAGACGAGACTGAGAAAGACGAAGACAGAAAAAAAGGAGATAGGCAGAGGTGGTGTCAGCAGAGAGACAGCGCTGACACTCTAAGGAAAGAGTGAATAATTGAAACAGCCTCCAAAGAAAAGTGTCTAGTTTTGATGGTTGGGCTGTCAGCATACAGTGAAGTAGGGACATGATGCCAAGCAACTTTACAAGCTGTTGAGGGGTCCCTCTTCAATGAGATGGTAATAACCAGTTCTCCTGAGCCCTGCGTGCAGACGCTATGTGAGAAAGATAGTTTAGAGGAGAATGTCTTTGTTCCTGGGGCTTTATTAAACTACACAAGGCACTGTCACCATGATGTGTCTGTGATTAAAGGATGTGCAACACCAGCACCTCAACTTCTGACAGTTTCTTACAGCTGAACGGGGAGAGGTCTGCCTGATATTTGTTTGCGCTTCAGTACAGTATGTGCAGTGTACTGTATATTCAAAGTGGCGCGTGTGTGTGTTTGTGTGCATGAGTACAAAATACAAAAAGCACACTGGTAAACAGCATCTAGTGGCTTCAGGGTGTTGGCAGCAACAATACAGAATATACACATAGTCAACTCCAGAAGTGATTGTACTGTATTACCATTTTTATGTTGTTATAGGAGCACCACACTTTATTTTAATATTAAAACCTGATTAGATATCTAGCTTTGGGGCAAGTTTTTCCAGGTAACTTTCTATATTTCTATAATACTGTAGAAGTCACAATTAAAGGACCAGTGTGTCAGATTTAGTGGAATCCAACAGTGTGAGGTTGCAGAGTACAAACATCTCATCTTTCTCTCCTTTTCCAAATGTGTAGGAGAACCTATGATGGCTGCAAAACTCATGGGCAGTCCTGGGCAACGGTGGAAATGTGGCGGGGCAACATGGCGAGCTATGTAGAAGAGGATCTGGGCCCTTAGATATAAATGGCTTATTCTAAACTATGCTTATTTTCAGTTGATTGTGCACAAATGAAAACATATTATATTCAATTTCTGCTATATTCTACCAGTAAATCCCTATAAATCTTACATACTGGACCTCAAAGATAGCAAAGGTACACAAAGTCTTCACTTAAGTAGAAGTACTGATTCAACAAGTACAAAAATAAGAAGTCGTCCTCTGAAAGACAAAGTTATTTGTCTTGGGAAGGTGGTGTGCAATGATCCAAGTAAAAAAAACAAAACAAATGCATTAAAACTGAGCCTGTTTTGAAAAGGACAGAGATATCTGTTCAAATGTAGGGAGTAAAAGTCAGTTCTCAAAAACAGTTTTTCATCAGATATATGAGGATAACCTGTGTGATAATGTGTACGGTATAATGCACAGCACGTCTTAAAATTCTGTGAGATCTAGTTCCTTCATGCTACACAAAATACAACATATATATACAGATAGAAATAAAATATATACACTTGTTTACATATATACACCTACACATATACACATAATTTGTGTATATTTTTGGGGAGAGCAGCTAGTAAGTTGAGAGAAGACCAATGAGAAATGTTCTCACTGAAGTGGGACTGACTTACTCAGCGTCATTTTGAAATTGGCTTGATGGATAAAGCTGTAAGCTGTGTCTTATTAGAAAAAAGCTTTATTTTATCTCTTTTGGGATGAATGCTATGCAGCCAAATTCTGTGCCAAATTGGTCTTTTTGTGCCAGACACTGTGATGTTCCTCTGTATCACATTACTTGATCATGATCAAAATTGCTTTGTAAATACATGAACCTCCAATACACATCTGTGCTACTAGATTTTGATGCCTCATCAACACATCACGTTTTCTTCATTGGAGTCCCATTTAAGCAGAGCCAAACAAATAACAGGGAAACCTTAGTCAGTATAATCCACTATCATTGTGGAAATTCTGAAAAACACCTGGTCTTCTGGATGTATTTATTGTAGTTATCAAAGGGCTTTTGGTGTGCTGGTATGCCATGTACTGTATGATCACAGTCTTTAAAGATAAGCTTTAGCTCAGAAGGGTATACATTTACAGAAAAACAAAGTGACTAATGTAGAGGACCATATCTCTTCAATTTAATCATTGTGTTAACGTGTCATAAATGCATAATACAGTCTTGACAAAGTTCTGTTGGCAGAAAATCCCTATTGGCACTCATTGCAATATACTTATTATTATAATAATTAGAAATAAGGATTCCAAAAAGTTCTTCCTGAAGGGCTAATGTTCCACGCAGGACCATTTGTTTTGGAAGAACCATGAGTGGAACCTTTATAAAAAGTTCTGCCAAGAAAGGTTCTACCGAGAATCAAAAGGGGTTGTGGTGCTGGAATGAGCCAAAGAACAATGTATGGTTCTAGTTAGTACTTTTATTCCCTGGAGGGGAGAGAAATAATAGCATGGAGCCCAGTGACATATATATATATATATATATATATATATATATATATATATATATAAAAAATATTCTAGACAAATCCTTGTTTATAATAGCTGTCTGCAGTTATATCTATTGCCACATGTTTGTCTCAAGTCAGCTCACGTCGTGGTGTGTTGCCGGTGGTGTGAATAGACAAGGTACAGCTGCCACCAGGTAGCCATAACAATGTGTGCCTGTGACTCAGAGGTCATTTGGAGCTCAGGAATTCAGGAGTGCAGAGTCGGCTGAAGGAAGGGAACAAGTTCTCTCAGCATGGCACCACATTAACCTCACATCCTTCAAACATTAACATCTACCTCTAATGTTCTCCCCTCTTTTCTTCAAGACCTTTTAAGCAATTTAGCCTTTAATCATCTACATTGCTGTACAAAATGATGAATCCCCACGGGCAGATCAAGCTGAGCAGCGAGAGAACATATTCCTCAGCAGTTTGAAAACAAAGGATGGAGCGTGTTTGAATCTGTCTATTATTAGTACTAATTTAGGCCATTATAACACACTGCTGCTGTTGAGAGGTTACACCTTTGTATTCAGATTAGTACATCATAACATCACAATTAGCTCAAAGTGTACACAAGACAGACCTTCATTTTGGCCCACATTTTTTTCTTTTCAGTGAATCTTGATATTAGTTCCTTCCTTTGCTTTCTTTCCACAATACAGGTTGTATAATGCCACACATTACAAGAGCAATGGACTAAATACTACATTTTCGAAGCTTACACTCTTACAGTTATCAGTTTATTAGATACACCTGGATAAATCTAATGTAGTCTGAAATAAATCCTCTCTTCACAAAGGTTTATAATGTTCAGTTTACTGGAAATTGGTGCTGGTGAATGGTACTGGGTATAATTAGGGGTGTTTGTGATATTTAGTCTGCCTTCATTGATATAAAGATGAAACTATTTATAAGAAACACTTGGTGGAATACAATTCAACAGTTCAATTCATACACTACAGCCTCCAAAAAGACCATAAAATTGAATCAACACCTCTTGAAATCAGAAAAAAAGAACAGTATAACCTCACTGATGGTAGGATGTATTACAGGACTTTTATTATTACTTTCATTATTTATTTTATTTCTTGAATTTAGCGAGGTGTACCTTATAAACTGGCAACTGAGTGTATAATGTTCTGTGAGAGTTAATGAATAGACTTTTACAACAGTATAGCTATTGCCTGGAGTTAAACTTGTATATATAATAATAATATAATATATATAATATATAACATTTCTGTGTATGTTAGTAAATATATTTCCAACAATGTTCAAATGATAGAAATTCTGTTTAATTGTGCATCTCCTGCTAGCCATTGATATACATGAATAAACTTTGAATATTACCTACCCATGAATGAGATGCCTGAGTCATGTCAGATAGATTTTCATCAGCTACGATTGCTATATAAAAGTGACAGTTAGAAACTCCCATGATCCCATGCTACTTCACACTATCATCAAACTTGTCTCTGTTATTCTTTTGATATGAGAGACACCACCAGCATCAGAATTCACATTTTATGTGTTTAAAAACACAGTACAGCATGTTTTTCTTAAAATGGAATACAATTTAAAAGCATCATACAGAAGAAAAATGACAGTACAATTGAATCACCTCTTTAAAACAGTTTCAACAAAAACTTAACATTAGGCTGTCCTGAGGGTAGCGTGTTTTTCAGGGCTCTTGAATTGATTTCAGCTCGTACCAAACAACTGAGTGTAAGATGTTTTGTTTCAGGCTATGAGCAGACTGCTAAAATAGTCACGCTAACATGCCCACAATGACAATGCTAATGCAAAAGTTTAGCTGGTATAACATTACTCACCATCTTAGTTTAGAGACTTTGGAGAGTTAGCATACTTTGCTAATTAACATTAAATGCAAAGTACAGCTGAGACTGATGGGAGCGCTGTTTGTATTTATTTTGACTAGATGATGGTACTAGATGAAAAGCTAAAGGATCACCAAGCTATTGCAATTCATCCTGAGGCAATTCACCCGATAGTTGTTGTGATATTTCAGTCTGGAACTGGTGGGCCAGCCAAATGACAGACCCGACCACAAATTGTTGCATGGTGTATATAATGTATTATATATTCACAGTGGTCTCTATTAGTTTAATTTTGGTTGTATTGAAAATTGAATCATATTTTACAAGCTTTACATGATTGCATCGTGCCTGCTATGGCTCCACATATGGTTAGATGGTGTATTACATTGCTTGTCAAGATGAAGCCCTCAAGTACTCAAGTGGATTCTGCCCTTCCCTCTCTGTAAGTGGCAGATCACAGAGGGTGCATCTACTACTCTGGTGTGCTCAAGCGCTTGTGCAAGTCTGCTCAGGTAATTACAGCATCTGTTAAGAGCTTTGCTGATTGTTTTTCATCTCCACATGGTCACCACTCCAGAAAACCAATTACCCAGGGGAATACTAAATCACCAAGACCGATTAGTTATTCTATTGCAAACAGCAGAAAAAAACCTGGATAAGAGTGGGAATGTGTTCCTATTTGTTCACATGCAGGTAAAACACATTAACGGAGAAAAATACAAGCAAGAGCTTAATGTAATAAAATGGTATAGTTAAAAAGGGAGCAAGAATATATACAACAAATAAGACAAAGAAGAAAAGGTTTGCAGGAAAAGCTGATAAAACCGCAGTTAGATTTACAGTATCAGGTGGTTGGCAGTGAAGCAACAACAACCTGCTAAATCATATGCACTCAGAGTTGTTTTTTCTTCTTGAAAGGAAAGAGCATTTTTTTTTAAAACCTAACTTGCAGTTTGGGCAATCAGTGTTGAGCTGTTTTATTCATAGTACTATTAAATGAGGCAATGCAACCGGAAAATAACCCTAAGTAGGCCATGCTAGTAGACCTAGTTTCTGTGTTCACAATACAAGTGACTGCTATTTCAAGGAGCAGGGCTTGCGTGTGCGTGGTTGACTCAGATGCAAAAAAGTACAGTATGCGTCATTTAGAGCCCTGTGGTTGCTCATGTTAAGCAGATGCCTCTGTGTTGGATGCTACAGGCTGTTATCCTTCTCTAAACTATTCCAAATGTCAGAGTTGCGCAGATTCATTACCTCAGTAATGTGACTTGGTGAAACCAGATTGTTTAGATGGATAAATGGTGTGATTCACATTAACTTTTGATTAATTGTTCTCATTTATTGTGCCGACAGAATAGTTTTCCTCCTCCCCTGACCTCAATCTTCAACGTCCTTTGTAACCACTGTGATGACTTTGAGTTCTATTTTCTCCTCTCTGGCTCCTCTTTTGCTCCTACTTCAGTGCTTTTGCGAAAAACCTATAAGCCGATTTAAGTTTCCGTTTAAAAAAAAAAAAAAAACACATTCACAATGAGAAAAGTGAAAAGCTTTATTCTCCTGGAACTGCGCCGGATTGCTTTATAGCAGTGCCTGAACTCTTTTTATTTCGGCAGTCCTTTAAACTACCGTGTCTAATTGCGATGGCATTTTTAATTAAAAGTCAAGGATATGTGGTTGTTTGTGAAGGGAGACTAATCTGTTCTTGCCTCCACCTCTCCCAGTGCTAGCTATCTTCCATCTATCTGCCTAATGAGAAAATAGAGAAGCCAGCGCAGGACTTGTTGATATTTGCCTTTCTCTAAGTAGATTTCTGTGAATTTACGATTAGCAACCAAGCCTCAGACCACACCATGCTGTAGCTCAGAGACCTCATGGATTACTAAAGATAACAATGAGTAATTTTCCTCAGGCCTCCTATGTGAAACTTCACTGTATCCTATAGGTGTGGCTGCACACTGAACTCAACACTCTCAGATATAAAAGTGCTAACTAGAACCATGAAGGTTTCCTCAGTTTGTCCCACAGGAGAACCCTTTTTGGTTCCTGATAGAACCTTTTATAAAGGTTCCACTCAAAACTAGCTCAGAATGTTTTACCTAGAAGCCAAAATAAAGGGTTATACTTAGAACCATCTGTGAGAGGTTTCCACCACAACCAGGTTCTACAGAGAACACAGTGTAATGGTTCTACGCAGAAACCTATCTGGGTGTTCAAGACCATTCTTCCTTCTAAGGGTGCAACCAAGAACAACTCTGTGGGGTTGCACCAGGAACTCTTTTATGTTCCAAGGGTGTTATCGAGAACCCACTCAGGGGGTTCTACGAAGATCCATTTTGTATTCCAAGGGTTTTGTCTAGAAGACACTCAGGCGGTTCTACCTGGAAACTTTTCAAATTACAAGAGATTTAGCTAGAACCTACCAAGGAGGTTCTACTGACAATTGTACAATTAAAGGTCTCTACTCTTTAATTCTACAAAGAAATCTTGATGAAAGAATTCTTCAAGGATTTCAATAATCCTTAAAAAGAAAGCATTCTCTGAATGGAACCTTTAGTCTTACAGAGAACCCTTGACAAACCCTGTCTTCAAAAAAGAGTTTCTCAGATGTAAATGGTTCTACGTAGAACCTCAGCCTCTACAAACTGCAAAATAAGGGTGATTTATTGGGCAAATATATCAGAACTGCAGAAATTTTTTATTTAAACTTTTTCTTTTACTCATCAGCTGCCTGGCGAGTAGCTTTTTTTTTGGAGCAGGAGCGTAGCATTGTGAATAGGGAGACAATTATTCAAACAGAGGACAAAGGTTCACGCCCTTCTGTTGGCAAGCATCCGTCTTCCTGAGTGTCTGTGAGCAAAAATGCAGAATCGTTGCCAGTTGGTACCTGAGTCTCATCTCTGACCTCCCTGTGAGAGGACAAACAGAGTACATGCACCATGATCAATGAAAGATCCGATTATTATTTAATTTCTGCTACCGAAGCCAGCTGTCAAGCTTTGTCATCTTGAATTTATGTTTGTTACTTTAAAGTTCAAACAAATATATTTTTATCCTTGTGGGGTTTTTTGTAATGCCATCTGAACAAACTTTAATTTATCTCTCTCGCTCTGTAGGTTACGCAGCTTAAAGTAGAAATAAATTCAGTTTTAAATGTCTGACTGAATGCATAAGACTGAAAAAAGTATGAATGCCTTTGAAAATGAACAATCGACAACGTATGTCAGATTGATGGCCATTACAAGATATGCAAAGGAAACTATAGACCATCGGAGAATGAATTCTGGAACACTTTTCAAGTGTGCTCTAAATATTCATGACATCTTCACTATTTCTATACAAAGAGCTGCATGTACTTTGAAAGAACTGAAAAACAAATCAGAGCTTGTAGACAGTCAGTGCATTACAAAGCTTTAATGTCCTTGAACTGTTGGTTTAGATGTATATGGAGTTCTTCAGAAACTTAAAAAGGTCGCACTTTATTTAACAGTACACTAATAAGACCTAACAAGCCATATGTCATATGTATCAAATTAGACAAAAACTAGAATTAATATGTTCTTTCTTTTGACAGTATTAGAGCTTTTATTGGACCCTTAATAGACTTTACAGAGGGTGATTGGAGACACATTACAACAAAGCTGTACTGTAAACTTAAGTGTAGTATTCACTGTTAGACCCTTATTAGAGATATATGACACTTTAGTGTACTGTACAGTTCTGTTGTAATGTACCCCTAATTACCCTCTAATAAAATCTAGAAGGGCATAAAGGATCAAATACTGTCTAATTCATATCATATTATGTCTATTTTTTGTCTAGTTTAAATGCAACATTCAATTTGTTACACCTTATTAGTGTACTGTAATGTAAAGTGGATTTTTTTCCATATAGTATACACTACACAATAAAGTTTGATTTAGAGAGCAAACATAATTTTTGAATGATGTGTGACTGTTGCTGCATTTGTGGGGTGATAGCAGAGGTCCATGCTTTTTCCCCCCTCCACATTAAAGGCCCCAGTGGGGATGCAGGGCCACAGCTGGGGCTCAGCAGAGAGGAGAGATTAACATTGTGCTCCACCATTCTGCTTCATGGAGAGGGCCCAGTGCCCAACCTTACAGCTGAGGAGGCATAGCCGTGCCTGTGGGCAAGCTAACCCCAGAGGTGGCCCACAACCGCAGCAAAAATCCAATTGATTCCAGCTCGCACAACCATCAGCCAGATACAGACTCCAGTGGGCTTTACAATGGCAGCCTCCTTGACACCTAAGGGAAAATGTCACCTGAAGTTTTGTGGAGCACAGTCAGTTATACTATTTCAAAATTATAACATTAGCATAGTTTTAAACTAAAAGATCCAGATCAACTCAAAGACTGACACATACATAGCCTCACTGCGTGATCTAATATTTCGCATTGTCTGGAACAGAACATAACATCTCCGACATAAAAATGCCAGAGCCAAGGCAGGACTGTAAACTGGAATTATGTGTGATGAAGAGGAGGTTGGTTGGCAGATAGTGACTACTGTGGCTATTCATCAGCTACAGTAGCAGCAGCTCCGGGGATGGAGCACTGCGGTTGCCCATCAGCCAGCTGTTGAGCTATAAATGGCAGCAGGCATCATACATAGAAATTCTCTGTTCAACCACCATAGTTACATACCACCAAGATATTTCTATGGACATGTAAGTTTTATATAACACAAAGTTTACAAGCATTTAAGCATGCCTTTTCCACCCCCATTTTTCCACATTGCACGTAAGAAGCCTGCAGCTGTAACAATGAGTCATATGCTCCGCAATTGACCTGCTGACAGGTGTTTCGCAGTGGAATTTAGATCTAATTAGTTGGGTTGGACAAGTTTCCTTGATATCTTTCGTGTATGTGCAGAATAAATAATGCTTAGAAGCTTTTATACACTACACAACAATGTCATCTGAATGTGGAGAAAAACTACAGATCAAACAAGGGATGATTTGATTCAGGGTTCATCTTTCCAGTGAACCACCACACCTACTGAGAGAACCTATAAAAAAGCTTAATTTCAGTGTTGACAGTGGGATGAATTCATAAGTTATCAGCAAAAAACTGACACATTTTCTTCTGGACAAATTTAATTACCAAAAATACGCATCATCACCATTCACGCCATCAAACATTACACATGATTCAGAAAGTTGTTGCTTGGGGATTTCATTCTGAGCTAAGACTTCCTTCTTAAAAGTCTCTTGTATTGATTTAAGGCTTACTTCAACAGCAAATTCAAGATCTTCCCTAGCTCAGACCATAGTCTGTCTTGTCAGTGTTCCTTCTCTTATAGACAACTCACTTGTTCCCTCACAAATAACAAAGTGCTAATCGTCCAAGAAAACTAACCAACAATGATGAAAAATATCACCACAAAAGTAACATCAGCTTATCACTGGCAATCTTTAAAGTAGATACTTTATGGATTGGTGGGCTGACTCAGGGAAAAATGTGCTGTCAGGCATCTTGTCACATGCCATCTTTCTATAGCTACAACATCCGGTCTTCGAATGTGGCTGCAGACCTTTATTTCATGCCCCCAACCACCCCTCTGCCTGTCTCGACATGTCATGTCTGCCTCTGAACTGTATACTATTGGAAAAATTAAAGCACTAGTTGTGCAACATCATCACTGTTTGCCTCTGCCTGCACATTATTGTAACCATCCAAAAAAAAGCTCATCTGCAGCTCTCCACAGGCATGCTGTGTTCTGAAAATGTAATCAATTATTTGTTTAGTTGATTGACATGAAAATAATTGCCAATAGTTGATAACTGATGATTCATTTAAGAAAAAATCAAAAGTTGCTTTGAGCTTCTAAAAGCTTCACTCTGAAGGCTTTTTTTTAAATCTAGACAGATGCTATTTGCAACTAGGGTGGAATAGCCACTGTGGCTATTTGCACAAGGACTGGAATAGCCATTTTGGTTATTCAAACTAGGAAATATATACACTAAGATGGCAGAGACAAGCACCCAGGTATCCTTGCCAACATTGCTAATTGCATCCTGGATGTAAATAGCTAATGTGGCTATGTACATGCATAGCAGAAACAACCATGATCTTTTCCAACACCTAACCAAGTAGTTTTGTTACCTAAACCTAATCGGATAGTTTTGTTGCCCAAAAATAACTGAACTGCAACTAAAAATAATAGTAATAAAAAATATAAATAATAAGTCAGCCAAGCTAACACCATCCTCTAACTTTTTTAAGTGACAATTATATCCTAGTCTCCTGGGACGGGACTCAAACCTCTGTTCTACAGCAGGACCCATGTGCACACCCTGGTGATCCATCACAACCTCTTATTTGCATCAAATTGGTTGCGCTCTTGCTGTGCATCTATTCTCGCCCGGCAGCAAATGGACATTCCGATTCATTTCTTGGACTACCATGCTGTAACTCTGGAGATGCAGCAAGTGGTCGAGCAGCTGAAAGGTTGTCTGTGCAGTTGCCTGAAAAGAAAGTCCTGATAAAAGATCTCCTGAGGTTTAGTGGCCATGTAGTTTAGTCATTGCTTTGCAGCAGAGAGCAGTGAAGTCTTGAAAGGTCTTGGGCAATATGTCAGGCTGCTGCTTCCCCCCTGTAACATCAAAGATAGGGGTGAGGGTAAGGCCTTGTGACAGGCTAACATCTTGTTTGATGGTTGTTCAGTACATCAAGCTGCCTAATGTTACAAAATGTAAGTCTGGCTGCTGTCTTCAAAAAACAGTGTGGCTAAAAAATGTCTTAGTGTTATTGTACACATGGCAGAAAAACAGTAGAAATCATATGCTGAGTTAAACCCTCAGCCTGAGGTTGGGATCAAGACTTGTGTGTAGGGTATTATTTGGTTCATCAAGGCAGAAAATGGTTGAAATTTCCAGCCAAAACCCCTCAAGTGGCAAAAAACTAGTCCATATCCAAAACTGATTATGCTCTCTCTTTGACCTTCATAACATTCATTTAGCACCATTAGATACACCATGCTATCACAGCAGTATAGTGTGTTCTGTCTGGCACTTGCTCCAACATGCATGAATCAGCTGTAATGTGTAGGCTACAGTGCAATGTGTGTCTTTGTCTGTAGGGGTGCAGGGAAGGATTCAAAGGGGGAACTTAGGGCTGCAGAGACTGTCCTTGCCTGGACTTCCAATAGCCTGTGCATGGTTGTGTGTTGAGCAGGAGGTGGGTGGTGTAAATTCTCCCAGCTCTTCCAGGCATCTGAGCCCACTCGCTAGGCCTCTTTGGCACGGAGAGAGGGACCAGGTGTCGGCTCTCGTACAAAGGGCTTTGATGCCAGAGTGCAGTGAGATGTCGGATTTGGAAAAAGCCCCTCTGCATAATAGTGTGTGTGCACATGTGTGTGTGTGTATGTCAGAGAAGGAAAGAGGTTGGAGACTGGGACCGCTAACTTCAAGTAGCTACTACAGTTTGAGTGCAGCTTAAGTCTTTGGTAACACCTTGTCAAGCCCATCTTAAAGATTTTAATCTTAATAATACTACAGTGTTATCTGACACATCATGTCAAAAAGGCCACTTTAATTCACTTCAGTCCTCAGATAGTATCCATGATCAGATTAATTGAAAGAAAAAAAGATGGCTTCTAAGTCGTCTTTGTTTCTGATCATTTTTTGAACATGTTTTGGTGTGAACAGTGACTTTCTTCACTCTACTGGTTCAAAACATGAACAGCCAAAATAAAATGTCAGCAGCTATAATACATCCTAAATAATATACCAATTTACCACTCATAATAAAACCCATCATCAACTTACCTTTTACAACAAATTAGCTGAAAGTAAAATAAACAAGTGAACTAGCTTATTTTTATTATTTATTAATATCGATTAATAGTAGATAGAATTAATAGTAATAGAAAAGTGAAGAAATGTCTGTCACAATATCCTGCAGCCAAAAGAAATATCTTCAAATTGCTTTTCTCCAAACCAATTAGAAACACAGAGAAATTAAGTTTACCATCAAATAAGACAAAGGAAAAGCAGTAAATCCTATAGTCAAAGAGTGTTTAGAATTGTTGCTTGAAAAATGACAAGCCAGAAGAAACTAAATTGAGTTATTAAACAACAGAATCATATCAGGTTAAATTAATCAATTGTGAAACACTTCAATGTGCTGACCTTCTGTGTTGGTATAGTGGATAAATTGCATGGAAATCACTTTGCCTTATAAGCAGTGTTTCATCCTTTTCTGAACATTTTTCTGTATTCTGAAGCAATGCATTCTCTGCTTGGTAACTATACTATAGGTGTGCTGCAGGTCAGAGGAGGTTGATCTTTATTATATTGTTTTAAAATGACTCCTGAATTTGAAGGTCTAATGGGATGGAAATTGTTTTATAATGCCTGCCTAAGCAGCATAAATTCATATGGTTAACTGACAAGTGGAGGACCAAGTGGTTATGACAGCATTTGGCAGGCTTTAGGCCATATTTATCTCCACTCCTGTCAATTTTGTCGAACCATCAATAATGGTCCATTCATCACTGCGCATTTGAATGTCTTCAAGGTGATCTTTAACCATTTATTCAATGCACATGAAAAGGTTGTGGTTTCTGCTCATTCTGTAGGGTGAAAGATCATCCTCTTTTCTCATTTGCTCAGTGAAGGCAGTAACATTTATTTTTTTCTTAACATACAAACGCCAAGGACCATTAAGGATGTGCACACTTAGCAGTACATCAAAGCCCAGATAGCAGTGTTTGACGGGCACTCCCTCATTGCCCTAACATGGTCGCCAGACTGACTCCCCAGAAGGTGAGAGAACGTTTAGCATCTCAATGAGGGTAGTTCTTCTGTCACAGGTCAACACTATGCTGCTGAGTTCATAATGAGGAGAAAGGTACTTTCCTTATTTGGAGATTTTGGTTGCGCTGTCGGCACCTACGCCACGCTGTCCTTGAATGAGAGATTCTCATTATGGGTAGTCAGGATGCTGGAGAATCACATTGAAAATTAAATATGCTTATTAAAGGTGATGGATAAATGGATTATGTTTTAATTGGTCTGTTATTATGAGTGGTTGATTGGATTGTCCTTCGCAGGCTATTGATCTTGGGGCTGAGGTTGATTAAGAAGTGGACTGAGCAGAGGATGAGTGAATTTCGATGTGCATGGAGAATATACATATATTATATATTCAGGACAAGAAGCCCTGAGGAAAAGTACTTAAATTCTTCTTGTGAAGTAAAAATAAAAGTGTCAAATGTATGAGCACTCTTTGAAATGGCCTTTTCCAGGGTTGTACATATTTTTTATTGACATGCAGTATTTTAAAAGCAATCTGCAAAGTAATTGCTAACAACAGTCATCAGAGAAACGCAGTAAATAACATATTTCCATCTGAATGTAGACAAGTAAAATGACCTTAGGCAAAAAAAAAGAAGTACACAGAAGTGGACACTGAAGTACAATAAAGTATACTCACGAAAAATGTACAAAAATGTGGTATTGCGCAGATATATTATTAGGAGGTTATAAAGCTGTTGTAGAAAAGGGAACCCCCTGGGGTCTAGACACTGGTGGTGGTGATGGATGAGACAGTGCAGAAGACTGGACATGAAGAGGAGTGGACTTCAAGTTTCTACTGTAGCTTGCCTGGATCTGATGAACTGGACGTGAATGGGCAAGAGGAGGGTCGCCACGATTGTCTGAAATAACAGCTGACAGTGGCGAGAGGGAGAATAATTTACAGTTTGACAGCAGCAACATGACTGGCTGATGGAGATCGTGGCAAAATCTGATTGGTTTAATAGAGAGGAAAGTGAATGCCCATGATCAGCTGATTAAGTGGGAGCAGGAGGAGAGAGAGAAAGAGAGAGAGAGAGAGAGAGAGAGAGAGAGAGAGAGAGAGAGAGAGAGAGAGGATTGTGAATGAATAAAGCGTAAAGGTGGTCCTCCTGATTGAACTTACACAGAGTTTCATTCCCAATTCAGATAAATTAATTTTACAATGTGTTTTTCTCATATTTGGATTGAATTTTAAATATATTTCACATATATTATAAGTATATTCAGAGATATCCGGAAATTGAATTAAAATGTACAGCAACAGCATAAAAACGTGTACTTCAGTATATTTAAGTATATTTTACTGGTGCCTCAAAATAACAAAATCAAGGACACTTAAGTAAGTATATCGTAAGATGTATTATCAAGTACTTTGTAAGTAAATGAAAACAGCTTACTTGTAGTAGATTAATTGAGTGCACAAGGAAGTATGCTTTTGTGTACTAGGTGCTTGGTTTCTTTCCAACTCTGCCCTTTAGCATTTTACAGCTGTGATTAAAAAAAAAAACGGGAATAAATCTGATGTGGCTTTATAAGATATAAAATGGTTTACAAACAAAACACGATCCAGTATTTCATCTCTTGAGCAAATGGAGAGTAAACAGTATCTGTGGCAGAGATGGTCCATGTGGCTCTGAAGGCAAAGGTGACATCTCGCTATGACTTGGGGGTAAAGGTGTTTTTATACACACTGCCAGCGTGACTCACATTTCCTGCCTCCCTGAGCACAGTCTGTTGAGGTCACACACCCACAGAAAACCCCTCATTGAAGCAAACCCAACAACAATGACCTGTGTGATGCTGAAAACCACTCCGATAACTGAAACACAGGGATTTTCCTCTGTTTTGTGCTCAGTGATTCTATGTTGTGTTTTCTCACAAAACAGACCTTTAACTCGTTGTTTGAGGATGTTCTGCCCTCTGCATTTTAATAAATCAAACAGCCTGGTCTGTATAAAATCTCGTTGTTATCATGAAAATACTCTTTCTCATGGATGGCTGGATAAACAAACACATCACCAAAAGTTAGCCTTACATAAACTTTATATTTATAAACTACATTGTTTAGCTGCTGTGCAAAAACAATAGAATAGAAGATCTATCAGTCAGAGTATTGCATTATGATAATTGGACATTTGAACTGTTGCTTTAATGGAGTAGTTTCATTTTCACCATTTTATAAAGCAAAAAGCCACTCCATGCAGACTCTATGCACTGTACTGAACAAAGGCTTTTAGCTATTCTCAAATCACCCTCAAACAGACACAATCACAGTGTTGCTGCCAAAAGGTAGACTGCAGGATACATGTAGCTTTACCAAAAAACAGAAATATCCATTTTAAATTCCCAACTGCTAGTCTCAGTGCTGAGCTCCAGTGCAGCTCTTATCATGCTAAATGGCATTTTACATGGTCTCAACTGAGATGAGAGCACAGAGTCAGTCCTACTCAATGATGCAGCAGTTTATTAGAACTGGGTTTTTTTTGGAGATCCCAAGCCGATCCTTTGGATTGGTATCAGAGGTGATCTGGGCATATTTTAATGGATGAAATAAAGCAGATTACGGTCTAAACATTTTACAGATATGATAAATGTAACATTAACAAAACCTTTTATTCTGTTGATTGTTAGCCTTTATCTTTTTTTTTTTTTTTTTTGAACAGAATCACTTACAAGTCATCTGTCACAAGACTAGCCAATTGTGCTAGCAGTCACCAGTCCCCAGCCACTAGACTCACTCACTGAGGACACAACTCATGGGAAATGTAGTCCAATAGAAAAAAATATCAGGGGGAAGTGACCAAGGTAAACTTCATTTTCGAAAACAAATACATTTAAGTATTGAATCCAACTCAATATATAGTATCAAAAAACTAAGATCTACATCTGGGTCGGAAAAACTTGTGAAATATAGGCTTTATTATTTTATATCTTATTTATTATAATTAGATTGATTATATACAAATAGTATTACAGAGTTAAAGCCAAGTGCCAGATGCTGGGGCTGAAAAATGAAGCCATTGCATCAGTAACAAAAACTGCAGTTCCTCAAATGGCTACTTTTGCCTGGTTCCAAAAGCAATCAATCCCCAGAGACAGATTAAAAATACGTTTACAGACTAGAACATAAAACTGTTTTGGTCTCTATGGCTAATTTCTATGGTGGCTGACAAGGGAAAGCATATACAGAAAGGCGCTGCAAATACAGAAGCACGCTGCATATAGGAAAACAAATGCAAAAGGAAAATGCTGCAAATACAGAAACATGCTGCAAATAAGAAAACTAATGCAAAAAGAAATGCTGCATATCCAGTCATACAACAGAAGTGCTCCAGGTCTCTAGTGGCAGTGCTGAGCTTCCACCCGAGAGACAGACGTGTCAACGTATGCAATCAAATCATTGGGGTCTGGAAAGTAACTTAATGTTAGTTACAATAACGTTAGTTAATGTTACCATTACGGATGCACTACTCTTGTAGAAGTCAAAGTCTCCAGTATGCTAGCTATGTAAATCAGCTGTTCCTCCTTAATACAGTAAAAGATTAAGGCCAAATGTAAAAAAACGAAAGAAACAAAGAAAGAAAAAGAAAAAGAACAAAGAATATGTACCTTTTTATGTAGCTTTTCCTGACTATAACTTTCCTCCAGTCATAACTTTCTTCTTTTCACTCACTCCCTCATCTACTTCATACCATACGTTGATACCTCCGTTGTCCATCTCTCAGGTGGAAGCTCAGCACACTGAAGCTTGGAGCACTTCCGCTGTATGACTGGATATGCAGCATTTTCTTTCTGCATTTGTTTTCTTATATGCAGCGTGCTTCTGTATATGCAACTCGTTTCTGTATATCCTGTTTTCTTTGTATATGCAGCACATTTGCCCTTGTTGGCCACCGTAAGTTTCACCATTCAAGACAAATTTATGGCAGGTGAATTTTTATGTACGTTACAGTTATGATTAATTAACTATGAGTGGCATGTGGTATTGCTGACACTTCACTTGACCCACCTCAGCTCCTTCCAATTTCCATATTTAGCCAAGTCAGGCACTTCCAAGATACCAATGGCCAGAGGCACCACACTGAGAGCTTCACAATGGCCATACAGTCACATAACATACAGTGACTTAACAGAGATTCTGTCTACTATTTATTACACATTACACAGTCTATGGATAAAACAGATAAAGATTAAACAACATAGGACCAAGAATTGAACCCTGTGGAACCCCTTATAAAGTTTATACTGTTTAGACATCAGGTCCCTAAAAGACACAAAGTCATCTTCTTGTTATTTAACCAGTTTTGGACTGATATGTATATGTATATGTGTTTGTGTGTGTGTATGCGTGTGTGTGTTTGTATGTGTGAATGTACGATTGGTAATTAAAACTTTTTTTCAAAGAAAAAGATAAAAGAAAAACAAGAAAAAGATAAGGGACCTGTGTGGAATAACTGCTCTGAAGCATTCCTAATTACTATGGGATAAGATATTTGACTTCTATTTTGTGTGGAACTCTATATCCAACTTGCTGAGTGACCAAGTTTCAATTCCCTGAGTGACTTTCATCGCTCTAGGCTGTCCCTTCAATCGGTCAAGCAAAAAAATATTAATGTGAGTAGGCTGCCAAATCTCCGTTCAGAAAAAAAAAGCTCACCAATAACAAAGTGAGCTGTGGGCAGCAAACACGGCACAGCAGTTCCTGGAATTGTTTGCTCTGTTTGCGCAAGACTTGAAATTTTACCAGACACTTTTTCAAAGAATCAGGTTTACAACAATGTTCCTGCCAAGGTGAAGGACACACACAAAGAAAGTCGAGCACGGTGAGACGACAGAATAGGGAGGATGGAAAGCATGAAGGAAGCAGTAAAACAAATCTTGCTCATTACATTGTTGCTTCCCCTCACTATAAACACAGGATCGCCATTGGGGGAACTGTTATCATTTTATTTGAAGAAGAAGAAGAGCAACGGATGGGGGAAAACAGCGGCAGAAATAGTTCAAAGTGCCCTTATCATCCCTGTTTTCTCCAAGCCACATGGGAAAGGCAGCATTAAATGTCACTACAGAGAAGTTCACTCTGAATTGTGTGTGTGTCTGCTTATTAATCAATTTATTGGTCCACATCTCACCCCAATTTGCAAGCTAACATTTCTATAAAATAAACCAGCCAACTCCCAGATTCTCAGTGTGTAGTGACATTAAAACACAGACTAAAATGAAATGATTGTAAAAGCTGTAAAGGTATAACCACATATTCAAAAACACAATTTTGTGTCTAAAAGAGGTTGTACTTACATTTTTATCCAGTTCTACTCTTATCGGTCAAGTCACTCCATTCTCACTCTCTTTTTTAAATTGCTCTTTCTCTGGATATTTGAGTCTCTTCGTCTCATCATTAAGATTCTGTGTCACTGTAGTTAAACTGTTGTGTAAAACTGTTGTATCCATAAGCTGTGGTTCAGCCACTGCATTGCAGAATTGCAGAACTGATTGACATTTGTCACATGAAAACTGTTTTGACCACAGTACATCAACACACACAGCACACTCACAACAAGCAGTGCAGGGGTAAACGAAAAGCTACAAAACAAATCCTGAACTGTGCTCATGTACACAACTGAAAATGTGTGCACCTAGTATCTTTTACTGTTGCCAAGGGGCCACAGTTCTCAACTTGAATTCAGCAGTGGTTTCTGAATTAATCATCTGAGCTCAAAATGGGTTCACTCCAGGCCACTGTATTAAGTTGGCTCCAGATTCACCTTTGGTACAGACTGTCATCTGCCTCTTCTAGCTGAGCAGATTTGAGGTAATGGGAATTTAGACAGAATAAAAGGTCTGCACATGCGAAGGCAACTATTTATTATTTGTAGATTGTGAAATTAGTCTTGGTTTGGTTGAACATGATACACAAAACCAACCAAAAATGATCATAATGATCCAGTGATTCTCTGATAATTTTCATTCACTTGCAGTCATATTTTCCTTCAATGTGCATGCTGCTTTGGGATGTTAGTGATCGGTCGTTAATCGCTGTCAAGGATGTTTTTCTATCAGGTAGTTATAATAATGATAGAAATAATAAATAAAGAAATGAATTATGTGCTGATCTCCTTAGACTGATGATGTTATTTTAGCCAGAAAAGATGAGCTTCTTTTGCAATGAGCTCTGGTACTCAGGTGTCTAAGACTAGTTATAACTGAGCTTTCTGATGTGTATGTAGATGTGTGTCTGTATGGTTATACTGGAGCAGCCTGGTGCTGTTTTAACTCATAAAAGCAAATTCTTGCTGAAAAAGGAACAATATAGTGTATTTTCTTAAAACTCTTTTCAACTTTTTCCAGATATCTTACAACATCATACTTGGACCCATATCACCTGTCATTTTTCATTGCTGTTGTTGGCCTGAGCTATTGATAACAGTGCACTCCCACTAATTTTGGATGCACCTCCAGTCGTTTTGTTCTGGAACTGGGCCTGGTAAAACCAAATGTCCTGAATGTTAGACAGCTCGCTGAGAAGGGAGATTTATTTTACCACATCTAAATTGTGACTGTATTTAACTTAAAACCCTTCTGCCAATAATTCTGTACAAATCCATACACGACACCAATGCTACGCTGTGCTATAGTGGGTTTGGAAGTTAGTGTTACAGGGGGATCAGCAGTGTAAATTCCCCATAGGCTAATCCGGGCTGACTGCTTTGACAAGGTGATGTCACACAACCACTCACTGCTACTGCTTTCCTGTGCTTACAGCTTTCAATTCCACTGGAGGGAAATAGTGAAGTCTTAACAGCTTGATTGGTCAAGTAGCACATCAGAGACACAAGACAACAGTCAGTCTCTCAGCTCAACTCTGCTGTGCCTTGTTTTCTTTTGTTTGCTCGCACGGAATAAAAGACAAAAGATAATGGGTATTGACATCCTTTGTGGATTGCCTCACAATTTCATTGCCAAGAAAAATAAGAACAAATTGAGCTGGATTCTAAAAACCGGTTAAGGAAAAAAACAAAAAACAAAACAAAGGTTGCATAGTTCCATTTAGAGATGATGGAGAGGAGAATCTCCCAGAATGTTCCCTGCAGAGCAGTGCGCCGAGGCTGTATACCAGAATAACCTCCTGCCCGGTGCTCTGCTGACTATTTCATTTACAGACAGGAGGTCACAAGGGGGACATAGTTTGGCCTCTGCAAGAATTCATTACTCCAACCCCATTACCTTGAATAGAAAATGAAGTCCCTGGAAAAGGTGGAATTAAAAGAGCTGAGGGAAATGTGCTTGCTTCAAAAACAGAACCGCATTTGGGCTACCAAAGGTTAACTCTTAACATTTTCCAAGAGGCGGCCGCAGCATCAAGGCGTGCTTGATGCCAATCTTTGAGGAGACACAATGTGTACCTTATGATGTGAATGACTGGGGAAATTGGAATCTTTATCTTCCTCTCTGTGTCTCTGTCTCCCTCTAACAGACTGCCGGGCTCCTGGCATTCCAAACATGTCTGAGTTTGTTAATTAGACACAAGGAGAAAGACAGACTGAGAGAGACCGCTTATCATGGTAAGGATGCCATCTTTCTAGTCTGGCCAGGAGTTTAAATATTTATCTGTTTTTTATGAAGTAAGATATCATCAGATCATGATCTAATGGATCTAGTGTTGTCAGAATGATATTGCTAGGTAGTAAATTCTCCCCAGATTCAACCATTACCAGTATTTCAAAGCCTGTTTTACGACTTAACTTTTACTCACACAAAATTTCTGGGTCACTTGAAGTAAATTACTCAGTGTAAAGGTTTTTATTTCCCCCCAAAATTAAAGAATAGGGCTGGTGATAATTGTCAATAAATTTCATGAGAAGACCAAAACCAACACCTGTGTAGCAAATGCTGCATTCCATTTAGCTTGGACGCTGGAAGTCAGAGCTGGGAATGACATCACACAAAACAAACATTTTGTTGTGCTTGATAACGTTACATTATGGGAACACCATAGCAACATACCAAACGATAAAAGTTGAACAGTACTGTGTGTCCAGCTGATTTAATCACTCACAAAAGACGGAAGTGCTGATAAACAGTATGACGCTACAGCTTTTACTACTTATGTAGCAGCCATCTTGGATTTTGAGGTCAGGGTTTGTTAGGCTACTCAGACTTTCTGAGTCAGACTGAAGGCAGAGAAAAACAGTCAGAAAAAATAATCCTACTACCGCAGCTCCTCTGAGCTCACCAGTTCACACATTGCAATGTGTGTTTGTGGGTCTGTCTTATCACTATTTCTTGATGAACAACTGTCTGACAACCTGGTGACAACAAGAGTCTGGGAAACAAGATAAAACATGTTAATAGGGTAACTAACTAGCTAAGCTAATTACTTCCTTTCCTAATATGTCAAATACTTACACAGTCCTGTTGCTGCAGATACTCACTTGCACGTCAGATATCTATTAATATTTATTAATGTGTTATTGTCCTCAACAAATCTGTAATATTTGCTAAAGAATACAGTCACCAACTATTTTAGGAAATAACTTATAAACTTCTTCTTATTATTATTTAATCTGACACTATACAGTTGTGACCTGTTTTTAAACATTTAATGTCTTCAGTGTGAAGGGAGTATCAACACATTGTTGGCTTTGGTCTTTTCATGGAATTTGTTCAGAGTAAGAAGCCTTATCTTCAAAGTCATTAAATTACATGCTCATTATATCAGGGGCTGTGCAACACATATCATCGCACACCCCTCGACAAATATATCTCTAACATTTAAACTGCCTCTAATTCCTACATATCAAACAGTACAGAGAGTGTCGCGCGCTGATTAGCTACCTTTACATATAACTTTGCTCTCTTTCTTTTAAGCCCACCCCAACTTGTTCTCTCTCCTCCTCTCCCTGTCCCCACCCAACTCTCTGTGCTCTGGGGGTGGGAGTATGGGGTAGATGGGTGCATTAATAATGCAGTGCTGCCTGGAAACCAAACACGCTGCAGCGGAGTGCTGTGTAGAATTCTAAAGAGGTATTTGTTTGTACGCGGATGCCACCCTCCTCCCCCTGCACCTCTTCGCAGCGCTCTCATCTCATCTCTACCCCCACCCCCCACCCACCCACCCACCTCAACAAGCATCCAGCATCAGTGCACAGATCTGTTTGTCTCCTCTTTAAAGATGTCTACTGTACTCACCGAGAGAGGGCTCAGGAATAGCCCCCCTCTTGAATTATTGCTATAATCAAGATGATGCTTTAAGTGCATCCACTGAATTGGCTTCTTTACTACTCATACTTTTCTTCCAGAGAGCAGCTTTGCAATGCATGAAGGAATGTTGTTGCTCTGAAGTTGAACTGCAATGAAGGACTTCTGTTGTGCAATCTCGGTACAGAAATAAGATGGGGACGACATAAAACATCTTCATGTGTGAGACAGAGATTGCAAAAGAATCATTTAAAAAGACACAGCACTTCTCTATAAATTTGATTCAAGCTGTCAATTCAGATTAGCTGCGGTTATGCCTAGATTCTAATGTTATTTGTGTGTGTGAGTGGGTGTGTGTCTGAAATCAGAGGGTAGACTATTGTAGAAACACACAAAAACACACAAAGGGCCCTATCTTACAAAGATCTAAAGCTCATGGTTCAAGCGCAAGGCGCAAGGGTTTTAATTTTTTCAAGGTGAGTCCAAATCCACCTTTGCCATCTTGCACCATGGGTATTCCAGCATGTACGCCAATGGTGCAAAGCGAGACGCACCTTATCAGCTGCTCATCTGCTATCAAGTGCTTTGATTAAGTCATGGGATTAAGTCATTCCACATGATGCCGGAATTACTGGGAGGAAACAAAGAGAAAAGATTTTTGAGCAAGGAGACAGATCTCCTGGTTCAAGAAGTGAAAGAGCAGTAGTGCACAATATACTGTATGGAGACGGCAAGGTGCCACCAAAGCTGTTGTTTTTTGTTGCTGTGCTTGATTGTTCAGCTATTGTTGCTGTTGTCTACTGTTGACACCTTTCATGTCTGTCTTACTGCATGGGTATGCTGCTTTGTTGTTACTGTACTACCTGATGCTGCTGTCTGTCCACCTGCCTGTGGCTGTTTTACACTATGTTTTTTATGTAATGCTTGTTGTGTGTGTTGCTGTCTTTTAACTTTTGATATCCTTTTTGTCCCTAGCCCCTCTTGCCTTTTGTCAGCCTGCCACTGTGAATAAGAATTTGTTTTTAATTGCTTGGATGGTTAAATAAAGGTAAATTAAAAAATAAAAAAAAAGCAGGTAGAAGTTAAGCAGGCATGAGAGGAAATAACACACACAAACACTTTTTATTTCAGTATTCACTGACAAAAAATATATTCAAAGGACACTTTACTAATCTAAAAAACTTACCATAATTGAAAGGTGTTTTGCGATTGTAGAGACGTGTGTGTGCGCCTCAGCTAAATGAATTTGCTATTTTGTGCAGGTGGACCTGCGCCACAGGCTTTACACTTCGAAGAGGTTCTAGCAGATTTGTGGCGCAAGTGGTTTCAACTACAATATGCTATGCACAAGATACCAAACACGCTTGCCTACACCTTAATTTTTAGGCTCTCATCCATGTGCGCACAAGTTCCTTTGCTATCTTGCAAATGTTGGCAAACTAACACCTGTGCTGGTGTAAGATAGCGATGCCACCTGCTTTGCCTGTGCCAGCCGCTGTGCACCGGGTGTAAAATAGGGCCCAAATGTTTAATACAAAGGAGTTTAGGCGCATCCAGTTTAATTGTGCTGTCATTAAAAGTTTGCACTTTTGTTATACTATCTGTACTTTTAAAAGAAACCCCATGAGTGAAATGCTATACTATAATATACTGACAGTTACATTTAAAACATTATACATATTTACATGTGAATTTGTTTTAAATGGGATAAATTGAATTTAATCATTTTAAATCTGAAGCTACACTGTATTCACGTCTCTGTCCACATCCTCTAGCCTGCTATGTCTATTAGTAAACCCCTTTATGAAAAGAATATAAAAGGTACATTTAATCATCTTGCAGTTTAGGCACTGGCAACGCACACTGATTGTTAACATAATCAAGTCCTCTTGGGAATGGTCATTGTAATTCACCATTTTGCCTTTGTTTAACAGTGGCACAGGATTCTTTCCTGAATGGAAAAAGGTTAGAGACAATACCACTGAGTGTAAAACACTGGACAGAAAAATTAATTGAAACTGCATATTTGCAGAGGCTCTGCTCAAAGGCTGCTGGCAAATTCAGGGTAAGTGCTGCATTTGTTGCACAAACATCACAGCCTGCATGAAAAATCATGCAAAACTCAGTACTCCTGAGTCTGAATCAAGGTATCAGGGTAATTTATTATCTTTACACAACACAGTGAAACACAACAAGAGAGTTGTAGTTCCTTCATGCAACATACATGTAAAACAAATACAGATAATTGATTTAATAGGATAACATCTAAAACAAAATAATATATACAGTTATTTGCATATATACATATAAACACATACACCCAGGAAATAATTCTGTTTTAATTCTCCTATTTTAATTCATTTTTTGAATTTACGTCAGGTTTAATGTAAACTACAACAGTAATATAGTGATGAGAGAGTCCTCCTCCCTTCCTCCTGCTGGTGTCTTGAGTTTTGCATCCTGTCAGCTCAAAACTGGTCCACCCATTTCTTTTTTCATGCGTTTTAATTTTCCTGACATTAGCCAGGACGTCATATGCATTGTTTATCATCTCAAGATCTGCCAAAACAAAGCTTCCTTTTGTGGTGTCAACGAGTGTATTTCTGTCATATGAGATATGTGTTTCATAAATAAAGCATTGCTATAACATACCTGACATCACAACACCATCACGTCTTAGAGTATATTTAAATGAAGTAGTGTTGGTCTAACTTATCTGTAAACCTCTACTTCATTTCCCTTTATTTCAGGCTGGAGGTACAAATACCATTTGATCACTTTTCTCCCATTGACTTTGCTGTGTTGACTTGGTTTCAGACCGGTATTTGGACAGCCAACTACCATTTGCTGTCAATTAGATTAACGTGTACAGGGCCGTGGGCTATTATTTGTCTAATGTTTTTGTTACTCGTCGCCCTTTGCCCCTCAGCTTTAGTTCTTTAGCACTTGCTGTTGATTTGCATATTCATTAGTTTGAGCTCTGCACCTGCTGCCACCCACAGATGAAGCTGAGCAGATTAGTGGTGCATGACACCCAAATTTCTGGAGTCGATTTGGACTGACTTTTACTGTGGGAATCATTGAAATTGACTCCTGGAAAGCTACGAATTAACCATTGGAACCTGGTGTAGTACCAGCACTCAAGAGGCTAATGCACAAATACTTCAGAAAATGTTGCAGGAGCATGGATCATTTTGCAAACATTTTCATGATATGCAGAAAACAACCCCCTGACTGGGTATCTCTCTTACACCTTCTCACAAAATACCAATGGATACATGTATGCCTACACTGTTGCATTGGAATTGTAGATTGGTGATGTGGATTATCACATTCCTTGATCCCAAAACCTGTGCTGTTAAAACAGCCATGCCCATAACCAAAACACCATTGTTTTCTATGCATGCCAACACACTGGCAAGCGGGCAGCAAGCTAGTCAGATTTTCCATTTCCCAGTGTCAAAGACTACCCTGACAACTTCATCTGTCTGTATAAAGAAACCTGTGTTAAAATCTACAATGTGGCCACTCTGCACTAAAGACTCAAATCGATCATGTCATCAGGTGACACTTAGAATTGATCTTCTTACATTTAATTAATCACAATGAATCACAATGAATTTCCTTCTTGTCCTATGTAAAACTATGAACCAGAAGATGCACATTCCTTGTAAAATCACCATGCCTCCTGTCATACCCTCTAGCAGCCCTTCCATTATTCACTGTCTACAGACTAATCCGCTGGCTGATTCATGTGTTGTGCTCTCCAGTGACGCCGCCATTACTGCAGAGGCATGGTCGAACTGAACACGGTTTTACTGACAGTGAAAGCATGGCTGGATTGATCACGGTTGGCACCGCTCCCACTGATGGATGAAGGCAGCTTATGTATATGTGGATGTTTTTCAGTCTTAAAACACTAGTTGGAACTTTGTCATCATCAGTTTTGGCAGAGGAGATGACGTTAACACATAACCACATTTGAGCAGCTCATATGGATATGTAGGTGCCGTCTATTGACTCCTTGATAGCATTAGTTTTAATTTGTTCTGATTTTAATTATTAACTCTCTACTCCTGTAAAATTAACCTAAAACTCTGAAAAAGTCATTTAGAGAGCCCTGCTTCACAGTAACTGAAGCATAAATACATTTTAGTATATCATATAGCCTTTTCCCTTGTTAAAACCATACTTTGTGTATATAAAGGTGTCAAAACAAGTTCTGTGGTTGAACAACAGTTCAAATAAAAAGCAACTCACAGTAAACTGTCTTAAATTTACATAATTTAATTAAATTAATTACTGGGCTGGAACGACTGGACTTTGCAAGGGCAATGGGATGTTATTTTTCAGTGAGTTACTGTTAGTCTTCAAATGTGAGTGTTCAGAATTTTGTAATGGTGTGTCTGTTTATTTGTAGCACTGATTGTGAAAGTACCTCAAAATGGTTTCTAACAGTATGTAGCATGAGTATACATGGTAGTTGTCCACTTTGACCTCCTACCCCATATAACGCTGCAGGCCTTTGAAGCCCTTACAACTTGCAATCCCTGAATTTCAGCATAGCTGTGGGGAGATTGTAAGTAGGAAGTGCTCATTCTCAACAACTGTCACTCAGTAAATTTAAAGTCCTGCTGAAAATGGTATTTTAACATGAGTATTTTGTTAATGCAGGGGACGCTTTCTAAATGCTGTCCAAACCTTCCTAATGCAATGGATGAATAAAAATACAATGGGATACTGTACAAAATGTTTAAATAAAAATCTACCTGAAAACCTGAAAACCCCTGCTCTGATGCTTGTGGATTTAACTTTCTCTTGTTTCACTAAACTTTAGGTTTGCCTACTGTTGGAGAATTCTAGACATTTAAGCTTCTCTGAAAACTCGGCCGAATTTAGTTAAAAAGTTTATCATTTTAATTAATTGGTTAACAAGCGAATTCAAACGCTTCTGATCATTAATGCACTTAATACAGTAATCTGAATTAGATATCCGCCACCAGCTTTGTGTGGAAATCCTTCAAAGTATTAAACAATTAAGATGCAAATTGTGCACTGCACTGTAGGGATAAAATGCTCTGGACTGAGGTTTGCTGCGACATTTGAAATCTCAGACAAAATTCCGGGTAAAAGCTCAAAGCTTCAAGACCATCGGATTCATTTTTTATCCAAAACACATTTGAGTGAAATACTGCAGCATATGATGGATTTATCTTCTGGCTGTGCCAAAAAATGCTTGTCACTGAAGAAAGAATCCATCCGAAGCCTCACACCAAATGACGGAGAGCTGTTTTAAAGTTTTGCTTTTTAACTTTGAGTGATCATTAACTTTATTGGATTGACTATATTAAACATTGCAATGTGCATGGTGCGAATCGTCTGCTGTGCTCAGCATGACTTTGAAAACACCAAATGAATTGTTTTAGCAAATTTTCATTAGTTCATTCTGACAGTGACAGGTCACTGGCTGAACTTGGCATTTTATCCTCACACCTGCAGCAAAAGTCAAGCTGCACCCAGCATATAGTATGTTCATTATAATGTTAATTATTGTTGGCTCTTCTGCCTCAATAATCTTTAATACCACTGCATAAAGCACTTACGTGGTCAGGTTTGGAACCAGTATACATCAGGATAGTGTGCTTCTGTTCTCAGGATAGAAAATGTGTAGTTTTCTGGAAAATATTAATCAATACTCCTCTTCACAGCACATCTTCTAATATTATATAGGTTAAAAAGTGGTCAGTCCAAGGTGGTGCCCATGGTGGTCACCCTTGTGAAAGACACACTGAGACAAAACTTCCTGTATGTAGAGAAGTTTCCTTCTCTTTCCTTAGTCAAACAATGTCTTATGTTGGGCAGCTAGAAACATCCATAAATATCTCATAATGAGCCAGCAGGCCTGGCAGCTCCGCAGACCTACACAGAAGCAATGAATGTCCACTGGGACTTGAGCTGAGCTCAGAGATGTCCTGGCACAAAGTTCAAACTGAGTCAGACCGCCTCTGTAAGGAAGACTGATCACCCACTCCTCCATCCAGGCCTGCTCCCGAGACAGCACCAAATCCAAACTTATCGATTGACAGGGTTACATGGCCTGTACAGTCCTTAATCTGTAAAAGGTCCATTACTCACTGTACTGTTCAGGGTTTGGCTGTCAAGCTGGCATTGACTGACATGTATTTTCTTTGCTGTTTTGCCAACAGGTGTTGTTTTTAAGCAGTGTTCATTATCAAGTTAAGGAAATCCATTCGGTCAGCGGCACAAAAATCGATACTCAAAGACTGTACAACCGCACCAAGAGTAAATAAAACAGGCCGAAACTGTGTATCCCTCACATGATCAATCTATTGACCTTAAGGAGAAATTCGTAACATATTTGCTGTATTTTATCACAAAATAACCATGATATGCCATCAGAGATTAAAGAAACATCCTTAATTAACAGCACTACAGCTGTGATATCCTCCTTTGAAAATTCTATTTCGGGTCAGAGTAAATGTTTTAGTTTGCCTATATGATGCTAATTAGAGTTGCTGAATGTTTGCAGAATGAGTAAGCCTCTGCTCATGAGTCCTAAAAATATCCGTAATAATCTTTTAGAGGGAGTAGATGTTTGTGACAGTTAACCACAGCAATTTGTTAATGGGGTCTTGCAGCCGGTAAGGCAGGCAGTCACTGGACTCCAACTCGAGTGTGTATTTTTGAAGCAGTGGGCTTTTGTTGTCATGATATCGGGCTTAGCTGTACATAGACAAACAACTGACAGTTCTAAACAGCTGATCAACTTACAGTGTCGGACTTATTATTGCCTGTTATTGTCAATTTAACACCTGGAGAGGAGGGGGCAGGGAGAGACAACTCGCTTCAACCATAAACTGTGTATGGTTCCAACTTACTATTTGAAATGTAGTACTAATTTTTGGACACATAATAGCTACATATCGCTTATTTAAACTTGTTTAAATTAGCTTTGAATATATATGACACATGAAACAAAACCCATCTACAGATGCAGCATTGTAAAATATATTTTGTGAGTTCGCTCAGTGACTCATTGATATTTAATAAAGCCTTGTGAGACCAGCTAATGTGTCTTTTACATATATCTATAATTAGAGTTTTTTGTAATTAAGACAAATGTCGGTTATATTTTTAAGCTCATTCAGTTTTGAAATTAATCAATTCATTACTCAGGACTGCATGGGATCACATTACTGAATATGTAACACTTTTAACTAAAGAGATATGGCACCTTATGAAACCACTTTAAAGCGAGAGCGTGTCTACATGATGTATTGAAGACTTCTTTTAATTCATGTGTTTGTTAAAGGCAGACAATAAGAGCATGGTCACATTTACTAAATCACCTCTCTCCCCAGGGACAGCCAGAAAGTTTGCCATGCCTTATTTTCTCATTCAATTTAAATTTCACACCATTCACAATAAATGTCGTCTTAGAATAATGTTCTTTTAAGTGTTTATACATTATACATTTTAATGAATTCATTTAGCATAAATACTTGTCTGAAATTAATTTCACAGACGCTGTTGTGGAGAGGAAAAATACATTGTTGTAAGTACCATTATCTTTAATGAATTAAGGTATCTCGGTCTCTCAGCTTGCCACTGGGCCCGTTTTAAAGGGAATACTATGTTAGCACAGCGTGTTATTTTGTCCAAGTCACATAATTTGTTATATGTAACATAAATCATAGAATAGTAGGCATAGAAACTGATTATTCAATATTCATGTTAATCATTTTTTGTGTGTTTTTGCTTTCCTTAGTATGGGACACAATGCGTACCACTCATTTGCATCTGAGGCGAGCAGGCTATAAATTAGAGGTCATACCCATCTTCAAGAGATCTGAATAAATGTTGGACTGTCAATTAATTAATGTTTTTAAAATAACACAATTGTCTTGTTGTAAATGCAGCTATAATTAAGTGTCTATTGAAAATGTGTGAAATGTGACCCTATGTAAATATGTGTTAACAACTAATGGGCCAGTATGCGTTGAATCAAAATTTATGTGAGTATGTGTGTGTGTGTGTGTGTGTGTGTGCCCACAGTTAACATTTATGTTTATGTGCCTCTTTGTTTATAACAGCAGGAGATCAGGAATGGTTTGCTGTTCCTGCTCAAAATGCTCGGTGGATTCAGGTTGATTGGACAGTATTGTTGTCCTCAACATTCAGTTATTGTCATTCTGCAGCCTCGCAGCTGGTTCGTATTGAAATACTGAGAAGTTTAGTAACGGCAACATTATTTCTACTCTTTATTTCAAAAAATAAGGACATTCATGGTTCTCATATTCCCTGTATAGGTGCCAAATATGTGCCAGACAGAAATGCTTAAACTGATCTATTCTTGTTCACAAGAAAGAAAGCAGTTGTGTCACCCCTGTTGCCGTTTTCACATTATGCATTTCCATTTAATACGCTTCAAGCTGCAAAGTCACTTTAATGTGAGAGAGGCACATAGGATAAAAAATGGACATTTTTCTCTGGCTGTAATAAATACTGCATGAATACATGTTGTAGTTTGGTCTGACCCCCATAAAACATCAGGGCTGTTATAAGCTGTGGACCGTCCCAAATGTAATTAAAGAGATAGCTTGGATTATTTAATATGGGGTGGTATGAGGTACTTAAGTATTAGGAGAAGCAGACAGGAGTAGCAGCATGAAAGCAAAGAAATGAACTGCTGTGGACAGCAACAAAAGGTATCTTAAACACTTCAAAAGGTCCACCTAAAAAAATCAATTGTATATCTATAAGCAAAGTATTAGCCTCTCCAAACTGACCAGTCTCCATGGGTGAAATCAGTAATTTTACCTTGCAGGTTGCTTGTCACTGCTGCCTCGACAAAGTCATTGAGTAACACAAACAAACCAGCAAAAGCAGCCAGCAACTTCTGTGTTCTGTGAGGCATAATTACTGATCTCACCCATGGAGTTTGGCTGGTTTGGAGAAAGTGATATTTGGCTTATATAATGGTGGTTTGCAGTTGGAAAACGCTGTCTGACAGCAAGTGAAGCAGTGAAAAGACGCCGGTGCCCCTCTCTGCTTCTCCTAGCAACATCTACTGTAGGTAGTACACTGATTTCCAGTAAGTATCTCATACAACTGCATATTAAATAATCCAAACTATCCCATTAAGTCATGACAATCTGACTTAGAAAAAAATGTGCACATTTATTGGCTTGGTTGAAATGAGAGGTGAAGATGTGAAAAGTTGAAAGAACTTGTGGCCTCGCTTGACTGCTCTGCATTCATGGTGTAGTGCTGGTCATCCCAAAATAAATGTCAGGCCAGTGTGAGGAATTCTTAAGTCCTGTCACATATTGATCTCTGTCTAATAGAGTTTTAAACAGAGATCCATAGCTTCAAGAGATGCCCTTGCTATCAGGCATGTTACCTTTCTTCAGAGGACATCAAACTTTCACATCATGTCATTTTTATTTAAAGGCCTGATTTTTTTTCTCAATCAGAATTTCTGTAGTGAGATGAGACTATTAACTGTTGGTAATGCTGGCAGCTATCAGCTTCATATTATTTATTTATTTATGTTATCTGATAGGGACAGATACAGTGTTCATAGATGAGCTGAAAACAGCCATCGGCTGTGAGCTATCATAGTGTTTGTAGTGGCAAACAAGTAGAGTTATCAATTAACCTGCATGTCTTTGGACAGTGGTGGGAAACTGAAGTACCCGGAGAGAACCCACACGACCACGAGGAGAACATGCAACCTCTGCACAGAAAGGTCCTGCTCCAGCCACAAAGTCTGGGGGAACTTGAACTCAGAACCGTCTTGCTGTGAGGCGACAGTGTGAACAGCTGCACCACCGTGTCACCCTCGGAACAGTTAGGAAAAAAAAAATGAAACTAAAAACTGAATACTGTCATAACCCTAAATCAAACATTTAAAGGCATTACATGTAAGACGTTTCATATTAAATTAACTAGGACGTGGTTGCTCTCTTAAAAGTGGTGAAGTTTGCAGCAGATTTCAAAAGATCAGGTGGCTGAACTTCATGTTTCAAGACATTGCTCCTTTCATAGAGGAAACTTTCTAAGCAAAAGATTTTACAGAATGGAATTCAGAATGGAATGAATTCTTAGTGTATTCCCAAAGAGACCGAGGAGCAAGTCCATTTAAACATTTAAACACAAGTTTTACATACTGAAGATCAAAAAAGTTTGTGAAAACTTAAAAACCTATTTTGACTTAAAATGGGGCAATGATGGTACCTTATCTGATTTTGTGCAAGATTTTAAAGGTCTGATCTTAAAGATATTCTATGGATTTGATGGATTTGTTCACAGACTGGTTGGCCTGAGACCATAGAGTCAAAACATAGAACTGATATGTGAATATCACTGAATTAGGAACAGCAAAATGTAGGTAAATATCCAACAATTCTGCATCCTTTTAAAATAGCTCCTGTTAGCCTTAATGGTTTTGCAGATCTTTTTTTTTATCATACATTTAAAATTTAACCGAGAGTCTGTCTGTCTGTCTGTCTGTCTGTCTGTCTGTCTGTCTGTGTTTCTTGTTCAATAGGCTCACCTTTAATTGTAACGTTTAATGACTCTGTTGCAGGTAGTTTTTAAATGAATAAACAGACAAACTTTGTTTAGTTTAGATTAGTGTTTGGTGTCAAACAGGAGGCATCAAGCCAAGTTGATCCTTTTTTTAGGTTTCTGGTTAGCTTTTCTGCAACAGTATCACAGGATTTACCAGATACATGGACAACTGTGCTGCCAGCGTACATCTGAAAACCTGTATCTGGGCATGTATCTGGAAGGTCAATAATTTACAAACTAAAAAGGATGGGACCCAGAGCACTTCCTTCAGGAATTCCTGTTTCAGTTTTGTGAAAAGCAGACTTGATGTCACCACCAACTGTTCACAGCCAATTAAATATGAATCAAACAATGACAGTGACTGTTTTGACAAATTAAACATTGAGAATTTTGATGTTAAGATATTGTAATTAACAGAGTCAATTATTTTTTAAATCCAGGAGCACTGCTATACTTCCTCTATCAAGTGACTGTTTAATGTTTTCTGATAGTAAGCATGTAGCTGTTGGAGCCATAGCATATTATTATTCTGGTGAGCGTTTACAATGTTTACATATATTAGTAAAAGATATGTACATTTCAGGTCATATTTGCAGTTCAGAACCGTGTTGACTCAAAGCTGACTTGACTATTTAGGACTGTAATGGATGGATGTGTTCTGGCAGTTGATTTGAGTTATCCATCCATTTTGTGTGCATTCTACTATGTGATTGTTTGTGTAATATCTTCCTCCAAGGCAGGATGACACTATCAAACATCTGCTAATCCAAGTGTGGCCATGAAATGAAGCTGCATGAAGTATTGTAAACAATTACTGGTCCCCCTTCTCCTCCGAGCAGCTGGCATCACACTGGAGGACTTCACAGCCTTTAAATCAAAGTATGCTCCAGAAAATCTTCTTTTGTTCATGCCAACAACGTTACAAATGTCAAATGTACCAAATAGTCTGTCTTTTTCTGTCTATCTGTCTTTCTCCCTCTTATTATGACTGTCCTGTAATCAGGCTGTTATTGCACCTCTTTTGTGATTTTATTTCAACAGAATTCCCCTGTGGACGCCTAACCTTTAGTGGTCTTTTAATATGCCAGCTCTGCTCCCTCTCTTGGCAAGCAGAATGGCAGTTTAATTTCTACTGAAGAGACTCTGTAATATGAAAATATACCCTCCCCGCAACCAAATCTCCCAGGGGCCAACATTTCATCACAAAAAGCCCTCAACTGAAATGTAAAGAAATTTTAAAATATATCAGAATTGTATCATAAACCAATCTTGGAACTTTCTAATGAAATGTAATTTTGGTGCATTCACAGGCTTAAAAAGACAGCCGGTAGCCTATGTGTCTGATTTCTGTCATCTATAGTGTGGTATGGAAGCGGTCGCTCACATTGACCTACAGACCAGTGATGTGCATAGACATTCTGGGGGACAGAAAAAAAAAAGACACTCCCTTCACTACTATGGTCTTAAGCATTCACTATTTCAACTCTTATCACAAGAGCAGGCAACACCAAAGAAAACAATGCCATATAAACATTTTAAAAAGTAAACATTTTCCTTTTAAACAGCATTTTACCTAAGATTTCAAATAAAATATTTTGACATAATTTGTCAAATGAGATTTTAATAATGCTGATATTTATCAGCTAAGTATAGACAGTATAGACAGATATATTTGTGATATTTTTCCTGCATCTTTATTGATGATTTCTCAGAAAATAACATAACGTTATTATTTTGACTTGATTGTGACTAGTGGAGGATTTTATGATATTTTGATATTTAAGTTTCTAAAGAAACATCATCAGCATATTAGCACACTTCCCAGCATGCATTGCTTGAGTGTTAAAACTCTCCTGAGACCCTTCTTTTTAATAGTTAGAAGAAAACGTGTGATCAAATCTTGCTGTGTGTATTAACTTTATGTAATAAGTAAAATATTGCAAACATATTACCTCATGTACAACTTGATTAATATTAAGTTTATTTGACTAGAGGAGTTTATTTGTTTTCAGTCATTAACTTGTCCTTTCAAATTTGGTAAACTCAAAATTTGAAGAAAGCACAAACACTAACTTTTATAAACTAAAACAAAAACTTTATTTTCACAGTATACTGAATATCCCAAAAAGCAACCAGTAAAGAACTGATAAAACTGTATATGACAACTTACCCTACATAAAACAGCTTCCCTTATGTAATGATTTGTTAGCTGTTTGTCGGAACTTTACATTTTGTTCACTACTGTCCTTCACATCTCCACACCTGTAAACGCAGTTTAATAAAACCCACAGTGCTGATTTCACTTATAATTTTGTATGAAACCTATTTTTCATATGCAAGCTGGTGTTCTTTGTCAAATCTAAGTTCAGACTATGTCTGGCTCGTTATGGCCATGTGTTTTTCATGCCAAAACTTCCTACTCAGTCTTACATGAATTCTTCACGCAATATAACATAAACGCAAAACACCACACACTTGTCCTTGCATTTTCAAAGCTTCATACAGTGGCAAGTTTGTGTATGTAATGCATTTTATAAATTTTTATAAATGTATGCCTTCTGATACTCTAATACAGGTATATAGAATTTGACTCGACTAAATATGTAAATGTTGTGTCAGCCCTTTGCATTGCACACACACACACTACCGTGCAAATCCTTGAGCCTTTCCTCTCATTCAAATTGCTGTGCTTGCCAGGACATGATTATATATTATCTGCAGCACATTGAGTACATGGTATTGGCTAGACCAAATGCCAAGGAGCAAAGGAAGGAGAGGACTAACATCAACACTGTGGGAAGGTAAGTAGGAATGTATAAAAGCGAATAAATATGTTTGTCCTGCTGCATGAAACATGTGCATTCAAAGATGTGAAGTATGTAAAAGTGTTTTTCGATTTTTTAGAGCTGAAAGTATAGTTTTTCATCGCCATGCGGCTTGAGTCTGTGGAAAAACACAATGGTTTGGTGTTTCAGATACAACATTAGACTGGTGCAGCTCTACCTCCCTCCAATAGACTATGTACTGTCTCAATAGGTGAAAATGTCCTCCCGTTCCCAAACTGCTGTACAAGCTGACAGGTGCCACAGAGTTTCTTAGCCTGTCACAATGTACAGAACACTACATGCTTGCCTTCATATTATTTCTAAGCATTGTTAAAAGGATACCATCCAAGTATACTTTCCAGACACTCAAACTGTCTTTGCAGGAGCAGCTTTTTAGATGGAAAAAAAAAATCCATCCTTCACTGTTAAAGTGTTTAAGGGTGGATTAAAGGGTGGATTAAAGTGTTTAATACAGCTACCGGTGGTGTACCTAGAATTTCCTGGCCCATTTTTAGGGGATATGCAGCATTTTTTTTAAAAATTCTCACAGATAAGTGGCCAAAAATAGATGAGGTGACATGATTTTGTGATATATACAACAGTTATGAAAGAATTTATGGCAAAAACAGTGAGTGTCTAGTTTGTTGTCAAACTCTCAGAATCAAAGACCAAGACAGTTTTTATATAACCACTGTTTTTGCACCAACATTAAACAATGATTTCCACAGAAATTCATCATAGAAGAAACAGAGATATCAATTTCTTCAATGACAGATAGACAAGAGATAGATAGATATCCATTCAATGAATGAGAGGTCCTCAGCCCTCCACCGCAGCTTTGTGCTGTACAATGTCATTACTGTACTTAAGTAGAATTTCTAATTACATCCATTTTTATGCTTCTTTATAGTTCTACTCAACTTTCTTCTCCACCACATTTATCTGACAGGAACAGTTATTAGATACTAACAGGGAGCATTTGACTGTTGTGTTACTTTTACTTTTCATGCTGATAACAGCTGTAGATGTAGAAGACTTTTACTTGTAGTGGAGTTTTTTCACTGTCTGGTATTAGAACTTTTATTAAGTAAAGATCTAAATATTTTATTCATCACTGCTCACCTCTCTGAAGATCACCTGGTCCCAGTGTGAGGCTGCTGCTGAGTCACACTGTCACTATGATCTCCACAGAGAGTTTATCATCTTCCTCTGATTGTTGTCGGTTTATGATGTCGAGCTGATTGGGTTCTTTAACTCTGAGCTTCTCTTGTAAATGTTCTCCTGTCAAAAGGCATTATTTATAGTGACTTCACTTAATTTTATGTCTCCATTCCAGCTGCTGAAGCACTAGACTCTTCCAACTACCAACACATCTCACTCTTCTGTTTAAATTGCCTGATGTAGATAAAGCCACTCTCTCTCTGCTGCCACCCAGAGGGTGGTTGTGTATTGCTTGCAGGTAAAGTGCGCCCCACCAAGCTCCTATCTCTTGTATTAAAAGGTTAGAAATCTGTGTACACAGCACAACTCACAGCGAGAGTCAATGGACAAAAAATCTGCACCCCAAGTCATGACCTATCAGTACCTTTAGACAACACAGAACATTTATAACACATTTTATAAATTCTACTCACTGGCTACACGTGATTAAAAAGAGCACTATATATTTCAAAGTAATTAAATCTTATTCAGCAAAATTCTAAGATGTGTGGAGGGGGCGGTGCCTTAGCATCCTCTATTGACCGGCTGGCTGGCCGGCCTCTAGGGCACCCTAGAGGGTACTTTGTCACATTTTGTCCATTGGAAAGGTAGACTAGGGGGCACTTTGTCACGTTTGCCCACTGGAAGAGTAAAGGATGTGGAGGTAGCTGAACATTATTCTGGGAAAAGCAGGGAATCATAAAATTAAGTTAAAGCAAACAAGGCAGCTTCGGGGAATATGGGCACACCAAAAAGCAAATTAAAGCACTTAATCATAATAAACTCCTTGAAAGCAGTGATTATCACCTGATTATCACCACTATATGTACAAGAGACATGCCCAGTGCGGCATCTCTTCTGCAGATGTATGTCATTTGCAGCCACTAAGCATCCATACCTGTCATCTTTGCATTTTTATGGGGAACAGCTGCAATTTTTTTCTGGATATTTTGGACATTGTGTGTTCTGTTTTCTGGAAAGAGAAGAGCAAGGGAAAAGAAGTGGAAAAAAAGAAGAAAAATTGAGAAATTAGAAGGAGGATCCCAGCAGAAACAACAGGGTTCCAGCACTTAATAAAAAAACAATTTTGAGGATTGCTTCCTCATTTGCAGTTAGCTGCATGCACTTGCTTCATTAAAGCCTCATTATGTAATACACAAGTAAGAGACTTGAAATAATATGACCTAGTGGTGAATTAAATGAAATGTCAACAACAATCCACCCTCACCCCGACCCTCATTCCATCTCTCCCAACCATTTTATTATCCTCAGGAAAACACATAACATTCAGCCCTTTGTAGTCCAAATACATTTGCTGCTCCTCTTTTAAAGTTTCCCTTTCCCCTTCCACATATTTAATTTTCCTGTCAGTCTCCTTCACCTCACCATTCTTTACAACTCACCACAAAACTTATCCTCCCTCTCTTCTCCCTCAAAGCTCTTTCTATATCAGCATGCAGTTATTTCTTTCTTCCTTTTCCCATGTAGGCCTACAAACCTGCTTCACTTCTCTTTCTTCCCTCATTTCCCACTTCAACTCTCCACTCAGTTCTGCAGATTTGATTCCCTCCTCTTGATCTAGCGGCTCCCTCTCTGTTCCCCCTGTCCTCTTTGGTCTCTTTGCAGGCCCTCCTTCAGTGGCGCTGTCTGGTGTGTCAGCCTGTGAAGCTTCTGCGCTACAGTACATCCTGTTGATAGGAAGCATCCTGTGCATCATCACTCCCAGCTGCCTGTGGGTTCAGCTGGCTCAGTCTGGCCCATCTGTGTGATCTTGTGCCAGATAACTGGGGTTTGGCTCCACATGATCCGTCCCTCTCCAAATCATTTGCCAGGAGATAGAGGTAGGGAGGCTGGAGAAAGAAAGGTGCAGGTTGGACAGCGGGCTCTGCATTGACTGCTCTGCCCTGGGGGGGTCTCTGGTGCTCATAGCGGCTCTCTTCTGCTCTCCTGGGATCACTATACATTGCTTTTGTATAAGAAAGAACAGAGCAGCCTATGCTTATGGAAGGATGTGTAAGGATGAGCTCCAGGTGTGATGGTGACGCAAGTGTCTAATCCGGTGTGACATTTAAATGCCATGACAACTATTGATATATGGTTTGAAGTGCCTCTGGGGCATTGTTCCTATTTCAAATGTCTCTGAAATATTTTGGGAGAAAATCTAATAAAAGAAATGTGGACTAAGCACTGGGTTGTACATTTTTGTCAGTCTGCCTTGTATTCTTTGACTCTCCATTGTATGGCGGTGGCTAGAAGCGACGGTGTGAATGTGGCTCAGAGGACCTTTTTGAAGGTCAGAGCAGAGAGAGCGTTCAGTGGATGTGTACTACCTGGAGGTGTTGTGTCAATGAAGCCACATTCATGTTGTGAGCAGCAGAAGAACATCAGCAAACACACATTTATCTGCATGTGCAGATTCACAATGTAGATGTGAAAATGTGCATAAAGCAGTAGAGTGTAAATAAGGCAATATATTACTTGTATGAACACAGATATAAAACAGCCTTTATCTACAACAAGACCCTCAAAGTAAACAACAGAATATGTCATTGAGGACATTGTTGGTGCCTGCCAAAGTTGTTATGGATTATTGTTACAAAAATATTAATTTAGCTGATTTCTGATCTACTACTATAGTTAATTCTATGCTATGCTATAGTTAAGGATAGATTTTTAGTTTCCTGAAGGAACCCTGTAATTTGGCACTAATTAAAGCTTATCATGCACACTTTTATTAGAAATAAAAAAGACAACAATATGATAACAGGAATGATGAAGAAATATTCAATTTATTTGTTTTTAAACAAAGCAGTGTTTCGAGGTAATTTTTCACTGAACCCAATCTGCAAAGGATGAAATCTCTTTGAAAATTGCCCAAAAGGGAGCCGAGCATAGTCAGACCAGATCTGAACAGACCCTGGAATAAACAGACCAGATCCAAAGTGCAGTCAGTCTGAACAGTGAGGCAACCATCACTGCAGAAGCGTGATGCGTTAACAAGCAGCTGCGGTCAAAATGGGCAACAATAATAATGTTGTAATAATTAACGTAAAGACAGAGGAGCTTGTTCCAAAAAACATTCATTTCTCTTTCTAGTATCTGTGCATCAAAATTCCAAAAGTAATCATCAATTGGTAGATTTTTATTGCCATTTTATAGTGATTTACTTAAATATTTTATCCTGCAGTGATTTGGATTTACTACATGTGGGTCTGGCTTGAGTCGTGAACCGAGCCTACTTTTAAGTTCAGCGCAAATTAAGGCACAACACGTCTCTCACTGTACATCCACAGAAGTCCATTATAATAAAATGAAGCTGTAAGACTGACCACCAGCAGCAGCAGGCAACATACTGCTCATCTCTGTTTTTATGGCCGGTCTATTTTTTCTCTTTATGTGCAACTACACAGCAGGTAAAACAGGCCCTCTAAAAGGTAAAAACTGTACATAGAACTGTGTAAAAAAAAAAAAAAAAAAAAACTGGCAACAGTCTGCTTGAAAATGATTAAAATAAAAACCTTATTGCATCAGAGAAAATGCGATGCAGAAGAGCAAACTTGTAGGTGTATTTGCATTAAACATTAAAATACAACAGTCAAATCATTAGTTACTAAAACCATCTTGTTCATCAGTTCAGGACCAGTTAATATAGCCTGGGCTGCATAACTGACTGCGTTATTACTTGGCAAAACTCAATATGCACAGTGGAACCAATCATCTATGTGGAGAAATACTGGCAGTGGCACCCAACACATGCTACAAAGAGTCTGTCTAGCAGACGTAGGCTTCACCTGCCCATGTGACAGGTCACGTCTCTGCACCATTTATTTCAGCTGTTACAGTCTTGACAAAGAACTTTGTCTTTTTTCCTATTTCGCTATAATTATGACCAAATTAAGTCTATTTTCCTGAAAATTTTCATGAAAATATATGGATAAATAAAATACTAAGAGTGAAGTTCATTAAAAGAAACCAACATTGTCTGTTTGTAGGTACTGTGTGTCAAAGTCACACTTCATTGACCACACATCTGCCCAGACCTCCAGTCATATAACATCATGCTATCTCAGCAGAAAAGAGTCAACAAAAAATCAATACTTTAATTTCTCTTATGAGCACAGTCTCATTAAAAAAAAAAACTATAAAAACACTAAACTGATTGATTCTCATCAAACTGAAAAAAATTATTTGGTAATATAGTTTTCGGTCATGCCTTTTAATGACATTAATTCATTATTTACAGTTGATGCATGTCTGAATAAGGCAGTGAGAGAACAAAGATGATGATGATTTAGAAAACAAATTAAGAATATCCGGTCTCTTAGTGTGAGGACTTAATGTAGACTATAAATGAGAGAAGTTTGCCTATGATGATCCAGACAGCATATTCCAGAGGTCACCCATCGTGATCCTTAAGAGGATTTTAATTAAGCTGCATTAGCTCTACCACACCAGAAATTATTGGGTCAAGAGTCTTTGATGTTTATGGTTAATGATCATGTGGGAAGCACACTTACTATAAGACTCTCCCTCAAGGGAAGTATTCAGTGGTAAGCTTTTCACAATCGCCATGAGCTGCTCTAATTTTCTCAAATGAAGCTTTAGAAAGAGAAAAAAGAAAACATCCAATAAGGTTTCACTCACTTTTGTGTCCAGCGCTTTCCTCACCATTGCGTTTTAATGGCTTCTACAACTTTGTACAAGATGTCACAATTTAATGGAACACGTTTGATGTCATGTAAGGGGTTTGGAGCTGGACTTTAATAAGGCCGTTAAGTGGTAATGAGACTGAACATTGCTCTGTGAGGCCATGATGACTGCTTAAACACTGTGGTTGTGAAGGCCCCCTGTTCCCCAAGGGCGGAGACACCCAAATGTTAACTGGATTACACTTCCACTTCTTCTTTGAAATAAATATAATCCTCTAGTGCGGCTGCTAAATGGCCTTGTCTTTTTTCCCTTTTACTCTGGCTTTTATACTCTTCCTTTGATTCTCACCTCTGTGTGAATGGAGGGAAACATGTTAGGGCATCCGCTGAGAGATTAATTTATTGTCGAATCCCTTCTGGGATTTAGAAAATGTCCTGAACATGTGGAGTGCAGCATTCCTCCTAATCTTACAAGTGGACAGGCATTGATTAGCATTTCGGACACAGTGGATTCAAAGTAAATGTAGATTTATGATGGCTTTTGTGACAGTTTAGACAAAGCATCACCCCAAAATCTAGTGATTAATACCCTGACAGGCCTCTCAGAATGTAAGGTGAACCTGTTACAGACGCTGCTGTTATACAGAAGCCAGATGGTGCAGCCATGAACGCAAATTAATTATAGACGGGCCGAGGTAGCTGTCTAGCTCCCCGCATTATGTCTGCCTCCCTCAACCCCAACTTTAATTATATCCATTTCCCTTTGTGTCTCAAAAAAGTGAACTCTGCGTAAAGGTTCAAACAGAGCAGTTGGAAAGCTGAACTGGTCGTGCGCAGGTGGATTGTCCATCGAGCAGGAATCGCTGCCCCTGCTGTATTCTTGACAAACCACGGAGCTTTGGAAGAGATGAAAGAAAAGAAGTGAAAGCATCAGTTTGGCTCCTCAGATATCAGTTCACTTTCAGACTGACGGATGCAAATCTGTCCCATTATTAAATCAATTCCTCTGCCAAAACAGTAGTAGCCCATTTACATAGGGCCATTTTTAAAAACTAAAATAAAGGGCAGTTCCAGTGTTTTTCAACCTTGGTGCTATTCTAATAAAACCCACAATGCCATACATGTAAACAAACCAGCACTTGCAGATGAACATACAGCTGTTTGGTTAGTCAGCTTAAGTAGATCCCTATGCAGTTATCAAAAAAATAGCTAATCCAGAGGCTAATTTCATGTTTCACTTTGGTCTGGACATGATTTATGTAAAACTTTACTTGCACTGCTTGTCCTGAGGTGAGGTGGTGAGCGAAAAGTTAGAATGATTCCAGCTCCGGTTTGTGCCTCTCATGTACGTATTTGTAAATTTGGGTATAAGTTTCTCTTAAAGAGAATTAACCTGCCCCCTTTTTTAAAACCCAGAAGATCATTTACAAACCCTTTCCTCACAGTATTGTCAGAATTTCTAAACTATTTTGGTGGAAATCAGTGAGCTGAATGATTGAAAAAGACTTCTTTTTTGAGCCAGGTGCCACTCTGTTTTCTATCCAGGTATCTGGTGGGGCAATATGTTGTTGTGTTTCAGAAATAAGGCACGACTTGGAAAACGTGGAAGTCTTTTTTGAACCTTTAGAGGATGGGATATTTCTTCACGATCAGAAAGTCTCAAAGGATTGTGAAAATACAGACAGAACAAAAGCATTTTAAATGACCTGGGTTCTTTCCAACATCGCCAGCTTGTCTTTAAGAGAGACTGATGGTTGCCTCTGCATGAATGTTTGTTAATACACGAGAGGCACAAACTGGAGATAGCATGAGCCATAAGCCATGTAATGCAAATTTTAAATGTATTTTGAGTAAACTGTCAAAAGGAAATGCAAATTAATGCACGGTTCCATCCACTGTTGTTATGCTAATATTAGGAGTTGGTTCATTGAGATAGACAGCAGGTGCCACTTATTTCCAAGTTGGTCCTCTTAAACCATTGGAGGAGAAGAATAAGAAGACTAAAAAGAAGATGAAGAAGAAGAAGAGTGTGTAACAAGATCATGTAATTAAAAGTGCCAGTTAAACCTTAAATTGTGAAAAAAAAAGAAAACATTATGAAAATATAGCATAATGCTTGAATTCTGTACTAAATTGAGGAACTCATCCTCGCTCTATGCAGATCAGATGTTTTCATCTCATCAGTGCACTTAATGATTTTTTTCATTCAGTTTGTTTCCTTTACACTTTGTCACATTTTACTTCCTGATGCGCCAACTTTTCAGATTTCAGGATTGCTCTGTTTTTTGTTTTTATGAACAAATTGAAAATGAGCATAAAAACAGGTGGATAGAAGCCGCCATTCTTACCAGAAAATCGTCATGACATGACGTCATGTGGCGTATGTAACATAATTACTTTAACCCAAACCACAATCTATTCCTAACCCTAAGAACTTTTATTACCTAAACCAACCAAACTGTGACCATTTTACAAAGTAAACCATGTGTCTAGCGTGACGTGAGTTATGTCCTCTGACATTACATAATGTAATTAAGGTCCAGTAAGCCTGTCAGTGCCGATGCTCTCCACTGGTAATATATGTAATTTCGTTAGTAATTGGCAATCAACCAATTCTGTTGTGTAGGTATGAGGATGTGTTGGGAAAGAAATCGAAGGACTACAATTATGAGATCCAGGCTGTAATTAAAATGAACTAGGATAATGATTTGAATGTGCAAGAAAACACAGAACCATGTCAATCAGGAATCTGCATTAGTTGGCTGGCAAAAATATCTAATATATTTGAAAATATAAAAATAAACTTGAGGTGGTCCACAACATGGTTTTCCACAGGTGATTGCTAACTGCTCTGAGTCGAGGGCAGGCGATTTCATAACCTAGTTTTCCTCCATGTCTTTGTTTGCTTTAAGTGTTCACTCACCTGTCACACAAGCCAACCCTTTGCGCTGGGGCTGTTTTTTTTTTTTTCTTACTACAGTATCATTATTATATTTCCCCTCTCGCTCCTGATTGATAGTATCCCCCCCAGACACAGAAAACAAATATAACAAGAACAATCTTATGTTGCCCTCGCTGCACCTGCAGGTGGAAAGCTGCTTTGAGGCCTGACCACATTATTCCTCCTGTTTTAAACAAAAGCCAGCATGGCAAGTAGAGAGGGACAGTGTGGATAACTGATGTGGAAGATATAAGCCTGCAGTATAATGTATATTCCAGAGCAATCGTTTATCACCAGAACCACAAATGAGACACACATTTAACCTTTTAACAAAAGAGTATTGGCCTGTATCCACTGAATATACAATCAAACAACTGATTTACATAACCAAAGAACATCATTGTGCCACCTCAAGAAAAATTTAATGAAATGAAATGAGGTGATTTCTCAGTACATGCTATAAGTAAATTAAAGTCCACCCTCCTGTGTAAAAAAGAAATCAGAATTCATGCATTTAACACACTAAATGAGGCCAAATGAACTCATCAGAGGATGCAGTGAAGGACTGGACACAACATGGCTGCTCAGTGTACTCTCCGGTCCCTCTTGAGGGCCTGATTTAAAGCCTGTTGTTTTTATTCCCATAAATACTGGGATCTGGGGAGGGCGGCATGTTTTATTTGCTGGCTGACTGTTTCCGCTTACCAGGGTTTACAGGAGGACGGGTGTCATATAAACATGGTAATATACCAGCCTCACTCATAAGCTCTGGGAAGAAATACTTGAAGCTTTAATTCATTTTATCGCAGTATTCATTTTATCGCAGTATTTTATCATGAACAGACAGGGGCAATAATCTGCTGTGTAAATGATTGCAGGAATGTGTGGAGTGCAAAATGGATGGAGTGATAAGCAGCTGAAGATGAGATGAGATGAAGTGGAAGGCCAGGAGAAATTAGGAAGATTATCCACAACAACCTGCCGCTTTGAGTGGTTTGTATCTCAATATTCAGACATGCGAGGACCTGCATCCAACAGGTAAAATATGTTTCAACCAAAAATAAAAAAATATTAAAATATGTTTCTTTTATATCGTTTAAAACAGAAATGTAAGCGTACAGTTGAAATACGAGGAGTGCTCGTGAAGATGATATTAATAGCTTCTTTGAGTTATTAAAGGCAGCGTCCTAAAGCATGGCCTCACATAACACCGGCCTGGAAATGAAATCCATGTTTACAAGGTTTTTCCAATGAAACCAGGTGTGACCAACAGCTTTAAAGTAACACAGAATAACCATGCAAAGTGTCTACATTAAACTGAACATAATGTATGAGTCTGGCATATTCTGGCTTCATAAAGTTGCTGATAGCTAACATTTTAGAAGATGTTTCCATGTTTAAACATGTTGCCACCCCCAACTCATCAAATATGGCAACTTTGTTGTGTCTTCAATCTATGATGCTCTATTTACCCCTATAGGATGAGTTTTGCATATGAAGGGCTTCACAAACAAGTTAGCAATAAAATGCAGCATGTGGTTAAACTTTAAAAACAAGGCTTCCTCAGAAACATTTCACATTTTATGACTTCTGGACATGCAATGAAGGATGATGTCAGGTAACATTTGTTGTCATGGTAATAATGTCATAATCGGCTTACTTTTATTGTACTGGTAACAAAAGTAAACAGGTGTTTTTGTGTGAAAGAGTCACAGTTTGGCTAGGTTTTGGCAACTAAACTCCTTGGTTATTTACATAAATACATATTTTTGTTACACACGTTAAGTTGCATATCATAAGTTACATGTGACATGATGCGACCGGCGGTTTCCTGAGGAAAAGCTCAACCATTTGTTTGATCCAACCATTCTCTCCCGTCTCACTATTATACAAACGTTCTCGTCTCCTGACATGGATGGCACATCAAGACATTTCGCTTGACAGGCACCCCCAGAAATGACACTACAGGGTCACCTACAATAACATAGTTTGAAAGGTAAGACCACTGACTAACACTGATGTATTGACAACAAAAATTAGGCTAAAATATCTCCATCGCCCTCCGGCGGCTCGCGGCAGTATAGATCATAAATCCGCTCCCAGCTTATCCGTAGTATTTTGCCTTCGTTTTTCTTCTGTAGTGGAAATGGAGATGTGGTGTCCACCTTTCTTTATGTCAGTGACTGGAAGTCAGAACCGACTGCATATTTACACATCCGCCACAGACAGAGCAATAATTAGAGTCGTGTTTCTGGTAGCCTGATGCATGAAAATCCAACAATCACTTCTTCACCAGCTCCTGAGAAATATATCTTTCTCTTTACTAGCCAAATGGTCCACAGTGTTCATCAGGTAATCACTAACTTGGCCAGTGTGCCATTCGGTGCTTGGCAGGTGGCGTATGGTGGCTTTTCTTTTGCTGAAAACACCTGCCTGCTGTGGCTGGAAAGGAGGCTGATGAGAACATTGTGCCAAAATATTCTGTGGGCCAGAAAACCAAAACAATGACCTGAAAGATGCTAAAACGCTTCATACAGCTGAGGGTTGGCTAATTATTCTCTTTGAGTTTGTCACTATGTGAGCAAACCTCCATGTAACTCATCTGATCCATATTCTGATTAGTGCAGCTTTATATGAGCTTTAAAAATGCTTATTTTTGCTACTTTTCCCTGTCATCTTTATTATCCTCATCAGACCTCTAAAACATTTTACTTGAAAGAACCTCAGAAGGAAAGATTACTCTGGTTTAATGGTATGCGACAAGGGGTCAGAAAGGTTGCAAACCACTACATTATGGTTATTATGCTGAGGACAGAAGGCCAAATAACTTAAATCTCTATCACTGTCTTTTTAAGGTATTTCAGTATATTTTTTCTAACTAATACACCTGCTACTCAGAAATAGTTTGCTGAACCAAATGCCCTGGCACATACATATGAACAGTATAGTCTACCTGGCCTGAACAATAGGGATGCTCATTAAATTGCAATGCACCTCACAGGCCATGTTATTCAGCACCTGGTGCATTCTGATCGAATGTAAAAAATATTTAATGCTGCAGTGATGTTGTTTTTTTTTTTCTATAAAGATGGATGAATAAGCATCTCATCGCTCCCAGTTAGGATGTGAGGAGACACTACTGTCCAATAAACACAGTCCAAGGGTGTGAATTACATCTGTCCTCATTGTAAGTGTCTCATTAAGCCATGCTCTCTTGATTGAGGGATACATGGTAGCAAATTATAGGGGAGAACTGTTTGATGAAAATGTAGTGCGCAGGACAAAAAGATAAATAATGCCAGCAACTTGAAGGTGAGCACAATCCATCAGTCCCCTGTGAAAATGAATGCAGTTTTTTTTCCCCTCACAAGAGGAGTAAGACAGGCAAAGACCAGACAAATCACACACTCCCTGGTGACAAGAGGAATAACTTAAATGTTCAGTCACAGCAAAATGACATATAGCCCTTAAGTGAGTTTCAAACTCTTTGTAATGATAAGTCTTATGCTGTACTGTGGCTGACAGCAAAGAATATGTTGGCTTGGATGCCACATAAAATGTCAAATACAGTATCGTTTTAAAAAAATAACTTTTGAATAAAAGTGAGGAGCTGAATGAAAGTTGAAATATCTGACACGCTCCTTTTCTGTAGAATTGGTGATAACCAGCTTGACTGGATGATTTCTTACTCAAATAAGCTACGTGTCAGAACTAATGACAGTTTTTCAGGACGCCAACTTATCCGACCTCTTTCAAGACAGAAGTGTTGTACGGAGATGTTGTAGATTTAAATTTAGATCATGTTGACTAATGGCACAAAAGACCCCATCCAGATAAAAATGTAATTGAAGTGCCGCTCAAGAACACAACAGATGAGTATATGGTGTTTTTTTAAATGACGCTCAGCTTCCCAGAGTTCATTAGTGCAGCCATTTTAGGAGAAAGCAAACGGCCCGCACAACAAAGGCATCGCAGCTCAAAGACAACACACTGCACTTAAGCTTGTTCAGCTTCTCAGCGGGAGGCATAAAGGAAGCAACGCTCTGTGGGGTCAAACAACAACATCAGGCATAAAGGCCTGCTCATTGAGAATGTGTTTTGATTCTCGCTCTTGTCATCCAGACTATTCTCCTCTCGCTCGGTGTTTGTTGTGTCGTTGGATGTTCCATCAAAAAGTCATTATTCAGAGATATTATCTGACATTGCACAAACACACAACCCAATTAGTGAGGCAGTTCTGGGATCGTTTGGGAGGCTTTTTTTTTTTTTTTTAATTCTCTCTAAAAGGAATGTTAGAGACTACTAGCCAAATAACCTTTTGGAGACCCTGCAGGGAGAATAATGTAGTCAATATCCAATGGCACATTGCTTGTGAATGTGAGATAATGAGTATTTGGGGGTTCTCTTGTGTGCTCATTTACATTGTGTTCATTTGAAAGCCTGTGGCTCAAAGTGAGAAGATAAGCATGCTAGCTTTGTAATGGACAGTTGTCCTGCCCCTATAATTGATCCTCATCGGAAGCCACATTAAAATTACAGTAATGAGCTGAGTGATCTGCATGTTAATTTGATTCCAGCTGGTGAACCTGCTTACCTGACAATTCCTTTTGGTGTGTAGTCAACAGGGCATGATGTTCAGCTAGATATACATGTGCAGCTCACTAGGTTCAGTCTACAAACTGACATGCACCTGATGTTGAGAAGTGATGCTCTTATTTAAAAACGCACTATCTGTATGTTGTCATGCAAGAATTTATCTTCTGTTTCAACATTAGGTGGGGTAAATATTAAGTGTGGGTTCTCCCTCAGGAAATTTTCTTTCTTACTTCTTTTCCTGCATTCTTGTGATTTTTTTATGCACAATTTAGGTCTTTTTATGTAAAGGAAATACAGAATTTAGGTGCAAAGTCACAATTTCAAATACAATGGATTATCATCTTTGAATGAACTTAATTACATCATAGAAAGTATTTCCACATATTCAAATGGCTTTCTCTCAACATTAGAAATCCAGCTGGTCCAACTTCCTTTCATTGGGTTGGGATTTAATTCATAAGGGTTAATTCAACTGATTTACTTCAGTTGAGTCTGACCTAAGTGCACCATATGTAAATTCGACCGTTATGGGGGTCTGTCTCAAGATGTAGATTGATGAAATCCTGAAAGAGTGTAGGAATGAGGAATCTGTGACATTCATTATTAAACAACCACCACAGCTGATGAAAATCTATGTGATGACTCAGAAATCATGTTCCTGGATGAGGTAATGTCAAAGCTTTCTAGCAAGGAAACACACCATTACTTTGAATAAATAACATACTAATTTTACAGTAGCAAAATGACACCAGTAAATGAAGTTGATCCCTCTTAGATAAATTCAGTTGGACCAACAGAAAAGCTTAATGCTGCAATGGGTGACAATTTAAAATATAATGCAATATAAAGCAGTAAGGCTCTCATTCAATAAAAATCTCTTTGCATGAACTTCATAAAATAATGGAAAGTATTTCCTCTGCTACTTTCATGCTTTTATTGTGGTGACAAATGCACAAGTTCACAATATTTGGGTGCATCCGTCCCCTCCAACGCCCCTGAAATCTACATCTGTGCTGTCATGTAATGTCATCTGTTGGATGATAAAGTCACAGTATACAACATAGTTTAGATGACTTTACATCAGAGAAATATCAGACAGCAAAGCTCACTTCCTTGCTACTACTTCATTCAAGAAAATTCTAAATTAAAAACCAATGTAAAATAAATAAAAAAGTAAATATAACCATTATAACCATTTAGAGAACTACGAACAGAGCCAAAAGGCAAACAGATTTGACTCATTTCATGCTTGACTGCCAAGCCTGAGCTTCCACTTTCAAAATAAATGAGAGAAATACATATTTGAAAAAACATGATGTAAGGTCTCTAAAATCCGTCAGGCAGTACTGTAAATCCATTAGCCCTCCCATGGGGGAGACATCCACTGACAGTTTCCTCTTCCTCCTCGCCCTGATAGATGCCACAATTACACATTTAGCGACAAGTCAGATCACATTTGATCAAGCTGCTCTTTGCTGTCAATTTTTTAGGCCCTGTCAGTCATTTGAATAATGTTAAGGGAGTTGGGGTTGATGCAGTGATAGGATGTGCTGCTCACTTTCACACTATTTGCAGCGTATGAATCATTTCTAGGTTTAAGAAATATGTTTTTTTATTATGAAGTTTTCTGTTTCTTTGCAAGAAAACATGTTAGAAAAGGGAACATTGTGCAATGTCTCTATTCCAGTTCCATTAGTTTTGTTTGCCTTCGGAGCTCAGTGATGTTCATTGTGAACAAACACGGAGGTTTAGTCCAAATTAATTATTGATAGTACACTTGTTGTGCCATTTGGCTACTTTGATTTATGATTTTTACTACTTTTTTTTCATTTCCTTGTCCATCCTGCACAATATATGTTGAGAGGACATGATTCAACATTAACATTAAAGCTTGGAGAGCTAATCAGATTTATGTCCATCCTCCTTTCCCAAAGACACTGACACTGATCTATCTACCTCTCTCACTCACTCAAACACATACAAATGTCAGCAGTAAATGTATTAATCACATTCCCACAAACAATAGAACACATTAAATGAAGTTTCCCAAAGTCCGATAAAGTATTTTTGACCCAGATGACCCTCACAAAGATAATTTACTTTCAGAAAACAAACATCTAAATGACTCCAGCACTGCCTTACACTGCAGCCTAACAGTGTGACCCGTCCAGCAGGGGTCACTGTGGTCTTTAGAGAAGTCCAGCAAATCACATCCTCTGCTGCTGCACTTCCTCTGCTCCTCCACCACAAACACACATCCTCAGCACAGCATTATGAGATGCCTCATATGAAATTATGCATAATCCAAGGAGCAAATCTCTTCTGCATGTACTGCCTATATGTATTTTGATATCTAATAGCTCACTGAATGAATAATAGGGACTTTGGCAGCATCAGGTATTTTGTTGTAAAAGGGTTAAGGGTGCTTACAGAGCGAGTGGGGGTAACATGGTTGTTAATGGCTGGAGTAATGCTTCTGGTGGGAATGATTTGGAGTGTGTTGAATAGTGTGAATATGGTGTGGATGTTCATGTTTTTTATGCTGAAACCAGATTTAATGAGCTCATAACATGGACTTGACAACACATCACTGCTTTTTAAAAATAGTTCCACAGAATTCACAAAGGAGAGAAATGCATCATTATGTATAGAATAATTGTCTTGCTAAGTAACAACGAGGCAGCAGCAGCACTTTTGGTATTTTTCAGAATATAATTTTCACTTATCATGTTTCGCATTAGCCTGCAAAGCATGTCCACTTCTCTCTTATTATCTGGTGAAAATTTGATTCAAGGTAATTTTACTTGAAGCTTGCAAGATGAAGAATCCATTCAGAAAGACACAGGTTGGGGCAAGACACCTGAAATATACTCCATTGTGACTGTGAGATTCAAAGAGATTGTTCTCTTAATAGTGTCACACGAATGGCAGCGTGCTATCTTTTCACAGTTGAGAATGTTACATTATTTGATGCGTATTGATTTGTATGTGTGGATGAGTGGGTGTGCACGTGACCACAACTCACATTCACACCAGCTTCTATAGACCATACCATACGTGGAGTGCTGCCGTTGAGCAGCAGAATATTTCAGAGCATGTGTGATAGAGTGTTTAGTTTTGTTTTTATGGCCAATCTGCTGCCATATGTGTCCTGCAGTACAAGGAGTTCCACAGAGAGGGAGAAGAGAGAGCCACAGAGTGGGATTTTGCGTGTGTGTGTGTCCTCAGATAGCTGTAGGCTCCACTGACAGCGCTTACAAAAACCACACAAAGACAAAAGCCTAGGGGGAACAGCTTGTGTGTGTGCATATGGCATGTAGGTGTTATGTTGTGTCTGTACATTAATGTCTGTTTATGACCATGCATGTATACGTTCAGGAACATGTGCATTAATTCATGTCCAACATGGGCAAAAATACACCAAAAAGTATCTTGTTTCAACTTACAAATTCAATTTTACAAATACTTGCTAATCAAATGGATGAAAAAATATGTTTTGAAAAAAAAAAAACATCACCTTTTAGACAATATGTGTCTGACCTTAAACCCCCTGCATCATGGATGTATAAGGAGAACTGGATACAGATTTGGAGGCGGGACTCTGTTCACTCCTAAATGTTGCTCATTGGCCCATGAATCCAAAAATGTATAACTTCACACTGTAAGGAAGTTACCTGGATGAATACATTCTGTACATGCTACAGCAAACTTCCTAACTTCCAGTTTAGCCATTCTCTAGCTTGAAAGGGGATAAAATTATCTAATTATGTGGCTCTTCTAGACTTTTCAAATGTTATTGGACTGAATGAATCAAATTATGATAGAGAAATTACTAATTTTGAGGAGGTTATGATGCTAAACTGAATTCATCTACATTTTCACAGCTGCTTCTTTCACAATGGAAGTTTATGGGAGAAAGTCTTTTTCAACTGTGTTTGTCCATCCACCCCACCTCCTCCAAATGGGAGGTCTGAGGTTGCCATCCAACAATATACGGATATAATATAATAATCATCTTGCACTTTCAACCTAGATGCTCATTTTTTTCTGATGAGGACGGCCTGGTTCAAAGCCTGGCATACTTCCTAGGACCTTGTCCTGCACAGGAACGATGAGCTCTTCTAATTAGATTTTAACTATACTTGAAGAGGCAAACCAGGATATCTTTCAGGCAGTGCTGGTGCATGCTGGGTTGTTTCTAGCAAGTACATTTGCCAGCAGAGCCCTGCATACATATGTTTTTGCAAACCCACAGCTGCCCGCACCCGCAAAACTGAGAACTAGAATTAACCCTTTACCCATAATTACCTCTGAGTCAAATTCACACCCACACAGAACTGTGATTGTAAAGGTGAAAATATACTTGCTTTTAATTATGCGTTTGCATATGCACCCCTACGCATCCCTACGCTTCCTGGCTGCCTCGCGTATCATGCGTCCATTTGGAGTGATGGTTGTGCACATCCTCAGAAATTAACGCTACGCATACACAAACGCAAAAACGCATGGTTAAACGGCAAGTATATATCTCTGGCCTAACCCCCATAACAAGACTTGACTGAGACTTTCACAATAAAATCTGGCAGCTAATTAGACTTGATATTAATGTGTTAATGAATATAAATGTTAAAAATACTGCACAATCATTTTCATTTCCGAAATCTGCAGGGGGAAACACATTATTGCATTATATGTATTACATTATTATTCTCATCTACTGCCAGCCCTTAATTAGTTCATTTTTACCCAAGGCCGCAACCAAAAATTTATATAAATATATTTTCTACTCATTACACAAGATCTTTGTGTGTCACCCAGTGCAGGACTCTATTTTCCAGTTCCAGATCACATATGTTTGCTAGTTTTCTATTCTGTTGTATTTTAGCGCCATTCAGTAAACTTGCCTTAGCTGCAACATCTGATCATATTTTGATTTTTAAATATAAACCAAACATTAGAGCAAATTCTTTTCTCAAGCACATCCACAGGACATGTTGTGTTTTGCATTTAGCCAAAGATGAGATGTAATCTAGGTATTTTATTTAAAAAAAATACATCTTATTTTTTCTACAGAAAAATGCAAAATGACAAAGTACTCAAAAGAAGTTAAATACATAGTTTACATAAATTTAATTCAAATACTGCCCATCTGTGTGGATGATGCATACACACAGATTTGCTGCACCTGTATAAGCACATAATAAAAGGTAATTTGTCTCTGTACTTCACCCACACAAATACTGGAACATCCACTAAACAGGCAAGTTCAGCTTGTCCCTGAGCACCAACAATAAAACAGACAATTAGCATCAACTCCAAGTCTTGTACTGGTTCAGTTTTAAGTCAAATGTGCTTTGGCTGTTGTTTTTTTTTTTTTTTTTCACAGTTTTGGATTTTGTCAAACTATCTGTGTCATGGTGATCTGGAAAGGTTTTACAGAGCTGGAGACTGGGACAGCATAAGGCAACACCTTTCTCGCTGATGACCTAATGTATAGAAACCTTGCCTGAATGCTCCTTACAGCGCCTGTCAGCTGGCGCAATCAGAGAGCCCTGTCAATGACAGAAGGTAGTACAGGACATAGTGATAGATCTGCCAGTAGAATGATGGTAAGGGCACTAAGAGGGACAGGAAGAGAAGGTTGGAGGAAGAGATAGAGAACATCAAACCAAAGAAAATCAATGTGGCCTGTTCTTGTCGTGTTTCTCAGGCATGGGAATGATAAGTTAATTGGCTAACGATCCTCACACCCGAGCTTTTGCGTAATCCCCTGGTGCACTGCTGACCCCTGGTGAGTTAGCCTGGGAGACTTTCAACTTGATGGTCTGAGGCGCACTACATATTCAGCAACATGAAGTTTCAAATCATGGGTTCAATCTATAACATACAAGTACATAAAAAGAAACAGAGCAGACTACATATCACTAATGAATCAGAATCAGCTCTATTGGCCAACACATACGAGTAAGTTGACTACTGTTTTTCCACTGCTTTCAGTTTATCCACACAGGAATAGATGAACATAACAGCTAAGAAAAATGACACATATACATAAATAATATAAGAAGCAGCAGTGACCAACAGCATAAATTAAAAAAAAGCTTTGTATACAAGTCACATGTTTTTAAATTATAAGTGCAAAAGAAATAGATACTGAATAGATATGTACAGTGTTTGCATGTATATGCAATTTATTTATGACACTGCAAAAACCTTACACTACAAAGCAGGAATAGCAAATGCTTGAAGCATTAAACTGGACAACAACCAAACTTAAACAGCAAATTCAGTTTGAGGAGGGATACCACAGTCTGTCTTAACAAAATGACCAAAATGCATTTTGCCGTCCCCCGTCTCCATCCTCTAGAGAGTGCAGAGGCAGAGGTTTTCTTCAGTTGAATATGTTAGTCTTGTCTGTCTGACTCATTGATCCCTCATCTAGCTATGGCCCTGACCATGGCTCTGAAATATCAGTAGCTTAACTCTGCTGTGCACTGTATTGCTGTGTATTGATAAATCCATAGTGCTGTCTGTGGTGCTTTTTCTCTCTGTCCCACCTTCAGTCACTTTTGTCTCAAATATTCTTCAAAATATATGCCGTACTATAACGATACTGATTCCATCCATATCGTTGCCTTCAATAAAGCAGTGTTTTCCAAACTTTTCACTGGGGACCCACTTTTTAAAAATAACAAACCATCATGACCCAATTCACAACAGGCTTTTTTTTTAAAACTATTGTGTATTCTTAACATTCTTGACCACTTTTACTACCATTTCTACATGACCTTATATTATCTTGATGCTTGTTATCTGAAACATATATATATGTAAAATATTTTAGAAATGAGAAATAGATGCATTAATGCTGAGTTTATGTTTTATTTCCTCTCATCAGGAAAACAATATAGGATATTTTAGCCAACTCATAAATGAGACAAAATATGATTTAATAGACTATTTTTTCCTCTCATCAGTAAAAAATGTAAACATTTTAAATGTTTTATTATAAATGTACTATAGACATAAATCTTTGCAGAATTCCTTCTGTAGTCAAGGGCACCTAAGTCAAGTCCAAGCCGAGTCTGCTGCAATTACAACTGCCTCAAATTGAGCCAATGATGACATTGGACTGCATCACAAGGAAAAAAAAAATCACTGATTTAATTATTTTTAATGTAAGCATATCCAACAAGATCAGAAAATCGGTACATCACAGTGAAGTGAAAATCTTCTAAAGTTATCTTTCAAGTGCCAAATCATCATCCACTGTACGCTTCTGTAAGTTGGAAAATTAAAACAAACACAAAATAGATACTGTAGTCATCTTAAATCCATGTCTGTTAGACTGAATTCTAATTGTGACAAATTTTCTGTCCCTCCATAGAAACAGCACTCCTGACGAATAATCCTCATTATGGCGTTATGTTCCTAACAATCATTGTTCTGCCAAAACATGGCAGCACATATCTTTCCAGAACAAGTCTTTCTGACTTGATGCAGGTTTTCTCCAACTTTGTCTACCAGTTCTGGGTCTTGTAACACATTAGCCTTGGTGGTCACATGTTATAAAGATCTCTCTTACCACTGCCAGTCTGCCCAGGTGTCCAAATACTGTTGGAATCTGAGTTCTGCTGCACAAAATATGAAGGTGCTATTTGCGTAAAAAGGACTATCCAAACATGTAGCTGCACTAATAATATTAGCACAAATTGCGCCCATCATCCTCCATTTATATTAGAGCTGTTAAAACGGGGAGCTCTACTGACACCTTCTATAAGCCTCAGGAACGGATCAGATTCTCTGAAGAGGTTGTATGTAGTGCAAGAGTGCAGAATATTTCCCAGCTTACAGCCTGAGAGATACTGTTGGTTCCAAAGTTATATTTACTATGGGATTTCAACCATCATGCCATGCAATCCTAAGGAAACATACCCTTCATTCACATTTAATTTGAAAGCTGTGTAGATTTCATGGGGCTTGGTATCAGGGGAAGCAGGGTGAGGAAGAGAGGGAGAAGGAGAAAAATGAGGAATAAACAGAGTTTCTCCTCGGAGCTGGTGCTTTTATGCAACTAAAGCTCTCCTTTCAAAGGTGGGTGAGGGGTCAGGAAATGAGGCGGTGGGGGTGTGAGAGTTCTTCGATAGATGCTTCCTCGACCTTGCACGGGTTATAAAACCAAATGCCCCACAGCCCACCGCACATGCACACAATTTCCACCACCACTATTTCAACCCTCCTTCCCTTTCTTTCTTACAGGCACGTACACACTTGGATCACTTAGTATGTTCAAATATTTTGTTGATTTAGTTTCCAGATGGAAGGGGTTTTTTTGTCACATATGGCAATAAAAAGAGTTCCAGGAGAACAATCAAGTTTGTTTGAAAGGTGAATTTTGTTTGCTACCCACTAAAAATAAGTACAAATCAACACAGTACCTTACCCGTTACCCATTGTTAGAAATCCACTGGTTCACCAATCAAACCCAAGGCAACGTGTTATTTTGACCCAGTCCTATTTTCTATACTAGGCTATTTACCCAAACCTACTACAGCTGTCTTTATGCATTAAAGAATCTTTTACAAATCACTATTTGTTACTGATTGTTTATAATATGTTTATCCTCTGAGTTTTATTGAGAATGTGCATTTCAGTAACAAGGTGCAGCATTATACAACTGTATAGCTAAGATGTGGTTCCCTTTTGCAACTCACAAAAAAATGTTAAATTAAAATAGACTGGTTGAATAGTTAAAAATAAAACAGCCAATTTTACATGGTGAGGTACTGAGGAGGAATTAAGCAGTCTCACAGCCTGAGGGAAGAAGCTGCTCTATAGTCTGGTGGTACGGCAGCGGATACACCTGTATCTCTTTCAAGAGGGCAGCAGGGTGAACAGGCTGGGCTTGGTATGTCTTTCAGTATTCTTTGGGCACCTCACTTGGCAAGGCAAGGAAGGTTTTTTGTTTTTTAACTACGCATTTACTAAATGTTAACAGCAAATCTGAGCAGTTTATAATATAATGTATTGTGTGAAAGTCTGCTGAGGCTTGAACAAAATAAGAGACTTTCTTGTACAGCAGTCTGACAAACACTGACTGCTGCTTGAATCAGATCACTTGTCTGGCACAGCATCAGGATCACGTGTCTGATCACAGTCATGTTGGTCAGAATGTTTTGTTTTTTGTGTTTCTAACAATATATTGTAACAGAAGTTGTCTGAGTGATTTTGTTACCAGGCTTAATGTGAAATGTATACAAGACCAACAGAGTAAAAGTCTGCTTATTTGGTGGTTACTGGCACCTGCAATACATAATAACTTAAAGCTATATTATGTATGTATTTCAACATCAAAATGTTAAAACCACCAGACTTATAAATATTCCTAAATTGTGTGCTTACAATATTGTGAATGTGTCAATGTTTTTTTTACGGTCATGGTGCATTTGCTACTAGCTATTGCTAGCTAGTTGCTATACACAGAACACAGAAATTAGGACAGAAATCTGCAAACACGACTTAACTTAACATGAATTGCTGTGACAACGTAAGCTAGCTGAGCTAAAGCAATAGCAGATGGTTGTCTATTAATCTTTGGTCTGATATCTGTGTGCGATGTGACTTCCTAATAAATGTGGACGTGATAACTTTTGACTTGGGTTTACAATAGCAACCATAAGTTAAAAGACAAAACTGGAAATTAAACAAATGAAAGAAAGCATGGGGTCAGTACAACTAACAATACATTTGTGACAGCTTAAAGGTAAACCTTCAGTTTGTGCTGTCTAACAATGCATCAAAATAACCAGATTGTAGTTTGGGTAAACAACCCAGCAGTATAATTTAAGGTAATGTAATATAATATAATATAATAATTAATAACACTGGGTCAAAACAACTTATTGTCTTCAGTTTAATTGGTGACCCAATGGTTGGGTACTGGGTACAGTTTACCCTGCAATCTGTCAGTCCTATATACAGTAATTTTTAGTCTACACGTGACTGCAAACTCAAATGACACTATTTAAATTCTTCTCATTTAGACATTTCCATACACACTTTATATACACATTCACACTTACAGCCATGCAGTACATATGCACAAAAGTAGGCACATAGCCCTAAACAGAAGCGATTTATTCACAGAGATAGAGACAGAAGTGAGACAAGGGGGGATGGACAATGTGCATGAACTTAATATGGTATCTTTTTCTTTTAGTGCTTCCCATTTAAAGAGGTGAGCATGGAATGAGGGAGATTAGCTGCCAGGCTTGTTCTCCCTATCAACCATAACCAGGATCCTGTTGACGTGGAGACGCACTCCCACACGGCATTAGCCAATCACAACACTTCAGGGCACATCTAAGCATGAATTTTTATCAGGCCTCTAACATAAGTCCTTTGAATTGAATAGCATTTGTCATATCACCTCACTTCATTCGATTTATCCTCACAGGGTCATGCTGTGTTCTTCAAATATAGTGTAATGGAATGACAAACAAACCACATTCAAAATCAAATTGACCCTCAGAGCCGATGAGACTTCAAATCTCCATCGAATGTCCTGAACTGTCGGGCTGAACTTGCCGAGCCTCTCCAACTGTGTAAGTCGCTGTAGAGCTCAGACTTATTTATTCGTCTGCTTATTTTTAGCAGGAAATAAAGCACAGATGAAGGATGGGGCATGCAATTCTCTCCAGCACCGCTAGCAGCATAATAGCTCAAAATGATGGATTTATCTGGGCATGGCTGTGTATCTAGGTACTGTATGTGCTCACTGATGATAGCGAGCATGTGCCGCATGGTATGTGTGTTTGTGATTCTAAGCGAGTGTCAGTGTGTACTCCAACCTCTGCAAAAAAGAAAACGCTATCATTTTTTCCCCCCTCAGGAGGTAGGTATCACATCCCCTTTGTGCTTGTAAGCAAACGGGAGCCTAAAGACCTTACTCCCTCTTACTTAACTAGACAAGTCTGTCATCGTGTGATGAACAAAAGAGCAGGAATGTAAATAACAACTTTGTGGTTTAAATGTACCTGCTTAAAATAGCTACGTTGGTAACAAAAACCCCTGGTTTAGCATTTATCAGCAGTATACAAAAATTTAAAATGCTTTTTATGCTATAAATTAAGTGTACAGTACAGTATTTATAGGCAATTATCACTTATTTCACCAGCCTTCACTTGTGAGTACAGAAGTTATGTTGCAGGGATTGGCTGCTGTATGTACTGTAAATGATAAGAAAAGGAAATAGTAGAGTTATGGGATAAAATAGTAAAGGTTCTTTAAAATCAGGTAGTGAGTGTGACTGTATAACCAAAGAGTTTACAAAAACTTTTGGGTGAATACTAAATTGCGTTTATTACAACCTCTCAGAAAAAGGGTTAAAAGCAATCACCTATTCATGGCTTTAATGAAAATTCAGTTTAGGAGGTCCTTTAAAACAGTCACAATCCTTTAAAATGTGCCATACATAAAAGTGTTTAACACATGAGCTAAAAGTGATTAAAGTAGTCCAGCTATAAAATGCACAGGAATAAGTTCAATGCTAAAATCTGGGAAACTATGAGGTCAAAACTGCGTCCCCAAGATTTAACACGGGCCAGCTCTTGTGCCGTATGGGCCACCTGGGTTGCTTAGTAGCTCTTCTGTCTCTTTCCGACCAAAGGAACACAGTTTTGATCCAATTCCAATGTCTGAATTTGAATATCTGCTGATGTAATACTGCACTGATACCAGCGCTGTTTTTTTCTTTGTTTTTATTATTATTTATTATTATTATTAGTAGTAGTAGTAATAACAGAAGGACTACATGAGGCTAAAAGTGAACTTCAGTCTGAAAAGCTTGTGTAGTTTGTGTAATGTGACTTGTATAATAGCATCTTTCAACCATCATGGGACGCTGTAGGATTCTGTCTTGTGACATTCACATGTGCAGCTGATAGCTGACAGATGCGGCTCATTTGCATAATTCACCACATTGCATTGTTGAGAGTATAAGTTTGTTGTTTGTTGAGTATGTTCCAAAATGCAAACGTTAAAGTTTGTTAGTGTTTGTAATGTGCTTGTCATGTGTGTGTAATGTCTTTGTTGTTCACAACATGGTGGTTAATGGTGATTTATTGCTAAGCATCATGTTTGCGCTGGTTGTGCTGGCTCATCTTATCTGTTCTGGTGTGCTGTTGCTGGTGTTCCTGTGGTCTCTGCCGTGCTCTCTTGCTGTAGTTCTGGCTGCTGCAGTTGGCTTCTCCCTCTTGTGTTTGCGGATCCCACTTTGTTCTGCATTTGGACGACTGTTTTTGGCTGCCGGTCAGTCACTGGTCGCACCGGTTCTCACTGCTTTTGTGTCCATTTGGCTAGAAGATAAGTCTATCACAAAGGTAAGAAGTAAAATGTCTACATTACATAATATCTTGGGGCAACTAACTTAGTTCTTTATTAATCTCTCTGATGTCTGTGCAGCTGCAGTCACTCTTTGATGTATATGTAGGTGTGAATCCAACATGACAATCATTGCCCTGTCAGCCATATGAGACACTTATTGACAGAGCATGGTGAGTGAAAACGCAGCACACAGGGATAAATCATTTTAGAGTATTCACATGAGTGATTGCATATCAGGATTCCTCTGCTGTTGAGATGCTACATAACACATTAGGCATATGAGCCTGTCTCTCTTCAAAATGTGTATAAGATTTGCTGGCACACACCTACTGTAAATGGACACATGCAGAGTCTGCAGTGCCAAGAGCAAGTTTGTGTTAATCATGGACTTTATCCACTTGCACAGTATACATTTACCCAGGGGACCTGTGTCTGTTACTGCCTCCCATAATAATATAATAATAACCACGGTCTGCCTCAGATAAAGCACTGCATCTGTGAAACAGCAGGGTGACTGAGCACACAACACAGACTACCATTACAAACGGACCACTGCACAGTGGGCCCTATCTTATACACCTGGGTGACCAGATAAGACTGAGAATGAGAGGGTGGGGGTTAACCCATCAACCAGTGGAAATACTGGGTAGGGTTCAGTGAATCAGGGTGGTAGTAAGGGAGTGATACAGAACAGAGGATAGATGAACGAACAGTGTGGAGATGGAGAGTAAATTAAGAAGAAACATAAGGCGTAAGTAGGTTTTTAATCTGTATATGTTCAAGGTTTTTTTTTTCTACCTATAATTGTTTCTGGCTGTTAACTCCTTTGTCTTTCAAGGGTCAATAAGCCCATGCAGGCAGTGAGAGAGAGAAAAAGAGACAAAAAGATGAGATGAGAGAGGTGGAACGCACAGTAAATCGTCTACCCTTTTTTCATCCTCTTACAAACTCGAGGTTTGCACTTGTGCTCGAAGCTTTATTCCACAGCTCTGGTCAGTGTTTGTGGAAAACAACTGTTTCAATTGATTGTTGGCGGAGAAAAGCATCCCAATGTCAATGATGCTTCATAATCAAGAGCGGATATAATAAAAGTGGAACAGAAGCACAAATGAATCCTGAGTTCCTGATAAAATAGGATAGAACTTTGTGTCATATATAAAGATACAATTACATTTCAGTGAATTCAAGGTGATTTTAGCAGCTTATAATGACTGTTTTGGAGGAATTGTTAGTTCCATCTAGGACTGTTCATGACTGAAAAAAAAGTGAAATCAGATTTGGTCATTCAATATGAATATTCAACAATTTGTTATTTTTTTGGTTCAGTGTGCTACACTAAATTCCTATATTTGTCTATATATGTCTATATCACTATGTTTTACCAGTAAGATTCACATTTCAATGCCTATCCACATCATGGAGCATCTCTTTCTATAGCATGCTCCTTTACACTGCGTCATGCTGTAAATTAAGGTTTATTTTAACCAAATCATAGTTGTTAACTGTAGAAACAGTGGAAAGACTAAAGAAGATGTTTCTGTTGAGTTTTATTGTGATTCTGTCTGTAATGATGTTAAAATTGCAGTTTTGTAAAGGGACTCTTGTTAGTTTGGAGCAATAGATCAGGATTTCTCACTGAAATGTTCCTTTCCATAATGTTTTCAGACACTGAAGAATTTGAACCTGTCATATGGCATGGCATGGCAAAAACAAGCATGATCAAACTGCCCTGCATGCTCTGCAGTGTGCTTGGGTGAAGTGGCTGACAGCGTGTCACCTGCACATACTTTCTATCACTCTTCCTCTCCTCCATCACAACTGGTTGTCATTTGTGGTGATTTAGAGACTCGGTTTGTAATGTTTACTTGCACTGATTGTGTACAATGATGCAGCTAAGAAAACAAGAGCTAGAACTTGTTAATAACTGCTCATTTCACCCTCTCTCATCAGTTAACCAACACCACATGTTGTCACATGATGTATTTAATAAGTGGAAAGCTAATATTAAATATATTTATGATTCACCCTTTCTATAATTCCTCATTGCAATGATATCGCTATGCATTTTGTAAGCTTTTGTCTTTTTTTTTATCCTGTTCTTAATGCCCACTGACTGACAAAGAAAGAAAAAAGACTGCTCAACTGGAAGAATCTCATTTATCTGACGATTCAAATCTTTGACTAAGGGGGCAAGCCTAATTCCTTTCATTGTCTTGTGGAATAATATGAAGTTCGTACATCTTCCAAAAGACATTTTCAACAATGATTTAGTTACCATTGCACAGATCACAAAAACTTCTCTTTAAAAACAGCTTCCGTCATTGTGTTAGACTTGCATGCTAGTCGTCAATTTAAATCAGATATGAGTGCTCATAAAGTCATTTTCTTTGCAATCAAACCCAGTGTGCCATTTTTCATAATAGAGATACAAATATAGACTGAACAGATTTTAACAGCATTACATAGAGCTCTTAAATACTAAACTTAATACATGCATTTAATAAACAGTGAATATTAGGCAGTAAAAAAAACAAAGGGAATAGAAAAGAAATGTAGTTAAATCCCACATGCATGCACAAAGGTTGCTGTTTCATATAATTAATGTTACAATGTTTATTGTGTTGTAAGAATAGCATATATAATTCAGTCAAAATATTTATTGTACTTGCACATTTGTTTTATTAAACTCAGTTTCTCTGTTGCTACCTAGTTCATCACCACACTTCCTCCTCTCATGCCCTCAAATTACAGTTCTTTTCCATCAGTTACATCCTGCCTCCACAATGTTGGCATATTGCTTTTACGAGCTCGTTAGGTGGACAATATTGTACTTAGTGTCAGCTCATTATGGGGAAAATTTAGAACTGTAAACACATTGTTTGTGCTTGTAATCAGAGTCAATAGTGAGCACAAGATGATGAGCAGATTTTCTGGATAAATGAGCAGACAGAGGAGTTGGTCACTAATGAATCCTTTTATGGTCGGCAAGGTAGGAGAAAGCGAGGGCAAAACGGTGAGTGGGATGAGAAGACAAACCAAAAGCACACCACACAGGAGGGAATGACTGGATACATTTCCAAAACTACTGAGGATCCTACAACATGTTTTAAGACAAAACACTGCTAATACAAATGAAGACAATTTGCATGGATGATCTTAAAGCTAATGTATTGTAAGAAATAATTAGCGATTATTATGCTAGCCCATATTTACCTTTAAATAAGCTTATTTTGGTTATCTCAAATGGAAAACAGTAAATAGAAGACATTACTTATTTCTTACGTGTGCTGCATTTGTTTCTACAGAGATGTTTGAGGTGTGAAGTCATGGTACACCATTCACTTTAGCTGCAACAGGTTTGCGTGTTTGTGACACATTCAGTTCATTTTGACACAGACAAGCGTTGTTACAATGTTGCAAATGATCTTGCAATCTTAACAAAAGTAAAATAAATTATTGTATCCATCTTCCATGGTCCATCCTTCACCCTTCCACCAATTTTCATGAAAATCAGGCCTATATTCTTCCATAATCCTGCTGACAAACCCACAAACAAACCAACTAACAAACCAAACTGAAAACATAACCTCCTTGGCGGAGGTAATGACTATTCACATTTTATCTTGTGCAGTTGCTCTAATGGAACATTTTCTTCAAGCATATATATTCCAGAGAGACTGACAAAATCACAGGTGTAAACATACACCTAGTCTGCATGTTAAAATATTATGTTTGCTCCATATATTTTGCCTCTGTCTGCATATTTTTCTTATAGACGATTGCAGGAATATATACACACACACACAAACATGCACATGAATGCAAATCTGCACACATACATTCATGTAGACACAGAGAAACAGAATGACCTTTACTCTTTTTCTACTCTCCATTTCTCAACCCTATATTAATCTTACACCAAGTTTTATTTCTCCTCAAACTTTAGCACCATACTTACCACACATGGGGTCCATGCACAATTTAAATACTGCTCCAGCTAAGTTAGTCCTGGGGAGGAGCAACTGAAACACCTGAGTAATACAAAATACAGGATACAATAGAGATACAGTGTGCATACTATAGTAAAATAGTGATTACTGGGTGGTATAGAAATAGGTTTTCCAGTCTTGGCAGAGGCCAACCCTCTGAGCAGAAGCTCTCGTTTCAATGAAATGAATGGAATAAAAATAACTAATTAGGCACAGACATTTTTGTACATCACCCAGGCATTAGAAATACGATTTTTTCAGAAGTCAAACAGATTATCCACATGCTTATCTGCCATGCAGTATTCTTCTGGCTGCTTGACTGAATGAGTAGTTGTACCTCTATTTTAGAGGTGAGTCAGCCTTCAAATTATGTCAGTTGTCTATCAAAACCAGAGACACGAGTTTCCATGGTAACAGTGGTCAGGTCAATGATTGCTACCAACGTCTTTTGAAACAGTATAATATTGCTGTCACATGCTCTCAGCTGGCTTGAAATGATACCTGTTGGCATTTCTGAAGTTCTTACCTTGTTGTATTGTGATTAAGGGAAGAATAATTAAGAAATTAAGTGAATAACTAAGATCAAGATGATTAGCCTAAAAGAACAAAGAAAAAAAAAGTCATGCCTTAATAAATCACATTAAACCATAATCAATAATACCATAAAATATCAACCCTGAGTTTATGCCACAGGGATTTTTTAAAGAGCAGCTGTGGACCCTGCTCTGCCAAAAGGACAGGATCATTTTCAGTAAAGCCCTTGAGAAATAAATACCTGTCAATCGAAACACATCAGCGACACCTGTTTGGAGCTCATTACAGCTCCCCTGTCAGATTCAAATTCTGTATGCCTCTCATGTCTCATCAATGATTTACAGTGACCTGATTCACTTGTTCTGCTCCTTTATGTTGGATAAGACACAATGCACAAGAGGGAGAGACAGACAGTGTGAAGGAGTGAATTATCTTCAGTAAGTGAGGTGGAGTGAACTACTGAAGAAGACGGAGTTTATGAAGTAGTCAGTCAAGTGCCTCCAACTCTCTTAGAAATAAAGGTCATAACTCAAACCGTAAAGGGTTTTTTGGCCTTTTTGGTTCTTTGGTAAAACCTTTTACAAAGGCTTACTTGGAACTGTTTCAGAAAGTTCTACCCAGACCCAAAGGGTTAAAGCGAGAACCATCTGTGAAAGGTTTCACCCAAAACCCACTTTTGATGGTTCTCTTCTATGTAGTAATGGTTCCACCCAGAAGACTGTCTGGAAGTTCTATCTAGGGTGCTAACCAGAACCCACCCAGGGGGTTCTACTGGAACTCTATTATAATATGGTGCAAAGAACCCTTGATGGAATAGTTCTCAAAGAATTTCAACAATCATTGGAGAATTCTTTCTGCCAAAAAGGGTTCTTTGGAGGATAAAGGTTCTTAATGAAACCTTTAGGGTCCTATGTTATGCTGATCTAAAGCGCAAGTGGAAAGTGAAAGGTGCAATCGATTTAATTTACTCATTCCTTTATTATTCCACTTGCATGGAAGATGTTCAAGCAAGGAGACAGATGTCCTGGTTCGAGAAGTGAAAGTACGACAGTGCATCATATATGGAGATGGCAAGGTGCCTCCAAAACAGGCTTTATGTGAAAATACTTTTGTTTATATTAATGCCTGCAAAAAGTGGGTGAGGAGCTCCTGGAGCTTCAGCGGAAAACAGCGTTGAAAAATATGAAAATATGGTGCAAATGGCGTCTTGAATTACACCAGACAAGCAGTATGGAGACATTCTGTGGGGTTTGTTTGTGTTTGTGTTTTGTGTGTTGGCTTTTTTTTACATTTTAAAACTGGTCACCAACACTTTAACACTGTTTTCCGCTGTTTTCCAGGAGTGTTTTGTGAACTGGAGATCTTCACCCATCCTCACGTCGGCACAGGGGTGAGTAGATATTGAGTGAAATTTCATTTTTGGGTGAATTATCGCTTTAACTTTAAAGACATACGCATGCGAATGGCTGTTTAACATAAATGAAAGGTATTTTGTGATTGAGAAGATGTCTGTGCGTACCTCAGTCAAGTGTAAGACATGTGCACGCTGTTAACTTCAATATTTATACTGAATTGCTGATAGAATATTTTCAAAGGACACTTTACTGATCCACATTCCTGTGTAAGGAAAAGACTAAACATAAATGAAGGTGTTTTGTGATTGCAGAGATGTGTGTGTGTGCTTCGGCCAAATGTATCAGTTGCTATCTTGTGCAGACAGACCAATTGTGCCAGACTTTACACTTCGACCAGGTTTCAGCCGGTCTAAGGTGCAAGTGGTTTTTACTCCAATTCGCCGAGCACAAGAAAGCAAATGTGTCTGGCCATGCCTTCGTTTTGCCTTCATTTTCAGACCTCCCACCCGCGCAGACCAGGCGCAAGCTCATTTTCTATCTTCCAGACGTGGTAAAATGACAGCTGTGCTGGTTTAAGATAGCAAAGCCACCTGCGCCACTGGTTCTCCTGAGAACCCTTTAATATCATGGTATAAGGAACCCCTAAGAAACCCTAGATGAAAAGCGCTCTTCAAGGATTTCAACAATCATTGAAGAATTCTTTTTTTGAAAAAGGATTCTTTGGATGAAAAGAGTTTTTAATGGAACTTTAAGTCTTACAAAGAACTTTTTCCCCCAAAAAAGAGTTGTCCAGAAGCAAATGGTTCTGGGTAGAAACTCAGCCCTTCAGGAAGAGTTTTTTTGGAACCCATATTTCTAAGAGTGAATTGAATACATGTACTTCTTTCTAAATTAGAAAAATAATGCTTTTTTTTTTCTCCCAAGGTTCACGCACTTACCTTGGCTCTTCTTTCTTTCTTTCTTTCTCTCCCTGACTGTCTCTCCCTCTCTATTCCTGCTGACAAAGAGAGAACTAAAAAGTGCCAGCCCTGTTCTCTCTAAGCTTGAACTCTGTGTGCAGGCGGAATATAGAGTTTAGCTTTTATTTTCTGTGTGACTTTTTGTTCAATGAGATTTGGAGAAGGTGACTTTTATCCCTTAGGGAAGAAAAAAAAGAGGATGCTCTTATGCACTCACACAGAGTGCAGCAATTGGTTGAGTGAGAAAAATAAAAAGGGGGGGAAATAAAATGAAAAGCTATTGCATAGGGACCCATTTGCTTAGTAACTGCTATCTTTGTATTTGACTCCTGGACTGCTTACTGGGACGAAAGCAGGCACAGGATATAATGAAATACAAAGATGTATTATGGGATATAAGTAATGGAGCCATGCACCCAGATCTTTCAAGGCTTACTCCCTGTGTTTAATTTCCTCTTCAGAGAATGAAATGACCCACAGTATTAACCTTCAAGGAGAGTAGGAAGATGCTTTTTGTTAAAAGAGAGAATAATCATGGTGCAGCTTTGCGCTCAACTCCACGATGCTCTTCCTGATGTTAGTGACCAGAGACACCACTGTGAGTTCTGTACATCAAGTTGCAAACCCAACACTCAGTTCTCTCCGTTGGCAGAGCTGATCAAAACCCTCACGTCCAGCAAGTCTGACAGAAACACAGCATCCATTTCTAATGAGTCCAGTGGGGACACCATCCTGAGAGGTTGCCTCTGAGTCTGCCCTCTGGGTCACGGCGAGATGGGGCACAGGGATGCTTTAAAATTGTGATTAGCCCCTCGGGTCAAAGAGGGGTTGATCTGTAGTGCACCTTGAGGTCCCGCTCAATATACTACTCCCAAGTGAGTGTCCTGTTCTCCTTCATTTCCCCTTTTCGCTGTCCACACGAGCACAATCGCTCTAATTTCATCTCCCTCTTGCAGCACTGCTCTTTGCACTTCCTGTACTTGTGTGCTTGAGAGGAATTTGGCAAAGAGAAGACATCAGTGATTCACATCTGTTATTTCTCTGTCTGTGGCTTGGGAACGATGCAAGCCAATAAATACTAATTAAGTGTGATGATATTTTAACTTGAGTGAATTATAGTGGGCTTTTAACATTTCTTCTGGGTTTTACAATTCGTATAAAGTCTTTGAAAATTGATACCCACTTGGTTTGATTTGAACTCTGAAATGCATTTTTTGCACAGGAAGAGCACTGTGTACTTTGCCTCTATTTATGGCAGTGTAGTCATGCTAGGATGCAATCACTTCACAGCCAGTATGGACATGGGCAGTGATTATAGTGACCAGGAACTCATTCAATATGGGCATATTAGTATTAAACAGATGGAAAAAAGGAGAACATATCATTTAAACTGTGGGTAACTATGTCAGCAGTATTTATACATAAAATACTATGCTGCTGATGGTTGCAAAATTTACAGCTATACGATCATTTGACAGCTTCTCCATTTGGCAGCGTTCAGTAGGCAGGGTAAAAGAGTGATAATGCACTCTGAGATGTCCTTATATAGAAAATAATGAACTCCTCTGTGGATGCTATGCTCACTGAGGGGAAGTAACAAAAAATAATTGAAAAAAATGAGTTGATAAAAGTGCATGTGAAATGATTTGTACCAACTTTTTTTCTTCTGAATGATATGAATGATAAATCTAATATGAAGAAAATGATGAAACATGACTGTTTTTTTTTAAATCAAATTTGCTTTGAATTAATCAAATCAAATATCATTTCTCACTCCAATTTAAATTTCACATCTATTTTTACCCCTCTATATTTTTTAATTTCACACACATTTTCGACACCTCCATTTTTATGAATTATTTTTTATTACTTCCAGCCCTCATGATGCTCTACTTCTGATTCTGGTAAGAAACCCTTTTGTCCATTATTCTCACATGCCTGTCCTTATATTTCCAGCACTGCTGTTTGATTAATTCACAACTTAATAATATTTTTCAAACCTGTTTCCAGTCAATGTAAACCTTCACAACATAATTTTGCTGACTGAATTTTTGGACCAAGTTTTATTTTTCTGAGGTTTTGCTTTCTGATAATTGTATGTCCAATTTGTCCAATCCAATTTAATTGCATGTTGTTGACAGCATCACATTCAAAACATTCAGTTTGGAAGATAGCAGTTTTAAATCTGTTTTAAATGATAAAAGGGGAAATAATTTTGTTTTTAGAAGCATAATAATATATCTGCAAAATCATGTCACAGGCTTGACAAAATTGCCTGATATGCTGTTTTTTTGCTTCACTGTTGGTTTGTAAAGGCCTTCAGTTTACTTTTCTTTGTTCTGAAAATTAATAAAGACCCATTCATAATGCCTTTAATACTAATACATTTTTACAATTACTGTTGAAAGTCCTTCATGTTGATTCTCTCTAGTTGTAACCTTCTTTTGCAGGTGTTCTGTACGTAAATGATCACGCCACAGAACAAATGCCTAAGCTGTTTGTCAATATTGAATTAATCATTCTATAGACTACAGTTTCCCCTTTCAACCTGTTCTCATCCCATTTTGTTAAATACCAATATTTTGCCCTCAGCAACTCATACAGCCACACAAGGTTACCCTGTACTGTCAGCATGTGGTGCACCAGGCCATCCATTCACTCCAATATTAATGCATTTTGCGGTGCTGTGAGCATCCAACCTCTGCTTATCCCAGCTCGTCAACTACTGATGCTGTCACATCCCTCATTGTCTCATATTGATCCACAAGGTACACTCCCAGAAAGCCTTTTTAACACCTGCTTGGTGCTGTGAAACTGTTGAGGTTTGGGTAGATTTATGCAGCAAAACTACTTGAGCTGGTTTAGGATAAGACCATGTTTGGGGTAACAATAACCTCAACGTCACGTATGCCGCGTGATGCCAATAAAGTGACTTGCAAGATGAAAGTCACATGATGCAAGTCACGTGACGCATTATATACTTCAAAACTTAATTTGGGTCGGTTTTGATTTGAATTGATGATTTGGGAATGAGAACAGGTTGCCTATTTTTCAGATTTGCTGGTATGACTCTTTTTTTTTTTCTATGCCTCCATGCTTTCCAGAACTGCATGCAACTGGGGAATCACATAAATGCAACCAATTAGAAGTCAACAACTGTCCTGATGCAGAAGATGAAACTATCTGAACTGAACTAAAGAGTGCAGGAGCTGAAGAGTCCCCTCCTCCTCCTCCTCCTCCTCCCTGTATAAGCTGTGAGGAGGCTGCTCAGCTCACTGCACTAACAACAGTCACATTAAATTACAAAGCAGCACGCTCCATGTTAACAGATGCCTCTGATAGGTTCTTGTCAAGATTATCCATGCTGCTCAGAGGCTGACTGTGTTTTTTGGGCTGGTGAGGAGTGAAGTTAACAAATGACAAAACAGGCAGAGCCAATCACGGTTCGGGCCCCCTGATACGCCACTGCACAGACACGTCCTCCAGCTAGAGCCCTATGATGCATCTCCCTGGCTGTTTTCTGTTAACTCGGCTCTTTCAAGGCCATCCATTCTACCGGGCTGCCTCATGTCGCAGCAAAGTCTTCCAAGTCAGGCCCCTTCCCCCACCTACCTTTACAATCAGTCCACTGTGTACTGCTATGCAGTTTTTTTTTTTTCTTTTCTGTCAAGCTAGGGGGAAATGACTGTCTACTTAACCCTCTAAGGCAATTTTAGACAACTGTACAACATCAGTATGTTAAATATTTACTGAAAAACCTGTTGTATGCAATCTGCCCTCTAGTGGACTATCATTGCACTGCAGAAAAATCCAAGATGGCTGCCTTAGTGTAGTGACTTGCACATTTTTGGCAACAAAATCTTTGTTAATTTTGAAAAGGTTATGGTAAGAATAAATTACCAACATTTGAATATGAATATGAATATGAAACAACCTATAATTACATTATATTTTGTACCTTATTTAATAGCAAAATCATGTTCAAGATGTGTGTATCAAATATGATACAGCAGGTATAAAAGATGTGAATCCCTCAGTCATTTTTCTATTGAATTTTATGATGCAATCTGCATTATTCCCACCACAATAACAAACACACTGTTAAATATACTAAACCAAGGAGAAATCTGCAACATATTAACTCTTATTTTCTAATAAAATGACATGTGATATGCCATCACAGCTTAAACATACTAAATTGAAATACTTCGTATTCTGATAACAACACGGCAGCTGTGGTGTCCTTTTCATATTTTAGTTTAGTGGAGCTATGGCTCCAACTTGCTTTTTAGACTGCAGTACTCATCTTTGTATGTGCAACTGCTACTTATTGCTCCTTTAAAAATGGAGAATGTCATCTTTAGATGCACCTAGAGTGGTAATTAAGATATTTATATGCATCTTTTATAAGTCTAACCTGCTCTCATTTTAATCACAGTGTTACAAACAATTATTAGCAAGTGAGCTCTTGAAAATAATTGTCGTTTTAACTGATTTTCACAAAACAATTCCTTGGCTTTCATAATCTGCAGGTTATATTGACCAGTTCAGATTATACTGATCAAACTGTTTGTGCCAGTCACAAGGAGAAATTAAAAAGGTCCCTGTTTGAACACACACGTGCCAAATTTCCAAAAAGCAAAACAAGACTAATATTAGTTTTTGTTTCTAAAAAAATATTGTGTGCAATGAATTTTCATAAATGGCAGATAAATATGAAACAAAATATTATATATGTAAATTATTTTGTGAAAAAACACTTTTAAATTACAATTTCAAAAAAAAATAAATTTCCTGGCACAGGTGGCAGGCTTACAGAAAGCCAAAACTAGACCTTTCACTGGACACTTTGTCTAGGGAAGTGAGACGAGCCATCCAGGTGTCTTGTGTTCACGATCTTGTCTTGATTACATGTGAGAAGACTCCCTGCACATGGCTGAGCACATCTCAAATGCTGACCAGACCCTTTCCTTTCCACAGTGATTCCTTTTTTTATTGCTCATTCACCAACCTCTGGCAATGAAGATTGCACTACGGCAAGATGGTGTGTATCCCAGCCCATTCAACGGCTGTCAGGCCACTTTATCATTCTGATAGTTTGGTCAAGAGTAGACTGGTGGACTCTAAATGCTTTCTATCTGACCAGCAAACCGGACTGGAGATAAAAAGACAGAGGTTGCACAGACAAAGATACTGTATTGTGCTGAGACGAAAAACCATTCAATGAAGACAGTGTGAGGTAAGGATGCTTTTACCAGTATCAATATCATCCATCATCAACCTGCTTTTTTTCAGCCCCCTGCACTGTTCAGCTGGAGTCTCAGCATTCAGCAGCTGTTGCATCCAATCTCAGAACTCCGCTGTCCAGATCTTTTTATTTCCATTCACTTACACACACAAAGATTACAACTGGCCACTGCAGGTCACCTGAACTTCCTCCTGACTGAAACATAGTGTTTTAACTAAGAGAAACACATAATACATCAAGTGACAGTGCCCCTGCAGACCTGAGATTACTGCATGGGTAGCTCATCCATAACCTTTTATTTCTTTTATGTCTCACTCAGGTCACACTGTGCCATAATCTCAGAGGCACTAAAAGGAAGTAAACAGCTCTCTTGAGATGAAGCATAAGAACTTAAAAGTAGTTTAAATCCCTTTATTTTATTGTATATAATTCCTTCCCTGTTTCATATACCACATATCTGCAGAAGCCCTTTAATATATGTATTTTTTTCTGAACATATTTTTTTGTTACCAAGTAAAATATCTTTGAGACCATTACTGTACAATTGTTGTATTTCTTCCAGTGCGTGCATTATAGCACAAACACCTAAAAAAAAAAAAAAAAAAAAAAAAATCTTTTCAGAGTATGAGCCTACATGTGAATCAATACACAGACAACACCAGATGCTCACAGTGCAGTGAAACCAATTTTATCACGCTGCATTAAGAACACACATGGCAACACTCAATACTAATCAACCAATCAGGAGAGACTTCGTTCTGAGCGTACAAAATGTATTTAATTGACATGCGCACAGTCAAGATGAGAATTGTGAAAAGTCTTTGGTGATTTGACTCCATGGTGATATCATCACATATAAAGGGTGTAATGACATTTATGAATGGGTGAAGGAAACCCTCCCGATGGAGTCTAGACATTGGTGGTGGTGGTGAAGATCTGGATGTGATAAGGACTGGACTTCTGATGAGCTCAGTCTGTGCACTAGATAAGAAGAACTGGAGGAAAATGTGGTGGAGGAGGGATGCAGAAATGACAGCTGAAAACGGCAGAAAGGAGATTTACGGTTTACAGTTCTGACACAACGACGTGATTGGCTGATGGAGATTGTGGCTGAGTCTGGTTGGTTGATTTAAAGAGTGAACGCCCATAGATAGCTGATTGAGAATAAGTGGGTAAAGAAGAAAGAGAGGGGGACAGAAAGACAGTTATGGATGAATGAGGCATGAAGATTGTCTTCCAGATCGAATTTACGCTGAGCTTCATGTGCGACACTGCAGGTTCCATAGCAACAAGAAACCTAAACCTAAATAAATGCATTATGGGTGGAAATTATTGGGCGGTTTGGTACGTACCTGAGTTTCAGATTCAGTTTTTGGTACAGCAGGAAATACAAAACAAAACATGATTCAGAGTGTGGGCTAAATGCAGCATTAACACAAAGCATCAAACTAAATGAGTGAATCTGCTACTTCAGGTTATGCAGCTCCAGCCATAATATCTACAATATAATGAGCGCTAGACAAAAAAATCTTCACTTTCTTATCTGAGAATCACTTTTTTGGTGTTGATGACATGACCACAACACTTCTCTGATCGGTCATGCTGAAAGTGATACAAATAACCTGTTTTTACAACACGCACTCTTTCCTACTGATCTGAACATCCTGTACCAAACAATTCAAGATGAATGCACCTACTGTTTCACCCATAATGTATATAATTTCCATACCTTTCTGTGAGAGCTGACCATTTCAGATGAGTTTCTTCTACCTCTGTTCTCCATTTGCATTGCTAAACTTTCATATTCAATGTATACATATGGTTTGACATTTTGCTCTCCACCCATAAGGAAAACAAATACACTGTTTACAGCACTGGAATAAAGTATAGGGACAAGTAAGGACACCATTAATGAACAGATGGTAAATTGATCATCATGAGACTCTACAGTTTGCTTTGACCTGCACTAAGAAGCCTTTTTACTTGCTGTGTGCCGGGTCACATTACCTTTATTCACTACAAAGTGCTTCATTTGCATTCTTGACACGTAATAAAAAGCTGCACATGTTTTGCAAAATGTTAGCAATGCTGGCAGAATAATGATGCTCAAATAATGTGTGACATGAACATTTTTGTATACAAAAATGATCCATCTCAGTATTCCCTGAATAAAAGTATCAGTGAGAGAATTTGAGTTACTTATGAGATCAAAGAGCAGCAGGAAAACAAGATGCAGAGGGGAGGCGTGTGAGTGTGTGTGTGGCAAGTCTTGGGGGGGAGACACAGTGTAATTTAAATGATTTGGCAGAAAGAATGATATCTCACAAATTCAAATGACGATCACAGGCTTGTAAAGATATTTGAATTTCAAGAATTTTCTGAATTTGTTTGATGTTCTGATTTATTTGACTCTTAGTGAAAGTAGAACTTTGCTCTCACTCTTTCACGCTCAAGGCCCCAAAATCAAGTAGTTTATCATCTGCACCCAACCAACATACTGGCACTGTTGATAAAGGTTACCATTTTTGTTTCTGTGACCCCATACACCTACATAGCATTTTGCAATTTCCCTACTTTACATTCAGATATCTTAATCTTTCTGTCATCAAGTCCCATTGCATCTTATTTAAACGGGAAATACTTGATTTAATATTATGGACGCAGGTTTGTCTCAAAGTGTTGTTTCATTGTTAAGGGAGACTGATGACGGTTGCAACACTATCTCACAAACTATTCAAAAATACAGCTTTCATGTCTCCAGAACATTTTTCAATGCGTCTAACTGAGCTTGTACAGTATAATTGGAGGAATAAGTGAATAAATGTTGTAGTTGTCCCTTGTTGCAGCCATCCCCAGTCTACCCTACTCCAAAGTAAATCCTCTCCACAATGAATTGCAGAATACAGTAGATGTTACAGAATGAATTATACCAGTCATTATGCAGCAGAGAACATTTTCTTTGGTCTGTTCATCAAAGCTGTTGAAAAAAAAAATGACAATGCTAAAACAAAGCAATGCAGGCAATTCATACAGTCCGGGTTGCAGTTGAAGGCCCAAATTATTACTTTGTGCAAAAACAGCAGGTGCAGCTGTTTCCAATTGTGCAGCTGACTCATTGAGGCTTTCATGCAAATGAGGTAAGCATTGTCTTTTCATCTATTCCACCAGATGGGAGGATCAGGTTGAAGGAAAATAAACTTTTGGAGGTGTATTAAAATCAAGACATGCTTAATAAAATGCATAATGTGACATTCAATCAAAAGCTTTCCCCGTACCTCTTTTATATTTTCAGATATTCTGAGTAACAAGGATGCTTTGTTTTTATTATCTAAATATAGCAACACTTTTATGTTCGCTGGGTTCTGCGGATGGGTTTACAACATTTAGTGACAATGGAGAAAAAAATATGTATAAATAAATATGGAGCATTGATAACTCTAAATACAGTGTTTACTTAGGTCTGCAAAAAACAATTATTGTCATCATAAATGAATCTTCACTATTTTCTCAATTAATCAATTAATCACTTGGTGTGTATAATGTCAGAAAATATTTGAGTTGCCTTTCTAAAACCTAAAGAAAATGAGTTCACTACCATGACAAAGGTAAGTGGCAAATCCTCACATTAGAGCAGCTATAATCAGCAAATGTTTGGGATAAGTTTACAGTATTTAATATAAACATAAATAAATTAAAGATACTTGGGGGGACATGTCAGATTCTGTTTACAATGTGGTGAAAAACTGCACATCTGTGTGAGAAGAATAAAACAGAGACTGAATTTAAAATATTATTAATTGATTTTCTGAAAGGTGTTCAGTATTCTGGAGTAGCTAACAAGCCTCATGCTTTCTTGGCCCAGTAGCAGAAAGAAGATGAATTGTACACTGAATGCACAAAATCAGTCGGTTTAAGGTGTAGACACTGTTTTAAAAGCAAAATGATCTCTGTCCAGACAAGTGTTTTGGTACCATTACAGAAAAAATCCCCATCAATATTAACGCACTGAAATGCGCATGATGTTATAAAGAAGAAGCAGGCTGTAATGATGAGGCAGAGAAACGTGACTGCTGTTCGCAGTATCCTCCCAGATAATACTGTTTTTATTAAAATATTTTCAACAGCATGCGTCTTTGTCTCTCTTTTTCCATCATTACACTTCACACTGAATGTCTGTTTGTGTCTTTCTACATTTCTGTTTTTTTAATATTCATTCTGTCAATGTACAGACTCAAATACTCCACAGTATCATTACACATTCTCTGTGTTCATGCTTATAGCCACAAACTCATATGCTCTTTTAGTTAGGTTATTCTTTATACTGCATCTGAATTAGACAGTCACACAGTACTTGTACACTCAAAGGAAGTTTACCCTTTTCTGTACTCGTAGTCTGTGGATTTAGCTCGGGGTTGTTTTACTTCGATGTGTAGCCAATACAGTGTGTTAGGTAAAAGCTAGCCACAAAATCCTTCACTTTGGGCTCTGTACTCAGTGTTTTGATGTTGACTAGATGCAGGAAGTTGATACGATGAGTATGCACAGGGCTCATTTTGTTCTTGCTCCTTCTACATGTAGACAAAGTCTTTCACTTTGGCTGATTAGGCCAATAATTAGAACGTATTCTCACCATTCATCATCTTCCACAAAAAAGCCCCTCATGCAAATAAACAGGGTAATGTCCAGGAGATGACAGCACACACTGACGTCAAACAAAGGGGACAGTGGGACGACACCTTGGGAGGTATTTTCAAAAAGCTCAGTTTTAAGTAACCTAAAATGCTGTTTGTGTGTGGATGGAAGGCCATAGGCCATAGATAGAAAAATCTTATGTTTTTTAAAAATACCTTTGTAGGTGTTGACACGGCCTAACATTGATATTTTAGTCCAGCAAGTATGTGTCATCAGCACAGAAACAGATGTATCTGTTAGTGGAGATTTACTGTGTCATTTTCTTGCAATAATGCTGTACCAGTACAGTACATACCAGTACATATTTAGGGATGCTGGTATCGGTATTGGTGAATCCCTAATAATAACAATAAAACTCTATTTATATAGTATTTCTCTAAACAAAGTTACATAGTGCTTTATAGAAAAAAGAAGAAACCCAGCAACATGTTAAATATTCACATACATTTTTAAGAAGTTTTAAGAAGAGAAGTGGAAGATGCTAATGATGTAGCCTATCTAAGCTCAATAGGGAGGCGCGGTTATGTTAATCACCAGCCAGGATAACCAGCAGAACCCTATCCACCTATCTTAGGGAACAGAGGGGCTCAGTAAATCCTTGGTATAATTTGGAACAAGGCCCTTTAACACTTTAAGAGTGATCAGTAGACTTTTCAAATCAATATGGAACATAAGGAGCAGCCAGTGTAAGTTGGCGAGCACAGGAGTAATGTGTTAATATGTCTTAATGCCAGTTAAAATTGGGCACTGGCGTTCTGTAGCAGCTGCAGTCTGAGAAGGGAGCTCTGACTGAAACCAGCATAAAGTGCATTACAGAAGGGCATTAAAAGGCAAAAGGGCATTAAAAACTAAAAAAGGCAGTGGCAGCAATCATGGCAACAACCAGCCACACAGCACCCCGTCACTTCCCTGGGGGATTTCAGTAGATGTGAGTTGGACTGAAAGGTCTCACTTCCACCTGTAACCTCTGAACCGTCACTCATAAGCAAAATAGAAAACGGGTGAGAACACATTAGCTACTTTTGATGTACACGAGGGGACTGTGGTTTGGGGCACACAAACTGTACTATGTGGCATAGCTTGCATCAGGCCTGTGTACTGCATCCAATCAGGGCATCTCTCCCCCTCTCTCTCTCTCTCTCTCTCTCTCTCTCTCCCTACGAGCTCCATCTGTCACTGAGGCATGCCACTGTGTCCGTGACCCAGGCCATGTGGGTGAGCTTTGGTGAGACTGTTTTGAGTTCTCAGGCCCAAAGCCTTGGAGATAGCAGGAGTTGAAGACCTTGGCACAAGAACCCTAATGGCTGACAGAGAGCGAAGAAAAACAGATTCATGGGAAATCTCCATGTCATCTTGGATAGTTCACTCCCCAGACCTCCAGTGTAGTAATACAAAGCAGTCATTATTTAATGAATGAGACAACAGTGGATTGAAGTGAAGGGAGATATGGAAGGGAGACCTACAGTATGATATTTATACATATATTAGACTGATGGCTTGGTTGTCATTAAGGTATTCAGACATTCTGCAAGACTGATTGCAAAAAAATCTGTTGACAATTTAGCCTCTGGGGGCAACAACCAATGTTTCTGGACTTCCGGAGTAGCCAGAGGATATATGGAAAATGGATATTTGATCCAAGAGTTCCTCTTCCATGTAGCAGCCATACATAGCCAACATAGTAACTGACCAAAAAAAGGAAAGCAGCACTGAAAGAACCTCTGATGTTCTTAAGAGCCCTCTGGTGGTTTCCCTCTAAGTTCAATTATATCGCCAAACAAAACCATATAAAACATATTAGAATACTGGAAGATTCTGCAAAACCCCAGATTACGTTCAATGTCAACTTTGATCATGTCAGATTTTTTTTATTTTATTTTTCATTCTATCTATCTAATGTATTGAAAATATTTTTTGAGGTATTGTTAGGATTAGGAAAATAAAACACTTGGTTAAGGTCAGAGAAAGATCATATTGTTAATGAAAAACAATGTAAGATTTTTCACTGACTGATGGCGCTGAAAGTAATTTGCGAGGTTTGCAATCACACAGTTTACATGTATAATTGTCAGGAGTATACAGACGATGTTCAATAACAGTTTTCATCATTCGCTTTGGCTCATTTTTGAATGACAATAAGTTTTTTCAAAACCTTAAGTTCAAATCTCTGAAAAGTTCAAATACAAACAAACAAACAGGAGATTTTACAATTCCAGATTTGACTGCCATGGCTCAAAAAACAAAAAAATCTGTAAATGTTTTGACCAGTACAGCTTACACAATGATGAAAAAAAAAAAAAAAAAAAAACTTTTCATTTTGGTGGCAATGACCAATTCATTGACACAATATCTCAGTTTTGGAACATGAATGAAAAGTTTTGGGTAAGTACAGTACAGTTTAGACATAACTGAGGAAGGACTGTAAAGATGAATATATCTATACAACATTCAAACATGCTAAACGACTTGCAATGGCATCAACTGAATATAAGTATTACTAGAAGCAATCACAAACAGCACGGAAAGCAAATCCCTCTCTCTATAGTGTCCAGACAGCCTCAGGTGCAGATTCAGGCCACACCAAAGCAATACCCACAGCTATAGGCATTTAATGATACCATACTTTGAAGAGTGAATAGGGGATTTACACATGAGCACAAAGTGAGTTTCATTTCATGTGCATATTTCAGTCATTCTGTTGTGCTTACCTTGTGTAGAACATTCAATACATATATAGTAAAGTAATTTGTGTATTTTTTAAAATTTTGACAAGTATGTTTTATTTTCCCTAATATGCCAAAATGAGCCCCTACAACCAACGTATGTTTCACACTGTGAAACTTGTTTACCAGCACAACCCTAATGTTTATCTATCGGCAATTCATCTGCAGTCGGAGGAAAGCCCTGAATTTGCTTGTCAGGTTTGGATGCCCATAGGAAGACTTTGATAAGCTGTTCCACGCAGTAATGCTGAATCAACAGCAGCTAAAGTATAACTTCAGGCTCCCTGAATTGGTAATCATGAAGCTGTAACAAGACCTCAGTTTGATCTTGTAGCGCCTTATAGAAGAGCACACTGTCCCCTTGTGTGTTCAGTCCTATTAAACTGCAGCTTTAGATTTTAGGTTTGGCCTGGAGTTAACAAGAAATCACAGCAGGGGTTTAGACCACCATCTACTTCTTCTGTGATCTTGACTTCCCTATTTAAGGGTTTCAGTAGTTTGTGGTAAAAATGTGTTGTATACCAAAACCTCTGTGTTGTAGAAAAATAATGACATTAGAAGACTACAGTGAGGAGAGGCTAAAAAGCAATCAAATTGTTATGACTTTGATTTGCCCAGAGGGAAAAAAATCCTTCTCTCTTTATGAGTTTCTCAAGCAAGACAATTTTTTACATCTTACCAGACATAATTATACAAGTATGGTTTTAAACAAGAATAATGCATGTGCAAATTTTTAGTTTAGATTTTGTTCCAAATTAATTCCACCCTTATAGTCCCACAACACAACTCCTATGTTTTTTGCAACCATTCATTGACCTCATCCTATCACACTTGCAGTTAGAATTATTTTTGAGGTTTTTTTTGTTGCTATCTTTGAAGTTGATTGTAGATTATAATTTATGCCTCCATGTGCCATATATAAATTCTTTTGTCTGCAATTTACTGCCTAATAATAGAATACATTAGGTAATATCCAAAGGGGTGTACGTAAGACTATCGTTGTAATGTCATAACCATGTCACAGTGCCCGTCTGTATAAATGTTAATGATTTTTGTCATTAAGGGTCTTTTAGTAAATTGTGTAATTTTTAATGCAAAGTTGACATTGTTTGGGATGTCTTTGTTATGACAACTTGCCTTTAATTAAACCAATAATGTTTTTGTTATGGCAACTTGACACTGACCAAGACAAAAATGTCTTTGGCTATGACAAGTTGACTTTAATAAAGACAATAATGTCCTTGTTATGACAAGTTGACATTAGCCATGACAAAATATCTTTGTTGTTACAACTTGACATGATCAAACTTAAAGAAGCTTTATGTTTTAAATTACATTAAACTGCTGTATGTGGTTGGTTTAAAAACTGGCTGCCATGAAACAATTATAAGTGTGTCATGAATATTTTCCTTGACCTCAAGTAAATAGGTACTTTTTGGTCTTGTCATTAAGATGTCTTATTACACTGTCATATACTTTTGTAATGGTGTCATAAATTATTTGTTTGACTTCAAGTAAACCGTTTAACTTTGGTGTCAAACTGGCTTTATAACATTTAATGACATCTTTATGACATTTATAAGTCCAGAATGTACCACTTTACTTGAGGTCAAGGAAAAACTTAATGACACATTTGTAATAGTCTCATGATTGCCAGCGTCACAACCAGCCACATATGACAGTGTGATGTAATGTTAAAACATAAAGCTAAACAATCTCTTCAGGACTGATAATGTCAAGTTGTCATAACTCCTTCATGATCATGACAGGTGTCATGACATGGTTATAACAGTCTTATACACACACTTTTAAATACAGTTTAGTGATACATTATTCATTATTTGGTGGTGTACATGTGACATCCATATTTAGTTTGATCACTGCTTTATTGTTAAAGGGTTTGACTTATGTTGTTATGCACTGTATTGCTGTAGAAATACAGCCCATCATGTTAGCTTTTATCTGAGACTTTTGATCATTAAAGTGCCACAAATAGAAATTAAGGCCCTGAGCTTGCAGTCTTACAGGGCTGGCAATTCATTCGATGGTCAGCATATTCCTTACCACATCTCACAGGTCACTGACCTCACTTTCCTTAAAGCAAATGCAAACTTTCTCTGTGAAGATCTATGAGCAAAAGGTCCCGTCTGTGCTCTCAGGTGAAGAATTGCAAGAGGTTATTTTGGGATCACTTTGCTCTTTTAAATGTACAGTTGCCTGCTGCTTTATTGTGTCTGGGAGATTTACTCCTGAGCTGTGTCTTGTGTGTGTGAACAATCAATGAGAAAATAACCTGTGTAAAGCAGGTTGGCAGGGTTATATTGGAGGGCAACTGACAATGAGTGCAGTGTTTTCATTTATAGTTGAAGGAGACAAATTTGAATGCAAATTAGTCACATTTGACACTTGGGGTTGTGAGAGAAATAATATATCATTAATCAATACACAGGTTAAGTTAATATTCCTCGTGCTGTAATCCAGGGTGAGTAATGCACCAGTCAAGTTCAGAGTTTATTTGAATTTAATGCAAACATGCAAATAAGAACAAAACCAAAGACACAGATATGTCATAATAAACTGACCACTTTTCTTAATTTCTTCCAGTGTGCTGCTGAGAGGGCACATGATTTACCGCGCTAATGACCACCACTCCTCTGTCCTCTTTGCATTTAAAATACCACCGCTCAGACCTCCAAACAATGTCACAGTGTCTTTTTCTACTTTCTTCCACTTTCACTTTCACAGTTATTGAAATTGCACTTCTTCTTTAGAGTCTGTCCGGCCATTATGTGACTTGCTAAATCTGCTTTTGTGCGAGTTGCTAAATTATTAATATCAAAATGCATATGGCTATAAATGGTTTGTTGTCTTAAAGTTTACTGCAAGACATACTATGTAACATGGATGTAAACTTGGGTGTGTCATCCCTCTGTGCTGCTATAGTGGTACACAATAAAGTCAAGCAAGAATCAAGCCCTTGAAACAGTTGTACTTAAATGTTTGGAAAATAATCTGGCAGCAATTTTGCAAAGAGAGCTTGAGGTGCCGTTCAGTATTTGTAGTATGCCAAAATAGCATTAACATATGTGCAGTGGTTTGTCAGTAGATGTGGGTCATAGTTGAAGTCATAATGTGAGAGGTTTGCCCTAAATTTGTGACACCTTCAGACTTTTATTCCAGGCTATCTGTGGTTGCAAGACCATGTGAACAGCTGTCTTCAAACCTCTCTCACAGTGCACAGTGGTCATCTTTCACCTGGAGCAGTCCAACCCACATTAACATGGTTAAAAAGGCAAAAATCATTTGTGTTGACTTTTGAGGAAAAAAATGCTACACAGTGAGTTTATCATTTTCTCAAGTTGAGGATCCCACTCTCTGCTCTCTTCGAAATCACTGACCCTGCCATGTCTGAAATGATTGTTTACAGTTATTTTTATCTTCCCAGATATAAGATGTCTTACATTATAAGGGGGCCCCTTCTTGCACCTGCACTTCACTTCACCCTGCTCCATCAGACTGCCTGTCTTGGGTTCTATTTCTGTTCTGGTGGTGGTAGGTAGGTGCTGCACACCTGACTGCTAGATCCATAGAGTCTGTCTGTCATTTGTACATCATATAAGTCTGAGTTTGGCACACCTACATTTTGTGAGGCTAAATATATACGGATCACATCAGAATTCTTCCAGCTACACTAAAAGGACAATATGGGATTCTTCTCTGGCGTTCTGTTTGTCATTCATAGACATTTGAATTTTGTAACCTTTGTTAACATTTGATCCGATTTTGTTTTTCATGTTACTGTAATATGTGAGGTAATATGTGCAGACAGTTGCTAGTTTATTAAACCCACTCTCTCTCAAACTCATGCAGTCTAATGCAGCAGCACTGCATCAAATCATCCCTTCATGTAAGATAATAAGTTTTGGGAGTAAACACGTTACAACGTATGTATGTATATCCCTCACCAATGGTCACTGCATATCTATTCAGTTTATGTCAAAAATACCAAAGAAAAAAAGATCCATTTAATTGCATATTTTTTTGTAGTTAATTTATAGCTTTTATAGTTTATGGAGAATAAGAATAGAATTTTGATAGAGATCTCGGCTGACAATTTTACCTATTAAAAAAATAAGAAAGAAAACCATGACAGAGATGAGTTTGCCTTTTAGTAGGCATATAAAGCAAATGTCACCATTTTAAAATGAAATTCGTGTTTGAACACATGCTTCTAAAGTGTCAGTCGGAATAAGAGATAAAACAAGATGTACCTTTTTTGATCCCCTGTAGGGAAAATTCAATTTGACACAGTAACACAAGGGAATGACATTGCAGTGCAAGAGAAAATGTAGTAAAAGATAAAATAAAAACAGAAGGAAATATGACAAAATAGGAAAAACTATATACAACAAATAGATCTGCCTGTTCTCTGCCATGGACAGATTTTGTCAAAATTGTCTCTATTTGTGTCCCTGTCGTCATTTTGTGTCTCTCTGTGGTACTTTGTCTTCCCTTCGTGTTTTTTTTTTTCTACTTTTGGTCATTTTGAGCCTCTTTATAGTTGTATGACTGAATTTGCAAAGAAATGTTAACATTCATTTCAAACAGACGAGGCCCTCTGACACCTCTGGGCCCATCCATGTTCTCCACCCTCTCCATTGGGCCCCAGTGCAACGACCCTGCCTGCACTGTCTATATTTACACCTCTGGGTGTCAGTAGGGAAACCACCACTTGGATTAATAAAGGGCATAATTACTAGTGTGAAAATATAGAATGTGAAAAATGTCCTGAGTTGTATGCATAAATTGAACTGGAACTTTCAACCTATAAGAAGGGAAGGGATAAAGCCAGGAGCTCTACCTTACAGGGGTGCAGGAAATAGTCTATCCAACCTCCCCTGGAAGTGATGAATTAATATGCTCTTAGTTTTATTCAGTGTCAGTCCAGTTTATTCCTATTTTATCCAGCAGCCTTTACAAGAAACTGTAGCAGTTTTATTAGTCATCTCATCTTCGTATGACATCCTCACCACCAGCTACTTAGATGTGTTAGTAATTACTGCCTCATAGTGAAAGCTAAGTGTGAAATAGTGCACCCTGCCCCACTCTGCAGTATGCTGCCGAGCTGTGGTAAACTGTGTTGTGTTAAAGCCCGTCCAAATATCTTTCAAGTATGTTCTAACAGCAATAAGTGCCACTTGAACCCTACAGGAATAAAAAAGAAGCTTCTGGTGCATCATCAGGTACAAAGACACATTCATTAACAAGGTCCAGAAATGCCACACGAACATCACTTACGTAGCTGTGAACTTCTTGGCCCTTAGAAAATGCACACTGCTTTGTCAACACGGACGTCAAATCAAACCTCAGGCTGTTATTAAGATATTCTGACGTGAAAAAATCATAACAAATAGTTTAAGCTCCTTTCTACCCTGATAAATATTTGGATATGTTTTACCTCTCAGTTTCCTTCATGATAGATCCCCTAAAAGAAAAATGTTGTTTCACCTGATTCTGAATAAGCATCTACTGAGGTTCACTGTTTGATCATTGTGCTTTAAAAAAAAAGGCATAAGCACTCATAGTGGAGAGAATCACACCAGCAGAGTTTAGAGCGTTCTAAAGTGCATTATATCCACAGGAAGAGGCCCTGCTTAGACATGAAATTGACTCCTGCTGTTTGCAACTTCTTCCACTCAGCTGGAGTCCTTCAATCTAAAGAGCCTGGGGTTTCCAAAGCCCTCTCTCCCTCTACTGTTGGAACTGCATCCCAAACAAACAGCAGTGCTGCCCCAAGAACAGTGATGCCAGCAAAAATGCAAAATGTATTCAAAACAGCAGCTATTTGCATCAGCTTTTGAAGTAAATTCAACATGATGGTGTACAAAATATATATTTTTATTTAATAAATGCACGAAATACAACACAGCAATTTACATTTACATCAAAAGCTGAGGTTTTTCCTGTACTTTCCAAAAGCTGTTAGCATTAAGCTAGTGGTTACTAAACGTCCAGCCTGCTGATGAAAACTCTAGTGTGCTAAATGATCACTTTCACATCATGAATGCAGCCATTTCAACATGGCTTAATCAATAATTAACCATGCAACTTTGCTTTTGATTCAGTTTAACATCAATAAACACAGAATTGGATAAGATGTTACTTTTACCAGAACACATTTCAGAAGCCAGTCCAGTTGAATCAGCTGGTCCTTCGGTGTGGAATAAGCAGCTACAGTGTGGATGTAAATGCAAACAAATAAATGCCACAGTACATGGATTTATTCCATGAATGACATGCTGACACTAAACTGCATTGCTGGCTGAAAAGGTCGAACAACAGAATGTCTAAATGATGTGAAATAATAAGGTTTATTGAAAGCCTGATTTAAATTAAATTGCTGTTGAATAATACCAGCAGTGTAGGAAGGATGTCTGATTTTTAATATTTCATGAAAGGCTATGTCTAAACTGAAATGCTGTTTAATAATGCCAATAATGTAGGAATAATGTCTATTTCAATGTTTGCGTTGGTTACTAAATGTCCAGCCTGCTTCTGAAATCTCAGAAGTCCTAAATGATCACTTTGACATTATGGATGCAGCCATTTCAGCATGGCTTTATCAATAATTCATAGTGCAGCCTTGCTTTTGATTCAGGTTAGCATCAATCAACATAAAGTTGACTAAAATGGACATTTAACCAGAACACATTTTAGTGTCCGATCCAGTTGAGTCAGCTGATTCTTTAGTGAGGGATAAACTGCTACAGTATGTAAGTATGTAAATGTAAACAAATAAATGTCACAGTACACACAATTTATTCTGTGAAGAATCTTGAGCACAGTCACTGGAAATAACCTCACTGCAAAACTTAGTTGTTGCTATTAGCAACGTGGTAGTGCTATTTAAGAAATTTATATGAGGAAATAGTTCACTTTAATAAGCATTCACCCTGTATTACAACGAGCTATTGAGAGAAAATGGAGACAAGCATTGTTAATATGCCTCTCAGAACAGAACCTCAAACAGAATTTAATCTTCTGCCATGCAGAATCCATTAACCACTGTTTCAAATTTCACATTTCAAAGATGGGGTTGTGTGAGTTTTTATTTTTGATCAGTTCCCCCATTTTGTCCTTTTAAACTGGTCATGGATTGCTTTTCAACTTCTTCACTCAAATCTGATGCTTTCTATTTGAAATGAACAATACACAAGTGGTTGTTTTAGAAATAAAAACTAATTTCTGTTTGAGTAGCAGAAGAGCATTGGAACATTTTAATTTGATGATGATGATTGATCAAGTTTTCACACAAACAGCTACAAATTTAGGGCCAAACGGGAAGAGAAGTACATCAATATTTGTGTTTTTTCTAATATATATAATGCTAAACCAAACATATCATTGTAAAAACATATTTTTTTTATTGTCATTGCTTTAGTTGAACATTCACTTGGGTGTCTCTGTCGAATCTATTTTTATCCATTATAGTATCCACATATATCATCATAATAACTCTCAACTCAAATCATTTAAAAACCCTCAAAGGCATCATAAAAGCTACAGTACAATACTAAGTGGAGACATTATACTTTCTGCACTCACACTGATCTTTGAGAGCTCTACCCAATAAATTAATTTATTCATGCCATTTGTTTGCATCTGTCCCTGAGTTTGTTTCACATCATTTTTCAACTTCAGCGCCGCTTTGTGTTTTTCCTCTCTTTTCATTTTTGTGAGCTCTGCTGCTTTTTGCAATTAAGACGCAACACAATCAGTCAGTCACTGTCAGCTCAGAACAGGAAAAGCAGAGAGACTCGGGATGAAAAAATGGGTTAGTGCTGCATCATGTATTTGTTGTATATCGCTGTGAAAACACTCTGGAATTTTAAAAAACAAAGATTTGTTTTTTCTTGGATCACCACTTGTGCAGAGGTCAACAACCCCACTGGCAAAGTAAGCGAGACTGACTGAGTTACAAAATAAAAAAAAGGAATTGTATAATTATATTCAACCCAGATGGATGTGTGAAGAAGACTCTGCAAAATATGTGTTATGCTCTCTAACCTTTTTTTTTTGCCTCTGGTAGAGGATGTAACCCTTCTCGTACTGAGATGCACCAACAAGCTTTTCACAACTTACACACCACATTTGACCAAGAGTTCAAAATGAACTATGAAGATAAAAAAGAACAAGACTAGACTAAGTGAACAATTCTTCACAGACTCATATAAGCAAGAAAGCTTGCAATAACGAAAGATTTAATTCTACCAGACACTTCAAACTCAGTAACTGAGATATTTAAATAGACAAACATGCCACAAGTGCAGCAAGAGCATCGCCAATAAATATTTTCAGTTTGTGTCTGGCTATGAGATTCCTTTAGTTAAAGGCGCACAGGTTAAAAAGTGTGCGTCTGAACAGATGCAGTTGCCCAGCTGCTTATTTCAGTGAATGTTTTTCCCATCTCTGTTCTTGCAGGGCTTAATGCCATTGATCTAAAATCTAGAATACATAAGCATATCTAAAGCAAGCTTTAATTTTTGGAAGATTCGAAGATGGAAAGATGTGAATAGAAAAATATTGCATGTGCAAGGATCTTGAAAGCATGTCATTTTCACGACTCACAATAAAATCCACAGTAAAGGTAAATTAAGTTTCATCATAAGACAATTCATGTTGCTGTAATAATCAGGTAACAGCTGATTTTGTATTTGGTGTAACTGTTTGGAAACATGCTCTGTATATGTTTGATATTTCTCTTTAATGTATTATTTATTACCAAAGTATTCCTTTCATATGAAAAAAAAGCTAATCTTTTGCTACTTCCCTGCCTGCGAGTCATAAAGATTTTGGAATTCTAGATGCTTGGTTAAATGTAAAGTCTATTTTGCACTTAATTATAACATACATGGCATTCATATGAGTATTGGTGTATGTAATTGCTCAGGCTGAACATATATTCATGTGGGAAATTTGTAGGCTTTTGCTTAAATCATCATACCGAAAGCATGATTTGAATTTTCATCACCATGCACGGTACTCATAGTATCTTTGCAAGAGACATTGACTGGGCTAGCTGTAAGGCAGAAGCAGCTGTGTTTTATAATGCAGTTTGCATTCTCTGTTCCCCATTAAATCCATTCCTCGGGACAGACTTCAACTCGTGACCCCTCTATTAGCCCTCGTGCACCCGGCCTGGTGATTAGAGGAACATTAGGAAATTAAAGGCAAATTGCATTACCAGAGAAACAGACGGAGGTGCTGCTGAGGACCCAACATGCAAGGAACCTGCTGATGCTCAGACTTTCCATCCTTTCATCAGCCAGTGTATGATGCTAAATGTCACCCCCAGGTAGCAATTTCTCAGGTGGCACATTCTGATAAAGGATAAGGCCTATTAGCTGTGCCAGAGTGTTTTAATCTTGAAGTTTGGTTAGGTGTGCGGAATGAGCGTGATGTTATTTCAACCCTCAAACTACTCAAGCATATTAATTAGATGTGAACAACTTTACAACACACAGAAACTGTGTTTAAACACACTCTGGGGTTTTTGAGGAAATATGTTCCTCAACTGTAACTATTTTAAGCAGATAAAAATGTGATGATGCAGCTGAAGAAAATGTAAGAGAATGGATAAATTTGTTCACCCAGTGTGGAAAAACATGTTGTAAGCACTTTGGCAACAGCTTTAGTTTTTAACCACCTTCTTATTCTTATTCTTATTATATTGGGTAACATCCAGACTTTAGAAGATATTCTTCAGGTTATTGGGGTAGATGAGACAAAATATGAAGATGCATGTATAAAATGATTAGTCTCATGTCCTCTCCACATGAGAGAGTTTTTCTTCTTAAAATGTTATTCATGTTAGGACATGGTTGCTGAAAGCATATTAAAATACTGAGAACTATGATTGAATGAATTTTGAAGTTATATATTTAGTGATTTGTTTTTGTTTTTTTTCAATCATTCAGAATAGCTGGGTGGTTAATAAGACATGTTTCTGTGGTGTGACAAACTCAGAACACACATTTATTGTTGCTTTACAAGATCTTTAAGGTGCATTTAGTGTTCCTGAATATATAGAAACACATCACATCGTTGTTCAGGTTTAGTTATTTAATTTACAGAACCATGCTGGAGTTTCACAGGAAAGCAGCGTTGCAGAATCTCCCAAACAGCTGAAGTGAATGGTGACCAGCAGGCTATACTACGAAGCAGGATTTGTGGTTAATGGATTAATTTCAGGATTAACTCTGGGTTTTCGGTACTATGACAGTGGTTGACTTCTTACCGAGGTAACTCGCCATGGTAACTTATACTGAACACCTAACCTGCTTCAAAGCGGGCTATGTTGAAGATGAGAGCGTAATATAGACAAAGCATCGCCTGCTGACCAATCAGGTCACTTTATTAAATGACACTGGGCATCACCAAGATCCTGTGGAGCTTCATGCACAGTGCGCAGATGAGGGAAGTGTTATTTCATTTTGCTTTTACATTACAATTTCATCCTACAACAATGACTGATTGAAGCACTAAAACCTTATTCTTGATGTGCTAAAAAACATATGAAAGTCAGCCTGCTGACAGCTTTGAATTCCGTTTTTATTTTTACTTTTTATTTGCACCAAGTCTGTTATATAGTGCACTGTGACTAACTAGTGTGTTAAGAATATTGGCTTGCGCAGTTACATAATTTAATACGTTTGATCATCTCTCTGCAGATCAGATGACAGACAGATGATCATCAAAGGTATTAAATGGTCTATTTCTCTCCAAACTCAGTTTGACACAGCTGAGTGCTGCTGAATAAATAAGACTAAAACTGTCTCAAAAATACACATAAGCAGCACATTCATTTAACGGACTGGACAAATGTAATTATAGTCAGATCTGCTATTAATGATGAAGCAGTGATATTTTAAGGCTCTGTGTCCACAGCGTTGGAGCTGAAAACATCAGGCACCCTCCTGAAAACACCCAGGTGTGAGTGCATGAGAGGCTTTGGAGACGCAGTGAGAAGATTATTAATTTACACATCAAACTGTTTTTAATGAGTGATTCATGTTGTGTGTTATAAATACACTGTGTGTATATTTGGTTTGTTGTTTTCTATGATTTTAACTCACATTAAGTTCATTTGAGTATCCTGAAAAGTGCACAATAGAATAAATATATTATCATTATTACTATTCACACAGTCTGTGATTTAAAAAGAAAATGCTGGCTGTCCTTCCTGTAGCAGCTGCAGGAGTGTTTCTTTCAGTCTGGATTATGATTGTTATGATCGCCTTCAATATTATTTGTCTAATATTATAGTTTGCTCTTTAATACAAAATTCGTGGTTGATGTGATTTTTTGATTCATTACAGCAAATATATTATATTTATTTCTCCTTTAAGAAAAGCCTTTTGCTTCAGTGGTGAGTGGTTTTGGTTAATAAGAAAAATAAGTACAACTGTGATCATTGAAACAATAAGACATAATATACTGTGTCCAATTTATTTGACCCGAAATCTTTAGACTACATTTTAACCGCTAACATAAATTAGGAAATAAAAGCACCTACAAGTTTAGCCTACATAATTTATTCCCAATTTTCTTCCCTGATTGTCCATTCCCCATCTGAGACACATTAATATTTTAAATGTTGCCCCAGTAGAGATAGGGCTCATTGCTCATCATGGGATGACACAGGCATGGTCATGAAAGGTGGCCTTTGAGCTACTGAGGTAAGGGCCTGTAATCACATGCACCCATACTGAACGAGAAGATGCCTTTTATAAATGATTTAACATGGGCGTACCCATGGCAAGGTTTAATTAATCCAAAGAAAATATCCCCATCTAGCTATTATACTGCATGTAGGCGATTTCTTTGCCTGAGTCTGCTCTTCAAAATGGTGTTACTGCTTAGTTTCCTCCTCTGACTCACAGGGAACAGAATATCTTAAGTTATATAGTTCTGTGCTTTTATATTTCACAGAAACTAATAAATATGTATTTTTTGTACTCTCACTCTTGGCCGGTGCTCAGTGCCTGGAGATATGGGAGTTGTGCTGGTGCTTTGACAGCGTGACAGGTTTAGTGCTGGAGGATTGTCAGATGTCTCTCTTGCCAAATATTGTCCTCTGTATCTACTCGCAGATTTCCCCCGAGCCCACGTCTTCACAAATACCAGGCTCACACAAGAGCACCACCAAGGTGACATTTGTAAACAAATGCCAGGGATTAATGTAATTATAGGTTCCATTGTTATATATCTATGTATATCTATATTTATATATCACAAGCTGTCATCATTTAAATAGCTTGAATGAAGGTTAAACCACGGCTAACAGTATTTGTAATAAGCTGTTTACTATAAATATATTCAGACTTCCATTAACATGCAACAAGACGTAGCCTGATTATTAAGTGATGACACCACATCCACATTACTTCACAAGAGTAGACTTTTCCTTCCAGCAACCTTATTCTAATCTTTCTCTCAAGTTGCTATAAAATTACTCCCTATTCTTTTTTTTTTTTCTTTTCTTCTCAGTTGCAGATTGGGCCTTTCCCAACCAGTTATAGGCGACATGTTTTATTTGGGAAAGGATTTTTGCTCTGGAAGCCCCTCTTGATGCAACTCTCCCCATTTATCCAGGCTTGGGACCGACAATTTGGGAATGAAATTTGGGAATGCACTGACACGTGTAGTAGCTGGGGAACAAACTGGCGTACGGTGTCTTGCCCACGGACATGTCAGTATGTGGCTAGGGGAAGACGAGGATCCCAACCCTGTGATCTGCAGATGAACAGTTCTACCACCTGACCCACAACCACCCCACTTAATGAAATAATGAAAATGTAATGTATTTTGGCCACTTGAAGAGCTCATAGCAAACTATCACATTAGATCAGTAAACAGTGACCTATCTGAAAGACAAAGAGCATCATTAGCATTCATTTGCATTCCTGTTTCTGATCACATGACAAATGTAAGTCCAATGTTTTTCTGACTTTTAGCTGCTTTTTAGTCTTGACTAAAGTCTGAAGTTTTGCTGTATGTTCAAATTTCTCAACAAGCCTTGTCTGTCTACTGTTTGATGTTGAGCAGCTACTTTGCAGTTATACAGTTAGAGCTTATTTTCTGAAATCTGATGAGTGTTATGACTGTACTATCTGACTGTTGGCTGTGTCCCTCTCTTTTACTTTGCTCTCTTACTGTCCAGCCGCAATAATCCAGACAAGGGAAAATAAAATTGATAAAAATGTTGACGTCCTTAGGTGATTGTCTCGTGCTCAAAGCAATGAGCTTAATGATTAGCAGGGTGGTGCAGGGAGTTGTTTGCCCCAGGTTTTGCTTCTCAGGCCGCATTCAGGGTGCCCTACTTTAGTGGCAAAGTTTGTTGGGGTTGTATGCGAGGAATACCTACACAAACTACTCAGGGCTGAAAAAAATGTCCTGTCAGCTTCCTTTTTGGGTTAAAATGCATTAAATCCAGCAACAGGGGATCTGTGACCCCTCAGGGGCCCTCAGAGTTACTGCCCACGAATCCCTCTGCAATCATGTGAACTGCCTAAAGAAGGCTACGAAATCCCTACGCCACACCTACCCATAATGATGAACTAGTTAACTTAATTATTGAAACATATTGGGCAGCTATATTACTATCCCACCATCTGCTATGTATAACAGACCATTCCTATGAAGAACAGACCATTGCTATGGATGCAGCTCTAATCATAGACTCTGGAAGATCAATAAAATTATTTTCAAATCCATAAAATCAAAGATAATGGGGGATGGCATTTGTTTGTCATACTACCATTTTAATGGAAGCAACAATAGCCAATTTTATCACAATTTGTTATTTGCTCGATTTTTTAAAATTTCATTGTTCCCATAAAACCAAATTCATGAACTAAAACATCGGAGCTGCAGAGGCTGTTTATTTGTCATTATAAGCAATTCTGCATTATACACAGTCATATTTTAAAGTAAACATATTGATTAGTGAAGGTTTAAGGTCAACAAAATGGCTGTTTGCACAGTCTTGAGTACAGGACGTTAATGTAGTCACTGTATATATAGCAGGAATAAATTATTCTCCACATGTGCAGTTATTATCCACTGTGAACAATATGAACAATAAGCCTCAAATATCAGTGAGCATAAAACCTCATATTTGAAAAACAAAGTGCATGTTCCCACTGTGTGTGCATGCTTTGGTGACTCCAGTGCATTTAGAGGGATCTTGATGTATATGATTCCAAGCATAATGCAGTTGTGCACAATAGGGAGTATTATTCAAGTGGATGTTCCATATTTATCTCAGCATCTTAGGTGACAACAGTAGGGATTTTGTGTTTCATTTCCATAAAACGAAAGGCAAGGAAATGGAAAAAAAAAACAAGTGGAAAGAGGTATTGTATTAAAAGGGGAAGAGAAGGTGGATTGAAGTTGAGAATGTGATTATAATTACGTATCAAGGTATCAAGGTAATTTATTATCATCATACAACACAGGGTCGCACAAAGAAATTAGTTTAGTTCATTCTTGCTACGCGCACATGCAGTGCAGATAATTAAATACTTTCAGAACAGATAAGTATAAAAATATAAAACAAAATAAAATAAAGCAATACATATGCACATATACTCCCAGGAAAGAATTCTCTGGTGCAATATAGTGCAGTTTTGAATTTGCATCAGGTTAAATGTACGTCTGTCAACCTCTGATCCTCAAATGCAGCAGCTTGATCCAGGATGTGGTGGAGCAGCTCTCCCTGTGTGGGCACAACACTCTCTGGTTTCCTGTTGCATGGCCAGCCCGAGTCCCATTTTGTCTGTTTCATTTTCCTGACTGGACATTAGACAGGAGCTGCCTTAAGTTAGAGTGGGGTGAACATGGCCCTTGTCCCCGATCTCTTCCTCCCCTCCTGGGCTGATCTATGGTGGTGCATCCTGCTAATCTGGATAGGTGTTGAAAGACTGCATATCGTTGATTGTTTAAGTTTTGCTGCTCTTTAATCCGAACCTCCAGTTCCAACTTTCAAATGCCTATGGGTGTATTTTTGTACCAGGTTTTGTTTGTTCAGCAATACAGCTGAAAAAAATAACAGATTAAAGGAGAAAAGTTGTGAAATTTACAGGAGCTACTGAGAAAATTAGACTTGGGATATGAGAACCTGTATATTCAACCTTATTTCAGGTCTAGAGTGCATTAAAATACATTAAATCCACATCTGCTCCTGTAATCCATATGAGAACAAATAAAAGAATGCTGCATTAAATAGAAGCAGTCAGAACGGTAACTTGGCTTATTTTACACTCTGGAATATATTTGTCATATTTGAGCGAAACAGATTGTCTCCCACAGCTACAAGAAAAGCTCATAACTTGTGAAGTAAAAGAGGAAGTCATTCTATATCATAGCAGTTATGGAAGATACAGACTCAAACTCCCACTTCAAATGTGGTACTTACCTCTCCAAAAGCTCCCATTGACGGACCATCAACTGAGAGTAACATTGCCATTTTGTCACACTCTGTTCGTTACTAAATAATCACTCTGCTTTGATGCAACGCAGAAAGAGAACTGAAGCAAGACATATTTTGAAAGCAGCAATTTATATCCATCTTTTGAACTTTGAAAGGCACACTGAGATTTTTTTTTTCTTTTGTTTTCTCCGTTCTGATCCCCGTTCATCAACCCGTCTTTTTATAATCTCTGGTGAGCCCAGAAGGACAGGCTTTGATAATGATGATTGACCCAGTATGTGGGTTTCAAGCGGCCAAGTTCTCATAGATAATTCTTCCTCTCTTCCTCTGTTCATGACGAGGTAGCTGGCTCGTGGCAACTCAAATAGTGCCCAGAAATTTGATTGTGTTAACGCGATTGGGGTGAGGTCGGGGACTGCAAAGACCCATGGTAATCACCACACAGGGATAAGCGATGGCTTCAAAGTAAATCAAACTGAAAAGACCTCTTCTCTCCTTAACATGTCCCTGCCGTGATTTGAAGCCATTTTATGGGGTTTTAAGACACATCACAGGAGACGGTTTACTGCTCTCTTTCCATCTTCCTCTGTCTCTCTTGAGTCTTTCTTTTCCTTTTTCCGTGTTTGTCTGTGCATGTATGTGCGTCCTCACTCAGGTCGATCTGGGTCAGGAATTTTGGTAGTTAGACATTAACGTTTTCAGCATTTTTTCCAGGACATATTCTAGTGCATAGGCGCATGTATTAAAGTATTAAGTCTCTCTATCTCTCCCGGAGAACCATCTAATAGCCAATTTCATGCAAGAATGATGAAGACAAAAGTGGAGGGTTATTAGTGGAAAGGAGAATAGTTTGGTGTCACACCTCAGGGATCTTTGATAAGAAGTGAACAGGGATAACTATGGGCAGTTGCAGAACTGTAAGACAGAAGCAGGGGCTCCTTGTATATTGGTGATAAAGTAAACAAACCCACAACAAGGCAGAGGCATGTCTCTCAGATTAATACTTGCATGCCACACAAAGAAAAAAGGATTGACAGTCTTATTTGTGTTGGAGCTTACCCACGCAGAGCTATGGACCGGGTTGACATTTCAAATGTTTACATCAAAGCATAAAGCACCGTGCCTGCCTGGATGACTGGTACACCCATTAGCCTCTTTACATATGTCAACATTCCCAGGAAGAGCACACAGAACAAAGCAAAACACTGCTGAGGGTACTTAGAAAGGAGGTTCTTCTTCAAAGTAGACAAATGAAAGAAAAATAGAAGAGATAGCATTTAACAAGTGAGAGCCACTTAATAAAAGCTTTTCAATTTTCCACCTAGAAAACGTCTCCACTCCTCCTCCCCTACACCAAACTATTTGATGTCTGTCTGATACTGACAAAGCTATCTTTTGGACCACATTGTTACTTGGCACACAATGCATCTTAGCTGATCTGATCACAAGTGAAGAGCTCTGAATAAATTTGTGATTGCACCCCAAAAGGTAGTGAGCGTGCACTGGGAGAAATATGTATGTAGTTTATTGTCGAACCGTGTTCCCATCACAAGGGGAGGGCTTTTTATGACAGGAAGAACCTTAGGCTAGTAAAGATAATTCTGGTGACAAATGTGCATTCAAATACACAGCAAACACAAAAAGTTTGTTTCACTGGCATTGCAAGACAGTGGCACCCCCATCCCAGTCCCTACCTCTGATGAGGGGTAGGGAGTAGGGAAGACAGGTCAGACCATCTGCCCATTGAGAGGACGGACCTTAGTTCAAACCAACTGTTTGGCAAACATTTTTGAATGTGCATTGTTCTCTTTTGTATGTGACCTTCTTTTAATTCTTGTACAAATTTAACTGAATTTATTCCTCATTTTACAAATCAAGGTGGAATAAAGATCCCCTTATGCAACTTACAAAAACAAAAACCATACACATAAAACTATGAATGGGTGTATAAATAATAAATTATAAAATTAAAACTTTTATGGGGGAATACTGAGGATTGAGTTTAGGAGTTTCACAGCCTGAAGACAGATGTCCAGTTCATTTTTGAAGGAATAAAAAAATAAAGTATGGACGTGTTATATTATATTTGTGTGGTGTCACTCTGTTTTGTTATGATTGACAGGATTATTTACCTGTCCACAGACAGACATAGGTTCACTCACAACCACCTCTGTGGTAGTTCCTAGGACCACATTTTACCATGACAACACACACAGACAGACAGACTCACTGGGTAAAAATAATATCAGCCACACTGTCACAGGTTGTAACAACAAAATTATTGTTTCATACAGTTCACACCATTCACTGTGATGTATGCATTATACTCAGTACACAATAACTAACTTTGGTAGTTTGAGAAGAAATTTGTTCAGAATCTTTATTTGGACAACTCAATTTTATAAATATTGTTCATGTGCTGTTTTTTTAATTTAAGTTGTTGATTTGATATTATGGCTGTTTGCTTTGATCTATGGCTTTGAAATATAGCCTGTCAATAAATCTAATAGATTATAATCATTCTATTTCTTTGTCGTAGTTATTTGCATTGCTTGTTTCCATGTCTCACATTACGGGAGGCGGGGCCTGGTCTCAACCGCTGGCTGTTGCTGTAGTGTGGTCTGAAAGCGATGCAGCTCTGACCTCTTTGAAGCTCCAGCACAAAAGAAAAATGAAATACAATCATAAGTGGCCACTTAAGATGCATTTGGTTTACACTGTGGTGCCCGGTAATATATATCTGGACGCAGGACAGTAAGTCTGAAGAAGGCCTTAAATGATTCTTATTGTTCCAACAGACATGAGTGCATTCATGTATGGATGGAAGAGCAGACGAGAGGGAGGGGTGAGGTAATGGATGCCTATCTCAATCTCTTCAGTGAAATGAATCCCTGTTCTTTTCATCTTTTCACAGGCAGTAGCCATCATGATCAATGCAACACAATGCTGTGCTTTAAAGGGCTCTTTCTAAAAGTGGATTAATGCCATAAATGAGTACTTGAATGGCCAAAATCATTCTTTTATCTGTGACAATCTATGAACACAGAGTAAATATCAAAGGAAGTGATATTCCTCCTCCATTTCTCTGTTATACAGGAGTTCTGTTAGCATCCCAACTACTGTATTTGTATTCAGATAACATCAGAGGTGGGTGTGGTTTGGACCACATGTGTGTCTTTGACATTCCTATTGTTGTGTTTTGCTTTGCAATAATCTATCATGAATAATGTACTATACCCTGAGGCTTACAAGTAATGTAGTCTCATGAATTGAAAAAAAAAAAAAAAACTCACAAAACTACACACAAATGGCTATTTAAAGGACAAATCCTATATGACATTGTATGCTTGACTGGAGTTAATAAAGTCCTCCAGCACCATTAACCAAAGCTGGGAGACACCAAACAGTCACATGCAAACAAACATTAATTTGGAAAACTGTATAGGTGCTAATTTTGGGGAAAATACTGCATGTAAATACAAATAAAACAGACCCCTTCACAACTGAAAAAAAAACAAAACTTTAGCCTAGCACACATTATATAACTTTAACCTTGTGAGGAAGACATGTTTGCAAATGCTGTATATTTTTTTACAATTAGCAGATTTTTCCACCTTTCAAGTAATACTTGGGCAGAAAGAAGGTTGATTACATAAGGAGATAATCCAACTGTTGACATGTTTGCAGCAGGGATCTACTGAGCAAAATATGGACATCATACTGTTGAGTGATGCATGATATTTATTGAGGAGTTAAGGGTTTTCAGACGCGCAGAAGGTGATGTCTTTATTTCTACGTAGAGTGGGAAGGTCATCCTGTGTCAAGAGTGCCATGAAAAGTTAAGTGGGAGTGTAAAAATGATGAGGCCAGTCCAGGAAATTAAGAGTCAAGTAGCAGAGGTGGAGTGTGATGCACTTGCTGGCAGGAGAGGAGCTCCTCTTCAACTATTTTACACAAACAACTTTAAATATTAGACTATTAAAGTTCAGAACACCTAAACCAAAATCTTAGCAAGAGTCTTTCAACAGAGGATGCCATGATGCAATTATTAGTTAGCCTTTCATTTTGTGTAGAGAAATAGCAAGATTCCTGCTTAAAGGCGGTAGGGGATCTTTTAGATCTTCACCGTGGTCAAATATGAGAAATATGAAACCACAGCACAGTTAACCGTGGCATACAACCACCCTGTTCTGTATAAAGTGAGTGGGCAACTCTCAGTTGTACAAAGAATAGCGTGAAATGCAGCTGCTGTCTGTCTGAGAGAGAGTTGACAGGATTTCAGAGCGTGGAGAATGGAAATAAGAAGTGCCATTGGAAGTGGCTGGTTCCTTCCTGGAGGAGTTATTGGTGTCTTCTGTCTGCCTCTGATTACCTTGCCAGCCCAATTTCCACAATTCCATGTCTATTTACTCCCCATTTTTTATTTACATGGATCTTTTAGGCCATTTCTCTTCGATTTCATAAAACAATTTGGGTGTAAACAAGTACTGATGCATGTGGCAACTGACTGCAGATAAACCAGATTTTATTTTAGCCATGCTTCTGGTTCACATTTATTTTGTTTATTCCATTGCTCTCTTGTGTTTTGTACATACACAAGTTGTAACTGTAAGCAGAGGTGGAAGTAACTAATTACAAATACTCAACTTACTGTAATTAAGTAGCTTTTTTGGGCACTTGTACTTTTATGAGTAGATCTTTAAGTCTGTACTTTTACTTGTACTTAAGTATGCACTATGTAATCTACTTAGTTCTACTTAAATCAAAATTGAGTACTGAGTGCAATTTGAATTAGTGTCTGTTAATTACCTTTCATCTGCGTTTTTATAGTCAATAAGGTGATCTGATCACAAACGGACAAATAAAAAACAGGACATATCAACAAAAAACTAAACACTGCAGCGAAACAGGTTTGAAATAAACATGTTAATGATTAAACATTAATTGATGAATCACCTGTAAGAATTTAATCAATTAAAAATGTATTATTCAATATTTAATCAGTGGGCTAGAAATGGCAGTTATGTGTGGTGGAGCCATTTGTTGAATAAAGAAACCTGAACTTTAAAAGAGAACATTACTAAGTTTTGTATCCTATATGTAGTTATATACAATATAATCGTGTGCTTGACTTTCTCAGATCCAGTCCTTAAATTCTTGAAGTTCATCAGCAACATTTCTTCTCCTTTATTTCTTTTGTTGAGCAGGAAAAGAGCAGAGGACATGAGGAGAGGACCTGTGCAGGTGGTGTGGGAAGTATCTTCACTGTTTCACACTAACCTTTTGCATGAGAGGGGGCTCTTACTCTCAATTATTTTCATGAATTTTTCATCTCTCACATAAGAAGCATACTTCAAACGGCTAAAAAGCACCACTAGAACTATATAGCCCACAGGCAACCATCAGCCGTCAAACAACCTCTGCGCTCTGTGTAGATCTGTCTTAAAGCAGTGAATGCAGATCATTGCAAGGAGACGAGGACGGTCGGGTCACTTTGCGGAGGACGGACATTATGTACAAGTATAGATTGCTATTAATTCTAAACCTTGACTCTTTTTAATTAATGGATTTTAGTTAAGAAGTCTTTGAATACAACTCCAAACAGATTAAGATTTGAACTAATTAGAAAATAAAAAAAACAAGATAAAATTAGCTCATTAGCTGGCATGTGGGTGTTGCAAATGATATGATCTCATCTTTTACTGACAGCTGTTGAACGGTCTGTTAATCATTTATGTCATTCTTCCAAGCATTTCATGTCCCTTGCCTTGAACTGTCGCACAGTTTCCCTTAAGCATGGCGACATCAGGGAGGCATAGTGGCTTCAGGTAAGAAAACAATTTCTGTTTAATTTGTGGTTTAAAGACTGCTGGAGAGGGTCAAACTAGCCTCCCAGGGATTCTTCTCATGCGGCTTTAACAGATGAAGGCAGCCATATGTTTTTCCTCTCTGTCAGCACTTGACAGAAACCCCTAAGAGAATGTTGTTAACAACAGGTGAAGGGAGGCCCAAGGGAAAAAGCCTTATTGGCACAACAGAATGATCAATTTGACCGCATCATTAGCACGTGGATCTGCTCTTTGGTGAGGAAAATAGTTTGTGTAACCCCAATTTTCTGTAAAGACAAGGTGTGAAAATGCTGCGGCAATGGAATAACGTCAACTATGAACAGCAGACAGCATAAGAAAACACTTCAGTTTCTGACTGGACTGACAGGAGATTTAATTCAGGTCAGTTATGTTTACAATGCACGCCTTTTATATAACATTAAATTTGCAAGAGATCTCATTCCTTGTTGACTCAGCACCATGTGGTTTCTACAGTGGCAGTATCACAGGCGTTACAATAACACAGGTCAAAGTGGTCTGTTTGAAATGATGCATGTACTGACAACTAAAGACAGAAAACACACCGGTAATGCAACCAAACGAGAGCAACTAGTTTATCCGATTACAGCAAACCTTCTCTGGTCAGATCAGAATATCTCTGATGTCTCTCCCATGTCCAGGCCTGGAACGTCATCATTTTAGCTGCAAAGCCACTTTGCCTTCAGTGTTGTACATTTTTTGACAGTACAAGGCCAAATGCCAGGCCAGCAAGGCCGACAAAACAGAAAAAAACGATTTCAAGTCCACGGAAGTAAGGAATTAAACTTCAGGATTGAAGATGATCTTATTTTTTATTCAATTTCTTCTCTTATTTGTTAATGCTAAGTACAGGGACACTGTAACTCAGTCAGAGGTCAGTCTATGTAATGACATCATACTAAATAGTGTGCAATATATATTGAGTAATTCTCAAAATATTGAGAAACTTTCTTGAATTGAAAGTGAATAACAATGACAATTTTTCATAATGTTGAGGTACTAGGTCACTATTTTCAGATAACAGGTCATTATTTGAGAAGCCTTATAAAATCTTTGTTCTTCTTTTTATTCATCAGATCGTGGCTGCAGGGCGTATCATTTCTTTAAGGCCAAACTGAGGAGGCACAGTGGCCGTGGCCATCGTGGTCACTGTGAAATTCCTGCCCAACTCACGTCTGTATGTTAACTATAAGCTAGAGCAGGGAGGTGATTGGCAAAGCTTAGCAAAGACAGGAAACAGTAAGAAACAGCTAGCTTGGCTATGTCCAAAATTAAAATTTGCCTCCATATACCTCTAAATTTGATCATTTACCATGCTATATTGTCTTTGTTCAGTCATTACACAAACAGAAACAGGGAGTTGCAGTAATTCTTGTGAAGTTCGCATAAAACCTCAACTTGACATTTCACTTTGTGCACGGATTAAACAAACATGATATAACAAGAAAATTTAGAGGTACTGGTGGGCAAATTACTTCTAGTCCAAATGCCAAGTTAATTCCCTGCTGACTCTATCATCATATTAACAACATAAGAGTAGTATCAATCTTCTCTACACACTTTCAGCAAGAAAGTGATTAAGCTAATATCAAAATGTTAAAAAATATTAATTTTAAAATGTTAATCAAGACGTCTCAGGCAACAGGCAAATGGTGAGCTAATGACACATTTTAGCCAACAGCATTAAAAAAAAAGTTTAGCTATACAGCACAATAGAAAAGAGTTTTGTGTGTTTCCAACACTTTGTTGTGCTCCAACACGGTGTCTGAGAGGATGTATTCGAGCACTTTATATATTTTGCTGCCATTCAAAGTAAACTAGCTTATAGGCTCTAAATGTATGCTACTGACTTCTGCTCATTTTTGGCTGACAGGTTACTGCTGTCACCGGCTGTCAACTAAATGCACAGTGACCTCCTAGAAAAAAAAAAGAGGCATAGATAGACACACACAAAATGTCTCTGCAGCTGCTCCATTTGTTGCTGTTCATTTATGTCTGGCAAGCCACTGGCTGAGAGATCCCCAATTACAGCACTGCAGTCTGATGTCAAAAAATTTCAACTATTGAGTCTTGGATTGTGTTTTTATGTGTCCTTGAGAGCATTTTTGTGGATGCACAATGTTTGTTATATTCTTTGTTGACAAGTGTGAAATTATTGCATTTCAGCAAAAGCTATAGAGTACTTTCTTAACTTCAGCGTTTCACTGCTTTATTAATTTTTTGCACGTTGGCCCTCTGAGCCCCTGCTTTGCAGTCATTTTAGCATTCAATATTTAAACAGCAATGAGAAGCAATAGAGTATATAAATTTGAGAAACACAGATATTTTTAACCTCCTATAACCTAACCTATTGTTGCTGCCCTGTAAAAAAAATATCTACCCCCAAGTTTGGTGATTTTGAATTTTACTAAAACTCAAGGAGGGAGGGCTTCTTTATGAGCTGAGAAACTTAATCTATTTATTAAGCCAAACACTCATTTACAAAGCCACTGGATCATCTTAAAAATGCATTACCACCAAGCTGAAAACATGGCTGTTTTTCTCAGCTCCTGAAAACCTGACATTTTAGAGATATGTGTTTTTAACCTTTAAATTTATACTGTTGGCATAATGGGACCGCAGTCTAACACTGAGACAGTGGCAAAAATTGTTGATCAAAACTTGCTGGATGTCACTACTGCGGCAATTTGATTACAATTCTGGCTCTGTCAAACGGGGCAGATTTATCTGACTGCAGAGGCTTTGTAGTAGCTAACAGTAAATATATATATATATATATATATATATGTGTGTGTGTATAAAGTGCCATTATTCTATGAACTGCTCAAAGCAGAAACCAGCCAGAAGGACAGAATTGACCAGGAACGAATTCAGAGAAAGTGCCTGTAGATGTGTATGTGGCTGAGTGCCTAAATAAATGAAATTTAACTGCATCCAAACCGTGTTTTCTGAAAGCATCTCAGCTGTGAGAGCCTCCCGGCGAAAGTTCAATTGCATCACATACACAGCCCCTGCAACTGTACTGTGTGACAGTGTGTCACACACTGCTGTTAGCTTGGGCAACACCTTGCTAGCATGACTAATAGAGGTGAATATATTGTAATCTGCACCGAAGTCCAGAAATAGACTGTTCCAGTTTTCTGCCTTGACAGATTTTCACTTAGTAGCTTACACCATTTTTCAAAAGTAACGCCAGTACATTTTTGCAGAGGTGTTCCATGGGGTTAGAAGACTTCTTTAGATGAAAAACAAATCTGAAAACAGTGTCCTCAGAAAGGAGATGTGCACAACATAATTATCTGTCTCTGTATTCAGACAGAAGACCAGAAATGGATGTGATTTATACTGGATGTCATATTAAACTTGGCTAATAGTAAGTAATAGTAGTAAGTGAAATATATTTTCACAATGTGATACTGTTCATTTCATCTCTCTCTCTTTCATTTTGATATTTAACTAAACTCAGTTTTATGAACTGAACTTCACCACCACTACCTGTCCTTTAACTGAGGGATACTGAACAATAAGACACGGAAAAAAAACTGTTTTATAAGAAGAAATAAGATTCTGTTTCGCACTGGAAATCGGAACTCCTTGCAGTAAAGATTTTAGAAAAATATCCATAGTATGAGAACATAATATTAAAATATCAAATTTAACAACTTCGATAACGGTAAACATGTTACTGCTTTACATTTTGGAAAATATTTTGTACAGACAATACAGACAAAAAGCTTCAGGTAGAAAAAATATCTGTTTCCATCCCATAATTTGTGCTTTTTTCACAAATAATGTATTTGAATTCAGGTGCATCCCTAAGGTTATACCCCAAGGCTACACTCATTTTCTGTTGACATTTCTCATCCCCTGCACATAACAGCCTAATGTCATTTTGGAGTCGCACTAAGAAACTACACTGTAAATTCTGAAAAAAAGGCCACAAATCAGATTCAAAATCCAATTGTCAGGGTGAAAGTCCTGTATTTAATCCTGTTAGCCACCCAGTCTTCCTGTTCAACAGAGCATCTTTGTCAGTCTTACGTCCCCGTGCATGTACCTTTGGAAAAGTCAAAGTTGTAACTAATACACCTAAGTACATGCACATGTGCATGAGGCTAGAGGAAGGACTGCAATTTCTTTATTTTACTTGATGAGCTTTGCTCGTTACAATGTCGTGACAGCACACAGCCTGTATAGTTCTCATTCATGATATGAAGCGTTGAAATTAGCCATTTGTGTAGACTGGATTACATCTGCCAGTAAAATATGACCTTAGAGAAATGCCTTCACATAAATCAGTACTGTCTCTCTTTTAACATACAGCAAAATTATTCAACAAATTTGTGTTTTGTGACACAATGGTCACATTTTAGCTGATTGAAAAGATGGTGAAAAGAGGTCTTAGATGCTCAGACAGAATGTCAGTTTTCAACTAAAAATCAATGCTGGTGCTGATCTTAACAAAACATCAGACTGATTATTTCCTCTATGTAAAGACAACACGAACGATAGCTGCTAAACATGAAACCTATAAGCCAAGAGATCAATGTAATTTTTAATCTATTGTCCTTTTGTCAATATTAAAGTTGAGCACAGCAGTTTAATGTGTGATGTCACTGAGTTATAAAGGATGTCATGTTTGAAGCATCTGCAGTCTAACTTTGTAATATGACTCAAGCTCTTGATGTCTTATTAGTTATTTTAAACATAGTATGCATAAACATTGTCTGATGGTAAATATTCAATATTCTTATTATTTCATTGCGTTATATATTGTGGTATCACATGGAAATTATAGACAGTAAATACAGTCATTGTGAACGTGGCTGCACTGTTACTACCTTATCAACAAACTGTTTAAGATACAGCACTCATGGGATTTGGGTTCTTTCTGTGGTCACGGACTGACTGAGAGGCAAGCCTCAGGTTGACTTTGTGGCATCCTGATCAGATGAACAGATAGGCAGACCCTGGAGAGAGCAGGTGCTAATTGGCCTGGTGGTTCGCTCTGAGGTCAATTGTGGGCCAGGTCCTCAGGTCATCAGGGACCCCAGTGCTGAGCATAGAGCTGTACTCCCTAGGGGGCAGTGGTCGCCATTGCTCTCCTCCAGACATCAGGGAAGTATTGATCCAATGGGAGAGATGCAGTCTGTATTTGAGCACCGGGGTCTTAGAGGAGACTGTCAGAGAAATTATTTTGAAATGGCATGGTGTTAAATAATTCCTCTTGGTGTAAGTTTTCTGTATGTGTAAGACCTCGATTCTATTAGGAAATAAGAGTAATGTCCAATTGGGAAATGGGATAATTCTTGTTGATTGTGTCAAGTCAGCTCATCCTTTAGACTCCTTCTGTCCTTTAAAACAAACATGTTCATTCCTGTAATTCAAAAACATTCCAATAAAACATAAAGCAAATAAAGCTAGCAGTTTAATTAAATTTCAGTATTCTTAAAAAATCTTTTTGACTGGTGATATATTTGCATAGTTTGTACAGGCAAGATAGGGGCAAGATAAATTGACGTGGCACTGCGAACTTCGTTATTCCACACTTTTCTTCAGGTCTTGGTTCATGCTTTAGGGGTGAATGTGATGAATAAAATCCCATCTTTGCTTACCTTTTGGGACTGAGGGACCAATACGCCCAAGCCCCTTTATATTACATCCCAAAAGCTATGGAAGGAAAGGGGCCCCTGAGAGTTAAACAAATCAATGAAGATAAATGCTGGTGAAATGGCTGACCCGCCCAATAATTTATAGAACAGAGAACAGCCCTCTGTCATGAAAAAAGGTGTGTGTGCCTTTTGCCAGCAATCAGTTCTTTGAAGACAAGATGAGAGGATATCAGTTTATCTGAGTTATAGGAATTTATCCTTTGTGTGGGTTATTCCATTCATAGCATACTGTATATTTAGTGTAGTTTTAACAGTTTATTACAAAATCAGAAACCAATACTTCAGCCTCATTTGCTTTTGGTTCTCCAAGCCCAGCTGCACCATATTCATCAATATCATAAAAACACACTTTTAACCTGTGACTTCTTTTCTGTCTTAGAAGTTGTGGGGTAGTACATTGTCTTGTATGCTGCAGTGTACAAATGTTACAAACCACACATAGGTGGTAAAAGCAGACATAAAACTACCAGCTATCTCATAAACTCTGAAGCTAATTAACTAGCTAATGTAGCTGGCTACTCTCTGTAAAGAGATAGCTGAATACGAAAATAGAATGTGTAGGCATATGATCAGTGTGTGGGGGTGTTGTCTGTGACCAATGGACCTGGAGCTTGTCTGCAGCTAATCTATTTTTTGTGCACATTCATGGCTGTATGCTGTATGCTGAAAAACCTTGAAAAAAACTTTTCATATGCCTTCACGTTGGAGACAAACATAGCAGAGGCATCATGTTTTTGAATGCGACATCTCAAGAACGGTTGGAGGCATTATCTTCAAATTTGGTACAAGCTTCACTTGGACTCAAGGATAAATTGCTTTGGTTTTGATGTTTTGTCAGCACAATCTCACAAAATGCATTTTTGTCCATAACTCAAGAATTCATATGTTAATTATGACAAAGTTTCATGCAAATGTCTAATAGTGTGCTTGTGGTGCTGGAGAGACACTACTTACATATAAACAGTTGCATGTAATTTAATTGAAAAAAAATTCAATTCTTGTTGTGAATTTAATTTTGAAAGCATTGGCTGAAAATCTAACTCAGGAGTCAATGACGATCATCTGACAATGATTTAGCTTTTTATTAGCCTTCTAAAAAATCTGCTTGCAGATATCTGGTTATAGAAATTAGCTGAGATGTCTTCTGGACCTGAAACACGCTGCTGCCTCTCAACCCCAACTCCATTCTCACATCTCAGCTGGCACGTACGGGGGGGGGGGGGTGGCGGAGGGTGCTGGAGCACCTGCCCCTTTGCCCCTTGATGCCCAATGTGCCCTTTTGTCAAAGTGTTTTTTTTTTTTTGTTTGTTTGTTTTTTGTACGTGTGTGTGTGACAGTCTGTCTGTGAGGCCCAAAATAATAAATAAAACAAAATAATAATAATTCAGATCTACCCTCGGTCACATGATCCATGTAGACGCGCCCTCACTGCCCTGACGTGCCCGGATGTGCCTTGTAGCTACGGGCTGCTAAGCGACGGATCACAGTTGACCCATGTCCCGTACGGATCGCCCTCTACGGTTCGGCATGCATGTGATCCGCGGACCACATGTGAGCGTCATAGTTTTACTGTCACTGTTACTTTTGTATAAGTTATAATACCCAAGAAGAGAGCTGCAGTGAAATGATTTCTAACCAATCAGATGTGCTGTGCTGTAGGCGGGACATTGAGCCAGACTACAGAGCGTAGTTGTAGTACTTGATCTAATATATGTAGAGTATATACAAAGTACAGCACTGTATAAGTTTGAAGTTTTTAACATTATTACCATTATCATTACTATTATCATTATTATTACATTACCTAACTATGGTGATAATTAGTGCATTTTTTAAATAATTTAACCCTAATCCCACCACTTTTTTCTTTGATTTCTTGCAGCATTCACACCTAGTAAATCAATTCAGCAGTTAAAACATCTATTCAGGAATCACAAAAAATGCATGCATGCATGATTATCAGTATCATTTTCTAAGATTCTTTACATTTAGAAAAAGCAAAACTGTGAACACAAAATGACACTGAATTAATCGATTATCAAAATAGTTAGATAATTACAATTTTTCTTTTTTATTAGTGAGTTACCAGATTTATTCGCCTGGCATGGCTTTTTACTTGGCCTGTGCTGACGGGCAACCCTTATTGTTGAGCCCTGTGATGATAAGGAAGAAATGATTTTGTGTTTCCACCTAAACATTAGAAAGAATTAAAAAGAACATATGTAAGATGAATTAACTAATAAATAAATAAATAAACAATATTTTAAATTATGCTAATTTCCATGAATGAATATTATTATTTGAAAATTCCATTTGGAACACATCAAAGGCAATGAAAGCTCTGATGACATCACAAGCTGTGATGACATCACAAGCTGTGATGACATCATCAATGGAATTTTAAGTTCAGCCTCAGAAGTCAACCTACCCACTCACTGAGACTGCACAGTGACAGCACACATTTCCATGTAAGCAGATTTTACAAGAAGAAGAGATCATTTTTTTCCAACTAGTAGTTTACTGCTCTGTAGAATTACAGACCTGATTGCTTGTGTTCAGCTACGCAAGTTATTTATCTGATTGACCTTCCCAGTGAAGATGAATGGACAAGGAGACTTTCAAGAAAACAGAGGCTTTGTGCCGCAACGCATGAATTACTTCGCCTGGCTACAAGCATATAGAGTCCCAGGGCCAATCTTCGCGGTGAGGCCGATATCTGGTGGTGACAACTTGGGTTCTCCTGGCCATAATGCCATTAACAACATCAACCATCTTAATGGTGAGGACGCTGGTCCAGGTGACCAGCTGCTCCTTGGCTGGCCTCGACAGGAGGATGATGATGAAAACAGGTATGAGGATTATGACAACGAGGAGAATGAGGAACTCGGGTGGTGGGATGAATTTGCTGACAGTGGCAGTGAGTCTGAGTACGAAAGTGAAGACAGTGACAAGGATGAAGAAGAAGAAGAAGAAGAAGAAGAAGAGGATCCACGTCCTGGAGCAAGCCGTAAGAGGGAAAGAGACGAGGAAGATGAAGATGACAGAAACATCGAAAATTCCACACAAGAGCCACTTCCTGGACCAAGCAAAAAGAGAGAAAGAGATGAGGAAGACAACAATGAAAGAAATGCTAAAAAGTCCAGACAGTGACAACACCACCAGTCATGATAATGCCTCCTCTACCCCACCAACATGACATCCCATGACCCAACATAACATGACCAGCTTGGTACTTGGTAACGGTACTTTATCTTCCCCAAACCACCCCACCCCACCCCATGACTCCACATCCACTATTCTTTTCTTTTTTCCCTTTTTGTGGGTTTTCTCCTGGCGCTCAGGTTTCCCCCACAACATCAAATTCAATTCAAGATTCAAAAAAAGGGACTGAAAGTCCAAGGGAATGTAAGCATTTGAGAGTTGGAATGGAGTTGTGTATGTAATGTATGAATCCATGGCGACAGGGTGAGGTCGAGTGACTCTGACGGATTTTTTCATTGACTTCCATTATAACCAAGTTTCAGGAAAACGATGAATAATTTTTAAAGTTTGAATGGGATTAAAAAGTTGAAACAAACCTAGAAAGTCAGGAAAATGTTGAAGTTGTTCCAGATAAACATTTACTACAACCACACCTCATTACAGACAGATGGATCGTAGGAATAATCCAAGGCCCAACCAAACAAGAGTGGAGACCTTTCCTAACACTGACACTCAGGATTTTACTGCACCCACTTCAGACACCACCCCAATGGAGCAGCTGGAAGCACACCAGCCCCGCAGCAGGCATGTCCAGCACCTGATTAGGAAAAACAATGATCTAAAACGCAGACTCACCTTGTCTGAAGGTCATCGGATGGAAATGTCTGTAGAGAATGACAAGTTGCAGGAAAACAACAAACCTCTGGAGGAGAGACTTAGACAGCTGATGGACAAGATTAAGGAGGCTGGCCAAAACCATCTGGTAGGAGTCTTGGACGACAAAGATTGGGAAAATAAATATAAGGCTCCGGTGGAAAGGTTTAAACTTGAGATGGCAACAAAAGACAACATGATCAGATTACTTGGATACCAAATCTCTGATCTAGAGTACCGTCACAAACTGTAGAGGGAGCCGGTGGGTAACAACCAGTCATGGAGGAGAGCCAATCATGTCCAGCAGCTAAATAAGAAGATTGAGGCTCTGGAACAGAGGCTGAAGGCGTCCCAAAACAGTCTGGAGAAGGCACTTGCAGAAAAAGAAGGTTTGGCAGAATAAATTCAAAACCCTGGAGAGGTACAAATCTCCTTCGCCCTAACTCCGTCCTCTTCCCATCCTCTTTTAACCCTACCCCCCATCCCCCAACTGACCCCACACCAAACCACCCCACCCCACCCCATGACTCCACATCCACTATTCTTTTCTTTTTTCCCTTTTTGTGGGTTTTCTCCTGGCACTCAGGTTTCCCCCACAACATCAAATTCAATCAATAAAAATCAAATAAAAATTAAATCATATTTCTATGTGTTTCTTTGAATAGAGATTTAAGGTATAAATAAGTATGTTAAGACATCATGGTGACTATAAAGCACAGGTAGTGCTACCTGCCATCAAATGTTGGTTTTTATATTTTGATTTTACACAGAAATCCAGTTAGCTTGCTAACATGTCAACACTAATACGACTACTGCAACTACTGGGCCTACTTACTGAAAAAACATGTTGGGACTGTGGTGATTCTGGTGACTGGAATGGTAATTAATATTTGTATTGGTTGGTTTTAATTGACCATATTACAAAAAAACAATCTATTATCTATTAAACTAACTATTAATTAAAATGTATTATTATTATTATTATTATTATCATTATTATTATTATTATTATTACATAACTATGGTGATAATTTCAGACAGACAAAGATCAAAGACAAGTTCCTTTTTTAAAAATAATTTAACTCTAATCACACCACGTTTTTCTTTTTTGTTGATCTGCAAAATTATCCAATCCATTACTCAAAACCGTGATACGGTCCGTGAGCATCCTGTGTGTGTGTGTCTGACTCCGCACACACCTCTCATAAGTTATAGCTGCTAGTTAACCACACACAGCGTGCTGAGGGGAAAAAGTATGTCAGGCCTCTTTTTGTTTATATATGTTTCTTTTGTCACGGGCAAAGTGCATTAGAGAGATGTATCATTTTACTGTCAAGTGAGTTGCAGTGTTTTTCCTATGTTTCTAGAGGCAATGAGGCATAGACTGTTATTTCACTAAAACTATGCAATGTACCTGCATATTCACATAATTCAATATAATATGCATAAATATAAAATATATAACTTTTATAACCTTGCTGTCTTGCGCAAAGTGGATAGTCAAACTGAATAAAAGCACAAATACATTTAAATACATGATTTCTATATCATTTAATTATTTTTTACTTTATTATTAGCACTACAAATAATAAAGGGCAGATTATGAATCAGCACCATGGAGCAAATTTGTGGCTGCCTTTTAATTTTGAGCACCTGCCCCTCCAAAGGTCTCTGCATGGCCCTGCATCTCAGGTTGCTAATCAGACTGTAAACAACAAGTTCACTTTTCCAAATGGCTGAATCTGTTCTGGTTTATGTGTGGCCCTGTGTATGTATGCTTCAGCTTGAAATGGGCACTGCTATTCATTCTGTCTTGATGAGACTGGACAAAGACAAGACAACTCTATAATATACTGAGCAAAGCAGATGACATCAAACCTATGGTGGAGTAAGAGGTTGGGTTTGTCAGGTTGAGACCAGCATGTCGATGCCCAACTTGAAACAGCACTGTTGTTTTTGTGACACAATCACGGTGTAACAAAGATTTATTAAAGTGCGGAGCTAATTTTAGTCTCTGGCAGTTTCCTGCAGGTGCTATGTTTTTCTCCCACATTGCAAACAGTTCAGTTGGACTGGAGACAGTGAATGACCCACAGTTACCGATGAGGAAATGATTCTCCGTCTGCTTGTATTGTCCTCGCAATGAACTCACAACATGTCTGGTGTTCTCCATTCATTCCTCCCACTGTGTGCAGGAAGAGACTTGATTTGTACAGTGAAGCTGCATAGGTCAAAGCATAAATGAATGACCCAATACAGAGTTTACTTGTATTTCCATTCCCAGATAGATGGTGTGTATTACTGTTGCTGTACAGCATTATTGTGGTAATTTGTCTGCAGGAGAGGAAGACAGATAGATGAGAGCTCCATGTTTATACAGGTCAGATGATAGATTTTGCCTTTAATGGTCTTGGAGAAGCTTATCTTGTGTTCTGTGGCCTCTGTATCTACTTCATTATAGAGGCGAGATTGTTAAATACATTATCTTTTTTTCCATGTATTTATGGGCATGAACCAGAAAAATTCTAATAACTGTTATATGAACTAGTTGTACTGGGATCTACATTTAGTTCATTTGGTTTCCAACTGGCTTTTAAGACTCCAAGACAAATTAAATCTATTTGAAAGATAAGATGTATTTTATAAAATCTGATCCTGAGGATTTATGACTTAAACTTACAATCGTTTCTTTGTGAAAAAAGTGCTGCTCCAGCAAACGTCCGCCTTATTATTCTGGAGTGAGTTATTAATACTAAAATGTCAGTCATTGTTCTCCTTATTACATCATCATTGTTATTAAATCTCACAATTTAGCCTCACAATCCAAAGTTTAATCACTTTCCTTTTGCAATTAAAATTCCGCTGTGTTTAATGTATTTAAATTGAAATGTTCTGAAAATGTATTTTAATGATCATTACAGTGACTTTTTATAATAAAATAATCAGTTGTGATTGGTGATAGTGATGTTAATTTACAGAGTTAGCAGAGGGCTTAGGAGAAAATGTAATATAAACAACATTAAATTTAAAAAAGCACCTTTATTAACTAGATCTATGTTCATTATTTCTGTACTGGGCCTGAGAGGAGAAAGCTGAAACAGTAAAATTGAATCGCTGCTTGTTCTACAGGATGTGCATGAGAAGTGCTACTGAATTCTATTTTAACCTTAATTTGAATTTTGTTGAAATACCCACCTACCTTTCGTTCCACACACTTGAAAACCAGCATTGTTCCAGTGAAGTGTTGGCCTTGATGATTTGTAATGTAATTAACACAAGAGTTTAGAGTTTAGACTCTTGATTGCATAAGTTAGATTACGCTCCTCTTACCTGTCAGCACATCTTGTGTTTTGTTGAAATTGGCCTAACTTTTTCTTTGTTGGGGGTCTCACAGATCCCACTAGAGATTATCATTTCAATTTTCTGTTTTGTTTTGTTTTTGTTAAAACCCACAATGTAGGACGTAGTAAAGGTTTGCCACAAACTGGGCGAAAGCCAGCCCATTTTTATTTTGTGCCCCAATAACAGTTGAGCAAGTTTGCCTGATCTATTTCACTCTGCCTCTGATTGGCTTGTACATGTTGTCTTTGTCGGTTGACTTGGTAAGTCTTAGGCATGAAGAGTGACTCTGGGTAGGGTTGGGGTAAGGCGATCAAAGTAAGACAATCAGAAGTAGAGTATGGTGGGTCATTCCTTTGCCATCCTAGGAAGAAAATACTGCTTCCTGTATCTAGATATAGTAGGATATGTGATAGGCGTGTCTATGTTGAAAAGAAGACCAAATGAAGACCAGTTTGAAGACGGTTAAAAGATGTTGCTGGGGGATCTGTAAAAGCAACTTAAATTGGCCTATAGTTACATCTTAAATAAGCTAATGAAAAAAGTAGTAAGTAGTTAGTTAGTAAAATGTTATCAGGTGTAAATAGCTAGCTAGTAAGCTAGACTTTTGTTAACATTTGCTAGCTAACTTGAGATGCAACTATATGATGCAACATCTTTTAGCCATCTTCAGACATCATGGGGTTAAAGCTACATTGTACAAAGCCTGTAGTTTTGTTGACCTAAATCATTTCTAAATATTTTACTTGTGTTCATTAAAAAAATGTTAATTTCACCTGTATTACCCAAGGAATCTCTAGCCCTAAGGATATTCATCCCAGTCATTTTCAAGGTTGAGAAGGTCATGAGAATTTCATATGAATACCAGCACAAATAAATAAATTACATTAAATTTCTACCAGGAAAATATAATGAATTTTAGGTTTAGGTTACTAAATTCATGATCCTTAAATAAGTCATGTTTTTTTCATGGTTCAGTGCATGTTATTTTCAATTCAACACAGCACAGTTTCATGTAGGATAGACATGGATGTCTGCATTACTAGCTTATACACTATGTAACATGTCACACAAACTAATGCCTCCCTCAGAGTTTTCTGATTTAAGAGTACAAATCAGCTGGAGAGGAATTTTACACCTAAACAAAAAACAGTGCAGAAAAATGTCCAAAAAAGGAGAGGAAAAAAATGTGCTTGACAGAGATATAATTAACATCAACAAAAAACTGAAAAGGTTTTTGATATGAACTGAGTGGCAACATCTATTTATAAATGCTTTGCACATGCCAGTCAGTGTGCAGGAGCAGTTCATTTGCACATACAATAAAGAAACAGTATTATCACACATGCTCTCATACTCCCCTTAACCTTGCACACAGTTATAAGAACAGGGATGTGCTACTTAAACACTGATACTACTCTTTATCTACTTTTACATATTAATTCATTTCCACAAAGTTAAATAACAGCTACGCTTTCTGTTTTACACCTTTTTGCTGTTTTGCTGTACTACACAAAAAAAGGGATGTTAAGGATATTTTAGGAGGCTGTGTGCTTTTTCGTCTGAAGTTTGCTTAAGTACTCATTTCTCCCAAAAAACATTTAGTCATCTCTGCAGGTTTGAAAGCGGAGGATACTTTAATATGAGGCAGTAAACCAGATAACCCACTGAGCGTTGTTGTCAAAGAGAATCCAATCTTTCAGCAACATGTTTGCAGCAGTACATGAATAAATGGCACAATTATATAAATAAATAAATGAGACATATTCCATGGTGAATTAAACTTCTATCAGAAGCCTCAGACCACAGCTTTTTATTGCGGCACACATTATGGCCGTCACATCTCTGGGATTACTGCTATTATTTATTTATTTACCTTTATAGAAAGCAGTCATCAATCCTCTGTGACAAACATACAGTGTAGTCAGCTCCCCTAAGGCTCCATGTCTAATGAAATATACCATATACCTGTCCTCAGCTGCTTTTTCCCCTGCTCTGACAGCCAGTGGCCATTTGCAAGTGCTTGGAGTATAGCAAAATCATTCAAAAATGTACTTGAGCCATTTAGCAATGTTTTCATGGCCCAAGTTTTTTCTCCCCCTCTGTGTGCATGACTCAAATGCTCGTATATTTACTGTCAGGCTTGAGATTAATCAGCTTTAGTGGTGTATAAACGCCAACATGCTGTTATCACTGTGAAGCTGATGGAAAACCAAAGAGCGGCAGTTGCTGTGTGGGCAGTTCAAATGTTAACTTACCTTGTAATACAATACTCCGTCAGCGAATCAAGGCTTACTGATGATTCATTTTTAGGTCAAAAGGAACAAATCCTCATGTTTAATGAAAACACTTAAAATCCTGCTGAGACAATGTTGCTACTGTGAAGTGTGCTGAAGATTGCTGAAGCTACAGCTAGCGGGCCTCAGAGAGGCACACAGTGATGTCATTACTTGTATCTCTTATCTGTTCAATCATAAAATTATCTGTCTCTGCATTTGTATAAAGATAAACAGGGATGTTTCAGAAACAAAAATCCCATCCATATTGTGAATACGGGATTTAGATTATTAGCCATAATGTCGTAACCATTCAAGGTAGTCTGACCACGAGCTATGAGACTGTGAAACAATGGCAGATGCACCTGTATAAGCCACGAGACGGTTATCAACATTGTTTCACGAAAAATGTTGTTGTGTGACAGTGACAAGTCTTGCTGTTACCATGGAAATGTTAACCACTCCCACAAACGAGTAGTCATACTAATTATGTCATTACACTGCAGTGAATATAATTTATATAAACACACTTTGTACTGGAAGTCACGTCAAATAAGCCAAATGTTTTATTTCCTGCAATTGTTCACAAATCACCTATAACCTATTTTAACTAAATAAGGTATTCAGATTCAGTGGCATCTAGTGCATTATTTCCTTGCAGGCTGCAGTGCCATCTCATTCTTCTTTTATTCGTTAGAATGGCTTACCTGGTTGTGTCATGTAAGAAAAAGTCTAAATAAGCTTTTATCCTGGATATTTCTGCTGTTTTCAGTAGGTTATTACTAAAACGTGCTTTACTTGCCTTTAATTTGTTTTTCTCATCATTTAAATAAAGTACTCCACAATCAGCCTGCCCTGACCAGAAAATGTGTGTGTAAGTCAAATGTGCAAGCAACTTATCTGACACACGTACCTTTATTGATGGGCCAAAACCTCTAGTAAGCATAGTAAGTATGACAGGAAAAGCAGTCCACACATGGAGGAGGTGGGGTTGACGAATGGCTCAAACAAACAGGACCAGGAGAATATGGTTTGAGTCCTGTGTGATACAAAAAGTAAACATGGACTTAGTTAAAGTTTTCATTACTCGAGTTTCGTTATGTGTGTGACTTCTCTCACATGACATCACTTCTGTCACTGAAATACGTTAACATAGTTACTTTAACCCCAACCATGATCTTTTTCTAAACCTACCCAACTGCCAGCGTTGTACAACAAAAATCACATGTGGAATGTGATATCGTTTATGTGACGTTAGTTAAGGTTTGGTAAACCTGGCACTGCCTGTTCTCTTCACTGGGAATATATCTCATTTTGAAAATAACTGGACCTTTTCTGTTATGTAAGTATGAAGATGTGCTGCCATAATCCAACTCTGACTGCAACCGCAGGCTTTTAACCAAAGATACTGCTGACTACTACCAACAGCTTGTATTCTGTGTATTACACTTAATTTCAATATATTTGTAAGGTGTTATCAGTGTTTTGGCTTATTTCTTTATACAATTTTCTATTCATCTTTTTGAGCTCCAGAGGTGGAAACAGAACAAGAAAAATATATCTATAATGCACTCAGTATCAACACATTTGGGACAAGATTATCCAAATAACAACAAACAACCAAAAGAATAAAATTGCAAAACAACAGGTAGCCACTGCACTATTTTCTTTCAAAGCATTTCTCTGAAGCATTTTACAATGACACTGGTTTCATTGTAGAGCTGGATACATACTTAAGAAAACATGACTGAGACCTGAACTGACCCAGCACGTCTAACCCAGAGGAACCTTAAGGTGAAGTTGGACAGTTTGGACACTGGAGGACTGTGAATGTGAGCTGAGTGTTTTGGGGGGCTGCATGTCATGAATGAGGGATGGCCTTCAAACATCAACAAAAACACAGCCTGGGCCCCGTTTCTGTGTTTCTGAATGCAAATGTCTCTGGAGGAGGTGCTCTGTGAGTTGTTTACTTTGTTTTACTCACTAACATTCGGCAGTCTTGCTGATATTTTTTAGTCATACAGTGCTGCAGGAAATCAGGGAAATGTACAGTACATCCTGTAAAACCAAAAAAGTACATTCCCTTTGAAAAGTAGGCTCAGCTGCTTCTGTTTTTTTTTTTCCTTTTTTTGCTCCCCGCTCTCTCTGTCACTACATAAAGTTAAAGACATAGTGTACAAATGTGGGCTTTGAATGTTCATCTGAAAGCCACTCAGAGTTGGGCAAATTGACCCTTATTACAATTGCAAAACAACAACATAGACTTACTTCAAAATATAGAATATAATTATTGGAGATTTTACTACAACTGAGTAATAAGTTCAATGGGGACATTGCAATGATCACACTTGATCAGATTTGATCGCGTTGCTTTGCCTGATATTTGACTCTCTATAAATAATGCATTCTTAAAACATTATATCATTTATTTCGTCTTATAATTAAGTCTTAAAACACTGACTTTGTTTGAAAGCCTTCGATTATTTTTTAAATACAGCTGTGCAACAGCAAATACGTTTTAAGAGAACTGAAAAGTGTTTCATATTAACAGAAATGTCGGTTAATATACAAGGCAAATTAAAGATACTGAACATACCAGTAAAATGTTTACTGACACTTAATTTGTTCATTTCACCTGCAAAAATAGGCAGTCTTGCAATACACTATGCACGCGTTGTGAACTCAGCTTTACTGAAAAGTCTTGTGACAGTCTTTCCCCAACCCTAACTAAAGTGCTTTTATTGCCTAAACCTACCCTAAATCACAATATTTCTCTACCTCAACCAATAGGCTTTTTAAATTTTGACATATTGTACATCCACCCCTTGCTAATCCAGCATGTAATATAAATGCAGTGTTTCAAAGAAATGTTGCCTGTGAACATAATTAAGGCAAGAACTGCACTGTCAACACAACATCATTTTGAAAACAATTTAGTTATATACAAAGGTAATTTCTAGTAGACTTGTTCTGTATGAAAATGGCATAGATTTACAAAATAATGGATGTTAAACACGTAAACAAGTCAATTATATTTGTTTGTGGTAAAATCTGGAATCTATTTATCGCTTAAGTAAAAAAAGGCAAATATAACAGCAAATTGTCCATAAAGAAAAGAGAATTGTATTTCTAAAACACAAAACTAACAACTACCTAACAACTAATTGAAATTATACACCTGAGGATATTTTGAAAGTTCAGAGCACAAGCCGAGGAAATAGTAAGGTTTCAAATTGTTTTCAGGGTGTTTTTGTGTTATAAATATCCATTCATACCCTTCCCATCCAGTTCTCTGCAGGCGCCTGTTAAAGGTTTTTTGGCCCATTCAACCATGATCAAAATGACAACTCTGCCAGTTGAATTCATTTGTCGGTTTCAGTGAGCCCAGTGCAGTAATTGAGTATGAGGAATGGGGGCTATAACTGCTCCCCATGTTCCCTTGTCCACCTCATCACCTGCCATCTATGTAACTGTCCATCTATTGTCCCCATGGGAATCCATTCCATCATTGCTGGTAATGGATTTCAGGTTGTCCAGATAATGGCTTAACTGAGGTTGGGCTGTAACTTCTCGACGTGTTGCAATGAGTAGCAGGTCTTAAACTGTGCATACAATACATACACATGTATTTGAGATTCTTAATTGGTGAGTCAAAAGGAATTTGTTTGTTTAATTATCTGTATACCAAAAAAAAAAAAAAAAAAAAATCCTTTTCAAGGAACTTTGGATGTCCCATATGTCTCGACAAGCTGTGGAGACTGGATTCCACTTAACTAATCGAAGAGCAATCTGTTGAGAAAAACCACACAGCCTCTGTCTTGGTTAAACTTGAGCTGAAAATCAATATGGCAACCACATAATGGAATAGGACAGATCATGAATAGACCATTAAGGTAATATCAACTGAGTGCTTCTTAACCTTTTCCCTTTTTCACAGGGGGAACTTTCTCCTTTTGTGATACACATTCACAATCACGTCACACAAAGCCCTCTATAGACTCAAAGTGTTATGCCTTTTCTAAGTACTCTTTAACTATACCATTTTCTGAAATGGTATAGTTCTAAAATGTTTCAGTCTTCCTACACGGTGCACATAAAACAAAAATGGTTGAAATAAATCCACTATTCCACCATAAAACACTCCCCACAGCAGCAGACCCATTAGATTAGATCAGCTATGCAGCCTTTAACAATGCTAATTATCAATTATAACATGTTGGTCATCTTGTTATAAAACCATTTGTGTGTCTGGGATACAAGACCTATACCCTCTGAATTCAAGGACACTATATTGTGAAGGACAGCACTCAGAATCACTTAAACTGACATAAAACCAAATTAGTGTTTCCTGCATGTCCATGATTTAATTTCTTTAGGGGACCAGACAGGGTCTACTGTATGCAGCTCTCCCATCTGGCATAAAAATGGCAATAATAAAAGGTAAAATGATAATGTACATGAGAAAATATAACTGACTGAATGGTCTTATCTGCTTCTCTTCTCCATATGACCAATATGTGGTCTATATCAATTTCTGTCCAAACCGCTGCCTAAACTGTGTTGACTCTTCCCTCATGCACCCAAAACAGATAGGCAGTTTTGTTTCATTCTTCATCTGACAGATAGTGGCGTTTTGTTTCTATATAAGGGCTGTCATTCTGTCAAGTTGCAAGATCGAGGAACAGCAGCAGAACGGGAAAATGGTGCTGTGGTGCATGCTGCAAATGTTGGACACAGGCAGATGGAGGGTGGTAAAATTGAGAATAAACACGCCTGTTGATGAACATCTTTCCAAGGGACCATGTTGACATTTATTGATGTTGCAAACTAGGTGCAGCAGAAATCTTTTTCTATTAGCGATTATTTTATATTTTAAAAATGAATGCAACTGCACAGATTCAGTGTGTGTGTGTGTGTGTGTGTGTGTGTGTGTGTGTGTGTGTGTGCACGGCTCTGCACACACAGTCAAGGTTGTAGTATTAGAGGAACAGTAGGGACATATCCCTACCAATATCCAGGGATTACTGAACCGTCTCTAGCAGTAAAAAAAAAAAAAAATTGATCAAAAAGTTAAAATATATCCACTGTTGTCTGTCAGTGTCTAATAAATGTTAGTGAGATTCAGTATTGTGAGAAGGCACCTGTGCTAATTTTAGGCACAAAACAAGGCATTTTATATTAATTCATTGAGCTTAGATCGAACAAACCAATCAGAGAATCGGCTCTTATCACCTTTAAGAAGCAGGTGTACCAGGAGCACAAGCAGTGGTCACATGAGTTACCAGGAGGAAATAAAGAGAAAAGATTTTAAAGACAGGAAACAGAACTTCTGGTTCAAGAAGTGAAAGCGCAAGAGTGTGCAATATATGGAGATGGCAGGGCGTCACCAAAGCAGCTCCATGCATAAATACTTTTATTTACAATAATGCCTGAAAAAGTAATATGATATATGAACCATAAAAGTCATACAGATATGTAACTGGCTATGTTTTAGACTGAAGCACCTTGAAGTTATGTTGTATTTTATAATTCATTATTATCATCACCATTATTATGCAGCTCCACTAGCTGAGGAGTGGGGGAGAGGAATGAGGAGACGGTGCAGTCAAGAGCAGAAATGAACTGACTCAGTCTGGCCGTGAAGCTGCTATCTCATTCCGGCTCAGGTGTGACTTTGGTGGTGCAGCTTCACGGTCGCCCAGCCATCTCCTCCTCTGCCTCCTCATCCTCATGTCCTCCTGGAGGAAACACAATCAGAAAGTTTTTCTGACGTTTGATAACCCATGTGCAAAATTACACACAGGTTATCCTTCAGGTATATTCAACCTTTGACAGAGGCAAACATACCTTTTTCTCCCTGGATCAGGTGGATCTCATGGTCAGATGTAGTGTGGTTCATTTTGTGTATTATACATCATAATTGTTGAATCTTTGTTTTCCTGAATCCCAATAAACAGACACATACACTAAAGCTGCTCCAGCTGTCATGCTGACTGATCTGTTAAAGACGAGCTGACAGCTGTGATCCTGTTCCGTTTGCACTTTGCAGGTCCATTGAGATTTATTAGGCTTTAAAATTATGATAATAATTCATTATTTGTTATTAGTGAGACTTTAAAGACACACACGTTTGCATGCTATGTAACATAAATGAAAGGTGTTTTTTGATTGCCTCAGGCAAGTGCAAGACACAGACGCACGCTGTTAACTTCAAATAGTTACATTTTATTGCTGACAGAAAATATGTTCAAAGGACACTTTACTAATCCACACACCTGTGTGGGGTGTTTTGTGATTGTGGAGACATATGTGTATGCTCTGGCCAATGCGCCCGTTGCTACCTTGTGCAGACTGTGCCAGACTTTGAGCTTCGGCCAGGTTTTAGGTGGTATAAGGCGCAAGTGGTTTTTATTCCAGTACGCTGAGCACAAGATAGCAAATGTGCCTGGCCACGCCTTTGTTTTGCAATACATTTTAGACCTCCTGCCCACGAGCTGCACACACGCAAGTTAATTTTCTATCTTGCAGACGTGGCAAAAATGGTAACTGTGCTGGTGTAAGATAGCAAAACCTCCAGCACCACAAGCACAACAGCATTATGTTGGGGGTAAGCTGGGGCCCACAGTGTCTCTGTCACTCTGAAACTTTGCGGCATCAAGTTCCAAAGTTTCATCAAATGGAGGAATATGATATGTCAAAAATTCACAAATTCATATTTAGGTAAATACAGTGAGTTAGTTTCACAATTTATCTTTAAGGTAGTTGGTAGAATTATCTGCACAGTTTGTATGATTCAGAGGAGAATAGCTGAATTAAAATAATGTACATGACTCAGACTGATCACAGACTCACCAAGCATTCACCAGGGAATAATTAAAGTACAGTAATAAAGTATAACAATGATAAGTACAATAACCACAGAGGTCATAAAATCTGCCTGATAAGAGTATGATAATAATAATTCTGGCATCAGTGGATCAATATTCATCTTTTCATAACATCTTTATGAAAGTCAATACTGATGAAATGCTAAATGACAACTGGATGAATATTTAAACTACCAGTATAAGAAGATATTGAACCTCCAGCAATCTAAGATGATATTAAATAGTAATTAAAGTTGACTATAGCACTATAGTTTGTGTGTCGTGTTTATCTGCAACAGTAAAGTACTTCTATCCAAAAGGAAAGCGAATGTAGATGTAAAATCATTGTGCGTTAATCGTGATGAAGAAGAACATATAAATTACACAAGATAATAACAATGTACTGAGAGGCCTGGATATAAAATGCCTCCATACTGTTTGCCTGGCAAAAGTCAAGTCTCTGAAAGTCCCAACATGCTGTTTTCAAATCGTCATAACACACACACACCCAGTTCAGACATTGCATGTGCACATTACCATGGCTCCAAACTAAGGATCTACACTGAAGATTCAGGCTAAAAACATAGTGTAAATAACATTTTTTGTCAACTTAGCATGTCGGGGCTTTAGCAGACATGACTTGCAACAGACGAGCAGTATGGAGGATTTTATGTTTTTATTTTCTTGTTTTTTCAGATTTGAAAACTGGTCACCATTCATTTCCATTGTTTGGGAGATTCTGCAATGCTGTTTTCCTGGGAAACTCCTGCAGTGTTTTGTGGACTTAAAAAACTAAACTTTCATTTGAATTTTCATTTTTGGGTGAACTATCCCTTTAACATTACATCAACAATAGGCATCACATCAAATGTAAAACATCTGCAAGCTTAAGGAGTATCATGATTTTTTTTTTCCATATTAGAAGAATGATGTTTGACATGCAAGATAAGATAGAAAGGAGAAACAGGGATGATCGTTTTTTTCTGGCGTGGGCAATTAGCATTCAAAGCTGAAAAAATATAGCCACATTTAATGGTGGTCTTTGACTGGAGTGGCAAGATATAATGGAGTTGCATCTGCCATTCAATGCCAAGCTGTTTTCTGCACTTTGCTGTTTGATTCAAAGCCTAGAATGAATGTTACAATCTTACAAGATGTACCAGACAAACTAAACAGTAATCTAATACTAATGTCAATGATAATGTCCAATGTGGAATTAAGATGGGGACTTGACTTGAATTGAAGTCATCACACACATAGACTTTAGACTTGACTTGGATTCATACTCAAATGACCTGAGACTCAACTTAGACTTGAGATTTGAGACCCTTGATTTTAGTTTTTGGTGCATGGTGCACGCAGCCACGAATGAAAGTCAATGTTAGCACCTATGGACAGTTAGCGAACATGTTCAGCTCTGCATCAGCTCACTGTTAACTTGCTTGTTTAAGTAGAATGGTGTTAGCCGAAAGAAAAGATTAGTGAGTAGTTGTTTGCCTCTCTTGTTCACACTGAGTGCTGCTTTGCACAACTGTAAAATACATTCATCTTCCCCAGCTTTGCACTGAGGACTTGACAGCAGCTTCACGGTCTTGTACTTGCTCTCTCTTTAGCGTTTATCTGTGGATCTCAGTTCTTCTGTGACTCACTCTGTGCTGAATGTTTTGTGATTGATTGGGTGATTTGGTTGTGTGCTCTCCCTCCTGCCTGTCGGCACATGGAGAGCTGCCCTTTTTCCCTACTCTGCTCCTCGCTGGCCTGTTACAGTGCATTACCAGTTTGCACTTTCTCACACGAGTAGGCTTTATTTGTTCCCAGCCTTCATCCCCTCTTGAAGAACTTTGCTGTGCAACTGAGGTGCAATACGAGGTTCTGTGATACATCAATATGCATGATGCTGTGGCTGGGCATAATCTCATACTGCGTTGCAAGAGCCTGTTTAAAATGATCAAACAACAAAAAATGCCAATATTGTATGCTAATAGATAAAAGAGAGACACAGTCCATGCTTTGAATTCCTTAGATATAGAAGTGCACATGCAGTGTTCTAAGCAGACTGGATGGCATGCAGCAGATGATCGAACGCTCATTACAACCATGAGAGACTTCAGACCTGACTTGAACTTACAAAAATAAATTGTGAGCATCTCTGATGTGGGAGGTGTAAAATCAATCTGCATCTTTTTCAGTTATCTTCTGGGCCGTTGTGAATGCTCCATTTAAAGTCAAGCATATCCCTGCGATTGTTTCAGCTTTCCACTGGCCTTTTTGATGTGAACTGGCTCAACTAAAATGCAATTAAAACTGAGCTTTAATATGCAGATTAGATCATATTTATCAAGGAACATCTTGTTTTTTCACTGTAGTCATTTAATCATTCAAAACTGGGAAGCCAATCTTGGACTGAGACAGTGAACTAGTATTGACTCTCATATTAATACGTTACATCTCATTGGCAGAGCTGACTAAAGGTTTGACAGTGTTTTGCATCACTTCTGATCACTGAACTTGCTTGCATAATGAAAACACCACAAATGTTGCAGGAACAAGCTTAGAATAACTGCAAGGGCACAGTTGTAAAGATGAGAACTGGCTTCAGAATTAACTTTCAGAGCAAATAATAGAGACCACATCTGCTTCTTTTGTGTAGCAGTGGTATTTGTGTGTGTGTGTGTGTGTTTGTGAGGATGAGGAGAGAGACACCAACTGGCATAAAGCGATAAAGAGCAGCTTAAACTAAGAGATAGGGCAACTACAGTGGGCCAAGAAAAAGGTTTTTGTACTGCAGGGGAATCGGCGTGAAGCAAAACGATTGTTCGATAAGAAAGATGACAGAATCGCTATAGAGAAACATAAACTAGATACAGCGCAACAACATGGAGTCCTTGAGAGGGATCGTGTTATTGCCTTGATGACTTTGCCAGCACTGTTCAGTATGAGCATGTGTTTGTGCAGATTGGAAACCTGATTGGCTGGGGGGGGGGACTACAAGAGTGTTCTGACACTTAAATCTCCAAGTCCACTCAGTTGCAGCCTGCATAGTGAGGCTCCCATGTGTGGCAAAAAAGGTAGTTAAATAATTGTCCTCTTCCTGTCTGCCTTTCTTATGTGTACAGATAGTAAGGATATTATATAATAATACTTCCGTATGAGAGCTTCTATGACGTATAGGAGATTATAGGAAAAAAATTATGTATTCAGACTCACATTCTTCTCTAAATATTGATGGGCATCTATGAGAAAAAACAATGGTTGCACTTTAGTTTATAGTACGCTATTAAGACATAACAGGATGTACCTTGTATTAAATAAGACAAAAACTAGAAATAATATGTTTTTTGTTGGACAATAGTAGACTCTTCATTAGAGGATAATTAGGGAGACATTACAACAGAATTGTGCTGGAAACTAAAATGCACTGTATCCCACTGTTAGACCCTTATTGGACTTACATGTATTTTGGTACACAATACAACAGAACTGTAATGTTAACCTAAACTAAATCACATATCTGCTACTATTAGACTTTCTTAGAGTGTAGTTTGGGACAGTACTGTACCGACTTCTGCATTTAAAGATTATATGTGAACCATATCTACAAAGGTCACATGAAGGCAGAACAATATTCTGTCTATGGGTGACTGCAGAGACTTCTTATAATACTGTTGGCAGAGAATGCGATTTAATACACTTAGTTTACAGTACAGTCCTGTTGTAATGTGACCCTGATTATCCTCTAATGAAGGTCTAATAAAAGGTGTAAAACTGTCTAATAAAGAACATATTAGTTCTAGTTTTTGTCTAATCTGATAAACAAGTGCGTCTTGTTAGGTCTTGTTAGTGTACTTTAAGATAAAGTGCGACCACAACAATGTGATGGACCTTTCTAAACAAATTGTTAACTAAACAGGATCTGCAGAATCGAGACGCCCAGCTCCCCTTCATGTTTACTGCAATCCAACCCTGCATCCAAACATAATTAGGCAGGATTAGAGGAAGCCCTTTCTCATTATCTCTTTAGAGTGTCTCGGGCTCATAGAGGTTTTAATTGTGCTTGACTGGCAGGACCTTGGTGCCCCCTCGCAAGCATTTGATCTTCAAAGAGTCCCCTCCATGTCACAGCACAAAGAGCCCTCCGTGATCTCCACTCACCTCTCCATTTCCTGGGTGTTGTCCCTGCTAGGGGCCGGCTCTTTTATAGCCATCCATGGAGCAAGCTGTGTACACTTCACGGCAAGGTTACACAAGTAGATCATTATGCTCAGCGTGCTGACTGTACACAACTGTGAATGTGTAATACCAAAACCTAACACAGCTAGAGAGAACACAGACAGGAAACACACTGACATGTATTGTATGGGTGTTAGGACATAGCCAGACTTTAATATCAGTTCACAGACATCATACAGAACGGCATCATGTCCTCAGACCACAGGAAAAAACACTGTCAAGTCTGAGGTGTCCTTCAAATGAAGATCAGACGAGGCGGCCTTAGACAAAATGGCCTGAGACAAGCAGCGTCAGACCAAAAGGCCTCAGACAAAACAATATCTGACAAAAAAGTATCAGACAAACCGACCGGAGATAAACGGCATCCGGACAGACGGCCTCGGACCACACTGCCTCAGGCAGAGTCAGGTGAATGTCCCTGCACCTCCTGTTAAATGAAGATACACTTTCACTGGAAGGAATAACATTTCCTATTTGGATGTCTGTCCTTCAAAGTAAAATAGGAGGATTTTAAAAGTGTTATAATACAGTGGAAAATGGGACACAATGATTCCTACACAAATGTTGTTTAAATAATTTCCTAATAGTCATCGAGTAGTCCGCTTATATTGTTCATTTTGGGTCTTTTCATACATGACAACGTATGTAAAATAATTGTAAACTACAGTAATTTTATTCATTTATTTATTTATACTTTACACCTATAAGACTTGACCCACCTGTACCTGCGGTTGTTGGTAGGTATATATTGAAATCATGACGGAGAAAACATTTTATTTTTATTTTATTTTCTCATACTCTCCTTGAATCTTATGACAAACTTGGTGTTCCTCAGGTTACCTTCTGTGGTCTTTTCAAACAACAAAAAAGTCTGCTCACAATGGAGACAGAAAAGTCAGATAATGCCCCCATGTGGACTCTCAGTAAGGGGATAAAGCTGTCCTGTTTACTCACTTTATATTCATGTAATAAATATACAAATGGCAATTAGATAATCAATAGTAATTAGTAATCTGCATGAGAAAAAGAGAAAAACAAAACAATTTGGTTATAGTAATTATAGTTTACAGTGATCAATTTGACCTGACCAGATGTTATCACTGTAAGAGGTTTCCACTGTAATTTCAACAAATTAGCTTGTATTTGAACCTCGAAAGTACTATGTGAGAGTGTAAATTTAGTATTATTGTTGGAAAAACAGAACAGAAACAGAACAGAAAGACAAAATACCAAATATGTACAACTGTTTGTAACACTAGTGCCTCTTTGAAAATGTATGTTAGTCTGTTTGTATATTGGTTGTTACTAGAAAAATGTAATCAATGTTCTCATTTTATATTGTTCAATGAAATGAATTTTTTTTGCTGCCAAGACCAACTATGTCAAAGGTACCTTTAAACCAGTCATTCCCATAGACTGGGTCAGGACCCACAGGAGATTTTATTTGGGTCCCCAAATAAATAAAACACATAAATGAAACACTTTGGAGTAAATTCTGCAAATTTAAAGTTTATATCTGCAGTACATATTTTAAAAAGAACTTACAATGTGCCTATTATTTTACTGATGAGAGGCAAAAACATGAGCCTGTTAATTCTGCCCAAATGCACTTATTTTGTCTGATTTATAAAGTAGGCTGAAATGTCACATACTGTTTTCCTGATAAGACGAAATAAAAACAATGAGATGTCCAGTTAACTCAGCCTAAATAATGTATTTCCTTATTTCTCAAGTACAACATGAGTACACATTTTAATATAGTGCCAAGATGTTGTAAGGTGATGTGAAAACAGCAGTAAAAATAGTCAGAAAAGTTAATTTATGCACAAATGAACTCTTTCTAGAATTTAATGATAAAGCTTATTGTGTCTTGGGTCATTTAAAAAAAAAAAAAAATCCCCACGGGGAAAACATTTTGGGAAACACTGCCTTAAACAATTCTACATTGTATTGAGCACATGGCAAGAGAAAATGAGGCATTGTGGTTCAACCAAATGTAAACCAACCGTGCCATCGCCCAATGGTTTTTGGCACTACTGTTTTGAAGATCTGAGTTTGGCATATGGGGATTACCATCTTGTTTTTTTACAACCAGAGCATTAGCAGTACCAATGAGAGCGAGGAGCTAGTGGGTGATGTACTGTGACTTGAGCCAAGCTTGGTTTTGGCTCGTCCATTAAGCAGGAAATAATGGTGACTTGCCTGGTCGCAATTTTTCTGGTATTGTGATTAAACAGTACACTGAAATTCTGAAAACATTTATGCGAGAAATAAGCAACAGTATCTTGATCCATATTTGATCAGCACTGCCTAGTTTGACAGCTTGAGTTTCAGGTGGCTCCATTGGAAACCAGAGACACAATGGGACCCTCCTGGCCACGATCTTTCTTATATTACAGCAAATAGTACACTAAAATATGTTTCTTAAAACATTTTAGGCAAGAAGTAGTCTATGAGTTTTACATGCAGTTAGCCTATGATGGAGATAATTACTGACCATCAATAGCTAGCTTAACCTTGTCATTAAACTCCTAAGACAGTGACCTAACCCTGCAAAATGTCAGAGTAATGGAGTGTTACTCTACTAAAGTAATAACTGAATTGCAAACTGCAATCATGTACACTACTTGTTACTAAAACGATGATGACATAACTTTCTTTATTCTACCAGAAATGACAGGAAGGGTCTGTTGCTGTAGTTCAACACAAACATGTGGGAGTGGGGACATCGCTGCCCCCCCCCCCCCCAGGCTGTTTTGTCTGATAGTATTTTGTCAGAGGCCGTCTGGCCTGTTGTTCAGTTGTCCAGCACATCACAGTTGTCAGTGTTTTTCCTGTGACCCGAAGACTTTTGGCCTCAGGAGCGATGCTGTTTTGTATGTTGACTGATGCTGAGGTCTGAGACTGGCCCTAAAATGTGTCGACTATGTTTTGTGTTTTTAGCTTGTGCAGGTTATTGATTGCTGTCAGAAGAAGTGATGAATTTTTTCTCCTACCTCTGCCATTTGATTCATCCCTGCCTCCCACTGACCTCAGAGTTTTGGCATCTTACTCGTTGTTTTCATCCTCATTTCCCCTTTCAGTGGGCATTCTTGGTGACATGACACAAGCATGAGTGACAGCTTGAGTGTGAGTAAGAGAACAGCCTGAGCCAGGAAATTGCAGTGCCACACCTGTGGGTCCTCGGAGCGAGTGCTGTGACATATCTCCCGTGAGAGGGAACTTTGTCTTTGCGAGCAATATTGCAGCTTGCAAGCAAAACCCCATATTTATACACGCAACATGAGGGTAGTGAGGAAAGTTCATTCACTGCACCCAATTACTGAGAGCACTCCAAGTCATTTTCTGCGCTCAACTTTAATTTACTTTTGATAGTCAGCACCGAGGCTTAGTACATCATCCTTCATAAATCACATTTTTTTGGTGTAGTTTTGTGTTGGAATGAAAACCTGCACAGTTATGGCATATGACATATGGTTGTTTACCCAGACTCTAAATTCTAAAAATGTATTTTAAAAAAATCCATTCATAGCCTTAATACCTTATATTTTGACAAAAGCATGGAGTATCTTTGCCTGAAAAACCAATTCAGATTGCAGAGTGTTTCTGTTTTGATATTTAAACATAAAGATTCTACCTTGGGTGAGTGTTATTTCTGTGTTTTTCCTTGCTTCTGCTCACTGCTTTATTGCATTGTATAACAATGTGTAAAAGATTATAACTTTGCTTGGTGAGCTCTTAGGTATTTTACTCAGCTTTCTCTTTTATCACTATCCATCACCACCGGGTTCAACAAGTATGCATTGACATACATAATACAAAAATGCCTGAAATATTACACAGCTCTGTGGAGCACCAAGAAAACTGCTTAAGGTAGAGTTAGAATCGTCCCGTCTTTTTGCTTGGACAGGTTGGTTTTCCATTAATGATTTGGGATCATGCATAATATTAAAGTAGTTTTTTGGCAAGAAAAGACTTCAAAACCTATGTGGTGTTGGTTACTGAAACTATAAATTATTGATGAAAAAAATGTTTTGGGGTATGTCAGCAAAAGCTGAAGTTCCCGAAATGACTTTTTCCAGTAAAGCAGAAAGTGATTGTTATTTATAGCTGCCCTGGTCATGTTGAGGTAATCTGTTATGTGTCACTATTTGGAAGGAGCCAAACACACTGTCCAAACTTTGCACTGACAGCACTGGCTTTTTTAACATTGACTGCTCCATCCATGTTCACACCTGAAAGAACAGTCTATTCATGGGGCAATCCGCTGGATCTCAGGCCGGGCTCCCTGCGCCAAGTGGCACCCTCTCTGCTTGAAGGGAGTCCAGAACATCTCTTTTGGAAACACTGTAAGCCAGTACAGAGAAAATTGGGTTCCAGGGGAGAAACAGAGGAGGAATAAAAACATTGAGGAGATAAGGTAGTAGGCTTCCACTGATGGCTATTTCTCTGCCAAATGTCAGGTTGTTGTGGAACACAATTAATTAACTCACGACACTCATTGAGTTATGGAGTGACTCTGAGTATTGGCAGAAAAATCACTTATGTTTGTTTAGAAACACTCTTATGTGGTCACATACACAGACATTGCACCAGTAGCTTTATGCTCTTTTTCTAAGTGAAAAACTATTATTGGTCTTTTTGACCAAAGTAGTTCCAGGAACTAAGAAGCCTCAGAAATTAAGTTAAAGTCCCTCAGTGCACCTCTGTTTTATTTCAAACATAACAGAGGATCTGTGAAATACAGGTAAAATAGACTGATAAATAGCTAAAAAGCAAGAGTCTAACTATTACACAGCCAACAAAGTTAGTAAGTAAGGCCCAGTGGCAAGTACATTTTGACAGGCACCAGCAGCCAAGTGTCTTCTTTAATAGAGCTCAAATTCAAACTCAAAAATCAACGATAGTAGACAAAAAATGTGATGATGTACAGTCTTAGCATGCTGTTTTTTTCACTAAACAAATTAAATTAAATTGTTACTTTCAGCATTGGCTTTCAAAATATCATGTGTGTAATAAATGGCACAATTTAGACAGGATCAAAAAATTATTTGTCTCTCACATTAAGCTACTGTAAATATTTTTTTTTTTTCCAAAATAAGGAACAATAGGGGACAACGGAAGGGGAGGGACTTTGCCTCTGTGTAGTTCACATTTTAACCAACAGATATCACTGGTGAGCTTCCCAACCATTACATCTGTGTTTCCAACCAAGCCACCCTACAATAACTGTTGTTTAAAAACATCTTAAAAATACATCCCTTGAAAAATAAAATTCAGAGATGCTTAGGCCCAGTGGGGTTCAGCTTAGGCCTGGTTGGCTACCAGGCTTGCAATACACTGGGCAACACCATGTACGACTGTGTGCTTTTTTGCTGTCTGAATTAATGTGTTAAAGGACATCACTGCAACTAAGGTTGAATAACAACAACAGAACTAAGTTCAATTGTATTGCAGGTAATTTTTGAGCACCCTAAAAAGGTTCCTTATGTCCAGCAGCCAAAAAAAAAAAAGCCTGTAGAATCGTGTACAAGCTCATACGGCTGTCGACAACACACATGCCAACATCACTTTAACAGACAGGCCATTGTACACACAGTGAAATCATGATATGGTTGCGCAGAACCCTCTGTCTTCCTTTTGAATTTAACCCAGATCCTTGTGATTTTAGTCACTGGACCAGTCAACACACTGGCAACAGAACAGAACGTTGTTGACAGCAGCAACTGAGCTGTCAGTATAGTGTGTTTCTTTTTGGAGACTTTGACAGGTATGACATCACCTCACTGGGTGCCAATTTGGAATAGTGTATGGGATGTCATACCAGACTAAACAGACCACTGTACCTGCGTTTGAAACTAGTCCCATCACCAGTGTTTCCATGTACCAGCCATCCCTTGAAACTCAACAGATGGTCAGAACCATGGAGGGAAAATGCTTTTCTCACATGAAACGTTTGATTTCTTTTGTTTTGTTTTTCCTGCTAGTATCCCTGCAGTGGTAAAGTAGGTAAAACTTTAATTTCAAGGAAAGGTACTTAAAGGATCAGTGTATACAATTTAGTGGCACCTAGTGGTGAGCTTGCAGATTGTGCACGTCATCATCACACCTCTGTAGATAAATTGAGGGGTTTTCAGCTTCTGAAGAGGGTCATGCCAGACAAAGTCTGGAAACACCCACACTGATGAAAACATTTTCATGAATATTATATTCAGTTTCTGCCATATTCTGTGAATAAACCTGGTAAATCTTACGCACTGCACCTTCAGTGCTTCCATATTGCTCACATGAACACGTAACAACCATTGTTTATCACTTATCTACTGTTTTCCCCTTCAGTGTACTGGGAAAAAAAATCTGCTGAGTTTTATATGGTAAATGATTTCCATAATTTTAGCCTTAACATATTTATTGATTTATTGACTCGCTGACTACATATTATGTAATCATCTATCAAAGCACTGTCATTAATAATATCTTATTTCTGTGATAAATACTTAACTTTGCATTATGTATTTCTGTGAAATAGGAAACAGCTGACCACAGAACCCACAGTTTATTTGGGTTACTATTTGCTTATCTGGTATCTAATTAAAACAGGAAGTACTTCCCTTGCGGCCTGTGCAATTGAAAAACAACCCAAGAGAAGCTGGTCGCTCGGAGCCACAATAATGTATCACCAAATGTTTGTAAGCCAATACTTCCATTAATTCTCACAGCAACATTAACATCTCCCTTGCTGACTTAAGCAGAAATGCATTAGTCCCTGGCAAGATGAATTCTCAGAGACTCTATGTATCTTTTCCCCCTTCGTTCACTGTGATCGGCTATGTGTGCATTTACATAGTAAGCGTTTGTGATTATGTGAGTAATGTGAACTTTAGTGCTGGCGCCCCAGAGAGAACTCCTGACAAAAACAGAAAGCAACGGAGAACAAAAAAGAGGTAGCTAAAGGTGGAGCTGGCCTTGGTTTACAATAAGGGAAATGACAATACTTCAGCGCTACCTTGGGGGCTGGGGTTACAAACATGGAGAGGGTGTTATGCAAAAGCAATAGAGCATGGCCCTGTATTACAGGTCGGATTAGATAAGTGTGGCGCTTCAGTTGACTGGCAGATTCAATTTGCTCAGCCGTATTGCAGACAAGGCCTGTCTCAAAAATAAGGGTGTGGGGCAGGTGAGAAGTGACTACATTTGGCACAACAACGAGGTAATACCTATTATACACTGCAGCTGGTGAAGAGAGGTTGGAGGCCATAAAACCATACTGAAAAAGACAAAACAACTTCATCACAGTTGTTTAGAAATACACATACAATCATTATGCAGTTTCTTGGAACAATAATAGAGCTTATTAGCCTAATGCTTTTAAGACATTATGTGTGCTGCTCAGTAGTCACTGGCATTTCACCAGTTTTTGATTCCAGTAAACACCCTGGCATGTGAGGATCTGGATTAAAGCTATTGCTCAGGGGGGGAATGTTAATTTTTGAATAACTAATATGTGGCCTGCTTCTGGACACTGTCACTGTGCTGTGTTGTGTAGTGTGTGCTTGGAGAATCCGCAGTCCCTCAGTGAAATGAGTTGGAACAGCTGCAGTGTTTACATACACACACTTGTGCACGCCTCCCCCAAAAGATGAAGAGGTAATCAAATGATTACACAGTCTGTCTCACCCTCCTGAGTGTTATCAAGAGAAGACTTGAGGGTGTCCTTCCAGGAGATTGTCAGGGAAGGGAAACATTTGCTCCCTGGCCAATACCTTTTAGTTGATACATTAATATGAAGCAGCAGCACAGCGGCGCAGCAGATTGAGTGGGTCAAACCTGCAATATTTCATGATTGTGTTGTAACTTGCTCTGTAACAGAATTAATAAACCAAACAAACGATCCATGCTTACACTGTCTCTGGCAGAGTTTGAGCAATGAAGAGGAGATAGTGTGACAAAGAAGGAGTGTATTGAGCTATCTTGTGGTACATTCTGTCCCAGCCATATGGATCAACAACAATCGTAGTACAAATGGAGATATGTGAATCTGGTCATAAAAAACATAAGAACATACATATAACTTGTACAGGTCATGCTAATTAGCCAATGTGAGCATGGTGTCATGTGCCCAGACTGAACCTATACAAATTACATGGTGACAGAAGCAGCATCTGGCAACTGGGCCAAATAGAGAAGTGAGTGTGTCGACAATATGTGCAGAACAATTGAGCTTTGACTGGCTGCCACTGCTTGCATGGCAAGTCAAAGAATCAAGACTATTTTGCCATACTAGTTCAGCCCTCAAGGTGTATGACCCCTGCCTCAAAATCAACTGACCAGCCATCTTGCCTTTTACTTTGATCCGCAGGGGTTTTCAGTTCTCCCATGGCTCCAGCCTAAAAACATAAACACAACCCCCCTGATCCAATTCAACCAATAGAGAACCCACATTGTAACCTATGTCACTTTTTTGTAATGGCTGGGTGTTTTCATTTGAAAAAAAAAATGGTAAAAGAGCAGCATTGCAGTTGCCCCTTAAGGTGTCAATCTGGTATGTGCAGTGACGGCGCTGAAATTGCACAGTGTAGGTCTGAGTTTGTCAGTGAATAAAGGCTGCAGCGTCTCAGACCAAAGAAGAGCTCCTGTGTTATTCCCCAACTTTGGCAATAGCGTTGGTATGAAGATCACCTCTACGTTAAGGGACTACAGTCTGCAGTGGAGTACCGTTGAGTTGAGACATTTTCCACAAGTATTAAACAAATGCAGTCATAATACTGTGTACCCCAAGAGCGTATAAAAAATAGATGTTGCCTAAGCCTATCTCTAGTGTGCTTGTAGACACTTGCAATGTAATTGGCTAATCAGACTTTCCTTTATAAGGACAACAATCCAGGAACACAAATTACAGTGGGTCACCAAGTCAACATATTCAGTATGACTATGTTTACAAACCTCTGTTCTTTAACAATGTTTTTTCCTTATATTTGATGCTCTGTAAAAATGTCATGGCTTATACCTTGAAGGACTAGCGTTTCTGCCAATTTCGGCTAACAGATCCCCCTAAATCGTCCACACTGGACCTCCAAATGATCATGACACAGGCCTACTACACACACTGCCAAAGTCAACACTTTATTTTAGAGGTCTGTTAGCTCTGGTGCAGCATCTGCAGCAAGCTGTAGTTACCACAGATGCTTGGTGAAATGTAAGTAATTATTTTAGAGCGTTACAGTACGAATGTAAACATCCACACAGTGCACTGCAACTCATTTCTTCAGGCATTGCCTCAGGTGGTGTCCACTCATTTAAAAGATTTCAGGAAAAAAAAACACACCAAACAGATCATTATGGATAGATACAGGGTAAAAGGTCTGTTGGAGCTCAGGGCATGCCCTGTGGCAAAGACTGGATATAATTGTCTCACCCTGAATTGAGATATCTAAACTTTGACAGACTTGTGTATAGCAGATGAATGCAGGAGAGTGGGGTGAAAGAAAACGGCAGGAGAAATGAGGCGAAACGTATCAAGGTTTCACACAACAGTTTAGAACAGTGAGCTCTAAAAAGGCAACTAATGGCTGATAGTGACATGTAATACTGGGCATACATTTATTAAAAACAGTCTGTAAAGAAGACATGAAACATAATGTTGGCAGCAGGCAACATGCCATGAGAGAAGTGAAGCAATGCAGATGTGAAATGTATTGTTGAAAGTCATTTTTAATCGCACTTTAATCACTCAATTAGAGGGTGACGTTTGAGATTTGGAGTGACATGGCTAATGGCTAATCATTAGCCAAGTGAGGTAAATGTGGTCCAGAGGATAACAAAAGTCAAGACATGAACGTAGAGAATCCCCATAGGTATGCATTATACCGCCATCTGTATCTGTACATCAATCTAATGGAATGACATACAGGACGTCTGTGAAGGAGACATTTAATGCCTTGTCAAAACATTACCCCTGTGACTGTTCTCCCTAACTTTGACAGACTACCTTGTCAAGGCATGGAGCGTTTTATGTCTCCCATCTGCCTCGTCCTGCTGACAGGTGGCTGAGTCAGACGGTCTGGCCTGAGAATGGATGCATAGCGCCACACTCAAAGACACACACTCACTGACCCATTTACCTTTTATTTGTTCACTTACACAATGCACACTTCATGTGATATATCACTTTTGTGTGTTATCAATCTGTTTGCTTCTAAAGTCTGTCGTGAAACTATGATTATAGGGCTACGGTCACAGTTTTAATCAATTTGGAGCTTCATGAAGCATGACAAATCATTCTGACTTCAAAAATAAAAGGAACTGGAAAACTATGAGACAAACTATGAGACAAATTGTTCTCTGTTGCTGGTAAGCTTGAAACACTAGCATGAGACATTCAGTACTGCGCTTAAAGGATATGTTCATATTTTTTGCTTGAATCACTCTCCCTGTCCATGCCGGCCATGAAGCAATACCTACCTAATACGACTTGAAGTTTGAAACAGAAGTTATGTTTCTGTCCACTCTTTTTTCTCTGTTTTTGGTCTCCACCAGCTCCTGAGAGAAATATTTGGCTTTAGCTGCTAAATGCTTCACTGTGTTCAGCAGCTGCTGACCAGGTATTGCACTTTGGATTTTGAGCTTTTTCACTGAAAACAGCTTCCTACTCAGCATCCACCTCAAAGCACCCCCAGTTATGCATATTTTTAAGCATTAAAGTAATTGAAGCAGGTTAGTTGTATAAAAATTCATCTGTCACACAGTTTTCATGAACAGGACAAAAGCTTTTTTTGTACAAGGTTGGGCAAGTGGGCATTTTAATATGGTGGTCTATATAGATTGACTGCCTTTAGAACCAGCTCCAAGTAGCCATTCAAGGAACTACAATTTTTAGCACCTTGCCTTGATTTTTCATCCCCAGAGGTTGCTGCTTGGTTTCATCACTATGAGCAGCTCTTTTCACAATTGTCAAATTGTTTTCACACTGTTATCTCTGATTTGTCTGATACATCGTTGTAACAATCTTGTTTAGAGTCTCTTCAAAAGCCATAAATTTGACTGCTGTACCATTTGTGAAGTCTGGGTTTATTTGTACAGATATACAGATGATATAAGCAATTTGTGGCATCCCTGTATATGTTTGTCAGACTCTGGTGGATCTCAGACTTTTTCTGTTATTTTCTATTCATTCCATCCTTAGTTTCCCTCTCAATTTTATATTTTTATAGCTCTGGGATAAGTCCAAATGTTTAAAAAGTTGAAAATCTTTCAAGTCAGATCACTTTTTGCCACCTCTGTGTGAATCTATTCCCATTCATGTACTTCCATCGACCTATTGCAATTGCAACATTTCAAACCGTCCTGTACAATCCAACTTCCTACGCAGTTTATGAAGTGAGGGCAGGATATTCTCTTTTCATTGTGCACATTCATCTCAGATCATGTACAACAGGAAGCAGGAGGTGGCACAATCCCTTGGGAAATCTGTCTCCGAGTGTATTTGTATAACTGCACTGACAGAGTGAATTATTGTCAGTAGACAGACATTAGGATTGCTATGTGGGGTTAGGAAATGTGCATGTAGCAGACATCTATCTTAATTAAACCATTGTAATTATACCACCAACACACAGTAACACATATTCATAGCATCAAGTATAAACTCTCATTTGAGTTACCACACATTTTCCTATTTTTAGCCTCGCCTGTCAATTCTTCTCAGGGCTTTAGACTGGGAGTAGGAGCGTAGGCCTCTGACTCCATTCTTTGAGCAAAACAAACAAGGTTCAAGCAATTAACCCTCTTCTGTTTTGATTTGGTTCCAGCGTACTTTTTTTTTTTTCTCAGAATTTTGTTGACATTTGTAAGTTTCACCTTTTGGTTTAAAAAATGAATGGTGGCAAGTCCCACCTGAGGGGTGACGGTATCAAACAGACTTGAGGGTAAAAAGAAAAAGACAAATAAATACAAGTGACAGAACCTACATATTTTGATTGATCATCAGAGTCAATTTATTCCCCCTTTTGTAGAGGTTGAACACATCCACGGCTCTAATATTAATGAGTTGGCTGTTCATCTAAACAACCACAAAATGATCTACTAGCACTGCAGTATGCAGAAATTAGCAGTCAGTCTGCAAGTACTACTTCAAATAAAACCCTTTTTCCCTCTTTGTGTTTGCTGGTAATTTTAAATTTGATGAGTGCCGTTTTGTTTGCCATTCTTCATGTTGCATACTGAGAGGAAAAACAATTAATTGTGTCTCCTAATGAATGAGGACTGATGTTAATTCATTTCCAAGAAAAGCAAATATGTTGAGGCGAAAAAGGTGGAGGAGATCACAAATCACTCTGATGGCCACAACTGATGTATGCTTTGTTAACATGTGGTAATTTATCATCATACAAATAATTAATGTAAATTGGAACCGAGTTTGAATAGACAGGGATAATAAAAAAAAAACATGTGTCTAAAGTACATTGACTGTGTGCAAAGCATGATTAAACATGTATTATCTGTAGTGTATTTGTCAATAAGTAGGATTTGCTGTAATTACCCCACTGACAATATAATGTGACCGGTAAAATACCATAGGAGCACATGTGCTGTATGATTTAATAGAATGTAATATATATTAATAAAAAAGTTTCGAAGGTTGCATTGATTTACACAACAGTTGTATTGATTTGCATTATAATATGAGGGAAGGGGATGTGTGTGAATGTCTTTGGGATTAACAATAGGGACCCTCACATCACAGATGTTTTACTGAATTACTTTCTAAATCCTCCAAAAAGCTTCACACTAAATTCTGATTTCCACACCAGCTCCAGCCACCATTTGAATTCATACTGCAAACAAATATATCACCACAGTAACTGCGATTTATTAACTGTTGCTGCAGTTAACTAGTTAGCTCATTATTGATGCAGGTGGCTCCTTTGAGCCGACTTGAGTTTGCCTGGACTGTGAGCTCAGAGCACTGGGTGAGTGTTGGTGTTTCCACTGATAAAACTTAGCTTTTTTTTCCACTGCAGTTGACCCTCTGCATCCTTTTACCTCCTGCAAACAGCAACCATCTAATCATAGCTTAGCAAATGTGACCAGGGCGCTGTAGACCCATTTCTCTCGATGTTGAAGCAGAAAACAGGAGGCTCTGAGACCAGCGATACTCTGTTTCATGAGTCTGGCATCTTTTTTGTAGTCTTTCAAAGATGTAACACACAAGAGCACACATGTGGGTAGTGGATTTAACTTTGTCTTTACCTGCTCTAATCTATGGCGCAAACATTAATATGTCTAATTAACACTAGCTTACTAGCTGCAGTAATGTTACCTCCAGCCAAACTTATGTTGCTGTTGCATTTGCCAAACTCATGTCATATCCCCTGGTGTTACATTGTGATTTGTTATGTAAGGAGTTTGAGGATGAGCATGTGGGCTGGTGCAGAATCTTGCAAAAGCTCTCTTCCTAGGGCAATAACAGTCCAGACTGTCTAGATGGGTGACTGTTTCAATGTCCGCTGCACAATCTAATCCCCGCACTTCCTTTTCCCATGTAAATGCATGTATTTCTGTCTTCTATCATACACACATATGTGCATATTTCACCATCAGACGAATGTTTGCTGGGGTGTAGCTTTAGCCTCCATCTTTTAACATTAATGTTATATCATGTACGCAGCTGTTAAGTAACTTTACATGTTTAATACACTTTCACAGGGTTATCATCTTAAGATGTGTCAGATGGAAACCTTAAATAGTCCCCAGGAGTTTAAGCATTAGCATTAGGTCACATTAGCCAGCTACACTTATGAAATCTGTTAGTGAGAGTCAGCACGGTCGTCAGCCAGTAACAAGAAGCAGCTTTCGTTTACTTCTCTTTGGAATCAGAAGATATCGTGTTTGAACAAATACTGCCAATTTCAATGTTAAATCTGCCACTGTTGTTTAGAGAAAAGTAGGCCACACTCAGGACTAATATCAGCCAACAAGCCTTTTACTTGATCATGCCTGGCAGAAAAATCATACATGTTTTCGGCTGTCCAGAGTTTATCGGTGCATCACTGTTATCACTATAAACAGCATCTGTGCATCCGGGCATAGAAACAGTAACTAAGGAGGGTGGGGCTTAGCAAAGGGTCAGTTACCTATTTTACCTGCAACTTCCTGTGTGATTTCTTAAAGAGACCTACTTAATAAAGTGTGCAGCATTGATAGGGTAGAAGTAAATTTTGTTATTGTTTAATTATGTGGGTTTTTGTAGTGTTTGGATATTGGTGAGGTGTTGTTGAATTTGTATTTATGATGAAAACATGGCAACATGACTAAAAACTTACAAAATGATCATGTCCATGAAAATGATTTCACCTTACATTGGCAATGGTGGTTGTTTAACAGTGAAGTAAACACCTCCCCTGGTCCTACACTACTTCCAATGTCATCATTTGTTATTGTTTTAATGTAAGAAACCCCTAGCGGCAGAACTTACATATTGTGTGTTTAATGGAAACATTTTATGGTGCATTCATGATTGAAACTGAGCCTGTAACAAACAAATCAGAGTCTCTGATTTGATGACAAATGTAATATTTGTTCTGTTCTAGCATGTTTTTGCATCTTGGATTGCAAGACATAACAAGCCACAAAACCTCTCGTCTGCTCTTGTTTGCTATAAAAATATGCGTGACTCTTGACACTCCATGTTAGAGAGCTGCTGTTCGCGAAATAACCACTTGTCTGACCACTTTTGATGGGACTCTGCCAAATTCTACAATCTATCATTGAGACCAAATGAATACAGGTTAGTGCTGAAAAAAAAAGATGGCAGTAATGATGATCATTATGTTCAGTGAAATGCCACAGGAGCACCAGGTTTCAAATGAACATGAACTAGAAATTACACTATAATTTCATATATCAGTATTACTGCTGCACCACTTCAGCAGAATGGTAGATTTAGGTGAGAAATTGAAATAATGGCAAGCCTCCATGGAGTTCATGGCAGGAATTTTAGCACACTTCCTATATTATTTCTAAAGTAAGTTTAAAAAAGAATGTGATTTGTAGCGCTGAATGCCTGGCCCTCTATGGTAAGTAGGAGATAATACTACAGACACATGGGAAGGCTGAAGGACAGGAGCTCTCAGGACTGTCAACCTCAGAGCACAGCCAGGTCCACTGGGATGATGAGCTAATGCAATCTCTTTCCTCGCTGTCCTCTGCCTCTGATCCTCTCCCCATCCTGCTCCATACTTTACTCGCCCTCCTTATTTCCTTTCCTCTGTGTCTTATCCTCCTCACTCGCTCCTATCTCCTCTTCCTACCTTTAGTTTTTTTTTTTCCTATAAGCCTTTTTCTTTCACCCTCTTATCCTCCTCATTCTGTATCTCTCCTGTCTCACCACAACTCGCTTTGTATTGTAGCTGCCAGGAAATGAGAAAGGCACTCAATTACTGTGCTCATTGAATCATTAATGTCAAGGTTGTGGTGTGTTCTGCCGGCCAACAGGCAACAGCTAACAGACAGTGTGCCTTGTAGCAAATCTTCTGCTGTATGTCCCAACAAGACAGACACGGTTTGATAAGGGTCTCACTGATAACAAAGCTTTGGATGGAAATCATGGCGGACAGAATGATAAGAGCAGTATTAATGATGGACCTGGCTGGCCCTGTATACACAATGATAGCATGATTTGGGCTCCTAACAGCAGCAACAGGAACATATTAGATGAGAAGATGGCCTGGCAAAGAGACTCATTACAATGTAACCTTGTAAAGCTGTCTCTTCTGTGAACATGACAGACCTTTTAGACTACTTAAACACACATGGAGGACTATCTGCTAACAACATGAGGTGGTGTGTACAAAGAGCTGGCGCTTCAACAACATATATTGCAGTTACAATCAATGTTTTATATTAACACTGGATCAATGATTGCATGTTGCTTATGTAAAAGGGTGATTCCCCTCAGCTCTACACGGAGTGACGGTAGCTTTAGTCAGAAACAAAGGTTTACTACCTGCTTACCGCCAAATAGCAGACAAAATAAACAATAACCTGGAGAACGTTTGAGCAAAATATCAAATACTTCCATAAAAGGAGAGTGAGTATTAGCGATGCGTGGACTATAGTTACAACCACGGACAGTGTGGTTAATCAGCTGACCGGTCTGGCCAGATCATAAAAATTTCTGATCAATATTGGATGGGTTACAGCTGGGATATGGGGTTTATCTCCCCAGTGAGAGAGACACTGTGCACACATTTACACACCAGGCAAAGCAGTGCAACTTCTTTGATCATTTACTTCTGTCATCTCAAGACAGTGTCTTCTGTTCTTTCAAGGTTATAGCTACAGTTTTTAGTTTTGTTCCTTACTCACCTCATGATATTTGCTACGGTGACATTACTGCACCCCTAAAAACAAGACTGAAAGCAGCCTTTCTAATCGTTAAAACCCTCATACATAAATACAACTCACAATAAAGAAATGGAGAGCTCTTGCTGCTCGCCATAATTTAAAAAGTATAGCCTTTGACCTATTATATTCTACTATGCTGCTTTACACATCTACTCAATAACAAGAGAAATATTACCTTGTGCTCCACTTATCTGACAGTTATGGTTACAATAGTTCAGTCAGCTTTTACTCATGAAACATAATTATCCTATAAAATATATAAAAAGCATGAATATATTAGTTAGCCAACACTAATGTAGTCCATCAATGAATCTTTAATCTAACTCTTGAGGCTGTAGTTTGTGTTGTTGTTGGCGTGATATTGAGAAATATCAGTTATACTTAAAACACATGGTCTTTTTTTGTCTTACAAGAACCAGATCCACTCCAGTGATGCTGTCACACATGAGTGTATTGGATGTAGCTATTTCCATAGACATGCCCAACTTGAATGGAAAGATCAACAAATATATTTCTATCCAATCAAATGCTCCTTGTCCAGATTTGCTGTATTTAATAGTATATTGTAATGCTGCCACAAACACTGCCTTTATTCTATCACAGTAAATTTCCTTCTTTCTGCTATTGAATTAATTGAGGATATGATTCTATTTCTGTTCATTTGTATTTGGCAAACTGTCACCGAAATATAGCGCACCGTGTGCTTACATGAGATTATGTACCACCTGTGCCAACACAGAGAATTTCTATTTCAGGAATAAAGTGAACAGTCCTTGTGGAGATAGGCTGGCTTTCAGGTAAGGCTCTCGCTGCACCACCATGGTAATGTAGGCACAGTTCTGTCAGCTCTTTGGCTCATCTCCAAGCTCCTATTCCCTACCACCTACAGATATACAGTAAGGAGAGGTTAACATGAGCACAGGTCTGCCCCATTGTCCTCACTGAGCCTCTCCTGGCTCCATTTGCCTCTTGACCTGCTGTCAACCTCAAGCCTGCGTTTGCTACTCAGGTGCCTCTCAGTAAGCTGGATGAATACCACATACAGTACCACTCCTTAAACCAGCTCAGGAAAAGGCCATTCAAGTGACTGTGAACTCAAACTAGTGTGTGAAAAAAATTAGTGTGTGAAAATATCACATTTTTACACCCAACTGTCTCACTCTGCAAATTCTGTTCACTGGCTACATTTTGTGCAAAGGTAGGAAGCAGTGTCATCTTAGTGCAGGTAAAGAAATGGCAGAGGGGACGGAAATGGATCCACAAAGTACATGACTTTGGTAGTGGAAACTGGAGGTCATGTCTTGACCACTATTTTTCACTGACCTAAGTCAAACTTAAAGCAACTACATTGAACTTTGATTTTGTGTTGAGCCCCATGAAGACAAAAGAAATAGTGTTTTCACTGCCTCGTGTAGATGTTAATCTGGCTAGTGTGTGCATGTTTTTGGAAGTGAGACATAATTTGTTACTAGTATTTTACTATTTTATGTGTTTTTATTTTTTTTTAAGTTTTTTTTATAAATCAAAATCAAAATTCATAGCAGTTTGCAGGATGCATAATGGTGAGGTAAAGGATATGTATGTTTATGGATATGTTATAAAGTAATATGATGATGTCAAAACCAAGTAAACTGGTTTAATACCATTCATACAGCTAGGTTACATATAAACCTAGAACAGATAAGGTCGCTCTATAACTGTAAATTTGTTGAGGCAGCTAAAGTTATCAAAATTCTCTATTCATGTTATGTCTTCAGTAGGGATGCACCAATTGATCAGCCAGTGACTGGAATCAGATGTTGTTCAGCTTGATGATATAAGAAGGCTTGGCAGTAACCTGGAGCAGTTTTGGAAAAATGTATAAGTTACTTAATAGCCAGTGTTTTATTATAAAACATATGGTTTCATTTTCCGTGAAAGAAAAGTTATAAAAGTGTTTGTGAATTCTGTGAATTATAGTTCTTTAAAAAAAAAGTCAGAAATCAGAACTGGCCAAGAAACCTGGCCAATTAGTCAGCCAACAGCAAGATATAGCTCGGTAGCAAGGCCAATATAAAATGTTACGTTATCAGCCAGTTGTATTACAGTACATTTCATAAGTTACATATGGAGGAAGAGGGCCAATTCAGCCTTTGAATCATTGGTTGTGTGCTCACTGATGTTGTACTTTTGTCCAGCAATACTCATAAGGCCAAAAAATAGCAACATTAAAATGCCTAATCAAGCTGCTTTTCAGATCGACACATCTGCCTGAGACAACAAAGCATGAAACTGAGCTCATGTTCTTCCTAAAAAATGCTCCCACACTACCACTTCTGAAGTAATGATTACAGGATGGTGAAAAATTGATTAACAATTTTGTTGCATGCAAAAGAGACTCCTGCTGTTTTGTGTGGGTGCACCAAGACCACCCTTAATATTACACTGATAACTTATCCAGAACTGCTGCCAAAATCCTGCTTGGAAGCGGGACAGAACACATCATTACACACTCGCTCCCTCATAGAACGAATTGCCTCAGACTTGCAATGCCTGTCAGGGCCCTGCGCGCCAGCTGAGCTCGCCCTATCATGTCTGAAAAGTCAACAGATGGTGGGTCTTTCTCCTTCAATCCCCTCTACTCGTGGAGTGGTCAGTGGGCTGGCTACCAATCTCAACTCTCTACACATAAGGGGCAAGGCTGAAAACCAACATTAATTGCCCCTGACCTTTGACCCCTCAGGCAGCACTGAATTAAAAACTACATTAACTGTATTAAAAACTCACATAATTGTATAAAAGCTTGGAAACACTGAGGTAAATTGTTAGTAAAAACTGTCTCTACCATGCAAAATGAAAGCCATATATGAACAACATCCAGAAACACTGTAGATTTCTCTTTCAGATATCATGACATCATGACCTCCAGGCTAAAGAGGAAAAGGACCATGCAGATTGTTTCTAGTGCTAACTTCAAAAACCAGCATCTGTGATAGTATGGCGGTCTGTTACTACTAATGGCAGGAGTAACTGTTACATCTGTGAAGGCCGCATTAATGCTGCAATGTCTTTTTCAGGGACATCCGTGTTTATCTCACATTCTGCATGTGTTATAACAGTGTAAAAGAGTTTGGGTACTAAACTGGCCTGCCTGCAGTCCAGACCTGTGTCCCTTTAACAATGACCAGTGCATCATGACACGCAAAATATGACAATATGAGATCCAATACTGTTGAGCACCTGAAGTCGCAAGGACAATGAGAAAGGATATCACATTCAAAACTTCAACACTTAGTGTCCCCAGTTCACAAAGCCCTACTGATTTTTGTTAAGGTGATATATGACAGTGGTATAGATGGCCCTGTGTCAACTTTTTTTTGGAACGCATTATGCGTATATTATATTTGTACTATATTCAATTGAATATACGTCGAAACATTTTTGTAAATCATTGCATTCTGTTTTTATTTACATTTTACACAACCTCCCAACTTTTTTGGAACTGAAGTTGTGTACACAGGCACAAAACATTAGTTATGTGAACTGTGCTATCATTCCCCTCTTCTGTTCTATGTGACCTTGATCTCCTCACCTTAGACCCCCAAGGCCATGTCATTACTTCAACCCCCCCAACACCATCCGTAGCACCACCCAACTGAAATGAAACAGTTAGAGGGAAATGAAACTGCTGGATCGCAGTGACTCACTCTTGGTTGAGGTCTCTGCATGTTCTCTCTCCACCTCTCTTTGCCCTGTGCAACTCATGCCCTTGTCTGTGGCCTTCCCAAATTGATGCATTTCACATTCTTCCTGTTTTCCCTCCAGCCTCCAGGGAGCAACACACCCTCATCTCCGAGCCGCCCTCAGCCCTACTCATGGCTGCCCTACGCGTCTTCTGGGTGTGTTGCTGCTCTATCCTTGTACTAACCTTTGACCACCTGGTTGCAATTCCTCCATGTCCTAGCTCTCTAATGACATCTTATCCTCACAGCAAGGGCTGCAGAGTCACTACTGATGTGCCACCATAGTATGAGAACCCATCTCTTCAGACAGCACTCTCTCCCCAGCCACACATAATGTACTAACTGTACAAAAAAAAATGTGGACCTAGAGTTTCTTTGTAAAATATCATTCCTTCATACACTTCCTTGCACAGTAGTGCATGGCCATACTTCCGCTTATTATATATCCAGTACATGCACATTTACTTTTGTAATGTGTTGTAATTATATATGACAACAGAGACCCCAGACTGTTACATTACTTTGTATTTTATATTGATTAGCTAACAGTGTGATATTTCTTTCAGCTGATGAAGCAGTTTTTATAGAATCATTATGTAAAACAATTTTCATAACTTGAAGTTAATCACCGCATTTGCAGGAATATTTTAATCCATTTTTTATTCTTTAATTAATCAAGTAGCACTTTATTTTCACTCTGATGCTGTACTTTCTTCATGCAGATACACAAAGAATGGGATCATGCATGGCAAGGCAGAATGTTAAATGCAAATTTAACATGCCAGAATTAAGTCCTCCTTTCAGTGACATGAAAAGCTCCACTTGGCCAAAACACTTTTATAAACTTCAATATTTAATATAAAATAATCTCAAAATGCAGTTGCACAATGTGCTGTCAACATAAAAAAAATAAACGGACTTCCGTCTTCTTTTTCTGCTGTCTTGTGGAGGGGTCATTTGTGTGTCGCCCCTTTATTTCACCCACATCTCTGTGAATCTCTGGGAAGAAGAGCTGTGCTGGGATTAAAATAGAACGGGATAATCATGTAGCCTAACACACAGTGTCATCTCTATTGTCACAAAAGTGCGTTAGCATTCATCGCAGGATGGGATAAATTTTCTTACCACTGGAGATTAAAAAAAAATATTCAGCGGAGGCAAGGACATGGACCAAAGGACTAAAAAAAATCACACTCAGGCCAAGACCACAGAAACAAATTGACTGTTATTAAGTACAAGGCCCTTCAGACACCAGATTAGTTTGATAAAACTAACATGTAGTTATTAAATGAAAGGAAAGCAATTTTCATCTACGGCTTTTATATACTGGGTGAAAGAGTTTGAATTGTCTCATGTAACCTTGTGTGGTTTAAATGTAGCTCTCTTTCTCTCTCCTCTCTGCTTCTCCACCGTGTCATGAGAAAGTGGTTGACTTGTCAACAAAAGAGGCATTTCAGACATGTTTTTCAATATGTGTCACATGTCCCATCAATAGATTTCTATTAGTGCTGCCATAATGCAGGTAACCTACACTCAATACTGCACTTGAATGCATGTGGGAACAGATGGTGGACTGAAGCTGCTGTTGCTCTGCTTTTGTCACACAAGGCTGTGTAGACATTAGACTACTATTTACATTGTATAGCCAATAACTTTGTCGGATTTACTGATTTTTCACTTATTTGGTTATTCCTCAGTTTTTCATTTTGCCTTGTTATTTTGCCTTTAATTTTATGTATAGCAGAGTTATTGCAGAATTTTCCCGTGTATGTATTAAAAAGAGCAAGAGTCTACCACCATGCTTGCTTATCATTGTGACTACGACAATGTTAACACAGGTACAGCTAAACCATATGCGAATGCCTTTAGTTTTTCAGGTATTTTCAGGTATTTTATCCTAAACCAAATTATTGGACAGAGTACATTTTTATACCTGGTAGTGGTGCTAGATGAAAATTTATTATCACCAAAGTTATTATGAATCACAGTGATGGGAAAACCAATGTCTATATGCCATCTCTAATGCCAAATCTCATGGTGGCACTAAAGGAGAGTGAGGAAATCACTCTTAGTAGAATTACAACATTTCAATGCAATCCATCCAATAGTTGCCAAGACATCTCAATCTGGACCAAACTGCTTGACTAACCAGCCTTAGATAGATAAAAGTCTAAATTATAGACTTAATCATAACCACTTTCCGACTGAACACCAGCACAATAAACATAAATCCATTAACAGTCTTTCTTTGCTTAATTTGAAATAGCACAGTTATCACCCTCAGTCAAACATTTAGAGAGTAATTTGTGTTTGAGCTGTGATCTCGCCTCTGTTTTTTTTTTTTTCAGTCATATTTTCTCAAGAAGCATACAGAGAACAAAACTTAGAAAAAAAAAAATCTCTTCCATTCCCAGTCTGGAATGACTTCCATTTCATTTGCAAAAATGGAGCAAAATAAACAGCAATTAATGGGGCCTGAATGGAAACTGGCATGAGGGAGATGTGAGGCAATGATTCCTGCTTTGAAGGAGGGCTTCTAAGAGCCCTCAGCTCCTTTCATGTATAATAGAGTAATAAAGCAGGCACTCTCTCAAGCAGGTAGTGTATTTCATTACCATTCCCCCTGGGCTAATCAGTATGCCCTCGGGAATGATTTCCCCGTGTTTACCCAAAGAGTGCAAAATAAATCTGACAGATACTGTGATAAAGAGGGTCAAAAATTGTTGCGATTATAGGGGGCTTTGGTTGTGTCATTGTTTTCTTTTACCGTGATGGTTTTTTTAACTTTAAAAACTTTAAAAGCAGCGTTTCAGTAATTCTCCAATAAAGTAGCTGTATTTTCATTTTAGCCCGTTTATTACTCTGTGCATTTTCTCTAGTACTGAGAGAAATACTTAGAGATTTTTCCAGGACAAAATCAATAAGACAATTCAAGTACAAAGTGTACAAGCCTAGTGTACTAAAGAAAGTGATTACAAGACTGTCAGCTGATGATGGCGCCACCTGCGAGGGGATGTTGTAGAACGTCAAAATTGTACTGACTGGCCTGAGGGGTGCTGTTTCATTGATTTAACCATGTGACTTGTGGGAATGATGCATCTCACCAGTGCAATCTGGCCCACGTCCGAAATTACCACCTGCCATTGCCAGTAAAATCTTGTCTTTAGCTCCCCTGAGTTATCACTGGAGGAAATACTGTTACATGGTACAAACAGCATTTATCTGTTACTTACCATTACTTATAGAATGAACATGCTTCATATTTTTTTCCCTGTGAAACAAAATAGCATTATTTTCTTGTTTTCAGCCGTACCTCATGTCAAACTTGACAACAATTTCTCTGAGAGCTGCTTGAGTAATTTGTTATGACAGTTAGAGCTATCTGAATAAATGGCTGCTGGCAGCAGGGAGCTCAGACAGACTCCAAACACAGACAGCAAAGTGATGAGTACATTCATCTTAATGTAAGCCATCTTAAATATAAGATAGGAGCTATTTTTCAGATTAGTAAAATTAAAGGAAGAGTTACATTACAACAGTGTTTAGTGAGGACCATTCGAGACCAGTATTAATGTTCAAAGTGCATGTACTCTGTGAAGTACTCTCCAAATAAAATATAAATATAAATTAGTGCAATTTATGACCTGGTTTGAATGAGCACCATAATTTCCAATAAAGTGTTATTCATATATTCTGAACATGGTTTTGAATTTCTCTGTGCACATTACCTTTGTCAACATTTCACATTTGCACGAACAGCCACAGATATTATCCATTATTAACTTTGAAAAGTAAAACTAACTCCTAATTACATTCATACAAAGGCTTTTCTCCCAAACAGGATTGTTTTGTAGCTGCACTAATCAATATTACTAATTACTAACTCGTAATTAATATTACCATACTAACCCTATTAATAATGGGTCAATATGGAAGCAGTCATTTGTATGATGAACTCATAGAGAATTATTATACTGTAGTGTCATTCAGTGTCACAGAGCATTGCAGCATCTTTCAGCTCCTTGTTTTAGTTTTACAATCTGCAGTTATTTTGGTTCACTATTATCACTCTTGTCAGCCACAATTCCAGCTGTGTATTGCAACTGGTTTTTTTTTTAGCAAAAAGCCACAATTAATAAAATATTATATTCAAAATGCGACAACAACAAGGAGTGCATTTAATCCATATGGATTATCAGACAAGTGTACATTACAAATATTTACAATGAAATGGCTATCACAACATCAGAAAGTAAAGATTAGTAACATCCAAATTGAAGCCAGAACTAGAAGTTACATAGAGTACAGAAATTATATATTCTATATTTCTTATTGCAAACAAACCCAAAACTTGTTGGCCGAGGATACACATGAGCCCTGTTGTGCATTGGTTATAATGTTACTGATTAAATGTCTATCACAACATCAGAAATGAAAGTAATAATATGCACAGTGCAACCCTAATGTGAAATGCATTTACCCCAGTGCCTGTCAGCTGTGCATAGGGTGTAAAACAAGCTGGCTAGTTATTAACATTTTCATATTTCTTTATTCAAAACATAAAATAAAATAAAATGAAATACTTGAAGGAGTTTCACTGGGGCTACACAGATGGTGACATGGCTTTTAGCTCACCCTCTCTCTGGTGAATTGCTGTGCCTGGACATAAGGTAGTTATAACAGGACCCGGTGTAGGCACTATTTTGATGATAGTGCACACAAGTTATGAAGCACGCACATACACCATTAAGCATATATATATGTATATATATATATATATATATATATATATATTATCCACAAGTTGGTGAATTTTAAATTTTACTTTATCGGGAAAGTGGAGAGGTCAAAGAGAAAACTTTCAGAACAATGGATAACTCCCTGATGGTCAAAGTTGTCAGACGATCAAACAGATGCCTGACAGTGGACAACATCAATATACACATTACCCAGTAATCTTCATTGCATATCAGTGTTTATGACAAAAATATGTAAGAAATTAGAACTATGAATTTCAGCTAATTATTTTTAATAGTTATTTATAGTTTTGTTTTGTATAGTTGATGTTCTTCTTTGAGCACAGGTGTATTTCTGAGGTGGTCACTGTCCAGCACCTGCTCTCTCTTCAGCCCCCACCTCCCTCATGGGCTCTAGTGCATTTGCATTGCCTACACTGTATTTACATTCCTGAGATGCAGAGAGGTTGACAGCTTACCTATTTACTTTAAATCCACCTTAAGTCACAGTAATGAATCTTGATCTTGCATTTAATGTGTCTGATGTTGATTTTCTCCTGGGTGATCGTGACACACGTTCCTCTGTGAAGCTTATTATTTTGGATTTTACAATTTGGCTTTTAATGTGCTTTCAGAAGTAACATTAATAATCCATGCACTTTGCAATTCATGTTGCTTTTGAGTCTTTTACCCCCTGTTATACATCAGCTACACTGCAGATGGCTTTTACTGTTACAGATAATGACAGACAGATTTGGTTTTGATTTGTGATTTGAAGTACAGGCCCTCTGATTAGGAGACAGATCCAATTAATAAAGACTTTATGAACTGTGGTCACTTAATGCTGTCATTAACAGTGCATGGGTGATTGACTGGCTGCCTTTTTCACGAACCTTTGCCCCTTTATATTTAGTCTTGTTAGCGAAATTACTTATCTCCTCTTAAATATTCATCTTCCCACCTTGGATGTTTCCATGTGTAGTTAACCATGATGTCATTACTTGTTTACAATTTATGGGTGTGTTCCAGGATGCCTATATGCAGTGGGGCCCTTCACACTGAGCTAATGTGGGAAGAGGTGGTTTCCTCCATGATGAACTGCTTCAAAACTGATCCCATTATTTCCAGGCCTGTGCCTGGCAGCGGCTGTAAAAGACATAAAGTCTTGGCGCTTAATCCTGTTAGTGCTGCAAACCTGACACTGCTTATTGGCTCCGTGGTAGTGTGTGAACATTCAGGACCTAACTGTTTGCCCTCTAAATATACTGTATGGAATTAAATTATTACAGTCATACTGTACAGTAGTGCCGTTACAGTGATGTGGCCTCTGTTTGCTGTAAGAGGAACAAAACAAGCTGTGAGGAAAAAGTGTAGCGCTTGTGGGATTTGTGATTTTGTGAAGTGCAATTATTGACACCATATCTGTATATAAAAAAAGTTAGAGGAATTTCAAAATAATCATAAATGATTAAAGCTCAAATTAAATGAATGACACATTCCAGAATGGGTTGCACTTTACTTTACAGTACACTAATAAGACATAACAAGCTGTTCTTTGTATGAAATTAGATAAACACTAGACATAATATGTTCTTTATTAGACAGTGGTTATACCTTAATTAGACACCATTCAACTAATGGTACACTTATGAGATGTAACATGCCATACTTTGTATCAAATTAGATGAAGGTATCCTTTATTAGACAGTGTTAGACCGTTTTTAGACTTTATTAGAGGTTAATTGGGGACAAATTACTCCAAACTAAAATGTATTATTTCCAGATTTTAGACCCTTATTAGATAGTAATAATTTAAGGACAGATTACAACAGAACTGTGTTGGAAACCAAAGTGAAAACACATGCCTGCTACGTCCCCACTTAAAAACAATATGTGAACCAGATCTAACAAGTAAAGGCGAAATTATAGAGGTAGATGAATATTCTGTCAAAGGATGACTGCACAGATTAATTGTAATACTGTATGTGATTTGATCAAAGAAGCAGGCATCATTCTTGGCTACTCTGCTCATTATATGGTCTTAAGTCTAATCAGTTTAATAAGGGTCTAACTGTGGAAAGTAATACCCTTGAGTTTACATTACAATTCTGCTGTAATGTGTCCTCAATTATCCTCCCATTAGGGACTAATACAGTGTCTAAAACTGTAATAAATAGCATTTTTTGTATTATTTCACACAAAGAACAGCTTGTTGCATCTTATTAGTGTACTGTAAAATAAAGTACAACCCCTGAATGTCATGATCATGGAGGAAGCAGTGAATGTTTTAGCATATCTATTTCAGTTCTCCTTGATAGAGGGCGGGTGCTGATGACAAACGGAGTAAAGTTACTCTGCAGGTGAAGATGGATTGGCTTGTCAGCCTGGGGGATCAGAAGTAGCTCTGGTTTGGCAGGTCTTTGTCAGGACTGGGATCAGGGGACCACGCCTAGAGGAGGGACACCGATGCTTTAAGGTGGTAGCAGAGTGGAAATAGGACAGTAATATTCACTGTGGCGGAGAGACCACATACTATGACTGCTGAAATGGCTATTTGTCAGATGTGGTAGCTTGAAAGACAAAGCTGAGGTCAGTCAGCACTCTGAAACAGTATCAAGGTCCTGTAAAGTCAGGTTATAACTGTTACTGTACAAACTTGCTCTGAAATTGTTTATTAATTGGAATAAAATGGAAAGAGATTGTTTGGTTAGAGGCAACAGGGAGATTCTTGACCAAAAGTTTTAAAGCCGCCCACTCTTATACGGAAAATCACAACATCTCACTTGAAAATAAGTGTCCTATTGCAGAGGATAATGGACCAATCTGCATGGTAATGGATATATTTGGAACGGTAAGTGAGGAGTTAGACAAAGCTGAAATGGGCTGTCATGGTTTGGTAATTGTGCCGGGGAAAGCATACAATTGCTTCACATGGAAAGATGAATATAGCATTCAAGAACAGGGGACACTCAAAGACAAAGGAGACTTGTCTGAGAATATTGACTCTTGGAAAAATCAAGGTTGTGAGACCTAAATATTTAGTACGCAGTTTGCCTCTCAAACTTTTTTTTAGTATGGTTCCAATTTTCCCAAAAGGCTGTAAATGTTAACTCAAACCCACCTATCTATTTTTAGGTTTTTAAGTAAATGTATGAATGTTTATGCTTTGCCATATAATTTTCAAGACAGTATTTTGTTTTGTGTTTTGTTAATTGGAAAAAAATATTTCCAATATTTATTTCTATTTCTAATTTGAAAACTTAACTTTATAATGTGATCATATTTACTTTCCATGTATTATCACATACCATTTATATACTGTTTAAGGCAAAGCTATAAACCCATATACCTCATTACTGCAAAATTGTTAGAATTATGTTTACACTTTCTTTAAAAAATGATAGGTTCATGTAGTACAAACGATTATTCAAGCATAAAGTTGTAGAAATAAAATCAAAATGTGGTTAATGAAATGGTATAAACAGAAAAAAAAATTATAACTATGCTATGAAGGGTTTAATTATGTATGTGTGTGTGTTAATGTTTAAATATGGCAGTGTGTTTTAGCTTTAATGCTTTTCTTGCTCAATCTGATATCACTGTAACATTTAATCCCAGCAATAACATGTTTAACAATACATGACCTATACCCGTCAGTGGTCACTGAAAAAAACAAAAACCTTGAGACGTAAATCCCACGGAGACAGCAGAAGAGTCTAATCTTTTAGTAATGTTACATTTCAAGATGGCAATTTGCAGCTTAAATAAAAGATTTCTAGTCTGGTTGTAATAATACATTTTAGCAGCTGTGTCATCCTGCCCCCTCATATACGTACATTGCCCTATGGTCTCGTTCACAATTTATAGTATCACACCTTGCCTTAGACTCTGTGTAACCCTTTATATGACCTCAGTTTACCTGAAATTGTGAACAACCCGACAATGGTGAAAAGAGCTTCAAGACAAAGATTGAAACCCAGCATGTCGCTGATAAGAGTCATCCATTATGAACTGCTTTTCTCCCCCTGACATAAATTCAGTCATTAATGCACTGCTGTTCAGTTGTGCATTTTGTTTTAAATGACGGTCTATCAGCGCTGAAGAAAGACTAACACATAAATGTAACTAATTCAGTTTAGTGGAACCAATTTGTCCTCTATATCACTGTCTGACCTTCTAAGTTGCCTACAGGGGTAGAAATAGCATATAATAATACTAATACTAATACTACTAATAATAATAATAATACTAATAATAATAATAATAATAATAATAATAATAATAATAATAATAATAATAATAATAATAATAATCATAATAATAATCATAATCATAATAATAGCAATAATAATAATAGCAATACTTGTACTTGTATTTTTTCAAGTCTGTAATTTTACTCACATATTTTACATGCAGGCCACAATTTGAATTAAAATAGACTGAAGATCTGGAGAAACACCTTTTGATAAAATTCCTGCTAATGATAATGCATTGAACACCAATGGTCAGAATGTAAAAAACACTTTGACTAGTTTTTAGGATGAATACTTTGAAATTTTACTCTAACACTTTTACTTTAACACCAGTAGTTCTATTTGTAGTTGAGTAGTGTTTCAGTAACGTAACAGTACTTGTGCTTGAGTCCAGATTTTCAGTATTGTTTGCAAAACTGGTTACCTGCCTTTGTGTTGGAGCCCTCATGTTTACATGTTGCCTGCCTGTTGAATCTATTTTGTGTTGTTTGCCTGTATCCTTCATCGCATGCCAGCTGTAATCCTGTCATGAGACCAAGCCTTTCTTCTCTCTCTGCCATGGCCTGGGGTCTACACTTGTATCTACGCTCTGCACACTACTGTCACACTTACTGTGTGAAAGCAAAAGTTGCATTTCATACCCTTAACAGACGAGTAAGCCATGAACTTCCAAAGTTGGGGGAGCATTCACAGCACTGTAGAGGACTGATTGTGATTATAGTTTGGAGTATGTTGCTGTCTGTTTTCACTGATGTGCAGGACACATTATCATTACTGTGTCATCTGAATGAATTGGCTGACTGAAAGCGACAACTGTGCACTGTGCAGCTCTAAAAAACAAATATTGTATATCATGCCATACCTAGCATCTGAAAAATAACCTAACTGCTGCTTCTGTTGTATGTTTGTGGCAGTCAAATTCAGTCCTGCACAAACGTCAAATATGCAGCCATGTTTTGTATTAAAGAGTGTGTAAAATGTAGGGGGATCTGACAGGAATGGAACATAATAATCATAATCAATAACCTGAAAATAAGAATAATTGTGTTTCTGTTACCTTAGAAAGAGATGTTTATATCTACAGAGGACACAGATTTTTTTTTCCACAGCTGCTGTTTCACTGCCACATTTCTACAACAGCCCAGAAATGACAAACCAATTACTTGCTCTAACACAAGCCTTTCAGGTTTTTCATATTTTGCCACCACAACAGGTTCTCATAGAACCTTGGAAGGGGAGGGTGAAGTGAACAGTGTTCATTTTGTTGAAACCTACGTCACCATTAGATGCCTATAAATCCTACACACTGGTCCTTAAAGTTAGCTCAGACCCACATTAACATCACATCCCTGCTGTGTACATATCAAATGTAATATTGAATAATCAGTTAAACATTTGAGTGATATTACAAGAATCAAAAGCATCTAAGTGCCAATTAGAAACAACTGTTTGGTTTTTAAACTGAATGTTCAAGTTTCATGTAATTTAGGATGAAAACTACAAAAAGCTTTCAGTAAATAATTAATAAAGTGCTGATTTGCTGTCAAATTTAATCAAAGACGATCTGACTAAACATTCATATATGCTCTCTTAATTAGGCTGAATGGTGTTCCCGCTGAGTGATAACCTGTTTTATCATGATAGATCCCTGTTCTCTGTAGGCGTTCATCACACACAGTCTGAACCAAGCTGTGTTCATTGCTTTCTGCCTTGTTGACTGACACTTTTCACACAGACCAGTGGGCAATAAGATGATCACCTACAAATCTGATGCCACTCAAATGCATTTCACAAACATCTAGTGAGATATGACCTCATTATCCCGACTGCTTCAGTCAATTAAACCAGAGGAGGACTGTAACTGAGTACATTTACTTAGTGCTGTGTGACCAGCTTAAAGTTCAAGATACTTCTAAAAGTAAATATTGTACTTTCTATTCCAATACATTTGTCTGACAGCATCAGTTACTTGTTACTTTTTAATTTAACTTAAATTTTGGCAATTTTGAATATGAATTTTTCTGATAAAATGAAGAATGAGGTGTTTATTTGGGTTGAGTCTGTGTTTTTTAAAAGCACACTGAACACATTAGCAGCTGTGATTAATGTGGAAACAGCAAAGACTCTTATAGTTTGGACCTGTATTTAGGAAAATTGGCATAAACAAAAAGTAAAGGTAGTTTTGGTTTATGTATGCAAAGTCAAAATCAGTAACAACTGAAGTGGAGCCATGAGTGAGAGGTGCTGCTCATGTGGCTGATGGGCATTGGCACTGCTCGCCAGAATAGCGGTGAATTGTTTCTGGGAGCCGTGACAAAGTCGGAGAATGGCACAGCCACATCCTGTGGACATTGGAAGTTCAGTTTAATACTGGATGCTCATTTACATGTGTCAGGTTTAACAAATGCAGTTGTGAGAGGTTTTGGCATGGCCCCTCCCAGTAACCTGACCTGTTGAATTCGTGTTGAATGGATGGTTCAGTAATGCCCGTAATGTGGGCACTCAGTGATCACATTTGTTCATATGATGCTCACACTGCGGTTAAACCAACCCCTTGTCTAGAGCGCAAATGTCACATCAGCATCAAGCTTGTGTGATGACAGCATTCATGCCAGCCTGAGTTGTCTGTCTATAGGCTCTGTATTGTTCACGCATTTCAAAGCATCCAGCAGCAAATGAGCAGCCAAACTTTTGGTGCAATATGTAGTTTTCCTTCAATATTTGTGGATATTCCTGATCTGTTTTACATTAACATGATGAATAGGCACTGTAGAGTGTGTGTGTGTGTGTGTGTGTGTGTGTGTGTGTGTGTGTGTGTGTGTGTGTGTGTGTGTGTGTGTGTGTGTGTTCACAGTGGGTGGCTACTGGTAAATGTACAGTTAAAAAGTCAGACGTTATATAGATATGATATGTATATATGTAAATTTCCAATATGTGTGGTAAATGTGTGGTAAATGCAGAAATGCACAGGTAAACTGAACTCAGCATGGTTCATATGAGAAAACTGGCCATAATACATCATACAGATTTGCAGTAATTTTTTGATCGCTGCAGTTGCTCATTGCAGAGATATGAGGTAGGTGCTTGGCTCAGGATTGTCATAGTAACTGTTCAGATAATCCATTTTAATATCAACATCAGAGCAAATCCAATAAAGACAAGCAAGCTTGAAGAATTCTCTGTGTTGCCAGAATGTTTTTTTTTTTTTTTTGTATCTTAATTTCTTGTGCATGTAACAGATGTTGGGTCATCTTTCTACTTTACTGGTTGGCACAAAACTGCTACACTGTAAAATGTAAGCACATTAAAGCGATAGTTCACTCAGAAATGAAATTTCACTCTATCTACTCAGTCCTGTGCTGATGTGAGGATGGGTGAAGATCTCCAGTTCACAAAACACACAGTGTCGCAGCCAAATTCAGTACAATTGAAGTGAATGGTGACCAGTTTTAAAATGTAAAAAAAGAACACAAAAAAACACAGTGTCTCCATATTGCTAGTGTGGTGTAATCCAAGTGTCTGTAAGCTGCAACATTAAAATTTGACCCAAAAAGATGCCATTTACACCATATTTTTAGCATAAATGTCAACTGTAGCCTCTCAGACCAGAGTGGCATGCACACACCTTAAGCTGGTACACAGGTTCTCGCCCAAGCGGCGCGACATGAGATATACAAGATCTCGCGATACCTTCACATCTGTGTTTACATGCTACCTGGAGGTGACTCAGACAACAGAGAAAGATCTGCTCAGAAATAGTGAGTTGTTATGCGCAGAGTTGACGTAACAAACTTTCAACAAAGGAGAAAATATCCGAGGACTTTGACATAAAAGAGGAACATCATGCAAGAGCTTGCGTACCGCTTCAGACGTGTGACATTTTGTGTTTTTTTGTGTTTTTAAAACTGGTCACCATTCACTTCAATCATGTACTGGAATTTGCTGCATCATTGTTTGCTCCGGGAGTGTTTTGTGAACTGGAGATCTTCACCCATCCTCACATCAGCACAGGGGTGAGTAGATATTGAGTGAAATTTCATTTTTGGGGGAACTATCGCTTTAAGCAAATAAAATACTTAAACACCACAGCCTCTGTTGTCAGTGACATATTGTGTTTGTTACTTTAGTTGGACATTTCTTCTTATAAGATGCTGTATGTTGCTGCAGATGTTCTTGTGTATTCCCTGCATTCGGTAACATGTTGCTGCTGCAGAAGGGCATCTATCTTTGTTCTCCTGCCTGTGCCTGAAGCAGGGAAGCATGCAGGCAAAGTGGAATTGTTCAGATCTGTAATTAATGCACTCAGAGAATACAGTGCATGTGATCTAAGGATGTTCTTGGAAACTAATCACACACACACAGAGCTCTGCGTTTGGGGCTAGATGTTGTGTCTCATCTCTCTCTCTCCCTCTCTCTCCAACCTAATTACTCTTTATTTTACAAACAGAGCATCGTAAATAGCACTTACCCATTATCCCTTTTAATAACTATGGTTCTCCTGCTCTTCAGCCCCCCAAAACGGGGCAACCATGGCAATTACAGGAAAATCAATTGACTTAATCATTGTGGTGGAGGATATTCTTATGAGATTGTTATGGTACAGACAGGACACTAAGTGAATGTGAAAGGTGCAGGACATGTTCTGGCCTCAACATCACCATTAAACAGCAGGTAAAAGCCTACAACACAAAATAATTGCAGAACAAGGATGTTTGCTGCTCTGGTCTACAGAGATGTTTGTTTTGAGAAGGTAACTGGAAATTTACATACAGATAATGCTAGATCAAATCAGAGTGGCCCTGGTGGAAGCAGAGCGGCCCATGGCAAAGACGAGACTTTAGCAAAAACCTGGTTCGCACTTTATTTTACAGTACACTAAAAAGACATAACAAGCTGTACTTTATATAAAATTAGACCAAAAAACAGGAAACAATAAGTTCTTTATAAGACGTCAAACAAAGACAGATACACCCAAATTAAACACCATGCACCAAAGAGTACAGCAGTAAAAGATAACAAACTCTATCAAATTAGAGTATATTCTCATTAGGCAGTAATAGATTCTTTATTAGACCCTTATTAGGCATTGTTAGAGGTTATTAGAGGGACATTACAACAGAACTGTACTGGAAAATAAGATGTACTATTTCCTACTGTTAGGCCCTTATTAGTGTGATTTAGGACACATTATAATAGAACTAAACAACAAACTAAAGTAAAATTACATATCTGCTTCTTCCCCATTTAAAAACAACTTGTGAACCTGAACCTGTCTTGGCTACTCTGTCAATAGGGACCAGCCAAAGAAAGTGTGTCTCAAGAAGAAGATATGTGATTTCACTTTATTTGACAATACAGTTCTGTTGTAATGTGTCCTTAATTACACTTACAGAAAGTCTAATAAGGGTCTATCCGTGGAAAATAATACACTTTATTTTACAGTACACTTATGTTGCAAAGTGTCCTTCCCACAAAGACAGTCTAATAGGAGTCTAATAAAGGGTCGAATACTGTTTAATAAAGAACAGTTTTTGTGTAATTAGATACAAAGTACGTCTTGTTACGTCTTTATGTCTTCTTAGTGTAAAAGTGTAATCAAGGCCTGTCTATTAATAAAATAAAAAAAAATAGCTATAATATGCTTCTTTTTGATTTAGCTTCTTTGCAACATTAATTAATGCTCAGGAAACATGTTTTGTTTAAAGAAGTCAGCTCTTGGTACTCAGTGTAGGCGAGCTGAAAAGCTATCATGTGGGGCTTGACAAGAGAAGATTGAAATGTTATCATCAAAGTAGGAGAAAAGATTGAAATTGAATGCATTTCATTGTTTGCCATGAAACAATGTGAAATTGGCAGAACGAACTTAGGAAGACCTGATTTAAACAGCAGACGAGAGATGCCTGAAAATTGGCCTTTGGAAGCATCTCAGACACGGTTTGTACTAATCGGGTTACCCTGGTAAAAATAAACATCCTCTCAGGGTAGGACATGGCTTCCTGGACACACACTAATCAGCATTATAGCAGCCGTGTTGGTATTGTAGTCTTTTTGGTATTCTTCACTGAAAGTCAAGTCGATGTTCTGTGATACTTTGGCAGAAATGACAGGAAGCCTCTGAACCAGTGTGGGGCCTTCTGCTGAAAGATCTCTTTTCAAATTATTTGTAGAAATATGTTTGCCTTTCCACGCCTAGTGAACATTCTGGCTCCTAATTTCGAAGCTAACAGATATATCCTCCAATTAAGTGTTTTCTGTGTGTCTAATGTAGACAGACACCATGCCAGGCTCTTATTCCGTGTCCTCTAAAACAAGAGAATAAAAAGGTTGTTAAGCTCAGCCTTCTCTATCTGTCAAACGAGCAGTGCGAGCCAGGTGACTGAGGCTGAACGGCCACTGCTACCGCTGCTGCTATAGGTGCTCGCTCTTGTTTTGCAGCCATCATGCTCCAGTGAAAAGCTGCAGACACAAGCTGTTTTCAAGCCTGATGAGCAGAAGGGAGGCCTATCAGTGACACACAGATCAAGAGGCGTAGGGGACACACCAGGGACTGGCTGAAATGACCCGAGCTATACCAACATTTTTGCAAAGTTAATGAGCTGATACATGAAAGCACAAGGCATAAAAGGACATGCAGAATATTGGCAGCAGGATTTGCTCAGGTAGTCGTGATGGATTTTAATTGTAGGTTCCATTCTGTCACATAGGTATTAAGATGGATATCATGAGCCCAGATCCTGTATTTTATCCAAATCTCCCTGCTGAATTACCTTCTCTCTTCTATTTCAGTCTGCAGATAAGGTTTTGTCCTGTTTCTGTACAGTTACTTAAGAGAAAGATGGGCATTTTTCTATAATAATAATAATAAATAAGTTGCAAATTTCTTTACAGAGCATCATAAAAGGGATAAAACTGTACAATGTCAGGCAAAATAAAACAAAAAGGAAACACATTTTAAAAAAATGGGTATAATAAAACAACCTGTTAAATTATTTCAGTATTCTGGACACGTCCAACTGGGAAAAGACCCCCTCCTTCCCCAGACAGACAGACTCAGAACATGCTGGTGGGATTACATAGTCCATCTGGCACGGGAAAGCCTCGGGATCTCCCCGGAAGTGCTGGAGGAGGTGTCTGGGGAGAAGAATGACTGGGATAGTTTGCTTAGCCTGTGACCTGGACCCAGATAAGAGGCAGAATTTTATTTTATGTTCACTAATGTGTATTAATGCAGTTTAAACTCAGCTATACTCTTTTATTTATTGTCTTTTACACTGTTAAGTTGTTCCAGTGATTTTTAAACACTGAACTATAAATGAGGATCCCTCACTAATGGTCTTTGGAGCTGTGGTGATAATCATGCATCGGTTCTAACCTGCCTGCTTGGTAGGTTTGAAGTTGAGTGCAAGAATGTGTAGTTGACATGGATTATTCAGATTATGTAATACTGCCAGCAAATTCTATGGTTCCCCCGGTGCTAGCAGTATGCAGAGTAGAGTAATGCCATAAAATATCAAATAGACAACCTATTACTTAAAGTCAAACTGAAATTTAAATGCATTTTTGTGTGCTATAGCATCATATCTGCTCTGTAAATCATCTGTCTTGTGTTCTCCCTTTACTCAATTTCCCTAAAATTAGAAACCAAAACGGAAAAAAATATTTTTTTTCATATTCTTTGGTTTTATAATGGAACCCCCTATTTTGCATTAATTCAACAGAATCAAATCTTGCATAAATCAGTGGTGTCAGCATCCTGTCATAGGCAGAGCAGACAGCCACAATGAGTAATTTACAAACATGAACACGTTCTGTCTTGCATCTTAGTTTGCTGAACAAGCAACCAAACAGACTTCAGTTGGGAAAAGTGCTGCTCATGTCAATTTGCTGGCTAGATAACTAATTAGCTGCTCAGCTACAGCACATTAAACAGCATGTAAAAGTACGTGCAAATGCCTGTTTGGTCTGGTTAGATGCTGGTGTGGTTCCTGTTTTTTCAATATCACTGCTAACAACATGCTGGCTTCCTATGACAACTAGGCAAAGGCCTAACTTTGTGTACTTTGTTTCTCATTCCCTGTGGTGTAGCACTGGCACTCCTGCAGCTTGTCAGTTGCTGTCAATCAAATGCAGACAGACAAACCACTCTAACCGGCTGAGACCAAAAGAGGATGGCTAAATAAGATTTTTGGACATTAGGTGAATTTTCAATCACCGATATTTCAAGCTATAATCATTAAGATTTCAGTCATAGTTAATTTGGCGCTAACAGTAAGTACAGTTTAATTCCCAATCTGGCAGCAGTGAACACTAACTGAGAAGTTTCTATACTTAATACAACAGTATCATGTGTATCCAGGAGGTGATTTGTTCAGTTTTTACAGGAGGGATGGCACAATGGAAGCACCATAGTGATGAGAAGACCGGTTCTTTTACACAACCTGCTAAATAAACTGTAGAGTATTATAGATCCAAGATCAAACTCACAGAATGGCAGGACTGAGAGCAAAAGGCTTAATTACAAATCTGTTTGCTACTTCAGCACCACAAACAGTGCCATGGATTTATCAATACACAGCACAGTTAGGCTACTGATATTTCAGAGCCATGGTTGCGGCTATAGATTGTCAGCTTTAGTCAGATAAAAGATGAATGACTCAGGCGGAGAGGGCTAACATATTCAACTAAACAAGCCCTCTGCCCCTGCACTCTCTCTGTAACGAGGGGATGGAGAGGGAGGGTTGCAGGTTCACAAGTGGGATGTATTTGGGTCATTTTGCCCACATTTTGCTTGATCATCCCCCCTCAAATTGCCTGTATCTGTTTACAGTGCAACCAAAAACACACATTGTTTTAATATAGAAGTCTGTCAATAATTGGGACCTTTTTCATCATGCCGTGAGCAGCACTGATCTGTTTTCATGCTGTGCACAGCACGACTCGTTTTCCACGCAACAGCAGGGTACAGTGGAGTTGGTTACCCTGAGGAGTTGGAGGTGTGCAGCCTGTTGCCTGCAGTTCTTTCTCTGACAGCTCACTGTGACTGCTCCTTCTTGTGTCATTACTCCCTGCACTATTTTCTGTTAAAAATGACAAAATGAATGTTGCTTTGTTTTGTACACGTTTCTCATCACGATCACACTCAACACTAACCTCGGTGACACAAAAATTTAGTCTTGTGGCTGCTTCATAATAAAGGCATCTCTCTATTTCATCATTTGCATGCTTTTAATGTGAAGAAGCAGTAGGAAATGTTTGCTTTGAATCGATTTAATTCAGCTCTGACACAGTCATTTTCTGATATCAATGAGATTCAAGTTTCCTGTGAAGCTGATGTGCATTTTGAAGGCACTTTGAGTCCAGCATGGGAATGGTGGACCCCACTACAACAAAATAAAACTAATTAATATAGAGGGGTAATTACTGATTGTAAATGTGCTTTGCTCCAGCCACTGGGGATGCAGAAACCAGAGCATTCCCAAACTGCCAGTCACAAGCCCAGATAAAGAGGTGGGGACGGTTTTGTCAGGAGGGACATCTGGTGTTTAAAAGAAAAAAAAAAAACCTGGATCCATACCTGGTTGGGCAGGGCCTGGTTTGCCAGTGAGTAGATGATCTCCTGTGACGACCCCTAACCGGAGGAGCTGAAGACGAAAAAGAAGAAATAGGTTGAGCATTACAACTTTAAAGATGATAATGATTCTATGCAATGAGGGTTTCCATTCCCTTCAATCACCTGTGTGTTAAAGAGCAATGCTCCCAACATAAAGAAATGAACACTGAACACAAATTCATCGTCAGTTCCATTAGACAAAAGTAGGAGAATTAAGTCAAGTCACTGAGATAACAATAAGCCAGTGTGGAATTATTGTAATACATTCTTTAAAAAAAAAGCCTTTGTAAAGACCAAATGCACAGTTCATGTTTTCATGATTTTTGTTTACAACTATCTTTACTTATGTGTTTTATTCAGTGTTAAGACCAGGCAAATATATCCAAATATAAATCTCAGATGAGAGCAGTCAAAGTACAGTGAAGCTGAAAACAAAGACAACGACAGTAAACAAAGATTAATGGCAAAAGAAATCTCAACTGAGTGTGATTATACAAGATAAAAAGCTTATATATAATGCAGTTCCCTCTGTGTTGTGCATTAATGTTAGTAGCAGACAGGTTGACACAAGCCGATTGTAGAGAATGTGTAGATATTTCATAATTTATAACTTATGCAATGCATAAATCATCGGCTTAAGTTGTAACATTACATCACGTAGGTTGTGTTTTGATATAAGGCAGCGCAGTCTACCGAATGATAAAACTTGAGCTTAATTCTGCGTGATGAACTATAACCTTGCTCCTACAGATCTTTCTCCACAAATAAACTTGGCATAGTGTATGAATCCCTCTCTTTCACTTAAGTGCTAATGGAAGGGATGAGTAAATCAATAATGCAACTAAGTATTTAAGATAATCCAATTCAAGGCACTACTTTGAGCCAGCATCTTTGAGAGACAGCAAAGCCTGCAACAAAAGCAAGAGGATATTTTCTCTTTTTATATTACCACTTCGCTGCAGAGTCTTACTGAATGGAGTACCAAGAAGCTGGGAATCTCAAAAGTGAGTAAACAGAGAGGACTTCAAATCTTCATAAAAAATCGTCTTCCTATAAAAATATGTCAAATATGACTTTATAGATTATAGTGGCTGCCATATTAATTGGAATCACACAATAAACCACTGTTTTTTTAAAATTCAGTCCAAACCTGTAAAGGCTGAATAATTGTCAGAAAAGTGTTATATCATTTACATATATTATATTTTGTTTATGTCAAAAACAAATATTGGTAAAATTTTGCATCTTTTTTCCAAATAGGAACCTTTTTATTTTGCCTTGTGGTCGGCAGCTTAGTCAAATTATCTGAACTGGTCAAAACAAAATATAGATTATGATAGAAAAGAATTGTTTTAGTGAAAATCAATTCAAAAACAATTATTAGCGAGTACTCACTTGTTTACAATTGTTTGCAAATTCCAGATCTAAATAAACTCAAAAAACTATCTCAATTTCCAGTCTGATTTTATTGGAAGATGGCATTTGCTTTAATTAGTTTATTTAATAGTGCGTTTTTGTTTGTGCTGGGCATAATGAACTTCAATAGATTCACAGATAAATTATCTAATATACCTGCTCTATTATATTTGATACACGCATTTTCAACACGGTTTCACTAATAAGGTACAAAGTATTAAATAATTAAACTGAATGTTAAATTATTTAATATTAAATAATTGATCATTTGATTTAATTGATGGTGCAGAGGTCTCAGAAACACATGTATCAAGTATGTTATTACTGACATGACAAGGTTACGATTAATTTCATTTGTGACACGTGAACTATTCCTTGTTCAACCTTGTGTTTTCAACTATGTTGATGTCATGGTCAGTGTGATAATAAAGAATGATAGAAAATAATTACATTTGTTTAGTGTATTATGCATCAGTGATTCTAAAAATAGAAACTATTGAAAATATGTTGATGCTGAAAGAGTGAGTTACTTAATCAAAGATGACATTTGTACTTGACAAATTTTCCCCCTCCCATGATATGAACAAGGGTTGAGCATTAGGTTATGTTGTTTTATCACCCGATGTTTACTGTATTATCATAACGAATTTATAATTCAGGAAAGTGTCTTATTAATGCACATATTTGTTTCTGTGAGAGAAAAAAAATAGCTCTTGCATGATAATCATCTTTCCCTGCGCGGATGAACATACGAGGCAGGGCCTCGGGGTCATTGCCTGGTGCCACCCGGGGCCAGGGCATGTGAAACAGAGGAGTCCAAAAAACAACAACATAATGGTGAAAGGTCATGGTCGTCTCTGTGGCTGCTTACACGACACCAAACCCTGTGGCATGCTGGTCAGATCCGAATCTCCCAGGCCAAAGCATTAGATCTCCCCATTTTCCACCTCCCAAGGATGAATGCACGAGTGAATGTTGAGCTGATTTCTCCTTTACAACTGCTATCATCACATGCAAAACAGCCCCGTGTGAACTGCTGGGCTGTATAATGTATATTGAAAAGAGGGAGAAATTCTAGGCTATTGGAATTGGGTTCAAAAGTGTTCAGGGAACGGCTCTCTGCTTTCACACTCTGCCTCCCAAGAGTATCAAAGTACAACATTAGTTAAAGGCTTTTCATTGAAAGCCTGGTCATGAACAGCATTAGAGAATCAGTAGAATCGATTAAAATAAAGAGCACTACTTAAGACTAAATGAAATCTTGGCAGATCCATGGCTCTTTTAACCACTGTGTTTGGTTAAAATTACCTTAAAACCTAACCCATATGAGCACCTCCATCACCCAAAGCACAGATGAATGCTCCCATATGTGTCTACGTTGGCTTTTTCCGTGAAAAACACATTTGATCATACAAAATTACAAGGCTGGCACTGGCCAATTTTCCTGAATCACAATCCTTCTGATTTGGCCAGCAATTGTGCACAATGGTGTGCTGAGGAAATCTGTGAACGGTGAAGCAAACAGCAATATTTCACCTTAAGATCAAGAAACGAGGTCCGCACAATTGAGCAAGAACCTGTGATTATGGGGCCCACTATGGAAGGGATTCATGAGCTGAAAGCACGCATCCAATTTCAAATAGTGACATTAAAACATTTACGGTAGTATGCCTGTGCGATTAATCTAAATGCATCATTTTCTGTCGCAGGACACTGAAGAGAAACGTCTGGTGATAGTGCTTTGATTTTATGTGAGTGCTCCACTGAGATGCAAAGCATTTTGGATACATGTCAGATTTCAGTGCAGGCAGCATGTCACCATGATACTTGATATCTATGAATAATTGCACTGAGCATGTGATCGGGCTTTATGATGAGGATTGCCACATTATGCTCTGACAAAATGAAATATAACAAAAACATTACCATAATAATCAGACCTGCTCATCATACTTGACTTGATGACTGTCACATAGAGCTCTCCATTATCTCCTGCACTTTCAGTCAAGAGTTAAGAAAGTGGCTCTATTTCTTGTCTGTACACAAGCCTTACACTGTAAAAAGTAATGGGCTGAAACTGTAATTTCACTTTTGAGCCCAGTTCAGACCAAAGATTCATGACGAGAGACAACATTCCACATCTCCACGTCCGCCCACTGTACAAAAATAAACCAAATATTTTAGATATAAATGCTGCCATGTTGAGTTGGTGACTCACTTGGATCCAGAGTCTGTGCAGTAGTGATCAGTGTTGGAGGAAAGCTTTCGGGTTCTCGAACACACACCCAGCAGACTGAATCATAAGCAGAGCTCAGCCATCAGTCACTGGGGGGAGGGGGCAGGATTTATGATCTATACTGCAGCCAGCCTCCAGGTGGCAACTGAGATGTTTTAGCTCTGCTTTTGGGGAGCTCATGTTGTACACTTTATATTTGTCAGTGGTTTACACCACTGTGACTAGATGAGGCAAAGCATCGACTCCATTTGTACCTCTGTTCTACCAGCTGTTCAGGGTTTATTTGTAGTTGGATACAATTTGTAGCATCTTATATACAAATACACACTGATTGTGAATTACAGTTACATTTCTAGTATTATCTAAATGACAAAAATATAAAAGAGTGTGTGTAGGGGGTGCGGTTAAGCAGAGTGAGAGAGGAAAGAGCTGCGGCGATGAAGGCACAGACTGAAAAAGGTAAGGGAGAGCTGGTAACAACAAAACTGGTGAATCATAGAAATAAAAAGTTATTTTCATGTTGTTTCACAGCAGTTCTCAGCAAAAATGAACACTCCCCACATACACACCCAAAAAACGCTGCACACCCCTGCAGTTAACCACCACAACACCTGTGTCTGAATGTGGCTGTACATACATAGACGTCCCTTCAACAAACTGATGAGGTGATATCTTTCCGTCTTTCCTCCTTCAAAACCTCCGAGCTGATTGGCTATTGAAACAGAAAACCTGCCGCTGGAGCCTTGACAAGTTGAGCCACAGACTTCTTTGCAAAGTTCAAAATACATTTTAGTCTTGTTGTGAATCTTTGTTCTGAACTTCAGCTTTAAATCGCAAGTGTGTGTCCACACATAATTAAAATACTTTCCATTTGACCTATGATGTGAAACAAAACGAGTAATGTGCCTCTTAATGTAGAAACAAACAAGTAGTCTTCTTGCCATGTTTACTCAGAATGTGCAGAACAAATATAATAACACAAAAGATGAAGAAACTGTAGAGGCTCACAGCAAAGTAATTGAACCAGAGATGCAAACAATAAGATTGTTATTTTTATTTCATGCATGCTAATACCACACTTTCTTTGTATTTTTTTGCCTTTATTTAGATAGGACAACTGAAGATATGACAGGAAAGTGGGAAAGAGAGGGGGGATGACACGCAGCAAATGTGCTGCAGGCAGGAATCGAAGCGGCAGCCGCTGCAGAGGACTGATAGCCTCAATACATGGTGCACACACCCTACCAACTGAGCTATAGGGGCGCCCCCTTTCTTTGTATTGTTTATGATGTTTCTTTTCTTTTTTAAGTGGCATAGTCTGCCTAACTTTGTTTGATTCTAATCTGTGTGAATATGTTTGCACCTTTTATATCTTTTGTTTGTTTCCCTTTAATTTTTATTGATGATTTCAATATTGAGGAACTTTTGAGTTGTTTTCGTCTCTGTTTTAACTTTTCCTCCAGATGTGTTTTTTGCAATTTCAGACAATCTCAATTTTTTTATCTATTGTTATTGGGTAGGTGGGTCTACTTTACCCCATTTAGTGATAGCTTTTTTACCAGCTATTGACAATATTTTGACCAGATGCCTATCCTTTACTCAAACATTAAAATTACCCAGACTGTGTAGCTCATAGAGATATCCACGTTTTATTTTCGTGCAAGCACATTCAGATGTAGTTGTAATCTACATATTTGTGTATGTTTATGTGGTCTCACATGACTGTGTGAAGGAACCGATCAGTGAGTCAGCCCCAGAGACTAGTCAGCCAAGATTAGATGATGCGAAGCTCGGGTCAAGGTTAAAATCTTCCATCAGACGTGGTTTAAATTGCAGTAAAACCCTCCGCCAGTCTCTGCCAACATGGAGTAAACCCTGAGCTCCCTCTCCTAACGTGACCTTGGTTTCATCCATTTTTCATGAGACAGAATGGCAGAGAGGGAGGAGGGCACACCATTCTGGCAATAATTAGTCAGCAAAATCAAGGCGAAATATACCCCTCTTCTTACATTGCGCTTCTATCCCTCCTTTATTCTTGAGTGATTTTTTTTTAGCAAAGTGAGGTGGTGCGTTCACAATATCAAAGAAAGGTCTGTGTTAGAAAATAGAAAATAAGAGAAAATTTGCATACATGAATTTCAATATATGAGTAATGTACTCAAGCCTTTATACTTATTTTTACATTCCAGAATTTCTGCTCTGTGTTCCGTATGAAAATTAGCAGCAATTTATGAGAAAAAAAAAATGGAGTGGGATGCTTTTGTACAAGCAGGAGACAGGCAGAGTGAGGGAGAGACCCACACACAAGGTCTTTGCAAAGCAGAAGCTGTCAACTAGGGATTAGCAGAATGAGCAGAAAACTGACAATAGGCAGCAGCTTATATACTTTAGAAGACAGGATTTCAATTTTAATCCACTATAAATGAGGGAAAAAAAAGCATAAAATACAATCACCACTAGTAGGCCTAAATATCCGCACTCACGAAGCTTATATTAAAAAATGAGAAAGATGTGCTAAACAATTGAGTGAGGAAGGAAGAAACAGGAGACTGAAAAAAATGATAATACTGAAGGAGTGAGTGAGAGAGAGGGAGAGGGAGTTTTGAGACAGCTGGCGCAGATGTTGTTTTATTCAGCTGCAACAGAGATTTCCAGTTTTTTCTCGAACACTGGCATGTGTGATGGGCAACCAGACATATGCTGACTGACTAAGGAACATCTTTCAATGGAGTTTACCTGGAAAGAGTGACTAAATATCCTAAATCATGTCTAACTAACCTAATATCCAACAATTTGCTCTGACAGTACAGTGGAATACAAAATCCACACCATGCAAAGCTTCCTGCAAACTCTCAGTTACTTGCAAAATAAAAACTCAGGAGGCCAATAGTGAATTATAGGCATAAATCTATTTTATATTCCACATGCCCCAAACACATTCCCCTTTCGATTTTCAGAATCACAGGGCAAGCCTCCTTTTATCCCTGCATCATTTTTTTCGCATCAGCCATTGGCTCAATTAGCCTTTTGTTCTTAGATAATAACCTTATCCCACCGCCATCTGCTCACTGGCCTAGTAATTCACAGAGAGCTGCAACAATACCACAAAGCTTTGTTAGGTTTCAGAAGAAACAAAAAGGAGTGGGGAGAGAAATAGTAGACGGACAGTCGTAAAAGACGGTTACTGATTTTAGTTGTACTATCAAATATCTGTACAACAGACACATAACTTGACTTTGAGGGAAAAAAAAGCTAAGTTAAGTTTGCTTAAAGGACCTGTGTGTAGTTTTTGGTGACATCTAGAGGTGAGTTTGCAGATTGCTTCTGTGGGCCAAGCACACATATACAAATTGAATAGTTAGAAGTGTTCTATATAGGGCACACGGCACATAGTTGTCACAGAATTGCCATGTGATGGAGTTACGGGATGACTGTTTTTTGTGTTGGCAGGGTCAAAAAGCATGACATGCATGCCTGATACAGGTCGTAGTGATAACAGCAGCAACAGTAAAAGAAAAACAATGTAAACATTGTGGATGTACAGCACTGAATGATTAAAGGTGCAGTTTAGAATAAAACAATAGAACATACAGTCCATTATTATAACAGATAAACACAGCCCTCACCCTTCTCAGAACAGAGGCCCTATAAAGTTTAAGTAAGAAAAATTATATTAACTGTCTTTGTTAGATTTTAATCGTGATATCGTAAGTGCTCAGGATGCCTTGAGGGTTACATGAAACCTTTCAGTGGGCCGGATTTGTCCCCTGGACATTTTGCCCAGGTCTGGTGGAGGAGAACCTACTGTGGCTGCAAAACTCATGCAAAACACAAAGGGCTGAATCAATAGCCAGTGTTTGCTTCAACCATTCTGGACTACTGTAGAAACGTGGCGGTGCAACATACAGACTGTGTGGAGGAGGACATGTCCTCTGTACATATAAAGGGGTCATGTTAAGGAAATGAAAATACAACAGTTCTTATTTTCAGCTGATTATGAAAACATACTTATGAAAATTGTAATACTCATTGTCACCAGTCCTTTAAGATAGATTTTTGCATTAGCTCTGTCTCATTGCTTCCATACTCATCAACCCATCACATAGTATTTTAGTAGAAGAATAAACGTTTGGTAAATTAGAGGTAAGAGTTTTGAGGGTCAGCACTGAGATATTGACTTGTGTACCCTGCAGAGGCAGTAATGAGAGGTTGAACTGTTTGATTTCTTTTTTTTTTTTTCCTTGGACTGGGTGACAATTTTACTCCTGCACCTATAGAATAAAACCTGAAGTACCTACATCAAGAACGGAGCAGGTGGCTTTTACCACCAGCCTGCGTGATGAGGTGATGAAAAGTCCAGTCCTGCAGCTACGGGTGAGTCAACCCTTCATGTGACAGAGAAACAGAGCAGGCATGTTAGGCTGACGGAAGACCATGTTTTCATGTTTTTTTTCACATTTTCACTGCGGTAATACTATCAGTATTAAAATGCCTCACTGGGAGAAAGTCACATCATATTTAGTGCAATTTACCCACTTAACCAAGTCAAGTGGACCTGGGCATCCTCGGGAAATACACATGACACAAAACATATCTATAACCCTAAGCCTGTTACAGGGCCCTCGTCCAGCTCTCTAGCCCTCTGAGTCAGTCAGGGCCATTTCTTCTGTTGTGCTTTCAATGGCTTTCAATTCCACAAAAAGTTCAAAGGAAACACATTTCAATACTGTATTTTCTCCACTTATAAATAGCTTTATAGCACCATAAGGTGAAGCACAGCCTCAAATAGCTTCTGTTATGACAGCATGACATCAAGGCTTATAGCGCTGACATGGAAAACAACCCCCGCTTTCAACTAAAATTTGTTTTTTGACATAAGTCAGCTTTAGCATGGACGTACGGGTTTTCTCAGCATAGCAGGGCATATCAGGTTCCATTAACGTCACTGTGATTGCTAAACCACTTACTCATTCCTTGCCTATTTGCTTCGGAATTGTGTAAAAATGCTCCAGCCTTTGCTTTTAGAGTCTCAGTGTGAGGGCATCTGTGACAGATCAAGCTTGATAGTGACTTATAAGTAGTTCTGTCCTAAAATAACAGTCTACAGCCCTTTTAAAATGAATGCTCAAGAAGAATCCTACAATGGCACATACAATGATCACTTCTTACCCAAACTTCAAGTTATTATGTTTTTTTTCTTTATACCTTTTTGGTCGCACTTGATTTAAAAGTACATGTACATACAAACTTGAAATAATATGTTCTTTACTAGACATTAAACAACCCTATTTAGACAATGGTATGCTAATAAGACAAAACAAGCCGTACTTTGTATCAGATTATATATAATGTTCTTTATCAGACAGTAGTAAACCCCTTACCTGACCTTTATTAGACTTCATTAGAGGTTAATTTGGGAAACATTACATTAGAACTGCACTGTAAACTAAAAAGTCTAACAATGGTCTAACAGTGGGAAATAATACAATTTAGTTTACAATACAGTCCAGTTGTAATGCGTCTCTAATTTCCCTCTAGTAAAGTTTACTAATGATCTGTTTTTTGATTTGATACGAAGTACAGCTTGTCACTTCATATTACTGTACCGTTAGGTGAACTCTCTAATTACACTACAGCTGTATTTATTTACTGACTAATAAAGAACACATTATTCCTGTTTTTTGTCCAATTCAATACAAAGTACAGCTTGTTCCATTAGTGTACTTTTAAATAAAGTCTGACTAGTTTTTTTAATGTTCTTTTTTCACCTGCATCAGCTAAGATTTATACTGAACCCTTGGCTGCTGTGAAAGAACTGCCACATCTCACTCTTCAAATATATATTTCCCTACATTTAATGTCAGCGCTGCCCATTTAAGAATCAGTAAGCATTCCACACCTTTATACAGAACAGGTTTAGTCTTAGCACATTTATTTTTAGAATGACCACTGAAGGGCATCGATCTGACAACCGGGGTGACCAACATACAGAGGAGAGCTGCGGCTAATGGTACATCAGTCCTTGGCCAAAGTAAAAGAAACTAAATGACATCTGACCCTTTCACAGCCTGGCTTAAAGTCTCGAACATCACGGAAGGAGAAGAAAGTGAGAAAGAGTACAACATTATTATTAAGCACTGAGACAGGGGAAGGAGAGGAAAGGTTAATTCCTGTTCAACCCATCCTGGAGACAGCACACATTACAAGGGTGCACTATAAGCACATAGGAGACAAATTGGATTCAAACTCCCATCTTTCAATAAGTCACTTGACTGGGCTTTTCACTCGCTATATAAATCACCTGTGAACACTGGGAGAGAGAAGGCTGAGCAGACACTTATGGTCTGCCTTCAAGTGCGAGTGATTGTAGTGTACAAAATAAGTGTGCTGAAACCTGTATTCTGTACCTCTGAGGAGGATTTTCAGTGCAAAGAGTCTCATGAATCTGCCTCCGACTCACTCACTCACTTAAAATCTAATGTTTATTGGTTTCACGTGAGTAGATTTCCTGTTTGCCTCCATAACTATCCTCTTTTCCCTCTGTTCTCATTTTCTGTCACTTGCATTGAGCATGCCGTTCTTAAAGTTTGACAGACGTTAAATCCAAAAGCACATTTGAGAGAGATGCATATGAGATGTGTTGCCTCTCTTAAACTGACTCAAACAATCTTTTAATAAAAGTTTGTGTGTCTGTGTTTATAATGTCTGAGTTTTTCTCAAGCTAACATATTAAACTCACTTTGCTCAGTCTAACAGTTGCAGACAGATAAAATAATTTACTTTCAATATCAACATGGAGCATCCGATTTGAGTAGAGCAGGAAATGTGCCAATCACTAGGTGTGTTTCTGTTTACTGCACAGCTGTTTAAATAAGAAGTTGTTCTATATATTTATTTTAAAGGTATAATCAGTGCTTTCATATTAACAATAGATTAGCAATGCATAATATGAAGCCAACTCTGCTGGTGCCCTCAGCTGCATGGAGCTTTATAGCCAAATGTGAACCCACAGTGACGTCACTTGAAGACTTTGGCATTACGGCCGTTGCTGGGAGGTTAGGCATTGCAACGCCTCTATCCGAATTGACTTTGACTGAGACTTGTCAATCACAAGGCAGCCATGTCCTAAAGCATATACTGCTTTGTTATTTATTTTACTCACTAAATAGAGCCATAATTTACAAAAAAAAAACAAAAACAAATCATGCTGTATTGAAGAATTGAAACAGATGAATATGATAAATTCATCAGTTGACTATTTACTGAGGTGATAAGTAGGGTCATGTCTCTTAAGCATAGATACAATCTGACTTCTTTTTGCAACCAGCGTAATCGCCCCCTTCTGGCCATTAGAAAGAATGCAGGTTTAATGCCCTTCTGTGTTGTTTTCACTCTTCAAACTGGGAAGCTCGGGCCACCATTTATTACAGAGTCTATATTTATAGTACTTTTAAACAAGTTGTTTTGGTTTTCTTGCCTGCAATTTTACTGATTTGGTTCTGTCTCACCAAACAGCAGAGAGACAAAGCTGCTCCTGAACACAGAGGAGCACTTAGCTCCTACAGAACCAGGTGTTTCCCTCAGGAGTTGGTGGAGACTAAAAACAGATCAAAGGAGAGTGAATGTTGGACTTTTTCAGAATAAACATGACTCCAAATAAATTCTCATGTTTCTCCATGTCTACTAGATGTTTAAATAAGCTGTTTGTTTACATGTTCACCATATCAATTACATAAGGTGATAATATTTTAAGGTTTTGTTAATAGGTGGCAAAAAGTCAATTAATGTATTTTTTACAGCATCAAATATTACAAACTTATCAAGACTAAGACAATGTAACTGAATTACTTTACAAAAGACACACATGGGATGTCCTGGTGGCCTAGAGATTTATTAAGACACTAACAATGTTACTGCTTCACGTCTGTCCAGGACTGACTCTCAAATGTCAAAATAAATGCAAAAAACAAAGGACACACGTTTGAATATTTATCCCGCAAGTCATGAGATGACTTTTATTTGCAGCTGAAAGAGTTAACTGCATATGACAAGATTACTTTATATACAGTATTTTATGTATTTAAAAATGTCAGCAACGTTCAGAATTCTTCTGACCCAAGCCCCTCAGGCTTCACATCCTCTAATAAAAGCATTAAGTTGTATTTTGTCCTTTACTGTTATAGCCACTGGATACTTTCCACTGTCACCATCAAGCAGCAGTTTTATACTCTACAACCGATAGATGCTGAATAGATATTTCCTAACTGATGCTTTGGGTTGACAAAAAGAACCACTAAATGTTAGAGGATAATGTCTGAGAAGCCAGTTACTGCCTTCATTACAAGCGCTATGCTGTAACCTTTGTTGCAATGACACATTCCTCTAATCAAGACTTCTCCTGGTCATTGACAGCTTAAGTACACTTGCTTTCTCAGCAGCATACAGGATGCCGATACGTCCCATTTTCTTTGGCTAAAATCTGATTCAGCAGGGCTGATTGCTGATAGCCTATAGCCCTAAAGCTGTGGCTGATGGTCTATTATAAAGAGACAGCCTCCCCCGAGGAATCTACACAACATAACCAAGCAACTTGACCATGTGCCTGGGGTCTGTGCTCCTGAGAGAGGGAGAGAAAAATGCAATTGTCTAGTCTATCCAGTGAGGTTTGATTTTTTTTTTCCTTGTGCCTACAACGGATCTGTTTTCTGCTTCACTGTATATGACGACATGAAAAGACATGCCAATAGGTGGCCCTGCTGCAGGCATTTTACTTTCATTTTCAGTATTGATTTTTTCAGAAGATGGAGTACAAACAGGAAGGTCTTACCAGTGATACTAGAAGTCAGGCCACAGGGCCAGTAGCAGATTGATAAAACATAAGACCTCTAAATGATCCTTACATATATACCACAGAAAAATGATAACTTTGTACTCCATACTCTATTATATTATATCACACAGTGCTGCATTGATTCCTAGTATAGACAAAAGGGTTTGTGTTTTATTTTACAATACACTAATAATATGCAACAAGCCATACTTTGTATTAAATTTGACTAAAACTAGAAAGAATATATTCTTCGTTAGACATAACATTACAATAAATTTGTGCAGTCATCTTTAAACAAAATACTCCTGGCCTTCATTGGTATTGGAAGTAGAAGATTTCTCTTTAGTTTTACCCTCTAAGAAAGTTTAATAAGGGTCTAACAGTGGGGAACAATGGATTTTGGTTTACAATACAGTTCTATTGTAATGTATCCCTAATTACCCTCATATGGTCTAGAAATAGTCTAAAAAAGAACATGTTATTTATAGTTTTTAAGCATGGCTTGTTACATCTTATTAGTGTATTGTAAAATTAAGTACAACTGACAACTGCAGACAAAAAAGCTTTTGTTTTCTTTTGTTAATTAAAATGGTCTCAAATTATATGTTCTAAACCAGGATAATCAGTGCAAATCAATGAGACCAGTTTTTAAAACAGTTGAAAGCTGGAGTACCAAGTGCAGTCATAAGCATAACAGACTGACCAGAAGCTAGTCAGTAAAAAAAGGGATTTAATCTTTTTAAGCCTAAGGTTGGAGTTTATAAAATGGAATTTAAAAGCCTTTTTAAAAGAGTTTCTAGAGAGGAACGAAAAGGACGTAAACTGTTTGTTTTTAAGGACACAAACACAGAGTTCTGCAGTGCAAAACATTGTTTTGATGGGAGCTACGGGTACGGCTCATCACTCATTTAAATGTATCCCTGCCCTGGATGGCCGTGTTTGCATCACACTGCGTGCAGTTTGAAGTAAGGAGGAGGTCAGGTAACAGCAGGTAGCAGGGATCTGGATACCCGTCAACAAAGAGGAGAACAAAGGATCTTGGGAGAATTGTTATAAAAACATATTTATTCTGTTTATAACTGACTAATTGGAAAGTGTTGTTTGTTCATAGGCCTGGTTTGGCTCTGGGGATTCTGTTAAAACTGTCTACCAGTGTTAAATTAACTGATAAGTATGAACACTGGCACAGTCTTTCATTGTGTGTGTGTTAAATTAACACTGACAGTTTGTTGTTGAACAAAAATATTCACTCAAGGGCTTGAATGTTTATTTAAATTAGACATTTCATCATTTCTTATTCATTAAATTATCAAACTTCCAAAAACATGTTGTTTCCTTGTCTTTGTAGAGAACTCTCAATTTGTCTCACGGTACTTTGAGAGAGAAAAACGACCAGACGATGGGAGAAAAAAATCTATTTGAGGCTGAGTATGCATATGTAATTCTTTACATTACAGCTGACCAATTTCAGTGTAAAATTACAATGTAGATTGAACATGAAACCTGCAACAGATTGCAACATAAATACTTACTGGGTACCTATGGATGTGTAGAAGTGAAGATGTGGGGCATAAGAGGTAGCAAATGTACGATTAGGACAATCCTATATTTACATACATACATCAAGACATTTTTAAATTGCTTAATTAAAGGGCAATTACTCAGTAAAAACAAAAAAAGTTTTCCATAATGTTTTCCATTGTCTGTATTGATATCTTATATTGGTATAAGTATCTTATTGATACCACATACAGTATCTGTTAACGTACTGCTTAATTAAACACTTACAAACAATAGATTTAGATATGAAAGATTTTTATATAGATTTTTTATATATACATATACATACCTGTACAAACTAACACTTCATACCTTATATAGCAATCTATTGAACCATAAATTAATTATCTTTTTATTTTGTCCAGTGTATTTTAACTCATTAACCTTATTCTCTATACATTATGTCATGTAAGCACTACTGCAAATAATATTCATACTGGTCAATAGTAATCCCTCAACACCTGCCATTCAGACACTTGAATACTGGCAGGATACAGAATTACTCATTTTGCTGGGTAGCATTCAACAGTTTATCAAATAATTTTGTGAAATACTATAACTTGTACAGAAATGCATGTTTACCCGTATCTAATAAAGTAGTTTTAGCTCAAATCCACTAGGATGTTTACACATATACTGTTCATACAAGTGGTAATACTCTCTCTTGCACTTATTCTTTCATAAATTTTGAAAATTCTCCTGCTGTCCTTCAGTAGATCATGGTAACCTCACATAAGCACTGTGCAGCCATCAACCCACCGCCCACTCGCACTAGGCAGAGCTAAAAACAAACAAACCCTCTGTTGCAGTGAAGCCAGCAAAGGGACTGACTGCTGCATATTCTGTGAAGCAGACAGACAAAACAAAGGTAGTTAGACAGCATGGATATCTACAACATTCGAAACACACAGCATCAAAGAATCTTTGTCAAATGTTTTTCTTTGTCAGTTTAATCCAAGTGGGCTACAGCAAAACACAAATGTTTAATTTTACACCACACTCCATTCCCCGCAGAGCAAATTTCCTCTTCTTATTGCAGTAGTTAAGTTTAAGTTTAAAGATTAAAGAATATAATTCTCAAACATAAGTGAAAAGCTGGTATTGACTGACAGGAGGCAATGACCAGACACGATGGAGTGTTTAGGAGAAATATGAGCAGGTCATAGACATCCAAAAACCAGTTGCAATTTAAACAATTCAAACAATTTCTGTTCTCTTCTGACAGATGTGTTTTATCACCATCATTTTGCACACATAAAGGGTGTGATGCCATGAAAAGACAGAGCAAGAAGGTCTGAATTGAGCAAGAGGCCGCACACAAGTTATCAATATTTTTTTTTTTCCATGTCTTCCTGTTTGACTATATCCATCAGATATGACAGAACATGTTGCTCAGTCAACCAGTTAACAACCTGCTCCTGATGTTTACCCAGACCAAGATCTTTTAGGGTGTTTTATTAGAGCAGACTCTGCAGGTTCATGGTATTTCTCTTCTGCAGATACTGCTACCACCTCATTACAGCCAGGGCTCCAGCCAGTGTGAAATTCCCCCGAGGAGGGAGGCACTGAAGCAGAGGCCAGACAAGCCCGAGATATTATTGGGTGAATAAAGACCTTGTAGCTCTGGGATCATCATGTAACAAGATATTTTATGCCCTCATTAAAAAAGACAAAAAAAAAGTGTGGCATTTGAAATCAATCAATTTTGTTGTTTTTGGCTTGTTTTGTTGTCTTATCTGCTATCGCTTATCACCACTCAGCAGTTTTGTGTTTCGTAATGCAAAATTCCTAACACCGGCATAAAAAATGAACAACATTTAATAGGGTTCGAAAATACTCCAGTAAGCAATGTGTGTCTGTGTGTAAATTATTGTCTCAAGGTATACAACTTGAATCATAATCAAGGGATAATGTGCAGTGAGTGGGTGCAGAACCCCAGCAGGAAGCGGAGGATCAACCTGAGTAACCCTGCAGGGGTTCATTTTACAATAATGACCTGCTCACTGTGCATTATCCTGCTTATTACATGTCTACTTACTAGAAAAAAATCAATAATTTGACACAAAATATTGACTTAAAAACATTTTCATTGATTTAAAAAACATTTTAGCACTCTCACTTCTTTCTTCAGAGTTCTCTGCAGTTCTTCAGAATCTATGAAACGGACTTTGCCCTTAGCATTATTTCTAAATACCAGATTGTTGTTATGAATAACAGAACATTGCTGTGATGGAGCGCTCAAATTGAGTATTCAACAAAGCCGTATAATAATGTAAATTAATGGTCACTGTTGTACTAGAATATTTGTATCCAAATGCCCACACCTGATACAGTCTATGTGAGCATTCCCTGTAAAAACAATGAAACACTAAGCCTTTTTCTGTATTTCCAGGAATGGCTCTTTGACCAGCAGTTACATGTTGGATGTTCAGTAAACCACTGCAGGACACAAAGTAGTAATGATCATGTTGCCACAGACAATGTGCGCTCATGTGCACAGAATTGCCACCTGCAAGCATGTGTGGGTTTTTTACCAACACAGTGGTGAGTTTGCAGCAACACAGTCCAACTACAGACCTAGTTTTCTAAATGAAAGTGACAAAATGAAAGTCAGACCATGATCCATCCTGTTACACTAAAAAATACCAGACCAGATGTGCTCATCGGCACCAATACACCGGCTGATACACACCTGTGTATTTTGATGCCCGAAATTTTGGTTCATGCTTGTGAGCTGCATGCAGCTGTTGTGTCCAATGTTGGTGTCAGACATATGAACCAACATGTGGACAAGTTCAGGGACCATCAGGTGTGTTTTGGAGTCAGGTTAATAAAGAATATTTAAAGAAGAAATTGGCCATCTTTCAGCTTTTGGAGGCTCTATTTGACATGCAACAGATCATTGTTGCCTTTTTAATCTAATTTGTTACAGCTTATCAATGATTTGTAAAGTGTTTATAACCTACATAATAACCTAATTATAAACCATTTATAAATATTTACAAGGGCAGACTTTCTATACAGTGGTACCAGTATTTCCATATTTTGTAATATTGGAGGGGATTGACGCCCATCCCCAGCTGTGATCACACATTTGATTGTCTGTATCTTGATGAGTTATATCTCTTTCCTTTGACACAAGTTCCAGTTTAGAGCAGCTTTTAGTGTGTGACAAAACTTTCATCACCGTCTTCAATCCAAACAGTCCCACGGAGCAGTTGCTCACATTAGTAAAGACAAAGAGGTTTGACCCCCGAGGCGGCTAAGTCCTATTTAACAGACTCGCTGACAGGGCATAAATGGTGACAATTGCTATTTATTTCTCAGCAGGAGACTCTAAAGGTGTTACATCACCGTCTTATGAGCTGGGAGCACTTCCTAAGATGACTGGTTTTGCAGAGGAAAGGTCCTCAGAGAATTCCCATTTCAGCTTTTCTTACTGAATCAAGATGATGATTGTTTTCTAAAAATACTTAAAATCTGTCACTGTCTTTTGATACAAAATAAGTTCAAATTACATGTCAGTTTTGAGCATTATTTTCTTCCTTCACCAGACAACAGCAAAAATCTACAGCAGAGTGAGAACAACAACAAAGAAGCACACCAACTAAATGATTGCTGTTCCTGAATTTAAGGTGCTACAACTACAACATTCCTGCTATAACATCTTCTGGATGCAGTCTGTTTGGTCTCAATCAATGCAGTTCTGGATTAAACATTGTTTTTTCTAGAGCTGATGATGGAGGTAGCTAATGAGTAAACAATCTTGCTTCCTTCTCATCTCTGTTACATGTGCACAGTACTGATCCACGCTTTCCGTCACCATGCTAGTGTTGCTAGTGTTGTCTGACTCTAGCAAAACTGGAGATTCAACACAATTTGATGACAGGGAACACAGAACTGTGCTGGTTTTTTCGCTGGTTTTGGCTCCTGGCACCCTGGGGTTGGGTCAGCTAATTAGGCGGCTAGTTCCACAGCTAAACGAGCTAACTAGCTAACAAACTGATGCCAGCTACAGATAAGAGCAGACAGTGGTTAGCCCACTCTAGCCTTAAGTATACTAGCTAAACTCTGTCTGTCCATCAGGTAAATCTGTGAGCTAAATCACCTTGTTATTGTGCTTTTGACTCGAATAGGTTAAACTGCCCTTTAACATTTAATGACAAGTTTCTGACAAGTTCAAATGGTTCCACTCTACTCAAAGTCCAGGAAATTATTCATGACAACAATACAAAACCATATGACAGTGTAGTAAAACTTTCTGACAACTTAATGACAAATCCACGCTGTAACACTTTACTTTAGGTCGAGGAAATTATTCATGACCCACTAATAATGGTCTCATGATGACCAGTGTCAAGTTTAATGATAGTTTATTGTCATGTTACAACATAAAGCTTCTGTCTTTAAGTTTGATAATGTCAAGTTTTCATGATAAAAACAATGACAGGTCATATTGTGTTGGTTAATGCCACGGTGTCATAAGACAGACATTTTTGTCTTGATTAACAACAAACTTTGTCATAAACTCAAACAATGTCAACTTTACATTAAAAATGACATAACTGACTGAATGACAGTGACAATGGTCATAAAGATTCATAAAGAGTCCTTCATGTCCAAGACAGGGTCACAACATGGTTGTGACAGTTTGACATTCTTCTGCACAACCCTTGAAGTGAAGTCATACCCAAAATTCTGCAAAAAAGCCTTAATGTCTTAAATTTGTATTAGAATTCCAGACACCGTCTGAGACAAAGACCTGTAATAATTCTCTAGAGGAAAATATCTACTAATTCTTTTTACAACAAGTTGTAACAAATTCAATTTGGTATCCTTCAGTATAAATTTGAAAAATACCAAATTTAGACAGACTCCAAAGGGAACTGAAACACCAAATTCATTGCTTTGCACAAAAGCCAAGTGCTTGTAGAACCGACTGGCCAGTGGAGCTAGACAAATGTGCCCTGAGGCTGACCTCAGGCTGACTGGAAATTATCTACCAAGGGGTACCAGGGACCTAAATGTCACAGACAGTCATGGGTCATGGGCGCTGTCACTATGAGACACGAGGGACAGCCTCTTCTTCATCTTAACAACCTTCCCCCAAGGTGTCACTTGGGTGGCAGAGTGGGGTGCTTTCATTTTGTAATCGGGGCCCTGGCCACAAGGTTTTGTTTTCATAAAGCTCATCTTGTGTCAGCAGCTCAGACCCAGAGGAAATTCTCTCTGTGTGGGTATTTGGATGAAACAAAAACTATTAAAAAACAAAACAAAAACATATTGTTCTGTTAGATAAAAAATAAAAATGAGTAGCAATGACATGTGGAAGGAGAATATGTTGGTTCAGAATGATTAGAAAAGAATGGCACACTATTGGACTGTAACCTGTCTTTTTTTTTTTTTTTTTTTCTTCTGTTGACGTATTTGGTACAAGACGTTATATATGTGAGCATTTAAATGCTTGTGCTGAGCTGTTGACAGGGCATAAAGGATGCAACAGTGATGAATGTTGTTTTTGGATATCCTCATTCGTCTTGTGTGTGTATCCCCTCTGATAGAGATCTGCATCTTTTCCAGACGTGCCTATACTGTGCACGTTCCATATTTAAAACATGTTGCCAGAGCTGCTGTCACATTAAAGATGAATACACAAATCAATACAAACAAGTAATTTGTGATAATCGCTGTCATACATCAAAATTATCCCTGAGCAGATGATGACTGATAATGACTTTGAAACATTAAGCAATGCAAAAACATAATGGGGCAGTAATTCATTTGGACTGAAGGGAGCCAAAGCTTTTTGTGTGTCATCTTGTAAGTAACTCCTCAGACACGTGTACCACAATTACATCTGACAGGTAGTGTGTGTAGTTACTGGCTGCATTTTGTTGCATATTTGTGCATATTTTGTATGTGTGCCTTGTCATGAACGTGTCTGACACTTTTTCCCTGCTTTCCTCCGTTTACTAATGTATGAGAAGAGTTAAATGGCTTAGAGGATGATTATTTATCTCTGTACAAAATTTATTGTTTTCTCTGTGTAAAGCGTATTTCATCTATAGAATGCACTGCAAAAATAGTCTGTTTGTTTTAACTTTAAAAAGTCCAGGTTACCTCAAAATTCTAAGTTGAATTTGAGCTGTTTTGTAATAACTCAGTGTTTCATGGTCAAATAAACTTAATATTAATTCAGATGTCCTAAGAAAACATCTTCAATAAGCTTAAGATATCACACTGAACCAACAACTCTGCAGTCACAGTGACGAACATTACAAACAAGTTTTAAGTGTAAGGGAATACAGACTGAATTCAATAATAACCTTAATCATGGTTTAGTTTTGTTTTAATATTACTAAAGAAATTATAGTTTCATCTTACTCTGTTCCTCATCATTATCTTCAAACTATAAAACAGAAGGGTCTCAGGAAAATTTGGCTCTTAAGCAGTGCATGCTGGGAAGTCTGCTAATATGCTGATCGTGTTTCTTTAGAACCCTAATTTAATGAGCCGATTAAACTCTGCACAGAACATTCAGTCAACTCATCATCTCATGTCAGAAGACTTAAAGTTCAATGAACATGTGGTTGTAAGTTCTGAAGTGTTCTGAAAATAAATTCTAGAAATTCCAAGTAATTTATCTTGAATTAATGATAATTACATATTTATGCTAAGTTCATGAGAAAAGATTGGTTGATTCAATTAAATTCTATCTTACACTTTGACTTTTGTCATTTTCACTGTCCACAATGTTAGTGGCTTCAGTCCTAAAAGCAATATATTCTCTGCCATTAGAAATATATTTAGTAACAAAACATTCAGGTTTGTGAAATATGAACTAAAGTCTACATGATACGACAGAAAATATGTTAAATGACAAGTTTTATTTTGTAAAATATACCTATTTGCTTTTTTTTTTTTTTTTTTGCTATTGAAACTTATGGAAACTCTGGAGAAGAAAGCCACTTGGTGTATTTCTCAAGATGATATTTCCTTTAATTTCTGAATAAATGATATCAGATGAGTGGTTGTACATTTTGAATCAATAACTATTAAGTTAAACAATCATTTTACAAAATGCTGTTTTCTGTGTTATTTATTTTACATACATTTGTACTTGCACTGATTTGTACTTAATACAGACACTTGTAGACTACTAAATATTTTACTCGTCAGTGTTAATGCAGCTCATTTAACCATCAAATGTTCCACTTGATAGCAGGAGCTCATAACTCTACACAGTATGTCGTGCTAACCTGATATGTGTAAAAAGGGCCACATTAAAATTCCAGCCACACTCAGGGCACAGACACGACTACATCATCAGGCCATGGGAGAGAAATCTCTCTTTCTCTGGTGAATGCTGGAGCTTTCGTCTCTCAGTAAAAGAACTGAGGGATGTGTACGTCGAATGAAGCGAGAGCACAGGGTCACATGTGGATTAGGGAAAGAAAAACAATAAAGCGTCTCTTCCCACAGACCTTAATACTGATTTAACCTTTGCCCTAATTGCAATCAGGTTGCTCAGTTGATGATTAATTGATTAATTTGTGGGAACAACAGTGATAGATTGACCACCAGGAGAGCTTGCACACACAGAAAGAATCCCTGTCTCCCCGACTCTTTTTTAAAGCTGAATTCTTTGCTCTGAGTCACCTTCCTCTCCATTTCCTGCCTCCACCCCCTCATGCAGTAAGTCAGCAGTATAAAACAGCATCTGTCCGAGATGCAGAAATATGCCAAACAGTCCCCAGTGTCTGCACAACAAGTGAGTGTTTAAAAAATTTAATTGCAAAGAACATCCATCGAGGTTTTATGCTGCTGTGTGCACGGGATCGTGTAGTTGTAGTATTTTCATATGAACTGTTGAAAAAAAAACCACACTGAAAATACAGTAAATGCTGCAATAATTAAGTGTTAACATGAGGAAAAAACACAGGACATTTAAACACCTAAATTCACTTTGGGTTATACCTAGAACCATCTTTGAAAGGTTTCACCCAAAACCCCCAACGAGAGGTTCTGCAGACAACCTTTCTATGGTGTATGGTTCCAGCCAAAACTCTCTCTGGATTTTCTATCAGGAACCTTTCCACATCCCCACCCACCCACAAGGGTTTTTATCTAGAACCCACCCATGAGGTTCCACCAAGAACCCTTGAAAAAAGGATTTCAACATTTTTTGAAGGATGCTTTCTGTCCCCCTAAAACCCCTGCAACATAAAATGTTGTCTCTATAATATTTATATGTGAATGAAAATGGTTCTAAATGGAATCTTTTGTCTTAAAAGAACCCTTGATGAACCATTACTTAAAAAAAAAGAGGAAGCAAATGGTCCTATGTAGAAGCTCAGCCCCTCAAGAAGAACCTTTCTGCCAACCTTATTTCCAATAGTGTAGAGCCTTGACATTTTTTTTTCCACAGATGAGAGGGACAAAAGTCAAACTGCTACCATAATGTAATATTTATACCAATTAAGTCCCTGACACCCAGATCCCCCCAGTGAACTGCGACCACCCATCATGCAGTCGATTGACTGAATCGAAGTGGTGAGGAGGGGATTTCCAAGGGAGAGATTTAGTAGATAGGATTACAACTTGGTGTCTATAAATAAGAGTAGAAATACAGTGTTTTTGATATGTAAGTGGTTTTTGATATGTAAGTGGTTCGTCCTTGTAAAGACAAGACACATGAGGCAGTGAAATCATTTCCAGTCTCAACTGAGCTTCATTTGCAACACGCTCTTCCTCAGTGATACTTTGATGCACTGTCCTTGAGCCTCAGTCTTTCATTACATGTCCTTACAAATCTACACTCTCATGACATCAAGTTAAAAAGAACGTCTTACAGATTCAGATCGTGAAGATATTACAAGTGTCTGGCTGACAGAAAGCATGTAAAGTAGTATATGCCTTATAGTCTGATTCCAGACACAGCTGAGGAACTGAGGAAATCAAACACCGATACTGTTAACCAGCAGCAATGACATTATTGTCTTGCTGACACTGCACTCACTTTGGCGTTGTGCTGACAGAGCCGGCAGCTGATGCCTAATAGAGCCTTCTTCTAATCTAAAGTAGACTTGAGGTGGAAAAAGCAATTATTGAGACAATGGTCAAGAATTCAAGAATTCCATTTAAATAATCAGGGGTGGAAGTAACTAATCAAATTATTGTAATTAAGTAATTTTTTGGGGGGTACTTGTACTTAAAGAACAAAAAAAAATCAGAAAAAATTAAATGAGGAAATAAACATGTTTAGTGTCTTTTAAATTATTAATGATTAATCGATTATCAGTGTTTTCAACTATTGTAAACTACACTATCGGAAAAAAAAAATTCCAACCATAGTTGGAGAAGTGACTGTGACATCAGAGGTTAAAAGTAACTGATAGTCTGAGTAGTTCTTGTGACAAATAATTTATACTTTTACTTAAGTATATTTCTAACACCAGCACTTTTACTTGTAATTGAGTAATAGTCTACCAATGTAACAGTACTTGTACTTGAGTACAGATTGTCTGTACTCTTTCCACCATTGTAAATAATAAATAACTTACTGTCCTGTCAGAGTTCAGTGCTATTTCAACAATGATCCTCGTGCACAGGAATGGTGGCCTCATGATTAACATGGTGCTCTCCTCCAGCTCATTCAGCGGCAAGAGTAATAAACTGGACTATGTACTATTAAAGTACTTGTGAATTTAAACTAGCATTAAAAATATGTGGAGCTGGATCTTTTTCCAACTATTTGCATATAAGGGACCCAAAGGAATATCAAACAGAGCTGACTGACACAGTTGTTGACACTGTGTAACATTAATCCCGCAAACATGGACCCCCAGTGAGAATTTCCAGTCTACTGTGACCGCCCTCTGTGCATTCAGTCACTTCCTAATAGGTTGTCAATAAAGTATGAAAGATTAATAACATCACATAATTAGCCAAGTGTTCTAAAAAGGAAGTACTCAATACAGGTGATCTGGTAAAGTGATTTAGCAAGTTCATACATTATTCATGAGATTATTGTTTTATTTTATTTGTAAAAATACTAAATCCATTAATAATAAGAGCTGTCAATCAAATAGTTTTTCATATGGATTATAATTACCATTTACAACTTGTATTATTTAAGGTCAGGGGACGCCTGGTCATTTATGATTCAAGACAGTAATTCAGGTGCTTTTATGCTGCAATCAAACTGCCTTATAATCAACGGTTTGGACAGAGGACGTACAAAGGCCATAGCTCTCATGGTGAATAGAAAGGCATGGTGATGCTTTCTGATAATGTTTTGTATAATGTAGTATATTGTAGTATGCGTGGCGTGGTAACAGCAATTGTCACACTAACGTCTCGTGTGAGGCTCCAATTCTAATGTAAAAGAAAATTATCATCATCAAAATCATTAAAGTTGAGTAGATGTAATAATCAACCGGAGCATCATGTCAGAATAGTGGTCTTTGACAGCCTACATTATGTTGTGGGTATGAAACTGAAAAAAGAGATGTGTGTGGCACAAATACTTGGTGGTGTAAACAGAGATCAATATATTTAGATTCTTTTGACATTTTGTTTCAGATTTTTTGATGACATTTGCTCTTAAGTTTTAGTGGTGGCCAAAACTAAACTGACCTGATGATGGCGCTAGATGAAAAGTCAGAAAAAGAGAGTCAGAAAAAAAGGATAAATCCTAGAAAGCCAAGAGAAACTTTTGATTGTTGAGTCCTATCCAGGATGTGAGATACCAGCATTTTGGGTATGAGGTGCTCTGTCCTAAGCTCAAGCAAGTGAGCTCTGGCACACAGACACCAGCTGTGTGTGTGTGTGTGTGTGTGTGTGTGTGTGTGTGTGTGTGTGTGTGTGTGTGTGTGCGTGTGTGTGCGTGTACGTGTGTTTCAGGTTACTTTAAAATACAGTTCTTCTCCGGTCAGCAGTCAACATGGACAGAAAGACTAATTAGCTTACCGTAAATGGCCAAGTGCGGTCGGCTCCTCAGTGGGTCACTGCTGCAGACTGGCTGAAAGGTGAGAGTGAAAATAAATCAGATTTTTAGTCCCAAATGTTTGAAAAATAAACTCTGAGCGCACAGAGCGAAATCAGTGTGACTGTGATGGTTCTCCCTCCAGAGGTTTCAGTCTGTCCCTGGCTCTCTACCCCAGATTTCCACGGCTCTCAGCAGCTATCTGTTGACTCTGTGTCTCAGCTCTGTCCCGGTCCTCTCATGCCAGACAGGACACAGAATGCAACTAAAGTAAACTCATAAGTACCTAGATGAGCTGACTGGACTGAGCATGTTGCTCATTAGCTAGATTCTATTTAATATTCTCTCTCTGATAACAACATCTTGTAATGACTTTTCTTGCAAGGGTTTCCACCATTGACTCAGGCTTTTCATCAAAGAGATGAGCAGCTGCGCTAGTAGAGCAGCCAATTGGAATGTCACTGAGATGACCTTTGATTTGTCAAAGTCTCCTGTCATGGGTCATGTTTCCTAAAGTCTGAAAACTGAGCTGAGAGGAGGTGCAGAAGTCTAGTTTTCTTCCAGACCACTTGATCAACATGCTGAAAGGTTGTTATGGAATTATTGTTCATGTGATGCCAAAAATATGTTTCCTAACCTAGCTTTAATGTTTTTTTTTAATGCATCTTGTAGATTAAATAATTCACTAAAGAAGGTCAGGTGATCACCAAAATTAGTAGGCTCCTCTTGGGACATGGACTGTCTGCACAAAAATTCATGCCAATCCATCTCGTAGATGTAAAGATATTTCAATCTGGATCAAAGTAGGGGGCCAAATGATCTACAAACAGACTGATAAACTAATTGATATTGTCATCCTTAGACCCACACTAACTTAAAACAAAAGGAAGTAAATTGAACTAAGTTATAACATATTTTATTTCTAATATTCTGAAGTTTTCTTTTTAGTGTACAGTCTCTTCTGTTTGAATGATCTGATCCTCATATAGAAAACTATTTCAAGGAGTTATATAACACATCTGATGGAACACATGCTCAATCTGAAATTAACTTGAAAAAGAGCACAGTCAGCAAGCTTTAAATTTGTGAATCAAGCTCATCTTGGCCACATGGTGCGCATACCTTTGAAACTCCCGACAGGCAGATCAGGGAAAGGCCCTCGGCTGGGTATAACAAGGCAGAGCTGTCATAGACCTGACACTGATGTGCCTGTTGTGCTGTCAGCTTGGCCTCTTGTCATCCCAGATGCTCCAACGTGAGTTTACTGTCAAACACACACACACACACACACACACACACACACACACACACACACACACACACACGCACACACACCAAAAAGAAAAGAACAATAATGATAATACAGCAGTAATTAAGTGGCTTTGTTTAAAGGATGGCAGCACAACAAATATCTGCCCAGCTGGGTCTTTCCCTTTCATCAGTTTACCACAGGGGTGTCAAACTCAATCACAGAAGGGGCCAAACTTTAAAACACAGTTTAAGTTGCGGGCCTAACAGGATTAAGATTTATTGAACAGGCTATGTTTTATTCAGAATATAAATAAATAAAATTTAAAATATTTTTTCTTCAACAATAATATAAACCAAAATGAGAATATTTCAGCTCAGATTATTTCAGCTCAGATATTAAGCTCACATATCCGTTCAGCAACAGAATTTCTGCCGAGGCTTACATTTGAAAATGCTTGCTTTTTGTCTGGACACAAGATGTCACACATTTAAACATATGATAATATGAGTTTCAGTTTTGAGCAGCACATAATAATCTTTATATTATAAACATCAGCCAACTATGACAATTTGGGCATGGCTATACGTTACCAAAGCTTTAAAGTAGTGCCCACCTTTCAGTTGTACGTATTATTATCTAGGTCATTGCATGTACCAAGTATAACCTTTAAATAAATACTTCCTTTGTGAACCACATAGTGACCTCTGTGTTACATATTAATAATAATTCTGGAGGCTAGTCTTTGCAGTATTGTACCATGGCCATGGACTTTGCTTCGTTTGCTGTTGCCTTAAATTGCATTGTTTTATGTCCACTCCCTGTATATCATCCTCATTCACAGTGGACTCTCATTCTGTCACATACCTTCTGTACAGTATGTCTTGTAACGAAGAACCAGTGAACAGGCTAGATATGCTTTTTTTGTTGGAATGTAAATCAGTTTCACATTTGAGTGAACTAGATCCACTCAGTTTTTAATTACTTTCATTCACCATGCGAGAGAAAGGATTTTCTAGATCATTTGGGTTTTTTTTTTCGCCTAAAACGTCCAGTTACTTAGTGTCTATGGTCCCTGTCCTTGAAAAAAAAAAATTGGCATATTTCCAGACCCCTTTATCAACCAGTGCAGCGTACTGCGCTTAATTAGGTTGAATACTGAAGGTTATGCTTGTTAACCCTATTCTATATGGGAAGAGGCAGATTATGAGAGAAGAGGTTCCCTTGACTCCAGGTTCCATCATTTGTAGTCATTTTGTGCCTATTTGTGGTCAATGTGTGTCTCTTTAGGGGCATTTATGTCTCTTTGAGGTTGTTGTTTTTTTATCTCTTTGTGGTAATTTTGCATCTCTTGTGGTTATTTTATGTCTTTTTTTTAAGTTGTCTGTCATTAATTTGTGGTCATTTTGCATCTCTGTGTGGTTGCTTTGTGTCTCTTTAAGGGCATTTATGTGCCTTTGAGGCTGCTTTTTGGTCTTTCTGTGAAGTTCTTGCATCTTTTTGTGGTGTACTCTGTCTTTGTTTTTGTGTCTCTTTGTGGTCATTTTATGGTCAGCGATTTTGTGGTTAGTTTGTATGACTTTCATATCCTTTTTCATGTAATTGTGATTATTTTGCGTCCATTTGTGGCCATTTATGTTTGCTTTTGAGGTTATGATAATTCTTATTTTATTCTTATTCTATTCTGTTTTTACACCTTTTTACATTGTTTTGCTTCTACTGGTAGTAGTTTAGCTTCTCTCTGTGCTCATTTTGTGTCTCTTGGTGGTCAGTTTGCGTGACTTTGTGGTTATATTTCATTTCTTTGCAGTTGTTTTGCATCTCTTTGTGGTGGTTTTGTGTCTGTTTGAGGTCATTTGACTTTCCTCCAAGAAATGGAAATGCTAACAGTCACATCATTAAGAGACTCTAGTCTGCGCGTCCTAGACCTGTACATAGGCCCTTTCAGTAATCCATGTATCCACAATACTGCCAAGTTAACTATCTATTACTGTCTGACTCCTGTGTTAGAGTCAGATTTATTTGTTAATATATGCTGTCACTGTCTGGTTTTCCATTCTCACTAACATGTCTTCTTCTAGTGGCTGGGTGATTGGAAGGCACAGATCTTCATCCATATCTGGGTAATTCGTGTGTCAGGTCTCCTGTGGAGGCTACCTAGCAGCAAATGCTCTGGCCACGCATGTATATCCCCATCCAACCCCATCATGTACATACACATCATGAAGAGATTCTCCTGAGTGTTGACCCAGGTGTTTAATTCATTTTATTGATGCCTGTACGCCATGTTAGTTGCATAGGTTTCCCAGATTACCCAAAGGCCCAAGACACCCATGTCAAAGTGGCATTTCAAATGTTGTCAAGACCGTGACAGATAGCAGCAGTTTGTTTAGGGCCCCAGGGAGGCCAGAGTTGGCTCTGATGACAGTGATAAAAGTCAGTATCATTTTATGTTCTCTTCGTGTCTAGACCCAGCTTCATTTTTCCCTGTCAGGAGATTTAACTTTCCCTTGGCCATTGCAATAATATCATACATTTACATTTTAGTTAGACCTAAATGAATGCTTGAATATTAAAATGTGCACTGTTTTATGAGTGTTAAAAAACATTTATAATCATTTGGTCCAAGTGATTTTTTTATTCCAAAAAGGATAAAGTGGAATTGACAGGATAATTTTATTTACTGGGCACACTTAATGCATTGTTTTCTGCTGTTTTTGCTCAATCAAAGGAAGAACAAATATACTTGAACTTGCCACTTAGTTACATCATGAGTAGTAGTTCTTAATTAACAAGAGTAAACAAGGAATGTACACACATGTACTGCAAAGAACATTAAGTTATACTTTCAGTTCTACCTCAACAGGTTCTCTGTTGGTAGAGGGAGAGTAATTATATGCACATCATGTTGGTGCAAGGAAACAGCGTTAAAGAAAAGGTTATGCTTGCATACCGACTCCATGTCACAAAAATTTAATAATGATGATATTTCGATCCCAGTTGTTCCACGCACGGCTGCAGTGATGCTTCATGTAGAGATTCAGGGTCTCATCTATTTTTTTCCATGTGACACGCAAGGTTCTCAGAAACAATAGAGAGTGAAAATGATCCGGTGACAGTCATGTCATCATCATACGAGCAACATGACACCTTTCACTACAGTTTCACGTCTATATCTGTAGAATATGGCACAGACATGAGAAAAATCTAGTGAAGGGCTATATTTTTCTGGTGCTTTCTCTTTCTCTCTCCCTCCCTTCCCCTCTCTTTCTTAAAAGATGGGACAAAATCACACTGCTTTCTTGTTACAACACTTCTCTTCAAAACTCTCTTGTAAACTCAACACCACAGCAGAAGCAATGTCTGTGTCGACACCAAAGGCAAGCGAGCCACAGAAGTTCAGCGAGGTAGCCATCACCCACAAGCACACACAGCCAGCGACACACGTAACCATCTTGGAACTCTGTGTTCTTTGTGTCTTGACATATATATATATTTATTTCAACCATGGTACACTGTGACCATGATGAGATACACACCTGTCTGATCATCTGCAATGCTTAAATCATTTCTCAAGTAGAAATGATCTCCCAGTAGGTACTAAGTGACCAAAAACATTCCCAAGACCATGACACCCCCAGCCTGCCACTAGTCTATCAGAGCTTATTTGGAATAAAAAACAAAAATCTCACCTTTTCTTTTCTCCTTCAAGCCTTAATATTCAACATCTCTTTGGTGAATAGCTATCATTCCCTTAATTGTGGCCCGAGTGTTATCATACAAGAGTCTTGGTAATTCTTCTCCAACATCCTTTTTATGAGCAGATGTTGACAGAGAAGGTCAATTTACAGGGCTACAGTTTCACACTTTACGTGTTTTGATAGATGGACTCATATGGTAGTTAAGTTTAATAAACAACACCAAATGGAAACAGTATCACTTCTTCATAATTGATTTTGAGAATAATTATCAGAAAATAGAACAAATTCAGGATCTACAGTACAAGTTTTCTTGGGTAATTTTAACCTTAGTTTCATAAAGGGCAAAGGGAAAAAGAGGAAAACTCTAGAGACAATTGGAGGCCTGGCCATGACACAGTAGGTGACTTGTTAATTTTTAAAAGAGAGGATACCTCAATGGGAGTACTCTAATTATGAAAACATCAGTTTTTATAACCCGATAAAAATATAGGTAATAACAATATAGTAATAATATTATTATAATAATGATAATATAGAAGACAAAACTGACAGCAGGGCAGGACTTAGAGAAAAAAGCACAATTACAAATGCTTCTGTCACTTCAGCACCATGGACAGCGGCATGGATTTATCAATACATAGCATGGTTAGGTTACTGATGTTTCAGAGTGATGGTTGGCACCATAGTTTCTATATTATCTTCAACAATCTTTCAACGATATTCATTGTCTCTTTTCACAGTACAAACATGAACAAAGTTTAATTTAAAAATAAAATTAGATCAGACCCTCAAGCTGTGAAATGAAGTTAATAAGAAAGAAGAATGGACACTCAAGCAACCTGAAGCATAATGGGAGACGGATATGTTCAAGATCTTTGTTTGAAGAAATTTTCTCTAGTTTTCTATTTATTGAGCACACTATGTGAAATCACCTTTACTGACTCATTTATTTCTCCAACTGTTCTGTCTCATTTCCCCTGTGTTTGTATCTCAATCCCTGTCGCATTTCACAGTTCTCACTGGAATGCACAGTGAAAAAGCTGCACTGTTAAAATAGAAATGCTCGGCCAAAATGTAATAATTCTCAATAATTTATCGGTTATAGGTCCATGTCCAGATGTGACCATATTTGGGTCTGGACCCGGCCCACAGAGGGGGGGTCAATTTCGGTCAGTTTGCCAACGGGAGATGGCATCGTCTCTCATGCCTACCCAACTTGCTCACTAATTAGTATAACAAACAATTATGCATCATCTGTCTGCATTAGGTGTCCGGACACAACTGTTAGTATAAGTGCTCAGCTGCCCAGACTGTGATTTATATAGAGTGCATTAAGATGCATTACAACAACAACATTTAGACACATTGGGTTGGTAATAGGGTGAAATGGGATGACAGATGAACAGAGTGCCATTAAGTATGCGTTACGTATGTAGTATGTAGAGCATCAGGGTCACACAGATGGCAGCATGATGCAGTTCTTCCTGTGCAGTCCCGCTGTTTGTAATAGCAGACCTGTGACATAACATGATGTACACTGGGGCAATGGAAAGAGAAAGAGAGCAAAAGAGTAAGTAAATCTCCAAGACAGGGTCAAAATGGATCAGAGATTCACTGGTACATTGTGTCTACACACATTTTCACTGCACACCAGTCCGCAAATGTAATGTTGGGAGATGCCATATCAAACACGGGCATCTGTTAAGTAAGTGGCATAGAAATGTTACTATTATGGAGCCTATCCATTTAGAAATGTGACATGGGAGAGCACTATTAAAGGGATATGTCCAAGGTAGGGCTCCAAGACAAGGGGTTGCAGCTGTGTCAGGACAAAATCGATGCACATCGGGGGAATAAATGGGCCAATCACTCAGACGGTCAGCCATATTGAGCGGGTGGCAACAGGCCACAGGCTCATAACAGTTAAGAGACACATGAGAGAGTGCAGATTATATGAAATATGAGATCACGATTGCCACATTACAGGTGTGGGTCCGAGGCCGCAAGCAACATGGGAGTTGGGATTCCATTACTTGGATGGGTGTCTTCTCTGGTCAGTGTGGAAACCATACGATGGCACTGGAAATATTTCATTCCTCAGTTTCAGTTTCTTTTTTTTTGTTTTTAAGTTTTACTTATATGCACATGTAGAACATTGCAATGTTAAACTCATTTCTAACATCTTTAATTATATCAAGGTTGGATGCTTCAAACATGAGTCAATAAGTGATTAATCTAACTGCCAGGTAATCAAAGGCTTAAGTAAAGACGCTGTTCAAGGTTTGACCTTCTAGAGTCCAGGGTGACTTCCTAATCGTTATGTTAGTGGATTACCTGCACTATTATTTTCCTCCCCTCACAACAGCCTTCCTGTCACTTGGAAGAAAACAGATATGTAAAACCAATTACATGACTCAATATGCAAAAAAGGTTTAGTGGCCCATTAAAGTCCAGGTGCTATGTCCATGATTATTCCTCTGATTATGAAGGCAGGTTTTATGGAAGACTGTGGCGGTAGTGTTTTATTTTATGGTTCCACAGTTTAATATATGCAATAGTGAAGTAAGCAAAAACCAAAGGACCAATCCTAATCCCAATCCTATTTCCTTTATCTGACCATTATGTAAGATACAACACTAAATGAAATCTAACCAGACAGTTCATGTGGTGTCAGCGCTGTGGAGCCTCTGACATCAGTCATCAGCCTTTGCATTAGAGAAGGAGAGTCTTTAAAGGAATACTCTCCTGTTCATCAAAGGCTAAAATGTACCCATAAAATCAATTTCCTCCCATTCTCCAGCACTCATCCCTGTTAAACAGGTATAAATCACACCTTGTTGTAATCAACCACAAAAAGAAGCCATTTATCACTATGAGATGTTCAGTACACTGATGTTTGTCTACAGCAGTGTTTCAGAACATTCTAAGTTTGGAGACCTGTCCACTATTTTCTTGGGGATTATCGTAGCCATTGTTACATAAAACTGCTTCCATGAATACATGTAGAAATTCAGAATGATCTTTCATCTGCAGTAAAGATACTGCAGCATTTCTGTAGCCAATCCTTCAAGCTTTGTCTGCGTCTCGTCTCTTAAAATCAGATGCCATAAACAGAATCCTTCTGACAATTGGCTTTTATCTATGAAGAACTACAGTAGGATGCTTCAATGCATACAGATAAAGATCATTGCTAGTGGTGTGCTGGAACTGTGAGTAGACTACTTGTATTAGGTCTGCCAATGTGCTGCGCAGTTTTCAGAGAAGGCCATTGAATCATGGGACACCTGTGGGGGATTGAGAAAGGGCAGCGACTGCTGTGTTAGACATTTGCCTCCTGAGGCTCAGGTTTTCTGGCTGACAGACAGAAGATGTGTGTGCTGTGTTTCAGATGTTAAGCAAAATTCTATCATAATGCATTTTCTAGAGATATGAGGAATAAACAACAGCAAAAAACTGTGACAAAAATGTGGAATAAACAACCAGTGACAGCCTGAACGAAGGCTGTTGCACTCCTTCATTCTTCAAATTATTTGTCTTTTTCATTCTTTTTTTTTATTCTTAATTTCTCCCTCTTAAAAAGTGCTGTGAAACCAGACTGAATTGTATCCCACAGACCAGAGCACACACTCATAGCCTTGTGCCTAACAAGAGTGGAATCAAGACCAGAAATAATGGAGTCATGGATCAGCACACGTTCTCATTTCAGGTTGTCTCTGTAGATCAGAAAACCAGACCAGCAAGTGCCAGCATGGGTAGAACAAGTCCAGGAGCATGTGAGCAAAGGATCACCTCTGCACCATCAACCCCCTCTGCAGGAACTGTCTGATGCCCTCTCTGGGGACGATAGTACCAATAGCTGTGGGGCTGGATCCTCTGAAGCCCACATTTCTGGACTGAATGTGTCACAAAGGGCTGACAAGGCCTGTACTTTTCCAAAGGCTTCTCTAAATGTAGCAGAGAAATACAGCCTTCTTTTGTCAGAATTTGGAGGACACAGTCAGTTTATCCTTTGCTGCCTTCGGTATCCCACTATCAAAGACATTTTGCCATTATCAAACAAAGCTGAGAAATAGCAATGGGCATCTTGTATTTGATGCATGTTTTCATTCAGATGGTGATCTGTCATCGGTAAATATGTCATATAAACCAAGCATATGACAAATGTAAATAATGGAAGCTAGGCATACTTCATTGTTTGTTCTTGTTAGCACCCTGGATATGCTGTTTATCTCAGGGAGTTACTGACAAATATAACTTGGAGCATGTAGTCTGCCAGTTGTCATGCATCAAACTTTTAAAACTGATATTAACTGGTATTTTTCCTCAAATTTACTCCAAATCTAGGGAAACACTGAATGTTTACGAGGGCAACTTGAACATACCATTTGTTTTGGTCATTGCAGTTAGAGCACAAACTTCAGTTCATCCAAACGACCCACCTGTGGGCTTTATATCCTGCGTGCGGCAGAATTGTGACCCAGAAAGTCAATTCTCCTGAGGGGCATCAACTTTTTTTTCTTGTTTGCAGTCTCAAAATTGCATCCGTTAATGTAAAACTAAACAAAAGCGACATGTAATGGAAACAAAATATGTGCGTATTTTCATCTCATGAATATCCAAATTCAGAAAGCATTTGTCTGTCAGAGAGGTCTGCTGTGAAGGGGAGTTGCTCTCAAAGCAAGACTGAAGACGGTGACTGACAGTGACATACCAAAGCCTGAAAATGCATATCACATGACGATTCACATGCACTTGGCATGCACCAGTACAAAAATGATGAGGCAGGGAAACGTGACATAATCCTCCCTGACAATTCTATTATAAAATTGTCAGTGGCGTTGTGTCTTTTTATCCTTTATTTTGAATGTCAATTTGTATCCAAAGACAGTGGCTGAACACACTAACAGCCGGCTAACCAAAGCAAGCAGCTAACATGTAATAGCAAACGTTCAAACATTGGTATAAGTCCACTATTTACACACACACAGTTTGCACACATGCATTACTCTTCCCTCATCACTTAGGTAATACAATGGGTATGCTAACTTTATAAGCAGCCATTAGCCTCATCAGCTGACCCAGACCCAAGAGTAATGCCAAACTGTAATTCAGTTGATTTTCAGTTGCTCACCTTTTTCAAAGAATGAATGAATTTCTCTTTTCTTAGTAAAAAAGCTGTGTCTGTTGACAGATAAAGATCATTAAAAGAAAATGGCATTTAATCTTAAAGTTAATCAAACCGCATTAAAACTGAAGCCATCAAGCAAGAGACATCATGAACATCATGACTTGATTCCATGGCTGCAGCCACTGGCGCTGATCGCGTATATTCTACATAATACTTGTGATTCACCAGAAACACAGCAGCACATCCCAGAAGCTGAACTGTGGAGAATACAAGCCGAGTCTATTTTTGATGGAAGCTGCGTCAAGCTGCACAGAGCAGATCAGGTGGGCAGGAAGTCAGACACAGTAACAGCATAGAGACATGGTCAGTTTTCAAAATAAAACATCCTGTGGAAACAGACACAAAAGGAAGTATTTAACTACGTGTTCTACTTACGCATGGCAGAAGCACAAAAATGACCAAACCAACAAAATCTGAGCAAGTCACCATAATCAGCCTGGCAAAACACTTCTGAAACACCGCTGGGCATGATGCCATGTGGAGGACAGATCAAAACCACATCACAGACATAACATGCCCAGTGGAATCAGTCCATCACAGCATCTGTAAGGGTTGTGATGTGACGAATCATCTATAACTGTAATGACCAGCAGTGATTCCAAACATCTCCATTTTAGGTGTTGTAAAACACAAGAGTAGTGTAGACACTAGGCATAAATATAACAAAACATATGCATTTTAAAACAAAAAATGTTGGAGTGTGGCTGTAACCTAATCAGGTGACACAGTACACTGTACACTGTATAAAAGACAGGACCTTTTTAACACTTTTTCTTTTGGAAAAAGGTGGTTTGAGACTTAGTTCGACATTATACATTTGTGAACACTTACTTAAAAAACTTTTTTTTTTTAAAAGTTATTTAAAATATGATACAGATTGTACATAGATTATGCATTGTCTTAATTCAAGGATTCTGTAAAGTGGAATCGACAGCTATCACTGAGATGAAGCTACATAAGCCAGACTACTCAGGCAGAAGAGTCAATGGACTGATCTTTTTTGCCTCCCAGGAGCAGCAACATGTCTCCAGCTGTATCTGATCCACTCCAACTTGAATAAGTTAAACTCAATAGCTATCTCTGCTGCAGCCTCAGACATTGAGAAAGAATGCCTGAATTGGTGGAAGTGCTCCCAAACAAACCCTCTCAGGTTTATCAAGCTGGAGAATACAAACAGCAAACAGATCACCATCTGACAGGACTTTTATAATGGAACAGGACAGAGTGTGGTGACAGCACACTGATTCTGTCTGCCAACCAGCAATGATAGTTCTTCTTGCCCAAAATCCATTTCCAAGCCAATAATCTGTCTTAAGTCCCAATAAACAAACTAACAAATTACTGGAAATGCTTGTTTTGTAGTCATTACTTCTGTGGAAATGGGGACTCAGATTTTAATATATTCTGCTGATCTATCTTTGTGGGGCACTGAATGTTTGCTGATAGCTTGCTGGTAGAATCAAGAATATGATTTTTATTTAATCTATTTTTCTTTTGGACCATGCACGGCATGGCTGTAAGGATGGCAATGTCAGTCTGTTGATTTGCCCATCACCACCACTTCATTACTGACTGAAATAGCTCAACATTTATCTGAGGATGCTATGAAATTTTCCACACACATCCATGGCCCACAGAATGAATCTTAATGACTGGTAATAATGACGACTAATGACTTTTCCCTAAGCACCACCAGCAGGTCAAAGTTGTCACTTATCCTGTTAAATATTTTAGCATCTCCTGGATGGGCACAAAATTTGGTACAGATATCCATGGTGCCCAGGCAACATATCCTGCCAACTTTACTGATCCTCTGACCTTTCCTCAAGTACCACCATGAGGTGGATGCTTCAATTCTTAAATATCTCCATTAACTACCCACTGGACTGATGTTGTTGTGAAATTTGGTACACACATCTATGGTCCTCACAGGATGAATAGTAAAAATTTGGTCCCCTGACCTTGACCAATACCAAGAACAAATTTGTGACATTCCCATCAGCCTCGGCTGTACTTCATGCTTAGTGCTAATTAGCAAATGTTTGCATGCTGGTGAAATGCGGGTGGGCTCTGAGTTCAACTTAGTGCACATGTATGCATAAATCATCCACCCGCCACCCACCTGAGCATATTATTTTCTCCAATTTAGAGACCTAAACACACACGCTTCTACCCGTCTCTATAGGCTATACTAATTTTTAAATTAAGTCAAGCAGCAGGAGCTTGACCTCTTAATTGTGTGTTGTAGTCTGTTGATGTATACATGCTTTCTTTAACAACTGATCAAACAGGCTGTTTTCAGTTTTGTTTCCATGTGCACAGCAATGTCACTGTCAATATCATTATACCTATTGAGCATCAACATCTTAGCACTGTCGTTGTAATATCACCATATTATAATATCACTGAACAAAAAATTTATAAAACCTACTTAAATTAAGGTCATCCACTTACCAGGCCTGAATTTGAATTTTAAAAACTGGATTAAATCTTCAAATTTCCTAAACACAAAGTGAAACTGATAAGTGCTACATAGACACTGGTTGATTTGCAGCTGTTGTCACTTGTTGTCAACCACATTCTTGTCTATTTTGAGCAATGAGACTCTGTGATGACAGTAATGAGAAGGGAGGGTACTCACCAAACACAAGGGGACAGTGAAGGAAGGCGACAGGAAGAAACCAGTGGCAAGTAGTAATTAAAGGGCTCCTCAACCTCACATTACTTGTAGAAAGGACTGACATAAGGACAGCAGAAAAAATGGAGACAAATGATTAACAAGCAGGGCCCACACACTTGAAAGATGTTTGAGTAATCCTGCCTCCCCAAATCTTGGCATGAAGGACTTAAGACTTTCTCTAAACACAACACATCGAATTCCAACACATCAAAGACTGACATTGTAGGAGGAAGCTCTTGATGACTTAATTGTCTCTTCTTTTGGCCACAAAAAAACATCACATCAAGATAGATAAACAGACGTGTACACACACACACACACAGATACACACACACAGATACTGATAATCCTAAAATTTTCAGATTCAAACAAACATTTACTAATACAGAGAAGGCAGAGAGATGTTGTAACACAATGTATGCACTAATATAGTATTGAACTATAATTCTCTGCATTAGTCGGTGCAGAGGAATTAAAGTTGATGGAGCAAACATAAAGGTTGATCAGTGTCAAATGATCAATGTCAAAGCCAAGCAGAATATAAAGACATAAATATAAGGCTGATACTGCAAATTTATCAATACATTCATAATTTTGAGACTTAATATGTGATTGATTATGAACCATGAATAGCAATTAAGTTTATGTATATAAAAAAAAAAAAAAAGGCTTCAGGCAGCAATGCAAACGGCCAAGCACAAGGTAATCAGTGGGATAAATTGCATGTAGAGATAATTATTAGTTATTTAGAGATACTAAAATCATGCTTTAGGCTTATGGGCAGTTTTGGGAATAACCCTGTAACTCAAGTACTTTTGACAATTAGTAGATATATAATTACATATTTTACTAAAATTAATAACATGGTTTCAATTATTAATCAATTCAATTGTTGTCCGTAACCACATATCCTTGAAGGGTCGCAGGGGGGCTGCTTATTCGAGCTGACATCTACTACTGTCTAACCTATAAGAGTGTAATAAAAGTGTAGCTTAAAGGTAGATGCTAGTAACACAAGTTACTTTCCCAAGTAACTAATTACTTTCAGAATGCAATAATTGGTAAATTATTTTTTAATTATTATTTTTGTTTTATTTTGTTTCACATTTTATTTTTTGAGAAACTGTGTTTGGAATATCAGTGGGATCTTAGATGGGTAAATAAAGACAACACCACCAATAATCCATCAACACTGTTGCACAGAGCCCTTAATTGGCATGTTGAGTCACAGTATTGATTAAAGATTAATAGTTAATAAAACTGATCAATTATGTCACCAGAGACTTAAACGCTCTATTAGAAAATAGAGGGTATTTATGGAGCTGGTGGTGACAGCATACTGTCTGGAGTCTCCCATAGCCCCCATGCGTCCATCTGGGATCCACCTGCTTGGTTGATGGTATTGCAGAAATCCTAACAGCAGAGCGTGGGCTGCAGTCAATCAGAGGCAGTCCTACAGATCCCACACTCTGTACGCATAGATGCCAACTTGAGTTGAATACTGGGGAGGCGCAAAAAATATCTGTCTATATAATGTTGATGAAGTGAGGGGTAGGGATTAATATTTGCTTGAAAATGACACATTATGACCACTTTAGTCTATTATCTGGTGCTATTAATAATTATTATTGCGGCAGAAGAACGTCATTTCAACATTAATCAACCTTATAATGAACATAATACTCTGTAGGCTGCGTGCAGCTCGACCTTTGCTGCGGCTGCATATGAGGATGACATACCAAGTTCAGTCTGTGATTTGTCACTGTCTGACTGAATAGCCTCATGGAAGTAACATTTTACAATTCTTCATATTTTAAATTGACAAAATTAATTCAAACAAGTCATTTGGTGTTTTCAAAGTCATGTTATTGAACCGAAATAGATTCCACAGTCTGTTCACATTCAGAAGCTGCTGCTGAGCGCAGTAGACGGCTCCCATCATGCGCGCAAAGTCGGCTTAATAAAGTTAATGATCACTGAAAGTTCAAAAGTAAAACTCTAAAAAAGTTGTCACTCACTTTGTGTGAGGCTTTGGATGGATTCTTCAGGAGCTTTTGTCATCCTTCTTCAGTGAGGGATGCTTTTTGTCACAGCCAACTGCTGAAGGAACATCCATCGGATACTTTAGTATTTCACCCAGATGTGTTTTGGATAAAGTATGAATTCATTGTTCTTGAAACTTAAGGCTTCACTTCACTTCAATTTTGTCTGATATTCCAAACGTCGCAGCTAACCTCAGTCCAGCAGATTTTACCCCCCCAGTGCAGCGCACAATATGCATCTGCATTATTTAATATTTTGAAGTATTTCCACACAAAGCTGGTGTCAGACAGTGTGTTGTGCATCTCATTCAGATGATAGAGCCACAAGTTACTGTATTACAAGCAATAATGATCAAAGGTGTTCAATTCATGGCACTTTGTGCTTGTTAAATAATTATTTAAAGCACTAGTTGTTCTCGTCCGGCAACACACACAAGCAACAAAACACACACCAGCCCGCATGAAATTAAATAGCAACATGCATTGACTTTATTTCCTTTCTTGTCAAATGGCAATTTATTAGTCTATGACTATTTTACAACTGCATTTTCTCCTGCTTTGCCCCGAGATTAGGAGGTCACTGCACCCCAAACTTCAACTTTGGGGGACATAAAACCCAAAGCCCGCTGGAGATGGCGCCTATGGCTGTACGTATAGGTGAAACTGCATTTAGTAAGACAAGGTACTTTCTGTGAATCCAGTATGAGCCACACGGCGATATAGTTCAGTTTGAAGAACTTTGGCGATCCACACATGCAGCACTGGCCATGCAGCTGAGTTTCTTTGAATTAGTTGCTAGGCAATAGAAAAAGCAGGTTCACTGCTCACAAAGCTTTGGGCTTTAACAGGAGGGAAAGCAGCGGAGTGCTTCTCTCAATCACAGTTCCTGTTAACTAAAGAGTCGGTGTTGAACAGGTCTGAGATCGCTGGCCGGGAGTCAACATAGCACAAATTTGGAGTGCATTCCCAGAGAAGCAGCAGAACTTATAGTTATATGCAGTTCAGAGTATGTTGCTACACTACATGGCTTTTGCAATGACTCCATTGTTCCTTGAATGCTGTAGGACAGGATGAGCAAAAATCTTAGGGTGAAGGTGGTGGTGGAGACCTATCACTTGCACCAGATCCCCTCTATCAGTAACACATTCATAGATACAAACCCATGTTGTGATGTAGGCTCCTGAGTAAAGTGTTAACTGGGTATACTAATTAGTGACACCCTGCGCCTGCCTTTGAGTGCTTGGTCCTGCTCTGTCTGGGCTGTACGCTGACACTTTTTCTGAACAGCGATATGTGGGATGTCTGATGTTCACACACACTTTGATCCACAGTCACACTGACAAATGCACAGATGTTCAACCGGTGCATTTGTCAGTGCAACATTTTCCTGGATGTATACATTTCCCGCCATGTCAGGAATACGTCTCTCAACTGTTCTTGCAGTGAGAAAGTTTTTTATCCTGGTTATGATGTTATCTTTATTCAGCAGACCATCAAACAACTTCTGTTCTGTTGTGGGTAGTCTCATCTATGTATTTTCTCTCTGTAAATGGTTTCTGACATTTAACAGTTTAAAGCTGACCTCTGTAGCCTGATTTTTGGCAGTTATGTCACCTGTCCTGTTTGTAAGGCAGCACAACAACCACTCAGCATGGATTGGGTGCTCTTTTTCAAAATATTATCATACTAACATTTATTCAGCTCAACTTGTGGGACTACAATAACGCAATATTTAACAAAGGAGCAACATACAGCAGTGGTTCAATTTTTATCCATTTAAATAGTTATGATATAACATTTTTTTGTTGTTGTTTTTTTTTTTTACAAAAAGCTTCATAGTTCAGTAAATAATATTTAAATGTTTTCATCTAAAACAGTTCATGGCTTACACTCAATTCTAACTATCTTTAACTCTTAATAAGTATAGATTTCTCTCTAATTCAAGAGACATACATGAGAGTTTCCCCAGTATATTTTATATCTTGTAAGGGGTGTTTGGATGAGAAACCTTGAGAAATATTGCAGTATAGCGTTTGCTTTACCATATGCATTGCTTACATTTGTAGATATCTAAATGGCTAAATTCTGATTAGAAAATAAGGATTACATGCAGATTCTTATCTCCATAACACATAAAATGATAGTAAAAAAGAAATAACATTTTAATATCAATAACTGTTAATATGAGAGAATAAATGTATGTACATTTTAGAGAAGCTATATTGAAAGGTCACACAGAGTCATGATGAATGTCTGTCATTCATTTGTTTAGATGCTTTGTTTCACACTGTGCTGATTTGTATTACAATTACATCACAGAGTCAATATCCCCTGTCCTTCAGTGTGCACATAAATCTTCTGTGTCATTAATGTTCTTCAATTAATCAATCAGACAATTAACCACCATGGATCATATCTTTCTAAATCGCTCCCTTGATGCACAAACTCTTTAATGTTACCTCTAAAATTTACCCTTGCTTTTTTCAGCTCACGTGCTTTCAGTAATGTCATTTGCCAGATGAAAAATATGTCTGATATGATCCCTGGCAATACCAGAGAGACGTATTTAGATGCGATGTTCAGGCATGACTGTTGTACTGATAGAATTAATGCTGTGGAACTTTATGCTGAATTTACCAATATCAGCCATTATAGCACTGTTGAGCTGAAAATCAAGAGTTTAGGTATGTTATGTTGTACATCTTCAGACACTAAAAGTTTGGTCCAATGATTCACCTACTGTTTGACCTGCGAATCATACAGCAGATGTCACAGCCTATAGATAAAACAAACATGACAAGAATGTTCTGCTTTATTAAATGAATTACAAACCATTCTATAACTCAACTCAGCTTTGTACTGCTTGTAGTTGTGTCATTTCCATTGCCCATAAGATATTTAAAGGAGGAATGCCATTTCTGATGACCTGGTTGCAGCTTACTACGAATTAGTCCAATATGTCCCAGCTCAAGCTGAATTAAGATGAAAACCCAGGGTCACTGGCATGGGAAAGTGATGCTTTAGCCCCAGAAGTAAACATAAGACGAGGCAACCACAAGGCTTATAGAGTCTTGCAGCTGTGTCGCATAATGCCATGTTCAATAAAGTGCTTCAAAATTCTCAGGACCCCCCTGACCAAGTGACAGAGTGACTTATACTGCCTGCTGGTCTCAGCTAAAAACTCTTTCGTTCCTTCTCTACGCTTTTCTCTGCAGTCAAATCTCCCCCTCCAGCTTACTCCTTCTGGGCAATGTTGTCTCAAGTTTCTGTTCCACTTCATCTCTCTTCCTAGCATTTGCCTCTACCAGTAATAATTGCCCTAGACAAAATCCTTTTAAATGCATAGATCTGTGAAAAGTGTAGAGATAAAGGCTACTGGTGTTGCTGCAGTCAAACCCTGCTGCATGCATGATGCCTGGAAAAGCCCTTTTAAAAGCATTCCTGCAAACGCTATGATAACATATCATGTTCAAGCCCATCATTGTGGATTTAAATTTAAATCTTACCATTGCACATAGAAATAAATAACATGAACAAATTTGTGCTATAATTGTGCCCTCTAACAACTAACAACAACAAGTCAAAAAAAATGCTCAATCAGATGACAGAAATATTACTAACATTTCTTCTTATACATCAGTGTCCTGTACCAATTATGGGAACATACAGTACATTGTGTAAAAGTAAAGATTTAAAGAAAGCTGTGTGGTGAGCACTGACTTCATGCACACAGGTATGGAATAAATAAATTACTTGATAACAAATTTCTTATTTACACTCAAAGGGAAGTTGTTGAGCAGAAAGGTTACCATACAGTGTGTGGGTAGGTATGTACTATATGTAGTGTGTGTGAATGTTTGTCATGGAAATCACACTACTTCAACCTGCTAGAAGACTCATAGAGACTGCATCATTTCTTAAAGAAACTTAAGACAAGATTTCTGTGACAAGTTCATGTTACCTTCTACAGAGGGGCAATAGAAAGAAAAATGACATGGGATCTGCAGAGCCCAAGACAGGAAACCTCAAGGGGTCACTGAAACTGCAAAGATCATCATTGGTAGCCATCTACTGAGCATCTGTGATACTGGGGAGGTGAGGTACCTGCCCAGAGCCCAGAGGATACCCCAAAAAAACAACACCCACTCCAGCCACAGCCTGTTCACCCAGCCACCATCAGGCAGGACACACAGAAGGAACCACCAGACAAGCACGTTTTTTGTGTCTGAAACAGAAAGATCTGTTCTCTTTTTTGATATATTCCATGTTAATAAATGCACAGAACAGAATATTCCATGGGTGTTGAAAAATCAGAAAGATTTGTCAAAAATGCTGGCGCAGGTGTCGCACAGCGGTGTGGGGTTCTCAATTATACCAGCAAAATGTATTTCCACCATTTACGAAAAATGACTTAGTTGGCTTTAAATAACCACCAATCACCAAACCAATAAAATCACAGCATCGATAAATGCAGGGATTAAGCAAGGACTGAAAAAATGGGCTACTTAAAATGGCTCACGGAAATATAAATGTCCGAATAAAATCTTCAACTCAACCAGATTGCCCAATATAGTCTTTAAAGACAAATAAAACTGTTCAGGAAGGGGGAAACTTCTACTTAATGTTTGTTTGTTTGTTTGTTTGTTTGTTTGTTTGTTTGTTTGTGTTTGTTTGTTTGTGTTTGTTTGTTTGTTTTTTCTTACAGGTAGTAGCAAGGGGTAGGTAGGGGTATCAGTCCTCCCGCCATTCCTTTCAGTCCCCTGGCGTCTCTTCTCCACGCGGTTCCGCTGCCCCTCCTCCTCCCTCGGGAAGAACGCGTCCTCGGTCACGTGTAACAGGCCCGGTGCCTCGTCTCGGGCGCTTTTCTGCTCCACCTTTAGCCTCTGCAGATCTTGTACGGTCCTCTGCACCGCGTTCAGCTCTATACCGCGTGTGCGCGCGCGCTGTCCTGCACTTCCCGTCACGCTCACGCGTCTCTGTCCCACCTTGCCTTCGCCTTCCTCATTCCCCTGATACCTGCGTCCAATCACCTTAAAAAGAGCACACCGACCTGTGCTGGCCAATCATGAGTCTTGGGGGGTGTGGTCAGTCAATCACAGGCTGGCAACTTTTAAAAAAAAACGCTGGTGGGGAAAGAGTGAATTAATCCTCAGCACTCCACTATATAAAATAGTTTGTTCTATATTTTATTTATCTCCTCAGCTAATTCCAATAAATCAAGAGGTCACTACATTGAAATCTCATCATACAACCTTGTTCTAAATAATAAATAAATTACCTTGTAACCTTGTATAAGTCAAAAGTTGTGGGCTTGAAAGATCTGTTGTATTTTGTGTTGCCTCTTTTCACCTGCATACATTTTATCTTGTCATCTTTAAGTGTAACATCTCATATTTTAAGCACAGTTCAAATTAAAATGCAAAATAAAAACTACAGTACAAGAGCACTGCCAGTTTTGCTCCATTATTGCCCATGGGTTGTGTTATAATTAATAGATTTGTGGTGGAGCTGGTGGCCATAAATACACAGAGACTGTTTCAATATTTTCTTCTTTATTTGAACAGCATCAAGCTGGATCAAAGCTCAAGGTTTCAGCTCAGGGGAAAACTGAAGTGAGAGCTGTTATTATGTGTGTACATCTTTTGTACACACGTAATGTAGATATTTCAGAGATTCTGTGAATGAATGCGAGTCTGTAGACTAATGCCTGCGAAAAGTGTCATATGCTTTGCCTAATATCTGTTGAGCAGAGGATTCGGGTCCAGACGTGCAACACCACATCTTACAAAGAGAACAAAACATTTTCAGTTTGTTAAACATAAGAGATACTTTCACTTTGCTTTAAAAATTGTTTGTAAAGCAAAGTCTGTTTCTGCTTTTTGCAAATAATTTCAAATTATGTGTGTATTTTGTCATCTTTTTCCAGAATAGTCCACCCTGATTCTACAGATATAGCTATAGTAGCCTATAATACACAATCTGGTTTCGTGTTTGCCTCACATATACCATCTGCCATAATTTTCACCATGAGGCCTGCATGTCTGGAGAAGCGAGGTTCAGCCAGAAAGCAGCTCACGTCTTTGTGGCATCTGTTGCAGGATTTCTGACCCTCCCTGCATTAGCCCTCTCCTGAAAATCTGGCAGTAGCTACACTGCTCTTCCTGTTGTGTTTTGTATGTTCAGACCACTGGCGACAAAGCATCATACTACAAGTAATTTTCTAATGGCAGCCAGAATCTGATGTCTGACACATGTTACTGTTTGTCGTGCTTGAGACGTTACAAAAGTTGAGCATGCCTCAAGTTTTGTCAGTACACCAGTGCAAGTCCTGTATTATGTAAACAATGAAAGAAAAACATATTCTTGATCTTACCTAGTTTTGACATTTATTAAATGCATGTTAGCTGACTCTACCCCCAAATGGTCATTAAGCTAACCAGTAACATCCAACAAGCAATATGTGGAGGAGAAACAAAATTCCATCAGGAAGTGACTTTTCTCCATCCCTTTAAGTTTTAGAGATGTCTTCATATTTGCGGCTTGGTAATATTAGGTAGCTGAGGATGATTGTTTGGTTTGCTGCTTGATGGGTTGAGCGGTATGGCATGCCAACATGCTAGTTAGCTTAAAATGTTTTACCTGGTTGCTGACAGCTGGCTTTTAGCTGATGGGTTTAACCAGTGGTGTTATAAACAGGAGAGAATACCTGTATGCTGCTTGCTTAAGAAAGCTGTGTCAAGTGTGTGGGTGCAGGTAAAGAGGTGGGTGGTTCTAGGATGCTGTAACACACTGCTGAACCTTCCAACTCAACAAAATATTTAGGGGGGCCCATTTGATGACTCTGTTACACTCCCACACAGTGTCATGCTGAAAACATTATCCTCTCTTTGGTAAGACAGATGAAGGGCCATGATCCATGAAAACCTTTCATACCAGAGCAGCACTGATGAGACTAGTGAAACTAGATAACCAGTGATGGTTGCTGGACACCTGAGTGGGCCGTGTCATTCAAGTAAAGCTATTAAGACAGTGGGGCCAGTCACTGGTTTAGCCATTGTTTGATACAATACATAAGGTCAGTCAAGTAGCCCAGTATCTGCTCTTCGCTTGGGTGAGGGCAGAATTCAAAGACATTCTAAAGATACAAGAATATGAAAAGTATTCTGGTGTAAGTAGGAACTATTTGAAAGACAAGTGGAGCAAGATTAGCATCGATGATAGCTGGACTACTGAGGTGAAACTGTCCTGCAAGTCTTTTGGGCCAGTCACGGCACTTTACTCTACATAATATGGTAAGATGGGGTCAAGCGGCTCAGTATCTGCTTTTTTGTTTCAGTGAGGGTAGGATTCAAGGACATTTTAAATGTGTGAGAATGTGAAAAATATTCAGATATAACTACTGGACTACTGAGATGAAACTGCCTAGCAAGCCATAGGGGCCAGTCACAGTGCTTTAGCCAAGCAGATATGGGGTGAAGCTGCTGGGTATTCAAAGGTAGCCTAAAGGTACATTATGTAAGAACTTGAGAATTATGTTGCCTGTCAGAAGGATCAGTAGATTTATGATAGCACAGTGTGATTCCCACTGCAGGGCCTAATGACAGGTCAGTCATCTTTTAACATGAATACTAGGCTTTCATAGAAATGCTCACCCAGTATTTCACTGTGCATTTATAAATCACAAACTAAAAATAATGACATGTTCTCAAGGTCAATGAGCTAGTAAAAAAGAAAAAAAAACACACCAACAGTTGATAGTTTCCTTTTCTTCTTTAGAATAAAATCTGCTCACATTTTTTTTTATAGCAGCCTGCACAGTCAAAGAACTATCAAGGAACTTCAGTCCAAAACCGAGGACGGCTAAGCCTTTAGTCTCAAGAGGTTAACCAGGTCCAAGAAGGCAAAAAGTTACACATCTTCATGTGGAAACTGCCAGGACCCATCAAATAGTTATAAATCAAGCTTTCAATCAAGTCTTATTATGTCCATTCTGATTTCAGAATGCCCAATTGACCTTCCTTTATCAAAAAAAGTATCCCAGGTCCTCCAACCTACAATCCTTCCAAAAACATATTTGCAACTAGCTAGTAGCACTTGTTAGTTAGAACTACAAAGGCAAAGACACCAATATATCTGTCTGGTTTTGGAGGCTAATTCTACAATGTAGTGATAAGTACAAACAAATGTTTTTCCGAAATGCAATTCAAATGTTTACCAACCAACAAACCATGGTTTTAAGGTTTGTCCTAGAGCCATTGACTGAAGGCACATTAACACCTGGAACAGAATCTTAATCTACTGACTACAAATATTAGAAGAGGACCAGGATTTTGATGTGAGGCAACAATAATAACTAAATGTATTTCAAATAAGAAACTAAAAACTGTTGACAAATTTAAAACATGAAGCAATGTGATATGTGAATCTAAACCACCCAGCGGTGATCCACTCATCTTATTTCACAAGCTGGGGCTATACTGGAGGATTTTCTGTGGTTTAGATGCTGAGTTTATGCTACTAATCACCTGAAGTGTCTTGTTTAGATTACCTTTACAATCTCACAGACACAGGCTGAAGGTAAAGCTTAGCCCATCCATCTTATTACAAATCTATAGCTTTCAACATTAATAGGCTTAACTCAGTATAATCCAGATTTTTCATCTCTGCTTCCTAAAACATGCAAATCCTGTTTTTGACTGAAGAAACAACCGGGGTGAAGTGAGGATCTTGTAAACATGAAACACATTTTAATTTCTAAAGGTATAGAATAAAATGACTACTACTTCCTACTCTATGCAGCCATCTCAGTTGTCTTGAGTTGATTGTGCAGCACAGACCAAATAAAAGTGTCCTTCATGAAGCTAATTAATGATAATGACCGTCCATTTCCACAGACTCAAATAACATGCAACTTGTGACACAGTCCCTTGATTTCAGGGAGAATATAAAGAAATCGCATCCCCCTGAGCTCATTGTGGTCGAGCTGTCGTTTCACCGATAAAGAGTTGTGAAGAAATAAATTAATAAGTGAATGAAAATGATCTATTCTGAGCCAGAGGCTCTCTGGGACTTTAATTTACATGAGTACTGTATTTTGTTTGTCCCCTCGAGTGTGATGGATGGTTCCCCAGACCCTGATGAAATGGAATGCATCAGTTAATTAGTTTTCCTTGGACAATGACTTGGACTCTGCTGTAAGATATCACATAAGGAAGAGAATTTTTTTGCCCATGAGTGAACATTCACATCCAACACCTGTAACTGTGTTCTCTGAATAATGCATAATCAAAAGTCTTACACTGCGTGTCATTTTAACAGTCACTGTTACAATATATAGTATTTTATTATCACTTCTACAGCCAGCTCCTGAACACCTGAATCATCCTGAGTCATGGTTGCCGTCTGTTGGTCTGGTTAACCTGAAGCAGCTCACTATAAGGTAAAAAGTTTTGGCAGACTGCTTAAGCTCTTAGGAAAAAAGCAAGACACCGCCTTAAAAGCACTAAAATGTCAAACCTGATTTTGAAACAGCTCTACGACCTTATTCAGATGGGATTAGTTGTGGGATAGTCCATAGTGTGTGAAACCATTATTTCAGTTAGAAACATTCTCCTCATAGTTTACTGCCATGGCAAATATAATTAACTATCATGTAATGGATCCATTTAAAGCAGCTTTTCTAGACCAATTAGAAACCCTTCTTCTGTGCAAATGTGGGAATGGAACGGGCAAAAAAAAAATGCATCACACTATTGTTCAGCATTATCTGTGCCCATAATATGACAACATACATGATGAAATATATCAGTAAGTATCTAGAAAAATGACAAGATAATAATGAATCATTCAGTTAGACAGCTTCTACTGCAGCAGTGACAATTTTGGCCAATAATTACGGCGCATTTACACTTAGTTATCAGCTTGTAGATGATCAGCTAATGTGAGTGACACTAATGAGTTCATATTTTTGTCTAAAGTAATGCTATGTATTTATTATTTTATTCAATGTTATTTCAGAGAGAAAAATAATGGCAACAATTTATGATAATCACAATAAATAAAAACAACAAAATATGTTCTCACCCAAACTCGTCAAATATGACAGTTTGGTCAGTGGTCCTATGCTTCAAACAGTGACACTGTAGGTAGTTCTCATAATTTTTACATAAGCTGGGCTCCATGGTCAAGTTAGCAACAATATGCAACGTCCAGCTAGACTTTCAAATTAAAGCCACAAAAACTGCTTGGATAGGTCAAAGAAAAGATCATTGTTTGGGTTAAAATAAATATACGTACAATGTCATATATGTAATGTGACATGACATGATGTGACATGACGTGACATACGCAAGTACTTGAGGTATTATAATCATCAGTTCCAACTTTATAAAGGTCATCCAAAAAATGTTTACTTATTTAATCAAAATGTAATTGTAGTCGTCTCTTACCAGCTATGTTACAATATAACTTACAAAACCATTATTCTATATTACACAAACTAATGATAAAATAACACATACATTAAAGCATTACTAACAATTAGTAAACGTAATTAATTATAATTTCTTTGTTTCTGAACAGTGAAAAAACTATTAACAAAAGTTCTGTATTTTGGGAGTCTTTTTTAAATTTCATGTCTCAGTTTTAAAGGTGTACTTTACATATTGGGGAAGCTTACTAATAAAGAGGAAGGAGTAGTGAATTCACTGACATATATTTTTGGGGATTGTTCACTCTCCTTTTCTCCCTCTCTCTCGCTCACTCTTTCTCTCTTTGTTTGTGTGTGTCTGTACTATATGAGACAATATGTTATTAGATTTATTGTGCTGTATGTCTCTGTGTGTTTTATTATGCAAATATGAAGAGTCTTTGATTGAACTAAAGCTAACAATGATTTCTTGCCAAACTCTACTGTTTTCCTGAGAAGAAAAGCATGAAGTAAGCATGAATTTTCTGCAGTTCCATTTAAATGGAAACTACAGATATGGCCAAAATCACGCTTTCCCAAGAAATGAGCATCGTTAGAAAACTGCAGCTTTGGAGAGTTCATTCATGCTCCACATATGGTGTCCATGACCACAATTTGCAACTAGTTGTCTGTGTGAGCAGTCTGAAGTAATGTGGGAACAATGCAATGTTGTCTGAGCAAGTAGGTGTATTACTGAAATAGCTATATCTAACTCTGTCATTGAAATCCCTGCTGTGGAATGTATAATTACCAACATTGTCTCACAGTAACTATCCTGTCCAGACTGAAAGGCCAAAATAATCTTTATAATGAAGCATTATACCAGACAGCTCCACCACCAATCAAAATCAGAATAATAAAACACAATATTAAATTTAGAATTCCTACAGAAATTCAAGAAATGCTTATGAAGAGAAATTTGCTGCTTACAAAGACAACCTTCTGTTTGTAATCAGTTTGCTATATTAAATATGCTCTGTTTGTGAAAGTTGATAGAGAGAAGCAGACCCTTCTTGCATCTTCTCAAGTTGAATATTAATGGAACTAGAGCTGAAAATACATTAAAATAATGTATAATTACTTGCAGTTTATGTGGGAGGCTGACATGCAGTGTTGTGCTTCAGTACTGATTCGTGCACTTTTCATTGTGAAAAAAAAAAAAAAAATTACAACCATTGTTACAAACATTGTTAACAAAGTGTATCTATATTGCATATCAGAAGTAGTGTGAGAGTCGACAAAACATAGTTTTATGTAATATATGATGATTTGTTTTCAAGCAAATACAAGGACTGTGGTAATGAAAACTGCATTTGACTAATTAAGTTTTAATTTTTAGATTAATAGAGTAGATATTACTTTATCATATGAAACAAGGGTCTATGTTGGAGGGTTGAAGTCTATGATTGAATTGTTTCATGTACATGTAAGTATCTGTGATCTGTTACTTTGCAACTTGTTCAGATTATATAAATCACAGAAGATAAAATATAGAATTACTTAAACAAAGAGCCTTAATCTTTTGCTATGAGTAAGCTTTGGGGCTAAATAATGGGCACGAGTTTAGCAAACCTAGACAGAATGAGGTTGCTTGGGATCGGAGAGAAATGCCCTTTGAACACAATATTTTGTACATTTGACTTTCAAGTCCATTAACATGGCAGAGGTCACTGGTGTAGTGAAGCTCCTGTGGCAAGAAGGCAAGATGTTGTGAGATTCACACTGGAATAGAAGACTGTGGATATTGTTTGGGTGTCATGGCTGACATGTCTTTTTGGTATCATTGTATATCAGAAACAGTGTCCTTCAACTGACAAACAGATCAGTAATTCCAATTATTCAAAAACTCTGACTAGAGGGTAGTTCAAACTTCTGTATAATCCCTCAGATCTGCCTGAGAAAACATTGGCCAAGGTCCTTTATGTAAGTTACACTGTAAAGAATTTCACTGTAAAATAACAGTAAAATACTGGCAGGAGAGACACCAGAATTTTACAGTTTTCCATTTACTCTGTATACTGGATTAAAGTGTATGACAGTAGGATAACTGTGGGTTTACTGTAGGTTTACAGTATATGCCAGCGTGTTACTGTTTACTGTTTACAAAAGGTAAGAAAATCTATATTTGTGATGTCCACACAGCTCAGTTAATAGAGCATATGCCCCATTTAAAGAGGCTATGAGTGCTCTGCAGTGGCCGTGGGTTTGACTCCTGCCTGTGGCTCTTTACTGTGTGTCATCCTCCCACTTTCTTCCCCCTCCCTGTCCTCACTTCAACTGTCCTGTAAAAGACAACACTTTCTTATTAGCTAGCTAATATTATTACAGCTAATATAGCCAGCGCTAGCTACAGAGCTTGCTTTACCAATATTTGGCCTGGCTTAATGACGCAAATCTTATGAAACTAGAAACGACAATAGTTTAATAATCATGCAGACAAAGCAATACTGAACACTGACAAAATTCAGAAAATAAGCATAATGTAATCTCCTTGGTTGAACTCCACATGGACTGCTCTCGTTAGAATAAGGATTTACTGAAGCTGTGCTATCCAGTGTGATGATGATTGATTGATTAATAAAAAAACATCATAACAGAAACTTTAGTCTACAATCATCAGTACGATGTTGACAGATAGTGACTGGACTATTGAAGGCATGAAAACATGTTTCCACCGCTTGACAGGAAATACTATATTATGCTGATCTGTTACAGTTATCCATTGTTATAGTTAAACTCCATTAACTGCTTATTTACATATGAAAGATAAATATTTAACTGTATTTTTCAGTTTTCATGAAATACTGTAAGCTACTGTTGTAAATCCACTGTAAATATAGAGTAATTCATTACAGGACATGGACTCTCATGAGAGTGTGCATTATCACCTTTCCAGTCTTTGACATTCTTGGACATAATGTATAGTAGCAGCCAAGGCTTGGAAAGTGTTTGGGTCGGTGCCATAGAAATGGCATCACTCCTATTTACAGACGGCAGTGCACCTCTGGGTCAGACCTATATGGGTGACAAATGAGATAAAAATCCAAGGTGTTGGGGCTCCACAAGCTGCCAGAACAGCTTCAGTGCTCCTTGGAATAAATTATACAAGTCTCTTCAAAAAGATATTCCCTCATTTTGGTGTTTTGATGATGATGGTAGAAAGTGTTTTTCACAGCCTGGTCTCAACAGAAAAAAATGACGACATAGCCTAAGTTATCTGTGCAAGCGGCCTTTTTATGAACCATATTTACGTTTATTGTTAACCATCAATATTCAGGAAATAATGTGACTTAGTACAGAGTGAGTTCGTGTAGGGAGGAGGTCGGGGTGGATGGAAGAGTTGGGCACATCCAGACTTCACCCTGGAGAACCACCGTTTGTTCCCAATGTTAAATCAAAAGCCAATATAATTTCAATGTACGCACAAGTTAACTCAAGTAATATACTTACAATTATAATATATAACATTTCTGCTTTAAAGTGGGTTGTAAATGGCCTTTAATCTGAATCTGACACTTTCTAAATAGCTCCGTAGAGTCAAAGCTGAAGGCTCAGACAAAGCTTCCAAACCCAACAGGGTGACATGGCATTATATATGTACAGTGTGGATAGAACACAACAATGGATGCAGCGCTGAAAGAACACCTGACAAGTCGACAAGCAGACATTTGACAACCAGGTTTCATCCAGTCACTATTTGGATACTAGCCACTCAGTCCATGATCACAGCTGTAGGTCACTGTTGTTTTATATCCCACACATGTATCATGTTCATTATTAATCAGGTGCTGTCCCCATGTAGGAGTATCTCTTCAGTTATTATCTGAGTACTCATCACTTTTGTGTCCTAAAAAAATCATATAAAAATACATTTTTCTCAATGGTAGTGATACATATTTGAAAAAAAAAACATCTGATCCAATACAATACATTTGTAAAAAGAATTAGAGGTTTACTTCAGTTTAATTTCATGCCTTTGGGGGTGCAAAAGCCTTTGATCTGGACATTCATCATCCAAATACATTTTGTTCCTGAGCTGAGCCTTAGATTAATGAATTGGCACAGTTAGGAGGATTTTACCTCTTAAGACCTGACCTTCAAATGTGTGCTTGCCAGTTGCAGCAGGCTCACTGTTATACAACAGTATGTAGACTGTAAAAGAGCTTTGTTTTAGAGCTAAACCAATGTAATTTATGTGTTCATTAATAGACCACTCAGTGATGAACTGAACTGATGTAGAGTTCAAGTGCCTGATGTGCTGTATCAACTGATTTTTAAGTGAGTCTTTATTCAATATCTAAGTATCCTCTTCCTTTTTTTCTACATGACAGACTTAGATACTCATTATGTAATAACAGTGTATAATTACTATACTTATTGTTCTTTATCAAAAAGTGTAACAAAATGAAATGTAATAAAAAGTCCATATCAGGGCATAATGTAATGTAATTGGCATAATGTAATGTAATTATGGAGATTATGGCGATGAAGATTCTGCAGAGATATAAAAAATTCATCCATCCAGAGGAAAAAAAAGTCATGTTCACATGGAGTGCAGGAAGGGAAATGATCAGCAGAGACGAGCCAAGGTTTTGGATTGAATCATGGTCCGGAGGTGTAGAGGTGCTCTACTGTTGGCTGCGTGGTAAGTTAATACTAGTGTGTTGACTCGAATGTCTGCAGCCACCGGGAGCCAGCAGAGCATGGATAGGTAACCATATCTCTTACAAATTCTGTTTTTATAGTATTAATTTGGCTTGCCAATTTAACAGTAATTGCTGCCTTTTTATTGTTGTTGTTATTGTTGTTTCTTTGTTTGTTTTTTTCCAATCCATGAGGGGAACAACACTGAGTCTAGTGCTGCATGTTCAAAAGAAAAACAAATGCAATGATCACAGTTGTCATATGACATCATGGCATTTAATTGATGAGAAAAGTTTGAGGCAGACTCTTTGTATTTGAAAGATGGACAGTCTAGTGGTCACCACCTTTTTCCCTTTTTGCTCTATTCTGCATGTGCAAATGTTTCAATATTTCTGCTCTTCACTGTGCACTTAAAATGGCTGTGTGCAAAATTTTGGCACAATTTAACTGCATACACTCCACCCTTTTTGCATCATTAATTGTAAAACTTCTACAAACAATATTTTAATAGTAGCAATGGATCACATGACTTGCATACAAAAGACCTTTGTTGTAGCCCACACATAATTATCACCTAGACTAACTCTCTCAGCTCAGCACAGCTTTATAGCGTCTTTGAGATCATGGATTTAGTTTTCTGGCCCACAACATTATTGTTGTGGTTTACTCTCACTGCTCTCATCAGCATCACTTCCATCCACAGCAGGTAACTGTTTTGGTGAAAAAGTGATCAAATCCCACTGTATACCTGCCCAGCACCAAACAAACAAATATAAATAAAGTTACCGCCAGCATTTTTTCAGATAAGAAGCCAAATATTTCTTTCAAGAATTAGCAGAGTTTGTATTGCGCTGTATTCCTATGTTGACCAGTTGTACAAAAGTGTCAACGAATCCCCATTTGTTTAATTTATTTGGCCTCTTTCCGTCATTCTCCACATTTCCTCTCACTCTCTTTCGGTTATCTCATAAATGCATGACATGATATATAGTATATTAATGTGGGTTATCCACTTTTTCTTTTTGGCTGTCCCAGCTGCCAGAAAACACATTTATAAGAACCTTCAAATGAGAAACTGCGTCATTTCATTTCACCTGATATTTAATCTCTGAACCCTATTCATGAAGATGCAGGACAATGGCCCTTGGAAATTTCAAGCATCTCATTTACCAGTCATCATTATGGGCCATAAAATCAGCACAATCTCTCCACTAGTATCCCACCTTAGTCTTGACTTGGCAGTAGGCTCCAACAGTATCAAATCACTCAATGTGTATCATTATGCAAAAGTATTATGCACACATATTGAGAACCATTTAAGTTGAATTTATTACACTTGAATAATTCATCACTGTAAAATGGGCATTATTGTTGGTGTACATTACTCAAAAGATTGGATGACTAATGAATTCATATTTTTCATTCACATTAGTGGCATACACTAGATACTGTTGGGCATATTTTCTACCACACAAGAAAGAGGACAATGTGCTGAAGCTCTACATGTTCATGCTCTAAAAACAATCAGAGAGTAAAATGCAAACTAGAAAAAAACAAAAAACAAAAAGACAAATATGGATTTCTCACAGTAAGTGAGAAAAAAAAACACACAAAAAAACACAAAAACAAAAATGGAGTATATAAAAATCAATGGAATGATTGTAATGGACAAAAGCAGTGTGGTTTGAGATGCAACCAAAATGCATTTGACTCTCCAAGCTCCACACACAGTTGTACTCCTCCCAAGTGTTGCTATGCTAGCCAGAAATCTGTGGAAGTAACCTCTTGCAGTCTTGTTCTCATGCTGGTTTAGAGTTATCTGAATGATGATCAGTGCAACCATCAAATGAGGGTGAAAGAGTACCGTGAGTGCAGTATGATGGCCAGCAAAGTTTTTTTCTCTTTTCACTTATAGTCATAGTCATAAGTTACATTTTGAATGCACATTTGAATTTGCAGGCAATAAAGAATGAATGGGTTAGTCTTCATGGGACTCCTTGGCTGAAGATGATGGCTCACACAGTATATTACACATTTATAGGAGGACATTACAGGTATGGTATTTATGACTTTGCTGGAGCCTTTTATAGCTGTACTACAGTGGCACATATTTAGCCATAACTTAAATAAAAAAATAAATCTAATAGTAGTAGTAGTGGATGGATTTCAAAATATAATAATATGCATATTTAGCTCTGTAATGTTGCATCCAAATTATTGACATTATTTTGCAAAAGTGAAGTTTTAACAGCAATTTGCTATTGGCAGTTCCTCCTCATAGTTTGGCTTTGATCAATGTTGAATGCCCTGTAGCATTCGGTGGTTCCTGGACTGCAAAACATTTTATATTCAAGGTCACGGTGCAGTCAGAAATTCCAAAAAATATTAATCAGATTTAGCTTCACTTCAATATGTTTAATATCCACCTGACAGAAACAGATGGTTTCTATTTCAATTTATTGATCATTCCTTTCCAGCAATGACCCATTTACACTACATGACTATCAATTACTCAAGGTTTCCCCTTTACTCACAGCACCAATACACAATTCCTCAACAGACTGTAGTAAAATATGTGAATGCCATCACAGATTGGAAAAAATGGTGCAGCTAATGTTTCAACTGGTGACTTTTTACACCACAAACAGTTCACCCTTCTCAGCTCTACACACAGTAAGCACATCATCAACTAAACTGTGATTCATTTTTAATTGCGTTGACAATTTGAAAATGAATTTAATTACCACATCTTCCAATTCTCTAACTTCTCTGTTTGCAAGACTGACATATTTATAAAACTGTGAATGTTGTTACAGGTTAAAGGTTATAGGTTGTTAAAAGGGTAGCAGTTTAACACACATACCATGTAACCATAAACCCCAGGCTTGGGTTCATTAAATTACTTTTTTAATTTATGACCACTCTCCACATCATGATTTATTTAACCTCTTGGCTGAATAAATACTGGATGCTTGGACATAAATATCTGCAGGAAATGGATAAGATTATTAACACATTTTTTCCCACAGGTGTATTGCAAGAAATGCTAAAAAGCAGTTCTACAGAGGTGAAGTATTGAGTGACTTCTGTTCCACTATATAGTTACCTCGAGATGTATTATGTATGTGACAGAAGACCTCACCATACCACCTGCAAACTTCTAATCACCTGATTAGTGACATGGATGTTTTCTGGCTCCCTCACTGGGACCATGACATTGATTTTCACTGCAATACAGATGACATGCAGCTGCGTATTTCCATACCACCCAAAGGTGTCAGACAATAAGTGGATCACAGTATTGATCACATCAACTTGTGAATGTCACACAAGTCCTGTCAGCTACACAGAGGTAAGACACAGATTATGTTTTTATTGCTGTAAGGTCTAGAATGAGCAGCTGTCCATCAACAAAATTTGTAGCCCTTGTCCACGTGAGAAATACCATCACTTTTGTCAATTTTAGGAAGATTTTAGGAAAATTGCCTGAACACATCTACAACCAACAACCTATCCTACAACAAGACTTTGAAGGACTGCTGCATGCATTCCTAATTACTTTAAATCTGCAATATTAAAAAGTTTTAGAACTTTTTTTCAAAGTACATCAGCATGATTGCATACTAACCATGACCAAATTACAAAGACAGCTTCTTCATCATGGACGAGTAAGATTCTGCTTTAAATCACTGCAGATATTAGCACATGTATACATGTTGGAAATGCTTGTAAGTTTTGTCATGTCCAGATCCCTCTTTGCCTACAGAACTTAATGGCTGTGCCTGGCCCGTACTCCGGCTGGTCTCACAGTGGCTGCAGCTTCTATCTATGGTTCACTATCCTTACATCAGCCTCCAGTTAACTTTAGAGGTCTTTTTTTTATTGATGTGTTCAATGGCAATCATGGGTATATAATTGTGGTTTTCATATACAGTAGATTTTTATGTTGTGTTCAGTTACCATCTGCAACTATCACTGGCCCAAAAACATCAAAATCAAAGTGTTTCACAAGTTATAACTAACTTTGACTAATACATGGGAAAATCATGTATTAAAATCATTGTTTGCTACTCCAGTAAACTGGACGAACCTTAGAATACAACCTGGCAACCAGATATATTTCTAGTTCACTCACCTAGTAAAAGCCTTTGGCTTAGCTATGAGCCAGAAAGCTAACTTTATGTTCACAGATTCAAACTCAGTAACATTGCATATAGTTGACAAAGAGTAAATATAATTTTACAGTATGTTTAACAACAAGATGAGCTAGCTATCCAGCCATGTCACTGTTCATCAATATCAAGATTTTCATAAACAAATGAGAGCACATCCTGAAGAAAATGGGATGTTAGATAATTTCTTATGTGATACAGTGTTAAAGTAGCCATCCTGCAGTGTTCAAAAGATATGGCACTTAATTCCTTTGGTGTCTCCTCATGTTTCCCTCCTCTTTTCAATTTCTTTCCATAATGATTCAGATTACTGTGTAATTAGTCCAGAATTATGGTGTATTTTTTTAATAACTCTTCACCAACACAGTACCTACCAATATATATATATATAGGTGCTGAGTAACAAGATGGAATGAAGGGGTGTCAATTTGGGATTTTACAAAGAAATTATACTGTACTTACCAATTCTATTATTAGAGGGTAAGTATGATCTGGACTCAGGCAGGCTCAGGCTGTCTGTGGGACAGGGGCGAAAAAATATCGAAAGAGCACCAGCATGTCAAAAATCGCGATACATTTTTGGTATAAGAGGTCCAATCCATTGTTTAGGTTAGAACTGATAAACTGGTTGATCGAACAACTTCTACACACAGACAACTATTAACTATTTAACTATTTCGAAGCATGCTGAAGCCAACTAATTTTCTAGGATGTAGAGCACCCTATATGGAACTGCATTGTCTTTTTCTCCACTGGAAGGCACTCTACAAAGTTCCTTATCAAGTTGCTACAGACACAAGACAACCCTAGAGGACACTCATGTTTAAACTACCTTAAGGGCATCCAGGAGGTGACCTAGACCATGGCATAACATTCTGTTCCTGGGTGTTGCACTACAGTACTTCTGAAAAAGTTCCAGCAGATTTTGGAACTGCGTAGCTGTTTCTTGGCTAAGATACTTATTAAGAAGTAGAATTTGCTGTCAGTGTCGCTCACCTCTGAAACAGTCTGTCAGCGGACCTGAAGCCACACAATTTGTGCAGTTTTAAACAAAACCATGAAGTACATATTGCAGAATGCCTAAGAGTGAAGCTACAAGGTATGAACTAGTTTCACTGGCTCTTTATTCTTCACCTCAAACCCCGGCTACTGTGGGCTGTAGCCAACGCCAAAACAACAAACCTGTCGGTTTTACAGTGTGCTCTCAGCATTAGTGGCTCACTTCAACAGCTCCCGCTCGTAGGCTTACACACACACACACACACACACATCCAAACTAGCAGGAACAACAGCAACTAAAGCCTCTGTCAATCGCAGGTGGGTATCTCACACAAATCACTGTCATAGGTAGGTGGTATGACTGACAGGCTTCACAGCCGCTATGCACACACAAACTTCACTGGCAATAATATGTTCACTGACATTATGGAAAACTCAATAGCAGACCTTTTAACTTGAGCTGAACATAACAGTCTTAACAGTGCCAGTATAACATAACAGTTACACCACATGCCACCCAGTCTGTTACACTATTTTCAGTTGAGAATGTACTGAATGTAGTTAAAATAAATCAGACCAGCTCCAAGTATTCGAAGTACTGTATTTCTTTTATTCTACCATTTCTACAATAGTTTTTATTATCTTGTTTTTAATTGGTTTCCCTTTTTATTTCACCTGGAAGGTGAAAATTAATCTTAATTTGAAAAAATCTGAAATATGTTGGAGCACTGGAATAAAAGGTTGTGAAAGGTGCGAATTTTAATGAAAGGGTTTCTGTGCATGGCAAATTCTTGGCATGCTAAACAGGGTCAGTCAGTGGATCCCACTATCACAGTTTCCACGGGAACACAGACACAGAGCACTGCAGCAGCCGACGGCGCCTCCGACAATCGCCCACACAGAACAAAGCCCAGCCGTTATTACAATGCATCGCGTACACGTGTGCATATGTGTAAGTATAACAGAAACAGAGAGAGACAGAGGAAGCCTGTGTCTTTGTTTATGGCTGGTTCCCCACGTCGACTGGATGCAGCTGGGTTGTTGCTTTGGTGCATTGCTGGTGAGTTCAAATATGGTGAACACACCCTGAGGAAGTAATTCTCCTTATAAGGAAGGAAAGCTCTATGATAGAGAGTGGGTTTTTTAGATCCTTCGTGCTCAGAGTTTGAGCACTCCTGGAGAGCAGGCAGGAGGATGACAGTAGCTGCACTGTGGCTCTGCTCTACTCCATTATCCTCTGACAGACGTGTCCTGGTTATAGGACAGAAGCTGCTGTCAGGCATATGGCCACTATGTCTTAAGCCACTAAAAAGTTGTTGTCTGGACCGCAGCTTAGCCTTCTACGTTGTTACGCTGTGCACTGATGTCTTAGTGTTCCAGCCATATACTGTTGTAATTACACCTGTTGACTGCCCTCAGGCATTCATGTATGTGGGTCTTTGTGTGGGAGAAGCGAGCCACCCAAGAGGTAATCTCTGCCCTCACTTTGTCCTTCTGTAAACTAGCCACCCTGTGGCATAAACGTGAAATAAAAGTGATTTCAGGACCACACAGTACTTTTCAATCTCCTTTTAAAAAAAAAAAAATGAGAACGAGTACAGGCTGATGTGACCTATGTAACATAAAGGTAAGGTCTGGTAAGTCTGATGCCACCAGTGCTCTTTACTGGTCATATTGGTTTAAGAGTCAGTGGCAATCAACCAATTCTATTGTGTAGGTATGAGAATGTGTTGATTATTTTCTTTCCAGGGACATCAGGAACCCATAGTCAAATGGTGCAACTCAGCCTCTGTAGTGAGAAAGATTGTATTCCATATTGTGTTCGCTATTCCCTTATTTGGAAATGTATATACACGTGCAGTCATGGAACAGTGGATTTTTTCCTGTTTTCCACAGGATGATTTTTCATTGCTTTCTGGTGGTTATGTCCTGGTGGAAAAGATTACCTGGCAAAATCCATTCAACATGTTAACATACCATCAAGTGGACACAAATTCTCACAACTGTCTCGTCAGCTTTAAAAGCAAAATGGTTTTGATCCTGCAGTGTCATAGAGATGTATTAAACTCTAATTTGAGTGGATATTTTCAGTCCATTGTTTTACTGAAGGGTTGCTTGAGTGAATGACAATTTTCCTTGAGAGTGCTTAACATTTGAATGCAACACAGCGCGCTTAATACTCATTTGATCACTTGATGCTTTTAATCGCTGAAAATTCTCTTTTGCCGTCAACTTTCCAACCAAGGGCGCTGTTGGAGATGGCTATTTCACATGTTTTATATCGCACAGACTTCAGGTGCTAACTGGCTCTGCTCACTTGCTCACTCACCCCTGTGGAGCTGTGAGCACTGAAATTTGCATGTACCAGTTGGGATGAACTCACAAACCTTCCACAGTGCAGGCTGTATAAATAGCCATCATAACATAGCCTGACATCCACTTTCTTCAAGTGACTTAAAAAGCAACATGGTAAATGAGGTGATTACCTGCTCGCAATGATGCCTCGTCTCCTCTTCTTTGATGTTAAGCCACCCCTCCTGTCCTGGTATCTCTGCAGTGGTGGATCGCTCACTGCCAGGAAGGAGAGCTCGCTGCAGGCATCCAGCTTCCACGACTGTTTGCATCCCTTCAGCCCTTACAGTATCTGTAGGATGGAGTAGGTGATATGGTGGTTTTCTACTGTGGACAAATCATCCAAGCCATTCCTCAGTTGTAGCCATTTGCTCATCTGAGGACGCACATCCCAATTAACATACAACAAAAAACTTCAAGCAAGGGTAAGACATGGGACGGATACAACAATCTGTAACTGATGGTATAGGCCTGTAAAAAAGAGTAATGGTGGTCGTGTTGATTTCTCGGATTGTCAGTGTGATTGTACATGTCATCAACCTGGAGTGGGCTTAACTTTATATTAGCAAAGAGTGTTCATCTGGATCTGTCCAAAGACAGGCTCACATCTTGTTTAAAGTTTCATATTTTCGTAGTTAATCACTGCAAATCACTGACTTGCTGCTTCTCAGGTGCCTTTCATTCATCTGTCTGTTCATATTATTTTATTTCCCTCCTCATACCCATACATTGTGTTACCTTTGGTATAAAGTACATGCTAATAGTGTTCTTCTTCTCCCTGATGACGTATAACACACTTTTCTTTGATCTTATTTTGAGCTTGTCTGTTGTGATGCAGTATCTGGAGGAAAAGGATAGCTACTGACCTCAAAAGAGAGAGTGTCATTTCACGGCATCTGGCTGCTTTAGGTCCCAGGGCAGAGGAGGCTGTGAATAAGGGCACATCATCAAATAAATTAAACATATAAAAATGCTTCTCTCCCTTTTTTTAGGTTTCAGCTTATATGTTTGTGAATATGGAGCTTGCCTTTGTGTAAAAAGCTTACCAGATCACACAGACCTAAATACTTCTCCTGCAAGCTTTGTGCTCTCTGTCCACACAAGCTGTCTTATTTCCTGTTATATGATTTTCTGTCTAATTGTATCTTTGTGGCTAAACCTTGATATGTTTCTGCACCTGCTCTTTGCGCCAGAGATAATTTTTCATGGCTAAAATAGACTTTTTTTTGTATTGAGGCAGCTTTTGACAATGATCATTAAACATGAGACCCCTGAATATATTTTTAATCCACCGCAAGTGCCACAGCTGATAACTCTGTGACCTGCTTTTTTACAAATAATTTTACTATCTATAGCACCTGGAATTTACAGAGGTTTGTAACCGTCAACCTCAAATAATCTGACTGTAAAAAAACAAACAGAAAAAGTTGATCACACAAATCTTAACACGATGTGATCTGAAGAAATAAATAACTAACAAACGACCAATTACTTCTCAACCATTTCTGTCTATGACATACCTTTTATCCATAGTTTCCTGTTTGGCCTCAAATATTATACTCATAAGAAAAGCACAAGCATACAAAACAGTGCACTGGCATTAAGCACCCATTAATTCACCCGAGCCTCAGGAGCAGAATAAATAAGAAAATGAGGAGTTTAATGGTGCATTAGTGAGGAGCCAGTGGAACATGCCCTGGGCTGTGTTTTGAATAGGCAACTATTATGAAAACCAACCTGTCACACACTTGAAAGAGCAGACCAGTTGGCATTATACATTGTAATGCAATATTTCCTCAAGGAATAGACGGCATGCTTTAGCTCATTTATGATCGACTGAAACAAATATGTGTAACAAAGATGAAGAGGTTGGATGAGCCCACCTTTTTGGTATAAATAGTTATTATAAGGTAAACTTTTAAATTAGTTTAACAGGTTGCACTGCTGTGTATCATAATGCCCTAATATGTATGTGTCTATACAACATAACAGTACACACAGCTGACTCTACATTACAGATATATTATGATACTGCGAAAATATACGCTTTCATTCTCAAGATTATAAAACAAGACATTTACTGTCTGTGTTTTTAATTAGTGGCTGCCTGTTAATATATCTGATTATAGCAGGTTCATTTTGACTTTTTTTTTTTTTCACAAAGAATACTCTCCTCACTTCATTGATCGTATTGATGTTAACAGCTTTGTATTCCCGCATCACACACACCTTTTTACATTTATACTTCGTTTGACTGATGCTGCCAGCGCGCCGGCTTTACCCCCAATGGATACATCTAATCAAAGCTTCCTGTTGTAAAAAGAAAGTGAAACTTAATTTGCCTCAACCTCTCTTCTCTTCTTCACACATTAACTCTCGCCCAGAATGCAAAATGAGGAACGGTGCATGACATTGTGGATGATCCTGAGTAAAGGCATGCAAGCACATCTATGACTGATTGATTACTTGATTAATTGACTGGTGTGGTACCTGGACCTTACACATGTGTGGCAGTTCCTTATATTATGCACTTTATGTACAGTATGTTTATAACTATTTATGAATCAATCATACAGCAAATATGCAGGCAGGATAAAACTGACTAACAGCTCTGTACAGCTGTAGGGTTGGGTGTTAATTCTCAGTGGATTTATGAAAAACCGCTACACATTACATTTGGTTTTATATTAATATAAAAATATTGTCTGATACTGCTGTGAGCTCAGGATATAAACACTTTTAGTATTGGATCTATGAGAGGTGGGTAAACCACAGTAAATTATTTCCCTTCATTGATTGATGAGGCAGAAATATCTTAAAATAGGTGAGTAAACTCTTGGCCTCATTTCAAGGAGGTTTATAGACTGAGTTTACCCTCCACTACGCCCCTGGATCTGACACGTTGACTTGGATGGAACGAAAAGAAAAGGATAGGAGAGGGGATTTCATATATAAGGTAAACAAACAGAATGACAGCTCAGATGATATGCAACATCAAGCCAAAGCTGACGCTGCTTCAGGTTTGGAATAATAACGTATCATTTATCAAAGATCAAAAAGAAAGGTCTGCTTCACAGATTCACTTTGGTGGCTTATTTAGTGTCATATGACAATTTGGAATCACAGCCTCACATGAGTTGTATAATATGGGTCTGCTCTCATGGGGAGAGAGTGAGAAGTGAGTTGTTTTTCCAACTCTGGTGCAATAACAAAATCATGTTTTTTTGAAAATGCATTGAACTTAAATGGTTTATTGTCCCTCAAGAGGCAGACAGTGACACAGAGGCCGCCATCACACTCGGGTTCAAATGTTCGCTGTCGGCTTTGTGGTAAGACTTGATCACATGATGATCACAGTCTTATTTAATTTGGCTAATTGCCAAGTGGAACAATAGCTCATGAATGCTAATGATGGAGATATTAATTAAGTAGAGTCTTCTTGTTTGTCTTGAGCTGCAATCTGTTCAGGATAAGATCCCAATCACATGATGTTTTACTAATACACTTTTATTAGCTCTCCATAAGCTAACAGAATAATATACTGATTGGATTTTACAGGATAGATAGCACCACGCGGAGATGTGCAGTTTTAAAATTACATCACTAGGACAAGGATAACAATCATGCCATTAAGTATTATTTGATTGCTTGGGTAAGATATAGTATACTGTAGACTGATTAAAGGCACAGTCCTCTATTCTTACTGTTACTGCAACATCAAAATACCAACATGGCTCTCATTATTTTAATCTAAAGTTGTTGTGGAGTGCAAACTGAAAAAAGTAGTGAATGCCACATCTTAACTGTAACATATTCCAACTATCGGCTATGGTAAAAAAAGTATGTTTAGAGTACATTAAGATGTAAACAGCTGTTGTGCTTTATTGTCAGTGTTAATTATGTTGCTGCATTACAACATGTTTCAGATTCTTTCTGCTTGTCAACGTAACTTTTATGCTGAAAATGTAATATATTACAGTCCCTGCATCGACTGGACAACAGCTAGTAAATAATCAGCACAAAGTGTTGTTTACAAATTCTTTGCACTTAATCCAGACATAAATATTTCTGTCGGCTCTTTGTAAAGGTCCAAACTAGCATAAGATTAATGTGAAATCTAACAGTAACACAGCACAGAAGAGCAAATTGTATTTGAGAGCTCTTTTATCATGAAAATATATCTTCTCCAAGCCATTTTTAGGGTTTAACAAAGAAAAAATATGGACAGTGCACAAGCTATAGTTAATACCAAGACCAAGTTCCATCATTATCACTTAAACTGGAAAATTGGAGGCAGTCGGAGGAGCACTGATTTATGTAAAGACACATCATTTTAACTTATTAGTTAAAAAGTTAAGAAACTCACAGAATGACAGAATACCACACTGGAAAAAATAAACTATTTGTTTTAATTAAAAAAAAAAAGTTCAAATCTAGGCTGCCTTAAATTGACTGAATCTGTTCTAGTTTTTTTCTAGTCAAACAAACTTTTTAATATTAATATTAATTTACTTGCACTTGAAAAAACATGTTCAATAAGGTTCAGATATTGACAGTTGATATGCTGATCGTTTCTTTAAAAACAGAATTTAATGAGTCTGTATAGTGCATTCATTCAGTTTATCATTATCAAATCAAAAGAAATTCCAGTTAGAAGAATTATACTTTATAAGTTCTTTAGTGTTGTGAAAATAAATTTGTAAATGGTGTAAATTGTAGTTTATACAGTGCACAGGTATGTGGTACCTTTCACATTGTCTTTAAAATTCAATCCTACATGGTTATGCATGTCAATACATCCCTGCAGCAATGATGAATGTGTGTAGCAACTTACTTGCTTAAGTGACTGGTTTTATACTCATGCCATGTAGTTATACTTTAGACTGTATATGGTTATATCCATGTTAAGAAGGCACTGTTGTTGCATTATTACCATGATGCTACATGTTCATAAACATTGTGGTAAAGTATGACAGCTAGGTATTAGGTAATATATATATAAAGATGGAATCAACTTCTCAACAAACCTTGTTTGTTTCTAATTTTGATGATTAATGGAAACAGTCGCCATCATTTCATCATTTGGAATAAATCATTACAGGTTATTAGCATTATGATAAATAGTGGGATTTAATATCCTTACTAGCCGAGTTTGGTGTGTGAATGGAAAGGGAAGGACAATATAATCTACTACAGCTTTGTGAGCTTTCCAATGTTATACTTTTATATCTCTATCAATCTTCCTTAGGCAAATGGGGAAAACAAGAATCAGACAATACAGAAAAACAACAATAGTTTATTTTAACCATATTTTGTGTATGAACTACAAACTCTGGTCTCTATAATCGATCTCCATATCTTTTAAAGGTCATGAAAGAATGCTTACATGAAAATCAGTCTCTTATTCGTTTACATCATGTTTCTCTTTTTCACTTTTAGAACAGGTTGTTGGCACATGTAAAATCAAAATTTAAAAATTTTTGTTTTTGTTTTGTTTTATTCTCAAAATGTATTTTTTTTTTATATAAATCTACCACTAGAACAGCATTCAATCTCAGAAAAAAAAGGAAAATAATGTGCAAAAAAATATTGACCAAAAATATTTAGATATCTTACATACATGAGACAGCTTGACTAAAATGCAACAAATTTACGATTTAAATTTTCAGACGATTTACCTCCAACTAAAGGCAAAGAAAGGGAAGATGGTTACACTCTCTTACGCAAACTGAGCAGAACTGTGATCCACATCCCACCACTAAGAACTCAAACACAGACTAAATGACACACACTCAGGCCATCCTATGGTTTACAAATGTGCCAAACTCCACAGAAGTGTCATTATGGGATAAATAGTGTCTGGGTGACATGAAAAAAGCATGATATGGGCTAATCTATTATCTCATTCAGTCTGAACTACAATTACTTGGGGACCTCATGTTATCATTTAGGAATCTACCATCTGTGTTGTGTGCACCACACTCAAAGTGAATAAATAAAGTTGTGTGTTTCAAATTTACTTCACAAATCTCTAGAATTATCTTGATTAACAAATTATCATACAGCAGGTCTCCATACTGAGTGGATAAATAACCTCCTGCATTTGCAACCCAAATGGTATCAAAGCTCCCATTAATAATTTCCACCGCAGCCTCCATTATTCTTATTCTAGGAGGAGGAAAAATGTACAGAAAAAAACCAAAAAAAAAAACAACATAAAGTGATGCTGTTTCACACGGGACTAATATCGTCAAATTACCTCTGTACTGGGTGAAATATGGAAGATAATTTGCTGCAGAGTTTTTACTTAACAGATTACAGACATAAATTATTAACATGTATAATCTATGCAATTACTGCATTACATATCACAAGAGGACCCCAGGTAATACTAGTCTTATGTGGATTACTATCTTGTTGTTTCATTTAATTCTCCTTTCATATCAGGGATACAAGAGAGACAAACTGCTCAAGTATCTCATTTATTCTCCCTACCTGAAAAATACTGAAGCATTCAGAAGTTTCTTATTTCTCTTTTGGTAAAAAATGGTCTTTTTGAGTATTAAAGCACTCACTCCATGAAGGCTTAAAAGATGTCTCTTTATAGTATTTTGTCAATGCCTTTAATCTTGAAATTTATACTCTGCTTCTGCTTTATTTAAGGAGGGTTGTGAGAATCCTCTGGAGTCAGTCCTTTTGTTCACTGAATATACTGAGCATGTTTGGTTTATAGGAACCAAATTTTATGTAAATATTTCCATATACATAGGGAATTTTTTTTTTTCTTTTCTTTTTGTTTTTTTTAACAACCAACATGTTCTATAGTGATATCTGGCACAATTATCACTAAAGATAATTTCAGCACATCACTTCTCTTGAATTTTAGGTTCTTGGTAACTTTATATTTTGTTAAATGGACAAAATTACAAGGCAGACAAGTTAATGCATTACAAAATGATACCAAGTATGTTGGGTAATAACAGTTTAAAGGGTGCTGAACTAAGACAAAAATGAAGCTGGACTCCAGAGGGGACTTCAGGGTAAGACTCGCTCACTCAGTATAGAGCAGCCAAGGGAATAACAGGAAGTGGGCGCTGTAACAGGCATGGACCTGCAAACATTACCATGTTGTAAATCAAATGGTGATATGGCACACAGATGAACAGCAGAGACATGCAGCATGGGTAATTTGAGAAGTTTCTGTGGGTGTGTTTATAGTTTATTCCTGCTGTGAAAACCACCATTACCAGTAGAATCCACTGTAACAACCATGGGTCAAAAATGATTAAAGCATCTCATCTTTGTAAAATGGTGTTTCATATACTTTTCACAGACACCCTTTAAGCCTTTAGAAGATGAGTGTTTGAAGGTTACACAATACTTTTGTGAATTTTGGGTGGAGTACCATGTCCAGCTTTAAAGGAGCAATATGTAAAACCCTATAGTGTTCATAAGTAAGTACTGCAGTCCAAATAATAAGTTGGAGCCATAGACGATATATTAAATACGTTGAATCACTATTTAATATATGATTTGCTGTTGAAGCAATTGTTTCTCTGCATCCCCTCTTCCCCAGACTTAAAGCTCAGACACGCTGCCTGTAGGCAACAGTGAGACTGAATCCACACAAGAGCAACACAAGTGCAACATTATAATTGGACAATGAAAAGCAACCACGAGCCCTACGCTGTAAGATGATCAATTGTCTGCCAATGTAAACCTAATTCCCTTATCCCAAAAAAACAAAACAAAACAAAAAACTCAAAAGAACGGCCAATGCTCTGAAAACTGGAGTTCAGTGACAGTCTGTCTGACTGCCTGCTGGACATATTGCTCAATATAACTGTTATAAACATCTACTCAGTCTAAAAGAATATTAATGATTTTTTTATGACTCATAAATATACACAAACTCATTCAGCAAACATTTGGCATGAATTTTAACTCTGTGTAAGGTGAATAAATGTGAAATGACAAAAACAGACGTTTCAGACGTGTATATTTCAAAGGAGAACATGCTGGCTGTCCGTTGTTGTTGTAAAAGCCAGCATTTCAGCTTATGTTGTTTTCTTATTCTGATGACACGTGGTGGTCATTTCACAATTTAGTACAGTTTACATATTACATATTTCTCCTTTAAGGTCAGTGGTGTGCATGGTGACTCCACATAGAGAACACTGTAACAGTTTTTATGTGTAACTCTCCTTACTTTAACACCTTGATATAATGAACACACAAAGCTGAATTAAGTGTGACAGTGGCCTGACCTTTTTACTGTTAGGGGAGCAAAAACGGCATTTATTTGCTAAAAAATAAAAACCTGGGGCATCTCGCTAAAGTGACAAATGTCTGCCTAACCTCTGCATTTATGGTGCCTGGCGCCATTTTTCATGGTGGGGACTTTGAAATGGTTTCCAGGGGTATGGGCGCCTGCTGTGCTGTGTCCATCCAAAGCCCATGGGCACATCAATTAAAATGGAAATTGTGTTGTCGCTAAGGGAGAGGGAGTGAGGCAGGTGCAACCCAAACATCTGGTTGATGCCCGATCCCACACATTCACCCATAAAGCCTCTCGCAGCATAAGCCCCGCCGCTCAGGGCCAAGTCCTGTGGTTGGCAGGGGCAGGGTGTGAATCTGGGGCTGCCAGGCACTGCCCATGTGGAAATGTGGCACACAGATGACAGGCAATGTGCTCAGACAGCTGTATAAAGGGTTTACGCTCTTTCTTCAGCTCATCAGTCTGCTCCTGATAGCACTCAGTCCTGCAGTGCTGCAGATGAGGTAAGGGGTCCCAGCATGAAAAGGGTGGCTTCAAAGCAGTCATCTTCATATGCAACAGTAAAAAGCACCGTAAGGTAAAGGTGAGGCCATGATACATTTCAAACATTTGGAGGCAGTGGACCTTTGCCAGAATTTAAAATCAGCTACATTTTTCACAAGACGACTTTTGATCTTTACATTTTTCCCTACTTTTTCAATCACAATTATGTTGATTCTAAAGTACCCATTAATGCTGCTCCTGTATCACGACCTTTAGAATTTAAATTGGTCTTAATGCAATTAATGGAATGTTCTCAATAATAATCAGAAGATGTCTTGAGTCGAAGGGGGTAAAATAATATTTGCATATGCATTAGGAACACAAAGACAAATGTAAGTTTATTTCATAGTTAATCAATAGAATTTAATTGAACTAAAATGTACTTGTTCTAATAGTGAGCGTCGACTCTTACAATAGCAGAGGGCAGGACATATTCCCCTCATTTAAGATTCTCTTTTGATAACAGAGCAGAGAGTGCCTAATATGTATGTGACAGTTATAATTAAACAGTGAATTATGATCGAATTTTGTCACTGACAGTTCTGTCACTCACTGTAAAATAATGAACAAGTGTTTAATTCATCTCAGTTACAGATGGTCACAAAGATTTCATCACTTAATCCACAGCTGGAGAAGATCACTAATGTGCTCTAGATTCCTTTGATACATGGGGAAAATGAGGTTACTATCTCATCTCATCTAAAGACTGCAGTTTTTCCCAAAAAATGAACAATAATTTCCTTCAGGAGTTTTTCTTCGACAGATGTCTTCAAACAGAGTTTGAAAGCATATTAGTAAACCCATCACGTGAAATGAGAGGAAGAAAAAAAAGAAACATGAATTAAGTGCTGAAAAAATAATTGCAGAATACAGTTTTTTCTTGATTTAACCACAATACTTTTTTCTTAAATAAATAACTTCTGTTTTGTAAAGACACTTTTTGAAACAGTAGACATACCCTAATTCCCAAAGTCATTGAATAAACATAACCAGTCACTGATTTGCCAAACACACCATGTTTCCCAGCCTCCACGTTTGAGCCACAGCCCCCACAAGTCAGTAATGTCCTGTCAGTAATATCTTTATGTAATTCCTTCAGTTTTATAATGTCTCATTTTGAAAAAAAGGTATTAGATTTGGGTCTCTTGTACATTGTCTTTTGAGCTGGCCCGGATTAACAAAGGTTCGTGCGCTGAGCTGTGTATGGAGTTGATAGTGGAGGCATGGTTGTATGCAGTCTTATAGGTGTTATAGTGGTTGAGGTGCTCATGCTCAAGAGGAGGCAGAGTCAGGTGGCCCTCCATGCCGGGGCCTCCTGTTACGCAGTCCTCATCCACGTTGATGATCTCAATGGTGCGTGTGGGTGCGTGGTGGTTCTGCTGGTGGTGCTGTTTGCGCATCTTATAGAAGATAATCAGCATGACAGCTGCCATGAGCGTGATTGCAACAAAGCAGCCGATGATGATCTTGGTTGTCTTCATGACCTCGTCCAAGCCGTTCAGTGAGCCCTCCCCACCCAGCTCTGTGACGGGGATTGTGTAAGTCTTCTCTGTGGCGCGGGTGGAGAGCGGGGTCCGCACCGTGGTGGTAGTTGTAGAGGTGGGTGAAACTGACTCCCATGTACCAGCAGAGGGGGTGGGGCCCACCTTCTGTTGCACAGTAGTGGTGAAGCCTTCGTTATGTGGCGTTTCTATGGTCTCCACTGTCACTGTGGTGAAGTAGCTGAAGCTGCTGTTCTCTGTAGACGACACATTGAGCGTGGCAGATGCTGTCGTATTACCTGCTGAATTACTGACCATACATGTGTACGTGCCTGTGTCCTGCATGGTAACATTGGTGAAGTTCAGAGTGCCGTCATTCAGCACAGAAATTCTGACCTTGTATGCACCGTGTGTCATGATGGAACCATTGGGTGTAATCCAGCTCACCGAGGTCAAGGAGCTGGCTCTGCATTTCAACTCCGCAGCGCTTCCCTCTGTCACATTTAGGTCTGCGGGGGGCTCCACAATAACAGGAGCATAACAGTGAAAGTAGTTCTGGTCCAGCTCGCCAATGTACCGTCCCTTATGGTGGGACGGTGAGCTGCAGCGGGCGCAGCAGCTGGTGTTTGCAGGTACCATCTCCTTAAGCCACCAGCTCAGCCAGAGGATGTCACAGTTACAATTCCACGGATTGTGGTGCAAGTGCACCCTCTCGAGGTGATGTAAAGGAGTGAAGAGATCATGGGGCAAGAGGGTGAGGTTGTTATGGGCTAGATTGAGCTCCACTAGTGACTGCAGGTCATCAAAGGAGTTCCTTTCTATGGTCTGGATCTGGGCATGCATCATCCACAGCTTCTGCAAGTGGATGAGCCCTTTAAAGGAGCCGGGTCGGATGACGGATAGCTGGTTCCCCGACATCTCCAGTTCATCCAGCTTCACCAGGGGAATAAGGTTGGGAATTTCCTTCAGATTGCACATTCCCAGATTTAAGTAGCGCAGATTGCTCAGCCCTTCAAATGCCCCCTCAGATATGTAGGAGAGCCGTTTGAGCTCCCCAAGGTCCAAACGCCGTAATGAGGGCACTCTGTTGAAAGCATAGGAGGGAATGCTCTCTATGGGGTTATTCCTCAGCCAAAGCTCCTTTAATTTGGACAGGTACTCAAATGCCCCGTTTGGGATGGTGGTGAGGCGATTATCAAAAAGCTCCAAGGTATTGAGGCTGGCCAGTCCATTGAAGGCCCCCAGCTCGATTTTGCGGATGTGATTTTTGCTCAGCTGCAGGATCTCCAGATGTCTCAGGTGCTTGAAGCTGTCCACCTTTATGACCTGAATGAGATTCTCCTGCAGATTCAGGTAGCGTGTGTTGGTCGAGATGCCATCGGGGACGTCCCGTAGGCCTCGCCGGGTGCAGATGACTTTGCTGAACTGGTTACTACAGGAGCAGACAGAGGGGCACGTCTGAGCACGTACCAGCCCTGCCACCACCAGCAGCTGGAGGGCCAGAAGCAGCACGAACAAAGGGTCGGACAAGGCCCGGTTCCACCTAGGACCTCGCATCATCTGCTGCTGCTGAGAGGAGGTCATCTTGTTTAACATTCATAATTCGTTGACTGGTCTTCCACTCTTTGGAAAGAGGATTTGGGCTCACTGGAATGAAATAAGAGGCAGAGGAGAGAAGAAATGCATTAGATAATTGAATGCACAGGCTTAATGCATAAAAACATTGGAAAATTACAAATCCAAAAAATGAAATTCTGTTTCTGTTTGTGTATCTGCCGCAGCCCCTACCACACATACACCCAAGCACGCCATCTTGCAACCTTGATGGAGTGCCTTATATCCATTTTTGTTTCTGGGTGCACTGTCCTCCTCGCACTCTCAATCATACTCACATAAAATAAAATCACAATGAAGCCGCTGACTTCTGTGCTGTATCTCTGCAGGAGGAGGAACGGAGGGAAGAAAAGCAGCTCTGACTGCTGTGTTGTGTGATTTATATTTGAGACTGGGGGGACATAAATAATAAGGAAGCTCGCCACCCACCAGTCCTTCAATCGAGTCGAGATATCTGGAAACGTCTGATTACAACTCACAGTTCCTCAAAGGCACATATGTGACTGGGATGTCAAACAAGCAAGCCAAAATGGAACCAGGGAATTTGTTTGTGTAACTCTTTATGTATCACGCCAGAGGAAACTGTGGAAATACAAACAATATATTCTTTGATTAAGATTTACTGTGTGCGAGGGAGACGATGCCATGGCAGCCATGGAGTGTAACTAAATGACAGATGTTTATTTAATTGATTCAGTGCATGATATCTTCCTGTTTTCAGCTCAATAATAGTGGTAAATTGTTCATGTTTTCATGCTTGCATGGTGAATAATGGTTGGAAAAAGGTGCCATTCATACAATATAAATAAAGCAGAAATCCAAGACAGCAAAGACACACTGCAACTTCAAAAGTCATTAACTAACATTTACACTATGAGTTTTAAATGACCTGAAAACACACGTGTGTATATGTATATGTATACATATACAGACACACACACATATATATATTCATGTATATATAATTACGTAGAATGACCCTATACAATAATTAAAAAAGATAAAAATGACTTAATTATGAGACATAAGTCACTACAAGTGATCACCATGGAATATCTAAATTATTGAGATGGTGCTTTAGATTTAATTAAAGTCCCAGCAGGTACCTCTCCTGGCCATGAGTCACACAGAGACAAGAACTAGTAACTGAGAAGAACTAGTTTCTAGGGCTGTTACTTTAGGCCTGGATTGTTTCTTACAGAGGCAAAAAACAAGGTACTCCTGTGGGATGGGCTCGCTGTAACTGCGCAGTTGTTTAAATTTTATTGGATTTTATTGAACGATTCTGTTATAAGCATAGCGTAGCTCCTTCAAGGAATAAGGCGGTACACAGTCCGTGTGAGAGTGAGGGTGCTGCAGTGGAGCAGAGCAAAAGGTTAACATTAAGCTGTCAATCTGGCAGTAAATGTACAGTAAATGTTAGGATCTGTTGGTTAATAGACGCTTAAGCCTCAAAGATGAAGAAAAGTCTTGCCTGTTGTTTCATCTGCTGGAAAAATGAAGGAGGTTAGCCCTGTAGTAACCTTGGCAGGACAGAGTAACAGTAGTGGTACCTTTGTGCCTGTACTGTTACTGGTGAATTTATCCCTTTCAGAATCTTTGTAATCCAACAACAGCTTTGAACTGCTGAACCTCTGTGATTATTTATCTACTTTTTGTGTGTTTGTACAAATGCTGCTATGGGCATGACAGCATGATCACTATTTGAATAGCGTAATGACAGTGTCAACAGCGTGTTGTTTATCATATAATTGTCAGAACTCAATCTTACGTATTGTTTTTCATCATTGTCAGAGAAATTTGGATTTTTTTCCCTCTCTCAGTGAAAGACAGGGAAACACTCTGGGCAGGTCGGAAGTGAGTCACAGAGCTAACACAGATAAAGAGAAACATTTATAGAGTCTCTAATCTACCTGACCTGAATGTTTTTGAATGTGGGAGGAAACTGGAGCACATTCAGAAAATCAATGCGAACATGAAGTAAAAAAATATGAACTTCACACAGAAAGTGCCAGAGTTACAACCCACAGTGAAATGACAGTGATAAACACTGGCATATGTGTTGTTGCTCTACAAATAGCTTCAGTAAATCTCAAAATTTGTCATTACGAGAGCTCAGACTGTCATACAAATAAGTTTGAATCTATGAACAGCGTAATGAGGTCCTCGAGATAAGGGTTCTCATCTGATGAATAAAGTGAAATAGCTGTCATATGTAAATAAAGTAATCAAAAACAGACATTGTTATTTATTGTTAATTAAAGTCACTGATACTGAGTTTAGAAAACAAATAAACAAAATATAACCAAGTAAAAATGGTGTAAGTTATTTTAAAAAGGATAAAGGGTGCTGTAAATAGAGCAACACAAAAAAAACAGTGTCTTTCTCTTTTTTTTTTCTTTACATTTCTGCGTTAATTTGGGAAATACTGCAAATGAGGACACGCCTGAACTCTGGACACCTCAAAGATAAATTAGGAAAAACACATTGTATTCTTACGATATGCTGTCAAACACACAAAAATAAATACATATCTAGACATAAATTAAAAACATCCGCAGATTTTGAAATCCTTCTGACACAAACAAGACAAGCGTCTGATTTCTGAGCAGAACAGAATAAATCAGCCACATTAAAAAACTGTTGTGGGATTACAGTATATTCTGCCTCTATACAGTATGTTCAACACACAGCCTAATCTGCAACAGAAAGCTCTTCACTTAAGAACGAGCAGGCTATTACTGTAACTACTGATTAATTGCTTGATTACTGACTCCATTAATTCTTCAATTACAAAATTCAAATTCCAAGCCGCCAAAGCCTGAGGGTGGAGCAAGGACATGTTTTCATTCAGGAGACCAGACAAATGTGACAGGGATCACACATCAGGCTGAAAATCACATTCCATTATAGCGTTTTTTAATTTGTTAGGATTTAAAACCATGCACAGAAAACAATTGATTATGGTGCACTTCAGGGTACAATATGAGGTTTCTCCTTGTATGTTCTGACCCTGTTCAAAGTGAGTGATAATAAAAGTGAACATTTCCAGGAATATTTATGGTGCACACTTATTATTCAGACAAGTGCACTTCTTTATCAAGGTGAAATTCCATCAATAATATGACCAACTAGAAAATATGCTGCACAGTTTGGATTAGTGAATAACTATCCCTCGGATAAGGAATCCCTGTAACTTATTCCACTATTTACTCATCCACTTCAACAGATCAGACCTTGAAAAGAGATAAACAATGAATCAGCAGAAGAGAATCCAAATTATGGCAGCAGAAAAGATGAAGTTGATTTACAAATCAAAACAATACGTCCTCACACTGACAATGAAAGCAGCAAAATTGGATTTACGTGCGCAGTGAAGGAATTAGATGAAAAAAGATAAGGAAAATGAGATTAAGAAAAGAAAGCTTTTTCAAACTTTTGTCCTAACAGATTATGCACTGCCAGCTGTCTCTTTGTCTGGCAGAGAGTACTAAAGTATGACCCAGATTAGCAGGACTGCAGACAATTGAAGAGCAAGATCTGCAACATTTCTGAATTAATTTCTGGTTTATGAAATGAAAACAATTCACACTGAAGCCAACCATACAAAGTATCTCTGCATGCGGCTACATACAGCCATTTAACAGCATAGATGACAAGAAAGCATAACATCCTAAATGTGTCAAATAAAAGGACCATATTTTCAATTCATATGATTCATAGTCATTATATTAACCATGACAGTTCTTTAGTTAGAGCTACCATATTATTCTGTGGATGCCACATGCATGGATTACCTTCCATTTAGTGACCACTGACGGCGAGGACATTTCTGAATGAAGAGTGTCCCAAAGTTTACTCTGAGTTGTTATTAGTGTAGCCTTAGGCTGTCAAATTCAACACCCTAAGCACTAAAGTGTTTCTTGACAACATCAATATGTTTTGGATTTAGCATTGAGCTATAGCTGTGTCATTGGCATAAAAATGTAAGCATACATACAAATATGTATGAAAAAAATTGTATATAGGCATGTACTATAACTGGATATACATATAGTTTAACCAGTCTGATCTCATTGTCACCTCATCACATATGACTTCAGTTTGTCTATAGTTGTACAAGACCTACCAGGCTGATGACGTAGTATAAAGGGAGAAAGTCAGTTCATGGAGGAGGTGGGCTGGATGGATGGTTCAAACAAACACAAGACTTAAATCCAGGCGATCGAGTCACTTCAGTGACATGTGACTTGCGTACATCATCTGACATAGTCACTGTAAACCCAAACATGGTCTTTTCATAAATCCACCCAAGCAGTTCTTGAACCTAAACCTACCCAACTGTGACCATTTCACAGCATTAGGCATGTGTTAAAAAAAGGCCACATCAGACACAGCTGCTAAAGGGTACCATGTGCTTTGGTATCAAACACTGTTGGGCAGTGACAAAATTTTGGTTTGTGGCGAATTGGGATGAGAATGCACTGAGTTTAACTGATCTTTCTATAGACTCATAACAGAGTGTAAGGTTATTACAAAATACTGTGAGTGATAAGCCTCCGAAAAGCAAACCTTCTCTTTGATAAATGATGTAATGGTGTTGAAAGCAGAAATGAACTGAAATAAGAACAGTGACGGTATCATAGAGGAATCTGTTTGATGCATTTTAAAAGGTGGCAAACAATAGATGAATAATTTTATATAGTGTATAATCACAAATCTTTGTCTCTGTTGACAACATAGCACTCTTTAATAATAATGTAGCCTGGTATGAATCAATTACAGAGGGCACTTAAAAATGTGCTTATATGTAATTGTGCGTGCCACATCATTCCTTATATCAAGGTGCAGTTGCATCAACCAGCTCTTCGCTCCTTTTTCCAGGAAAAAAAAAATCCTCCCTGAGGATAAGCCATCAGACCACTTAAAGGTAGCGCTGGGAATTAACTCTGGCAGCCGTAGAAACAAGAAACCCATCTCTTTCCATGACAGAACTAATCAATACTCACACTGCATAAATACGACAGCTGTCTTGCTAATATTACTCAGCTTTCTTTTTTTATCCAGAATATGTACAGACTCAGTAAAAAGACCATACTTTCAAGTATTCAGACCAGCTGTACAAACCGCTGCAAATTAATACATAGTCGTTTAGAAAACTGACCAATCAATTAATCAATAAAATAATTATGGTGTCATTTATTTAGAAACAATAACTTTTAACACTTCTTTTTTTGAAATCAAGTGAACCCGTCTACAGAAAACTGGGGACAATAAAGGTGTTTGTATAAAACCAACCAGTCATCTGTCTATGATTCAACATCTTGATCTACATTATGAAGAACCTGTGAAATAATCATCACTGACCCTAACAGCCTACCATCATTTCACAAGTGTTGAGTATCTACTAGTCCTGTGTGTCTCTACACTCTTTATATCTTAAATCTAAATTCAGTTTGCTTGTATAAGTCCCTCGTTTCATCATAACATATTTTTTGTGGTTATATGCAGAGCTAAAGTTCTGAAGCTGTTTTCACCAGTCTGCACACTGCGGTGCTGCACAGCAGTTTCCACTGGGTTCTTTTTCCAGCCTTTTTCATGAGTACAGTAATTCCAGGGTCTGTATCGTATTTTTGCATTATAAATCAGCCAGAAAAGGCGGAATGCATTATTTAGCATGGCTACTGGAAATTCTAGTGGGGCTAAAGCCCCCTAAAATAGGTCTGGTGACGCCACTGCTTGGCAATAACCACTAAGTGATTTTCTTCTGCTCTCGTTCCATGATAAGTGAATATTTTCTGTCTTCAGTCTCTACAAATACACGACTCCATTTGAAAGGTGAGGAAAGTGAGACAGGACTTGCCTGAGGCTTTCTTCACTCCGTTAATGCTTGAGCGTCGGTTGATTATTAACTTTTTAGCAAAGAGTAACTGACAGAAGCTGTGTGCTTCACTCTGCGTGGCATGGAGGGGGGTAGCACGATGAGAGATTGTAGAGTGAGAGATGTGGGTGACAGAGGAAGGTCGGCATGAATGCTATAGCGAGAGAGAGGGAGGAAGAGAGGGAGATTAATGAGATATAAATCAAATCAGGTCACTTCTTGATAATGCCAGCAATCTAGCAACAGCTCCAAATATAAACCAGAATCCTTTATGGATTCCAGTGTGGGAGGGATACCAACCGCATGCATCACAAGCATTCTCCTCTTTCTCCTTCCCTCCTATGGTGATGTTGTTGCCATGTATCTGTATTTTGCATACAGTGTTTTGTCACTGTTTATCTTAACTAGCATATTAAGATTTCACTGGCGTAAAGAGAGGACACGACATCCTCCCTTTGAGCCAGTGTCAGGGACTGCCGTGTATCTCGTGTTAATATTTTCAAGCTGAAAACAGTGTGTCATTGAGTATGACTCAACTGTTTTGCTTCTATATTTGTAATGAAATGTATTTTTATTAATTTCATTTTCTGTCTTCTAGATGATACATTTCCTCCGCCTTCTAAATTGATTAAAAATATCATCTTGATTATGCATAGATGTCACTAATTGGTTGCTTTCACTGACAACAGTTAAGAAATAATATATAAATATATAAAAAATATTGCTTACAAGGCTTATACTGAAACTTTTTAAAAAAAATATTTGTCTTTATTAATAATCCTCCATCCCTTTTGCTAATTGGCCTTTCTTTATTCTACTCTATAATACTTCATAATGAGTTCATTTAAATCCTGAAACTACTGACCAATTCTACTTAACTCATTTATTTCAAATTACCTCCTCCAGCATTCTCCCAGCAACATATACAATTATTTCTTTAGGTGGATTTCAGTAATTAAAGCACAGCAGCAATGTACAGGAATGGGGGGCTAACACTTTTCTCACAGAAGGCATATGTTAAGCTCTGTTCACCGGCAAACAAACTATTAATAATTAAGTGAGTATTTGCAGATAACCTCCTGATCTCACTCATATAAAACCAACCACCTACAAGCACAAACACAGCGTACTTAGCAAGCTGTATATTATCTGTAGATGATCACTGAACAGGCTTCCATCAAAGCACTGTATGAAGCTATACTATAGTGTTTGATTAGAAACATTCAGAGTCCAAGTACAATTTTCTGTTACTATGCAAACATGATAAGGTTCCAACAACTGTCAAATTTGAATTTCAGGTTTATTAACAGCAACATCTGTACCTTTCAGGACTATTTGTCATTTTTTTTCTATGTTTGAATGAGATCAGTGTTGTTTGTTTGACCAGTTTAATCCCTTTTCTTTATTTGCTGTTTTTTCACTGTCCAGTTTTTATTTATAAAGGTACGGTGTGTAGGTTTTAGGGGGATATATTGACAGAATGGGGTAGAAATGGAATATAATTTTTCTAAGTATATTGTCATTAGCGTATCATTACCTGAAAGTAGGAATTGTTGTGTTTTTATTATTTTACAAAACTACAGGGCCAAATCCTGCCACGCAACTCACGCAAGAGCTGGCAAAGACTATAGTTTGTGGAATATAATCGTTGTATACTTTTTGTCTGCTTGTTTGGCATTACTTTTAGCTAGTTATTAAGTTATTACCGAAAACAGCCTTACATTTACAATTGGCCCTTTTAAGGATCAGCATATTGCTGATGAAATTAACTGCCTTCGAATCAGTTGTTCCTGTCTGCAGAGGGTGGCTCCTCTTCCATGAAGACTGCCATGATGCACTGCCATATTTCAACAGTAGCCCAGAATGGACAAACCAAACATTGCATTTAGATAGGGCTTTTTGTGTTTTTCATCAGTTTCACAGCCACAGTAGGTTCCCCTCCACATTTGGAAGACGATGGTGAGTCAGGATGTTTGCAATCTGAAAGCTCACTGGTGCTTTTACTGACTCAGTTGAGTTTCAGAGTTGAATCAATACAAATATTTATTATTATAGATTTGTACATGTCTAACAGTGCTGTAACAGTATACTGTAACATAAATTTTTGTTAGCTACTTGCATTCTAAACCTGTCAGTCTTGGCTTTACAGTAAAACGGTAAAAAGAATAATACTGAAGTTACATATTGTATCTATTCTATACATTAGTTATATCCTTGTAATTACAATATTCATATCCTGTACGTAAGGGGACAAATGCCATCATGTGTGGTTGTGTGTGAATGTGTCCTACTGTACTGTTCTTCCACAGCTTAAGTTACAGATCAGTGCACTAAGCCACCATAAAATAAAGTGTTCAGGAATGTTTAGAGAAAAAAAAAAGAACCCGGAGATGGTCATACTTTAGCTCTTTCTCATTGTCTTTTGTTTTAACCAGCCAAGCATAACAGACAAGCCGAGTACTTTGAATTGGTGCTAACTAGCCAAGTGAGACAAACTGACAGCTGCTCCCCTGCCCACAGCCTGACATCCTTCCACTCACAGCTTGTCTGTCTCATCCATAACAAGATGGTGAAATGAATTTGATTCATCTAACAAACACTGATTTAACCAGCGGTCCCTGCATGAAAATTGACCAGGAAGTTACTGCACAAATTAAGCCACCCCTATTTAGCCCCTTTTTGTTTCATCCTTGAAACAAATTAGTGGGTCAAACATTTTTATTGACAGAATGCATGTTAGAGAAACAGGTCAGATAAGGCATTTCAGACATACCAGAGAAAAGTAGCATAAAAAAGACAAATCTGCTGAGCTCATGTTTTCATTTGCACTGGCAGACTAGGTGTATGAATAGTATATTGTAATTTGAAGGTAAAAGGGCACAGGAAGACTCCTTGCTACTCAATAAACAACAAGATGAGAAAAAACATATGTTACATACAAGAAATAAATATAAAGTGTGTAACACTGAAGCCCAGCTTGGTGAGGAATTATTTGTCAAGGGTAGGTTAAGTCCTTTCAATTACATCTGCACTAATCAATGACTTTAATCCCACGTTTGTGAATTTTCTCCTGTTTCTTGTTGAACTCAGAGGTCTTTCCACAAGAGAAATCCACTGAACACACTTCATATGTTTAAATGTACCTCTGAGGTGTGCTTCATGCTCTCGATTCGCAGTTTGAGTTTTGTGTGACAGTGGAAGAAGCAGAAAAGGTTTTCGCTAGCTCATTAACATCAACATCCAGTCCTAATTAAATGTAGGGCTATTCAAAGTGTGCTTGTGTGTGTGTGTGTATGTGTGTGTGTGTTGGGGGTAGGGGGTTGGGGTGTGGCATTAGAAGAACAAAACGCAAGCTCATCTAATGAGCTGTTGTAGCGTCAGCTACAAGTAAGCATTCTGTCTCAGCCAGTCTGCCAAAGAATGATGTGGCCAAACAAATTTCACACTATCACCTCACAGTCCTGTCTTACTGTTAAAGCATTGGATTGTTTTCAGAAATAGCATGTGGTAATTGCAATTTTTCCTTCCTTCCTTTTTTTTTTTTAAATGTAGATTTAAACATGAAATGTAAGGGAGAAAGAGGAGCACACAGTGACACACAATAAAGGTCTCCACACAGAACTGAACCAGCAATTTTGCAATTATGTATTTTAACCACTTGGCAGCAGGACAGGAGTCATCACTGTGATCTCTCACTCCTCCAGCATCTTCTTAATCCGCTAATTATTGGTGGTCACTTTTTTTAGTTAAACATATCAGCTTTCACCACAATCTGTATCAGCCAGTCATAGTGTTGCTGTCAATCTTTAAATCTGTTCTCCTCACTGCTCGCTGCTGCTGTCAGCTGTTATTTTAGCAAAGGCTCCACCCTTCCTCCACATTATTCACCTCAAACTCATCACATCCAGTGACAGGTCGCGCTCACCTGAAGTCCACTGCTCATCATGTCAAGATTTTTATCAACTCTTTCATCTCATCACCACCACCAACACTGTTCAGACTCCATAGTGCTTTCTTATTCTACTTAAGACTTCATAAATGTTTATCTTCAACCATGCAACAGCAACCTAACATTATATTAACTTTGTGCAATAAATCCAAGGTGTAATATATCTGGGCAATTCTAATACTTTTTTATAAGCCCATTTTCATTTTTATTGTTAAAGTATGCTGTTGTTATATTGTAATGTGCATATTTGTATATATTTCTTATTTCTATTTTTTTATTTTCTACATGGAGTCTAACTGGCAAAGACCATGTTCATCTGAAAACTTAAATAAACTTATTTTGTTTTTAAGGGTTAAAATATACCAAATCCTTAAATCACTAGGAGACAAAGGGGAGCATAGATCCATTTGGCCAATACTCAGTACCTAAACTGAGCAAATGTTTTAGTTAGTTCCCAATCTGAAAACACTTCTGCCTGCATGATGATATGCAGAACTCTATACAACTGTCAGAACTACAGCTGTGCCAGTGGTTAGATACAGTAGATTGGGAATAATTAGCCTCCTCTTGGAATGTAAATGCAGTAGTTATTAATATTTCTGTAGATGCCATTTTCAACAGAACAAAAGGAAAACCAAACTTTCGAGTTATGAACTTTTTTTTTCTTCTTTTTAAGATGATCTAACATGAATGAAAAGAGCACTGTGCATAATTTACAGAAATACTAAGGACTGAAACTGAACTGAAATTTCTTAGTTATTTGTACTTTTTCTAGTCTCTGGGTTAAGCTTAGGTTGTGAGCAAGATTTTTTTCTTGTCACCTCATGAGTACAGGGTTACCTGTCAAGTTTCCTCATTGCTTTTTCATGCAAACATACAGTATCTCACATTTGCATTGACGCATTTCATTCTATTTTTGAATGAGGCATTGTTGGTGATGATGCTTTGCTTGTGAGTCATTGTCCCAATATCTGCTAGAGAGTGTGATGTGTCACCAGAGCATGAGGACAGTGTATCATTACTGCGGGGCATCACATTTGCTATTCAGGTGCGGGCCGGTTGTACGCAGAGACAGAGCGATTGGCCTCCCCCTCAGTCAGAGATGACCCCCGGAGAGACACATTTTCCTGATAAATGAGCCGCAGTAATTTCAATTGGCCTCTTCGGACAAAAGTGCCCATTCAGGAGCTTGTTTATGGCTGCTGGCCTTGAAAACACACTCAAGGGTACATAGACGCATGTGCATCTCCATGAGCTCCTACACACACACCCAAGTACAGACATGTCTTACTGTTCAGACTTTTTTCTCACACATACAGCATCCACAGAAGTATCCATAAAGTCTAATGTCTAACTTGAACCCTGGGTGAAATAGCCATGGCACGGCATTTTTTTTGTTGTTGTTTAATGTTCTAAAAAATACATCAAATCCAATCAACCTGCAACTGAGAATGGATAATAATTTTAAAAAAATATAAATAACAGGTACCACTGACATGTAATTTCACACTTATTTCAGTCACTTCACGTTAATCTCCCAGGGCAGGATTTAAAAAACCCACTCTTCCACAGGAAAGACCCGTTCATCCACCACAGCCTTTTATCAATAGTGAATTTATCGCTCTCTAGAGCTAAAAAAGGAGGGCGTGAATAGCAGAATACCTTCATTAAAATGATTTTGATTTAAAAAAATCTGTAATCCTTCTTGCAGTGTTTTGATTCCCCTGTTATTCATGAAGAAAAAAAAACAAGATTTGTACAGACTGCACAGATTTTCAACAGAAGGTGTGTATCTATGTGACAGTTTGTCTTTGGTTTGTGCTTTTAGCATGTGCAAATTTTCACAAGCTGTGTATGTGACAGCCTTCTTGTTTCACAGTGAGCAGCGTGTTGGCGGTGGGGGCTTGTGGGTGACAAGAGGTATTGATAAAATCATGCTTCACCCTGTGAACATTTCAGAGAGCGGCTGTGGGCAGAAAATGGCTGCTAACTACTCTTCAAGGATGCAGGATGGAGGAGTCCGTCTGTAATTCTGCTGTCACTCTGGTGTCTGGTTGAGGTCAGGGTTAGCATGCATCACTCTGAGTCTGACCAAGCAGTGCAGGGGTCATTCTGAGGCTTTGAACCCGGAAATCCAGCAACCACAGTCTCCCTGTGACTGAGCTCGAAAGAACATCTGAGATAAGGTGGAACACAACACTCACACTCAACCATTTGCTTCTGAAGAACTCATTTTTAAAGAAAGGTTTGCCAAGAGTTTCACCCAAAGAAGGATTTTTGAAGGCATGGGAATTAAAAGATCTTTACCCTTGGATATTAAAATTTTATCTGTGTTTCAAATTGTATTTTTTCATGTAGATGTATTAGGAATCCCCTTAATCAATTCTAGTTACTTGTGTTCTCGTGTTTTTGCCTCATTTGTAGAATATGATTTGGTATAATTCATAGAACACACAAAGGACAAAAGGGTTATAGGTGAGACCCGCATAAAATTTTTTAGATCCTCCTGGGTGGGTCCTCAATTAATAATATTAACATATAATACTAATTAATAAAATTTAAAGTTTGTTAAGATGGAATGAGTGAATTAATTCATCAGGCATTTGTGCAGTTACACTTCTTTTGCAGTGTTGAAATCCAGCAGGAGCCTAATGACTGATGAACAAAATCAGTAACTTGTGGTATTATAGTAAAGATTTAGAGCAGAACTGCGGTGAGACAAAAGAGCAGAACTGGATGTCTGGACAAACACTACACTTTTGCTCTCCTTCTCTGAAAGTTTGATTGATTTTAACGTCTGCTCACTGTTGACATCTCCAAGGACACATGCTTGTAATGTCCCCTTGATTGATGTTTCAGTATACCTGTGTAACGTCAGGTGTCTGAAGGTCAGCTTCACAGAGGATCTGCTAAGAGAAGGTTTGCTATTGAAAGTGAGGAAAGCAATAAGTAGAGCCAAATGTCAAATAAAATGCTTTTGATGCATGTTACAGAGTAATGGAAACAATGAGAGTGGGGGGACCTCTGGTGGTTTGAAAACACGTCATTACAATAAAGAATTCTTTACAACAGATAGAGATGATTGCATCAACTTTATCGTTCAACTTGATTCACCTGAATATAAATGGATGCTTATGTTAATTATTATTTAATAAGTAAGATAAGAAATACATAAAAATTGATTTTCAGGTTTGGCATTTTTGGCTCAAACTTTTTGTGTGTATGTGTGTGTGAGAGTGTCACTAAAAATGGCAATAAATAGATTGTGATGTTTGATTTAGTGCAGTTGTATTTTTCCATGCTGGAAGATAGTGGAATTTGTCAAAAAGACACAGATCCCTGTGAACAACTTAGAACTCTTTTCTAGTCTGATTGCTGAACTTTACCATCACACTTGAACTGAATGACAGGATACAAGAGGAAAAAGGAAAATGTCAAAAAAATGACTGTTATTACTGTATATCTAATAATAATAATGGTTCTTCTTCTTCTTCTTCTTCTTCTTCTTCTTCTTCTCATTATTATTATTATTATTATTAAAAGACCACACACTTAAAAAACAATATAACCATATATTATATTATTAACCATATAAATGGCAAAACAAATGCAACGATTAACAATTACAATGGATTTAAAATCTAGGTAGTGGCTCAGCCAACCTGTTCACAAATAGGAGTGGTTGTCAAGTGAAAAGGTAAACCTATAAAAATGAGTCTTATGACAGGATCTAAAAGCGGAAACAGTGTTGGCATATTGAAAACTAACTGGATGTCTGTTCCAGAGCTGAGGTGTCAGTACTGCAAAAGCTCAGTCACCCTTTGAATTTAACTCTTACTCCAGAACAGCAAGCAGGCCTTTATTGTCATGGCATGGTCACGTTGGACCTTCAAAAAACCAATGTCTGAGATATTTTGGGATACAGGGAGGTTTTTTAAATTTATTTATTTATTTATTTTGACCGCCTGACAAAGGCCTGTTTGCTGGACTGCATTAGTTTGTTTTAAGGTTCGACATAAGCATGTCATGACATTAATGACATTTTAATTGTTTTAAAAGAGAATGCCTTGTTTTTTGTGATTCGTGAGTATCCATGTATCTCTATCCAAAGAGCACTTCAAACAAACTCAGTCTAACTCACACTCACCACAACCCTCTCTACATGAACTTTGTCACTCTAAAAGGGGCCTACATAGACAAATAGTTGCCATTTGACTATTCTCACCCAGATGCAAATACACACTCTGACTGTTTTTAACCTTCTCCTTTCACAACAATCTGCTTCATATTCATGCACACAGTATTCAATTCTGAAGATGCTCCCAACCACATTTCAAAGGCAAATTCACAGAAGTAATCATGAGAAGGGGGAGTGATGCTCATTTTACCAACAACAGGCCAAGATTAAAGCAAAGAACAGTGAAGCTCAGTTTCAGAAAACACAAGGGTCTCTGTGAGGAGGCGCTGTGTAAAGTTATATAGTTATGTTATAAAGTAAGACTAATTATGATGTTTTTCTTCCAATAACGCATCCCCATATTTGAATGCATACTCTTGGGGACATATATGTCACCAGCTGTTTTTCTGAAAGGAGTCGCCAAAGGAGAATAATACATTTAGCGGACATAAAAATGTGAATTGATTCCATTGCAGAAATTCTATGTAATTTCAATGAAGAAACACAATCTCCTGCCCCACTGGGATGGATATAAAGGGTGGATAAAATAAGAGAAACACCACATGAAAAGGAGCTTTGAACTAAGAGAATCACAAAAGCAACTATTCATGCGAGTCATTTCAAATAAGTTGACTGCTATTTAGCTTTTAAAGAGGTCTGACAATCGCCACTTTTATGTGTCAGTTTCCAAAGGAAAACGAGTGAGCTAACAGAGTTTTTAAGAGGTCAGATAGTCAGCGCCTGATTTGCTGCTGCATCGCCTGTAAAAACTCCAGATGATTTACTGTGGCACGGATAATAGACGCTAAAATTATGACAACATATGGCCAACACAGACAAAACAGCGTCATCAGCCTGGAGGAACAGAGGTTGCAAGTAAAAGCTCCCTGACACTGCGACAGTGGTTCACACCAAAAGTAGAGCAGACGTGTAGTGGAAGTTACATGCATGAGTTGCAGCAGGGCTGTTCACACCAGAGGCATATTTCTGTGCGCAGTCCAGCAGCCCTCTTTGAGAAAAAAATTGTCTGACAAAAAAGTGAAATGTCTTGTGAAAATACAGCGTGAGCAGAAGTACCAGCACAGAAACACTGCTGAGAGTCATAAAGTTCCTCTTATTTTTCCGCTCCAGTACCTTTATATCCCACTTACTTTCCATTTTCTCCACAGACTTACACATACATCTAAACAGCCATGCAATTTCTCATTTAGTGCCGTGCTATGATTGGGTAAAGCCTAAAATATAACACTTGAATTAATTACTCCTTGTTCTTTCTCTGCAGTATCAGTCAAATCATTTCTTAAACACTTCCTTGAATAACATATCTAATCATGTTTCACAAGCAGAAATAACACTCATTTTTTTTATTTTAAATTGGATTGTATTTAGAGGTTTATGGGCTGTATGCATGTCATGTAGGTGACTAAAATTAAAGCTAAAATAAAAAGCTATTCCCTTATCAATTAATCAACAGACTCTGTTCAAGGTTCTACTGCCTCTCACAAAGCTACTTGTACTTGTACTTGTCACTATTCTGGTCTTGGATAGTTGCCACGTAGCAGCCTGCCAATCTGGATAAGCTCATAGCAAAGCTAATGGACAAAGATGCATAAAGAGCAATAGAGACGAAAAATCAAAGGATGCCCAAAATATACCCACGATCAGTGGCGGACACAATCAGTGGGATGGGGCACCAGTGCGCCAGAAGTCATGAGGCAATTCATCATGTTTTGTCTCCTGGAAGGGCACCCAAGAGGGCACAGTGCGCGGTTCCTTTTACCCAGCGTGCTGGGATGATTGTACTACTCAGCGTGATGGGTCAAAAAAAAAGGCCCGGCATTGGTTTACTTTTACTTAACCAAGCAAAGACTTTCAACAGCAGTATTTCCTGTCAATATACTGCCCAATGTGTTGGGTTTTTCTTCTTTTTTCTTGACACAGCATGTTGAGTAGTACAAAAAAAAACCCAACATGCTGGGTATAAGGAACCTAATGCTGTTTTTTTTTCTCTCTCTCTTTTTTTTAACCCACTATGTTCGCTAGTACAATCAGCCCCACATGTTAGTAGCTATAATTCTCTGTTGGGTCAAGATAAACTGTCATTTAAGTTCTATATTTTAAAATACTATAGCAGTATTTTAGCATTTTTTCTCCAATATCATAACTTGTAAATTGTAAATTACTTTACTGCCGAATGAGTTACACTTGACTTTTTCAACCTTTCTAGTCTTTGCATTAATTTCTATGTTCGGGGCAAAAACAACTTGCATATTTTCTAATTGAGTCATAAAAACATGTAGACAATCTCAGTTTCATGTTCTGATAATGAAATATTAACTAAGTTAATTCAACTCTATTCTAGCACAGGTGGCAGTTAATATAACATTTAGTTTAAGTGGGCCACATGCTGTCAGATGTGGCAAAAATACTGCTGAGGCAGATAACTAAACACAACAACTGTGTTGAGGTAAATTCTATTTCTGGGAGTCAAGAATGTCCAGCACATTAAAAACCTGACAAGTGTCCAGCACCAACAATAATCAGGATTGTGGATGTGTGATGGTATGGTTGGCCATCTTGTGGGAGCCATTGTGTTCAATGATTGCTCCGCAGCATCGTTAAACAGCCAAAAAAAAAGCAAGGCTATTGTAAAGGACCTGGAGCACCCTATGGTGCAAATATTGTCCGTAATGTCTCCCTGTTCCAAAATGATTATTCCCCGAGACGAGCTGCTGAACACTCTGTACAGATAATTCAGACTTCAGAAAATACAGACTTGCTACTTGTTCTTACAAGAACAGGAGACTTCCCACCTCTTAAAAATATCCAGTTACTCATCAACAGCATCCCAGATTTAAAGGTGTATAACATAACTTGAAAAGTAATCAGTGACTCAGTTATAAAACAGCTAAAACAAATTGTAAGAAGAAATAAAAATAGTCTGCAGATCATTCATTTAGCCATTTGTTTACTTCTCCACCTTCTCATGATCACAGGAGGCTTAAGGTTAATCCCTGCATACAGTACACGGGCCCGAAGACAGAGAAAGACCCAGGTGATTTATGGTTTCCAATCCACCAGAATTAGACACCTTTGGACTGCAGTGTGTTCCCACACTTTAAGAAGCGTACCGGCAGTAGTTTGCAGAGATAATAAGGATGATTTATTTTGGCTGAAAAGGTCCACTCTCAGGGAATACGCTGAGTGAGAAAAGCCAGGTGTATCCCTGCTGAAATAGTTTCTCTGCAACACTTTCTAAAATGGCTGAATATGATTTAGTCAAATGTACAAAATAAAAAAATATTTTTTCGTCATGTCACATAATTAGGGTTAAGCCGGAGCACACACATTCCTGATGTGAAAAACAAGAACAGAAAGCATGTTTTTCAAGCATTAAATAATTTTAGGAAATTATAATTCAAGTTGCTGCTCATGTGTTTTTTATTTTCTGCGTATTGGATCAACTCTGCCCACATCCTGTTGATCAAGGTGAAGCTTCTGATTCTGGTCAAGTTAGTTCTTACCTGCCAATTCAATCACAGTTCCAAGGGGTTCTGGTCATCCTCATGTTAACTTCCAATCCACCATAAATCTGTCCCTGAAAGTACAAAAGACAAACTGTAAGAATACTTCAAAACAGATAAGAGATTTACAGTGATACAGTTTGTGGACACTGCGTTTCACAGACTCCGTGGAATACAGCCCATGAATAATGCACTGTTTTGGAAAGATTATGATGTATCTACTCAACTACAAAAAAAGCAATTTTTTAAACCCCCAGGATAGAGTACATCTAATCCAAAATTCTCTTTACTGTTTCTAAATAATCATTGAGTCATCTTGTTAGTTTTCCTTTCAACCACTTCCTCAGCACTCTCTGCTGATGCTGATGTTTTAGTGCCTTTGAGAACCTCTATCTAACAAGCAGAGCTTTACTGTATGCTACTGTACTGTAAGTCGGAAGAGCTCATTCCCCAGGGACAAGGGGGACAGTCAAAGCCATAAAGCCTCACAAACACACAGCTGCACACACACACACACACACACACACACACACACACACACACACACATGCAAGGCTTGCTCACACACAAAGACACGTACACACATAGAGGACAGACCCTGCTGAATAAATTATGGGGGACAAAAGCAAACGGAGATAAAGCTCTCCATCTCGCCCGCCATCCATTAGAGCAGTGCAGGAACTGAGAGTGCAAATAAGCGTGTGTTTGATCCACAGGAACATTATTGTGTGGGCCTATCATGACCCCAACCTTTGTTTTAAGATAAGGGTTTTGCTGTCTCTGTCTCATTTGTGCAGCATTGCCTGTGAGTATGTTTTCCACATTACAGTCGCGCTGCCCTCAAACAACAAGCATCTAATGGCTGTAAAAACACTGCAAACATATCTTGACCCACCTAATGTGTCTCTGATGACAAAACTGAATATAACAGAACAGAATTACAGACTTACAGTTTTTCTTATTCACTTATTCATTGTTTTTCAAAACTAAAAGTTCAAATCTTTGAACAATTTGTTTGTTATTCGAAACAGTTTTGAATTTCTTATTTATTCAAGCAAACTGCACATATTTTGACACGTGTGCAAAAAAAGTAAATAGACTTGTTTTCAATTTGCAGAATAATCTCTTACACATGGCTCGCTGATCAAAACTGATTCTCAGTGAAACTGTCAAACCTTTCACAACTTCTAAACGTGCTTTCATCATTTGAGCCATCACATGCAGAATGATCCATTCAGCTATCAATCAGTCAGACGTACGGCCACCTTAGAATTATAAGGTTCTGTCTGGTTTCTGAGCGGTTTTGAGATATTGAGCTTCAAAGTTTTCGTATTCTAAATAGCAAAAGTGATATGTGGAAGAAGTACCTGTCATTCATTAGAATGAGAGACACCCTAAATATTCTAAATGTACAAATATCAAAATCCTGTCAAATTTGTAAATGGGGCTTTTTGGAACAGGTCAAATACAGACAGAACCTTCTGACAACATGAAAGAAATGAAAAGAAGCAGTGATTTTCAAGAAACAAGCACATTTACTCCTACTATAAATAGGTTACATAAAAAAAACATGGTACATTTGCTTATACATTGTTGGAGTGGTATAGAACAGTTTTGGTGGAGGTGTTTCACAGTAAGTTTTTAAGTTAATTCAAGCCACAGGACATGGACATGGACATGGAGGTCACTTGAGAATAAGCTACAATATATCAGGCTTTGGCTTATGATCAATTCATTGCTGTTTTTTGACTTTCATGAGACTGTTGACATGAGAGAAAATGCAGAATATCACCAGACTTCCACTGAACGGATGTGATGCAAATGAGCGAATGAGCAAAAACCAGATTGTTGCAGCTTCCCCCCGTGAAGATGTCCTGACCTGCTCTGTGTGTCAGTGATTCTACTGGTCCAGGTTCTATTTCTGTGAATTTTTGCACTCTTGCTTCACTTCCAACCTATTTGACAAAATCGACCCTGACGTCCTTGGCAGTAAATTATAAGGTTGAAAAGCAGCATCTTTCAAGTCTCAATTCTCAAGTCTCCAGAGTGCATTTTATTCTCTGCTACTATGGTACGCAAACATGGGAGATAAAATTGTCCAATGACAGGAATAAATAAGATAAAATTATTCAAAAGCTGTACATGTAACATGTTAACAAGATGACCTGGAGGTATAAGTGGAACATTTTGTAAAACAAAATGAAGTGCAGCACATTACTTTGAAGAAAAACTATCCAGTGCTCTCTGGCTGAAACTTCACTAAGAATGACAAATTATGCCCATGGATAGCGATGATGGATACGGGCTTTGCTGTTGTAATCATTATCATTGTTGTTATTATCAACAACATCAATATTGCACCACACACGCGCACACACACACACACACACACACACACACACACACACACACACACACACACACACACACACACAAAACACCCCCTGGCTTTCCTCCATCTTTGACAAAACACTGCATCATTCCATTTTTCAAAGCATGTCGGTGTTTCAGAAAGTGTCTAAAAGATGTATGTTGTTTCTAATTAAAAAGAAACAACTATACTCAAACCTTAAACATGCAGACAATCTGGTCTGTCAGAGAACACTGCTGCTTCAGTGCTGGTTGGGTCTTTTTAGGATACGGAAAGAGATGAAGTGCAACTTGTTCCTTTATAGTGTTTATATATACATATGTAGTGTTTTATTATTTAACTGCAGTGCAGGTGGCGAGTGCAGTTACGGTAATAGTCTTTTGAACAAATTCAAAGAATTACAATTTATCCCACCAAATTATTGAAACTAAATATTAATCAATTAAAAATCGATTTGACCAATTCTTTGATGAAAAATATTAATAATAATTCTGTGATTCCAGCTTCTTAACCATTAATATTTTCTGATTTCCCTTCTCCTTTATGATGATGATATTTAGTCAAGTAAATATCATATTTGGGAAACACAGATCAACATTTTTCACTGTTTTCTGACATTTTATGGACCAAACAAGAAATAAAAAAAAAAATAGGAACGGATTAATCGTCAATGAAAATAATTGTTAGTCGAAGCCAAAAGTGTCATTATATCCAGTGGGTCCATTTCAATAAGAAACATATTCACACAAAATATTGCGTGTTGCACCACACAACTGATTTAATGTGCAACCATGCCATTTACCCCAAGGAAAAACTGCAATGTAATGCTGTTCTCATTGCAAATATTATCAGATTGCAACAGTTCAACCAAGAAATGACTTTCATTCATGATCTCTGCAACTGTCACATCTAGGCAGCAGATTGGTCCCCACTATCACAGTGGACTCAGTGTTAGTGTTAGTAACATTAAACATAAACAGTGTATTTAAAATATATAAAGAAAATCAGAGCACCTACATTGCAGAATGTAGATTTCCAGAAATATTTAAATGCCACCTCATATTTTGGATGAACACCAGAGCACTGTTTATTATCTCATCACATCTTCAACATCAGTCAGTCCAATAAACTTCTGCTCGTATCTTTAGGGGTCTGCAGGACATCAAAGATCTACTTAGCCATTTTCTTGTCTCTCTCGTTATCTCCCACGAACTTACAGAGATAAAGTCCCTCTCTGACAGAGTAGTAGTCCAACAAATCAAGGCTAATGTCAGTGCCTTCTGCTCCAGATCGTGGCATATTTTGACCCGCAGGTCACACTACATCACCCACTGGAAATGGCCAGAAATGCATGTCAGGCTGAATCAATTGGCTGCACAGCCACTCGTTCAATTAAGATCTTGGGTGGGGGTGGTCAGTGTGGTGTGCAGAGTTGTGAGTACAAGCTCCCAAAGGAGCAGTAAGTGCTGAAATCAGCTCAGCTGCGGGTGCCATTTGTCATTATCTAATGGTAAATCCATCTGTGTCTGGTAGAGGATCCTCACCAGGCCAAGCTGCTAAGTGACCAGACAGTAAAGAAAAAGGAAAAGATAGATGGGTGGATGGATGGATCTCTGAAGAATGCAGCAGCTGCTCCTCTACTGCTGCCTTCATGTGTTAGTTAATTTGTGTTAATATGTGACTTTGGTGACTATGCACTATGCTTTAAACCACCAAAGTGGTTAGATGACTATACTTTGGCTCGATTCCAACTGATTCTGCTGGTAACGGCAGAGAGATCATATCAAGAAGTTTAAAAAGATGCATGAAATCTCTGAGGTTTGCTTTGACATGATATAAATGCACACAGATATTTTTAAGCCACATTTTCTATTTTTAAATATCTATGGAGATGATGGTGACGAGATAAAACACATTAATGGACTTTAAAGAAGGCATTCAAATGGAATACAATTATCTGGAACAAAGAATGCGATTTTGTAATTCTCTCAATTACATGATCTGTGACTTAATTAAATTAGAATGCGGATAAATCAGTACTTTAATATGATTTTAATTAATACACGTCTAAGCTATGTACACCATTTGTTGTAGACAATATAAGAGCTTATATGCGTTTCAGGCGTATTCTGTTTATTTCTGTACACTTGTATGTGTGTGTGTGTCTTCATAGGAATGCTTGTGTCTGCACTGTATAATGAATTTACTGTCAATAATTGCTGCCAGTGACAACCAGACTTTCTTGAAATGCAGACAAATATGTTGCGATAATGTGTCATTTAGCCAAAGTGATTCAGAAGCAGTGGACATTGTTGCCAGATTTTCTTATTTATAATTGGCAAACTGGTGCAAGATGGGGTCTATTTGTTTTCAGAGGACGGCTTCATGTGCTGCTTGTCAGAATGACACAAAACATGGCTATCTGCAAGTCCAATGGAACTGGAAAGACTGGAGGGCTGAAGGATCACAGCGAAACATGATTCAACACAGAGCGCTGCTGCTGCTGCATATTATCCTCCCCATATATTTGTTGTCACTGCAAGACAGGGCATTGTTTGTTTTAAAGAAATGCTTTCACAGGCTTCTCTTAGCGCCAGGGTTTAAAATTATGCTGCACCGAAGGGATGCCGCAGAGAAACTCATTGCAGAGTGGCATTAGTGCAATCAGGGGAGATATGGAATTAATATGTCTGATTAAGTGCCTGACTGAATTAGCATTTTGAGTCCAAAGAGAGTTCAAGTAGGAGGAGAGGGATGAGATATATTCTGTAGAGAGGAAGAAAAGGCTGACAGATTGGGCTGCACAGGAAAACAAAGACAGGAAGGGCGGGAGAACAGGTAGAATGACTGGGATGAGTACTGTGTACTTTTAAGGGTTAAGACTGAATTACATCAGTACAAATTCATGTTAAATCAACTGGTGACAAATTTCAGTAGGCGTGCATATGGGTGAGGAAGAACAAAGAGTGAGAAAAAGAGAAAGAGAGAGTGATGTTACCCCTACGGCTTGTTCAAGTCACAATGTGTCAGGACAAGAGTGAGCTGAAAGCAGTTACAAGTGTGATTAAACTTTACAAACCACAATGCAGACAACACTCGCTGCAATATTTGTAATGTGAAATGCAAAGCTGCCGAAAGCAACATGCCTAACCAAACGCCAAAAAAAAAAAAAAACTATATTCACCATTATTAATAGCCTGAATGCAAAATCCCCCACAGAAGCTGCAGCTAATGTTAGCACACCTGCAGCCGTTGTCGCTGTAAACAGTGTAACTTAGCCCTCCATGGACAAAAAAACTAAATGTGAGAAATTCATTGACATCTTTGGGTGAGTAATTAGCTGTCGTTGGAGATAACTGGACTTTTTTCATAGATTTGGTTGATACTGGTTCATTTTTACTAGCATAACACTCAACAACTGGATGCATCTGAAATTCCTTTCCAACATGCTATTTAGTTTGCTAAAACAGTATGTGAGATTTATTAGTATGTCTGAAACCTTTGTGTGAAACCAACATTCATGAATTCGTGAACTATTAATGGGAAAATATTGTGCTTGAGAATATGTGCTTCCTCCAAGACACAAACATCGTTTGGTGACAGACTGAAAGGCTGCAGGTTGTAGGGACAGGTTTGGGAGGGGAGGGGGAAATATGTGCTATGGAAATGCTCTAAATAAAAAAAAATGTTCAAAATAAATAACAATATTGAAATCAAGTTTGGTCATATTTTTTTACAACAGAAATTACATTTTTCAAATCGGTTCAAATGTGATCGGTACCCAACCCTTGGCATAGAACATCCCTTTGGCTCCTGATTTCACTCAGGCCAGTCTTGTCTTTTTGATTAATTATTTTTGACAAGGAAATGTTCCTTCTTCTCATCTGCATGTGAAATGGATTCATAGTCACCCTCCCTGTCTTAGGTTTTCACGAATACACACCAGCTGTCAGTTGTTCGTGATGGGAGAAGTAATTGGTTTGGCCCCATCAAAAAATGTTAGAGTCTCGTGACAGACATTGTGATCTGTTTTCATGAAGACCCCTGTCATTAGGGATGAGAAGACAGCACAAAGATGCTTACACAGTGAAGAAGACATTAAGGACGACACAAAGAGGGAGGCAAATAGGGACACAATGCCAACACTCAAAAGGCAGAGGGGAAAGTCAGGCAAAAGGTAGTTTGAGGAGAAGCAGGGAAGATGAAAGACACAGACTGCATGGTTAGCCCAGAGAGAGAGGGGAGTAAATTACCAATATGAAATCTCTCCCTCGAAAAATGTCTGACTCTCATATGAAAGGCTGCCAAAAGCCTCTGAAGAAAAATGCATGAGAACGGATGCTATGCTACCACAGGGCGATACAGAAGGCATACCACACTAAGTCAATAAGCATATGTAAAACAAATCAATGAATAAGCAACCAGGGATTAATAGGACGCTAACTCTGTGTGTGTGTGGTATAAGACTAAAATTGACTTTTGAAGGAGAAATCTGTAATATGTTCACTGTAATTTATCATAAAATGATGATAATATATTTTCAGAGATTAAGGAAACATGCCAAGTTAATAACAATGCTACAGTCATGGTGTTCTTTCACATTTCTATTCCTGGCTGGTGTAACCGCTTTCTTTTCAGCTGACATTAATTAAAGTTTTTTTCTGAATATTCACTGAATGAGTGAGTGTTTATGAGGCATAATAAATCATTAAAAATCTTTTGGAGGAGTTGTTGTTTATAATGGTTAAATTGAGTGATATGTTAATGGAGTCTGGCAGGCAGTAACACAGGCAGTCATTGAACTCCAACTCCAGAGTGTGTATTTTCATAGGAATGGGCTTTTGTTCTCAGAATAAATTGTCAAATTACAATGTTGGGTTTGTCTTGCACTCCTGCAGTGTTCCTGATGTATGCCTGAGGTTCCTCAAGTCTGGGTGTGAGGCAAAACGACTCGCTGCAGCCACAGACTGTATTAAATAGGGATTCAACCTAGTCAATATACAGTCTATGGCTCCAACTCGTCATTTGGACTGCAGTATTCAGTTTTGGGCATGAAATTGCTACATACTGCTCCTTTAATAGATGTGAGAGAGAAAGGAAACTTGATCACTCTTAAAAAAACAGAGACTAAGAAAAATGGAGTGATGATAGGTAAGGGCAAAGAATAAAGTAAGAAGTAAGGCTAAGAAATGATACACTAAGAGTAGGAGAGGAGTAAGAGAAAAGTAGAATATGAATTAAAAAGAAAAGGCAAAAAAAAATCTTTTAGCAAAATGGTGTGATATGTGATGAAAGAAGGCATGAGACACATGGAGGGAAAAAGAAAGAGGAGCGAGAAGAATATTTTTTTTGATTATCATTAATTTCCTGGTGTGATGGACACAGTGAGTCACTGGGTGTGTCTGTCTCCAGGAAGAGATGAGAGTGCTGTAGCTGAAATGGTTAGCATGCGGCACCATCAAAGGAACATGGCAAACTGACAAATTGGAGAGATATTCTCTAATTTTCCCCTTCTGTTCTTTCCTCAGATTTTACTCATTTGGATTTTCCTCCAGGAATTAAATAGCGGGCTTCAATTTGTGCCCCATTTGATGCAGGAACTGACTTCTTGCCTCAGTCACATTAAGCTGTTTTATGATGAAATGCCTGTATCTAACTATGCTATAAAACCAACTCTGAAAATCTGGATCGTTAAGTGTTTAGGCAGTGAGTGCGTGCAGACTAAACTACATAAAATATTTAACAGTTTGTTGTGTCAGCACATGCATTGTTACTTAAGTTGCTCTGTTACTGAATGTGGCTACACATAGTAATGTTAGTTGGTTGACTGGGACTAATATCTTGACAACTTCTGTCTAGACTGTCATGACAGTTACTGTGAATATGGTCCCCAGAGAATGATTTAGGTTGATTTTAATGACCTCTTCTTTGTCCTTTTGTGTAGCTCTGCTGTCAGGTAAAACTCAAATGTGGATATTCATGGTGCATAGCAGAGGGATCCAAATATTTCTGGTGATCCTACCACCTTTCTTTTAGCATTAACATCGAGCTAAAGTGTCAAATTGTTCATAACAGATGCCAAAATATGAAGTTCACTGAGCATGCACCAGAGGATTAATCAGTTTCATTTTAGACACTTCATGAGTTTTTACCTGGTGCTAATAGCCTTGCATAGCCACAGTCTCCACAGCACTGTGTCAGCACTGGAGAAAGCTCTTTTTCCACACATTTCATTCTGCTATAGGGGAAAAACAATCATGATCATTTTGTGTGGCGCAAAGTAGGCCTGTGTGGTATACCGGTTCATACCTTTATTTTTATTATGATATTAATTATTCATACACCGCCATTCCGGTGAATAGCCCAAACAAGGTCCGGAACGTGCGCGGTGGGAAAGTGCTTCAGTGGGGACCCATTTCATTGCTGCACACCAACACAACAGGTGTGCCTGCATGAGCGTGTGCACTAGGGATGTTCCTGGTGACTAATTTCCCTGTTGATTAAATGCAAATTTTAATTTAGACTTGTCTAACACTAAGAAAACACTCAGAAAGCAGTTAAAATTTAGCAGGATTTTTTTAATTTATAATGCTAAACACTGTCCAAAAATACAGTGTATTAAGAGCCATCTGAAGCTGTTAATCACAGTCTACAATCGCCAAATCGTACTTTTAATGTTGCTGAAATGCACACTACTTTGCACTGTGTAATACAAGCCTTACACATTGATGTACAAAAAATGACAACAACTTACTAAATGCTTCACCTTTCCAGACCAAAGAGGGTCACAGTGTCTGCAGGTAAAGGACCCAGAGCTAACATTAGTTGACAGCCTGACACACAGTGTGGCTAACATTAGCAGCAGCGGCAGCTCCGCTTGCAGGTTTATGTCTGTGTATGTGCTCAATGTGGTCACATCTTTCTCCAGTTGAGTGAATATATATCAGCTTATTCTGTCACAGTCTACATTCATCTGTCTGACTGCTGATATAAACATCCGGAGTTGCCATTGGTTCATATGCGCTGGGTGAGAGGAGCTGCCGTCTGACAGAGCCACAACCCGACTAGTGGCGTGCGGCTGCATAAAATCTTAGAGGCAACAGGTAACTGGCATCATGCATGAATTAAATATTGATAAATATTTCAAATATTTTATTTTTAAATATTTTAAAATACTAGTATTTCTGGTGCCGACTAGCATGGGTGAGGATGTTTAATCGTATAGTCGTCCCTGCCATGTGATGGCAACCATACTTTGAAGGGGTCATGCTTTTACCTGTCTGGACATGAAAAAAACAGTAAAATGGGCTATTTAAAGCCAATCAACTTCAGTAATTCTTTCTCACTAGAAGAAAATGTGGGTAAGAACACTGTTCTGAACACTGATTTTTAAAAAAAAACGTGATATGAAAATTTTGTCATACCGCCCAGCCCTAGCACAAAGCCTAGGAAACAGTGATGACGCCTCTGAAAAATACCGTCAGGGACCTGTTTTGGTGGAACATTGTACATGGGGAGGCAAAGGCTGTCAAAATTTTGGCTAAATCCCTGCCAAAGACAAGGTAAAAGCTGCTGGCTTACTTTCAAAACATTAGCACCCAGGATAGGGTTAAGGAGCTTTCACACCACCAGAGTGTTCCCACAAAAAGCAAAGTGCCTGAAAAAGCAGCTGCTACAGCTGTGCTTTAACACTACGATGACAGGCAGGTGCTTTGGTTGACGTCAAGCATTAGTAGAACAACCCACCCAAAAGTCCAACATCTATACTAGCTCTATATATGAACATGTAAACAACAGACATGTTGTTCCCCTCTACAAAAAAGTTGGGGGATAAAAATGGCTCTGTCATTAGTGTATGGCCGCTTGAGATGATCGATCTAGTTTTCGATGGGGTCCAACACAAAACATTCAATACAGTAGACACAGTCACATACAACATACAGACAAAAGACTCTCATTTACCAACCAACCCATACATCATTCCCATAAAACCACAAAACACACAAACACAAGAACACGCAAAAATAAGTAGGAAGTAGATATCACAGAAAATACTGTGCAAGAGTAATGATAATAATAATAATGATGGTAATAATAGTTATGATAGGAAGACATTACCATTAAAAGCAGCAGCATGATGTTTTCAACAAGAGAAATAATGAATTCTTAAAGAGGTGTAATGAGTTAATTGTTCCAGTCAGAGGGAGCTTTGTATTTAAAGGATCGTCTGCCAATTTCTTTATTAGTTTTGGGAACAAAGAGGAATGAGGGAATGTATAACATTAAATATTGTATATTATATAGAATATGTAATACTGCTTATCATCCTTACTGCCACACTTGAGACTGCTCCCCCTCTGCCGCCTTCCCCACATTGAAATGACAGGCGAAGGAGTTACCACACAGTGGTGTGAAAAGGCCCTTCGGGTAACTTGTCATTTTCAGTAGTATGCTAGCTTGGAGGTTGTTGTTATTGTCCCATTTCCCATGTTGTTTACCGCCTGAAACAGTTGGCCAGTGGCAGACATCCGGTTAGTCAAACTAGGTGCTACAGTCCAATAAAGTTTTCAACTTTAGATGCAAGACATTGTAAAAAAAACATAATGATAACATATTCGAATTCTAATCTGTTTTGGGTGATTGTGGTCGTCAGAGCATGAATCCAGTTCTCGGGCTTTCTTTGTGTTCTGATTTCTGTGACTTCCTGAAAAAATGAACCTCAACTGACTGGTGTTTTTTGCTGCTATCAGGCATCTATTTCCACAAGAATTATTAAATACTAGATGGCAGATTGCAACATTTACTTGGCATATCAAGACCTCCCTAGAGGTCGAACCTTTTCGACATTAGTGACTGCAAGACCTTTCCTCTTGTGAAACCCTACGTATTTGTTAACTTTGCAAGTAAGAAACCTCATAATCTATGAGGCAAAAAAAGAGAAATATATTCATGATTTAAAGGAGATATTTTTTTTTTTTTTTTTTGACACCATGACCTTTCCTTTCACACTACCCTCTGGAAAAACTATACATTGTTCATCAGATCAGCAAATCAAATACTTAATAATAGCATGGTGTAAAGAGCAGTGCATACTCTAGAGACAGCTGTGGGGCTTGAGACTTGTTTGTTTTATGTGTGCATGAGTGTGTTCAGTTATTTCTACACCATTGTCTATACAGTACATATGCACGATCGAGTGCAGAGGAACAGTGTCGTGTTTTTCGCTGCGATTTTGCTCTGAAAAATCTAACCTTTCACTTTTCCTCAGCCTCAAATGGCAGCACACAGCACACAAGCCAGTATAACAACCTCTTAGAGCATGCGTGTCTGTTTGCACATACTGAGACAATTCTTCACGCAGCTCTCTGAAAATCCATGTGGACACATTTCATTGTGATGCGCAAAACCTCACAAAGGAGGTGTCATCAGGCTACAGCTATGAACCATGCGAGGAATCGAGCATACAGGAGTGTAGCTACCACACTCCCTGTTGGGCTCAACGCGAGGGATCCTAAGCGGATTTACAGTACGATATCAGCACTAAGCAGAGCGTTCATTACAGGTATCAGGACCTGGAGTTGATAGTAGAGTTAAGAAAAGAAATGCTGACATGCTACCAGAGAAAGGATGTAATGTGAAGGTGAGATTATACCACTGAACATTATCATGCTAAATGCAGGCAGCGGAGGATAGAGAAAGCAAAGGGAGGAGAGACATTGAGCATCTGTAAAAAATGTGTTAAAGCAGTGGCTCTCAACTTTTTGACTCACGAGCCCCCAGAATTATCAGGTTGGGTTCGGAACCCCCAACCATTGCTGCCCGAGGCTGATTCTCACAAATACAAGCAATAATATCTATTCTAAGGAAAATTACATCACTGTTGCAAGCGATGTAATGTGAAAACCATTCTTCAGTCTAATGTACCGCCCTTAATTTCCATTATGCTTGCTGAGCAGTTTGTCAAGTTTTCTATTTTATGTGGCAAAATGTAAATGTTACTTTTTGTTAGAGTTGGCATCTGTTGAGATCATAGTTGTTTATGTTGGTAATCATAATTTTTGTGCTGGTTTATAGCTTTAAGCATTAGTGAGGTGGCTGTTAGATTTCTTGAGAGTGGCATATTTTGATTGCTTACTCCTAATGTTATTCCTAATGCTGGCCACAAAATATATTTTTGATTTTACAGTGTCTATTTGCACCCTGGTATGAATAGACACACAGCAGCTATTCTGCTACTTACACCCGACCCCCTTATGTCAGCTATAAACAGCGACAAATTCACTGTTGGTAAGGGGTTGCAGTGGATGAATGTTTTAACTATAAGGCTTTCCTTACGGTGAGATCAGAGTTTGAGAACAATTGTATATTATCTCTGGCATGTGGGTGTAAATAGCCACTGTGGCTGCGTGCAAATGGCACTGTTGGCTAGAGAGACCTGTGTGATTGTCTAGCCAATGTGGCTATATGCATGTTGGTGCAAATAGCCATATTGGCTATTCCAACCCTGATGCAAATGGTATTTGCCTTTATTTTATTCTCTACAATCATCTGGCAACTCCCAGCAATTATCTTACAACTCCCCTGGGTGTCCTAACCCCCAGGTTGAGAGCCACTGTGTTAAAGCACGTCTTACAAAACTGTTGTGATGACAAACAGTGTAGAAGAGGAATATGTGTGTATTAGGTATTGACACAAGTCCTAATGTTAACATGAGAATTACCAGAGCATGACATTGGCTGTTTTGTGCCAGCAACGATAGCAAAATTGTTATTTAAAAATAACTAAGTAATGTTGAATGTATTATGAAGCATTTCTGTAGCCAAGCACAAAGTGGACAATCAAAGCAGACACACACATGGCAGACATCCTTTCCTCTACTCAGCTCTTTGCATAAAAGCCCAGGGAGAAGCATCAGATAGCAGGGAGCACTCGTCATGCACAATCGGCCATGAGTCTCTCTCTTGACGAGGCCATCAGCCTTGCAGCGCTTTCCAGAACAATCTCGCGCCAGACTAGCCTTTAGCTTCAGTGCCTGGCAGCACCAGCTGCTACGCTCTGCCAGTCGTGCTTGCACAGGGAGCAAATGCTCCATTGCGGAAGAAGATAAGTAAATGTTACTTATTCCGTGTACAAAGGCAGTATTGTACTATGTACCTTGACACAGGCAGATAACCGGGGCTTGAAGCAGACGGCTCTCTGAGGGCAGAGGTAGAATGATGCATCTAATAGTTCAGCATGTGAGTCATCATGAGGGTGGATGTGCTGAAGTGGAGAAGAACAAAGACTGAAAAGACTATGTAGAGTAAGTGTTAGGTCTAATTTTGGTCACTGTATTTTGGATTGGTGAACAGACTTACATGTCATGTACAAAAGGGGTTCCCAAATGTTTTCATGTCAATGATCCCCACAGTAGATGCATATCAGACCAATTTGTGAGGACTTTGTCTTAAGGAGTATTTTTTGTAGGTTTGAAGATAATGAAGTCTTTATAGCCAGTCAATTATCAAACTAGAAGAAACCAGCCAATCCTGTTCTTTCTCTTGTTGTTCCAAAATTCCAATATCAATATATCAGCCAATTTTCTTTATACAGAACATAATATACCTTATCTAGAATATGTGCATGAACACACATTTTTGCAATGATCCCTCAGAAGTGGTTAACACTTGTGACAAAGATATTGAACAGAGGCAGTTTACAGTTTAACAATAAAGTTTATTGTCCAAAATGATACCAGGGCACTGAAACTTTCACCAGTACTTTTAATAATTCTAAAAAACTATACATAAAAACCATAAATAGAGCAAGGTGTACATATATAATAAATATTAATTGAGATCTGCTATTTTATTTTGTTGAAAACAAGTTTTCATACACACATATATATACATATATATTCCTGTACTGATATAGAGCTATGTTGCTATAATAGACCAATATCAGACCAAAAATATTGGTTGACCAATAATTTGCTCGGGCGCTACTGGGGATGCCCTTCAGCACACTCAAGGGTCCCTGTATGTCTTTGGACCCCAGTTTAAAAACTACTGTGCTAAAATATTCGAAACATAATACAGTATTGCTCTGCTTTATTTGAGATTAGGTGTAATTTATATACAGTTGAATACACCGTGGCTGGTCCATTCTTCTGTATGCAACATGGACAAGCTGTGGTCATCTACACCTTCAGCATATATAGATAGAGGGTACATGTGACAGTGTGTGAAAAAAGATTAAGTTAAAGAGGGGAGACAGAGAGATAACTACATGGAAAGTGAACACTGCTCCTGGGAAAGCTCCCTTTCTCTCTCAGAGGAGAGGGAGGCCGTCTGAAGAGGTTATTTATTTTTCATCTGGAGATGGAAACTGAAGAGCGGTGGGGAGAGCCCCAGTGGAATTACTGACTGGAGATGGGGCTCCTGGGGCTACTGTCTCTCTCTTCTCCCTCTTTCTCCCACTCCCGCTCACTTTCCATCTCCCACCTTTCTGATCTTCACCAGAGAGCTGCCACTGTCTCTCTGGGAGAAAGGGGAAGAGGAGAAGAAAAAGAGGAGCTGCTCATTTTCAATGCCATCTTTGCCTGCCTCACAGTCAAACTCGATTCATCCCACACTCCTGTGGTCTGCAGAGCTCTGCTTGGCTTTGCTCAGCTGTAACTGCATCGAGCAAAGCTGAGCTGAGTTGCTCTTCAGGCTCCTCCCAGGCTTGTCTGTTTCTACGTGGGAAGCATAGCTTCTTATCCCAGCCCTCCTCATTAACAGCATTCCCATCACACTCCAGAGTCATTAAAAGAGCCACTTGTCCTCCCCCATCCCCTCTGGTGTTTTCCTTTCATCATTCCATTTCTCTGTTCAGATGAACTGGCGGTGTGAATGTCTTGGCTGACACCTTTACTCCACCAGGACCAGAGTGAATTATTGGGAGGCAGAGAAGTGGGGCTACATAAGCTTTGTAAGGCTGCCTCTCCATGGCCTCTTCCAGGCATTCTTGTGTTGTCATGGGAGCCCATGAAAGACTGCTTTCCTGCTCCCTATTTCTCTTAATGAACAAAGGTGTCAAATGCATCCTTACATTCAGGCCATTTGGGAGGTTCCCCATAGCTGCAAAAAGTCAAGATACTAAAAATAAGAGTGCTGCGGAAAGTATGCAAGGGAGCTCATACTTTCAGAGTGATGTGAGGCAATCCCTTCCCCTTTCTAGCATCTAGGGAGGGATCCAGGCCCTGTGTCAGTGCAGGTTTTCAGCAAGCACATAATTAAGATGACATTGTTGCTACAGTGGAGTAAAGTGCTCCTCAGCAGCAAAGCTCCTCTATAAGAATTCTCACCTGGTAGGAGCGTATTACCCCAGGAGTTTGCTATTTCCACATGACTTTCCTTCAGATTATGGCTACCATACCACGACACAAACCTTCTCAGCTATCTTAATAGAAGACCTGCTGCAAAAGCAGTGTCTTGTTTGTACAGGGACACACTCTTCATTATTCCTCAAATAGAAACAAGGCCCAGCCTGGGCTAATCTCCCTCGCAACAGTAACACGAAAATGGACTCCGCTTTCGCTTCCTCTCAAAGCCATGAGCTAACAATGGATGTAGAAGAAATCAAATTTGCACCCCTCCCCACGTGATAACCTCCTTATTTTGCCTGTCCCTTCTTCGCCTCTCTCCATCTCCATCTCCTCTATCTTCCCCTGCACTCCATCCCCCGCCTAGTTAACTTCATTGGTTGGAGAGAGCAAGAATGCTGAGGATGCAGGACTAAGGAGAAACCAGCATCAATTAGACTCTAAAGTGCACTTTATTTTTTGTCCCCCCCATGCCAAATTAAATTACTCTATAAATTAAAAAAAGTGCAATGGAAAAGCAATGAACTTTAATTATTGAAGCAGAACCACAGCATGGGTCATCGCTCACTGCACTCCGGTTCACTGCGTGCTCTCACACTCCACATGTGCTGGCCAGGGGCTACTGTTTTCATCTGCTCGGAGACGTAAATCTCAAAAAGCCAGTCGCACTTTCAATGATCGAGCCTCCCCTTCGAATGATAACACTTGTATCCAGTATTCATACAGAAGAGTGTGTATGGATCGCCATATTCGTCTATATTGCTGCAAATAGCCTAATATCTATTCTCAACATGCATGGGAGAAGTCAAAGTCACATCAGATTTTATTTATATAGCCCAATATCACAAATCACAGTTTGCCTTGTGGGGCTTAAACAGGCTTAAAGGTGCAAAGTACAACATTCATAGTGGACTTAAGGCATCCTAAGCAGAGAATTACATCACACTCCCTGTTACATTTTGGGATTCAAGTTTCTCCGTTTATCTTGGATAGTAATGCGTACATGTTTGTGCGTGTGCATGTTCACACCTGTGCATGTTTTCAACATGGTGTCCTGGCGAGTAATTTGCTTGTATTACAGCTGACAGCTAACAGCTGACAGTGCACTAAAGAATGTTTCTGTCATTTCTGAATTTTGAATCATCTTTTTATCAGCACTGCCTTGTTTGACAGTTTGATCTGAGTTTCAGGAGTCTCTGGAGACCAGAGCCAAAATTCCAGCCAGCCTGTTACAAAATTTATTGCACTGCAGCTAAACATTGCACTAAAATATGTTTCTGAAAATATTTTGTGCAAAAGATAGGCAATGCAGTAACATAATCATGAGCCATCTTTAATGAACACCGCCTAGTTTGACAGTTTGATCTGGAAAGCAGAGCCAAGATGGTGGCCACCTGGTTCCAATTTTTATTGCCTTAGAGCTAAACGTTACACAACTATGTTTCAACACTTTTAGGTAAGCAAAATGTAGTAACAGAATCTTGATTCATATTTGATCAACACTGCCTAGTTTGACACTTTGATCCTAGTTCTCCATTGGAGACGTCCCTGGGAGTTTCTGCTAGAAACCAGAGCAAAAATGCTGGACGCCTGGCAGTGGTGGACAGTAAAGAAGTACATTTACTTGAGTACAGTATTTAAGTACATTTTTTTAAGTATCTGTAATTTACTTGAGTATTTGTTTTTTTTGTAAACTTATGACCTTCACTCCAAAAGTCAAATATTGTACTTTTGACTCCACTACATTTCTAGGAAGGTTGTCGTTACTTGTTACTTTTAGTCTAAACACAGCTTTGAAGTCAGCTGTTGCCGTTATTTTTTTTTCTAAAATGCAATTGGCCACACGCTGTGTTCCTCACAGAAAGAGACCAATCACAGTACCCACTCTCAACTGGAACTATTATAAAAGCAGAAATATGCTATCCATGCACTCAACAAGTGAAAGCTCTGTAATGGCAACAGCAGGAGAAAGACAAAATTACATCTCAAGATGCTATTATAATTAGAAAAAGAGAAATAAATCTAGGTAGGCCTTTAATGTTGGATTGTTTTTATCAGGGTGAAAAATACCACATAATTCATGTATATACTGCCTCTGAAGCCAGAAAGAAATCTCAGTTATTTAACAGACTTGGAGAACAACTTACAGTTGGCTTCAATCGAATTTTATGCAGTGATTTTAATACAGTTACATCAGAAAATGACAACAGTCGTCCGTTTTGTTTTTGATTGCACTTCGATGCTGAAGTTTTTTATAGGTGTTTCTATAGTCTTTGTGTAGCAGAGTGGTTCTACCAGCAAGTCAGTGCATCATTAGATGGTTTCAGAGAGTTGCAAAGCTCTGTAAATGCATTGTGAAAACAATACAGCAATGTACTGATATTAGAAAATGTACTTTATAATTTGTACTTTTGAATACTTAAGTATTTTTAAAAGCAAGTACTCTAGTACTTTAATTTGAGTAAAAGTTTGACTGAGCAACTTTCACTTGTAGTTGAGTAATATTTGACCAGGAGTATCTGTACTTTGTAGATACTCAGTAGACTAAAATTTTATTTTAGGCAAGAAATAGACAATGTAGTACTATTATCCTGATCCATATTATATCTGCACTGCCTGGTTTGACAGTGTGATCTGAGTTTTGGGATCAGTGTGTTCCCAACTTTACTGAATAAACAATGCATGCATTTGTTTTGGTCTGAGATGCTGATGGTCTTATAGAAGTGGAAGTAAATGCTGTACACAGCACCTTTAAAAAGGAGTTCGCCAAGAAATCATACCTATTTCATGAAGTGATATTCTGACATGTTGAAAGAAATTTCAGTAATTATTTGACAATGTATGAACATAAAAAAAAGCTTGTCAAGCTGTATTGTTGCTTTTCTCATCCTCCTCTTATGTTCTTTTTCTCACTCAGTTAGCATACACACTGTATGTAACAGAAGAGATCAAACCGCTTTGATAATTCAGCTGAGAACACTAGAGACACAGTGGGAAACAAATTAAACATGATAACCAAGACTGTGCTTCCCCCCATGTGGATCGGATAGATGGGGTAACGCGTGTCTGAGTGGGAGCGAGACAGCGAGAGGGGGGAGAAAGCGTGAGACAGCAGCTGTGATTCCCCTCTATTTCTTTTCTGGGAGGACTGCCAGGTCAGATGGCATGGCACGACGTGACCTGAGTAAAATGTTACTGCCATTTGCCACTGTTTTATCTTTCTATTTTAAGTGTGCAGTGTAAATTCTGACCTGTACTGAGAAATGTGTGGAGGGTCTGAATTGAATGCTAACAGCAACCTTTCATTTAAATCCACTCGTCTTTCCTGCTACAGTTAAGTGTCAATAGATAGCTGAGAAAACCTGAGGAAATAAAATGGCTGAGGGCATCTCATGGGTGAAAAAGACTCTGTTATTTCACAGGTCACAATGACAAAAAAGAAACATAAAGGTTAGTACTTTTTTATGCTTTCATTTACAAGGCATATTTTGTGTAACAACACAGTTCCACTAAACAACAGATCTCCACAGATTATCACGTAAATCTACATTTATTTCAGCTGCATTTACTTTGTTGTGTGTGATATCACAAGATTATCAAGGTGCACGCAATGATGTAGGATTTTAATCTACATATTCTATGATTAAAGTTATTTGGCCTCATCAATATGGAGAACTTGAGGATATCAAGGACATCGAGCAAAATAAGAGCAAAAGAATTAAAGAGGCAGTGAGATGAGAGGATAAAGTAGGTCATCAGTCTAGTGTTACAGGTCAACAGATAAGCACGCTGAAATATCCTTGTTTACATGCTGTGTTCACATGTGGATATTGAAGATTTTTATTTTATAATTGAGATGAAAGACCAAACCTTTGTTTTGAATTACTCATCTAGGCCGCTAATGGGGATGGACAACAATACCTTATAATGCTAAATGAGGCCAGGAAAATTAAATTATTGATTGAACACTTCTGACACTGTCTTGACAAAAAGAGAACATTTTGTCTGACATTGCCGGGTGTTAGGAAGGACTGATCATTTTTTCTGTGGTTCAGTAAGCATTGTTTCTATTGGGTTCCTGTTTACAATGGAATAAACTCAATAGAACGACTATGGCTAAATGGTAAAATGTAATTTTTAAAGACACATTTGAAGGACATTAGGACAAAGTCTCACAGACAACATTGTGTGTCATTACACAAACATACTTTTCAAAACAAGAATTTTCTTTTTTTTTTCCTCTGTCTTTTGATCAAAACTATTTATAATTTAGTGCTACTGTGGCCACCTTGTCATTCTGTTTGATAAATGCTACTGCTCCAAATTCAGAATACCAAAACGTTGCTGTGTGATTGTTGAACACCCACTTGTCCTCCCTTGATACCTGAATGACACTATTTTCTTGAAACAGCTTGAAATACATCCTGTTAATGCATTCAGTGCCAAAGCAGGAGGTAGTGTGGTGTGTTTATAACGTAACAATATAAATGTTGGGGGTGGTAGTTGGCTATACAAAGCATTTGACATCAGCATTGCAGACCAGGTTCCATCTTTTACGGAAAGTCAACAATCGTTTCCTTAAACCACCTAGACCTTGGGTGTATTTAAATGAAATTCATTTCATTGTTTATGAATTCACCTTAAATAGTCTCAATTTTAAGGACCAGTGTGGAGGATTTAGTAACAATTAGAGGTGAACTTGCAGAATGAAAACACCCCACCTCACCTTCCCCTTCCAGCTGTGCAGGAGAAAATGTGTGTATTGTGAAACAACATGGCTACTTTTATGGAAGAGAACCTGCACCCTCTGTAGATATAACAGCTCAAAAAGTAAAGAAATCACAACAATTCTTATTTACAGGTGATTATACACTTGTGAAAAATGCTTGTATTCAATTTTTGTCATATTCCCCATAGATAGATCAATTCCCCCATATCTTACACAATGGTCCTTTAAATATCTTATTTCCCCATTATCACTGTATCAAATGATGATAGTTAATCAATATCAATTATCATTTGAATTGATATTTTATAGCTTGCACCAGCTAACTTTTGACAAGTTGTGATTGACAGGTGGATGTTGATTGGTCCTAATATGGATTGTGATTGTGTAAGTAGAACTGAAAGCCATTTTTGGTCCCAAAGAACGTCTAGATGACTCAGTTTTGAACTAAGAACATACATACGCAGATGCTTACAATGACACCATCGACCAACATATAGAACCTTAGCTTATCCCAGAAACCATGTTGCCACTGAAACTCACAGTCAGTAAAGAAATGATTTCAATCAGCAGGAAATGAATCAACAATCGCTGTCCTCCCATACACGTTCTCACACACACGCACCACCTCTGATTTCCTTGTCGAAGTAGGCCTGTTATACAATTGAATTACGGTGAATCATTATTCGTTGGTGTCGTCTCCTGGTGGTTTACATAACCAGGATTTAATAATAGAACAAGTGCACGAATGCTCTCCCACATTACTACTGGTGCTCCCTGACCAAGAAACGGTACTCAGGTTTGTAGCTCTATTTTCAGAATGAGTCAGGCAGAGAGCCACAGAGAGAGAGAGAGAGAGAGAGAGAGAGAGAGAGAGAGAGAGAGAGAGAGAGAGAGAGAGAGAGAGAGAGAGAGGAGAGACGAAATGAACCAGAGAAGTACATTTCCCCTGCCACATGTCTGCCATTCACCCTGCCCAGTCACAGGCGTCTCGGCCTCTGCAGTTTCACAGAAATACAGAAATGTCTCAAGGGCATTTAATTTGGCATAAAAAAAACATAGATCAAAACGCTGGTGTACACAGCTTTGTTTCAGATTTGCTCATGAGACAGGGTGCTGTTTCCTTTTGAACTTGAACACATATCCTATTACAGATGATGCCAGAGCACTCAGTGCTACAAGCTGTACACAGCACTCAGAACTGCGTCTGCAACAAAGCATTGTCAGGGAGTGAGACTTCAGCCAGTAATGAATTCTTACATACTGCGTGTGTGAAGAGACCCAGAAGACACAACCACACACACACACACACACACACACACACACACACACACACACACACACACACACACACACACACAATCTAACTATGTGGCTGGTATAGAAATGAACAGAAAAGCATTCCAGTGCACTTTCAAATCATGGTGCAGATAGCCTCACAGTTCTATCAGTCCTGCCAGGGTTTCACAGGTTTTTTTGGGGGCTTGTTGCAGCCTGAATTGCCTGATTTTACAGCAGCTTTTCTGAAAAAAAAAAATCTGATGCATATTGCAATGATTTCAGGTGTTTTTTTGCAATTAACTTGCAGGAACAACTGAAAATTGCAAAAAAAAAAAAAAAGATGCATTTTTAGAATTTTAATGCATAAAAAATCAAAGGCAACTAGTTCTAGGGAGAAAACTACACTCTGTTCTGAGTGTTCCAAGTAACCTTAGCAAAAAGGCTCAGGATTACAAAGATTCTCACAAAATATCCTTAATTTGCAAATGTGCATCTGTAGGGTACAAAATAAGCAAAATCTTTTTGGAGCTCAAACTTGGTCAAACCAGCAGTACCCATGACAAGGTAAAGCAAATACAGCTCCAAAAACATAATAAATAATAAAAAAATTGTTTTTTTCATACATACGCAATGTTTGCATGGAGTACTGTTACGATTGGTGGGACTCACGAGAAGCTACGATAACAAATTTGAAGTAAAGTTGCGGTGGTTGGACAAAATTGCAAGGTTGTGCAGAATTCACTGGGATTGGTTGAATCTGTGTTGATTGCTGCGATTGCAACATTGCAGGTTCCTGGAGACACTACTCTATACTAAAAGACACAAATTATTTGCAATCCTTTCAAAAAGTAGAAAGTGCTGCAAAATGTAAGACGGTTGAAAATTCAAAGCTTGTGTTTTTATATGGGACTTCTAACAAATTTGGCAACCCTAAACCTTCATTCCTGACAAATTACTGGCTGACAAATTACAGAGCTTCAGCTGGAGACGAACAAAAGCCTGACTGAGGGACACGCTCAGCTGGCAGACATTTGACTTTAGCTGGAGACCCCGAGAGTGTGTGTGTGTATGCGTGTGTTTGTGTGTGAGTGAGAGAGAGAGACAGACAGAGAGAGAGAGACTCCATGTTAGCAGTCACATCACATCACAGTTTGCAACCACATTGATTAAGAAAGTCACCGTGCAGACTAATTTGGACATGGAGCAGACTAAACGATTACTGGCAACCGCTGATTTCTTGTAAGGACATCAGAGGACATTAATGGTTGTTGCACCTATACATCACTATTCTCTCATTCTTTTTTTCTTCTTTTCTAATTTTTTATTTTATCCGTGTCCTGCATGTGTGGGCACTGGTGAATAATGTATACTGTGTACACGTGTGTAATTATTTGTAGGTAGACATGCAGTCGGTCCTTGTGTGGGTGTGTGTGTGCGCGTATCTCTGTGTGTTTTTAGTATAGGGCAATTGCATGTCACTATGTTGTGTGTACTGTATATGTGTGGGGGTGTTTTATTTATCTCTCTCTATTTGAGGATGCGGTCCTTTGAGAGACTCAAAGCAAATTCTATTGTAAACCTGGAGCTACTGAGGGACTGCACGAACCAAAGCCATCCATCAGAGCTGGACATATCCCCCATATGCAAACAAATGAATTAGCGCGCTCGCCTCCCACCGGAGCGCATGCCACAGCAGAGCAAAATAGGGTGCAAGGATGTTAGGAGAGGTGAAGGAATGCCATATAATAAGATGAAGATTAGAAAACCCTCTTGTGGCGCCCATGTGAAAGGACACGCAAATATAAAGATAAATGAGGAATAAGGTCAAGAGAATGGGTTCTGTGGAAATGAGAGGAAGCCATGGCCAAGCGTTAAAACTCTCCACCTCTTTTGAAGAGTATTGTGCTGAAGACAGTGTGGCTGTAAGATCTGTGGTTATCCTTTAAAGGGTCTGTAATCACTGGAAGTGGGTGCACAAGAAGCCGACTGCACACAGCTGTGTGTCACTTTTTGCAGCACTGTAGTGCTGTCGTCCTCTAGGAATGATTAACCCAGAAGAGCTTAATATAGAAAGAGAGGAAGAAATAGATGGGAGAGAGGGATGAGAGCGAAAGAGAGAGATGAGGGCATAGAGGACATTATTGTATTCCACAGAGAGTCTACTCTTTACCTCTGCACATCAAACCATGTTCACCACCGTTTAGCAATCTGTCTGCTAATTAATCATGGACTGTAATCAGTCAGAGGCACTGAAATGCTGTGTGTGTTTGTGTGGTTGTGGGTACATCATGTGTGCTGGGAAACAGGTACACTCAGAATAAAAGAGGCAGACTGTGTGTAATGTTGCCGCTGCAATCTTCCTGTCTGTGGCTACAATGTTCATGCAATCAGGCTTTGACATTTAGGGTATGCACTTTAAAGTCTACATGAAACAGAGAGCAGGGTGCTATTTGCTTTCACATACCGTTTCCTATAAAAACTGGCAGCTAGAGAGGGACTTTGATGTGGCCAGTGGCATTGAATGAACATAACCCATGCCCCCCAAGCCATGCCTGTACAGCGCAGTGCTCCATTGACCACTGACCCTCCCTGGACTGGGAAGAGTCAGTGGCTAATGCTTTCAGCAATACTGGGACCAAACACTACCTTTGAGACAGAGATGGAGGTTTGACGACTGGGTGGGTTTGGGTTCTGACACCCCAGGGCAGTCACCTAACTTTGCTGGGTAGCTAGCAAAGCTAATGGCAGTTAGCTGTTAGCTATTTTAGCGACAAGTAAGCGATCAGGATACTCATGACAGCATCAGGAAACTCAGTTGATCATCTCCGTACTGTTTTCCCTGTCGGTTGGAGGTTGTGTTTGGTCCTGGTCTGGCCATATTCACTGGGAGTCTGCTGAGACCCATTCTGTTGCCTGCTAACGGCAGCTAAGTTAGCAGAAACTTGGACTTAAGAGTTGAAGCTGAGCACCCGAATGACATCAGAGGGAAAACGATGTGATCCAGTTTCACCCAAATCAGTTACAACAGTTACGTACAAGTTATAAGGTTGTATTTTTGTACAGTCATGTTAATCACCCAGCCCACTGTATGCTCTGTGAAGGTAAAGTCAGTTGCTACTACTTTCTACTTCTACTACTTTCCCCAAAGAAGAAAATAATAATTTTGATTTAAAAAATACAAATAATCTATTTATTTTTTTTTTTTTTTTTGTGTGTGTGTGTGTGTGTGTGTGTGTGTGGGGCATACATTGACCTAAAACGGTTAAAAAACTATTTTTCATGTTAAGTCAAGTTAAGTCATTACCCCATTCTCCAGAAAAAATAGCACATATGAATGTTCACTTTATGTTTTATTACAACACTTCTGAACTATTCAGTGTTGATGACTCACTCCTGGATTGTCTTTTGTGAGCTTGTTAATCAAAAATCTAAAATCAGAGCAATGAACAATGTTGAGTGTATTTCCTGATTCTGGCAAGGTATATAAGCTAAACGAGTGCAGTATTCATGATGCAGATAAAGGCCTCCAGAGCGATGATATCCAAGTGATTGGAGATGGATTGACTGCATTGCTTCCAGGGTGAGCAATCATGTCTGCAGCTATTCTGGCTAATTGTGACATGGTGGCAGTGGCAGCAGGGGTGGGCTGGGTTAGCATCCGACACAGAACACCAGCCAAGCTTGCTAGCTCACATACAGCCATCAGCGCTAATCTCCCGCTATGTGCTAACAATAGCGCTGATGTGCTTGCTTTCTGGAGAAGCTTTGCTCCCCCCCCCCAAGCCTGCCTTGTTTGTGCGATGCCCCAGCAGCCAGCCGTCTTTAGCTTTCCCATTACCGCGGGAACAGTGGAGCTGAAATCAGCCAGGGTATTGTCGCTCCCCTGGAATGGCTGAGTGATTGAAGGCACACAGGTTACCGGATTCAGCATCACACGAGCTGGGAAACGTGGAGGATGTGGATAAACAGTTCTCTAAACCAATTACTTTGCATAAAGCACATTGAGATTAGTGAAAGAGAAAAATGCGGAGCAGGATAGTGGAGATGGGAGAGGAAGATGCAGAGCTTTGTGTTTAACAGAGTGGACAGGATAAGAGAGTTTTGACAGAGAGAGAAAGAGAGTGAAGAAACTACTGGGACTAGACGAAATAAATTTAAAATAATGCGAGTCAGCAGAAAATGATAATACTTTTTAAACATTTACTTCCGCAGAGAAGACGGCTGAGCATATATTCCTTCTCCATCGATGCTCTCCTTTATATTTATAGCATAATATAATAGTTCCTCTTGTTCTTGCCCAGTACAACAGTCCTCTTCTGTTTGCCACTGAGCAGCTCTACTACGGAGGGAATATTGCCTTCCTAAAGTGAAACCTAAGGACCGAAGGAGGGGTAGGGTTCATTCTTTCCCGTTTTTACAGATCTTGAACAAGAATAATTTCCTTCAATAAGCTGATTAGTCTTGAGTCTAAATCACTCTGTAAACTTTGTGCATTTTTCTTAACCAATGAAAACAACCAACTAATCATTAATAATTAATAGGATACAAAACACATGTCTTTTCCTAATTTTAAAACTACCACAAGGAGTTTTTAATTGGTAACAAAATAGTCTCAATTTAATATTGATATTTAATATTGATGCCTCTATATGACCTACATAAGCAAACAAGACCAACCACGAGAAAATGGGCTATTTCTATATAGTTATTCCTAAAGCCCCGTCACCGAGTCACATTCTTTTTGAATCAGATAAAACACATTTTCACAGGCAAAGTTACAGTGACTAGTACATTAGCCTGTTAAGAACAAGCAGGAGGAGATTCTCCTTCAGATAATTTTTTCTTTTTTCAAGTTATATTTTGTGGTTATTACAGTGGAAACACTGCTGCTTTTGCCTCTAAACTCAGCAAAATATGAAAGTTCATTCTACTAGCATTACGTTTTATTCAAACAATGCTAGCAACATATTAGTTATGTGAAACATCAATTCATGAAGCACAAACAATTTAAACAAACAGAATAATAAGGAAAAAAAGGCTCTTGCTTGAAACAGCGGCTCTTGTCCTCCTGTACAAAATAATATCAACAGGGCATAGTTACTGCCGTTTCCAGACTAACAAGCCAGATGAAACCAAACCATATAAGAACCTGTCAACAGGCATTATTCTTAATGGCTACTGATTGATTAATAATTGATCATTATATGAACCTAAACCAATTTGTGCACACCAAAGTGTTATGCTTCCTGCTACTAGATAATAACTGATCACAACACTTTATAGTAAACATGGACCATCACGTTACATATTCTGTTGGTATTTTGTTGGGCTAATGTGGAGAGTATTTGAAACACATAGACTCTGCATAATGCATTATGCACAGTATCTCACTGTATAGTAATAAATAAACAAATTACAGGTACTTGTTGCTCATTTCAAAATTGAAGATTTTCAAATGCTAAATATAGCTGTCATGGCTAAATGATGGCAGAAATAATTTGCTCTCCCACTTGTTTGGCAGTTTGACGCTTTTCCAATACACATCCTCATTTTCCTCTACTGATTGGGATAATAAATGCATATGTATTAATATAATTCTACTGTATGTACACTACCCAGGATATGATGTCTCTTTCTCTCAGTCCAATACCCCTGCACCCTGTATTTACTTTGATATTTATAAGCATATGTGGTCTAACACATTTCATAAGGTCTTTAAATCCTGTAACAGCCCCTGGGTACTGAGCTTAAAACATGGCAAATTACATTGGACCTCAGCTGCACTGGAAAGGGGAGGGCTCCCCCCATAGTATGTCAAAGTGTAATCCTCCATTTTAACACACTCCCTCCAGTTTTCTTTATTTGTCCGTCTGCATTTTTCTCTTCCTGCACCTCGAGGTGATTCAAAGACATAAACTGTGGCTAACGTCTCAGATGTGGTGGCTTCTGCAAATTTCATCTCGTGTTATAAAAACGGCAACTGTCATTCGAGGTGTTGGTTCAGCGCAAAGTCCAGAAGCAGGGCCATCAGTATGCCAGACACTTCCTTGATTGAGTAGAGTGAAAGAGAGAAGGATTCCTAATCCCGCTAAGCTGAATGACAGCCAAAGACACAGCTAGAGAAAGTGGGACTGCAATGTCACACACGACAGCAGGTTAGTAGGCATCTGGCAAGTGGACATTAACTCGCTGTCCGAGTTCACGAGCAGGTCTGACACACCAAAAGCCACAGCAACCACATTCAGCACACAGGACGTTCGGCGCACACACAGCAGTCTTCTTGGCCTGGTACCCATTTTCAAGGTGAGGAAGGCATTAAACTAAATGGGTGATACATTTCACAATCAAATAAAATAGATAATGATGTGCCTGCAGCAAGTTCTATTCATGCCTCTATTCAGTGCCAAAATACAATGTGCTGACCCGGTTCCACAAAGGTGAATTGGGGTGCATCGCAGCCTCAGATATAATTAATGCATCTTCATTCTTAAATCTGTTTTTCCCGTCTTTGTTCATAATTGCCTGAGCAAAGTCAAAGTTCTTTGATTTAATTCTGTTTGATTAATTTCACGGTGCTTGGAATGGCATTTACCAGTGAAATAATATTAATATCACACATTACACTATTCTGCTCCAGAGATCATTTCAGGTTGGCCTGAATGTTACGCTCAACCCCAGGCTGTTAGGTGGCTTGCCTGGGACAAGCGATGCTATTGCTATTTAAAATCTATTTTCCCTTGTTGGTTTTTCTTATTTCACCAATGCCTGGAAATAACACAATACTGCTAGATCTCACGTGATTGCAGGCTCAGGTAGAATCTCCAACAGGACTTGTGCAGACCATGATGTATTTTATTTCAGAGTGACAGGCTGTTTACTGAACATTTACTCGCTCAAAACTAACTGACACCATGTCAGAGAATCAGCACAAATGGTTACATCAGCCTCCAGCCTCAGAGGACAGAAGAGTTGAGTGGACAAAAGGTTTATTTTTGACAACAACATGTGTGTGCATTTTAGTCCATCTGACTTCTTTCTTAACGAACGCCTGCCAGTATCGGTTCAAGCTCAGTGATGGTTAAATACCAGCTGTTGTGACTCCACTTCAAACTGGAAACTAAGTTTTCCTGTGTTTATGTTGATTTAGTGTTTACTCTGTAGCTTATCCTGTTGAATATGGCATGACTCGGTTGCTAATATGGCTGTTCCCAGAGGTTTGGGTGCTGTCGGACTACATTGTGTAATACTGGGTAACAGCTAAGAAGCCTTAGGCTGTGGTCTGTGTGTGTGTGTGTGTGTGTGTGTGTGTGTGTGTAGGTGTGTGTGTGTGTGTGTGTGTGTGTTTGGGGTGTGGGGGGGTGTCTGATCTTCGAATAATTGTTGAATGATGCCAAGTGAATATAAAATAGAAAAATGCCCATCCATAACACTAATAATGTTGTTGTTGAGAAGGAATAACACATTTTTCCCTTTTTTCAAATTCACTTAAAAAACTTGCAGTAATGAGCATCAAACCCACTCACTCAATTTAATACTCTCAGGGGTTTTACTCGCTCCTAAAACTATTAGAGTAGACTATAATTTGAATTGACATGTTGTTAACTCTATGTACATATCATATTTCAGGGATTATGGTAAAATATATTGTGATATATTGAATATGTATGTGTGTGTGTGTGCATTTATGTGTGTATACATATATATATATATATATATATATATACATATATATATACATACACACACACACACATATATATATATATATATATATATATATATATATATATATATATATATATATATATATACATGTTTCTTAACCCCCTAATGTATATCTATCATATGTATCAGTTTCATAATGGACAATATTATATTAACCGACTGTTATATAATATAAATGCTCAGTTTTACTATATTGTAGCCTATATACTCTATATAGTAATGCAACGCTCAAGATTAAAATGACAAGTAACAATACGTAGTTGAAGAGTGGAAGGGTCATAGAGTCACACTGCTGCTTGTAGTATTCTTCTAATATTACTGTAATATTTCTATGATAATTCAGCAGCTTCTGCACGACTAAAAATACACCCCACAGACCAAGGCGCCTCTGTAACAAAATATTTTAGGGAAGACGTGTGTGTTCTTGTGTGTGTGTGTCTGCTCCCCATTGGGCCATCCCCACATAAAAAATTAACAAATGACTGACTGGTTATAAGAATAAGATCCTTTTAGTTCAATGAGACTCGTTTGACTTGTTGCTCTCACTAAAGCCTCCAGCCTCGACTGACAGACAGAGTCATTTTACCTCATCGGTCTACTGCCGTCTTGATTGGTTAGTTTGTTTGTTCTATTGTGTGACTCTTGGTGTTTTAAAGGGTTAAAAAAAAAAGTAAAATTTCTCTTTCTGGAAATGGAGTCAGATGAACAGTTAGATGACAGATGAAAAGTCACTGCAAACAGAAAAAAAGAAAAGTCACTCCACTTTAAAAAATCATGCTGACGTTTCTCATTGTGGCATACAAAACAATACAGTTCTTGTTAGCATGTTCCAGCATTGCTCCATCAGTTAATTTGGATTAGGTTCCACTTTACAGAGGCCGTTATCACAATGTAGCCGATCCTTTGATGTTGGAACAAATGAGTACAAAAATGGCAGAACAGCCTTATGAAGATTTGTTCTCCTATTTCACCACAGAGAACACTAGATCTCCCCTAAGTCAGTGAATCTCTTTCCCCTCACAATGATGAAATCCTCCATTGTCACGTTAAATGAGAGCATGGAGGATCCTAGCTTTTTGGGGTGATAAAAAAGAATCCTTCCTCCTCTACACTTCCCCTGTTTGCCCAGCCATCCATTGAAGTCTATTTGCATTTCTGACATTTATGGGTGTGCTTCCTACACTTGCAGTATAATTTATATGACTTATACAGCTCATTTACAGATTGATAGCTGCCATTCTTAACTGGCTGTAATGAATGCCTCATCACTGCACAAAGTTACTGTGCTGGATCTGACTTCATGCCAGAGACTCCACAGAGCCACTTTCATTCTTCATTAAAATCTAATTTGTCTTTGAGAGACACAAGCCAGTGTTTTTTATGCATCATTTTACTTTGTACAAGGAAACACAATTTGCCATTAAGTTTCATCTTTCAAAACTCAACAAAGGAATGGAACAAAAAAAAAAAAGAAGATTTCCAATTAGGGAAGAGTCACACAATAAGTTCAGAGCAGGGTGAAGTTTGCGGTTGATTGTTCTCAATACACTGAGCGATAAGGAAATGGCGAGACAGCGGTTCCTGACTTATACGTCCCACAATCAGGATGCGACACTCATTTGTCCTTCAAAAGACCTTGTCCTGTCTTATCAGTCAACCAGTCATGTCCATTGTGATCTTGTCCAGACTACAATAGCAAGAACGTGCTTCTGTTCTGCTTCTGCACTGAAGAGGTTTAGCCGTCTTAGCCGTAAGGGACACCTCACATTCATATGACCTCTTTTAACTACAAACCTCCACATTCCAATTCAAGCATCGCAAAAAAGAAATAGCACAGCGGAATTGTGCCTTAGAGCGCAGAAATATGCAATATGATGGCCAGGACATGATAGGGGCCTTTATAGAATAAAGAAACACCTAGAGATGAAGCTAATGAATACAGAAAGAATCTGACTCTCTTTTATGCTCCGATTAGTGTTATGCAAATGCGGAGCACACCAGTTGGGGGGGGAGGAAAGAGGAAGGATTGCGTGCCAGTGACTGTAGGGGTCCCACCTGTTTCATCAGGCACAGAAGACCCTTTTAACCTGTCCACACTGCCCAAAAAGAAAACACACGTCTCCCAAAGGGGCTTTGTCATCCTCTGCAAGAAAAACAGCTCATTCTGGATTTGCGTTTGAAACGGGCAATTTAACATCCGCCACCTGGTTTCGAATCTGTTTTTTCCCTGTCTCTTTTTCAACATAATGTGACACAAAGAGCGGCGATTACCCCGCAACACTTGTCTGCAGATCAGATGCTGATTTAAATCAACATGCACCTTTTCATATCAATGGCATCAGGAAAGGGGGGAAACCCACATCACAGAAACAAGCTTGCGCTGGAACTGCTTTTCAGGAACACAAAAGGATAAATTGAAGAGGAGCCGTACACAGTGATCAACCTTTGTTTCCTACACCCGCACATACACACATACACTCACACACACACTCATAAACCTCTCCACCATGCAGTCCCAGGGAGAAAAAAGGCAATCCTCACACCTCATGAATATTACAATGAGCTGGATCTGGGTCATTAATATGACACAGTCGTTACACTGGAGCCCAATTAGCAGTCAACATAGAGCCTGGAATGTTCCCCTGTTACTAAACATAATCACTATATCACTGCGACAGACTCCAGAGCAGGAATGGATCAAACCGTACAATCACATGCAAGAAATATCAAGGACTCTTCTGCAGATCGCTCGACTAGACAGGGAGGTCACAGCCGCTTGAGAATATTCCCTCAACAACATTTAGTAATAGTACACCTGATCAACTGAATTCCATGCTGTGTAAATTCCACTACTATAAACAAAATATTATTATGTAATGCTCTGATATCTGCTTTGTTTGTGTGACTCACTCAGAGCCAGTGAGCCATCAAGCAAGAAAAAAAAACAAAAACTCCTGGTGGAATACGGCAAAATGACTGCACACGTTTCTGGAAAATTTACAAATATAGGAAGTGTACAGAAGTGAGAATAGGCACATGGTAGCTATTTGCCTGTTCACACCCGACTTCCTTAGTTAAACTAAAAAGAAAAACAAATTTATTGTAGGCAAGAGGTTGCAGGGAATGACTGGATGGAGCACGCGGCTCTCCTGTGGGAGAGTAGAGTTTGAATCTGGCCCTGAGAGACAAGAATGTAAGTCTAGTGTGAAATTAGAAGACAGTGTTAAATACTTTGTTTAGACAACAAAACTACTTGGTTATATTAAGGCAACAAAACTACTTGGTTAGGAAAAGGTCAGGTTTGTCTCTGCCATGTGGGAGTAAATATCCACATCGGCTATTTACGTGCCGGGTGCAAATTGCACTGTATGCTTGTCTCTGCTGTGCTGACTTTATACAAATGGGTGCAAATAGCCATATTGGCTATTCCACTTCAGGTGCAAATAGCATTGTTGTCTACAGACACCTGCTTGTTTCTGCAATGCTAGGCTATAAACACACGGGTGTAAATAGCAACACTGGCTATTCCACCCCGGGTGCAAATATAGTCTGCCATATAAATATCTAGTCTCCACAAAACACTAAAACACTTAAGAGTGCAAATAAGAATCTGACAAGCTTAAAGGAAGAGGTTCACATTGCCCCCACCAGATGTGATTCCTCCTCTGCGCAGTTATCCTAGTCAAGAAGTTGCTAATGGAGCAACAACAACATAATCCCTCACTGGCTTCCCAACAGAACATTGGCAAAATCAATTAACAACCATGCAGTAGTTATCACAGGGAATTAAACCCTGGTCTTGGTTATGTGGACACGTGCTTGGCCCCTGTTCCAACAGCGTTTCCAACATCTTAAAACATACAAGCCACTTCCTGTTAACAGAAGTCAGCCAGCTTGTTTCGAGAATTTTGAGTGACATTTCCTGATGCTAGTGTAGAAATCTCCCTCATCTACAAAATTCCTATTCTTATTCTCTCTATTGGAAACTATTTGCGCTTTTACCTCTCAGGCAGATTTTTAGAAAATAAGGCTTTTGTAACTCAATAAAAGAGAAAATGCCATGTTCAGACAGATATTTTTGCAATGATGGCTGTATAGTGGATTTTCAACAAAGGGATCCCAAATCCAGCCCAACGAAAGATGATAACAAGGCAAGGGAGACATGTTTGTTTGAATGCATAGTCAGCACTACAGTAGATAATCTTTGTTTACACATCACAACTGGATTTTATGTAAATGTTAATATGATGTAACAGTATCCTACTTGCTTAAATCAGTTTTGTAGCACACACGTTTGACACAATATACCTACATATGTTTACACTGAAACATATCTGCCAATGGTTAAATTATGTTAATGTATTCACTCCGAGCAAATGAAAAATGACAAGGTCTTGAATGTTGTGTGACTATTTTCTCTCCTCAGTGACAGACAGGCTGCAGCCAAATGCTGAGGAGTCTGGCACGGGCTGCAGGAGGCTAGCCATTGGGCTGCAGGCACACACACACACACACACACACACACACACACACACACACACACACACACACCCACGCACACACATTTCTCTCTCCCCATCAAGCATGATTGGCTACCACTGTACTGTCTCTCAACTACCTATAACCATTGGTTTAATGTTGTTTAATCTTATCCAAATATTACCTGCTGACATACGGATTAACATTTGTCATTGATTGAGAACTTCCAGCAGTTGATGCAAACTACACAACATTTAACCACTTTTGAAGGATAATGGCAAAAAATGTGTTTACATATATACACTATATTCTGTATATTATATTTTGTATCGAGAATATTAGCCAATATATCTTGATCTCGATCGATATAATTTATAATGGACTTTGTTGCAGCCTAATTATGAGGTGAAAATATTCTAAAGACTACGAATCCATGGCATTCAAACTTTAAAACTGAACTGTCATCAATAGGAAAATAAAGCTTTTTCTGGTTTGTTTGTTTGTTTTTTCATCTTGATTCCTGACAAGCTGCCTGTTTGGAAACAAGTGCGAGAGTTTCATTATACGAGGTGGCATCTGTTCAGGATTAATTTGTGTTGTGTATGAGGGAGATTACCCATTAACCAGGCATGCATGAGCTCTCACAATTCATCCAGGCCTTCCTTTGTGCTATTGGCGTTTCAAAGCTCAAAGTATTTTCCTCTGTCTCTCACACGTGCATTAAGGGAGCAGACTGACAGCCCCTGTCACAAGGCCTTGACCTGAGCAGTGAAACAGACTGGTGGTACCTCAGCAGACTCCATAGAGACAACTTGGATTAAATCAAGTGTAAGTCTATCCTTGTCAGATCAGAACTATCATAGTAGGGCAGCCTTGCCTACATGCAGGTGCCAGGATGAGTGACACATTAAGGTCAGAGACTAACAGGGTGAGTGGGTGAGTGGGTAGCAGGAAAAATACACAAAGATACTGACACGCAGACACATGGATACACACTCAGATGAACACATGCATCATGTACACATGCATGCACATGCGCTCATGAGTGAAAACAGATAAATAATTGTGAGCACAGACCAGAGTCTGTTTGTGAAGCGGTGCATTCTCTCGTGTTTCTGCGAGGTTTTTGGGTGAGACAAATATTTAACAGTAGGTGTGTTTCCTTGTGATTTAGCTTACTGGTGTGTCTTTATAGGTGTGAGAATGTCTGGCTTTTTTTCCCCCAGAATGATCAAAGGTGTGATATCTGTGCAGCTCGACAGTCAGAGAATGTGTGACTGCTAGCTGGGGTGTGATCACGCTGTGTAGTATTGTGGGGCTTTGACTGATGACCAGACTCCCGCTACGGAGCCGAGCTGAGCTACCATCTGATTGCCAGCCTGATTGGGTTTATGAGTTAAAAAGCAGATCTGGGAGACAGACGGCAAAGCGCAGCCCAGATGTCCAGATCCCAGACACTCATTCTGCACCCCTGGGTCTCCAGAAGGTACTGGTTTAAGAGGGCACACGCATGCGCTCTCATTTCCACACATACACACTGACTGCTGTAGCAAAAAATCTACAGAAAAATTAGTCTGAATTTGAACTTTTTGAAAACTGCACTCTTGTGTTCCTCTTGTGACTCCTTACACAACACTGGATAGCTTTTGATTACGGGATATTTGATGTACACTTGGCTCTCAAGAGGACATTATCACAACATGCATACTGTGGTAATTAAAACTGAATTCAGAGACACAATCACAGAGACCACACCCTCCATTTAAATCACCATGTTATATGAGTGTGAAGTTGATTTAATTAAATTGTGTACCCATGTGTGAATATTTCTCTTCCTCTTCATTTCTTTCTTTCCTCACAAAGCAGAATGTATTACATTTCATTTTAAAACAAGATGCATCCATGGGGAAGTTTTAAAGTATCTGCTGTACTAAATCATAAAATGACCATGATAAGTCATCAGAGATTAAGGAAACATGCTAAGTTAACAACAACAACAATGCTATAGCCAGCATGTTTGGAATTTCCATTAAAGCCCAGAATAACTGGTTTTGTTTGCCCATTTCATATTTATAATGGTTGAAATTAATGTTGATTGTTTGCTGAATGAGTTAGTGACTGTTAATGAGTCATAAGAAATCATTAATAATCTTTTAGAAGGAATAGATAAGTTATACTGACATATATTTGACAGTTAAAAACAGCTGATCAGATTGTCATCATCAAAATATAATGTTGCAGCCTGCAGGCAACCTGCTTGAGCTTCAAGCCTCACGAGAAAGGGGCAGGCGGAAACAACTCAATTCAACCATAGATAGTTTATTAAATAAGGACTCGACCTACAACTGTCATACCATTTACGGCTCCAATTCACTGTCTGGACTGCAGCACTCATTTTTGAAAGCTGGGGTCTTACATATTTCTCACCTCTTGTTCAGGAGTCACAGCGTGATGAGACTAATCTATTTTGGTGGTGTTGTGCAGCCTACCTCAGGGTCAGACCCTGATGAAGCCTACTGAAATGCATTGGCATTTAATATCGCAGCTTTGCGAGGTTTTCTGAAGGGCAGCTGAATTTTTCATTTAATTTTTTTTACCATCAATTTGATTCATGCCCATCGCAGCAGCTGCAAGGTTGCGACTGACTTTTCACCCTTCAGCACGAAATACTTCCAGGCCTCCTGTATTCTGATGATTCCACCTGAGGAAACTATACTGAAAATTAAGCGGATCCAAGTGAAAATGCTCTTTCTGCTTCGGTGGAGAGCCAAGCACAAAATCTTTTGCAGCTACCCCTCCAGATAAAGCTTACAATTTGTTATGGACAAAACAGTGTATGAAAGAAAGGCTTCCTTTCCACTGGGAGAAGCCCATCAGCTCTAAGAGGTCAAGTATCCATTACAGCTACAGGGCATTTTCTTTTCATCTCAAAAAAAAAAAAAAACACTACAAGTTAAAAGGTAAGCAGTACATCCTTCTGCGTGTACATGCACATGTTTGTGTCTACTACTACACTGCTTGTATTTGTCTTCAATAACTCCCCTCAGACCGAAAAAGTGCCTTAAGTGTTTGACAGAATGCAGCCTGAATGTGAAGAAAATTCACAATCATGAACATAGATAACAGCTTTATTTAAGGCCTGTGCATTGTAAAATCGCCTTCAGCATTAAATCCAGATTCTGTCACTGAAGGCTGGTGTCCATTGACAATCTCTATTTTAGCTAGCAGCTCATAAGCTGCCTGGGGATGTGCTAGTCAAGGCTCTGTTGCTATGCGACCACTAAAAACCTGTTTGAAGGGCATCTCTCCAGTTCAAATGTTTTTAACTTTGAGTGTTTGGAGCACAGAACACCGAGCACGCTCAGCTCACTCTAAATTCCACTGTCAACAACAAAAGATTGAGAAGACGGTGCTTGAGAGGAAGGTCTCCCTTCCTACCCTTCCTTCAATTTTCTTTCATATTGTCCTTTGCTTTTTTTTTTTCTAAGAAGGACTTAAATATCTTCCATACCTCCATGAGGCATAGCATGGAAAGAAAAATAAAGGGAGGCGGTAAGAGATAGCCCACCACCCTTTCCCAGCGCATTTAACCTTTTAATTTAGCAGCAGGAATTAATGTGGTGGCCTGGGTCAGTATCTCTTTAAACAGACGCTGCCCAGGTGCCCTGAAGGCAGGAAGAATGACAGCGGTGCATATGTATGTATTTCTGTTAATGTGTGTATGTGTGTCCGTGTGTGTGAGAGAGCATTTGCGCAGTACTCATGCAAGCTGTTATTAACGGAGCTGTCACATCGGCCCTTCCTCGGGTGCTGTCACTCTCATTTTAGCAACATGTGACATTACAGTGAGGTCAAGAAAAGAGAGACTGGCAGCGGAGGGGAAGGTGAGGATTACTAAGTTGAAAAGACACCATCATCACGACTGGCAAGGTGGGTGATGTAAGGCAAGTGGTGAGTAATGATGCGGCCCGAATTCAGGTCAGCGCTCTTAGCTGAATTTTACGAAGGAAGCGGGGAAACATGGAGATAGTGATGGAGTTGGAAGAGTTCCTGTTTAGCCCTGAGTCACAACAGCAAAAAATATTTCAAGCTGTTGTTGTTTCAAAATAGGAAAAACACAAGCAAACACCTCACAATGTTGCCACACTGAAAGCACTTATCTGTATTCCCTTTAATCCACTCCTGTTCCCACGATAAGAGTGCGAGCAGAGAGAGTCTGGAGGGAAAAAAAAAAGAAAGGAGCAATGCTCCCTGGCCTCTGGAATGACAGAATGGCACTTTTATGATGTCTCTCAGATTATTCCCCGAGATGGATGGGCTGAGTTGGAACACCAATTGATTAATCCATCGACTGACGGAATGTGCTGCAGCCATCCCCCTGCTCAGCTGTTCTTTCTCTGGACAGAACATTCAGCCAGACATGCTGGAGAGGATGACTAATGAGTGGGGCTGCTGCAGACACCGTTCATGTCTGTCTGTGTATGTGTGCTGTGACCAAGATGCTTGCTGGTGTCTGCTTGATACACCAGATAATATTACAGTATGAAAGCATGAGTAACATACAGGCTCAGGTTTCACATGATCATCCAACGTGGTGGATCAACTGAATAAAATTCAATTTTTTTTTGTTTTTCTTAATAAAGACTACACTCTTAGAAATAAGGGTTCCAAAAGGTTTATTTCTGATGGACTGAGGTTCTACCCAGAACCATTTGCTTCTGAAGAACCTGTCTTTGAAGAAAGGGTTCATCAAGCATTCCATTAAGAACCATTTTTACCCAAACACCCCTTTTTTGGAAGACAGAAATCTTTAAGGATTGTTGAAATACTTAAAGAACTCTTTCACTGAGGGTTCTTTGTACCATAATATAAAAGGGTTCTCAGTAGAACACACAGGTTGTGGAATATATAAAGGTTTTTGGTAGAACCCCCTGAATGGGTTCTTTTTAGCACTCTTAGAAATAGAAGAGCTAACTAGAATCATAAAGGAACCCTTTTTTCAAAAAATGTCTCTTCAGAAGCAAATGGTTCTGGGTAGAACAGCTCTTCAAGAACTCTTTTGAAACCCTTATTTATAAGAGTGTAGGACTCCAAGAGAGTGTTCTGGGTGAGTGGTTCTTCCAGGAACCATAAAAAAACCCTTTAGTTTATAGTTTAATTAGCACTTTTATTTCTCAGAGTGTATGTGAAGATGCTATAGTGACAGAAACAAAGCAGTAGAAAAAAAAAAAAAAATCCTGCCAGCCACTTTGACCACAACTCTGTCCAAAACACTGCCTGCATCATTTACCAACAGCACGGTTTAAATGAAACTAAGATGGTTTTTATCACCTGCACAATAGCTGCCTGTGATGCAGTCTTACAACACTGTCACTGACCACGTTGGAGCTTACTCACTGCTGGCTTATGACAGCATCTTCCAAACATCAATTTGTTTTAAGGTGACTATCCTCCTGCCTATCTCTGCAACTATGCATGATTAATTAATCACCACAAGGCTGACCTCGTGCATAAAAGCAGCAATCATCAGCCTTGATGCACTTCAGCTTCCATCACTGCTGTTTTTTGCCCTGAGCTCAAAATCCTCACATTTTTATATTTTCTTATTCACAGATAGATGAAAAGGACTAAACTGTGATAATAATGTGGATGTTCAGAAGGTGAGTGCTTTGTTTGGTTGGCCAAATATACATTCAAAAATATAAATGTGACACATTTGTTTTTGCTCCCTCGCTACGTGGCCTCTGATTGGCTCGTACTTGTTGCCTTCATTGGTTGGTCTGATTAGGTTTAGGCATGAGGACTGACTGGTTCGGGTTAGGCCAAGAATACTGGGGCCGATCAGAGGCAGAGAGTCTTAACACTTCAACTCATGAAAAATAGTAGCAATAAAGTGCTGCATTTATATTTTTGTTGAGTGTATATGAACCTTGACAGTTAACTAGATTTGAAACATTTGCTACAGTGCTTAAACCTGATGTCACTGCAAATATTCATGGGATTTAAATTATCCCTATAAGAGCACATTCATGTGAACATTAACTGTCGCTACTTTTACTAGAAATATGCGCTGCAGGCTGTTTTGGGAGATTAAATGCAACAAACTCAATATGTGAATGTGGATTCATGAACTTGTACTTAACATTATTAATGCCAATATATATTGCTTTGAGTTCTGACTTTGGTATTAGTAGTCAATAATGTGGATAAGGCCTGGTTGATATTTTTAGTGCAAATACTTGATGATCTTATATAATATGATGTATTTCTGTAAATTAAACTACCAAAAAGTAAACCAAATATCACAATGTTTCTGACCAAATACCTCAATACTGCAATAATATTGTAGGGATGACTATTGCTGCTTAGACAAAAAATTAACACAGTGAGATTTTTTTATAAATGATCACCAGTAATGTGGACATAGTGAAAACTAGGTAACATCAAATAATAGAACAGCTAGAGCACTCTGGCAGCCTTTAAAACCAAGAAAACACTTGGAAAAATCAGGCAGTATGCTATTCTCTTAAGTGTGTTCTTTCATTTTATAATTACATTGTTTAAAGGCATTTCTACAGAGCAGAGCACTGATTGTAGAATGTCTCTCCTCCTTTTTAGTGAAAAGACAACATTTATGCCATATCACGATATGACGACATCCAAAATCTAAGACAATATCTAGTCTAATATCAGAATATCTATATAATATTGATTTATTAGCCACCCCTGAAGTGAATCCCGTCGACCTCCTCATCATATAAAGGCTTCTTTCACCTCCAGCATTAGGGCTTCCAGCTCCTATTTGGCCTCCTACTTCAGACCCCCTGCATTGTGCTGCTGGTCTCCAATACAATAGGAATGGGAGTTGATAACAGATCACTGTAACTTCTCCCATTCTCAATGAATGAAACCCCCTGAGAGGTTTTATACCCAGAGAAGATGAAAAATGTAGGGGTAGCTCCATTATTGATACAAGTCCCCAGCAGTGAAAGAAATGAATGCTAATGGTGTCCTAAGCTGGGCTTTACAGAGATTAATCCGATTTGAGAAATGAACATTTTATTACATGGCACAAAGTGCTGGCCCTGATCTGAACTGAGTCACAAGCTGAGGAGGGAGAAAATGACAAAGGGATTGTGGGAAGGGAACATGGGTATACAGTCTGTCGCTGTGCAAGACCCTGGCACCTCATTGCAGTGGTGCCCTTTTCTGGCTGACAAGTTCATTAATTTTCTGACATGGCTGCCTGGAATGATTTTCAATAGATAAGTCAGACAACAATGGCTGGAGAAATTTGATATAAAATAGACGTCTATGGTAGCAACATTATCAGCTGAAGACTGGCTTTGTGTGAGCAGCAGGAAGTCCCTCTTGGTCCCTGTGCTGCACCTGCTCTAACGCTGTTTCCCACTGCTTAGAAGGACTAATAGGGACACACTGGGGATACAGCTGTTGTCACTCCGGCACAAGGAAATAAACAAATGCCTGATCCACATCCATCTCCAGGAAAATCTCCACGGGGATGAAAAAGGTTTGAGAAGTGTTAAATGGGGAGGAGGAATAGTCTCTCCACTTATTACTATGAATCACTCTGCGCCAGTTGCCAACAAACAACTGCAATCTTGGGAATATGTAAGGAGGATTTATCACGCCAAAGCCTCTGACAGGGCAAAAACATAAAAATCAGCCGTCTAATTTGTCTCTCCAAGGTGATGTCACTCCATCATATGGAGGGTGAATAATGTTCGCCATGTTTCTCACTTTCACAGGTGAGAGATGCAATTCATTCTTTGTCTGAGGAGTGACAGCCACCTCTATTTATGCTTTTACAACCAACACTGGTTTATCACTAACATGACAGACATCTATTTTTAAGCTCCCGGAAGCACTGATATAAAAAATTCAATCCATGTTTGTACTAACCTTTGTTCAGGGGTCTAATGGGGTATGATAACATATAATGCAGCCACTAGGTTTTTATTTTCATTGTCCAATAATTTGTTGGTTATTTTCTTAATTAGTTACTTTTGTTTGGTCTATAAAATGTCAGAAACATGTTGTTCAGTGTCTCCCAAAGCCCAAAATGACATATTCAAATGTCTTGTTTTGCCAACAACCCAACAATATTCAGTTTACTGTCATAAAGGACTAAAGAAACCAGAAAATATGCATAGTTTAGGAGCTAGAATCAGAAAATTTTGACTTTTTTTCCAATCTGCTAAATTTATAATCAGAATAGTTGCCGACTAATTTAATAATCAATTCATAATCGATGAATTGATAAATCAGCTCTGGCAGCCACATGCATTTATTTATTTAGGTTTGCTGTAAGCAGAATTCTAACTACCAAAATGCTGTTTTGCAGTACAGCTTCCTTCTACTGAAACTTCTTGTATGTATCACAGACATAAACCCTCGAATATGTCATCTGTTGCTTCGTTGCATTTTGGGAAAGGATTATATTCAGCAGACTAGTGTGGCTCAGATTTTCGAACCATGAACTTCAACATCCATCCCTGCAGCAGCTGAGCAGAGGCAGAGCGAAGACAGCAGATTTTAATTTCAGCACCACGTAAGAAGGACAGCTCCCTCCCAGCCAGCCAGGCGACCACAGAGGCGCCTTCTGTGGAAACCATGAAGAAGAAAACAGACCAATATCTGACGATAGAGGCAACACTCAGGCATAAAATCCTTGAATTTTAAATTCCAAAGCTAAATATTTTATAGAGCCTATGCCATACTTTGTTCTCTCTCAAATATTACTATTAGAATACATATACTGGTCCTATTTATGGCAGATTGGGAGCATGCAGGTGTGGAAAAATGGATTGCAGTTGTCCGCATCCAGCATGTCACAACATGAAAAGAACCACATACATTTAGCTCACTTCTTTATACAATACTTGACTTACTCTGTTTTCTACAAAAGCTAAACTCTCCTTTTTTTTCACTCTTCCATGTCATCTAAGCTTGATGCTGGCACACTCAACTCAAGGGCGCGCAATGAAACGCACGCACACGAGTGCGCGCATCCTTTCCTTATCTCCCAAATCAGCGCGTGATTAGAGATCTTTTAGTTAGAGGCCGCAGCATCAGTAAGGGTGAAGCCTTTGGGAATGCTGTGCCCTGATTTAGCTTATATCACTGCAGTCATCAAAGAAGAAGGAAAACTACCACATTTGGACATAACAGCAGGGGGAAGAACAGGCTGGATGGGGTAGTTGTGTTATAGGCAATAAGACCAACATCTTTTTATTTTTTTTTAACATCACAAACACTAACTTACTTGTTCACAAAGACGCCGAGGTCTGCAGGATCTCTGCTTTTTTAGACGGAGAACGGTCCCCTCTTCCGCTCCCTCCCCAAAATCTGCATCGAAAAAACATCCGCAATTCTCAGGCGATTTTGCAGAATCCGTGCTGATATTTTCTCGTCAGACACATTGTGCTCCCACTCTCAAAAAACACGACGTGGTATGTAATCCACACATCAGTCCGGGTGACATGCTATATTAACTCTCACAGTGATGAGCATGCAGCCGATATTTCCTCTTCTCCTGTTTTCTCAGGACGCACACAGCGCGCAGGCACCCACAAGTGCCATTGTTGAAACTACTCTCCCGATGCAAAGCGATGCCCACTGTGGTCCCAGATTTTCTCCAAATGATTAGTTGGACAAATGTGACTGTTTGATTTTTATCTCAGATCTGAATTAAATGTTAGAGAACTAGCCTCTCCACAGCGTGTTGAGCACAGAGAACCTCGTGTGGTCAGTTTTCAGGTGGATCCATCCTGAAAAGCCCGTCATCAGACCATCATCCATACGTTGAGGGGGCAGAGACGAGCTTATTTTAACGTCCCGCTCTCTATCGTTTTAACTTTTCTTCAAGTCCCGATTACTTCTTCGTCATCAAGCCTTGCTGAATCTGATTAGATTTCACCTCACAGCCCAGTGCGGATTTCAAGACGCTTATTTCTTCTTTTTTTCCCTCCCCTCTCCTGGTCATGTCGATGAGAAGAAGAAGTCCCGCAGATTAGTGATCGAATAGGTATCCTACACACGGGAGCACTGACAAAGTTGAACAATATCTCTTCATTTCCATTTTCGAGAGGAATGATGCGTTGATCTAAGATACAACATCGAAAGGAAGAAAAAAAAAATCCAGCAGGTATCCTTTAAAACCCCATAAGAAATGTGTGTTGTAGCACCAGTAAGCTCGATTCTTACATGGTTTCCGCGCCTTCCGAGCGTTGCTTCGCCCTGTCTGGACGGGAGTTATAGTTCACCAAAGGCAGTCATCACTTCTGCGCCCTCGCTCCATCTATGTGTGCACTTTCAAGCCTCGCCTCTCCATTGATATGACACACACGGGGGTAAGAAACTGTTTACGGGTTATTATCCACTGATCATCCGAGCCCCGTCTCCTTCTTCTCCTCTTCTGTCGACTGCGGTTTGGGTTTTTTTTTAAGCTTGATCACAAATCACCTCGTTCCAATACGCACGCAGGCTGCATCCATCGGTGCGCTTTACAGTACCTCAGTGCGCTCGGCGTTTACGTACTCCGATAAAACGCGCGGCGCAGCAGCAGCACGCCACAGACGGACACTGAATTGATAAGTGCACCAAGGGGGCATCATGTAGGTTACCTCCCACTGACAACCTGTTCTCCCCGAGTGAGACTGCTCCGCCAGTCAATGCAGGAAGGAGATGCTGTTTCCACCTCTCTTTTCTTTCAGGCTTCACATTTCTCTTTTTGAACTTCCCTAAAATCTCCCCAGTGTCTACTAGGAATCACACCCGGAAGACTGGCAATAATTAATTGATTCTTGACCTTTGTCCTTCTCATCCATTGGTCAGTTTTAATGAGAATAATTGTTTAAGCGCGCCCCAATTTGTGAGCGTGCGTGCCTGAGAGGGAAAAAAAAGAGTAAGAGAGGTTTAGATAGACAGGAGAGACAGAAAGAGAGAGAGAGATTCCTCCCATGTGTCTCCTGCAAATGGGACACGACTGCCACCTACCGACTCCCCTCGCCTGTCTGCTGTGTGATAGTGTGGCAGTGGCCTCAGGCTGATTGTCGCATAGGACTGCTCTCCCATGACAGATTGCGTTGTGTTTATATAAGGTTATATATATCATATCTATTTGTATTTAAAAGCGCTGCAGGGCACGATGGGAGACCTACATACATGTTTAATGGGAGGAGATCAGTAACCACATTCACAGGAATAAATGTGAAGCACATAAGGGGATGGCAAGTTTGACAGTTGAGAAAGTTTAATATATGAGCAGGGTCGTTTCTAGAGGGGAGGGAGGCACCGGCCACCCCTGAAATCTGATTGACCTCCCCGATTGCCACCCTCAAATATAGTTAACTATCGTCTCACTTAGAAGTGGGACCTTAATTTGAACCAACTACTTGACTTGCCCATGCAGGGGCGCCACCAGGGGGGGGAAAGTTAGGACGATTCTAAGGGCCCGGGCCTGACAGGGGGCCCTTTGAGGGCTATCAATATTATTTTAATAGTATTATCTATGTAATCTTTCAGGGGGCCCAAGATTTCTGGCGGCGCCCCTGTGCCCATGTGCATTGTTTTCTTTTGTATACGCCATACTTTAAAAAGAATAAAATTAATTTAAGTTAGTGATAACTTTACAATGTGGGGTTGTATATTTAGATTTTAGTCGTACTTCCCTTTAAGCTGCTCTCAAAACAAGGACAAACATGCACAAATATCTATACACAGCAAATGGGTGAATAAATAATAAATCATAAAAACAAAACTAATGTTCATGGTGGAATTTAGGAGTCTCACAGCCTGAAAGAGGCTCAATGGAGGTGCAGCCTCTCTTTGAGGGCTTAGAGGATAAAGTTCAGTAAGTTTTCTACTATATTCCTATGGGGCCACTCTGTTGTTCCGTGACTAGTAGGTCTATTTATCATTTAAATAAAATTTCTACACAAATAAATAATTAACAGTAAGAAACTGTAGTTTTAGTAATTGGAGTATGAGAAATAGTTAATTAAAACTACCTCAAGGAACTTTGATATATTATATAGAGGCATCAGTATTAAATTGAGGCTGTTTCATAACCAGTTAAAAACACCTTGCAATAGCTTTAATGCATGTGGACACATAGTTCATGGAACCCCTACACAAGTCAATGCCCCACTTGGGCCACCCGAGTAAAAAAAAAAAGTCTGGGCACGCCCTTGTATAACAGTCATAATTTCTCTCAGGCTTCAGCACTTTAGACCCCGTTTTCTGACCGCTTGCTCTGTATTATGAATTATGAAATACATGTTGCAGATTTTTAGCATGGCAGGCTGACGCAGGAGACTTCAGGTCTTCAGTGAGATTATTACTGGTGAAACGCTTATCTCAGGCAACCCGCTGTACGGCACATATTATGCTAAACTCAGTCATATTACACAACATGCATGGTGGAGCTTAAAAAAAAAAGAATTTGCAAGACAGCAGAGTGAGAACACATCTGGGGAAAAATTCACAGACCACGCAATAGGAGATGTGAGAAAACATTTGAATGCCAGGCCAGGGATCTGTCCATCTCGCTGTCAACATCTGATCTCATTTCCCTCAGTGCTGAAGGCGTTGCATCATTCATCTGTCTTCATAACTGTCGACCTGCCTGTCTGTGCATCTGGGCATATGGTGGTAAAGAGCACCGCCCTCTTGCTTTCCAACCGAAGGAGACATCATTAAATAACTCAATTTTTTCACTCCTTTCTTCTCGTCTCACATTTTCCTCCTTAAAGATAGCCAAGCAGTGTTTTTGTACATATAATACCCTTTGAATCTCCAGCATTTCCATTTCATTCACATGTACCTGCTGAGGTCACTTTTGAGTGCTCTCTTCCATAATTTGTGTCATGTTGCTGTACGGCAGCCTTGCCTAATGGTTTTGATTTAAAGCTTTTACTTTGTCCACCAGCTGGGAGCCTGTAGATCTCTGGTGACCACTCCTTATTACTTTAGGTCTTATTTGCTGTGTGGGAACCATCACTGGAGGCCATAGCCTTTATCTTGATTTATGTAGCTTTTGAGACCACACAGTCTTTGCCAGTGGAAATGTCTTGCTTCCTTGAAGCTTTGGCGATACTCAGATATTGCTACCAGAATCCATCACCTTAAAGCAGCCACTGGCAGTGGTTCAGTCAAATAAAATACATTATTGAATGTGTCATTTCACTCTCAAATAAGATACATTTTACTCTCAGGTTTAAAGTGTAGAAAAAAGTAAATAAATATCCTCATCACGTCAAGTGAGTCACATGGCACATCCTGCCGGGTCCGTCTCACTGTGGACTACAGTATTTCATTTGTGTTCCTCTTGACCAGTAGCTCGAGGAAAGATGCTTTGGTGTTTGGTACAAAGTTCCCCTCAGATAGAGTTATATAACCAAAATGTGATCGGAGATTGCATGCAAAGGCAAGCTTACTGAATGACACAAAAATACAAAAGATGAAAAGAGCTATCAGCAACCGCATGTGCTCCAGAACTGACCAGTATACTTACTAGGTAGAAACCACCAACATGTCCTCAAAACTAAATGACAGAATAGGCCAAATTGGCAATAACTTCCAAACAACATGTATGATCACTGGAGAGTGCAAGCAAAATGCAAACTATACCTTACGTGCATAATGTAAGTCACATGGCATATGTCATGTTACATTAAACATGTGATTAACAGTGTGAATCAGCAGATTTAGGCACCAAAACTGCCTGGCCAGGTTTATGAAAAGATCATAGTTTGGATTTACATTTCGTAAGTGACATCACTTATGAAACATAACTTAAGTAACTTAAAACCTTAAATTTGTCAGTGTTAACTTCAGGTTTCACACGGGACACGATTATCAGTCTCCTGGGTGACAGTCCTTGTTGATCAGGCTTTCTCGATCTTAATACAACTCTCGTCAAAATTACTGAGGCCACTAGAGGTGGTCGCCTGATAATAAACATAAATAGGCTGCTTGCACAGACGACCGATAGAGAGGTGAAAAAACAAACAATAAAGGCTCAATTTGTGGCTGCTTTGTGAACTACATCTCCTATCATGCACAATATATGTCGTCAGCACTAATATCACTGTCTCTTGTAACTTTATCGTACCTGAGGTGTTTTAAATAGTGGCTCCTGATCCTTTTATCTGCTGGCAAGTTAAAGAACAAGCAAGCCCCATTGCTCATGTGACTACATCCCAGTTAGCTTTTGCATGGAGAATGTCATGGAGTCAAGCAATGTCTAGATTTGTTGTTTTTCTAATTACATATCTTCATCTAATATTTCAACATTTTTTAAGACAAACCGTGACTTTATTGACTTGTAAAATTATCTTTTAAGTTGATAATTATCATATGTGTAACTTGTCAATCAAAATCGGATCCAATAATTATGTCTCTTACCATTGACCACTGTATGAACATAGTTTATCTGACGTTAGATCCTGTAGTCACAGTGTTCAGGAAGGGGAGGGACTTCACCTCTCTCATATCAAGACTACCTAAAATGTCAGAATATGTATTTTCGTGTGTTGTCAAATTCCAAATTATTTGTATTTTAATTAGCATACATTTTCCATACCAGTATTTTGTATTTGCAGAGCTTAACAATAAGGTTCTCAGTAGAATCCTACTGCCAGTAAAATTTTACTGGCCCAAAGTCAGTTTTCATTTTCAAAGTCAATTTTACTTGCTCCTGTGCACCACTTGAAAAAAGTGAACACATTTCATGAGCAAATATTTGCAAATTGTAACAAGATAGTATTTTATATATTTGCACCCATCTGTTAAACGCTGTATTCATGTGCTAATTGTGAAATGCATTATTCAACATCCTCTCAGCTACCTTGACAGAAGAATTTATGCTTTTACTGATGTGAGCACAAGTCCTGAACACTATTGAAACATCATAGTAAAGATCACTCTGTCCTTGGAGAACGTTAAAGAGGCGTCGTGCTGCCATTGTAAACAATGTGACCTTGTTGTGTGAAAGGGCAGGACACATACGAGGCTCACGAGGCCAGTTATTCTTGGAGTGGCAAGTAAAAAACCTTTCTTAAGGGAATGCTCTAGTATAGATTATTGGTTATGCTTTCAGCACCCTTGTAAAACCGAAGATTGCTTGACATTAATAATGTGAATTACATATGCAGTAGTGATGTAGGCTTTTTTTTTTTTTACCATACCACGCTGTTTATCGTTACTTTACCACCCAGAAAAAGCTGCTGTTTTGACAGAAGAGACGGAAAAAGCAGTAAAATGCCATTCAGAGACGGCTTAAGGCACACAGATCTCTTCCTTTCCCTCAGAGTATTATGTTGTCAGGGTCTGAATAATACATGTGTTGGGATGCAATTAGATAATGTAATAATCATGTTGGGTATGCCATGTTGGTCTCATCCAGTGATCAAACGGAATATACATACACATAGCATAGGTTTATCCAACCATAAGGAGTTAAAAGAGCACATAAGCATAAAGCTCCATGTAATGCAAGTTTTATTACAGTGGTGACAGTGATACCATAATGCGCAGGATATACATAAAATATACAATCTCAGCTGCTCGCGCTGATCTATAAATGTCTAAGTGCTGAGAAATTCTTTTCACATTCAAATTTGTATCTCAACAGTTGTAGTTTCAGAATTTCATAATTATTTTGCTAAAGCATTATATCATAATCATAGTGGCCCTCCTCTGACTGACGTTCTCCAAAAAAAAAATACCCTTAAAGGGGCAGAACGCAATAATTTCTGTCCAAAAGCTTCTGAATCTCTGATGGTGTATCATGGCCATGGTCTCTTTCTTGTCAGTCTTTTGATTGTGTGTTTGATGTCTGTATTTTCTGTCTGTTTGCACTTGTTTCTGTTTAAACTGTAACTGGTGTACTGTTTTGGCTAGATCTCCCTCGGAAAAGAGATTTCAATCTCAAGGGACTTCTTGGTTAAATAAAGGTCAAATTAAAAAACAATATATTACAGATTTCTCCTTTAAATCCAGCCTCTCAGAGACAGAGTGAGAGGGGGATAGTGTGGCACCTACAGCTGCCCCTTTTAAGGGATGCTCCGAATACATTAATAATGTGCTTTATTTATTTTGAGATCCGGCATTCATTATTCATGATGTTGTTTTGGAGGGTATGAGACATCACTACTGATATCCTGCAAGGCTCACAGGCAATGAAATAATGTAGTCAGGTGTGTTGTGAGAGTTAAGAGGGAGAAAGCGAGTCTGTGGGCCTGTGAATGTGTCACACGTCGCTCGTTTCCATTCTGCTCCATCAGTCTTAGTGCCACCTCAGGTTGTGCAGCGTAGGAAGCGTGTCTTTCTCTGTCTAATGTTTGATATTCCCCTCTTTGCTTTTTCCCTGTTGCCACTGTACTCGCTGCGATCGCATATTTCAACCACAGAATTAGTTTAGCACGCAGAGTCAATGAGACGAATTCCACAAACACCTCAGTGGCGACGTCTCTGAGATTCAAAGCAATTCATCAAATTTCACGGACTTGATAATTAGGTGCATCAATGTGTTTGCCATCCTATTTAATCTCCACTTTGATCCACACTAATCTCTAACTGTACTTCTTATCCAAGGCTTCCTTTGGCCCAAAGGGCTCGTGACTGGAGAATGAATTCTTAGTTTCCATTCTAGGCCACTTTTGGCTCGGGTTCTGGATTCACCAATGTATCCGGGGTAAATTAAAATAATTCAAAGCATGCTTCAGCCTAATAACGCTCTCTAAGCCGCATCAACTGCACAATATAATGGTGGAGGAGACTGGATGACTGGCTTAGTTATTGGATATTGGCTGCAGCTCAAAGCATTATCAAGAGATGAGAAGGCCCACACTCACTGAAGGATGAATCAGTTGATGATTATTATATAATCAGTATATTACTTATATGATGGAGCATCATCATCTGTCAGTGGTGTCATTTAACATGTTAACTCAAATTAGCATGCTGACACACCATTCAAAATCTGAGCACACAAATGGTATCATTTCAGCTGGATGGCTATCTTCCCCCATTAAGCCTATTTTTTTTTTTTTTACATTTCTAATGACCTCTGTATTTTGAAAGACACTGAACATGATATCACAGTGGCAAAGCTTGAAAATGCATTCAAGCATACTTCTAATGAGGAAGGTCCACATAAGTGCAGAGAGCACTCTCCCACCACGCTTCACTTTGGTGGGTCTCTTTAAAATTATAATGAGCCCTGGTTCAATACAACAGAAAGGGTGGCAGTTTCACTCAATCAATGAATATGTCAGATTGTATCATATCTTAAAATGAGCATTCAACAGCAAGTGTTTGGTAAAGTAAAATAAAATAAAACAAAATAAATAAAATTCAATAAATTTTAATTCAATTCAATTAGATTAAATTATCATTTGAAATGTGCTATCTAAAATATAAAATGGAAAACTACCTCCTGTTTTAATTTAAGGGATTTGAAGTATTTGAAGAATATACAGTTCTATTATTCAATTAATTTTGCACTGTAAAAAATGTATTTAAGTCATGGTTGAAATGAGTGACTATTTTTAGTGAGTCCCATTCATCCTACTGATTTGACGCTCTGCTTTAGTGGATTATAACAATTTGAAATGACATCCTGTAGCCTAAACCTGCTGTTCTTATTCAGTAAAGACATGGCAGTTAGGTTTCTCTTAGTACTGTAGGTCTGACGTCAAGAAAATCACATCATTTCCAGATTTTTCACTTGCGTTTGAGTTGCCATTTTCTCTTGGTGACTTGTAAAAAAGGTTTAAGTCCAATGCAAGACAAAATTACATTTTGTGATCAAATAATGTTTGATATAAACCTGTCCACCTGAACTGTTTAAATTGTGTTTTTCAGTTTTCATAAACTCATCAAAAGAATCCAGTTCTCATTAAGTCAGGCAAACATTAGATTGAACAGACTGAAATAATACACTAACATTATAGTATTAAGTTTCTGGATAAAGCAAATAATTGAGTTGGAACACTGACCTGCCATAAATTTATGTTGTATTAATGCAAACTGTTGATTTCAGAGCAATCAGATTATTAAGTACGTCTCACTTAAAGCAATTGTTTTCATATAAACTGTTAACTTGATTTGAAAAAACTAAATAAATTTGTGTGCTACCAATTCAACAGATTTTTAAAAGCTGGACCAACAATTCTTTTCTCAGCTGGATCATTTGGTTTTGATGGCTTTTAAATATTATGATTCATTTTAGCAGAAAAATGTGCTGGATTGACCACACTGATCCACTTATGCCGTCATTCCTTAAAAAGGAGAAAAAGAAGACATCAAGCAATTTGACCTTAAGAAGGTGTAGAGCCCACAGACCGAATGATTTGACAGCAAAAATAAAAGTTTGATTCATGAGTTTGGAAGAGGTCCATTACTCAAAGAGAGAACATTTCAGAGGAAGCTCTGTGACTACAGATGAAATGTTGCAAGACATAATACCATTTGAAACGCTGCCAGTGTTTGGCCATATGGTAAAATACAGCCCTGACCAAATATGGTCTGACAAACTTTCATCAGTTTTCACACATTTGTGTGAGGTTTGGTTGCTGAAATGTGTGGGCATTAAGAAAAATATGTATTCCTTTCAGGCTGTGTGCAACTTCTTTTGTGGGTCATGACTAAGTGCAAGTATCAAAATTTTGTGATGCAAAGATGATGTAGGCAGCTGAAACATGCTGTGCAAAATTTGATGGAAAGGAAGGCGATAGGGAAAAAAAAAAAAAGATATTAGTGCTACAGAGCATGATGAAATGTGCTTTAGTACAATTTAGGGTCCATCCACAATATTTATCTGAAGGTGTGATGCTCTAGTAAGCTTAGTAGTGTTGTCTTACTTCACTTGTGCAGCATTGTGCAAAGATTTGGTCCATTCACAGAAAAGTGTGTGTAAAACACAAAATATATAAAATAAAATAAAAAATGTTGTTTATTTGCACAGGGATCTCTTTCAGGCTATGAACCCATAAGCTTATAGAGAGACACAAGCACCCCTTAAATGTATGGCTTTGAATATTTTCAGTTCTTGTTTGTGAAAGTGAATCATGGTTAACAATTTAATATTTACACTTGCAACCATTTAAAATTCAAGGCAACCAAATAATGAAAAATCAGATTAACTGTGAACTATTTATACAGAAATACAGAATTTTCTGTGTTTCTAAATCTAAAATATTTAGAAACAGTTTATCTGAATGAGAAAGATTATAGACCAGCAAAACTTTTTTTGAGTTTATTTCAAAACATAAGAGTTTGAGTTTGACTTGAAATTCAAAAATATAGTGACACCAGTTGCCTTGAAATTATTATATTAATAATAAAGTCTGTATACTTGCAAGTGAAACAGCAAGGATTTATGGGTAGCCTTTTGTCAATTTTTTTTGTCAGCATTTTTTTACACATATTGATTTGTGTTTGCTAATAATGTGTTGGAATCGTGTTAATTTGTGTTTTCAGATGTATTTTAACAAACTGACAAACTCTGAGACTCTGAAACCCCCAAGGGGTCACCAGCCCCCTGATTTAAAACACAATTGATGTTTGTGGGCTAAGTACCTATGAGACATATGAAACCTATCCACCAAATCTGATAAGTGCAGGACAGATGTGAACATGTAGCAGAAGCTCTGCATTCCTCACCATAATGAAATGCATATTGCACAGAAACATCTGCCCATGCTATTTACTATAAATGAAGAAAGTATTGAGCACTTGAGAGATTATCATGCCAAAGCCGGAGACATCACCAATGCTTTTATTTCAGGAATTAAGCTGGAATTTATTAGTCATTAGCGATTTCCTCAGTCATTCATTACACTTTTTATATCCCCCAATGAATATTTTTAATGTCCTCATCTCAAAATCCAGAGCGCTCCCTGCACATTCATATATTGTTTTTTTTTTTTAATCTTCTGCTCATCCATCTAGGACCACGTAAAACATCCGAATAGTCATAGAAATGGATAGCTGACAAGCAAGTTGATACCTTAAACTCGTCAAGTTTACAAATGAAGATCTCTCTTTTATCAGTGTCAGACATATTTTTAGAAATAACCTCAATGGTGTATTCTCTGTAGAAATGCTTTGTAACTATAAAGTCAGACATTTCAAGTCAAGCATGACTGGCTGTTTCCTCTGCAGGTGAACAAAAGCCCACAGAAATACAATATGCATGATAAACCACCAATGGTGCACAGATACAGATGCTGATGGGAGGATTTTAAAATACAGTTCAGTATGTGTCTGTTACCCGACCGACAGTTCAGCATCAGTATGCTGTACATGTTTTAACAACTCCCACATTCCTGTTCGAATTGTCTATTAATGCACAACCATTAAAGGCTTACTAAGTTTGCCACCGCGAAAATCTCGCCTGACAATCAGAGGATAAAGCTTTAAGCATGACATAAACCTTGTAATCCTGTATCATAGCAGATTTAGACTTGGTATAACCTCCGTTTCAGCTTGTTTATCTCCTTGGCTCTGTCTCTGTTCATGCAAAACAAGCAGTGCTCCAGACAATGGCATACCTATTCACATGTGAGGCAGGGAGCAGATTTGCAGCATCTGGATGTGACAGCCGATCCCCTCTCCCGCTCTAATCCTCAGCGCGGTTGTCTCTCTGCTCAGACACATAGGGGATCGAGTGGGCCATCCATTCACATCCTGCCTGCCATAGGGTAGATAAACAGAGAAAAACAGAGTAAATGAACACATAATCAAGAGGAAACATTGTAAGGATCTGCACATTTCACTGGCTGTGTTTGCATTTTGTTAGCTGGCAAAAGTATACTGCTCACATTTAGTGGGATGGAGGTTGATTAGCTCTTAAATTAAGTGTCTCTTCAGGCTGGTATCACAAAAACTTTAAAATGTGTGGGAGCACGAGAGTTTATGATGAGTTAAAAAGAACATGATTTTTTTTCTATGTGATGCGATTCATACATCCACTCCAGATATCTAAACACTACCAATCATGCTGTCCTCAAATGACATCAACATGGTGAAACTCTTCACCGAAGGGGAAATATGTGAGAACCCAGCATTCAAAAATCAGTACTGCAGTCCAAATAACGAATTGGATCCAAACAGTAGATTAGTTAAGTAGTTTCCCTGACTGAAACTGCAGGGACAGAGGCGCTATGAGTGCAAGATGTGTGTACAATCATATTTTGACGCTGACAAGCAATGACAATTTATGACGACAGTTTATTATTGTCAATTGTCTGTCAATGCAAGGCTAAACCTGCAATCCAAAAAACAAAAAGCCCACTGCTCCAAAAATACACACTCTGGAGTTGGGGTTCAGTGATTGTCCGCCTTATGGCATATTGCTCAATTCAATATTAAACCTCAAGTCCAACTCAAAGATTATTAATGTTTTATTACAAGTTATGCACAGACACGTGCTCATTCATCAAACATTCTATATTAATTTTAACTAATCTACTCAAAACAGGCAAACAAAAATCCTGGGATAGAAATTTCACAGAAGAAAATATTGTTTGTAGCGTTTTTGTCGGAGCAGCCAGAATTTCAATTTTGCATGTTTCCTTAGTCTCTAATGACATAATGTTTAGTTTATGATTTAGTAGAGTAAATATATTGTTTCTTTTTCTAAATTCATACAGTATATAATTATGCACATATATCCACAGATAACGATATATTCTGTGTTGTAAACCATTCATTAAATGTTTATATACTGCTCATAAATTCTAAGAAAGGAGGTAGACCTGTTGCCAGATATGCCTAACTACAGGAAGAACAGCTGAGATCATACAAGCCAGATATCCTAATCTTCTTGGAGAAGCAAAATGCAACCTTAAAAGAGGATAAAGAGTCCAGTCAGAGCTTCATTTGGCCACTGTAAGGTATCACCTTGAAAGGTTGGAAATAATTGAACACCACAAGATTCTCTCCTGATTACCTTAATCGTCTTTCTCCTAGAAAGGTCATATTACAGTCTGGTTAACTACGGACAATAAGAATCAATGACTGGTAAATGATGACATTCATAAGAGCTGCTTGTGGTAATGTCTAATGGGCAAGCTAACACTATTTTAAAGAGATTAGCAAGATGAGGAATAGAATATGGAGCCAGACGTGACATTGCATGAAAAACTGTGACCATTAAACACAGTGGATGACTGGAAGGTAATTCAGCACCTCTGCTCCTGCCGTACGGTCACTTCATGATTACTTTTTAACCTTTTTAACCATTCGAATAAATCTGACAAATCGGATGGTACCTACTAAGTGATTCCAGTCAATCTGCATCAGTAATAAACTGGGTTTGGAAGTAGCACAACAGATGGCAGTTACCCTATAAAAACCCTGTAACTCGAGTGCTGGTGGTTTTACAGTTAAGTTTTGTGTTCTCATGGTACAACACGAAGTACATTGTGGATTTAGAAAAAATGATGGCACTTCTATTAATGTCATCTTGTTATGCATAATATAATTATGTTTTGATACAGTATGACTATCCCTGTATGATACTGACTAAATGTACTTGATTACCTCTATTAATTAGCTTTTTTTGGTAAAATTTACATCCCATGCAGCATGAGGATGACACTTTATTTGAGGGAGTGTGCATGAGACTGTAATTACACTGTCTAAACCATGTAATGACATCTGTTGTGAATATGACGGAGTCTTTATGAATGTTTATGACTTTCATTAAATGTCATTCAGTCAATTATGTCAATACAAAGTTGACACTGTTTGAGATGTCTGTGTTATGACAAGACATTAATCAAGCCAATAATATCTTTGTTATGACAACTTGAAATTAACTAAGAGAAAAATGACTTTATTATGACAGTTTGACATTAACCAAGACAACGTAGCCCGTCTTTATTATGACAACTCAACTTTATCAAACATAAGAAATGTTTAGCTTTATGTTTCAAGATTACATTAAACTGTCATAGTGGTTGGTTCATAGTGGTTGATCTGTCCATCATGCAACTCTGAATGACTATTACTGACAACTGCCATCAACATTCAAAAGACTCCCTCATTCATAACAAGTGTCATGTCATGGTTATGACAGTGTAATGACAGTCTTGTGCACACCCCTACAAATAAAGTATTACCCAGCATGAGTTACACTATATGTGTAAATAGTGTTCATGCACTTCAAACCCAAGGAAAAAGGATTTTGTTGCCTCATTAGTTTTTCACTTTGAACAAAACTTAAAGCGTTTTACTTGGCGAGTGTCATTCACACAAACACACACACAGAACACCCACTGTGCAATCAATCTTTCGCTACACATTACAATAAAATTCAATTGCACTGATCCGTTATTGTTCTGTCATCAAAACAATTTTTCATCTCGGGCTAGACGGCTATGAGGAAAATATATTTAAGTGATATCCTTCCACCAGTCCAATATATTCAAAGCTTCCTGCAATACATGTCCACACTCAATCTAAACACATATGCAATCCAGTATTTCAGATTAGTGTGCCTTTCAATCTGAGTATACATTACTTTTGCAAATGGGGCAATCAATAAGATGAACTGGACTCCATATTTAACGGCTGTGGCCAGAAAGGTGGTGGGCATTTTGTGTTGTGTTCCCTATGAAATGTAAGATTGCTTTCATGCTTTTTTTTGGTTCCAGTTAGATTCAGCTCACAAGCCGCTCTCCTGCACCACAAAAAGCTGCTGGCAAAAGAAACAAAAAAAAAAGCAAAAGAAAAGCACTTGATCTCTGCCACTTGCAATATGAATTAAAAAAAGTGAAAGTACTGAATTTCTGTTTGGAAGAGGAAGAAAGTGGGCTGGGTAAATAGACCCCTGTGCGAAAAAATGATTCACAAGTTGGAAGTGAGGACAGACCACACAGAGCGAGAAGTGCAAAGCAAAACTTTGAGCTGCTTTTGATGACCTGTGACTTTTAATCAGTCTAAATTGCAGCCCACTGGTCTGCAACCTTTGCATCAAAGTTGACAGGCATTCATAGAGAAGACCTATGTAAAAAGGTATCACCTGTGGTTGAATTACAAAAGGTATTATTGTTTTTAGCACTCAACACTTGTAAGGGGGCTGGGCACAGTGGCAAAACTGTTTGCATTTCTCTCAGTTTCACAGAGAGACTATTTGGACTAAACCAACCAAATATATAGATAAACTTATATCGGTCTGTTAATTTCCAGTACTATTTAAATATGGTTACATATGACCTTATTCACAATATTTATTTAAATGAAAGAAGTCAGGCGTTGCAACCTCAGTTGACCCCAACTGTGGGGACAGTTGCAACATAATAAAAATACATTAAATTTCACTGATTTACTTTCCCTTTTTGTCCCGATAAGCACAGTATTGTGAAAACACACATTGTTTAAAATAAAAATATAGTATTTTTTATTTATTTAGTAATTTTCTTTAAATAGTGTTCGCTAAACACATAACTAAACAAAAACAATACTATGATTCAAACTCAGTAATTTTTTATGAATTCTTACAAAAGGGCAGAGAGTATGACATAAATGTAGCTCATGAAAAAATACTTTCATACCTCTAAAACAAGTTTTTTCAATAAATGCAGCAGCAGATGTTGAATGTGTCCTCTGTCTTCCTGGTGAGGAGAGAGAGACGTCTAACTGAGCATGTGCAGGATGAGTATCATCACTCCAGCATGTTGCTGATTGCAGAAATAAGACTTATCGCAACCGTCGCTGTTGCAGATCTCCCTTGTACTACAACAGTGTCACAGACTATCAACATCTCTCTAACACAGCTGTAATAAAACTGACAATACAAAGTGTCATCACTACAGAATATATTGTGAAAATGTGGCTGCATGTGCCTTATATGGCAAGTAATATAGTGTTAGTGGATTTTAGTGTTTTGAGCAAAGCACAGAAAAAAGTAAAAGAGAAAAGGACTGCAAAGCAACAAGAAAAAAAAACAGAATGAGACAGACCCAATAAAAATCACAAAAAAACAAATGAACAATTGTTCTCTCTGTCTTGAGTTTTGCTTAATTAATAAGGCTTGGCACGCTATAATAAATAGCAAAACCACATACTGGAGGCTAGTTTCTGCTCTATATTTAATCTAAGTGGAGGAGCTCAGACTGACCCTGTGTGGATAGCATTGTGCAAAAGCCCACAGACACCAGTGATAAGCTTTTTCTCCAAACTCTGCCAGCAATTTAAGCCTTGCCCTTTGCCATAATCCCTCCCAGACTCACTACTGGCTGACATGCAGAAGAGTATCTTTCCTAACTCAAGTTCCCAAACTGTGCCCTGCTGATAATGTTCTGAAAGCCAAATGCCAAGTGAATGAAATGTAAGTACTGTAATATTGCTGTTCCATAATACGACTCAGTTGTATTTTGACACATAGGTCCTGGTATTTTCATCATGGAAATCATCAAAATTTTACAGAATAGAAACAAAATGCTTCTAAAATCCAAACTCTTCTCTGTAGTGCTATGGACATGTTGTAGTTTCTTATTGCTCCTCCTGAGGTTTCTTCTATTATTTCTTCTTCATTGTTTTGATGTTGCATGTTCACATTTTCAATGCCATAACAATACTATATCCAGATGTACATCGTAGGCACTCTTGCTCATTGTAATTATTCCTCCTGTCCGTACTGGTCACAAAAAGATCTGCCTCTAATGCAGTTTCAGTTTAAATGGGTGGGGGACAGAATCCACAGTTCAATTTTGATGTAAAACAATAGCTCCAGCATTCAGTCAGAGGTAACATGAGGCTTCATCAGTGTGAGTTAGACAGATGAAGTGTATATCATTCAAAGTTGCAATTTTTTCAGTGCTAAATCCTCTCTCTTTGTAACTATCCCGCCTCCACAGTTCACCAAGAGCACACTGTCTGAGGTAATTTGTCTTACTACCGTAAAAATACTGTAACTTTGGAAGACATCCAATTGATCTGGCAATCATAATTGGTATCCCTTTAATTATTTAACTACTGTAAATCTGTCTCCATGTATTATTTACTTTGGTTCCAGACAACTGAGCTGTGGAACATGTTTTTCTTCAGCTCTGGCCTGTGCTCAAACCTCAACTGTAACAACGCAAAACATCCATCTTGTAGCATTACTACATCTCTGAACAATGCATGTGTGCTTATACGAGAAATGAGTCCCTCGAATTCAAAAATAAATACTGTAGTCCAAAGAATGAATTGGAGCCATAAACATTGCTTATTTAATTGTCTGAATCCCTTTTTAAAGCACCATCTGTGGTTGAAGTGGAGTTGTTTCCCTGACTCGTTGAGACTTGAAGGTTAGGCAGGTTGTCTGCCGGTTGCAAGGATAGAAGTGACACGAGTACAAGATGAGTGTAACATAATATTTTGACAATGACAGGCGACGATGAGTCCTACACTGTAAGCTGATCAGCTGCTTATAATTGTCAACTGTCTGTCAGTGTAAAACTAAGCCTGTTATCTTGAAAACAAAAGCCCACTGCTCTGAAAATACACACTCTGGAGTTGGAGTTCAGTGACTGCCTGTCTGTCTGACTGACACCATTAACATATTGCTCAATTTAACCATTATAAACATCTACTCTTTCTAAAAGATTATTCATCATTTCTTAAACAGACATTTACTCACACGGCAAACATTGAACATGAATTCTTAACCTTAATAAAGGTGAAATGGGCGAACAAAAACAGTTGTTCTGGACCAGAACTGAAATTTCAATTGAGGACATGTTGGTTGCATTATTGTAGTTGGATTTCTTTTTTAACAATCAGTATGTTTAAATTTGCACTAACCCAATTACTGTAAACAACCAGATTACATTCATTCTTTGAGTAATTTAAAACAGTCTAATTTGCAGCAGTGGCAGCTGGTGACTGGCTCTGATTTTGTTGATTAAGTCCTCTTCCCTTGCTCTTTGTGCTTCTATAATGGATAAGCAGGCTGCGTAGTTTAATAGTTTATTTTCTGTCTGTCTTTATGATCATGAGTTGGCACGGGTCTTTTATTTTGAAAATTAACCGAATTCTCCCTGCCTCTTCCATGCCTGACTTCCTACCTGTTCGATCTGATCTGTGTTAACTGACGCGGCGTCTGTCAAAAATAGACTCAGTGTGTATCACTCCAGTGTATTTTAATATGCAATATGTCTTTATTTGTATTGGCTGAAGTGAATGACCAATTTTTAGCCTAATGGAACTTGCTTAGTTAAAGTAAGTTACGGTAATTCAATTAGTGCAAATCCTTTATAATGATTATCTTTTATGCTACAATTTGTTCTGCTGAAAGACTAAAGCAAAAAGTCCCTGGATAAGTGACATCACAGTCCTTGAAACAATGGAAGAAAATTATGAACACACTAAAACCTATTAGAAAATATTAAACTTAAAGTATAGATTGAAAAATATGGAATTTCATTCAAAATTTCTGGCTTAAAAGTTACTTTTTTTCTTTTCCTTGAAAAATTCAAATTTCTCAAGCGACTATGATTAAATGTCTTTGACAAGTTTATAGGAAGCACCTACTTAAAAGTGTGTTACCCACTTTTTTGCATAATACATCGCTATTTAAAGGGTTGCAATAAACCAACACCACACCTTCAGCTTCTGTCATCTGCCTGACAGTTAGTTGCTTTACTTTTATTCCAGCTCCAGTATAAAGACAACCCACATGCTGTGATGTGTATAGAAATAGCTCTTTGCCATTTACCCTCACTTTCCCCACAGAGTTAAATGGAGGCATAGAGGTGACGCATGGTCAGACTTAAAACGCTGCAAGAATCAATGTTTAAGATTTATACATCTCACAGTATACTTTGACAGCCTGATGAGTAATTCAGCTCTGCTGTGGTTATTGGTTTCAAGCGCATAGTGTTTTGAGTAGGATCCTTGAGTGACAGTTTGGATATTTTGACATTAAGTGCTATGGGTTTTACTCTTTTGAGTGAATAATAATGGAGGGAGATCTCTCAGTCAGTCAATATCACCACTGGCAAGCAAAGTCTTGCAAAGAGAAACATTTTAAACCACAACGCACCACGATTTTTTTTTTTACCAAACGCAACAGAAGAAGACAATTTTGTTGCCTTTCTTGTGCTCGATTCTACTTTTTCCAGACATCACTGAGGGATGTTCGAGAGGAAGTAGTTCAGCTTGTATTTTGTTTTACATATCAAAATGAAGTAGCATTGGCTCAGGCCTTTTCAACAAGCAGCCCGATTGCCTGATTTGGCCCCTTTCAATTTTTCTATGGTCTACAGGAGGCTTCCTGCAAATCATGTTGGCGTGTCTGATATGATAAATAAAACCAGGTACATATTTCTGAGCTACTATGAGACATCTGAACCATAGCTGCTTTAATCTGAACCAATGTGGTACTGGCACTTGTGTACTGAGATTGGCTGCAATAGGATTACAGCTGTCATTCACTGGTGGGCCACAAAGAAACTCTCGTTAGCTAAGCTAAGCTAACAACAAGCTTCAGAATGTCTCTGTCAATGCTAACGAGACATAAAGCTGATTGTGACAATTGCGAGTTCCTGAGTGAATGGACTGACAAGTATTTACTTATATTGCCAGCTTCACCAAGAAGTAAACAGTTTGTGCTTATTGTGCAACAAATGCATTGCTGTAACTAAAGAATACAACTTTTGGAGGCACTACAAGTCAAATCATGTCTAGTTTTCTGCCAGTTTTCTATTGAAGTTGAAGCCATACATTACCTTATAGGCTAGAGGCTTAAAGCGAGAATATGTAATATTTCTGCATTAAAATGTGTAAGTAAAACTAGACACGTTATATTGTACTTACATTATCCAAAATGTTTCCAACAATGTTCAAATGTTGAGAAATTTATACAATTGTATGTTTTTTCCTAAAACAAGGCTAATATCAGACGGCCGCAGGCTTTTACAAGAATATATAACATGGTTTCACAGTCTCATAGCTCAGTCTTCTTTAGATGGTTATGAAATTTTGATTCATAATCTAAATCCTATATTCAGAATATGAGTAGGATTTTCACTTCCAGAACCTGACAATGAGCTCTATTGTTTTAATGTGAGAGACCCCTAACTGCAGGATGTCTAAGAGTTTCAACTGAATGACTGTTGCAGCAAACGCTGTATTGGTTTTATCTGGTAATCACATTTTCAGTACGCATTTAAACACACTGAATTTATTCAGCTGCAACTAACAGTTATTTTCACTTTTGATTTATCTGCATTAATCTAAGTCAATTAGCTTAATCATGTCTGAAATGTCAAAAAATTGTGAAAAATACCTATGATGATGACTTTTAACAAAATTGTCCAAAACCCAAAGATTCAGTTAAAGAGAAAAAGAGAAAAAGCTTTACCTTTAAGAAGCTGGAAGCAGACAATGTTAAGCATGTTTCACAATTTTTGCTTTCAACATGACTGAAATTATTATTCAATGATCAAAATAGATGCAAATTGACCATAATTGACTAAACCTTTTAGGTCTACTTGGTGGTGCTCCAAGGTACTCTCACCCACACAAGCACATATCATACACACAAACATTTATTTTATTAATCACTGAAGCCATCAACTTTGTGTTCATGTTTTATGAGAAATGTCAACTATGTTCTCAGCCAAAGGCTCTACACAAACGCAGACCAGTGTAAAGGCTGAAAACAAAAAAAAAATTCTCGCTGAAGTACTTTTTCTGGAGGAGCTGCCCATTTTATGCGGAAGTCTACCATCCTGAAAATATACAGCTCAACCCTCAAAGTTCTTTTTAAAAAGCCCTTTGGACTATGTGTCACAACACATCTTTTGTGATATCTTTTTCTTTGTCCCCCTGTGCGGATTGATGGCCTGGTGACTCCACTGAGTGAAGCGTAAAATGAATCATAAAAAAAAAGCCACCGCCATGTCCACAGCCCAGCTGTGCAGCAACTCTGTGAACATCGCCACATGCTCTACTTAAGAGTGGAGGCTAGAGCTGTTCATATGTGCATGCAGAGATGTCATTCAAGCATGTATCCTGTTCATTTCAGCTAGTAATGACAGCGATAACTTCCACTTCTGTTCACTTTACAGATCAGTTTCACAAAAGTCCAGCCACTAACCAACGAAGACAATCAAATTCTATTTAACATGTCTCAAATATTATGTTGAACTAAGCCAAAAAGTTCTGAAAACCAGAAAGCACATTGAAAAAACACATGAGACGTAGTCCTAGTATCGTAAGCCTAAGTGCTTCCTGAGTCTTAGACAGTCTGTGTGAAGTGTTGGGTGAAAAAAGAAATTACTGTTACTTTACATCCATCTCTTTTGTTTTGATAGTGCCAAGATGTGTGGCCCAGCGCTCAGCTCCGTGGCCCATGAGACAGAAAACACATCATAGACACACACAGCTTGAATACGCTACCTCTGCAGTCTGCCAGAACTATTAGAATTACTGTATATAGCTCTGATGAATCATTTATAAACCTGTGACACATTCAGTGATGCAGCACTTTCCCAAACTTACATGCAAAAGTGTACTCACATGCAGTCACATTTGACACACTTATACACACAATCAAATAAAGAAGCAAGCAGGATAAGACAGGAAACTTAAAAATAGTAAAAAGCAAAGATTGCTAGGAAAAAAGATGACTCGATACCTGAAGTACTATTACTTTATATTAAAAGAAAGTCTTTCTTTTTAATAAAGTGTCTGTGGAGAGACCACAGAGGTTACATGGTGTACACACAGGTGAGCAGGATGATGCTGATTACTTGACTTAGTCTGGGGACTGGTTTTGGCGATGTACCTGGTTACTCACAAGTTGAAATACAGATGAAAATACCAGCGTATTCCGGAGGGAGTGCCTGTGTTTGCCCTGCAGCAGGCAGTGGGATGAGCACTGTCGACCATGTTCATGACAGAAACCTCCATTGTGATGCAAAACTCAGTCTCTGGTGTCAGAACAGTATAAATAATTGCTATTGTCGATTTGTAGTAATAATACTGTTAACAATGATGTGAGCTTGATATGTATGTTTACTGCAGGTCTCATTTAATGTACACATGTCTCTGTCTGTGTGCTCAGTTTTACAACTAAGTGTTCCGGCTCAGATTCATACATACTGTATTTGTCCTCTGAGGAACTTGAAATGGATCTACAGCAGTTATTTTTTGCTGTAAAATAATAACTGTGGTGTGGGTGGACAGGACTAATTAGAGGACATTATCTACTGTTGTTCTATTGTGTTTTTCCTTTGACCTTGCTGACAAACCACACGAACAACTGTAGCACTCACAAGCACAAAAAGCTGAAAATATCATAGGACCAGTGGACTCATTCTAAGTTAATGAAAACCCAACAGCTATTATTTCCAGGTGATTATACACTCATGAAAAAATTAATACTGTACTGAATCTCTGCCATATGATGGCAATAAATTCACCTAAATCTTATACATGGGACCTTTTAACACATTACACATATATACATATAGTAGGTATTTAATAGTATTTACAATAGTGCAACAGCTATACAGTACCATAACCAATGTTGCAGTTTTATGCCATAGTGTATTTTTAACAACTATCAAACATGCAGCAGTCATACAGAATTTTATCATCATCGAAGGTTCAAGATATTAAATGAAACAATAAATACATAAAAGGGGGGCATTAAAGGTCCAGTGTGTAAGATTTAGGGGCGTCAACTGACATACATATGTTTCCATTAGTGTATAATCACCTGAAAATAAGACTTGTGTTTTTGTTATTTTAGAAGGAGTCATTTATATTAAGGGCGCAGGTCCTCTTTTGTGGCCATGTCTAGAAGGAACCCACTGATTTGCGAAACTCTTGCAAGTTTTGCGCTTGTTGTTTCTTCATCGTGCATGTTTAAACTAATTTATGTTCAAACAAACGTACAAACTAACAATGTTTTATAATGTGGCAATGCTGCTGTTAAAATCCGGGTAAGTTTAGGGAACAGAAAACACTTTGAGTTAGGGAGAGATCATGGTTTGAGGGATCACTTGTTCTCTAGTCTGTGGGTCATGCTACATGCTTGGAAGGGGCGAGTGAGGTGAGGTGTTTGCAATAACTCACTGCTTGATGCCACTAAATCCTACACATTGGTCCTTTAATGTATAGTCTCATAGGCATACAGTAGGTGAGTCAAACCTCTTTCTTCTTCAGTTCCTCTCTCACTGACTCACTCACACACACACACACACACACACACACACGCACGCACGCACGCACACACACGCTTCAATAAGTGTTGTATACTTAAGAAAGCAGATTTGTTTAATACTAGCTGTTGTCCCATAGCCACAGCTGCAGCCATGCAGGGCTTTTATATAAAGCGAAACACTGAACTCAGATTTGCCAAGTCACAAGCTGAATCACTTTGCAACAGAAGCCCTGTGGCTCTTTTCTTTACCAGAATCCAGCAGGCTGCAAAACAACACAGCCTCAGTAATCTCAAATGTGCATGGGTGATGTTCTCCTTTTAGTTTAGTGAGTGTGCTCCAGTTAGATGAGAAGGTCCATTTATTTTCACATGTAGAAATAAATACTGGGCAGTGTATCATTTTATTTCCTTAATTTTCACTTCTGATCAAACCAGTGTGTAGTTTTTTATTCTATGCCTGGTGGGAGCTTCATGTAGACTACCATTACATGTAAATTACATGTTTTTATTCCATAACAAACATCAAACAAATGTAAATCTAATCCAACACATATTTTTAGGACAAGACCAGGCTTAAGAATATGGAACCCCAAAGTGTTCAATAAAGGGCATTTTGGGGGGAAAAAATGTAATAAAATATAAATGTTTGCTTTCATGTATACATATTACACAACGTATTTGTGTGATCATTTGTGTCGGAATTATTTATTTTATACTGAACACTATGGGGCTCCAAAGATGAATCAGTGATGAACGAGTTTCACTGTTTTCTCGTGGTTGTTTTCACTCAAACTGCATTGAATGCAGATGCACTACAAGGACCAAGTGAGTTCAAACTTAACTGCTGCTTGTTTGTGTGTGAGTGCGTCTGGGTGCTTTTGTGGCACAGGGTACACAGTTTGCGACAAGGCACTGTGCCCTCATGCCTGGTCCAATGGCATGAATTTTAATATCTCAGTTTTCTGCTAAAGAAGGGAAATTGGTTGTTTATGTTAGAGAATTGCATATACAGATTCACACTGGGGTTGGCATTAATATAACTCACAAAGCAAACACAATATTTTAACACCTTACCTATTCTGTGTCTCTTTCATTTGCACCTGTTATACATGTGGGTAAATTATTTTCTCAGCATCCATATACATACACACAAAACACCATCTAAAACAAATTCATACCACTGTCCCTTAAAATATAGCAAATTCAAATAAAATACATAAGCATATATTATATACAATCACCAAGTACTCTCACTGACAGGCGGGATCAGCTCGATGCACTCTTCTTGTAGCTCTGTTTTGGTTTCAGTCAGCTCATGAAGAAAATGGCTCTTTATCTGCTAAATGTTCCACTATTGTCACCAGATAATCTCTAACTTCTGTGTGTCTGCCGCTTGGTGTTGAGCAGGTAGGGCTCAGCATATTTATCAGAGCTTTGCTCTCTGAAAACAGCTGCCTGCTGCATCCTGAAATGCCTATGAGGGCAGCTCTGGAGGAAATCTCTTGGACAGGCATCTGATTTCCCTGGGTGGGCCTGTTGTAAGTGTTCATTAACCATTAAAAATGATGAATAATGTACATTTCCTGAATATTTACATTTAATGTCATATATTTCATTTAGCAAATATGGACAGCTAGAATTCAAGGAAGAATTGATTAAGTTACTTAAAATATGAGAGGCTGATGCATTATGCAAGACTCCCAATATTTTTTCGATTTGATGCATTACAATTAGACTTAATTACACTCCATGCAAAAGCCTTTCATAATGCACTTACAACATTGTAAATTACATCTTGACAGCAGCATATGACATTTTGTCAGTGACACAAAATGATTATGCTACAAAAATAGCAAGAAATGTAGGCTACTTTGGACATCACTATAACTACACTGACAGCGCATGAGTCATTCACCATGTTTTAAGTACTGCTGATGGTTGAAAGCTGCATTTGAATTATATGTTGCTGTTAGAATGGCTGTCTGAACCGAGTCCAAACCCTCCTGCTGCAGCAGATCAATAGACCTACAGCCAAATTACTACAGCACACTATACAAAATGTCACCAGAAACCATCTAGAAAGCTCACACCACTCGCAATAATCAAAACAAAATATACTGCAGGTGACAGAGACAGGGAGAGGTGTGGTGTAATGTAACAGAAATAAAATACATATAATACTGCACCTCTCCTTTCCATGTTTGTGTCTGAGGGTGACGTGACTATATGTGTGAAATCACCTCAAGACCAGCTGCGCCTCTTTCAATCAACACTAAAAACTAAAATTGTTGACTTTAAAAGGGATAATTTTATTTTTTTTATTTTTTTATTGTGGGGTTGTATGAAGCACTTATCAGTAGTCAGTGTATTACCACCAGTAGATGCCCGTTGGCACACCCCCAGTTTAAAGAAGAGCACCAGCACTAAAGCTTTACTTTGCAATCTGAAAGCCTTTTATATAAGCCAAACCAACCAAGGACCATGGGTGAAATCAGTCACTTTACCTCGCAGGAGTTGCTGGTCTACCACTGCCTTGATCAGTTAGTTTGTTGTGTTGTTGTATGACTTTGGTGTTTTAAAAGGATAGTTTGGATTCTCTGAAGTGACACAAGAACACAAACAAACTTAACAGACTGAGGCAGCAGTAGACCAGAAACTCCCATGATCTGTGAGGTAAAATCACTGATTTCATCCAAAGAATTTGGCTGGTTTGAATAGACTGATATTTGGCTTATATAAGCAGGTTGTTTCCCATCGGATCATTCCATCATCCCATCATTTCCTGGTTTCAATCAATATGAGTGACACTTCTCACATTACATATAGTCATCCAACCCATCTGACAGAAAAGAGGATAGACACTGTGTCCTTCTCCCATGAGACATCACAGTTTTACAATCTAAATACATATGTTCCTCTGATATCGCCTTTCCCCGAAGGTGAACATCAACATATGGCTAAATTATGTGCTACATTACCTCCTAATTTCCCCTTTTGCCTCTTCATGTGCCTCTGTCTCCCTAACACATAAACATAGACTTGACGTGCTTCATTGCTCCTTGCTTCCTCTGTCTTTTTTCTGTCTGCTGTTTCCTCCGCTCACACACAAAATCTTGAGAGAAACACATCACGGATGATAATGGCGTACCTGTAGAGTAGACACTTATTCATATCCTGAACAACAAAAGTTGGTGAGCCGATAATCACTACACGGCGTGGGCAAACACTCCACAGACATCATCCTGAGGGGCCCGAGCCTTGTGTGTAACAGGTAGTAGAAATCAATACCACCAAATGGCAGCTTCAGAGATCTCACATAATTAGACAGACACAGGGAGAAGGGGAGAGCTCTACTGACCCAGACAGACGAGCATTAAACAAGTGTTTTCAGCCTGCCTCTTACCATGTTTCACCAACATTCATTGCCTTCGAATCGACTGGCAAAGCTACTCTCACCCAAAGTGTGGATTGACTGGCAATTGAAGGAGAATCAAGGTTTACCTAAACAAAGCAACAAACAGGCGAGGTGCAGAACAGAATGCTAATGAATGTTATCTATTTCACTCTCTGCTTTTATCTGCATAAAGTGATTAAGAATCTCCAGGCATACTGGAGGTTCAAGGACCTGAATGTCAACACCTCTGTGTTTTTCTTCCTTTTCTCGTCACTGACCCCTGGAAACCGTCACTTAAAATAGACACAAAGCACAAAACAATTAAAATAGAAGCAAAGCTGTCAGAGGCGAAATTGGTTACAGTTGGTTAAAGACGTTCTTTTCAAAAGTAATCACTTCTCTTTTTTTCTTCCTTTGGTATAAGTACAATTGTGTGGTAAGCAAACTTATGTCTGGGGATGTAAAGTATAGGGCTGTCACGATAACCACATTACCACAAAACTGTAATAATCAATCAGTAATAATCTTGTAGGGTCAATCTCATGTTATTCTAAAGCAGATCAGTGCTGTAACACCCAACAAAAACAGGAGCAACTCTGTTAAATATTCACAGAAGACATCCAATTAGAGAACTGTACTAGGATGGATATCTGTAAAAAATAGTTGTGCAATGGGTAAAAAAATATATATATTAAGGCTATATAATTTCTCTGGCATGGAAAAAATGACCTAACTGCAGGGGTGAGCAGTGAGGAGAACACAAATCAGACATGAAAATGATTGTGCAGACTTAAATCCTGCATTCAGTGTTGGATTTATCAATATGGATTTATTTTACCTTGTCAACAAAAAGACGCTGCAGTTCAAGGCTGGATTACAAAGCTTCTGAAAGGGATCTTACCAGAGCTGACATTATTGGAACAAAGGTACTGTTGCTGTTAGCCTGTCCTGCTCAGCCTACTTTGTGACAAACCCCCTTCACTTCTTGAGCAGCTGGGAAACAAAAAGAGACTTCTTTTGGTTTTTGAGAAGCTGCGGTGTTTAACCGACACACTGTAACCTGTGCTGTACATTTACTGCCAGACTGACAATTTACTGCTAACCTTTCCCTCTGCTCCAGTCGCAGCACTGTCGCTCTCAGGCTGCCTCTCGCTCTCCCTTACTAACATGCTGCACACACCTTCAACACTGCCCTGTTCCTTAAAGAGGCTACGCTACTGTTATGACAATATCTTTCAAGATAATCCAATTAAACATAATTATTTCAGCAGTCACAATAAACTGCCATCTCACAGGAATACATTGCTTTTCACTGCAGTAAGAAAAAATCCATACTACCACAGCCCTAATAAAGTATACTTGTATTATACTAATAAAAATGAGCAGCACTGTTTTGAATTCAACTTTCTATTCACGTCTCACTCCATAGCGCTTTCTACCTGCTTCTTAACTCTATCCGTAGCTGCACTCTGAAAATATGCCAGTGATATGTTTAGCCTTCTATGTACTTTAATGAGCTGTCTATTATGGAAAGTGGCACACTTAAGAGTTGCACTGCTAAAGGTATGGACCAAAGGCCATACTCTTAGCAATGAGTCATTTCTCTCTCTCTTGCTGAATATCCCTCTCATGTCACCTTCGCTTCTTTTCCTCCCACTCACTGCAGATCTGTCAGATCTGTCAGATCTGACAGGAGGTGTCGTGCTGAGAAAGTACTAATCTGCTGATAAAGCAAAGGACCATTCAAGTACAGTCAAATGAGCACATCGCCAAAAATACTTGAGTTAAGAAACCACTGAAAATCTAAATTTCAGGCTTCAACACAATAATTTCCTAAAGCGTCTAAACTGGCAAGATAGTAAGAACAGCTATAAGTTCTTACTGTAATTTCCAGGTATCATGTAGAAATAACTCTAATTTATCTTTAAAACAAGAGGAAAATGATGCAGATTGCTGAAGGGACTGACACTGGATGGCAGAGAAAATCCTTGAAACAAGCTGATTTGTATTGGAGGCAGACCCCCTGCTTGTTTGAAGAAAATAAACTCTTATGACTCAATAGCAGAAATAATGGCATCTTTAGATGGATATTTTGTCGAGGAATGAAGGATTGATGAAACAATGGAGGGACAATGGAGGGACAGCCATGGACTGATCAGATGTCTCTCTTGTAGACTGCTGTCATGAAAGTGTCCATCCAGCGCCACCAGGTGTGTCGGTATGTAGCCTTTGAAACTGCAGGGAAGCCCAACCTGTTCAAGTATTGACATGGCAACAAGATTGCGTGCTAGTGGTGTATGATTGTGCGTGTCTGACAGCAGGAACTAGCTCTCGGTCTCTGTGTCTTCCAGTGTTGCCCTTTCTGTCAGTCAGGGGTTGTTACTTTCTGAGAGAACAGCAAATAAGATGATTTTTTTTTTTTTTTTTTGTGGGACCATTTGTGCATCTGTGCCTTCAGATTTTGCTGCCCTGTGATTTTGTTGAGTGGACAGTCTCAGTTGATATTTTTAAAGTAAGTAATTAGCTCCTGTTCAAACTCTAATTATGTCATGACTCATTATATGCCAGCATAAGTGGCGAATTAAGCAGAGGGAAAAATAAAACAAACAGAATATGTTAAAATTATTCAAAGAAGAAAAATATGTAAATACTTTTTTCTGTATTGCCTTTTAAATCAGACAACACACACTTAAGGGTATAAGATCTACATACTTCTCTGTGTTGCCCGGTTTATTCAAACACAATTAAAGCATGTAAAAGCATGATATTGCCAAAATTCTCTCTCTTTCAATTCCAGTACATTAGTTATTGATGGCTTCTTTTTAGCAAAATTGTCCCTAGATTTGGTACCTGTTCAGACCCTGGCATCTTTATCACTCCAGATTGGAAAAAAAGGGAGATGTTTTGCAAACCACGGGGGGAAAAAAACGCTAATGTTTTGATGAATGTGCATTTGGAGACAAATCCGTACAGCTAATGCAGATTTGTTCTGTTTCATGTCTAATCTAGGGCTTCTGATGATCACAGTGTTTCCCATACACTGTGTAGCATTCCCTCCACTGAGAGCAGAAAGTGCTCTGGTATGTAAATTAAGATTCATACATGATGTCATCTCGTGTCGTCAGGTTTTCAATAGCAACTCTCCTTGGAAAACGGTTGTCAACACCGTAAGCGCAGCTTCCTGCCACCCCTGGATCAGAGTAATGTGTGAGATTCCCACATCGCCAGATAAACATGGATTTAGTCACTAAACAGCTTCGACTTCGATGTTTGGTAAGAAGAGGCAATAGAGAAAACCTTTAGCACTGATCTGTGCATGTATGCGTACGTCGAAACAGAACACCGTCATCTGCAAACTCAGACTGTTCCACGTCAACATTTATCTATGTTGTGCTCTAACTGACCGGCACTGGGACTTTCTGTATTTGCATCCGAATAGATGATGCAGACCTGAACAATCAGACAAACAAAGTGAAACAAATTCAACCCTTGGGACTTTGGGTTCATGTTTTTGTGTTTGTGTTTTTGTCTTGGTTAATACTGTATTTGTTGTTATTTTGTTTGGACACAAACAATAGAACAGCTGCCACCGATCTGCTGCTGGTTTAATTGTTTCTAATAAACTTGGAAATATAACAAGTTGTTTCTGTTTATTCTGTCACTTTTGTTCGCCGAAAGATTTTGTGCAACTTGTAATACATAAAAAGTGGAGTGAGTCGAAATAAAAATAGATGATGTCAAGGTGAGCCAAGGACAAGGACAGAATGCAGCTTATATACACACTCTTAGAAATAAAGGCTCCAAAAGGTTTCTTCCTAAAGGGCTGAGTTTCAGCCCAGAACCATTTGCCTCTGAAGAACCATCTTTTGAAGATGGGGCTTTTTGGGAAAAAAAACGAAATCTTCAAGAATTGTTGAAATCCATCAAGAACTCTTTCGTCAAGGGTTTGTCAAGGGTGCTTTATAGCATAATATAAAAGGGTTCTCTGTAGATCACCGTGGGTGGTTTATGAATAAAACCCTTAGAACAGGAGTATAAGAAGATTTGCAGTATAGAACCTCCTTGGTGGGTTCTTGTTCTGGGTAGTCTTGTGGGGATAACCTACGGAACCCTTTGTGTTTCTGGTTACCACCGTTATTTCTGAGAGTTTTGTAGAGACCAATTGATATATTTTACTCTTTATATATTTGTTTATTATGTTCATTGATACGCCAAAATACCATGGCAAATTCCTTGTATGAAAACCTAATTGGCAATAAACCTGACTGTGATTGTGTTTCTGATAAACCAAAGTAATTTTCCAGTTTTTTAGTCAAAATAAACAAACAAAAACGAGAACATGATAACACGTGATTAATGTATATCCTAGAAATATAAATGTCCTAGCTATAGTACAGAACAAACCACTGTTTTGCAGGAAATGACATTCAAGATAATACTGCAGATTGTGATCAGGAGCAGCTTGCATGAGTCAGTCTATTGATTAGCTCTTCATAAGAGTGCCATGTTGGACACCATGGCAACATAACAGCATATAGTGGTGGTGATATCATCATATATTACCTCAACATAAATGTATTGCTTTCTAGTATTTGCTGAGGGAGATTTCCAGACGTGTTGGACAATATGCCATATACAAGCTGGAGAAATCTGTTTTTGATCATTTGTTAGGCATTAATAAATAATCTCTGAAAGCATGTACTGTATATACATGCATGGGTGGCCAGACAGACATGACATAATGTCTGACTGGAAGAAATAATAGTATAAAGACATGTAAATATTGTATGAATACGACAGTATGCATGATACAACAGACAAATATGACTTTCCTGGAAGCTTCAGAGGAAAGATATAAATCTCTCTTTACTAAAGCGTACAAGAGAAGCGAGCCGGGCTTGCGTTCATAACACTTTCATCTCCCATTACAATATTGCCCTTTCGAGTAAATAACCTTCATGTTTCAAATGTGACAAGCAGGTTTCCAGCTAATGCATGGATCATTCTCTCTTTCATTATTACCTCTATTCTCATTCACAGAGGACAAATAACTTGATTTTTGTTGACAACAAAAGTTCTCTGCCTATCCCAAAATTCTGTAAAAGCACACGGAGGGACAATGGCTGGGCTTTGAAAATGTCTCTTTATACTTTAATCATACAAAAAATTGAGAAAGAAAACATGAACATATTCTGTGAAAATTCTGAAATGCACGTAATCAACAGCAAAATGTAGTGGGAGAGAGCAGCCTGAGATATGATCAACATGACCCATCTGATGCAGCACATGTCCTCCGGATGGAAACGTGTTATTGCCAGGTGTTATCTGAAGTAACAGGGGACGGATTGTGGCGGTGTGATTTGTCCATGCAAATCATTTAAAAAAAATAAAATAAAAAAATCAGGTCCCTGTCTGTGAAAATGCGGCTTGTGCAAGATGTCTGTTAAACTCAGCATGTTCAAACAATTTCTTGGCATTCTCCTTGCATCCAAGCAGTGCCATCTGTTTCAATGATTACTTTAAAATTCAAGTTGTGTGTGAGATGAACTTGTGCATGGGTGTGGGTTGGAAGAAAGGGAGACAGCCTGTGTGTAAACCAAGTAGCTGCCACGGTTGACAGTGGAGGCCAGCGCAGAATTTTAGGGAGATCTAGGACACAATACTGTAACAGAAATACTGATTTATAGCATTATTTAAAGCCTCTGGAAATAGTGCTTTAAATAGTAAAAATGCATGTAAGTTAAGTTTCTCATCAAGCATCCTTAAAGATCTGAGTGGAAATGGACAGAGCAGCAGCTAAACATAGACGACTAAAAAAGGACCACCTACAACAATCAAACTTGACAGACAACAACGACAGATGGAGGCAGCACTAGACCAGTGTCCTGCCAGGTAAAATTGCTCTGTCTTTTAAAGGAGAAGATGTTTATTTTTTTAATTGTTCATGGAATTAACATTGCTATTAAAAGTTACTATTTAATCAATTTAATTCAAACCCAATACAGGATACCTGAACCAAATACCTGAACAAAAGCTTAAATGGCAATATTTAGAAATTAGAAATTAATTAAAATTACATGGCTATTTCAGTTTCAAGATACGTTAATGAGAGGATTGTATGTGCAAAGTTTGGGTCATGAGTAGCATTACTTTGTCGAATTTAAGGATGTCAAATATAGAGACTGAGCGCTCCTCTTTCATTTCATTTACTGAAGAATGGTGCCAAAGATAATATATACACCTAATCCGAGGAGATACTCAAAGCTTTCCAGGCTGTCTCCCTGAATCCTATAGTACTCCAAAAATCCTACCTCGGTTCTTTAAGTCCCAGTCCTTTGCAATGTTATCTTGAACCTTTATCTTTTATACCTCTTGAGAAATACCTTTACTTTTTTTTCTGAAGTCGGCTGGATTCTGATTGGATTCCAGTTGGATTAGCAAAGGATTTTTTTGAGTAAGGATATAAAGCTCAACAAAGGTCATAGTCGACCTGTTCTTACTACAGTTACAAAACAATACAGTCCAATGAAAAACACCTTTTTCCCCTCCCTCTATTTTTCTTTCTACCTTCGGGTATATCTTTTAACAGCAGCTGTCCCAGTAAGGCTCTGCAGTTAAAGTCAGGGACACGTTATAAAAGGTAAATTGTTTGTCTTTACTCAAGGTCTGCTGCAGCAAGTTGATACTCAAACAGTACAAAGGAAAGAGAGTGAACCTCCAGTGTACAGTAATGTTCAAATATGAAGCACTTGACTCTGAGCCTTGAATAAGTAATGATATCCTTAACAGTACGATTGCATGAAAAACCAAGGTGGAAAAACTTTTGAACTTCCCTTTAGGTTTTTACTGTAACTGCAGAGCAGACAAAAATGGAACAAGGGCCAACATCAAACATGGTTGGAATGCTAAGCTATGCCGTCTAAAGTGTGGTTTTCACTGGAAATGATTCAAACACCAGGTGGGACGTCCAACAAATGTGTAAAGTAATTTGTAACGTTTGTAAACGGGGGAGGCATCTGGTGACATGTGGCGCATAAATATAAGACATGAGACATTTCAGAATGACCTGACACTCATATCTATGATTTGGAGACCACTGGTGATGATGACAGCAGCCTTTCTTCATGTTAGAAAATATCATCATCTTTCTGATGACGTTTGAAGGTGGATTTTCTTATTTATTTTTCTGTACTGTGACTGTTATATAGTGTATTTTTGTGCTGGTATCAGAAAAAAAACCCTAACTACTGATTAATGCATCAGTCTGCCCCTTAAACAAGCAACCTAAGCATGACTTCTTTTTGCCTTTAAAACTTGCTTGTAGATTACATCATCTCAAGGATTCAAGTAGTGCATTCTGTTCTCAAAGGTGACAACAAAGGAGATATTGATAGAGGAACAGATCTGTACAACAACAGTGTCAGAATCCCTCAAGATACCGCAGCTCTTCACTGCATTGGCAGTACAATTCATGAAATGTATCCTTGTGATGCAAATTTCATTTAACCAGACAGTCTCAGTGAGATTAAAGACTGAGAGAGACATTACCATACAGTGGTTCTCAGAAGAGACATTAAATATATTGTTCGATTAGCAGACCCACGGGAGCATCACTCATGCAAAAGATGCTGCATTGTGGATGTTCATGCATAGCGTGCTTGTCTGTTTACCCTACAGACAAAAATATCTGAATATGTCTTTTAGACACTTTTCAGTCTGTTTGAGTCAATTTGTTTCCGTTGACACCCCAAGGTCCTGTGCTTATTTCATCAATTGCTGTTTCTCTCAGTGCAGTTTCCATGGTACCGCTGGCGGTAAGGCAAATTTGTGTCTTTGAGTTGTAAGACACTTCCCTACCTTCACACCTGTTATATACACCATGCTATACATCATGACATGCAGTGTTGGGGAAGCTACTTTGAAAGCGTGGTACCAATTTTTTTTCACACTGGAAAAAATTGAACAAAGCTACTCTATAACCAGAAATTTAGTTTGGTTAACTAAAGCAACTTAGAAAAAATACTTCAAACTACTTTGTTAAAAAAAAAAAAGAAAGAAAAGAAAAGAAAGATCAAGCTGATAGTATACATGTCATATGAAATTACAAAAAAAGTCATATGCTAGCCAAAAAAAGCACTCACTTGAATTCTTTTAGGCCATTTTGCAAATAGGAACATAGTGGTACATTGGAAGGGAACATGGATTTCTGTTATCATGAATGCAGTTGTAGAATCAGGGAGTAACACTGTTTGCTTTTGTTTTGTGACTAAACATTTGGGGAAGCTGTTTATAGCCTTTAACAAAATTACAAACACCACTGCGGATGTACTTTTTGATTGGTTTGATGCACTGATCATTCAAAAATGCCAAGGACAATGTCGTGACAGCGCTGCTAATGTGTCTGAGACATACTGGCAGACGCACAAGAACAGATGTGAGTCTTGTCACTGTTTGGGCACATCATGAATTTAGTTGTGCAGGACACAGCCCCGAGCATAACAACTTGTCACAACAATATGAGGTGTGGAAACGGCTTCTTTGCAGTCCATCATGAGAAACTACCACAACATTCATGGAGATTTTGAATGCTTTTCCTTGTCATGACAGGAGTTATGCGGGAGAAGAGGCAAATTATCTTGCCCCTGCAGAGGACTGACACATATTTCACATTAAAACTGATGTGTATCTTCTCTGCTGTACTGAGACTGCAAATGCAGCTTTTCAAAACAGCAAGCTGCACCTCAGCAAAATCACTCAGACGCCTTTAATGTGAAACGCTTCTGTGACAAATACACAACCACTGCAGTTAAATGGTTTAAACTTGAGCAGGCCTCCTCTACCAAGACAACAAACTAAAACAGCACCAGATTTCTCTCATGTGAGCTCAGATGGTGGGTTCCAACCCAGGAACCACTCACTGTGTGTTACTGAAGCATTCTGAAAGGTTATCACATCATTAGTAAATTGTTCCCTCTTTTAATTACTCAAGAATGATGACTGGACCATAGCTATGGTGCAGAGGATTGTAATGTGCTTTAAAATCTGACATAATAAGGTGGAATATTTATGATCAGCAGATCAAAAATAAGGTTAAAAGTAAGATTGGTATTTTAAAACTTTTGAATTAATACAGGGAATTTACTGTTTGTGTTCGTAAGATAACTGTGCTCATGTCAGAAATGTTTTTCAAGTAGAAAAAGTTATGAACTGTGAAAGACTGACATGAACAGTGAAATGAACAATAAGTGAAGGAATTCGCCAGAGGGTGTTTTTTTTGTCTGAATAAAAATGCCTTTTTATGGGGAAGGGATCTTTAAATAGAAACGTCAAGTATTATGTCAGTATACTCAAGTTCAATCCGTATTTGAGAAACTACATGACATGTTGCCAAAACCACAAGCAGGAGATCCAAAGACTTAGTCAGCCAAAGAAATTGTCAGCAGCTAGTGTTGTGTTGGTGCCTATTTCTAAATGTCTATATTTCTGTTTGCTTTGTGTATTCTTTTTTTTTCCAATACACCACACACGTAGTCCAGAGTCAACACTGGCCTGCTGGTTTGGAACTGTCGGATGTTTACTCCACTGTGGGATGGAGTCCAAATTCAAATGGCAATTCAAATGGGACAGTCCAAATGACTGGCATGGGTTTCATTGGCGGCAGCCCTTTAATGCACTCTCTCTTGGCATTTTACACAATATTAAATTCACTTTAACCCCTTTAAACTTGCCTGGATAGTACTTCAATTAACTTTGGCTAAGCACAGTGACAGGACAGCAATGTTTCACTATTGCACTGTGAAAACATTTCATCTTTGATTTTCATAGCTTTGATATTTTTGTATCCTCAGTGTTCAGTGACAAAAAACTACAGTATCTACAGGAAATACAACTAGGATATAGTTGTGACTTTTGATAATTTTGTAGATTTGCATGTTCAGTGTAACATATGGGTTTGTGGCTGAGTGCCACATATAGGGAAGAGTTGTCGGACAGACTTGAGAGACAGAGCCATGTGGCTCCTGCAGCTGGTGGATGAAACTTAAAGCTCAATTTATGGAATGCATCCAACTGTTTTCGTTCAAGACTGTCTTTTAAGGAAACACTGTGATAATCTGGGAAATACACTTAATTGCTGTCTTACTATAGATGAGTCGATCAGTATCAGTGTAATTTCTGTTCAATTAGTAGACAGATCTTGGTTTGCTTAAGTAAAACTACAAAGGGGAACTGCTAGCCTAGAAAAATGCATTCCAACAACTCTAAAGCTTTGTTCTTTACACAATGTATGTGGTGTTTCCATAGGAAGACATTTTTCTATAATTACATATGGCATCTTGCAAGATAGAAAGTCAAAATGAAAGAGTCACCTATTTTGTGTGTAAACTAGTAGTTAAAACAACAATATGTATGTAGCTTCTGCTGCTGCGGGTCTCTCTCACTTTGAAAAAGATGTAGTTTAATGACGTTGTCACATGGGATAAGGGGAGTCTTTAATGGACTCTCCGATGTATCCCATGTTTTCCTGGAAGTTGTAGCAACTAGCAACTAGCTATCAAGAGCTGGCAGAAAACATACCTTCAATAAATGGACGATTTCTTAGAGCTTGAACACGGTTGGAAACAGCTGTGGTAATGTTAGTACAGAACTCCGCAAAATATATGTCTAGTGATTTTGGACATTTTAATGCAGAAATGTTACATAGTATAGATTTAATGTTTATAGTAAATCTTTTGGACAGTTTTGTTGGAAGACATATTTCTTGGCTTTAATTTTTTGCATCACTGGGCAAAAATTGCACAATAACATTTCACCATATTGTACTTTAAGTGGTCTGAGAGAAAACTAGACTTCTGCGAGTTCTGCTTTGCTCCAGACACTTTGGGTTGGTGGTTCCCAAACCAAACTGACTACCTCAGAATAAGACTCAACAATTGCTTACCGCACCTTTAATGGCATCTCATTTCCCCCCTGTGCTTTCACTTCAATCTAGGCTCACATACCAGACCAAACTATCTGACTTGGCAAGATGACAAACAAATGATTTTCTGAAAATCTATCTTTAACCACTGCTGTACCTCATTACCATAAATATAAGCTCTTTCCTAAGTGGCATTTTTCAGCAGGTTTCAGTTACCAGCCATGGCCATGTCGCAACTTTACTGTAACTCTAATTTGTTTCCCAATTGTGTCTGCTGTGCACTTAGAGGTATGACTGCTGGCTGTTACCGTGTTAGTAAGTTACCTTTCTCTTTCTGATGCTCCTGGCCTGTCTCTGGTCCAGCATAGGTTGTCCCGGTAATCACTGTAAAACATCCTGGAGCTGTTCTTTGATTGGCCCACCAGAGCAGCACTCTCGGCTGTCATTTCTTATTTGGGAAAGAGGAGATGTTCATGCCCACAGACAGGACTAGATTTGATTGGAATAACACTGGTGCGCACCAAGCAGGCAGAAATGTCCATCTTGACAGTGACTGCAGAATATTTGTCGAGACGCAGCTGAAATAACCAGCCATTTGGAAATCACCTTCTACTGTTCTACTATGTCATGAATTTACTGTACTTCATCATAAAATGACCATGATATATACAGACTCAAGAATTAAATAAGTAAAGAATTCAAAGCACGCCTTTTTTATACCTAAAACCTAGTTTCTATTGTATTACTGGAATCTGTATGTTTTCAACAGAGGAATTCCAGTTATAGTGGGGACGTTTGTATGTGTGTGGGAGGGGTATGTATGTGCATGTTTATGATCACTGGATAACAAAGGGAAAGAAATTAGCTTGTATGCATTCGAGTTTTGCATATTTATAGCATGACCAGGTTTAAAAGGCAGAGGCCAGCAACAGAACCCTGCCTGTATTATTAGTCTGATCCCTTGATAAATATCTCATTATTCAAATAATATTCTTCCTCTATTTGAAGATAAACTTATTGTTTTTCTGTTTGTTTTTTTTTCTTTTAATGTTGTGCTTATTGTAGTGCCTCTACAGTGTGTTTTTAGACATTTAAAGACAGCTTGTCAGAATCTGGACAACCTTCACAAGCCTGAGGGTGTCAAGCTTGGTTATCACCACACAATTAAATCTAAGATGCTTAATTTTCCATATTCATGATCCACATCCACATGTGTTTGTGGTTGAACACAGGAAATCTATTGAAGGCAGACTGTGACACACTTCTCCAAAGGGCAACTACCCCATGACTTTGATTAATCAGTCTCATTGGAATGATGTCACATGTTCTTTATTTTCTCATACAGAGTGCAAGCAGAACAGATGGTATCTGGGAGTAACATATTCTCATTAGGAGGTCCAGAATCTGCATATCTGAAAGGGAAAACGAGAGAGAAAGGGGAGGGGAGGGTAAAATCCTCAGAGTTTTGGCACAGATCAACTCTCTGACCTTCTGTCCAGTCTGCTGGCCGACAGGCAGGAATAAAAGGATGGAGCGGGGAAGGAAAACTGACAGCCTCTCAGTAGCAGAGAGCTCCAGATTTGAGTTGGCCTAATCAGTAATCACTGATATGTTGCTTTCACCTTTTACAGGGCTTTTGCTGTGAGAGAAAATCAATAAGCTGCAGTGCTCTCCATATAAGGGCTGAGTCTCTACTGTAACCACATTCATAATACTCAGTATAGCCAGTGGAGCATGTTTATGTAGGTGTTTCAGTATAAGAGATCAGAGCATGGGTCTTTTACAAGAGCATCCAATAAGTGATAGGAAATCAAATATATCAGCACTGAGTTTATCGACATAAAAAAGTAAAACATATTCCAAAACATATTTTAAAGCAGCTTGAAAAACATAAAGAAGTCAAATTTCACTGATTTTTTGAATCTTATCAGGGACAAACTTGAACTTTAATACTCAGGATGGTGTGCATCTGAAATGTTGCCTTTTTGCCTGTGTGTTTGAATGCGCTTTTCTAGGAAGGTGCCCTTTTGTCTACCCAGCACCACCTGGCAGCTTAATGGCATGGCAGCTACCTTGACTGATGTGTCAGAATGGGAAGATGGCTGTCTGCTCCAATCACTGTCTCTGTTTCAAATTCATTGCATCGCTTACAGCAGGTTAAGTTGGTGTTTCTTGCAATGACAAGTCGCTACAATAATAGAGCGTTTGCTGTGACTGCAATTGGCATATAGGTCATGCTTGCTCTCAGTGGGAGTTGAACTGTGCCAAGGTCGTGCTTCGTCACCTGTGACTTTCATGGGCAGTGATTCAAGCATCAGTCGAGAATTAGAAATTGCCCAGCTTTGTGGTTGTAAAACAATGTCCTGTGCATGTTGGGGCAGTTCGTAGCTGTGTATAAAGCAGTTAGGAAAGGGAGCAGACCATCCAAGTCAGAGGCAGACTCAGGCTGTCTGAGGGGCAGGGGCAAAAAGAATTAAAAGGGCACCAGGTGGATGCGGTGGGGCATCAGAGGACTGAAAGTCATAATGCATTTATGGTGAATCAGTTCCAACTACTGGTTCAGATTATTTTTTTTCAATCTTGTGACTGAAAGTACAACAAATGCTACACCTTTTCAATAAAAATAGACAGATAACTATTAAACAGTTAACCTTTTAGATGTATGTAGAGGCCAGCTAATTTTCCAACATGTGGGGCAAGCCATATGGCACTTTTATCCTTGGGTGGGCACCATAGAGGGCACTTTACCACATTCTGTTGACGGGAAAGGCTCTCTGGAGGACACTTTCTTATCATGCTTTATCTACTTGAATGCATCCTAGGAGGTACTTTACCACAATTTTGTCCACTGAAAGGGAAACCAAGAGGGCTTTTTTGCATCATGTTTTTTTAAACACGGGACAATCGGTTGCCACGAAAAGGTGCATTTTTTATTTCAAGATGGAGGTGTGTTGCTGCCCCTAGTAAAGGTGCACAAGCATCTTTGGGTACCACAAGTAAGGTTAAAGTCTCTTTCATATTTCTGTATCTTAAGCAGCCTGCAACCTGCAATATTGTTTCAAAAAACAAAGCATTTTTAAAAGCGGCTGCTGCCTCTGCACTACAGAGTGCGCTGTATAGCAGGTGCTTCAGTAAACATCATAGCATTGGTACAACCCATCAAAAAGTCCACAACACTTATACTTGTTTAGTTGAAATGTCCCAGGCCCACTTTTTCTTCTTTGTCTTTGTATGTGGCTAGAGCTGAGTTGTACAACTCTGGTTTTTCAGACACCAGTGTTATCAGCTCCTCCATGGTCACTTCTGTTTGACCTGCTATGCCTGCTATTTCTGCAGTGGCCTTCTATTTGATTAGTTAAAGACAGGCAGCAACTGCCAAAACTTCAGCATGGTGAACTCTGAGTGGCAGAGCAAAATTTGTGCATGTTTTCATGGGTGGCAACTGCTTCTTACCACTACTGCTATGATTGAAAGGCCTTAAGATGGAGCACAACAGGCAAAGTAGTGCAGCAGCCGCAGTAATACAAGGTCACTGTGGTGAAGAAAGAAGATAGCTCACATGATTCCTACTCAATCTACTGCATGTACATGTTTTTACTTATGCATATAAGCTTAATCCTGTAGAGACTAAAAGACAAAGAACATGGACACAAGCTCCTGAGGGTAGTTTCCTGCACAGGTTGTGTAAGGTTATGCTTAGAAGTAGTCTGAGGAGCTCAAACATCCTGAAATAGCTCAGAGAAGAGATTTTGCTCATTTGCATTGAAAAGAGCCAGTAGGGGTGAATCAGGCATTGATTAGGATGCCTTCCAGGCACCTCCCAGTGGAGGCATTCCAGCAGAGCCAGACTGGCTTGGAAATGCCTCTGAATTCCCCATGAGTGGATGTGGCTATAGGGTAAAGGATTTCTGGTTTAATCTGCTGTCACAACAACACGGACTCCAGTTATGTGGTTGAAAATGGATGGATGGATAAACTGGTTTGAACTGTGCACTTCACTGACAGCAACAGTGTTTGTAGCTCTGTAGCTATTCCCCTTCTGTGCACTTCCCCAACTCCCACTGACTAGTCTTCATGCTTCAAGTCTGACCTTCAGGGTGAAGAACATCAGCTCCATCATTGAGAAGGATCAGAAGAGGATATACTGCCTGTGTCAGTTGAAGAAACTGAAACCACCGCAGAAAATAAAAGCGTAGTTATACACAGTTATGGACTGTCTATGATCACATGGTTTGCAGGGAAGCTGATTGGCTGCAGTCTATTTTCTCTACATGCCTCTGAATCAGGAATTGCGCAGAGACATTTATGCTCTGTCCTTCTCACCTCAGTTACAACATCTTTGAGAGAATTCCCTCAGTCTAGAGGCTGCAGTCTATGAAAATGAACGCCTCGTACCACCACTGCAAACTGGATCTGTAGCTGTAAAATGAACCAGATTCTGAAATGTTAAAACAATCAGGGTTCAAGTAGTGCTTCAGCAGCATTTTGCAACTAAAGGTTCGTTTATACCAAATGTTATATCTACAGAAGGATATGGACAGAGCCTTTTGTCCTTATTTCATTAATTTTGTCCATGATTGTGTATGTTTTCTGAAAGTTTATGGATGGATTTTCACTCCCACTCCCACAAAAATCCTTTCCCATCCCTATCCTGGAAAAATGACTCTTGTCCCATCCACTTCCTTTCATGCCACAGTCCACACATCATGCACCGGTCAGGTGGTCCCAACCACCGGAGCAAACAGCAGACAATACAAAGAATAAAAAATAACAACAGAACAAATAGCATCATATTCAAAATAAAGAAAAGTGTTTACTACATATTCAATCTGCATAACTGACTCTGAGCAGTGCCCTCTGGTGGATGTATTGCTGACAGTATTTCTCAATCATTTTGGCTCGTATTTCCAAACAGTCTTAACTTTCTCAAAACTGTAAGTGCAGTTGTCACAGCAATTTCATGGGACACCACAACTCATTTCACTTGTGGTTAACCCCGACTACACTCCTTGTTACATTTACTGGAAACAGGAAATTCGCCTTTGATTTTTTATGTGAAGTCAGGTATAGAAAATCTGCCACGAAATGACATCCATGTGATTCTTTATTCATTACTGTCACCTCGCAGCTCATTTGCCATCACAAACATTACATGTTACAGATATTTACATGTATGTTTGATAGATTCTGATAATTGAATGGATCATTTCACACGTGATGGCTCAAACAATGAAGTAATGATTAGAGGCTGTGAGGAGTCTGACAGTTTCACGAAGAATCAACTCATCAGTTTTGATCAGCGAGCCATGTGCGAGTGGATATTGTGTAAATTTGTAGACAGTTGTACTTACTCTTTTGATCACACACTAAAACGTACAAATTTCTTTCTTTCTTGAATGAGAAATTCCAATATGTTGTGAACAACATACTAGGTGCTCAGAGATTTCAACTTAATGTTTTGAAAAATATACTTATATAATAATTGAACCAAAGCAAAGGAGAAAAAAGACAACATCCAGGCTAACATAAACAATGCATGAAAGTATGTGGGCATTGAAAATTATGCCATTTGAGCCGAACATAGTTCTTTTTAAGTGTATCGAGGGCATAAATGAGCCTCAAAGGCTAACATGCGATATCGTGCAGACAGCACAACCACAACCATTTCACAAACCCACCCACCCACACATACATGATCCAAACCACCTGTTCCCCTTTGTTTGTTTCTTCTCCAGACCGCACAGCCTCCGGAGAGAAGGGATGTGACTCTATGCCCCAGGACCTGCCAGTGGGAAAGTGGCCTTGCAAAGCCCTTGTAGTTGAGTCTGACTCATTCTGTCTCACACCACAGCCACAACAACAGCCACAAACCTCAGGCTCTCTCAGGTAAAAGTCAGATAGTTAGAAGCTTTGGTGCCAGTGGGCCAAAGTATAAACACCGGTGCCGACTGCAGGAGAAAAAGCAGAGCCTATAACCATCTCTGCCCCCAACTATGAAGGTGAAAAGGGAAGCAGCTCTTTTTTAAAAAAACATTCTCTATAGCAGTTCACCTCACTGAAGTGAAAATAAACAAAAGATGACAAGGGGCAGGATAGACAGACGGACAGACAGACAGACAGACAGACAGACAGATAGACAGACGGACAGACAGACAGACAGATGGACAGACAGACGGACGGACAGATAGATGAACAGACAGATAGACTCTGTATACTGCAGAACAGAAAAGTTTAGAAACAAAGAATAGCATCTTTCTGTTTTAGTTTTCCTGCTGAAATGTCAAAATTTGATTCACTTTGGCTTTAATTAACAGCTAAGCTCTCAAGCTCTATATATTTAGCACTCCAGAGGTAATTAGAAAGATTTTTCTAACATCTGTGAATCTTTTATTCCCAAATTATAAATATGACTCTAGTGCTTCTCTTAATACGATCTGTACTGGTTGCCATTCAGAAACATCAGAGCAACTATATGCAATAGCAACGTTTATTTTTTATTTTTTAGATTTGTTATCAAGTTACACACAGACAGAAAAATAACATGAATGTGATTTTTTTTCGTTTTATTGCATCAATTTCAACATTTCAATCACTCTGTCTTTAATAACCAGCAAAACTCTCTAGATGTATATATTTATTACTTCCAAGGTAAATAGAAAAATCTTAGATTTTCTTAACATCTGTGAAATTGTATTCTCTAATATGACAAATGTAGCTTTAAAAACATCAGAGCAACTATGGCAAAGTTTCTTCCAGAAGCTTTAAATTAGACTTGTCATCAAGTTACAACAGGAAGGTGGTTGTTATTAGGGCTGCACAATTAATCGCAATCACAATAAAAACGCAATATGGTCACGTGCAATATACAAATCGCAGAACCAGAGTCAAATCACAGTTTTTTGAAAAAAGGAAAAATGTGTGAGGAAACAGCATGTTAATGAGATAAAGTAGTGCTGCATACTGTAGATGACCTGGCCTAAAAAAATGAAAACATGTTTGTTCACAGTTTCGGTCAAAAAAATCACAATATGACTTTTTTTTTACTAAATGGTTCAGCTCTAGTTGTTATAATGCACACAAACACTGCATTAGTGTCTTACTGCCAACACTGACCTGATACATTTTTGCTTTGAATGTTTAATAAATCTAGTCTTTTTCCCTTGAATCTCTGTGAGTAGCTACAGGCCTACCTCCTAATCCCTTTTCCTATCACATTTTTATAGAAATATAATCTCAAAAAAAGCTACAGTAATATCTCTTATGACCCAGCACAATATTTTAGAGAAAATCTACAGTTTCTAAGACAGTCCTGCAGGCAGCCCTGATCCTGGTGTCTCCTTTTAAGATAAGTAACTGCTGGACAATAATTTAATCATTTCAAACCTGTGTGGCAATCAATACAATAAACTCTGCCATTTTGCCTCAAAACATGGGAAGATGGGACCAAGGGAGCACTTAAATTGTTTATGTCCCAATTCTCCAGCAGAACTTTCTAAGTAACACTGAGACTCCATTATTGTCTAATCCCTTGCAGCGCATTGCATTGGCCTTTCCATTTAATCCGATTATTGTAAAACACAATACAGTATCTATTATTGTTATGCAATCTGCACCTATCTAGCTCTGTTCAAATGACACAGAGATCATCTGCAACTCAAACATGCCCAGCAAATAATTTCAGATATCTAAATGAGAATAAATACAATACCTTTAATACTTTCAGAAGCTAATTATAGCTCAAAAAGCTGTTTTACACATCCAAGTGAAAACTGGGGATATAATCTGTATACAATATATTTTTACTCAGTCCTCTTTAGATTGCTGCCTCTCCTTTGGCTCGTCTTTTTCTATTTTCTGCTGCAACAATACTTTTACCAGAACTTGAAGATGTGATTACATAACCCCGCTTTCTTTTCAACCTCCCTACTGCACTGGTTTTAAAACTTCAGAAAGCGATTTTACATATTCCACAGATTATTTTTAAGGCACAGCTGTATCTGGCTGCAGGCTATAATAGACCCTTTAGTCCTACAGGAGCTGTGGTATTGTCTGAGACTTGTTAAAAAAAAAAGCTACAAGAAAAGAAATGCATGTGAAATCACTGCCTCAGATGTTTGGAGATCTATAATAATAATAATAATAATAATAATAGCTGATAGACAGCTAACTAACTAACAAGTAAACTAAAAAAAATGGATTCATGAGAGGTCCTTTGTTAGCGTGTAGCTGCAGCTGTAACCATCCCATGCCTATCGCTGCCTTTTCATCAAAGTCTGAAAATGTGCAGCCTTTTAGCTTGTCTATGATAAAAAGGAAATTCGTCAAGGGAGGCTGAGAGATGTCGCTTCCGCCCTAATTGCATAATTTTGATGGCTCTGATCTACACTTCTGTGGTTTGTGTACTTTGTGTTCATGACTTTTATATCTCTACCCTCCATGGATGGCACAAGATAAAATGTCCTGAGAAAGGTTGCTTTTAATGGGAAAGTTTTATCCTCAAGTTGTTTAATGAAACGTCTCTTGCTTTTTTCCCTTCAAACGATGAGTCGATCAGTGCATCCTGTGTTGGATGACAGGAGAATGACCATGAACTGTACAGATGCATTAAATCTCTGTGGCTCAGGCAGAGAGCAGAATTGTTCCAGCCAGGGTGAATGTCGAAAATATGTTTAATTCATATTCAAACTGGAGAAACATTTAAAATGTGGCATTGAGAATCCTTTTAGGAAAAATTACCCTCAGAAATCAGCTTTTTATTAATCCCAGGCCGATCATATTATAAATATGAAAAATGGATAAAACAACTAATAGATTTTAATGTAATTGCTTCGCTGGAGGTAGAGGGAGTCAGGGGCAAATGTGCTTTGTTGTCTTCTCTGCTTTCTGTTCCCTTGCTTCCCATATTTCAGGCCTGAATCTCTGCCAATTTTGATGCCAATCCTCACTCTGAAAGGGAAATTAACACTGCGATAACTTTGCAGCTGTCCAAAGTCAGAGGATGTTCACCAGTGGCTCATCACAGCTCTAATCGCATAACATAGTCTTTTCACACCTGCATAAAGCTACATGCTGGCTCCATGGGTTGTGTGACTATCCCTGAAAAAAAAAAAGTCTCTGACAACCTAATCCTTAAAACTTAAGCCTGGCACTGCTGAGTCCATGCAAGTATTAACTTTTTTTTTTTTTTGGAGGGGTAGCAGGAGGGGTAGCAGGCGCTTTTGCTGACCACAACCTGCTAAGTTATTATTTATTTATTTCCTTGTCAAGTCAGTGCTGGTTCACTCTGGTATTTTGACAGCCACCTTATTTGGAGCATGACAAGTTTAATTTAAATAGATATGGCACAGGAATGCAAAAAAAAGCAAAAAAAAAAAAAAAAAGCTGCCCAATTTCACTGTCTGAACAGATGGAATCAGGTTGTGTCAGCGCCATATAGAAATATGTTAGTGCTGCACTTTTTTTCTGTCAAGCAGTGATATACAGCAAGCGATTTTCTATATGAGAGACCGAGTGGCAGTTGAGATTTCACAAAATGATAGTATTCGTTGTGCTGAAGTGTTTGCCATGGCCAGAAGAACTGGCCTGCCTCAGCTTCCATTTCTCAGCTCTTATTCTACGTTTGACATGTGCTTATAGCTGCTCACAGCAGGAATCACAGTATGGGACTCTTTGATTCCCATCATGGCCAAAAGCTTACAATGACCTGTCTGGAACTCAATTCTCCAAAACCTTGGGGCTTTCCAAAAAAAAAAAAACCCCTAGACTTTAAAGGAGAAATAAGTAATATATTTACCAGAAATGACCATGATAGTATCTCATCAGAGATTAAGGAAACACGCTTAGCTGAAATACACTGCAGTGTCCTCTTTGAAATTTTTATTCCAACCAAAACCATGTTATCATTTGCCCATTTCATGTTTTTTTAGAGTTAAAATTAATGCAGAATGTTTGCTGAATCAGTAAGTGTCTATTTATGATATGTATTAAATCATTAATAATCTTTTAGAGGGCATAGATATTTATAATGGTTAAATTAAACAATATGTAAATGGAGTCTGTGAGGCAGACAGTCACTGAACTGTGTATTTTCAGAGCAGTGGGCTTCTGTTTTCAGAGTAATGGGCTTCACTTTACACTTTACAACTTTACTGTTATTGCCAAATTACAATGTTGTACTCATCTTGCACTCCTGCCAGTCTGTGGAGGAGGGTGTGGGAGGAAACAACTCACTTTAACTGTAGATTGTATATTAAATAGGATTTCAAACTATTAAATGTACTGTCTGTGGCTCCAACTTGCAGTTTGTACTACAGCACAAATTTTTGGATGCACAATTAGCATATTACTCCCTTCAGAATTTGAATAGAGCAGCAACTGACAGATTTTACTCTTCATGGTATACAGACTATTTGAGGTAGAGTCTGCTGTTTTTCCATTCAAAGCTTCACTGTGTTTTCTGTTGGATCATTTACATCTGCTAGAACAAAGAGCAATTTCTCATGTGCACCGCTTTTAGAAAACAAAATCTGCTTATTTGGCCGAAGAGCAAGTTAGCAAGGGTGTCGGTTTGTTGTGGACACCTGGAGGATGTATGACGAGGCTGTGAACCTCTTCCAGGAATAATGTAACCAGAAAGAATTTTGTGGATAATTACTCCCTGTGTGAGCAGTAGCAGAGCCATGGCCTGTGTGCAGTACTCTTCATTGTCCCTACTGAGCACTTTGCCATCACTACAAACACTTTATGTGCATAAAAACAGTTTGCATTTCTGCTCTTCAGTCCTCGTCTCCACTTCACGTCTCTGGTTCTTGTTCAAGGTGGTCAATTAGCAGAACAAAGAGACAGCCTGGCTGGGACTTTTAACTGCGACATTTGCTGATCGCTTAAAGACGAACAACACTGCAGAAGAAGCTAGTCTAGATGTAAGACAGCCAAGTTGAAAAAAAAAAACATAAGCTCATCTAAGTTTCACATCCAGAACTACAGCAAGTGGGATTGTACATACTTTATAAAAGAGTTTTCACAGAACAGTTGACTAGTAGACCATCAAAACTAGCTGACCAAATGTTCGTCTGTGGTCACCCATGTTAAATAAACATAATTTAAACAACTATCCTGTCAATAAATCAGTTGTATTGTTACTGTAGTCAAGCAGTATCTTCAGCTTAGACAAGCTTACTGGGAGTTTAGTCCAATCAATTTGTGGCTCACTTGTAAAAACCTTTTCAGAGCCAGTCAAGTCCTCTGCTATTTCATCTTCCTCCAGGTTGGTCCCACCTACATTAGTACAAGCTATAATATGTAACATTTTCACATTAAAATCTCTAAAAATGCTACATGAGTTGTATATTTTGCAGAGTTGTGTACTTACATTATCCCAAATGTTTCCAACATTGGTCAAACACAGAGAAATCTGTAATTTATTCAAGATAACAGCGTGTTTCCTGCTGCCATTGCTCGCTAACCACTACTTACTATAACTAATAACACTACTATTACAACTAAAACACAGTAGTTGTAAATTCCCTGCTTTGTAATAAAAGTAACCCATTTTGATGATTTATTGCATTTGTTGTAATAATGAACTGAACTGGTAGAAATGTTCCTCCTCCACTTTACTTATTGATTAACTTGTTATTTACTGTCAACTGAAAGCTATTTGAACAAATTTGAAAGATTAATTCCTCCAAAAAGACTCAGAAAGTGCTTGTAACAACTTACAGATTCCACATTTTTCTCCTCCATTTGTAATTTCATGAGATTTCAATCATGTCTTTCAGCTTTCATAACAGTAAACATCTTATAAGGACTTCTCATTTAGTTCACTCTTTCATATTTTCACCATGTTTTTTATATTATATTGATGAGTGCATACACTTGGCATATCCTACAAAGTGCCCAAATGCCACCACTAGATTCAAGTTATATTTTTTCAAGGCTGATCAAGCATTTTATATATTTCAAGTACGACTTTTCAACAAGTTCTTCTTAAGTGGATTCTTTAACACAAGTCTTGTAAGTATACTTATACATTATACATCAAAGTATACTTTTTTTCATCCATTCTAAAATTGAACATTGCTGAAAGCCCTTCATCTTTTCACATTAGCTACCTTGGGGTATAAATATTTATTAGGCTTCACACTCTGCTATGGAACAACACAAGTTCACAGGGGAGTTGAATAGAGGAATGACACCTGAGCTACAAAAAATGGACAGCCAACTTGTTATCCAGCGCCATCCAAGGCCCATATTTGAATTCCAAACAATTCCTCTTTCTGTTTTTCTCTTTGCCTTGTTGATCTTTCAGAGATGGATGTGGGAGATCACCCCGGGGAACAGGAGACATTTTGGTTTAATTGTGTGTGATTGGCAGACTGAGTGTTGATTTCCTCTTCTGTCTGTCTGGATTTGGGTTTCGGAGAGCAGGGGTCCATACCAAGTACCTTTGACTAACATTCAAAAAGGCTGAAATAAATAATGCTGACCTGAACTGACCCAACATGTTTTGAAAGAAAATAGTCAAACTAAGAAATGGGATTTGTTGGCTTGCTGTCTAGTGATAGGCCTTCATTATATTTATTTATTTATTCATTTATTTGAAGTTTGGGTAACATTTCATACTAAGGCGCCTGTAACAACCAATAGTTGGGAAATAAGACCTAAGATGCTTATTAACATTACTATCTGTTAATAAGAGTATATAAGCATTAATAATAGCATAATATACAGCTTTATTGTTAGAACGTAAGCACTTTTATAAGCACTTATAAAGAAAAACTGCTTAATAATGTCAATAAACACCTTTCAGGTTCTTATAATTGTTTGTAGTAATATTACAAATATAATTATTATGAGTTTAACTAACTTCCTAACTTACATTATTAAATTTTTTACAAAAAATTTCTTGTCTCTTTATAAAGATTTATACATGGTTTATTATGCATTTATTAGCAGTTAAGTATATTATAACATATTTGCAATTTGGGAATACTGGATCTAAAGTGTGAGCAATGTTTATTGAGGTTGATTTTTATGCACTTTTTTTTCATTATTATTATTGTCACACGTTTTACCTTTACTGGACAGTGACAGCTGCGAGAGGGGAGAGAGTAAGAGGGGATGTCCTGGGATGGATTCAAACACACTCTTAACTGCATGACATATCTCACATGATAAATAACAAGTTTCTTATATGCCTATAAAGTGTTTTAATTAATAGTAAACATGTATTATGCTATTATTCACACATATTAATAAGCCTCTTATAAGGGCCTTATTACATATTATTTAACACTTATTACAGGCACCTTGATATAAAGTGTTACTGAAGGTTGCCCTAATATCCATGACATTGACCAGTTCCATGTAATTAATTTGAGTTCACATCATATAAAGTGAAGTTTAGAAACTCACAGAGGCAGAAAATAATATTTTTGCCAAAATATGAAGCATGTATCCAAGAAGTTTCATTCCAACTTCTGAAAAAAATCAGCTTTTCTTTGGCTGTCTGTTTTAGCATACTTTTCTTGACTGTGCTGGAATCACATGCTTTAATGACAGTTGTCAAAGTTAACCATGAAAAGATTGGTATGCAATGTATACAACCCCTCCCTTTCCATTGCTTTTGATGTAAAACAGTATAAGTATTGTCTTTCCAAACGGTTTTTTGAGAGGAAAAACAGCCCAAGAACCCCAAATTCTGACTTAATGAAAGTCTGGCATGGCTAATATAAGCTACTGTATAAATAAATAAATAAACAAATACCTTTGTTTCATCACATCACAACAAATATCCCATAATAAGTGAAAAAGTGAGGCACTGTTCTGCACAATGTGATCATCTGCAATCAAACTCTTTAAGTCACAGGAGGGAAGAATGATTAGGGATGGGATGGAAAGGATGAGGGCACAAGAGACTGGTAAGTGAAGAAAAAAGTAAAGGGAATGTTGTTACATTTCATCATTTCTTCTCAGAGAGACTAAAAGTCATTTCAGTCCCTGAATAGGCTACGCTCAGATCCATTAATGCAATGAGCTTGAATGAGGTGAGGCATAATTTGGAGAAGATGATGGAGATTTGGATAAATTAAATTAGACTCCATACTGATAATTGCAATGCTATAGACCAGATTTTATGTCCCCTAAAACTGTTAAATAAAGTGGACACCTTGGAAAAGGGCACCATAAGACTTTAATTTTACACAAAATGATACACTGTGGGTTTTGTGTGCACCTTATGTGTGTACCAGGTACTATAAATACGGTGACTGATATTACATCTCGGAATTCTCTCTAAGCTTCCATGTCTTTCATAAAAGCTTTCACTTTAGGTGGTATTTCATCTACAATTTAGCCACTTTCAGTTTAATTCTACTACACTGCATACTCTGATGAATACTTGTTCCAGCAGCTAATGAATGAATTCACGCTCAGATTTGATCCTCTTTTTTGTCCTCTAAAGAATACCCAGTTGCCTCAATTGTCTGTCCTATGCAAAGAAAATAAGCATTCCCTGTCTGTTTCTATGCGTGTTGTGTACATTATAATACTCTAATAATAATAGGGTTGGACATAATAACATGAACACCTTGTAATGTACTGTCTTGCAAACCAGTATCACAATATATGTATACCGCCTCAAAACACATTTGATAGATCTGAATGCAAAAAAATCCTGATACTCCATTAGGTGTACTTTAACCTTCAGCAAGGTAAGATTTGTTGCATAGCTGTTGCACTGGATTGCATTACACTGTCAAGATTCATTAAAATGATTAACATTTAATGAGGAAGAACAAAGATGCACGCACAACATATTACTGACAGTCACTGCTTTCTGCAAATAGTCAAAAATAAGATGTTCTTATGAGCTATTTGTAGAGAAGTCAGACATCATAGACACATAACAAATAACACATAACAAGCGCCATCACAAGACCAAATATTTATAAAAAAAATAATAAAATAAATGTTTCCCTTCTGTGTGGTGATTCTTTTTCCTCTAAAAAGGCAGGACATCTAGCAGAGAAGATCTCTGCAGTGCATCATTAAAAAAAAAAATACAATTTCATTTCTGTTTGACTTCAAAAAGTTAATGCGTATGAAATCACTATTGATTTGTACCAGGAAGAACAGTCAATCACACAGAATGAGGATGTACAGACACTGCACATTGCTTTTACCAATTGATTTGTCTTAATTAATAGACAGCCCAGAGGATTACAAATACATGACTAAGCTTGAGCTTAAAAAAAAAAGGAAATGAAGCAGCATGACTCATACATGATTGGTGTGTTCAGCAAAATTCAGCAAGCAGGCTATATATTATATATATATATATATATATATATATATATATATATATATATATATATATATATATATATATATATATATATTTAGTCCCTAGTCAGTCAGATTTCAATGTATTTGTTCAGTTCAAACCTCTGCTTATACTGTAAGTCTCACCCCACAATAGCCTCATCAAATGTTACTACATTTTTGTTTTAATGTGTTATTTTTCAGCTTTCCTGCTGAAATGTGAATCACCTATGACAGAAATACACTTGTAGCCATTGGTCAAGGAAGTGTGGGGTTTGGATTAAAGCGCAGTGGATTTTGAGACCATCAACAATGCATATGGCGTCATTCGACCACCCTGCCAGATCAGTTGAATGCACCGCCAGAGAGCGAGGATAAGAGCCATGCTAACACAGCTTGGTCTTAAGGCTGCTCCTGGCTAATTTCTGGCCAGAAGAATGAAATGGAAGAAATGGGACCAAGGTTGGCCAACCAATGGGAAATCAGAAGCTGCTGTGCCCACATCTTGCAGAGACGTGCTCCACCACACCATCCCAGATTACGAGGTGCTGCACTTGACAAATGGACCGCCTTCCGAGCTGACAGAATGCAACACACAAAACTCTGGCAGGACAAAGGGAGGAGGACTCTGTTTTTACATCAATGATGCATCTTGTTTAAACAGTCAAAGTTGATGGACAATGTTCAAAAAGTTCAAAAAATGCACTACAGAATGATATCCTGGGTGTATAGGTGTAGATAGGTGTAGTAAATAGGTGTTATTTTAGATACAAATAGCAGCAAATTCACTGTTGACATGAAGTTATAGTGGATGTAGCTTTGGTGTAAATAGCCAATGTGGATGTAAATGCTTGTCTCTGCCATGCTAGGCTATATACACCTATGTATAAATAGCCAAATTGACTCTGCACCCTAGGTAAAAAAAATAGGTAAAAAAACACTGACAATTCCAACTCACGTGCAAATAGCATCTACCATAATGTTTTACTGCATTTTACTATATTTTTCATCCTATTCTATTCTGATTTTAATAAACTGTATACATATTATACATGTGCACAGCATGAAGGGACTAAAACTTTTTCATTGTGCAACCCTGTCTTGTATAATGATAATAAATTACCTTGATTGATACCTTGATAATAAATGTGGTTCATTGGGGTATTAGTGAAATCATCTTAACATAAGAAAATTCAGTTTGTGTGGATTTTTATAGGGAAATGATGTCTAATCAACAACAAACAGAAAATTATTCAAGGGCTAAACATCAAAGACAAGCTCAAGATGTTATGCCTGTTTTGCTTTTTTGTGCCGTCCCTTTTTTCATGATTTGTAGTGAATCTGTAAACTGTGATTGAAACCTGTAATCATGTGCAGATATGCAGTTCCAGTAGAGATAAGTAGCCCTGTGAGACTACAGCCACCATAGTAATTTGAGCAAACAAGCAATTTGAGCAAACATGTTGGTAACTCGACAGTGTAAAACTGCTTAGATGGCGGAAACAATCTCTGCTGCTCTCCTCCTGTCGTCGTTACATAAAACAATATGTAAGAACCAACCCTTCACGAAATGCATTAGTTGAAGGGATGTTCTCTTACTAAGAATTGATATCAGTCAAAGGAAAGAAGAGCTTGAATCATGCACATATTAGGTGGATTTAAAACAATTTAAACCCTGCTGGTACTACTGAGGAAATTAAGCTGGATAACCAATATGTAAAAATTAATCCATATCCTCGGAGGAGAGAACATTTCAGATAGTGACTGATGACATTAGAGATTAGTACATTTCACACACCGAGGTGTCTACTGCGGTGTGGCTGAGATTCTGCTCACTAATCTAACACTGAAGATCAGTCATACTGAGGATATTCCATTCAGTAAATCTAATATCAGAACAATACATCATCTACTGATTTAGAAACACAATTAACCTTGGTCACAAGAAACTTAAATACAGCTTAAATGTCCCTGGCACAAATCCAGCACAACCCAGAGCTCGGAAGAGATCTGTAGCATTATAATAGCAAATCTTGTCTAGGATTTACAGCTCATGCTCAGAGGAGTAAGTAGGGTTGGGAATATGTTGGCCCAATAAACCTTGAATTCTATTAAAGCGAATGGGGGGGAAGTGTGTTTGTTGCATGTTTTTATTTGAACAAGGTTGCACTTTAACCTTCAGCAAGGTAAGATTTGTTGCATAGCTGTTGCACTGGATTGCATTACACTGTCAAGATTCATTAAAATGATTAACATTTAATGAGGAAGAACAAAGATGCACGCACAACATATTACTGACAGTCACTGCTTTCTGCAAATAGTCAAAAATAAGATGTTCTTATGAGCTATTTGTAGAGAAGTCAGACATCATAGACACATAACAAATAACACATAACAAGCGCCATCACAAGACCAAATATTTATAAAAAAAATAATAAAATAAATGTTTCCCTTCTGTGTGGTGATTCTTTTTCCTCTAAAAAGGCAGGACATCTAGCAGAGAAGATCTCTGCAGTGCATCATTAAAAAAAAAAATACAATTTCATTTCTGTTTGACTTCAAAAAGTTAATGCGCATGAAATCACTATTGATTTGTACCAGGAAGAACAGTCAATCACACAGAATGAGGATGTACAGACACTGCACATTGCTTTTACCAATTGATTTGTCTTAATTAATAGACAGCCCAGAGGATTACAAATACATGACTAAGCTTGAGCTTAAAAAAAAAAGGAAATGAAGCAGCATGACTCATACATGATTGGTGTGTTCAGCAAAATTCAGCAAGCAGGCTATATATTATATATATTATATATATATATATATATATATATATATATATATATATATATATATATATATATATATATTTAGTCCCTAGTCAGTCAGATTTCAATGTATTTGTTCAGTTCAAACCTCTGCTTATACTGTAAGTCTCACCCCACAATAGCCTCATCAAATGTTACTACATTTTTGTTTTAATGTGTTATTTTTCAGCTTTCCTGCTGAAATGTGAATCACCTATGACAGAAATACACTTGTAGCCATTGGTCAAGGAAGTGTGGGGTTTGGATTAAAGCGCAGTGGATTTTGAGACCATCAACAATGCATATGGCGTCATTCGACCACCCTGCCAGATCAGTTGAATGCACCGCCAGAGAGCGAGGATAAGAGCCATGCTAACACAGCTTGGTCTTAAGGCTGCTCCTGGCTAATTTCTGGCCAGAAGAATGAAATGGAAGAAATGGGACCAAGGTTGGCCAACCAATGGGAAATCAGAAGCTGCTGTGCCCACATCTTGCAGAGACGTGCTCCACCACACCATCCTAGATTACGAGGTGCTGCACTTGACAAATGGACCGCCTTCCGAGCTGACAGAATGCAACACACAAAACTCTGGCAGGACAAAGGGAGGAGGACTCTGTTTTTACATCAATGATGCATCTTGTTTAAACAGTCAAAGTTGATGGACAATGTTCAAAAAGTTCAAAAAATGCACTACAGAATGATATCCTGGGTGTATAGGTGTAGATAGGTGTAGTAAATAGGTGTTATTTTAGATACAAATAGCAGCAAATTCACTGTTGACATGAAGTTATAGTGGATGTAGCTTTGGTGTAAATAGCCAATGTGGATGTAAATGCTTGTGTCTGCCATGCTAGGCTATATACACCTATGTATAAATAGCCAAATTGACTCTGCACCCTAGGTAAAAAAAATAGGTAAAAAAACACTGACAATTCCAACTCACGTGCAAATAGCATCTACCATAATGTTTTACTGCATTTTACTATATTTTTCATCCTATTCTATTCTGATTTTAATAAACTGTATACATATTATACATGTGCACAGCATGAAGGGACTAAAACTTTTTCATTGTGCAACCCTGTCTTGTATAATGATAATAAATTACCTTGATTGATACCTTGATAATAAATGTGGTTCATTGGGGTATTAGTGAAATCATCATAAGAAAATTCAGTTTGTGTGGATTTTTATAGGGAAATGATGTCTAATCAACAACAAACAGAAAATTATTCAAGGGCTAAACATCAAAGACAAGCTCAAGATGTTATGCCTGTTTTGCTTTTTTGTGCCGTCCCTTTTTTCATGATTTGTAGTGAATCTGTAAACTGTGATTGAAACCTGTAATCATGTGCAGATATGCAGTTCCAGTAGAGATAAGTAGCCCTGTGAGACTACAGCCACCATAGTAATTTGAGCAAACAAGCAATTTGAGCAAACATGTTGGTAACTCGACAGTGTAAAACTGCTTAGATGGCGGAAACAATCTCTGCTGCTCTCCTCCTGTCGTCGTTACATAAAACAATATGTAAGAACCAACCCTTCACGAAATGCATTAGTTGAAGGGATGTTCTCTTACTAAGAATTGATATCAGTCAAAGGAAAGAAGAGCTTGAATCATGCACATATTAGGTGGATTTAAAACAATTTAAACCCTGCTGGTACTACTGAGGAAATTAAGCTGGATAACCAATATGTAAAAATTAATCCATATCCTCGGAGGAGAGAACATTTCAGATAGTGACTGATGACATTAGAGATTAGTACATTTCACACACCGAGGTGTCTACTGCGGTGTGGCTGAGATTCTGCTCACTAATCTAACACTGAAGATCAGTCATACTGAGGATATTCCATTCAGTAAATCTAATATCAGAACAATACATCATCTACTGATTTAGAAACACAATTAACCTTGGTCACAAGAAACTTAAATACAGCTTAAATGTCCCTGGCACAAATCCAGCCCAACCCAGAGCTCGGAAGAGATCTGTAGCATTATAATAGCAAATCTTGTCTAGGATTTACAGCTCATGCTCAGAGGAGTAAGTAGGGTTGGAAATATGTTGGCCCAATAAACCTTGAATTCTATTAAAGCGAATGGGGGGAAGTGTGTTTGTTGCATGTTTTTATTTGCCTCTGTACTCCACAAATGCACTCTGTGGTATTAAAAACTGGTCACAGACACGCAACGGAAAGGTGCACATGAAGAATACATCATGAAGCAATTTGCTCCTGCATGTATTAGTGTAGGTGAAGAGGATTAAAGTGCATTACTTGAATGATGAGTACATCCCTGAAATAGCTCTTCTGCTAGCTTTTTGAAGTGCAAACATTTCTGCACAGGGCAACTATTAGTGAGCTACAATGTGAGCCTGCATGGCTGACAAAACAAGGCCCGCAGTCACCCAGGAGAATCCTGATAAACTGTCTTTCTTGTTAAACATCAGCGCTCCATTATTCATTTGCTTAACCACAACAAGGATCAGTGTTTCATCCCGTGAAAAGCCAAGAAGGGGCATTCATAATTGCTCTTTTTAGTGGGGAGAAAGAGATGGGTGTTCTACCTGCCTTTGCACTGCCTTCTACACCTTGGACCTGCTGAGAACAGCCAAGCCTTTGATCTGGGTTCCAGAGAGCCTGTCTTTTTCAGCAGAATTATGGATTATCATCAAAATGAACAGGCGGAGACGTTTGGATGGCTAAGTACGTTATACATGGAGAGGGTAGGGAAAAGAGACAGACAGACAAACACAAATGTTTTGCATTTTAATTTACAGTGCACTAATAAGCCAAGTTGTACTTTGTATTAAATTAGACAAAACGTACACTGTACACCTAATGGTACACTAATAAGTTTAACAAGCCTTACTTTCTAACTTTTTAAAACAATTTTAGACAATTTATTAAACCATTATTAAACTTTATCAGATGGTAATTGGGGACACCATACAACAGAACTGATGCCTACTGCTTTAATCAAGTCATATCAAGTTTGCGTGGTCACTCATAGAAAAAATATTCCTCTACCGCTTTGACTTTGGCCTTTATTTGTTAGATCTGGTTCACACATTGTTTTTGAATGGGGGAGTAGCAGATGTGTGATTTCACTTTATTTATATTATTTATATTTAATTATTGTCTAATGAGTCAAATAAAGAACATATCATTTCTATTTTTGTCTAATTTGACACAAAGTATGACTAAAGTTTGACAAAATGTGTTTCAGGATTTTCATGATGGCCCACAAAATAATGGTCACTATAAGGAGACAGGCTTTCTTATCCTCAGTCCTTGCAGTACAAACCCTACTGTTTGAAAGTAGTGAGTGAGTAGACACACTCATGAACTATCCCACATGATCATCACCCCTAACGCAAAGCTCAAGCTGCTGCAAAAACACTGACTAGGTTCATATTTTCACCTAGGTGACTTTGAAACATGTATCCTATGAGCTAATCTCTGAAAAAATCAACTATAATCACCTCATTCAGAGACTTAAACCATTACTGTTCATCATATGACCTACATTTGGCAACAGTGAGGGCCCTCAGCACTGTTTTGTTTTTTAGTAAATAAATTACATAAAGTAAAATTCTCTTAAAAAAGGAGAGAGATTTCCTCAAAATCCAGGCAAACAGGAGGCAATCCTCTCAAAACAGACATCACATAAGCCCTGAGCAAGACCCTTGAAGTGCAGCAGGGGTCCCAGAAAAGCAATTTCTCCCTTGACATCACCAACATCACTAACACTGCGTGAGCACACACTGCTCTCGTATGCACAGCATACTCAGAATTCTAATAAATGGCATCACATGTGCGCAGACTTCACTCTGTTTCTACTTATCTCTTACGTATTAATGGTAAACTGATAATATGATAAGACAAATATACTAATACACTGGAGGAAAAAAACAAAAAAGTGTTTAACACTGTTTCCCTCATTGTGCGATGGGATAAAAACAAGGAAGAATTTAAGCTTTTCATGATCAGATGAGAACCAATCAGACCTCAATCAGATTCCCTCAAGGCCTTGGTGATGTATTGTTGACGTGAGAGAGTAAATCACACCCAAGATAGAGCAGCAGCACAAAGATGTTCAATACATCTATGCAGGATTCTGAACGCTGCAGTCTTTAGACAGTGGAATGAAAAACGCAACAGACAAATCGGATTAACAGCAGACATTTAACTGGCTTCCATTTTCTATTTTACCGTATTTCTGTATCAAGCATAATCATGGACTTTCTTTTGAAAATGTTGAGTTATTATAACCACCAGATATAAGCTTGGAGGGGATCATGCAATTGCTTGTGTGTGTGTGTGCGCTACCTGAAGCTTGTCTACAGCTAATCTAGAGTACTACTTGACCAACCAAATTGTTTTTGTGCACACTCATGGCTTATGCTGGATGACCTCCATGATTCAGATTTTTGGAAAAACCTTGAAAATCACTTATTTCATAGCCTCACGCCAGCGATGGCTGTCGCCACAGGCATTATATTTTCATGTCATCCCATTTCTGTAAACACGATATCTCAAGAACAACTTAAAGGGAATTTCTTCAAACTTACGGACTGATCAGATTTTGGTGGTCAAAGGTCAAGGTCACGATGACCTCACCAAATATATTTTTGATGTTTGTCCTGTTCTTGTGAACGTGATGCCTAATTTCTTGAAAACTGATATAAATGTTCACCTGGATTCAAGGATGAACTGATTAGATTTTGGAGGTAGATTTTTTTTACCATAGTCAATAATTCATAAGCTAATTATGGCAAAATTACACACATATATCTAATAGGATAAAATGATGAGGTGATGACATTTTACATCTAAAAGATCATCCTCACTCTGACATCATAATGTTTAGCTCTCTATCTGTCCTCTGTAAAATCAGTCTCTAAGAAAAAACACATGAAAATACTTAATTATTACAATTATTTTAAAGTCACAGGTCAACATAGTGGTAAGTTACATGTTAAATTCCTTCACTACATACTTTATATCAGTCTGGACAGATATGGATGTAAACTGCAACCTCATTGGCTGGTGGAGGCATTGAACTGAGAGGCAGTAATTCTATTGTTTGACTGCTCTGTTTTCATATGACCATCGACAGCTGACTTCTCACTCTTCTTAACCATCTGCAAGTGGCAACACAACAACTGCTTTACTTTGAAATTTTGTTGCAGTCAGGGACAACGTATGTGGAGGTAAAGTCAGTGTTGGTTGAACTTTGAAAATCTCTGCTGGTTGCATCTGGCAGTTGTGGTGGCATTGCAGTAGGTGCTTCACCATCTGTTGCCCGGCAAGGATCATCTACTTAGGCTCTGTTCCCACTACAGAAATAAATTTGTGACCTTAACAGAGGCAGACTTTGAGGTGGCTGCTGTGTTTGAACTGGCTGTTTAAAGCAAACAAACAAAAAGAGATTTTTGCAGCAGAACAACTCAAATCAAAATGCAAATTGACCATCCTACTATGCTCATTGTGCACTTTGCATAATTTAATATGGAAATAAAAAAAGCAAAGAGCAAATACTTCTAAAATTAAAATTACAAACCTCCATGTAAGTTAAATGTGAGAATGATCACAGTGATGGATATACTGTGTCACACACTTGGTTTCTATATAATGGAAGAATTATTTATTTCCTACATAAAGAAAAATGAAAAATTCATAGCATCATAAAAAACAACATTAATATCAATCCTCTGAGTTTCTAAAGCAATAGGGTTCAATAAGTCATGGCATAAAGGGCTGTTTATGTTTACACTTGAACATCCTTGAATTAATATAGTGATTTTAAGCAATATGTTCTTGGAATGCAAATATACAAACCCTTTATATTTCAGGCAAGCAATGAGTACACAGCTGCTTGTGGTATGAACCCATCAAAACCATTTATAATAAAAGAAGATCTCACCTTTTCGTTTGTGTCCCACTTTAAAGAAACCACTATAAAGCCTGCAATCCCTTTAAATGCTTTTATTGCTTTTCCATCATACCGTGCTGAAGATATTCACTTAACTTCACATTCACAGAGCTTATATGTAACCCTTCAGATAGAAGTGTGATTTGGTTTGCATTTTTATATATATTCTAGTGGGCTATGTGGGTTTTTACACAGAGGATCATCTCGAGGCAGTTCAGAGGCAATTATGTGAGCCACTCAAGCTGGAGGTATCACATGTAATATATGGTCGACTTTAAGAGTGCAGCATAATAAAAATAATATCATAATAACGGTACTGAAAGAGTAGGACCATAATCACTAACAAGAAAAGAAAAAGAAGTAATTCAACTGGTTGGCAGGCTGGTTTAAAAGAAAAAGAAAAGAAAAAAAAATAAAATTTAAGTTTAATGCTTAAAAAATATATTTTAGTACACATTGTCTATTCATATTTTTGTTGCTCTTGGTTCTTTCAAGATGTAACTGAAATCAATTCATTTGAAAATAAACTATGAAATTAATATAAATAAAATTATTGGAGAAAATAACATGAAGGAACACTCTAATCCAACTGTTTTTGGACCACAGTCTTAAAATAAAATATCACAAAGCATTATAAAACCCCCCATTAGACTGTGGACTGGTAAACCTTCCGAGCAGCAGCACCTTGCTGACCTGCAGAGCTCTCTGTCAGACCTGCTGCAGAGCAGGACTGCTACAGCCTCAGTAATGGCCGTGTCACTATTGTTGTTTGTTCTGTATAGCTCTAACTTCACATTTAACTCAGGATCCTGCCAACTTTAGAAGTTCTCAGATGAGTTCTGTACTATCGTGCCACACACACAGCAGTGAGGGAAATGAGTGGTGGGGGACAGCCGTCACCTTGACGGGAGAGGACGCAGAGATAGCGCAGCCGGGTAAAAGACTCATGTCCTTCAGCATATGCAACACGGTCCTCTGCTTGTTCAATCAGTCCGTTGTGGCAGGTACATTGGGGAAAACAATAAAAAAAAGACAGACTACAGAGCAGCAGAGGAGACATAGAGCCAAATGTGCCCCAACATGTCTCAGGCTCTGGGAGACTGATGCAGGACTGAAGCACCTTCAGCCTCTGAATTCATAACCTACATTAAGCCAGTTCTCATTCAAATACCGTTTAAGAATGCATTACTTAAGCAGCTGATCAATAGTCCAGTACTGGTCATAGGCTAATGTCTGGCCTTGAGACTAACTCATGAGACTAATTTGTCCTTACTGAATCTTTCACTCACTGGGTAAGTCAGTGCTTCGAAATGAACGTGTGAGGACATTTGAACAACCGCTTTCTTACACAATTAGAGGTGCATGAGATGAACGTAATGTAACACAAATGTAATGTCGTACTGTACATCTACAGTGTGGTTTTTTTTTTTTCTTTTTTTCCCCAGGATGGCGATGACCAACCCTACTCTGACTCTGATTGGCTAGTATTAGCAAGTACTTGCTGGTCTGAGTTGGGTAGGTCCTGGATAGATTTAGGTATGAGGACTGTGATTGGGTAGAGTTAGGGTAAAAATATCAGAGTAAGTCAGTCAGAAGTGTGGCTCATACAAAAAAAAGAGATTTTCACCCTAGCCCTGGGCTAAAGGCACCTACCTTAGTCCCTCTGGCACACACACTGTTAACCCAGAGTTAAGCTAAGCCCAAGGCTATACGATTCACACTAACCCTTTAGACTCAAACGTATATTGTTACAGCAACTGATGTGAACATTATAGACTGTGCAATGACTAGTCTTTAGCCACATTTAACTAGCCGCACAAACTCCAGCAGCAAACACTAGGCTAAAGCAGGTGTTAGCCCAATTTGGAATCTGCAAGTGTAAAAGCTTTCTTAGCCTGAGGCTAACAGCTCCCTGAGCCCGGGGCAGTGGGCACATTGTGAAAGCCCTTTATATATAGGATATTGCATACTGTGTATGATGAAAATGATGCACTGGGATTCAGGCTCCAGGAAAATTAGTTGATGGCTAAAGGGGATCCGTTTAATTAATTAAATAAATAACCTCACAGAGGACAGTAGAGTGCTACAGATTGTAACTTCTGCCTCTCTTCAATGAGGATCTCATAACTACACGTGATTACATGTTCTAAATATGACTCAAGTTTTTTTTTTTTTCTGATAATACAGTATGTTCTGATTTTGACTGAGACAACAACTGCACTGACCCTTGGTACATTATGGTGTTAATTATCCACCATATACATATTATGGTCAGTTCAGTGTATTTTTAGAACTATCCTATAAATGCCAACACAAATGATCCCATGTAAATCAGTTCCTGAACTTCTCACCTGATATTCTGTTGTCAGTTTTGTGACAAAAGAGTGACAACATTGGTATCATAGGATTCTTGCAACCTGGATTATTATGAAGTGCATTTTTGAATTTGTAGTTTTTTGTTTTGCTCAAAAGCAAAACAAAAGCATAAAATCAATCTGGCAATCCCAACAGCACAAGCATTAATTGAGATTGTAATTTCCTGAAAAGAAAAAAGACAAGTTTAATCCAGTGTAATGAATAAATAAATAAATTGGGAGATGGTCTCATCCCAACCCCCTGCAGAATGTGTTGCACATGTTTGTGAGTGTGCTCACATGTTTTATGTGTTTCTGGTCTGTTTCGTTCCTGCAAAACACTCAAAAAACAGTCAACATTAATCGATATGAGCAGCGGAGGAAGGTGAGGATAAATAGCAGGTTAATGCTCTCTGTGCCTGGTGCTGTTTCAGTGCACTGTGTGCTCACTCTGGGTTATATACGCATTAATGAAAGTGTGTTTTTTGGAAAAAGCATTCCACATTGATTGATACTGCTGGGGACTTAGTAGCTCAGGAAAAAAAAGAAAGGACATTCTGCCCCTAGTGGTCCCTTTCCTGCTAAAAATTGTATTGCATAGATGAAACTGGAGGAAAATATACAGTACATGTGAAGTTACTTTGAAAATTAATTAAAAGAAAATTCTATATTCTCTACTATAAAACCACTACATGTATAATAATTTATTATAGTAAACAAGTATCACCTAAACCTATAAATGAATCGGGACAGTTTAATGAAAACAAATGTGACATTCCCAACTAACACACTGTGTAGTAGGAAAAATTCAAAGTAAAAGTACCTCATAACTGTAGCCATCAATTAAATGTACTTAGTTACACTCCACCTCTGGGTGAAGGTGACTGCCTGTGCCCCTTGGGTGCTGTGTGGTGATAATAACTTTTTTGTGTGTTAATCATCATCTAGTCTCTGGAGAGTTGGTGATATTCATAAATGCTTCATAAAAGTTTGAGTCATAGACCTACTTACAATATCAAAAAATACATTTCTTGCATACAAACACATACTTTAAATACAATTATTGTAATTTGTTAAAAATGTACTCTGACTGCCAAACAAACATCAGCAAACAACTGAAAACTAGCTTAATGCTACTTTAACATAAAATTGTGAGGCTCACAATTAAACAACCACGGTATAAAACCAGTATGTCAACTGCATGGTTTCCAGAAACTTCCGTCCAACAATGCAAAGCTAAGTACTGAAACACAAACAATCAAAGGGTGAGCCTTGGAGTAACTCACTAATTGTACCAGTAAAGTAACATAATAATGACTAAATAAATGACTAAAAAAAAAGAAATTACTGGTATTTTACTAAAAATAGGAACATGCTAAACTAAATTGTAGGGTCATGATTGTAGAAACATTAATTACTGTAATGTATTTTGCCTTAGACAAAGCTTACTCCAAGAATAATTAGAGGAACCCCAATGATCCCTGTATCATCAGACATCATTTTTAAATGTTTATAAAATAAAACTGAAAAAATGAATTCAGTATTCACACACAGCACCTGCAGTACTTTATGTTGTGCAACTCAAAGATTTTCTTGTTTATATCATAACATAAATGATATGATATTTCCAACAGCACCTTAAGGGCAACATCACATTAATGTATTACAGCAAAAGTGCCCTGTGAAGTTTTCTTGTAATCATGCTTACATTTAGTGTCACGTACTAATATGCACTGTGTGCCCTTGAACTCCACAAATGTGTTGTGGGCATTTATTCCCCATGAAAAAGTGTTTTGAAGTGTTCAAATCCAGCATACATGCATGTTTACTACCTTGCAGTCTTCCACTTCATTACCTTTCCTGGCATACTGCTGCATATCTTGACTAAATCAGTGGAAGGGTATGAAGCCATTGGCAGGTATGTGGATCATGTGCATGTGTGTACTTGTGCATGATACAAACAAAACAGTGACCCACTCTTAGAAAAACAGCTCCACAGTGCTACTAGAGGTCAAAATATCCACAGGAAACCTTCAAATCAACATTGTCAGCTCACATTAAAGTCATAAAAAAGGATACCAGCCTCATGAGATGTGATGAACTTATGACCCGGCACACAAATATTATCTGGAGTCAGTCTGCAACAGTACTACACACAATGGGCCTCCGTACAAATCCTACTCCAGATGGCCGGTCCTTTCCCTGGCCTCCCTAGGTCCTTTGGCTTCTTTCCCTGCAGGAAACCTGCAGTGGCTCCAGCAGAGGTGAAGCAACAATTAACCAATCTCTTCACATTGCCTCAGCTGCTAAGTGGAACTGACTGAATGGACATTAACAAAGGTTTAAAACTAGAATTACCGCCTCACAGTTGTACGCCTCGGCCAACCATTAGAATTAAATCTATGTCTGCCAAGACTCATATGTAGTGAAGGTTTTGAAGGAAGTCAATATTATATGATAAGGTGTGAAGTATATATTTTTTTGCAAAATGGAAATTATCACTATATTGTGTATATTTTCAGTGAGAAACATGACCACTTATACACAATTTTGACAGAGGAGTACAGTGGACTGATAGAAAGCTGAACATTATGATGGCACAGTGAATCTGACTTTTGACCTTTTGGATCTAAAACACTACCACTCCATCATTTTATTCTTTTAGACATTTGTGTTAAATTCTGTCATATTTAGCAAATGAATTCATGAATTTTATGAGTTATGGCCAAAAACATGCCTGTGAAGTCACACTGACTTTGACCTTTGACCTCCAGAATCTAATCAGTTCATTCTTCAGTCCAGCTGGGCGTTTGCACTGACTTTGAAGAATTTCCCTCAAGGTGTTTTTAAGATATTGCATTAATGAGAATGTGATTTCACATGGTGTGCTTGAACTCTGACCAGTGACCATCAAAATCTAAGCAGTTCATCCTTGAGTCCAAGTGGACATTTGTACTAATTTCCTCAGAAATTTCCTCTAGGCATTCTTTGGATAGCAAATGCACAAGAACAGGGCAAACATAAGGTCATGGTAACCTTGACCTAAATCCAAAATCTGTGATTTCTAAAATCAGTCCAAATTCCCTCAGGGTTGTCCTGAGATATCACTTACACAGGAATGAAAGAAACTCAGATTACAGTGACCTTGACCTTTGCCAAAAATCAAATCAGACGGATGGACAGATAGACGGACAACCTGAAAACATAATGTCTCTGGCCACAGCTGTCTCTTGTGTGGAGGCATAAAAGCACTGTATTTAGATTGTTTCCTGACAGAAAGCACAGCCCTGAATTTTGTTTGTTCTTTCTGCCAGAAGGCAAAGAGACATGTGCAGTGGGAATATGAGGTTTGACTTGACAGCCGAGAGAACCAGTGAAGCAACCAAACTCAATTGAGATTGGCCAAAAAGTTGCCAAGAGAGAAATGTGGCACAAAGAGTGGCTCCCTTTGTGGTGGCATATACTAAAAAACCGTCCCTACCACATGAAGGAGGTTAAACTCTGTTTATGTGGATTATTCTGTTAAAGTTCTTTTTTTCTTTTTACTGACAGTCTTTATTTATTTTTTTTTTTTAGGAGAAACTGCAGCGCAGGGTAAAACCTGGTCCCAAGACAAAAGTTTCCGGAAGTCTCCTAACACCAGAAAAACTGTCTGGTGCGTTGAACATATTCACTCCATGTCCTCTTGCATTTACAGAAGCTTTATTTATATAACATTCTTTTGAAAATGACTTGGCTTTATAGAGCGACATCTGATTGATGCCTAATTTGAAAATTGGTCGAGAGGAGAGAGGTGGGTGGTAAAAAGCATAAAAAGAATAACAAGGGAGAATGAATTACAGTGGCAAATATGTTAAATTGTGGCCTTCGTGAATGTACAAATTAAATGTTTCACAAAATGGAATACATTTTGTTTATTTCTATTTTTGCTGTCGCAGTGTAAGAGCCCAAATTATATGTGAATACTGTATATTATGCAGAGAACAGCGTCGGTGCAGGAAGCTGAATATTTTTGAGGTTGGGACTCAAATAACACACTGGTAACATACTATCTGTGTGAGGAATGCTTCTCACGTCTGCCCTAAATTCAGGTCTGTATAAAGGATAGGATAGGACACTGAGGAACAACAGAAAAAATGCACTCCCAAATAATTCTGCTATAATAAATGTACAACAATGCTAAAGGTGTGCTATTATTTATCAAGATAACCTTAAAGACCCTGTCTAGCCTAAATAATAGAGCTCCTAGGTAGTAATGCATTTCAATAAACTTTGAGAAAACCTGAGAATATAGCTCTATCTCCAAAAGCTCGTGCCTCTATATATATATATATTTCCCTTCAGAGATTTATTTGTACAAGATAATATCAGGGCCACTGCACATTTATATATCACATTTTATTATAAAAAAAAAAGACAACATCTTGGTTAGTATCTTAAGGGCAAAATTATTCTCTTCATTTAAACAGGCCTTGGAACTGCAGTGCAGCCCACACTATAGGATCAGTGCCACAAAGGACCAATTGATCTATCTTCTAATTATTACCTTAAGATGTTCTCTGAGCAGCATCATACCAGTATCCAATCAAATCCAATTAACACTGGTGGCCCCCTCCAGAAAACTGCATTGTAGAGGGATTACACAGATATCTGTGCTGGTCTGATTAATGGCCGCAGTAATTAATGCTGAAGGGGTCTGTCCGAGTGCCTCAGTGTAGAGGAGCATACAGCAGTGAGCCAGCTGCAGCACACAGAGCTCGTGCTCACACATGCACGCATTGCGAGCGCACACACACGCCAAACACCTGGATCCTCTCATGTGTGCATATGTTGCACACAATATGAGGCTTTTTTTTTTGGAAAGTTTTGTGCCTCTGATACATACGGGGATTGGCAGGAAAATGAAAGTAGTATATGCAAAAATCTGTTCCATGTGGGCTGACTTTGTTGTAGATGAAAAAACGATCCGCAAATAAAAGAGTTGTAACAGAAAATCATTTATCACTGAATGACAATTTTCTACTCTACTTTTTTACTAATAAGAACTCAAATCTTTCCCACTTTTCATCCAAACAAGGCATTTGAGGGCTCTTGTGCAATGTAGTGCACGCTCATGCAACATGCACACAGTCGGAGAGTCAGAGACAGACTTGAGGAGGCACAGAGTGAGGGAGTTTAACAGATGTGGAATGACAGTTGCAGAACTGAGCTAAACTGACTAAGAGAACCCTCCTCCATTTGGATCAGTGTATGTTATTTGACTCCTTGTTTCATAAGATGTTTAAAATGTGCATATCATCAAAAAAGCAAATACAAAAAATAAATAAATTTATTTAAAAAGAATTGTGCACAGTTCGTGTCACACACGGATCCAACTGATAACTCTAGATATGATATATAAATAGACTGAAGCTGGACTAAAGGTTGCTTTTAAAAATTCTATATTCTATATTTTGTAATGTGTAATTGACCCTCCCTAAATCCCACCCCTTTTGGAACCTCAATCAACTTTCTCTTTTTTTCGTTGCTATGTATGCTACATATGCTAGCTAACTATCTAGATAATTTATATCAAAAATTATATATATCATGATATTCCCAGCTTTGTGCCAATACAAAGCCCAACTTTTATCCATTTTCAAAATTTGGTTTTCTTTAATAATGGATGAGACTAACACTTTGTCTATCTAAGTGCAGGAAACAGGAAATTAGAAAATTGATATTGATATAGAAAAAGATATAAAAAAAAGTCAATAATAGAATGAAAAAGAGGGATATAAAGTGCAATATTAAACTCATAATACATTAATTACAGCTTGCATTGTTAATTTATGCACTTAAATGTTAAAATTATATTAACAGTTACGTTGCTTTTACTGTCACAAATATTGAAGTCAGGAAACAGGAAAATCCACGACACTCCACTGGAGACTTGTCAAGAAGACATACTGTAATGTATAATTGAAGTATACCAATCCAAATAATTCATAAAGCAATCTACTTGCAGCATCCGCTCCCAGAGATAACAATCCTCAGCATCTTCAACACAGAATTATCACAGGTGGTTGAAGGCCTTAAACCTAATCTCCAGGATGTGACATGCAAATTTGAAGGCTCGTCCTCTGCTTCGCTCAGTGTGCATCTATCAGTCTATTTCAACATCAAATGTTCTTTATCGTGCAATGTTATCTCATATTTCAAAGGCTGTGGTTGATATGGCATGACTCCAGCCTGATAAGAGCACAAACACCTGCTTGCTCTGCAGGCGTGCGGCTTGGAGAGCCCTTTATATTGGCTTTAGATTGCTTTACTGAAATATAAGTTTTAATCTCTGTGTTTTTCACTTGCCTTTCCAAACCCTCAGCATGTCTTTTTTCTCATACTGATGTGTAGTAATTTTGCATAGATTGTAGCACAAAGGACTATGAAAAGCTTTGAAAACACTTGAAACTACTCACTTTGGATGTATTTAAGTTTTTGTGTTCTTTTGTTGTTTCATTTTTCTATTTTCTAACCAACGTTTTTGAATCTGTGAATGAATGTTTGTGTGTATGTGACTTGGTTTGTACAGACTATTATCACTATGTTCTGTTTCACTCTGTAGGTTCACAACCACAACACAGAAATTCACAATTCATGAGGCGCAAAATTCTCAGTATTCTCTGAAGGCCATTCGAAGGGGAGGTGAAGTGACTCTCATGAATGATGAATACAAAACTGTTCCCAAAACAAATGTTAATCAATGCCATAGATGTCTGTTGAACTGACAGAAAATGTAACACACGCAGGACTTCTGTAGCCTTTCATAATTTCAGACTTTACATATGGAATCCACACACTGACTTAGATTTTATAGCACACAGTATATAGTAGGAAAATACTATGGGCACATATTACATGGCACCTAATTTGAGCAATTTTGTAGCTAGACATGAGAAAAGCAAATGTGGGAAGAGATTAGGAGCTGTATCAGACATGATTAATCAAATCAGCAGTTCTCCTTCCCTTTAATTATTCAACATTCAGGAACCTAAATCAATTAGAAAGGGTACAAAATATATCCATGCAGACTTCTGGTAGTTTTTAACGGCTGGTACACATAGCTCTGGGGATGCATTTGGGATAAAGAAAAATGTATTCTCATCCTTTCTAAGTGTGTATGTTAGAGGTTAGTAACAATCACAGCAAACAAAGTTTGTGCATATGTCAATCAAGAGAAGGTTTATAGAATTTAGGCACATATACTTACAACCAGCCACCATAATGTCAAACCAGAGCAGAGCAGGAAATAAAATGTGCTGCTGAAGCTCAGGAAAGTCCCAGCTGTCAGCACTAAAGAGCTGTACAATGTGTGCAACGCAAGAAAAGAACCTCTCTTAAAAAGTGCTACTATCCTACAGTACTTATGCTGAAAACAATTAGCCAGGTGTCCTGAACACTGCGCTGTTAAGTGCAGTCCTTAAAAATGCAGACCAATGTAACATGTTGTTATGAAACACTTTATGTATTAATTTTTCACAGGCGTTTTATCCGTATTTTGAGGTACATATTGTATTGTGGGAGAAAGAGACCCTGCTGGGTGCAAAAGAAACAAGGGGCAGCAGCCATTAAACATGTCAGTCAACAAACCATTGACTGTAAGTAAAGTTGGAGACACCATGTGTCCGCTTCCTCACTGTACAAAAATTGCACCTATTTTGCGCTGGTAACTGCAGTAGGAGCCAGAGTTTGCACAGTAGTTATCAGGGTTGTTCCTGTCAGTGCAGCCATTTGGCTCAATCACGAGCAGAGCTCAGCTGTCATTCATGATGTGCAACCCCCTTTTTTTTTTTTTTTACAAGGAGGTTTCAAAAATAACTAATCAAATAACTGATAAAAACCAAGCTGTTTAGAAAAATGCCTAAACACACATTGATGTAATAACTAAACTAAAATGACAGAAACCATATTTGGAAAACCAAGTAATTTGACATGTACTTTGATTTTTTTAGTTTGGCCAATGTCGCATCTGCTAACATGGAGGGAGACGGGATTTATGATCTACACTGCAGCCAGACAAAAGAGGGCGATGGAGATGTTTTGATTTTGTGGAGCCATCATGTTGTCATTTCATCTTTAGCTATGTCAATAGAGGGCACTTGATAGAACAGAAAAGAGAGAAGCTTATAGCAGCAAAAACAAATTGTGGAAAGACCAACTCACTCTCAAAAGCTTCAGATGTTGTGGTTGTCATTGTTAGTCCAAATCAGTTTTCATCTGATCCTTCCACTTCAGGGACCTATGAAAATAGGAAGAAAAATATCTTACATTGCTGTATATAGCAAATGCACATCACAATACATTTGGAAGTCACTTTACACTCGGTAAGTGTAAATGTTACAGTTAGTTATAACCACCCTTCCCTTGGTTATAACGGCCCAGCATGATTCAAGAAGTAAATACTATTTTGAAAAAAAATAAATGTAAGTTTAAAAAACATAGAAAAGGCTTACATTCACATAAATCAGAATAAACATCTTTTACAAGAATTATAACATAGAAATGTAAATGAGATAATCATATTTTTACTCTCCACACTGAGTGTATGAGTTATAGCTATAGGCTATACACTAATTATATTTGAATTTCAGTCGGCAATTGTGAGACATTCCTTGTGCGACTGGAAAGGCTTTCATGTGAAGCATTGATTCATCATCAGACATTCATGTCTGCTTCATTTAAAGAAATGACATGTCGCAACACAAGAAAAGTTCCATACAGCCAAATTGGTTTTGTACAATTGAAATCTGATGAACATTAGGCACACTGTGGTCACATTAAGCCTTGATGCAATCAAGGCATTGATGGTTTTGTTGCTGGTCTGGCTGGAAATTGGCAGTAATAAGGATGTTTAAAGACATGCAGTGGAGGCTATTGACGTCCCAGGCCTTTGAGACCAGCCAATAGATTTTTTTCACTCGATTACCAGCTCCAGTTGCCAATCTGCTATCATTATTAAGGCTGTCTAGTCTTTACAGGCAACGCAGAATACAAATGAACTGGACTCTGCAGGAATAGTTATCATGGAGCAACCAGTTAAATGCAAGGGCAATGAGAGAAACTTGAACTTTCTGAAATGCCATGTATCCCTACATTAAGATCATCATGTATGTGCATATAGTGCATCACAGCAGCACTAGCATTTTGCCAAGCACATCCCCGCCCACATATACTGTATCCATGCACTCAAAGACACACAAGAAAACACATACACAAACATAGCACATGTAGAAATATTTTCTTGCTAGTGCATGCGTAGGCTTAATGATGAAATAGCACAAGGCAGAGAGTGAATCTGTTCAGTTTGACACATGTTTTATTATTCCTCCATTATGCAACCATTGCTAAATGTCATGTAAATGCTTCAATGAATTTCAATTTACCATAAAGCCACTAAGCTCCAATTTGTACTTTGAGTTGATAAAGTGAAATTGAGGGATGAGAGAAAGTGGCACAGTAGAGACTGCATGGGACACTTCCCTGAGAGTAGTATTATCCAACCATGAATACAGAATGTCACTGGCGGTAAGGGAAGAAAGCCATTTGTCAGCTGTATCAAGACTCTGAGAGTAATTAATGTAGAAGTAGCAGTATTGTGATTAGCCTTGCTGAACAAGTACAAGATAGGAAGTGTCCAAGTCCATGTTGATTAAACATTAAAACATTCACATGCTATTCAGGAAACATAATCTGCATCTCTATGTGTTATCAGAATTTCATATTCCCATAAAACCCTATAAATAATAGTTTGCAAATTAATCCAAGGTCACAGTTGCTCATATTTTGACTTAATTATCTGCAATTTCTTAACCAGAAACATGAAAAAATGGAGGTTGGGATGGAAGCAGGCACAAAGTATAAATATTCTTATGAGACCCAGTTTTCAATACAGTGAGTAACGACAAAATGATACTAATGACATTAAGCTTTAGATACTGACTGAGTCAAGTTAAGCTCCATATATTCATGTATATGTGGCCTTTTTGTCAGACCTCTTAAGTAAGGGATTAAAGCAAGACAGTATAAGTTCTCCTAGTGGGCCAGTGGTCCAAATAAACGTATTGTCCAACAGTAACATCCCAGCTCTGATTCTGGCCAGAGACCTTTTGTATAAAAACTGCAACAGCACATCATTTTAGGATGTAAAAAAAAAGTGCTTTAATTTTTTTGTCCAAAGTGCTTGGGAGGTTGCACTACTGTAACACCTAGCACGACAGCTAAGCATGATAACAAGTAACATAACAGCAGGGTATCATCACACACGCCAGTTACCCAGAGTTCTCTGCTGATATAACTCCAGGAATTGTTCCTTCTTTTGTTCTAAAAGTAGTAAGAATCTGACAGCTTGTATAGCTTCAGATATCTCTGAATGAGTATAATTCTAATGATTTTAATTAATTATAATTAATTTCTATCTTCAGTTTGGCTGACCTTTCAGCTGGATGCTGTAACATCCTTAGGTGGAAAGGGTGAAGCAAGTCCTGTGGAGCTGATTGGTTCATTTTTTTTTTTAGTTGACGTACATGCACAACATCTGAATGGACCCTTACTCCAAATCTCATATAGACCAGATACCACAAGGCAAATGAGGCACAGCAACACTTTGAGGTTAATGCTAATGTCGTAATGTTAACAGACAGACAATAAAAACATTAACATGCTGAGCAAGTAATGTTTACCACATTCCCCATAGTTTAGCATGTTAGCACGCTAACAATTAGTACACAGCAAGACAAAGAAAAGCTGAGACTGATTAAAAAGACATTAGTTTTGCTGATATTCATAAACCAAAGTGTGAAACTTGTTGCTGTATAAAGCGTGAAGTCATCTGGGTTATTGACTGACTGACAGAATGACATTGCCATCCCAAGGTTGCCACCACTAGCATGTACTAACATGTAGCAAGTACTTCCTGCATAACTCAAAATACATAATAGGACATGATGAGTTAGTAGAGAACATACATGGAGATTCTATATTATGCTTCATACTGGCCACTTTGTTCATGAGTCATTTGTGATTCACTGTGACGCTCTGTATATCCACTCCAGGGCTAATGGAACTCGTGCTGAGTTATGCATGAAAATATTACGGCATGTTGATTGATCACCAATTAAAGGCAACAAGATGAAGGACTGATAAAATAATCTCTTGGTAGGTTGAGTAAGCAATGTCTCTAATATCCCCCCGAGGGTAAAATAACAAGGCAAACAGATGCTGAGAAAATGTGTTGACTCGAATTGTTTCTTGTTGAATTGGTTATGTCAGCAAGAGCAACTTTAAGCACACTCCTGCCTTTCGGAGAGGAATAAGAAAGAGGTCAGAATCTAAATTGTGCAATACCCGACCCCGCACCCCAATAAAAGTGACTTCAAAATCAGTTTGACAGATGAAGGATGACACTGAGCAGCACTGGTGCTGGGATGTGTTTGAAAAGACAGATTCCATTTCCCCCCCTCTGTATCTTAAGGAAATATCTTCGTTTGCCATGTTTAATATGCATTTACATAAAAAGTCTGATTTATCATCAGGTTAAGAAAATGTTGGAAGTATTATTGCTTGTGTTTGACTCATTTGACTGTCCTCCATTAGAGTCAGTGAGCAATGCCAGCTGGCCACTACCTTCTACCTGGCTATTCATTTTACTGTCATTTCAGCCCAGACACTAAATGAGCACAATGAGTTGAATTTCAGTAACAGCAACTACTGAGGAACAATTAGTCCAATTAGAGGATGAAATATATGGCATGACAAAATGGAAATGGATAATGATATGAAGCTCAATTGCAGAAACATTGTGGAAACAACAGAAAAAAGATTTACTTGCATCATAGTGCTGGCGATTCAGAGAGTATACGTGGATTTGACAGTTCTCATCCTCTTGAATTAATGTGACTGAAGCAGAAGGTCAGTGTGTTAATCCATAAAATGTGTGTTCAAAACTGCGAACAATAAAAGCATATCAATAGCATTGCAACAATAGCCGTAAACCTATTGCCACTTGACTCACCCACGTATGTACGCTCACAATGTACAAATGTCACAATAACTTGATTTACCATCTTTTCCTTTGTAACTATATGTATTGTTTTGTGGCTTTGCTTTTATTGTGTCAGATGGATTTATATATTGTGTTTTAGATATCTGCTTTGTATGTTTCGGTTAGTGTCTAATAATGCAGCACAATATTGTCCTATTCTGTCTATATTTCTGTCAACATTAATATCCCTCACTTCATTGTTTTGCATGTCGTGTATAATAAGCCTCTGTGATGGATATTTTCAATAGTACCTGACAATGCAGTGTAATGGGGTCCTGAGTGATGTTCTTATTAACTTCAACATTAATCTCTTTTATTTTTTTTATTGTTCTGTATGCTTATTAATTATCCCCATAGCTTTGTAACTTTAGTCTTATATTCTGTTCTGAGGATGTCTTTGTAACATTTGTCCAGGGGGCTACAGATGAAAAATAGTCTCTTTGCAAACTCTGGCACATTTACAGCAACGGTTATTGATATGTGCTGCCCCTGTTAAATAAACCAGTACATGAATAAAAATACATAAAATAAAAGTAATGGCGTGTCTATTTTTTCACCCAGGTGAGAATAGGTACACGGCAGCTATTCACACCCAATCCCCACAATGTTACTATTATAAAGAGGCTGCTGAGGGTTCAGCACAGGATTTTAGTTTAGTGTGAAAATAGTCAGTGTTTACCATATTTTTATTATTCAGAGTTTGTTTTGTTTTTCAGTTTTCAGTCACAGTTTAATTAGTTTTAACCAACAAAACTACTTGGTTAGGTTTAGGACAAGATCATGGTTTGCCTCTGTCATGCACATTGGCATGTGGCTATTTACACCCTCGATACAAATAGCATTGTTGACACCTGGGTGCTTGTCTCTTGTCCTGCAAGACTAGACCCCTGGGTGTAAACAGCCACACTGGCTATTCCACCCTGAATGCAAACAGCATCGGCCAGAAAAAAAAAATACAGTCACTCCCTGCAGGCCCTAACCTTAATCATAAGCACCACATACTTAACCCCAATCCTTAACCTTCTAGTCATAGAGGATAAAATTGAGTAATTTACATTTCAGACACCTGCACACACAGTGTGACTCTGTGACTCTGTGTGGACAGACTTGTCATTAATTTATGTCTGTGCAGCAGCAGAATTTTGAATTGATTGAAGCTGCAGTGAGATTTTTTTAGGCGCTCAGAAAACAGAACAATGCAGTCCATTCTGTGTGAAACAAATGCATGGATTAGTTATCAGCAATATTTCTAAAATGGAACAGAGTTTTCATGGTCACCTTGTGGGATTTATGCTCAAACTCAGAATTCAGAAATACACCCACACTCTTTTTTTTTTTTTCTCCCTTGACTTGGGAGATCAAATTGCCAAGCCTGTTAAAAAGAATTCGTCTTCCCTGTGGGTCAGAGTAAAAGAATTTCAGTTGCAGTCAAGTTTTAAAAAGTTGTTACTAACTGGATTGATGATAACAGATGATCGGGGAGCCTTGTCCATTTATGTAATTTCATTCAACAGAGATATAGTGTGTGTTGTCAGCATAGATCTGCAAATTGTCTAACCTCACCTAAGTGAAACATGCACTGAGTGAAAAGTAATTACTTTGCAAAATGATTTACTGTTTGAGCTTAATTTTCATTTAATAAAACTTTCCCATGAACCTTTTTTTTTTAACCAAACCATTATTAGGTTTGCTGGCCCTCAGGTACAGAGGAGCACCATCACCTGCTTAATTGGACTATGGCACTTGAAAATGCCTTCCAGTGCTGTAGGGCATGTGAAGATAAAGCAGTGTCCCTTCAAAATTAACAGCGTCAGTGTTCATTTTGAAATGAGGCCCTCTTGCTTTGTATGAAACTTTGTATGCAAACAACAAGTTGTTAATTTTTCTAAATTATTTTTGGCTACAATTTAGAGGGACATGATGAAACTAAGTATGAAAGTTGTACAAAAATCCAGACAACCACATGTTCAACTGGGTGTGTGTGAGTGTGAGTACTGAAGCTCTGTAGTCAAGTACAAGTACTATTACATTGCTAAAATATTACTCAATTACAAGTAAAAGTACTAGTGTTAGAAAAATACTTAAGTAAAAGTACAAAGTGTTCGTCAAAAAAACTACTCAGAGTATTAGTTACTTTTAACCGATGTCACCGTCACCTGTCTAGACTAGGGCTCTAAATTTTGTGTGTTTTGCTTTACCAATAGTTAGAACACTAACAATCAATTAATCATTAATAATTGATTAGATATAAAACAGGTCCCTTATTTTGATTGGCTGTTCTTTTGTATTTTTTTCTCTCATGTCAAGTTTTTATTTCCTCATTAAGCAAATGTCTCCAGAAGACAAAACAAAGCTAGATGAGGTGCAGTTACTGCCACGACTATTGATTAAATATCCATGAATACATTTTTAACTGGTTAAATTCAATTAAAAATCAATTAAAGATCCGTCATTAACATACTTTTTTTCGGTTTTGTTTTGTTTTTTGACCATATGTCCTGGTTTTCATTGGCTTTTTGCTATCAAATCACTTTATTGGCTACAAAAATGCTGATAAAAGGTCTGTATATTAATTCAAATTGTACTCAGTGTAGTAGATTACATGGCATAATGAATACTTAAGTACAAGTAACAGTACAGACTTAAAAATCTACTCATAAAAGTACTAACTGCACAGGACGACGACTGTAGTGGGCGTGGACTCCTGTGACACTGTAGGTAACAGCACTCAGTGTAAGAGAGAGAAACACTGAAAACAGAGAAGCTGTAGTGCATCATATTATATTTTCACATACTTGAAATGACATGAGAAATAATACAGCTAAACAGTTTCATGAGACATATTGGAAAAGTATTAAATCAAAATGACAGGCAGGTTGTCTGTTACTCAATTGCCCTGGTTACCAAGACTCACACAAACCTTTTTTTATAATACTGACAAATACCTGAAGCTCAAGTCCACCTATAAAAAGAGAGAAATATAGTATTTTTCTCACTGAGTTCTTTTTTCCTTTACATTCATGTTCAGAGCAGCTGAGCAGTTTGAGACTGAGGCATAAAAAGTGCGAATTTGGATATAAAAAGTATGAATGCAGGAAGTAAAATGTCTGACACTCTTGCGCAATCTTGCGGGGGGAGGAGCCCAAGACACCCTGCTTGATTTGTGTCCCTGCGCCTGGGGTCACTGGCGAAGCGTCCCTTATTTTTCCACAACGAAGGGGTCAACCCTAGTTGTAGCTAGCTGAGCAAACGCTGGCTCCTCGGAGAGCTGAGAGATTCTCTGCCTGTCGGGTAGTTTCAGTACATAGCCGTAGCCCTGCAGTTTCTCATTATCGAGGGAACGAATGCAGTCCAGTAGTGCTTCTACAGCTGTCACAGGTGCCAAACTAGAAAAATATATCTTGAGCATATATCTGAAAAAAAAAAAAAAACATTGTTTCACCATCTCCCACTCAGGAGCTGGGGTTGGGGGGAGGTGGGACGCCCAGCTCTGATTAGATGGTGTTAACATTTTTTTTTTAATCTTGTGATGTTGTCCCAAATGGTTGGATCTATCCCAGCGTTGACCTTACAAGGCTCAGGATGATTTAAAACAGGAGGTGACTTTTTGAGCCTTTTTCAATCCACAAAATGTCTATTTTTAGAATTTTAATAAGAAATGTCAATATTAACACTGGCACTGATGTGTTTCATCACAGTACAGTAATATCATTTAGTTTACAGCTCTGTTAAAGTTTGCGCTTTAAGCAATGGTCAGCAATGGTATATGGAAAAGGTGGTGTTTTCTAGACCTGTGATTGGAGTTGCTTCTACCACTACTGGGAGCACTTGTGCACCGTTTCCTCCTTCAGGCCCTGATATTTCTCTGAATTCTCATATCTTTTCTTGTTGATGTTGCTGAGCCACATGGGACTGCCACTTCCATCATCACTGTTTTCTATTCCTTCTCCATTACCACAATGTCTGCTTGGTTGGCCAGTACTTGTTTATCTGTCTGGATCAGCAGGTCCCATAGGATCTTAGCTCTGCTGTTCTCAACCAGCAGAGGCTGACTTGGATCCTGATGGCTATATATATATATATATAGCAGGTACCATAGATAAGGTGAAGGCTCATATCACCAGCTTAATAAGTACATACAAATTTCAGTGTGGTGCTCCTTAGAGGAGTCGTCATGCCTGCAGAATCTTGAATATTGATTTTTACATCCAAATTAGCGCAAATATGCAGGCTTTTTAAATGCAGCTAAACCTGCTTTAAAAAAAAGGTGATTGACCCTTTTCCTATTGCCAGAAGACCAGTTTGCCTTTCTGTTTTTTTTCTCACATGCACCGGAAAGCTGAGACTCATGTCTGATCAGGAGATCATGGGCATTTTTAAAACTGTCTGTGTGTTCAGTTTCTTACTTTTGAAGGTTCTAGCTGAATTTTTGTGGTTTAAAGTTTTGTTTCTCTTCTGTGTCATTGTTTGTTCTTTCAGATAGCTGCCATTTCTTAATGTTTCCTGTTTACTTTCAGCAGAATAGGAGATGTGCTGCTAAGGTGCTGCCAATAAGAACCCAACATTTCCTGATTTTGCTGCATACAATAAAAGCTTTTCAAGCAAAATAAGGAGCACTTTTATTTTGAAAAAATAAAGGAAATATTTTATAGATGCTCCACTCAAAGACGAGTATGTATCGAAAATTGCATACCTTCACCCATACCTGAATCAACCCTCAGTTTCTGATACTGAAACACAAGGTACTCTTTCGCGGGTGCATTTGACTTTTTGACTTGCCAGAAAGCCTTTTTAACACATGATTAATCATTTGAAATGGTTGCAGTTTGGTTAGGTTTAATCTAACTAAATACTACTTGGTTAGGTTTAGGATCGACCGTGTTTGGGCATACAATAACTACGTTAAGTTACATAATGAAAGTCATGTGACTCTGAAGCGACTTGCAAGATGAAAGTCTTGGGCTACATATAAGTCACTTGTCACTGAAGCAACATCACATGAAGCACATAATATTATTTGCCTAACAACTTTTAATAATGTTTTGTTTCACACACGACACAAACCCCACCATCTGGTTGTAAGCCCTGTGTTTGTTAGAGCCATACATCCACTCCCCTTTCTCCTTATCAGTGCATGACAGCACAGGGCGTCTCATACAGCTGTGGATGGGTTGGCATTAAAATCGCTTGGTGTATTGCTTTTAGCAAGGAAAGGGCACTATTCTTTCCACCGCGTCTGTATGACCAGGCTGGCTGCGTGTAGCTGATGCACAGACTCAGTGAAAAAGTAGCAAAGGAATAGCAGAAGTTACCGGCAGAGGCAATGAGCCTTTGTCTCCACCAAAAAGGGGCAAATATTTCATGTTCATGTTTCATGTTTCCATCACTGCCAAGTCAAGATGGAGCCGATAATTTTTTTTTTTTTGTCCAGTGTATAAGGGGCATAAAAGGGCTTCACTTTTGCTCATAGAAATGGGGCTACAGTGTGTAACCTTTGTTTGTAGATCATTTGCAGCCATATTTGCTCTTGAAAGTTGCTGTGCTAGAAATAGCGACAAAAAGGAGAGCATGTGAGCACTACAGCACATTATATGTTATGCTAAGAACAAGCAGAGCAATCATGGAAAATGGAGAACAAAGGGAGTTAATGCTGCTGTGACTGAGGTATTTTTAGAGACATTGTGCACATGAACATCCATCACTGATTCTCACTCTGGGAATGGTGGCAGTGTGCATGGTAGGGAGACATAGCGGTGGAGAGAATGGAGACGGGAGCAAAATGGGTTCTTTTCTGTCAGAGAAAGTGCATGCGCTTTTCCCAAAATGAATTTCATCTCATATACATGCGTAAATCTCGTCAGCCCCCATCTCTCTCTTGGCGGGAAAAGCCGTTCAGAAAGACAGCTGAGATAAATCAGTGTGGGGGCCCGATGTAGCCTGTGTGGGCTGGGACAGAGATGGAGCCACTGCGAGCGGCCTCTGGCTTTAATGATGTGCAGTGAGCCAGTGGAGGCGTGTAAATCTGCAGCTGGCATCTCATTCTCTGCAGCCTCAATTCCTCCCCAACCTCTGAGATATCTCTGTCAAAGTCACCTCTGTGCACCTGTGTCAGGTTCAAGTGTGACAATCTCCGCAGTAGGTTAAGGGGATACAGTAACTGGTTTGACAGATGGACAGAAATTGCCGCCATAAGTTTTGACCTCGCACAAATTCATGAATAAGTGATGTTACATTGTTTCTACAAAGGTATGTTTACTGAATTAGAAATCAGCAGTTACAGGTTTTCATGTAACGCTGAAATAAACCCTGGGAGGCAGTTAATCTAGTTGCATCTGGGGAACAGCATGGGTGTGGTAAATCACTAAATCATAACCAAAGCAGCCAATAAACACAATGAACAGTTGCCAGTGGCATACATCAAACTCAAGTTAAAAGATCCTTGTAAAAATGCTTCCCCCTGAAATAAAAATGGCAGGTAAACACACTCACTTTAATTAAAACAAATGATGAAAATGTTGATATACAGGACACAGTAATGTAATCAGGATTGTCATCACCAAAGCCTCAAATTGCAATGAAGTCATTAATCAACCTAAGAGGTCAAGTCTTTTCAATAAGAGTCATGTTTTTGTGATTGTTTATTGAAGCTTTTGCAAAATTTTTCAACCCTGTGATCAATTAGGTCACACAGGCAAATGCCAATATTCCATTGCTGCAATCAACTATAAGGGATTTGTTTATAGATTGGAAAGTAATTAAAGGATGGAGGTCATTGATTTGTCAACACTGGGGCACAGTACAAGATATAACACATAGGATTAGCATGGTAAAATATGGACCAGGTCAATAATAGATCCATCCACCCCTCCATCCATCCATCCATCCATCCATCCATCCATCCATCTACAGTATCATCCATCACCAAGTTTTTAAAGCTTGAACTGCTTGCTCAGGGTCATGGGAGGACTTGGGACTATCCAAGCATGAACTGGGTAAAAGGTAGGCAAGCTTTTGTAGGGATGGCATACTGTCGGACAAACACATTTATGGAACATTATCCTAAAAAACAATGCATAAATGGTATTCCTTTATTTTCCTTATTATTTTGCTGTGCTCAGGTTGCTTCACCAACCCAAAAACCTGATGTCCTGGTATATCTCTGATGCATTTATGAACAGTTTGGACAAATCCTACTAATTCTACCTTTGAGCAACTGCACCTGACCACAAAACAACTAAAAAAACATTTTCACTGCAGCCCAAAAACTGTTTACTCTCCAGCTTGTCACACATAAGGTAGACTGTGTCTGTATTAAAGGAGCAGTGTAGCAGAAATCTAACAGCACCATAAATTAAATTCATTAAAGAAAGTTGATTTAGATAGTCTATAAATATTAGGTCAGTCTATACAGGCACACTGTGGTTGTGATTCATTTTAATTAATAAAAATGTTTCAAAAACAATTTTATGTGATTTGATTAATACCTTTTTTATTGTGTCCTTAATGCTTTGGCAATATTGTTCACAAGACATTCAAGCCAATAAAGCACATTAAATTGAAGATTTCCCCTCTGGGCAGAGTAATACTTTTAGTGATGAGCTGTCATACTGATTTGAGCATGATATAAATGTCTAGCTGACCAATCCAATTGTATAATATCATTTCACATCTATGGGCTACTTAGAGTCTCCATTTCACCTGACCTGCAAGTCTTTGGACAGCAGCAGGACGGCCTCACAAACATACCAAGTAAAATTCAACTAAGACATTAGTAAGACTGCATTTTTCTTTCCCTTTTACCTTGCTTCTTCTTCTCTCACCAGTAACGCTGACTGTTAGAGTACTCTTAAATGTTTCATTTTAAACAAGACTGTTCTCATCAGAAAAACAACAGCATTGGTTGTTCAAATGCGTAAATGACTTTGTTCACATCTGGCAAGCACCCTCTTGTAGCCGTGTGAATAATGACCATTCTGTAGAAAAGGCTATAATTGGACTTGTTTTTTTTAATTCTATTGAACTGCTTCCTGAGTTTTTTATATATATATATATATATATATATATATGTGTAGCCATCTTCACTTATCAATCTTATATGAAAAATAACTATAACAATGTGTATGTTATCTCCTGTAACCAAGCTGTTTCACAGTCTTTAATACCATACAACACTCTGCAGCCTAGCTTCTACGCAATGCAATTCAAGTGCCAATATAATTCATAACCTTGTATATAAGTCTCTACTTGTGAGCTGAATGGGTTTGTGACATTGAGTTTTAATTTTCAGTAAAGAGACTCTAAATGTAGAATGAAAAAATTCTAAATGAAATCACATCTTAAACGGAGTTAGAAACAGTTGTATAATTTTCTAATACTGAAAATGAATTAACTGTTTGGAATTGTGAGGCAGTATCTATAGAAAATCTATAGGAAATAACAGAAAATAATAAATTTAAGAAGGAATTTAAGAGTAAAACATCTAAACCCAGAATTTGTCTTGCGTTATTAAAGTTTTTCTGATTGTGCCCTCACTTGCTTACTTACTACTAATCATGGTCCCACTTGTAGACATAACCCTGTCACCTGGTCACAGTGTTGCTTGTATTACAACTAAATAGTGAATCGAGTTTTCCAAAAACAGCATCTTAAACTATTTTTGATCAGCCCTGTCTAATTTGACAGTTTGATGTGAGTGTTGTGAGCGCTGTGTGTTGCACTATAGAGTGACCTGTCAACCACATGACCATGATGTACTAAATGAACATCATGGTGTAAAAATGCAGATTTAAAACTAGCAAATGAGACCATAAACTCATTAGGAAACTGTTTACTGAAATCATACATCAAGTAAAAGTCGGGTCATTTTCTTATGAGACTCAGTACAATCAATTGGACTTATTTTTGTAGCCAGTGTAGCACTGATGCCCTCTCCTGCCATGCCTCAGTCTAGGGCGGCGTTTCCCAAACTTTTTTTTTGGATGATTCACCCTCATCACAAATTGAATGAAAGAGCCGGACGACTGGTGGAGCTTTTGATAAAACATGGCATATATGCTAGCATAATACTGACCTTGTCCTTTCATACAGGGTCTGCTGAGGGAGTCTAACAGTGATTTAGATGCCTAATGTTTTATGTTTTCTCTCATGGTCTCTCCAGCCTGAGCCCTCTAAGGACCATGTGAGAATGGTCTGGAGTGCACATTATGATGAATGGGGCAAGGTTGTTTGTCCTGATATCTTTAAAGTATCATGCTTGAGTGTTTCTAAAGCTCTTACTTCAATATTATTGGATTCTGGGTCCTTCAAAGTTCTCCCTTCTAACCTAAACTTGTTTCAGATTCTTCTTACATGATTAATGTAACATCATATAGAAACCATCTACTATCCCTTTATAATTTTGTAACGTCTGAAATCCTTTTATTGGAGGCCATACACCCAGATTCAATAAACTACAGTGCTAAAGGGAAGAAAACTGTTTATTTGCAAAAGTTTTTGGGCTTCTTTTAAAAGACAGACTAGGCTTTTCTCTACCTGTTCTCCTGGGGGAACCAAAATGAGCTCAACTCTCCATAGACTTCACCTCCAGACACGAGGCTAAGAGCCACATTCGGCTCCAGTGGACAAGCTCTCCTGTAATTGAATTGGCCTCAACACCGAACTGCAGGAATAGGTTGTGATGTGTTTACTTATTTTTGGGCATTGCCCAGACAATTTACTATAGACTGCATTTTTTTCAAGCAAGAAAAATCTGCCTATGCTTTTGAGAAATGAGCAGATCGTCAGATTCGTCAAAACAGGATACACTGCTTATCTCTCTTATGCTGTATGGAACCAAACACTGTTCTTTATTTATTACCTCAAGACATAAATTACATTACAGTCAGTTACTTTTTTATTTGAATGGCCTTTTGAAATGTATGCGTCTATTTACAATTTGTAAATGTTAATTGGAAGTGATTTTAATACTCTGCTTTAAAAAGAGTAATCATGATAGTTAGTTGATGACAAACTGATATTCAACCTGTTTCGTTTTCTCTAATGATGGGTTATGATGAAAAACTGTATTTGTTAGAGGATGACAAAAAAAGATGAGGGCAAGATAGCGGAAAACATCTGGTGTAGTTCTTGGGACAAACACTTTGGACCCTATCTTATGCTGATTGAAAGCACAAGTGGAAAGTGCAAATGATTTAATTTATTCAAGGTATGTTCAAATCCACCTTTGCTGTATTGTGCCAGCAGCACACAGCCGGATACACCAATCAGCTGCACCCAAGTACCTTGATTAATTCACAGGCGAGTTTAGGCCGAGCACGCAATAAACCAATCGGAAAGTCGGCTCTCATTACCTTTAAGAAGCAGGTGCAGCAGGAGCGCAAGTGCTGACAGCATGACAATGGATTGACCACAAGGAAACAAAGAGAAAAGATTTTTAAAGTAAGGAGACAGATCTCCTGGTTTGAGAAGTTAAAGCACACCAGTGCACAATAGATGGAGACGGCTTCCCAGCAGTCTCTAAAGGAGCTTCATGTGTAAATGGTTTATTTTACATTAACGCCTGCAAAAAGTAATACAATCCTGAACTGTAAATGTCAGACAGATATGTAACTGGTTATGTTTTACACTAAAGTACTTTGAAATTATATTTTATAATTCATGATTATCATCATCATTAGTACGCACTGAAACTCCAGTGTGCAGGAGTGGGGGATATAAGTGAGGAGTCGGGGAGAGAAGAGTCTGGCCACGAAGCTGGACCTCAACACAGCTGAACACCCACCTGAGGCAGACTGAGGTGCAGCTTCAACCCATGCACAAAATTACGGAAAACGACCCGTCTATATCATCATTTATGACCCACTTGAAGTGTGTGATAGTGCCTGCATCTGCCCAGACCCTGCCCTCTGTCTGTAGTTTCGTATTTTCTCATATTTTACTGTATCCAGGATGTTTCTGGGACTCAGCCTTTGGGCAGTGGTGTGGAGCTCCCAGCCAATAACAGTGCACAGGTTGTGAGGTCAGGACTCTATGTTAAGCAACCAATGGTAACAACAGTGTCTCCATCTCTCTGCCCTGCTCTCCGTCTGTGAGAGCAGCAGAGAGAGATCCTTGGCTGTAATCACACAAAATCTGGCATTGTGCAGAAGTGTGGATGTGTTTATTTGTACTTGAGAACGTAACCACTGTGAAATGTTTTATTTCTCTGATTCACTGCTTTAACGCCGTTGCCCTCTCTCTTAATTCACTCTTTACGTCTTTCTCCTCTTTTGTTTGTTGAGCTGGGGAGCACGGATCAACTTTGAATGGTGCATTTACAAACAATCCTGCATATTCTACCTTGTGGTAAGTGTTTTTTTTCCGTTTCCACATGTAATTTTTATAAATATTTCTTTATGACTGAATAAGTAATCTTTTAAGATTTAATATATATTTTCTCTTCTTTTAATAAAACCTTTTTGATGTCTCATTTAATAACATACTGTAAAAATGCTCACATATCCCACTTCTTGACACTTTAAGCGTTTATATGAGTTTTGAGATATTCTGGGTGACTGACCATTATCAGTCCCTGATGGTGCTGATGTGTTGCCTCTGGTCAGACACTGAACATGTTGTAGTAGAGGCGAGATGTCCTCTGTTAAGGTCAGATGAGCTCCAGATTGCTCTCATATGAGTGCTGACATGTGGGTTTGAAGAGACCATGCTTTATCGTAACTTACTGTTATTTCCCCTTTCTACCATAAGTATGAAACAGCTTAAGACGGCGTCTTGCTTTCACAGTGTTACTAAACAAGGGGGTGTAGTTATTCCTCCGGCTCCTCTGGTTTTCTCCCACAGTCCAAAGACACAGGAGACAGGTGAATTGCTGGTAGGTGTCAGTGTGAATTTGCCCGTGGGTATGAGTGTGAATGTGTTTGTTCGTGTATGAACCCTGTGATAGAGTAGCAACTGGGTGTGGATCCATTCCCTTCACTCGGCAGTGCATGCTGGGAAAGACTGCAGCCCCCAACGTGACCCTGAAGGAACGATTAAGTGCAGGCAAGAGATAAATGTTTGGCATCTCAATGCCCCTAACATAACAAAAGCACATAAACATGTTTTTCTTTTTTTTTTTGCCTCTTACAGTGTTTTTTCTCTGGTCATATTCCTATCATGCCAAGAAAATCTGGTAAGACTTTATAATAACAATCATTAAAAATTCTAAGATTTTTTCCAAGGAGAAAGGGATGTTTTATTCAGGTTCATGTTTTGTGTTTTTTTTTTTGTTTTTTTGTTTTTTCCATGTTTATTTATATGGTTTTACAGAGAATGTTTACACCAACAAGATGGCTGTAACAATCAGTGTATTATCCTAAGCAAGTGAAAAGAAAAAAGAAAAAAAAAGAATGCAAATTAAAAATAAAAGCTACAGGCAGTAACACATTGATAATGTTGATTGTATAAAATATGGCAAGGGTCAAAAACCAAAGACAGGCAAGAGGGAACAGAAGGGAAAATAAGGAAATGAGTAAGTAAATAAAAATAATAATAGACAGATAAATAAAATAACATGAAGAGGAGAGAGCCAGAAAGAGAGCGACAGAGAGAAGAGAAAAAGAAAAAAAGAGCGGTCAGTGGGGTCAGTAAGAAGCATAATTTACATGCAAGGATATCCAGAAGTCACATCTCACATTAGGCACAGGAAGGGAAGAAGCAGGATCTACTGGGAGGCTATATCCTCTAATCCTTGTTTTGTGAGAAGTTGACCCTTTTGATGTAATCAGAAGGAGAGCCACAGTTTCAAGTACTTACTGGATGAGCCCCTCAGAGTGTTTTTTTTTTTCTTTTTTTCCAATTTAGGGAAGTAAAGAATATCCATAATCCAACGAAAATGAGAAGCAGGGCTTTTGGCTTTCCAGTTAAGGAGTATCAATTGTCTTGCCAGTAAGGTTACAAAGGCTATCATGTGTTCCTTAGATGCAGACAGAGAGGAAGAGCGGGAGACACCAAACAAAGCCGCGAGCGAGTTTGGTGTGACTATTTCTTGTATGTATGAGCTACTTTTAAAAACCTCTGTCCAGCAAAGCTGAGCCAGAACATGTGTATGTTATTTCACTGTTAACAGTAATTAAATGATAGTTAATTATGTTTATTAATGCTATCATTTATGTTATTTCATTATTAGTATATGTAGCATAAAATAATTAGTTTATAAAATATATATTGAGGCTTAAAAGAGATGATCACAATTACATTCTGATTAAAAAAAGTCAACTAACAGGTGATTGTTGCACACATTATAAGACTTGCTTATATATTATATTAAGTATTTGTTAAAGATTACCAAATGACTTGTAAATCTTCAAGAAATCATTACATAAAGAGGCTGACCAGATATTTGTAAGACTTTGTTAATCGTTAATAATTAGTTTGTAAACCATCCATATTTGAATGGCTATTATAAAGTTGCAAGTGATGGTTTTAATACCGTCGTATGTTATGTTACGTATATGAACTTTCAGTAGTAATATAGTTCATAGTTTCAAAAATAACATAACCCAAAGCATGATCTTTTCCTAGATGTTGCAAATTTATCATTGCTAACTTGACAGAGGGCGTCTGATGAAAGTGATGCAGGAGAGGTACATATGGCATCATAGTTTCAAGTGTAAACTAATGTTTAATTAATTATCAGTTTACCATATATCAATGATGGTTTTTATGATACAGAGTTTTACTGTGACGCTCGAAACATTAAGACAATGCATGACAAAAAGGAGATTATTTAAATGTTCCTCTCATAAAAAGTTAGATAATGGCTTGTATATCTATTAAATTCAGTTTCTGAAGCTCCGTGAATAGTAATAATGAAGACAGCAGCACTAAGCAGATTTGGAGAGAACCACAAAGAAAGAGTTACATAAACATGCTATACTGCCTGAACCCTAATACCTCTTCAGATTTCACTTATTGAGTCCCCTGTAGTGTCATTAGGTGCACAATGAAGTTCCTAATTAATGCACTGCTGGTTAACTGCCAACATCTTTATCTTTTTAACCCAAATTGAGACAAAACAGAAAAGATGTTTGACAGGATTGTTTCTGAAAATCTAACCTCAAAGGACAGATCTGAATCGGTTTGTTTTTCAGTAACTGTAGGCCGTCGTTTTTGCTCAACAGTTTTATTCACCTCTAATGTCTGAAAAACTAAATATGCAGATTGTAATTAGAAAACAGATGACAAAAAGCAGTGACAAGATTGAGAAAGAGAGAAAGGAAGAACAAATTGCTGGTGACACAAATGGGAATAATGCAAACAGCTGGAAGAAAAACAGAAAAATGAAGTAATTGACTGAAAGACAAATGGCAAGGGAGAATATGGATTAATAACTGGGTGTTATGAATGCAAACATCTCCACTGTCACATCTTTCTTGTTCTCAGAATGAGGATGTTAGGCTAGAACACATTTGTTTAAGCAAGAGTAGTTATGAAGACAAGAAAATTACTGATAGAAATATCAGGAATGTTTGACATAAAAATCAGAGGGACTTATTACCATTTCCACGTACATGGTAATATTCTTGTACTAAAAACTATAACTCTCACAGCTGATATTAATATTCATACCCGAAACAGATGAGAATTTGTTATGATGAGAAATCCTGCACAAGGATAGTTTTTGCAGTTAGTAATGCTGCAAGCCTAGCTGAGACAACCTGAAGCAAAAAAATAACTCTGACACAAAACACCTAAATATTCCTCAATGTCAGAGAACTTGGGGCAACAACAGCTACTGGAAATAACTTACCTATGGGTGCCTATATACTGCAGCAATCTCTGCCAAACACTTTAATAATCTCAAAAATAAGATTTATTTCACACTGGTTACGAGTTGTTTATGGTTAGAAAAGATTGTCAGCAAAAGCCTGTTGCATTAATCTTCCAAACTAAATCTTTCTAATGCTGCACAACACGTGTGTGTGTGTGGTATTTATGGTTGATCCTGTCTTTTCCCAGTGAAACATGAATCAAACCCCTTCATTGCCTCATAAATGGGGTAGAGTACACAGACCCTCAAGTAAAAGGCCCTATTTAGATGATCTATAGTGCACTGTCTAAAGAAGTCATTCCCAAACACTGGGTCAGGACCCACAGGTGGGTCGCAGTAGAATTTATTTGGGTCGCTAAACACATAAAAAGACTACAGAAGATTTAATAGTATCTTAATTATGTTCTTATAATTAAGTAGTCTAAAAATTAAACTAATGAAATTTCCTGTTAACTCAGGATAAATGCATTTATTTCTCATTCATAAAGTGTTAAATATGTGCATATGTTTGCAATAACATGCATCAAGATGAGGGCTGCAAAGAGTTTACTGCTGATCAGTCTGTCCATTATATTCACAATTGATTGATCAGCTGTTAATAGTGGATGAGCTGCTAGTGGGTGAAATACCGTGACACGTCACCCTATTTAAAGAAAGTCTGTGCGCATTTACGCACAAGGGACAGCAGCATAACTGCAGTGACATTACTGCACCCACTGAAACGATAATCTGCTAAATTACAAATTAAATTAAATGCAAGTGGTGAGCCCACATAAATGAAAATAGTGAAAATATTGCACCATTGACTTTAGACCACGTTTTTATTTGTCTGTCAAGGTGCAATTGCTTTCTGTTGCCTCAAGAAAGCGATGCTTCAACCGCTACTTTAAGAGCAACCATTATTAGTGCACAGTTTGGCACATGTACATTTGCTACATACACAATGTGGGTGCTGGGCATGAACATCTGCACCAGTCAGAAAACAGCAACAACAGCTGCTCTGCACTGTGTACTGTTTTGCCCAAAGAGTTACTGTACTTGCCTGTGAAAATTCAATTAAAGTGTTCGTAAATTTCACTGAATTTTTTTATATAATGCAAAACTTTAAGTTTGTTGTTTGATCTTTGTGATCGTAATAAAACACATGCTGGAGAGTTTTAATTGGATTCATCCAGTTTAATGCACATATTGGTATGATTTATCTGCAGTGCAGCACATTCATTTCTACTGCTATGAGGGGGGTTATGACTTATTAAGGGCTAGACAAATACATTTGTATTGACTTTACACTTGAGAACTCTCTGTTAGGTCTCTGAGCCTCTGTTGTTTACTTTTATTCTGTATTTTAAGAGTGAATGCAGGTATATAAAAGGATTAGTTAATATGCTTAATGCATCTGAGACTTTTCTGAACACTTACTGTGAAATGGGACCGCATAAGCCTATTGTTTGTTCCCAGCTCTGCGATCAGTGCTGACTCCCAGTGTGTCTGGGCTTTCCCTTCGATTGGTCTGCTAGTTATTATGGCTTATGACCAAAGGTGACCAGGCCTTTGCTGTTAGAGCCCCAGAGCGAGGGAGCACTCTGCCTGATGAGATCAGATAGGCTACATCATTAGCTTCTTTTAAATCCCCTCTTAAAACTTTTAAACTTTTGTCGGGAAGCCATAATGAATATTTAATAAGTTACTTGGGTTTATCATCCTACTTTATATTTTTTTTAGATTTTTTTATCCCCCTGTGGTTTGTGATCCCTGTGTTGTTTTTATTTGTTTTTGTCTTGATCTGCAGTTTATTTTTCTGTAAAGCATTTTATAACCCAATTGAGGAAAGTGCTACGTAATAAAGTTTATTATATATATATATATATATATATACATATATATATATATATATATATATATATATATATATATATTGTAGCGTACCAGTCGAAATGAGTTGTAGCCAGGACTGATGGTCTAGTGTCTTTTAATAATAATTGTCTTCATAGACCAACGTAAGAGCTGAACAGAAGTTAAGCACAAGACAAAAGCACATTAGCTTGCTTAACAGATAATACAATACTCTTTTAAAAATATGAAGTAATGAATTCATAACTTAAACACAAATAAAAGTACTAAGCTTACCTTGTTGCCACTCTCGACTGGAGCTAATCTCCTTTTAACAGCTTACTCTCGTTTCAAGTTTAAAACCTTTTCCTTCCATGCTTGTTTGTCTGTCACTATTTACCGTCTTTTTTACTGTCGTAATGCTACGCGCCTTCAGCGACCCTTCAAAATAAAACTTCCCCTTTCACCGGAAGTGGCAACATGAGTACAACAATACACTTCAAAATAAGATTCCAACTATTTTAACTATGATGAAATTAGGTCATTTACACTCCCACCAAATTATGATGTGTTTTACATACACTACAACTTAAAACACAAATAATTTCTGAACATGAAATGACCCTTCATAAACACATGTACATTTCAGTCCTTAGCTTTACATTCCACCTCTGCTTAAGAAGCCTCTAATAGGAGAACTAACTTATGAACTGGACGTTCTACAACAGACGTTTTGCCTATGCGTTCTCCCCTTTTGTTCAGATTCTTATCTCCAAGAAATAACTTGACTCTCCTAACGAGTCCATCTTCGTCCTGTACAGTCTCTGAGACTCTTCCAAGTCTCCACACAGATCTTGGTTGCGTTTCATCTATGTCCATCACTATGTCACCTACTTGAATGTTTCTCTTAGGCGTATGCCATCTTTGTCTGGCTGTGATGTTATGGAGGTACTCCTTTCTCCAACGGCTCCAGAACTGTTCTGCCAAATACTGCACTTGGCGCCATCTTTTTTGTCCATATAAGTCCTCTCTCTCGAACCTGCCTGGGGGAGGTAGTGCAGTGGTGGGCTTCATGGTGATGAGGTGATTAGGAGTGAGTGGTTCCAAACTATTTGGATCATTCAGGTTGTCTGTTGTAAGAGGGCGGCTGTTCACAATTGCTGCAACCTCATATAATAGAGTCCGTAGGGAGACGTCACTGATTCTACCAGGAGCGAGTGAGAGTGTAGAGTTCAGAACATTTCTTACAGTCCTTATCTGTCGCTCCCACACTCCACCAGCGTGACTTGCATGAGGTGCATTAAAGACAAAATCACACTGTTTTTCTGCAAGGAAGGTTGCCAGTCTCTCTGCATCAACTTCCTGTAATGCTGCGTTCAGTTCATTTTTGGCACCTACAAAATTGGTGCCCTGGTCACATTTAATTTGTCTGACAGAGCCTCTTAATGCAATAAAGCAGCGCAGGCCATTTATGAAGGCATCAGTTGACAGATCCTCTAGCATCTCAACATGGATGGCACGAGAATAAAAACATGTGAAGAGCAGTCCGTATCTTTTGTGTTCCTTTCGTCCTTGTTTAGTCAGGAAGGGGCCAAAGCAATCCATGCCACAGTATGTGAAAGGTGGAGAGGGTTCCATTCGTTCTCTAGGGAGATCACTCATTTTTTGTCCTTCCACTGGTCTCCTTAGTCTCCGACAGATCACACATTGGCGAATGTAAGATGTAACACACCGACTTAAACCTGGGATCCAATAGCCACTGGATCGGATTTCATTAATGGTAAAGCCCTTTCCTTGGTGTTTAACCCTTTCATGGCAGTGTGCAATTATCAGTTTTGTGATATGATGCTCTCTGGGGATGACTGTCGGGTGTTTGAATGCACTAGGAAGGCTTGAACAACGTAGTCTTCCTCCCACTTTGAGCACACCATCTTTGTCTAGAAAGACATCAAGATGATACAACTTGTTGTTCCTTGGCAGCTGATTTCCTTTGTTTAATGTTTTGATTTCTTCCTGATATGCTTGTCTCTGCAGGTCTTTGATGATCACAAGCTCTGTGTTTTGTCGATCACTCACAGTAGAGTGTGCGTTTGATTTATCTTTTAGGACTCGCCGTCTGAGGCGTGCTACAGCACTGACAGTCTGAGACCAGGACGAAAACTTCACCAGGCGGTCAGAAAGACTCACTTGACTTGTCATTGTTTGCAATGTTTGAGCCCTTTTCACTTCTGGATCTCCGACTGGCAGCTCCAGAAACTCATTTGCTGGGGGATGTATTTCCTTTTCCCACAGGAACTTTGGACCCTCCAGCCAACTGGATGACAGCAGCTCATCCACTGTTGTTCCCCTCGACGCCTTGTCTGCAGGGTTGTTGTTGGTGGAGACATAAAACCATTGCTGGGGTGTTGTGCTGTTGCGAATCCTTTGCACCCTGTTTGCAACGAATGTGTGAAAACGTCTTGCTTCATTATTTAGGTATCCCAGGACAACTTTGGAGTCTGTCCAAAAGAACTCTTTCAGATCACCATAGACTAGCTCTTCTCTGAGCATATTGCTCACTGTTACTGAGACTGTTGCTGCCGTCAGTTCTAGCCTGGGGATAGTGGTTACCTTTATAGGGGACACGCGGGACTTTCCCATGATGAAAGCGCAGTGAACATCTCCATTTCTGTTCATGAGTCTTAGATAAGTACACTGTCCATACCCAGTGGTGCTCGCATCTGAGAAATGATGCAGTTCTCTTTTTACCACCTCTCCAAAGTTGACAGGCAAATAACATCTGGTGATCTGTATTTTCTCAAGGTTGATGAGATCTCTTCTCCATCGCTCCCACCTTGGCCTAAGGTGTTCAGGCAGTGGGTCATCCCAACCAGTACCATGATGACACATTTCTTGCAGGATTCTTTTCCCACTGAGAAGGTAGGGGGCAACAAAGCCAAGGGGGTCATATATAGATGCAACTGTGGACAATATTCCACGCCGTGTTAGAGGTTGGTCTTTCAGTGTGATGTTGAATGTGAAACAGTCTCTTTCGGTGTTCCAATGAATACCTAATGCTCTCTCTATTTGCTTATCACAGAGAGCAAGGCTCTTTGTTGTGACGTCTGTTGCATGTTCAGATGCTGGTATACTGTTTAGAACATCACTGTTGTTTGACACAAACTTATGGAGACGCAGACCACCTTTAGCACATAGTTCTCGTGCTTCTCGTGCCAGCTGTATGCCTTTCTCCACTGTCTCTGTGCTCACAACACCATCATCCACATAAAAGTCTCTGGCGATGAACTGTGCACCTAATGGATATGCAAGGCTGTTCTCTTTGGCCAGATGATTTAATCCATAGTTTGCACATCCGGGGGAGGACACAGCACCAAAGAGATGTACTGTCATTCTGTACTCTTGTAGTTGTGCACTTAAATCTCCATTTTTCCACCATAAGAAGCGGAGGTAGTCACGATCACCCTTTGCAACTTTAAACTGATGAAACATTTTTTCTATGTCACACATCAGAGCTATTGGATGCTGTCGGAAACGTACAAGGACACCAGTAAGATTGTTCATCATGTCTGGTCCAGACAGAAGGTGTTCATTAAGGCTGGTTCCTTTATGCTTGGCTGAGCAGTCGTAGACAACACGTAGTTTCTCTGGTTTCTTTGGGTGATAGATGCCATGATGTGGTAAGTACCATTTCTCACCAGGGACTCCATCATCCTGGACTTCCTCTACATCACCTCTTTTGATGATGTCACTCATGTACTTATCATAGTCTTCCTTGTATCTCTCATCTTTGGAGAACTTCCTTTTCAGGTGGTTAAGTCTGACCTCTGCAAGCTGTCTGTTATCAGGCATGTATGGCCTTTCCTTAAAGGGCAATGGCATTTCATAATGTCCTTGTTCGTTTTTCCTTATGTCTGCTTTAAGTTTGTCAAGGAAGATGAGATCTTCTTGAGACACTGTTTTGTCATTTCCACTCACTTCTTTGAAGTCACTTTCTAGTGCACGAATTGCATCAATGGGAGTTACTGGGGGGACCTCTTTTACAGAAACACGATGACAAAGGCTGTCCATCCTACCTGTTTCAAGGCAAGGTGCTGAACTGCCAATTATGCTCCACCCTAACTCTGTCTGAACAGCATAAGGCTCATCGTTTTTGCCTAGTATCACTTGTTTAGGTGCTAAGGCTCTGGAACAGTTGTAACCGATCAAGAGACCTACTTCACAACCCAGGAGTGGTGGGACTTCATCTTTGATTGATAGTAGGTGACTCCAGCGTTTGGCTGTTTCACAGGTTGGTATGTGTTCAGGGTTTGCAGGAATATAGTCCTTTGTGTATGTAGGAGGGAGGAGGATGTGTGTTGCAGAGCTGTAACCCCTCACATGGAGGCCTGACACCTTTTCACTATTTACAACTGTATTCTCCCCTATCATGGTGGTTAGTTTTAGTTTCACTGGACAAGCGTTGACTTGCAGTTCATGACACACATCTTGGTTAATGAATGTGGTGTCACTTTGAGTGTCTAATAAAGCATAGACAAGCCTTTCTTTGTGTGGGTTTGCAGCAGATGACACCCAAACTGGAACAATCATTGAAGTGCTGGCAGTATGTCCTTCTCTGACAACATTAAGTGACATAACAGCTGCTGCCTCTGTTGTGCTGTTTTGTGTTGCATTTTCCATACTCACATGTCTTTCTCCTTTAACATCTTTACTGTAGTTCTCATCGTGAAGACAGGTAGGGTGCCTTTTCATGCAAATGCCACAGGTGAGGCGGTGTCTACAGTCCTTTGCATTATGCCCTTGTTTTAAACACCCATAACATAGTTTATTGTCTTTGATGAATGTCCTTCTTTCTTCCAGGGACATTTTCATGAGGCTTGGACACTTGTGGAGCTGATGTGTGTTTTGGCAAAGCGTGCATGAAGATCCTACATGTGCTCTAACAGGAGTTTGCTGGTCACACTGTTCCACTGTCTTTGTACTGAAGACGCTTGCCTTGTTTCTTTTAATGTCCTTTAGGTTTCTTTTGTCGCTGCATACCTCAGAAGAGCGAAGAGCATGGATGGAGGTGACTGGGTTGCAGGCAACTTCTGCTTCTAGCAGCAGAAATGCAGCAAAGTCCTCAAAACTGGGAAAATCTTTACCTTCCATCAGGGCCTTTGTCACCTGACGATTCCATCTGGCGGCTGCCCAGTCTGGCAGTTTCTGTGTCAGTCTTTGATTTTCTTCACAGTCATTCAATATTTCCAGGCCCTTTACATGAGGCATAGCTAGTAAACAAGCATTTGTGAAGTCGGCAAAGTTTCTTAGTCCTTCTGCATCTTTAGACTGTATTTTTGGCCAGCTTGATAGCTTTTCTCTAAAGGCTCTTTGGATAACAAATGCCTGGCCGTATCGCTGATTGAGTTTTTTCCAGGCGTCTTGGTAGGCTGCTTCATCATTTCTGAAAAAGGTGCCTTCTAGACATTTGCGAGCTGGACCACTGACATATTTCTTTAAGTAATACAGTTTATCTGCAGCAGAGATGCCCTTTTGGTCTATCAGTGACATGAAGGAGGCTTTCCATTCAATGAAGTGAATTGGCTCACCGCTGAACACTGTTGGCTCTGGTATGGGAAGTCTGTTCATTGTTATGCTGTCTTGCACAGCTTGTGCTAGCTGAGCAACACCAGGGGGCAACATGGCTGTGTTAGATGGGTGTGGTGCAGGGGGCTGAGACACAGAATTTGGGCTCACCTGCTCACTCTTTACTGACTGAACGTCATTCATTTGTATTTCTCTGTCATAGGCTTCAAGTCTGGCTCGAGCTGCTTCCACATCCCTTTCAGCCTGCAAACGCTCCAGCGCTGATTTTTCAATTTCCAGTTGCTTCTTGTGTTGCTCCTCTAGAGCTTTAATCCTTTCCTTTTGCTTCCTTTCTTCTTGTACTATCTTGTATTCTGCCTCTTTTGCAGCCAACTCTGCCGCTGCATCGGCTCGTTTTGATGCGATGTATGAAGAGAGGGTGACACTTGACTGCACAGCAGTGGAACCATAAATGGATGGTGCATAATCATGATCTAGTAACTCACGCAGACGACATTTTTCATGTTCTGCGTCAAATTCTCCATCAACACTTGAGAGTCTTTCATATATGATTTTGATAATGTCATGAGTTACTGCTTCACATGCATCAATTTTTCGCCTTAAATCAGCTGTTGGTGCTACATGAGCTCTTATTTCAATGTAGAGTTTCATGATGTCATCTCTTCCTTTCTCTAAAATGTCTACAAGAGATGACAGGTGTGCGTCACTTATATCTGACTTTAGTTTTTGTCTTGCATCGCGCACTTGGATTTTCCATTGTTCATATAATCTGATAAGTGCCTTTTCTTTTTTACTTACTTCTTCCTTTTGATAAGCAAGCATTTTTTCTGTTGGTGTTTTGGTACGTTCAGAGCGGCGATGTTCATCCATAGTGCTCTGGACTTTGCACTGTAAGTCAGCCAACATTTTTTCTTTGCATTTGATTGTGTCCTTTATTTCTTGCCGTGTATTTTCACTTGCATTTTGGAGCAAGCCTTTATAATCCTTAATTTCCTTTAGCAAACAAGCAATTTGTTCATTAATGTCCTCTGGGTTCACAGAAGAGGCCGTTGCTCCCTCCATTTTGAGTGTAGCTTTCCTTTTTCCTTTACCGTTTCAGTTTCCTGACCAGCTTCTGCCACCTGCTGTCCGTTGTGAGTATGCACCTTGAGACCGTTGAACCATGTCGTGTAGCATGGCGGCGGGGGATGGTCAAGCTCTTACTGTAGCGTACCAGTCGAAATGAGTTGTAGCCAGGACTGATGGTCTAGTGTCTTTTAATAATAATTGTCTTCATAGACCAACGTAAGAGCTGAACAGAAGTTAAGCACAAGACAAAAGCACATTAGCTTGCTTAACAGATAATACAATACTCTTTTAAAAATATGAAGTAATGAATTCATAACTTAAACACAAATAAAAGTACTAAGCTTACCTTGTTGCCACTCTCGACTGGAGCTAATCTCCTTTTAACAGCTTACTCTCGTTTCAAGTTTAAAACCTTTTCCTTCCATGCTTGTTTGTCTGTCACTATTTACCGTCTTTTTTACTGTCGTAATGCTACGCGCCTTCAGCGACCCTTCAAAATAAAACTTCCCCTTTCACCGGAAGTGGCAACATGAGTACAACAATACACTTCAAAATAAGATTCCAACTATTTTAACTATGATGAAATTAGGTCATTTACATATATATATATATATATATATATATATATATATATATATGTATACTGGAGGACTGCCAACAAAATAATAACAGATACCCCTGGTTGACCCAGAATCAATCAGGGCAGTTATTTATTACTAATACTTAATAATCCCCTTTAATTGGAGATATTTGCCAGACTCTCTCTCAATAAATCCTCAATGGAGGACAAAAAACATCTCTGGCTTTCATCATAGAGCTATAATTATTGTCAATGACATTCACATTCAGGGTTGAAACATCCCATCTTAAGAGTTTTACGCTTATTTTCACAAACTTGACTAAAGCTTCCCAACTTGTATAAAATACAAGAAGTGTACTCCATTGACTCTCAAGGACAAATAGTATTACACTTGGTGCTTTAAGCTTTCTTGTGGTTTATGAAATATTTCAAACAGAGAATGGCTCTTCTCTACCTTCTGTTCTTTGTTTCACAATGTTTCCCATACAAACATTCATAAACAAGCAAACACAGAAACAGGTGAGAGGCCTCGTATCCATGTGGAGGAGAGGCACATCTAATCCCATTGTTTTTAGCTATGTGCGCTTATCACAAGTCACAGAGCAGAGTTGGCAAACAAAGGTGCTGTCGTATGTCGATGCAAATGAAAGTCGTCGCGTTGCACGGCTCTCACACTGCTGTGCCGTTCCTTGGTGAGTTATTGTGTGCAATCTGCCTGTGGTGAATCTCTTGAGGTCCAGTGTAAGTGGAATGCATAAGCTGGACGTTCTTGAAAATACACCCTGATCTATGAGGATCGTGCTCAGCATGAGATGACTCGGCCGCTAGACTTAGTTATGGTGATGACTCACTTCATTTCCAGGTGTTGGAAAAGATATCGCACGTCTGTGAAATGGCAGGTATTTAAATCCCGAAACTCCAAAAATTACAGCTATGGAAATTTCACATTTGGTATTTGAGTAAATATTTTCCTCTGGAGAGAAAAAAAAAAAAAACATTATGAAGTTGTTTGTTTGTGAAAGCATTTAGAAGCAAGCTTACTTTGCCAATTCCTTTGATACCTATAATTAAAGATCAGTATTTTAATTAAAATCTTGAACGATTTCCCACTTTGCAAATGCATATGAAAACATCCCACAAGGCATTAATTCCTCTGAATGTGCAGTGATTCTGTGAGCAAAAAAAAAAAAAAAGACGGGTAAATATAGCATCTTCATCTAAACCCTGCACAATTTAGGCTTAAGGTCGCCATCAAAGTTGTAGCAGCCTTGATTTATGCAGCCATGAGGCTGGCACTGTCAAAAATGTAGTTCTGCCTTTATGCAATATTGAGCAAAAACAGAGGTGGAAGGGTTTGAGACAGATGAATGATTTTAAAGGTAACCAATGTGAAAGAGCTATAATTAGAAATAATCAATTATTCACTCTGTGTGCGTAGTTTCCAAACAGTTTGAGTGCAGAGATTATCCATAATTAGAATTATGATAATTATAGAATCATTATTGCAAGAGGTTTCACATACTGGCATGGGTAAAGAGATGGACAAGAGGAGTGAGCCACTGATGACACACGTTTTGGCAATCACAAGAAGTGAGGACTGGCTTATCTAAGACTGCTGATATGTAACACCTGTGTCAGTCCCCATTAGTTTAATTACACAAGACCTGAACCGGCAGACCAGAATGACGAAGGAAAAGAATGGCGACATTAAACTGACGTTAATAATGGCAATATCAGCATTTCTGTCTGAGGCAGAGGAAGTGAGAAATACATCAAGTTAAAGCTGCTACAAGGAGCTTTGGAGGTCCCTGTGGACAAGGAAGTGTTTCAGCCATAATAACCACAAAATATAACATCAAAAATAAAATCATCTAAATTAAAATCTCATCATGCTTTTCTTTTTTTTTTTTAACTGGGTTACTCACTGTTTCTTTGGCCTGGAAAATATAAACGCCGGCTCATTTAATCTGATTACAAGGAGAATTCGACCCCGTGACAGGAATTCAGAAAAACTAAATGGAAACAGACAGTCTTCTCACTGATGGTCTCATTTGCTTATGGGTCATACAGAGGCAACAGGATTAAATTGAGACTTTTAAAAACTCCTTGTAGCTTTAAAGAGAGTGTCTTTTATAAACATATTCATGAAGCATGTGTGTGTAGTTTTCTCAATTGAGGCATCACTGTAGTGCTTTGTGTCAGGTGGTTTTACACCTCTTGTCGACTACAGTTCAACAACTTGAGCCTGAGTCCTCATAGTGTATTTGAGTTGAATTTAAGCTTTGAGTTGTTCCACCTGCGTCAAAGCAGAATTCTGCAAATCCAGTGCATTTTTACTCTTACAGATCATACTACTCATATGTTTTATTGCAAGGAATCACATTGACAGTAAGAAGAGTACTACATAATGCAACAGTTTCACGTTTCTTTGTAAAGGATGAGGAAGAACAAATAATGAGAAGTTAAATAGGGAGACCAGAACTTCCGAGGACAAAATTTAGTGCTTTGTTTTGGGAACGGCTCCCAAAAGAGGTCTTGCCCTCTTTGCATGGTATTAATACCAGTAAAGGTACTAAAAACATATTTCTTTATCTTTGTATGATGCATTTTTTTCTTCTTTACACCAAAATGCAGGTGCTCTGTTTTCAACTCACAAACAAACACCTCTGTGACACCTGGGTTCTTGCATCAGTGACAACTTAAAGGGTATTATAATGTGAGTTAAAAGACAGTGTCTGCACTCTGAATGGGAAAAAATGGATGTACAATGTAGTTCAATTATTTTATTTAGCTGCTGATTGCTATAATTAAAGTGATATTTGATTACATGATAATTTATTAGGGCCATAGATAGTTGAAACTGTGGGACTTAAGGTAATAACCCTGTTGTTACACAGGTTTTCGAGACCTTCTGAAATACCACTCATGGACCTTTGTTTCTGGATTCTTCTCCATGACAAACCCATTCCTCAGTTCTGAGAGGGGAAGCATCTCTTCCTCCACTCCCTCATGTTAATGACGACAGTGTGGTACAACTGTGTCACAATCTCCACATTCATTATTATCAGGTGCACCTGGAACTAAAACTGGCCCAGCACTGATCTCAGAACAGACAGCAGATCAGATACTGACTTTCTGTTTCAAAGAACAAAGCAGTTATGTATGTTTATGAATGTATGTTTTGCTTCATGCATTTTTTGATTATTTTGTTTTAGATATCAGTACTTGATCATTAAGGTTAAAGACACATTTTTATGTACAGCATGTGCAGACTACAGATGTTTTTATTAATATGAATATGTAGAAAAAATTCCATTTGCATACTGTAACATAGTTTGAAACTGTTAAAGTACTGTAGATAACACTACAATAGCAGCACTGTAAATATAGTGTACTGACAGGCCTAGCTGCAGCATTACACAGTGAGCTTCACATTCTGTTACAGCATGCTGTAATAAATTTTACAGCAATATACAACTGAACAATGCTAGTGCAAAATAAAAGTATAATGCTGTCATCTACAGCTGCCAGTAGTTTAGCGTAATTTGTTACAGTGATTTGACACTAACTTTCTTTTTATTAAGCTTGATATTTCAATTATGATTGGCAAATATAACCCATCACAGATGTACAGAACTATTGAACTAAAAAGTACACTAAAACGGTGTACACTCAAAACATTATTTAAAAAAAAACCCAACATATTTTAATAATTGCTGATGCAGGTGTAGATAAATGTTCAGTGCAGTATCCTATAATTGCTTCTTTAATAGATGTCCTCAGTTGTTGCACCTCATTGATGTACCTCAATTGGAATATTTATCAGTGGTGCTAGATTAAAACCATGGACTGCTAATGAACAGTATTTGATCAAATGCTTGCTTTGCATAAATCAAGCCTAAACACACACACAAACAGTACATACGAGCATAAAAAACTGCTCATAACATGTAATTTACAGCAGTTTTTTTATGCTCGTATGTACTGTTTTTGTTTTTCCTCATGCCTCCTTCTTTTCTAATTTCAACTGCTTTTTCACACAGGTGGGGCCCACACTACCGCCACTGAACCAAAACACACTGCTGGGGAGAAAACAAGAGGAGGGAAGACTATGTTGGCACAATGAGTCAAGCAGCAGCTCTGTGTAATGCGCTGCTTGTTGGGTTGGGTATAAGAGCCTGAGTGGCAAGAGCCAACATATTGCAGCCACAGTGCCGTAGATTTTGTGAGATTGAATAGAATTATCCACTGTAAAAAATCATACAGGAATTTAGTGGAATCAACTAATCTTTTTTCATTTAAATTACCTGAAATATCCAAGTTTTATTCATTCAAGTTAATTAAACTTAAAACTTATAGTATTTTTTGAATAGCATTTTATTCTGTGACGGTATAGAGGCGTGTTAGCATTCATGTCTTGGCAAATGTCACACATTTCCTGCCATCCAAATGACATTTCTTTCAGCGACATCCCTGCTTATTTCAGCCAGACAATGCCAAGACACATTCTGCACATATTAAAACACCATAGCTTTGTAGTAGAAGAGTTTGGGTACTAGACTGGCCTGTCTGCAGTCAAGACCTGTCTCCCATTAAATGTGTGGTGCATTATGAAACACAACATGTTGTACGAGGGGCATTCAAAAAGTTCTAAGACAAGTGACATAAATTCAAACTGAGTCAAAATAGTGTAACAAAATGACCTTGAATCGTACCACTGATGACTTATAAACAAATTTGACAAGTTACAGCATTCTAACTTTGTTATTCAATGTTCCAGGTTACATATTACAAAACCAACTTTTTAGACTGTCCAAAATGAGCCAATTTGAAGTTCAAGCAAACATCAAATTTCTAACAAAACTTAAATGGAAACCTACAGAAATCATTGAAGCTTTGCAAAATGTTTATGGAGACTCTTCACCTTCTAGAGTCGTATTTCCAAAGTTTAAAGAACATTTGAAAGGAACAAGATTTCAGTCCATACTTGAACCGAAGAGGGAGGTTGTGACCTGGTTGACTAGACAAGCTCCAGAATTCTATCAAGAAGGAATTTCTCGGTGGAAACATCACTTGCAGAAGTGTATTGAGTTAGGTGGATCTTATGTTGAAAAATAATTTTGTATCTTTCATAAATAAAGTTTTTTTTCAATTTGTCTCAGAACTTTTTGAATTACCCTCGTATATGAAATCAGACTGAGAAATAACTTCACCTTCAAAACTTGCTTGATGCTGCAGGCATCAAACTCAGTCTGAGTGTATGTTTACACAAAGACGATTAATGAAGTTAATCAGTTTGTACACTCAATATTCAACTGAATATAGTTTGACAAGTTTTTGCAAATCATTGCTTTCTGTTTTTATTTACATATTATCCAACATGCCAACTTTTTTGGAATTAGGGTTGTACTACCGCAACGGTTCCATCATAATTTTTTAATGACATGTTTGACATCATAACTACAAGATTATTTCATAAAATTAAAGTATAGTCAAGTTACAAGTCATGAGATTGAGTCTTTAGTCTTGAAATGTGTGTGTTTGTCAAACACAACTGTGGCTATGGTCACTTTGAATTCTCGTCAGCTAACAAGTATTTCAATGATACATTTTCTTGGTAGAAAAGAGCATTAAACCATCCAGAAACCAGTCTTGCAGCATAATCCACTTCTCCACTGTCCATACATATTCTCTGTGAGGTTCGCCAAAATTGCTAAATGCACTGTTTCTGTGTGCGCTGCTCATGTGTTTCATGTTCCACCTGAGTACAGGTGCCTCAGAAATCATGTGCTTGGCACCTTTATCCCCCCACCAGCTGTGGCTTATCCTTCCACTATGGAGTATTAGAACAATCTGTGTCCACTGTTTCATATATTCCCTGCTCTTTCAAACATCTGCTGAGTGCTGCACCAAAAGAGCCACGAGTGAAATTATTTGCTCATTTTGTTTCACTTTCTGTTAGCTAAATCTTGCTTTCTTCTCACTGTTTGGAGTTTTTTGGAGATGAAAACACTGCATGATGGGGGTAGAAGTGCTGTTATAAGGAGCTACACTATGCTCATATTTTTTCCATGACCCAGACCAGCACCGCTCATAACAGCCTGAATTCCCCCCGACCTCTGGCCTGAAAGTGCATGCCGATAGCCGGGCGCCTCTTGCATCTCTGCTCCAATCCTTATCTAAGAGGAAGTGGCATATTGGTGATGGGGAGCTCTAGGGCGGAGCAGAGCTGCATCGGGGGAATGGACTGGAGCCTCAAGGACCAGTCTCTTTCACAGCACTGCACATTTTATGTGGATTTGTCCTTGCTGACCAGCAGAGACAACCAATGCAGGCTCTTTAGATGCAACATCAGTTACATAAGTCTAACCAGTCGACATCTATAATAAATTAGTTGGGGGAAAAATAAAAAAATAAGAATGAGTATATACATATGTACTTGGACATTCTTTGTGAAATGGAAATTGGAGCTGCCTGTTGGAGCATCTTCACTGATGTATGAATTAGGTGCATTAAAGACAGGAGTAAGGAGTAAGATTATATTGGAGGCATGCACACACCTGATAAGCATGCAATGAACTCTGGGTGGCTGAATGTCAAGAGCTGCCAAATGAAAATCACCTCTTTAAAAGGCCTTTTAACATGACAGTGTTCATGACGAAATAAGCAACAGTCATAGTTACTGTAAAAAAACAAAAAATCTGCCAATTTGCATCATGAAGTATGTGTGGGTGTGGTTAATTGACATTGGCCTGCCTATGAAAATAAGTACAGACCTTTTTCATTTTAATTACAGTGTGAAATTTATCCAGAAGGCACTCAGTTTGAACTGGGAGCAGCTTGCTTACGTAATGAAAACGTGGAATCGCATCATACAAATATTTGGGTACTGTTTTTGATCATCACCTTAAATTTTGACATGAATACCAATGCTGTTGTGAAGCAGGGGCAACAGAAAATTCACCCTCTCAGCAAACTATTCTATTCTATAATTCTTTTTCTGTTAGTCCAGTCATCCTTTGTCATTTTATCAATCTTTTATTGAGAGTCTCTTGAGTTTTTCTTTTATCTGCTGGTTTCAGAGCCTCACAGTCAAAGTCAGACGCAGCTCATCGGAGGGAAACAAAGAGATCTAAATTCTGTTTGCAACTAACAAATTCTCTGAAAAGCAGAACGTATTTTGGCTTCCTCTGAACATATTCCTGCAAGTGAATTTTCTCTGTTGCCATCAGGGTGCTGTTATGTTTTACCTGCCGGTAAAACTCACAATTACTCTAAATCTTTCACTCCACCTGCAATCCTACTGCTGAATGCTCTATAGGTTTTTTATTTAACCTCTGTCATCGTAGGTATATGTTTTGTGATATTTTTATTGTCCTTTAGCAAGTTTATTTATTGGTATTATTTATAGATTCTATTCCACATTACCTCCAAACAATGAGCTTTTTTATATATAACAAGCTGCTCTGACAAAGTGCTCCAAGTGGGATAGCAAAGTTGTGTTGAATTGAACTGAATGTCACTAAATCCTGATTGATGCTTAGAAGTATGTGGCATCACCTTTATCCAATTGAGCCCAACCCTCAAAACAGTGAGAACACATACGCACAACTCTGACATGCGAAATAGCTTGAGCATGTGCACTAAGGATGTTCCCGGCAACTAAATTCCCTGTCGATTAAACGCAAAATTTAATTTAGACTAGTCTAACACTAATAAAACACTCAGAAAGCAGTTAAATTTAGCAGAATTTATTAATCTATGATGTTAAACACTGTCTGAAAAAAATAGTGTGTGTATTAAGAGCCATTTGAAGCCGTTAGTCACAGTCTGCAATCACCAAATTGTACTTTAAATGTCGCTGAGATGCGCGCTACTTTGCGCTGTGCAATACAAGCCTTACACATTAATGTACAAAACATGACAACAAGTCACTAAATGACCTTTTCAGACAGAAGAGGGTCACAGTGTCTGCAGGTAAAGGACACAGAGCTAACGTTAGCTACCAGCCTGACACACAGTGTGGCTAACGTTAGCAGCAGCAGCAGCAGCAGCAGCTCTGCTTGCAGTTCATACGCACTGGCCGAGAGGGGCTGCCATCCTACAGTGCCGCAACCCCAACTAGTGGCGTGCGGCTGCATAAAATCTTAGAGGCAACAGAAAACTGGCATCATGCATGAATGAGATATAGATAGATGGGTGGGGACGTTTAATCGTATAGTCGTCCCTGCCATGTGATGGCAACCATACTTTGAAGGGGTCATGCTTTTACCTGTGTCTGGACATGAAAAAAACTATGATACAGTCCTTATGACAGTAAAATGGGCTGTTTAAAGCCAATCAACTGCAGTAATTCTTTTCTCATTATAAGAAAATGTGGGTAAGAACACTGCTCCATGAAAAAAAAATACTGTCAAATACAGTGAAACCGATATGAGTTTAAAAAAAAAACGTGATATGAAAATTTTGTCATACCGCCCAGTCCTAATTGAAACATTTCAAATACATGCAGTTTGTTTTGCTCCTTTTTTTTAGCAGACTACCTCAGGGAGGATTGTGGCTTGGAAGTCTGTGGAGGAGGTCCTGTTGTATTCTGCCTCGATAAATCAAAAAGGAAGAGAAGGGAGTCGAGCAAGCCACTAGTTACAATGACCTCGGGCTGAAAATCCAAAAGAAAAATAGTCTATCCACAACTAAACAGTACTCCGTCTGTGACTATGGGTACAGTGAATAAAGGGGACAGATTTGGTGCTTCATACTCAAACTTTCAACCATGAGTGTTTGCAGGGCTGCAGTCTGTAGGCAGCGATGTACAGCTCTCACTTAATGCTATGCTCTCTGGGCCACTCTAGGGAGCAGCGGGTGGATATAGTCTGCCATCCGCTGCTTCCATCAAAAGCCATTTGTCAACGTTTTTCAGCGCACATCAGTACACAGAGCTGAGAGGGTCTAACCCGCTGCCCCCTTACCAACTGCAGACATACTGCATCAAGTGGAAAATGGGCCTGAAATGTGCAGTGATGTCAGAAACTGTCAACATGTGTGGAGGAAAATTGTTTATTGCTGCAATGGATTTTATAGTAGCATTTATTTTCATTTTCTTTGAATACAAAGCAAAGCTAAGCAAAAATATGAGTGAAGTACAGAAAAGGTTCTGTGGTCTTTTCTTGATTTTGCACTCAGTGATGAGGTCAGCTGAATCATCGCACTCAGTTCAGTGTAGCAGAGCAGAGGTCAGTTTTCACTCACTCAATCACTCATAAAGGTATTCATGACTGGATAAAAGGCATAACTAATTGAGTAAAATATATCAACCATATACATATCTGGTATATAGCAGGGAAAAATGCTTTTAATTTACAAATGAATTTAGACTTAAAAATTTCACAGTTCAAGTTATAAAAAGGAAATTAAGATGGAATTTTATTTTCTGGGGTTATTGTGATTCACCTTAATGGAAACTCATTTAAAGTATGTTTCAGTTTGTTAACCTCTTCCACTCCATCCCTCCCTTGCATACCCTTATTTTTGTCTTACTTAGGAGTGGACATAGTATCTTAGAATGAGATAGCAGGTCAGCAGTATATGTCACATACATGTGGTTCCCGTCATCTATAAGCTGGGAACCTTAAGATTAGTTTAAGTGCACCTCAAAGTGTAAAATGGCTTAAAACATTGCAATTAAAGTATACAATGGCTATTGCCATGTTCTTTTTTGCATGATAACTTGTTGCAGCAGGGTTTGGGTTGATATCATACACAGATGTGGTGCACAATTATCCATTTTTGACAACTTGAGAATTGATAAAAATGATCAGAAATCCCTCCAAAGTACCTCATGAATGCAACAAGACCTTGAGGAACACCATGCTGCAAGAATTGCATTTTTCAGCGAGTGATACCGAGCACTTCTGGTATCTGGTTGCTTAGATACACCATTGTTGTCAATGTACCTTGAAAAGCCATCTTTCCTCTGAACACCACAAGTCTCTAGTTTGTGGCTGTGAACGTTCATGAGGCTGTGATTATTCTAGAGGTCACAATAGGTCATTTTATTGTGAGGAAGTTTTAAAAAAAATGGTCTCACTATGTTGAAACTGCTACTATCACAGATAAATACAATTGTGTTTATTGAATCTGCAAGCACCTCAGTTTTACAGTTAGAGCCAATTTATGCGAGTCCAATGACCCCAGTGTACAAAAATATTGAAACAGAATAGGTTGATTTAATTGCTATCATCTACATTTGTTGCCAGTGTCGCTCAAGACATAAGAATAGAAAAGGGTCTAGAACTGTGAAGAACGTTTCCCTCTGTTGATTCCAATTATTTCATTTCTAAGAGGAAAAAAAAAAGATGTGCAATTGAGGCAGGAGAGGGTACGCTCATTTCTTTATGCATCATCATTCATCTCAAAGAGCAGGTAGATTGTCACAGAAAAACTCACTTGATTGGTTGCAGATGGGATTGTAAACATCCTGACAGCGAAGCAGACTACACGTGTCCAATAATGTGTGTACTTATGATGGCGAGAGATTATCAAAGCAGACAGTACTAGCCATGTTGACAGAGGATGCCAAGAAACTGAGTATATGTGCTGACTGTAATAGACAGCATCAGTATTTCTGGATGGATCTCTAAGCAGTGCCGTCTTTTGAATGGTTATATGCAGAGCTGCACTGCACTGCTGACATCTTCCCCATCAAAGTGGCGTGCACACACTTCATCCTGGCGACAGGTGCTGCATCAGCCCCACAGGGCGTCTGGGGATTGTGTGGGAATATCTTAAGCCTCCCTGATGCAGCTTGTAATGGTAGTGAACAATAAATATGTGAGACACCGATGCACCAAGAAGCATAATCAAAGACTGATTCCTCTGTGCTTTGGGATTTTCAAATGTATGTATGAGAGCATCGGGGTGCAGGGTTGAATTTTATGCGAATAGGAAAGGTGACATTCCATGAGCAAATTCAATTAGTGTGACATCCAGAAACAGCCTAAAATAAGTTTATGCATGAGGTTACCTGCACTGCGCTGTCCTACTTTGACCACAAAGATAAGTCATTTCAGTGAGCTGAATGGAAAGCATTTATAATTAAGAAATTATTTTAAAAATATTTTCAGTGATTTCATTTTTTTTTTTCTTCAGGTCTAAATTATTTCAGTTTTCTTGAGGAACATTTTAAAATGTTGCTCTAATGAATGCTTCAAGGGGTCAGTTTGTGCTGTGTCTGAAATCACTCACTCATTCACAACTCCCTACCTGCCATCTGGGGATTTCTATGTAGAGGACTATATAGTGAGTTCACTATGTAGTGAAGAAAACAGACTGTAGGACACTACTCTCTGCACCATTAATTATGTCATTGCTCTTGTTTTTCAGTCAGCGCAATGCATTACAATAGTATAGTGCTTGGTTAGTAACCATTAGTTGTGTACCACTTTTCAAGATGCATTGTGGGATACTTTGAATCAACTATATAGGGTTTAATAATTCTCACTATACATTTGGAAAGCACTACAAAATAGCAGAATCATTATATAGTGGACTGTATAGCCAGTACTGTGGTTAGTGATTTTGGACACAGCCTCAGTTTGCAGTCATCCTAAGCAAAACTAGAGGAGTGCACTTTGCAGAGTGCAGACCTCTGCCAGGAAACCCAGTGAGAATATTTGAATATAAACTAGGGATGTTCCTGGTGACTAATTTCCCTGCCGATTAAACGCAAAATTTAATTTAGACCAGTCAGCTAGTCTAACACTAAGAAAACACTCAGAAAGCCGTTGAAATTTAGCAGAATTGATCCATTTATAATGTTAAACACTGTCTGAAGAAAAATAGTGTGTGCATTAAGAGCCATTTTAAGCCGTTAATCACAGTCTACAATCGCCAAATAATACTTTAAGTGACGCTGAAATATGCGCTACTTTGCGCTGTGCAATACAAGCCTTACACATTAATGTACAAAACATGACAACAACTCAATAAATGCTTCACCTTTTCAGACCGGAGAGGGTCACAGTGTCTGCAGGTAAAGGACCCAGAGCTAACGTTAGCTGCCAGCCTGACACACAGTGTGGCAGCAGCAGCTCTGCTTGCAGGTTTATGTCTGTGTATGTGCTAAATGTGGTCACATTTCTCCAGTCGAGTGAATATATATCAGCTTATTCTGTCACAGTCTACATTCATCTGTCCGACTTTGCTGATGTAAACATCCGGGGTTGCCAGGGCGATCAGGGCATACGCGCTGGGTGAGAGGGGCTGCCATCTGACAGAGCCACAGCCCCGACTAGTGGTGGGCAGCTGCATAAAATCTTAGAGGCAACGGATAACTGGCATCATGCATGAATGAAATATTGATAAATATTTTAAACGACTAGTATTTCTGGTGCCGACTAGCGTGGGTGGGGACGTTTAATCGTATAGTCCACTAATCGTGCATATCCCTAATATAAACCCTTTATAATCACCTACTTTTTGAATGATTTTGACCAAATTTGAAATTCCCTCAGAATGTTCCTGAGATATCACGTTAAAGACAGTAGGATGGACATGATAGTGATTGTAGATAGTGGTTATAGTGACATTTGACCAACAAAATCTAATCAGTTCATTCTTGAGTCCAAGTGGACATTGGTGTCAAGTTTGAAAAAATTCCTTCAAGGCGTTTTTTTGGATATTGCATTTACAAGGATGGGAGGAACACGAGTTCAAAGTTTCCTTGACTTTCAAAGTTTGACGACCAACATTTTATCAGAAGTAGTCATTTGTGCTAAGTTTGAAGAAATTCCCTCAAGGAAGTTCTTGAGATATCCCGTGCACAAGAGTGGGATGACCTGGAAAAATGTGCCTGACCACAGCTGCTGCCATCATGAAAGGTCCAAATGGGTTAAGTAGAAAATTAAAGCAAAAATTACAAAAAAAATATTGTTATTATTACCGTGCATTTCTATTTTTCTTTATCTTCATCATTCATTATCTTCATCATCATCACTGTGGGTCATGCATAGAATTAGGCTATCATTGATGCATTATTCATGCATGAGAATGATTCATCAGTAATTCACTTTACAGTAATAATTATACCAGCATTCTTGCTATTCTTGCCATTACCACTGAAGCATGGCAGTGCAATATCATAAATTTCACTCACGCTAACTCAAAGATAAAAAGAAACAAACACTCTTAGTCCAAGTCAGCCTGCATGCCAAATCATTATTCATTTTCTGTTTTGTAGTCAGCATACAGATGTCACATATCAGATATCATACTGTGGTGTTTGGTTTTGATACCCGTGAGGAGGTTTTTTGTGGTTATTAACTGATTATTATACTGTATTTTCTGAAAAAAGTGAGCTCCCCTGATAGCCACAGTATAGTTCACACACTGAGCCAAACCCAATTAAAGACATCAGGTATTCAAAGTCAATGTATGAGAAGAATCACTATCTATAAGTCATCCCTTTCTCCCATTTTGAAGAATATCAAAGAAGTGAGGGTTTTGTAAAAGAGCCCTATGCTCCCCAAAATAAAAACTTCACAAACTTGCAGATATAAATCTTGTTGCAGCAAATGTGAGGAGTTTGCAGTTATCTTCAAATTAAATGTCAATTATTGTGAGAGCAAATTAATAGAAAAATGATTTAAATCTTGAAATCTACAAGTGTTATCTTCAACACCCCAATGCTGTTGAAGTCAATGCACACACACTTGGACTGTGATTGATAGCTCTTAAACAAAAAGCAGAACAAATCTATTTCCCTGTTGAGATCAATAATCTGACTGCACCCACTGGTTCATGTCAGCAGACTGACTTATGTGATGTATCCATCCTTACATCGTCAATCTGGCTATCAGCTCTCATTGTAGTCACATTAAACAAACTGTAAGCGCCTAAAACCAGAGCATCTATGTCATTTAAAATGAAAGATTAGATGAGATTATTTGACGTGGTGTTGTATGAGATGCTTCTTAGTCAGCAACAAAACGTATTTTAGCCACTTAAAAGAAGTATACTTTAAAAATATAAACATTAGTTTAAGAGTACGCTATATTTAGAATATTTTCATGACATTACTTTTTCATCAAACAGTCTTTTACAGCAGCAAAACACTGTTATATAACCCAAAAATCACTCTCTCCAGTCCAACCAAACTCCATGGGCAAAATCAGGAATTTTACCTTGTAGAACACAGGAGTTGCTGGTCTTCCGCCGCCCCAATCTGTTAGCATGTTTGTGTTATTGTATGAGTTTGGTGAATCCAAACTGTCCTAACCAAAGATACACAATCACACAGAAAACTGACAGAGGCAGCAGTAGACCAGTAACTCCCGTATTCTGAGAGGTTAACATACTGATTCACCTGTGGAACGAATTGGTTAAAAATATTCTATCCATGCACTACCTATATTTTAGTTGCTATCATCAGGGTACATAGGGCTATATAAAGCTTTATTTCATCAAGTTATGTTCATTATTATAGCTAATAATTTTAGATTACCACTAATAAAATCAGACTGCAAAAAACTGTGGTCTCTGAAAACAATGAAAAGGACAGAGAAAGAGAGTTTGTATAATGAGCACTGCAGTGCTTTTCTTCTGTAATCTTAGGCGTTGCAATTTACAGTAGACAACTGTTTTTTATTCCTCTTCTTCTTCTTTTTAGTGAAACTGCTGATAAAAGCTTCCAAAGCCAGGAGGCATCTCATCTTCATACATACATTATACAAAAAAAAAAAAGTTGAGCTTTATGTAACCATAATATGGGAACATTTTGTCTCCTGCTCCAGTTCTTTCATCACAAATTAAATGCAGTGTGCCTGGCAAAAAAGATGAATAAATTAACAGCTTTAAAACACAAAATGCAAGTGACAGGCAACTACAGGAGTGACAGCAACAATGATAGGCATGTAGGAAGAGGACTTGGCTAGATTGTTGCTTCCAGGCATTCAAACAGGGAGTGGAACTCAGAGACAAGCTGTATTCATTGTGCAAACACCACCTGCTGAAAACTATTTGGGTGCAGCAGTTTCCACTCTGGGCTGCTCAATCTCAACAAAACACGAACAAAAATAAAAATAAACATGTGTTTCACATGCACACAGATACACACATGCACACAGACGCAGCCTTTCCATCACTGCTAGAACTACTGCCACTGGAATGAGAAACTCCACCTGATGCAATGCAAAGGTACAGTTGTACTTTCAGCTCGTCCAAATTATGCAATTACTGCTTCACACTTAGTATATGCCAGCGTGCAGCAGATGGGAAAAAGCTTGGTGTTGTAAGCTTGTGTGGGGGGAGAGAATTTGAAGCGAGTGCTTCTGTTTGTGTGTGTGTGTGTGTGTGTGTGTGTGAGGGTACAGGCTGGGTACTGTAAGTAAAATACACAAATATTCAAACACTGTATACATATCATTTCATTTTCCAATTTAAATGTAAAAACTAGGTTACCTGAACAGCAGGGAACTCCAACAAATACAATAGGGGATAACAAATTCCTTTCAAGCTATCTTTGTATTTCAGCATGTTTGCCCTATTTTTACCTGACTTGTATATAGCTTGATTGACACCAGAGTAAACCATGGGAAAATATCTGTGAATGACAACAATACAATTTCTTTAAATATGCAAAAATTATAATGGGGTCACATTACACGTGCTAACACACTAGCATGGCACTAATGGATGTAAACATTACCAATAAATTACCATTTTCAGTCCCTCTTTATGGCATTTATATGCAGCATAAATACATTTAATGAATAGTTTATAGCTCACTATAATGTTGTTGTAGAATTAGAACATTTTAAGTATCAATTAATATATAGTATGTCAGTGATTTACATTATTATCTTTGTATGTGTGTGTGGGTGTGTGAAACCAGCCAACCTGGAGCTTGTCTGCAGCTATTCTTGCCCATTTTTTTTTTTGTGCACATTCATGACTTTATGCTGAAGGACCTTTATGGCTCCATGCCAGTGACAGCCACGGCCAGATGCACTGTGTTTTAGGTGATCCCATTCTTGTGAACACCACGTCTTAGGAAGACTTGGAAGGAAATGAAGCTCAGCGTAAGTTCAGTCAGGAAGACTACCTCCATGCCTCATTCTTTCCTAACTGTCTTTCTGTCCTCCTGTCTTTTTACCCACTATTCTCAGCTATCTATGGTGTTTACTGTTTAAGTCAACCAACCAGATTTAGCCACAATCTCCATCAGCCAATCATATCGTTGGGTCAAAACTTAAAATCTGCCGCTTTCAGTTGTCCTTTCTGTGACCCTCCTCCACCACATTCTCCTCCAGTTCTTCTAATCCAGTGCCCAAGTTGAACTCATCAGAAGTCCAGTCCTTATAACATCCAGATGTTCAGTCGTCCCTTCACCACCACCACCATCTAGACTCCATCGGGGGGTTTCCTTTACTAATCATAGCTTCACTACAATGGAGTCTAATCGCCAAAGACTTTTGGCATTTCTCATCTCAATTGATATTGATACTGAATTGATATCTCAATTAATATATTTGGTACACTCAGAACAAAGTCTCTCCTATTTGAAATTCTTCAAACCTTGTACAAGCCTCCTCTTGGACTCAAGGATGAACTGATTAGATTTTGGTGGTCACGGGTCAGAGGTTAAGGTCATTGCTAAACACATATTTGGCCATAAGTCAAAGGGTCAAAAGTCAACTTCGCTGTGACATCATCATGTTTCGCAAAAACACTTCCTGTCTCACTCTCTGTCAGTCCTCCGTCTTCCTCTGAAAATTATTCACAGGAATCATGCATGTGAATACAATGATAACTTTTCAAAATACACTAAATGTGGCGACGCCTGCAAGCTAGTTCAGACAGACAACTCCAAGTACACTGCTAATCACACGTGACACCTCACTCTTACATACCAAACGCACTCTTCCGATCTGGCGGTCTATTTAAACTGCTAAACCTCACTTTTCCTCCTCTGTCTGCATGAATTGCTGCCTGTTCATTCATCCTCTCGGCGGAGGATAATCAGCTGTTGTTGCTCATACGATTGTCACCTTACCTGCTGCTGTCGCAGGGTCTCGGTCTTCACGGGAAACGGGGAAACTCCAACAAGACGCCCACTCCTGCAGTTTCCTCTAAAAGGCGGACACGAGCAGAACCCGGTACCTCCGCTGAGTCCGCCTTCCTGTCCTCTCTTCTCGACTCGACATCAGCACTCAGCATCACGAACGCAAAACTAATTCCTCTGAATCAACGCGAACTTTTGTGCCGGAATGTAAACAATCCGGGTCACCGTCTCCAACCTTTGACACGGGCCAGGACGCTCCGCTGCTGCTGAAACCCCAGAGGACTCTGGGAACTGTAGTTCCAACTCCACCATGAGTTCTTGGCTCCTGCCCTCTGCAGCTGCGATTCTGTTTCCCTCAGGGATCAAATTTTAACAGGTAATCTGCTCTGTTCTTATTCCATATATTAATTAAAGAAGGGGACAAGGGAAATATTACTGCCTGATGTGTTTATATTACATCACTGTTTTACTGGGGGATTTTGAACAACTTTAAACAAGCTCTTCATCCCTGGTCATGAAATAAAGTAGGTGATGCTCTCGTGCTTTAAATTTCAGGAGTAATAAACTATGTTCCTCTAGCCCTACCCTTTATTCAGTCAGGTTACTCTAGACTAAGCACATTCAAGGATCTGTTATACACCATCAAATGCACAAGATTTGATTTAACCAAAAGTGCAGTTAAGCCTCTGATTTCGCTTTAGTTTTCTACTATGTTTCTACACCAACCTCCTCCGCAGTCCTCTGCCTATAGACATCTGTGCAGTTGTGAAGAGCATTTGTACTTAATTCCTCAAACACTTAAGGTCTGATAGATTTTGCCAAGGCACTCAATTATTTTTGCAAAGGCTAACACCACTTTCTGTCCCTTCTCTTCCATGATGAAATTCCTCTGTCATTGATCCCTGACGCTTCTGTTGGCACCTCTTTTCATTGCTGATGGTGGCAAACCCATGACGAGCCTATGGTTCTCATCAAGCTGTATGGTCCCTGCCTGAGTTGCATCCTATTATAAGCACTTTTCCCCTTCACCCCCTAAGAAATGGCACGGCTACAACTTCAGCGCTCCACCTGCTTACATCAACCCTGAACTATCTCGTCATCCTCTGCTTACCTGCTATGGCTGCTATGTTTCAGCTCAGGACAATGTATGTGGAGTTCATGGTAATGTTGGCAGAACTTTGCAAATCTCAGCTGGTTGCATCTGACAGGTGTGGTGGAATTGCAGTAGATGCTTTACAATTGCTTGTCTGGTGGGAATCTGCACTCTGAGTGCACTCCTCTAGTTGCAACTGCTTTATATTGCCATCTGCACCAACCCTCACTTATGGAATGTTGCAATGTGTTATAAACAATTTATTAAATATTTATATACAGCTCATATATGCTTAATAGAGGGACCTGTTTCCCACATTCCAACAGCTTCAGATTATTCAAATGAATGTACTACAGAGATGTGACAGTAACTCAGTGTTTCATTGGGAATAATGGACACCTCAATAGAAATTGAAGCTTATTCTTAAAAAGCACACTGTATAATTAGATTATTCATAACCCAGCCACAGTGTATGCATTACAAGTAGGGGATAACGCATGACAGTATTGTATGTGCAGAAATATTGAACAATGCGATGGCTAACAACCCTCAACTACTTATAGCTGCTTGACAAATACAGTGTCAGCACTGTTAATGCATATTTTCTATATTGAAATATTAGCACTGCTTCCCTTTCTGCTCCCTTTCAGAAAGGCTGCGCTTTTCTATATTCATCTTATGTGGCAACTACTTGGCAACCACCTATACATGAGTGGAGCCAGCTACCATGAGTTAACATAAATAAATATGCATGAGTGCTTTGGTAGATATCATTGACATTAAAATATTTGTTTCACAGTTTTTATCTATAATAAATTTGGTATCACAGTGCAGGTTTCTACAGTAATGTATATTTTATTGACATTTAATCAATTAATAATGCTAAATTACATAAATGAGCAACTGCCCTTAAAAACACCAACCCTCCATCGCAGGGAAAAGTTCACAGACAGAATTTAATGCCAAGTGCATCAGCTGATGGCTTCCAGGGAAGCCTAAATCTTGATAGCCGGTTAATTTAGAGGACTGTAATTAAAGGTCAGTATTATTAATTCATACATGATATATCAAATACTGCTGATCTCATATGAGATAGAGACGAAGGATTGGACCTTAACACTGGCACAGCATTATATCTCATGTAAAAACATTACTTCCCAGCAGTGGTGGAAATTGCCAGGTTTTGTTGGGAAGATCCTACTTGGGTGGGGTCTGTGTCCGTACATATACTATGTATTACGATAAAAGAATATATTGAATAACATTATGTGCACATGTAACTGTGCAAACAAACAAGTTTGGTAATCCCAGTCCTTCCTTTGTTGGACTGGGATTTGTCAGATTTGGAGGATAATGCAAATTTACATTCAGCACTTGATCATAATGAGCTCCATATGATGGTGTAACAGACCAGGTACCTAGAAAGACCAGCAAGTTACTGCAGGCAGAATTTGTGTTTGATAGGTTGATCATACTATCTCCCATTTGTTACACTTATGGACACTGAATATCAAAATATACCATAAAGTCTGTCATTCTCACAGCTCTGCTCTGAAGGTGTGTGTGTGTGTGTGTGTGTGCGTGCGTGCGTGCGTGCGTGCGTGCGTGCGTGCGTGTGTGTGTGTGTGTGTGTGTGTGTGTGTGTGCGTGTGTGTGTGTGTGTGTGTGTGTGTGTGTGTGCCACAAAACAGCTATAAAACCACCCCCCTCAAGTTTGACTCAGGGGATGTGCCCCCCCCCCTTTCCACCACTGTTTCTCAGTGATAAAGCTAACTTGGATTATTCTGCTGAATATGGATGAAAATCAGTTTCAGGCTATTAATATATGCACTTTAGTCTTTTTGGTCTTTAATCTCAAGACTAAACTCCTTTGTGAAACCATATTGATGTCTGCTTCAATGTAAAAACAGCCTTGACAGTAGCTGATACCTGCAACTTGAGCAGTGAATGCCTGAGACTTATTATGATGCTGATTATGCTGCACTAGTAATTTGACATGTTTTTATGAATGTTTTATACTGTTTTGCTGTTGTTGAAATGAAGCTCCTGTCAGTTTGTGGCTACCAGTTTTAGAAGCTGCAGTCAGTGATGCATTTAAAGATTTTCTCAGATGACAAGTTCTAGAGAAAGAGTATGTGGCTGACACTGACACCAGAAATCGGGGTTATATTCTAGATTTAAATAAAATGTTATCTATCATCATGCAACACATGATTGTACAACCAAATGAGAGTCGTAGTTCCTTCATTCTACAAACACATGTAATACAGATAATTAATTATCAAATAGAACTGGATTACATATTGAACAAAATCCAAAAAGAAAATATATACAGTTAATTAAATATGTACACACACATATGCACCCAGGAAATAATTGTGTTGTGCACATTTTTGAATTTGCATCAGGTTGAATGTAAACAGCAGGGGAAACACTGACCATCAGCTTTGACTGTGTTTGCGCATTAAGCATCATTGATGTCATCAAGTCCTCCTTTCCTTGTCCCGTGTGTGGGTTTTCCTGCTGCTTGTCAGCCCATTCGTTGGTTTCAACTTTGTGACCAGATATTAGCCAGGAACAGTCTTAAAACTATGCTGAGTTAGCATGGGTTTTATACCTACAGTACATCCAGCTGTTCTGGCAAAGTATTTAAGGACGTTTACATGCCTCTTCAATCCAAACTCGACACTTCCTTTTCCATTACCTACAAGTAATAGCAGCAATAAAACAAAAAATAACAGATTTGAAGAGGAAAGTGGCAAAATTGGAAGGAGCTATCACCCACAGCATCTTTACATGCAGCCATTGTTGAAGGAAAATCAGGCATCAGCTTCTTATCAGACTACCTTTTTTTGCTAAAACGGGACTGGATATAGGTTTTCATTCATACTTTTCTAGCGTTCTATCTTTTGCAGACTGCTGAAAAACAGCTAAAATTTGATTATTCAGTGTGGAAACCTCAGAACTTCTCTCGATGTCAACAAGAGGAGACAGTCAACAAGAACGAATTTGAGGTGACTTTTACTGTCTTTACTCTTCCAGAACAGCTACTGCCTACTATACTGTGTGTGAGGAGAAATATTTAAGCATTAAAAAAGGCATACATATAGCCTATATAATGTTTGAGATATGATGGTTAAAATATGGCCTGTTTGAGATGATTATAGGCAGGTAACTTTACTGCATCTCTGAAGAGGGGGGTTGCTATTTTTAATACAAAATCACTATCACATTTGCATACATGCACCTTTATTTTGCTGTATGTTTTTTGGCCTTCTCAGACACACACAAACTGTTTGACAGAACCCTGCTCTTCCTGCTCTCTCTCCCCCTCCTTTTTCTGCATATCTACTCTGACCTCATATAGTCATACTCTGCTGCCACCTCACTCGCATCCAACCAAAGGAAATCCACTGTAGTGACAGTAATCTCTAATCCCTGGATATCAGTGTGTTGTACAAAACCTCCTTATTGAACACCTGGAGACAAGGATGAAGCCATTCTAGTGGGGCTTACCTCTATTTCCTCTTAAATTAGCTATTTAACATATGCCACTGCACACTCGCTCCATGTTTAAGTTCCATTGCATTCATCATGCAGTGAGTGCATGCATCATTAGTATCGTCGCTCCCAATAGGGATTAAACTCCTAACCCTCGCAGTGTTAGTGCTTTGCTCCATCAACACACCACGTAGACACTCACACAGACACACACACACAGATAACAAAGAACATGAGCGGGTGTACACGCATGACCTTATGTATCTTTCAAAAGATGTTAGCCTTAGTCCATCCTATTAACATGATCTGCTCTGGTATTCTCTCAGAGCACAAAGCCGCATACTTAACATTTCAAATATGTGAGCGAGATTAGAGCAGGGGAGGAGAATGTATGGATCCATGAAAGTTGGATTATAGTATTATTCACATTAAGCACCAAAAACTACCGTGGTATGCTCATCAAGTATGATGGACTTTGAAAAAAATGTGGCTGCACTTAATTTTATAATACACTAATAAGACATAGTGAGCCATACTTTGTGGCAAACCAAACAAAACCTGGAAATAATATGTTCTTTTTTTTAGACAATATTAGATCTAGACCTTTGTTAGACTTTCTTAGGGGATAAATAGGGACACATTACAACGCAGATGAACTGCAAGCTAAAGTGTATTGCTTCCCACTGTTAGACCTTTATTAGACTATATTGCAGGGTAATTTAGGACACATTCCAACAAAACTGTACTGTAAATTTAAGTAAAATTTTGCGAACTTGATTTACCAAGTAAAAGCCAAAATTATAGAGGTAGAGAAACATTTTGTTTATGGGCGACTGCACAGATTTATTCTAAAACTGTGGGCAGATAATATGATTTGATCAAAGAAGTCGCCGTCGGTCTTGCCAATGGTATGACACCAGCCAAAGAAGGTATGTCTCATGTAGGAGATATGTGATTTCACTTTAGTTTACAGGTCTGTTTTAATGTGCCCCTAATTATTCCTTAGTAAAGTCTAACAAGGGTCTAAAATAATACACCTTTACAGTAAAGTCCTGTTGTAATGTGTTCCAAATGACTCTCTAAGGAAGACTAGGGTCTATTTTTTTTTTGTTTGTTTTTAGAGTATAGGTTGTTACATCATATATGTGCATGATTGGGTGTCTCTAATTTGGGTATAAGTGTTTGTTTACTGACTGGTAGGGACATTAATTCTAGTTTTTGTCTAATTTAACACAAAGTACAGCTTGTTACATTTTATGGGTATACTGTAAAATAAAGTGCGATCTGAATGGTGCATCTGTCTAGAAGGTATATACATTTAAATTGTGTGTGCCCATTCAGAGTCAGGCTCATGTTGCGTGCATTCAACACTGGCTTGTTTTCTAAATGGGATTCATGACTCAGGTGTGATTTGCTCCATGTTTGCAGGGTACAATCCTTCAACAGTAAAAAAAAAAATGGACAAGAGAAGACCAGTTACCTCTCAGAGAAGCAATTACAGGAAGCAATAAAGGCGTAGAAGTGCATTCAAGAGAAGCAATTTTTGGTACCTCTCTCCCTTTGGCAGTCCACTTGTTCTCACTTGCACACAGAAATAGAGTAAGAGGGAGAGGGGGAGCATGGAGGTTACAGTCTCTGAGGTCTCATCCCTTCCCTTTCTCCCTGCATGCCATTTCTCATTGCAATGCTGTATTGTTTACTTTCTACAGATGTGGGTAGAAAATGGCGAGACAAAGAGAAGAAATTTGGACTAACTAGATACTGCTGAGAGAGCACAACGGGGTCACAGTGAGGCCTGATGAACGGTGGCCCACTTATAAACAGAGCCGAGGCTGTCTTACCTAGAAAGAGGTCCAGCGCATCGGGTAATGGTACAGATCTCATAAAAGAGAGTGACTGTGGCGTAGTGCAGCGCCCACAAGTTCAGAGGGAAGTGTGTACTCTATCATTACGATCATAAACATAGAACGACAATGAGGCTTACACATTTATGTTCATCCTGAAGTATACTGCCATTAAAACGTCCTGTCATCCTTTGTCAAAAATTCCGTTCCAGCCCACATTTTGAAATTTTTTTCAAGGTCTGTCAAATGATTACAGTGGCATTTATTTTGAACTTGCAGGCACTCTGTGGGGCTTTATTTGTGGGCTCCTTTCCCCAGTTATTGAATAATATCATCAGTAATAGTGTTCATAAACACACTGTAAAACACTCAACAGTTAAAATTCCTTTACTGAACATTATCTTAGTATTAGTGTTAATTTCACTGATTAATAATTTTTGTCATAGTTTTCATTAACATCATTTTTTCACTGATGACATGAAGATGATAACTAAATAAAAGGTAATTAATAACAAAACTATGATGAAATCTATAACATTATTTGAAGGCGTGTGCATAAGACTGTCATTACACTTTCATAACTATGTCACAACACCTTTAATAATTTTTATGACTGCTATTATTAAGTGTCAGTTGGTCCATTATGTAATTTTTTATACAAAATTGACATTATTTGAGAGTTGGCTCTGTTCTGACATCTTGACTTTAACTAAGAAAAAAATGTTTTTGTTATGAGAAGCTGACACAATCAAACTTAAAGAAGCTTCATGTTATAACATTATTATACTGTCATATGTGGTTGGTTTTAACACTGGCTGCCATGAGACCATCATAAGAGTGTCATGAATGTTTTTCTTAACTTCAAGTAAAGTGGTACATTTTGGTCTTGTCATAAAGATTTCATTAAGTTTCATTACACTGTCAAATGCTTTTGTAACAGTGTCATGAATAATTTCCTGGACCTTCGACTAAAGTGGTAAAGTCATATAATAATTTTTGAGAAAGAAGAAGAAAAGAAAAAGAAAACCTGTTGGATATAGGAAGAAGGAGCAGAAAAATAGTACACGTAATTATTAAAGTATTGAAAATCCTAGAGAAAGGTTTAAACTAACACATTACACCTTAACTAAACCCCTTGGATTTTAGTGACTAAATCTACTGTAGATTTGCTCATTAACTCAGAGATTTATCACAACTAAAATTCTATATTTTGTCAACTAAAATGAGACTAAAACTAAAGCAATTCACCTGACTAAAATATCACCAACACTAAATGGCATTTTAGGCAAAAGACTATGACTAAAAGTCAAATCTAAATTTGCTGTCAAAATGATCTCTGGTATTAGTTCAAAAGTTACTCAACAGTGAATTTGATATTTTCCTTATATGATGAAGTATAATATTGTGTGACAGGCACTGTCAGTCTGTGCTTAATGTCCAGAGCCTCTCCAGATAACAGGGAAGAGATTTTTCTGCAATCTGCAGCCACCAAAGCTGAACGGAGTATTCATAAAATCACTGGGAAAAGGCCAGTGTTACCCCCAGCATTGCTTGAAAAGAAAAGCAGCTGCTTGCATTCACTGTTTCTCACAACTATTGTGCATAAATATAATGTTGATTGGCAAAAGATGCATTGCTAGCCTCTTAATACAAATAACCTAAATAAACCTAAAAACACTGGCTGAAATGCAAAATCTCAGAACCCAATGTCTATTGCCTGATGATGATTTAGCTTAATTTTAGCCTTTTATAAAAATGTACCTCCTTTCATATGCAGCCTCTTACTCCATTCTCGCATCCTAAGTATAAAGAGTGACTGGTGCACAGGAAAGAGAATCAGAGATTAGTTTCAATATTCATTCATTTTTCAACTGTGTTTCATTCTTAATGTATTAATTAATTGGTTAGTGTAGAGGAAATGTAAGAAATTAGTTCATAATGCTGATCAGAAGCACAAATTGACATTGACATAATTTGTTTTTTTCCAGCCAGTGCCCCAAAAGCCAAAGATATCCGCTTTACAGTGCCATAAGATATAGCAAATCTTTGCATTTGAGATGATAAAACCAGTGCATGTTTGGTAATTTTGTTTGATCAATAGTCTAAATGATTAATCGGTTATCAAAACATTGACATATCAATAATTAACTAATTGTTTCAGCACTAATAGGTGTAATTTGGTGCCAGGAGGTAAACGGCTGTGAATACAGATAGATGACACTTATGACATGGTGATGAAGATGCTATGAAATTAGGTTGCAGTGAGTGGTCACCAGCATGGTGGCGATAATTTAATCCACATTTTCACAGGGTAATTACCTGATTTTTATCACTTGAAAGAACAGATGACCAAATCTTAGTTAAATGAATGGGCTGCACTCTGTAAGATCCGCAGTAAGGATTCAATTGCACCAGCAGGAGACTTGCTGAGGACACTGTCTCTGTTTCCTCTTTCTATGTTTAAGATTGTAGTTTGTTGAATCAGTGAATAAAAACAGAAAAATATTAAGTATTGTGGTGAATACAGCATTATCCTTTCCACGTCCCCTCAGGCTTGTTTTTGTGAGAGATGGATGTTTGTACCTCTGCTTCCACTCTCCCTTTAGAAATATTCATCAGAAGTGCTGGCTGCTTTCACTTCATAACCTCTTCCTCTATCTAGCTTTCTGTATCTTTCCCTCTCCCTTCCTCTCCTCTAATGGCTTAAGTCTTCCCCGGGGGAAAGATAGCCAGGGATGATGCTTCTGTGGATGGGTTTAGAGTAGCTGAAGGTCTTTCTTGTCATGGGAACAATATAAAAATGATAAAGCTGGGTTTTTTTCAGGGCTTTCTTGATGTATTTCATTTTCTCAAAGCCAGATGACTGCTTTCTGCTTGGATATGGCCCTGGTCTGGTTTTGAATCATATTCACAAGCTGTCTCTCCTAGTTATCTTGTTCTTTATTGCCTCTACTGTATTACTTCTTGCCTTTGCGGGATGCCCAGATGAGACTCGCAACTAAAGTCTCCTAAAGCACGTTTAACACATTCATACCTTTTCTCCCAGAGGTGCAGATATTTCTCATTGTATCGTGAATAATAGCATTTTAAAATTACAGTGTGTCACCTTTTTTTTTTTACAACATGCCAGTGTGTGCTACTCTCTTACCCAGTGAGATGTCAGCCCATCTGTACTCAGAAAGTACTGCACTGCATGTCTCACTGGAGTTTACAAAATTTCCATTTAAAAATGGCAGGCATATTTCGTATTACGTCTCAAAAGTGATTTACCGTTACCTAAAGCAAGTCTGACATAAGCATATTCACATAACATGATGTACCCAGATGAGATCCCCTTTGCAATTAATTACTTTCTAATAACATACTCTCAGTGAGAAAAGATTATAATGAGCAGCTTTATGAATTGAGGGTGGGTCAGGTTTTTAATTTCAGATGGCAACCTACAGGGCTGTAAATGAGTAAATTTATAATATCCACATCCATGATCCAGAGCACTAAATGGAATCTGTGATAATTAGAGTCTGTCATCGTCTTTTACAGTGCAAATGGGGTGCCAATATCAAAATTTAAAAAAATGTTCACAAACATTGGAGCTATCAAAAAATAAAAATCACATAAAGAAAAACAACTAATATCATAGTTTACAGTTTGTACAAAACAGAACCCCATGGACAAAAGTTAACGACACAGCTAATTGAGCAACTAGGAGGCTAGCGACAGCCAAAGAGAGTTACAAGAGAGTATACTGAAGCAGCAGTTAGTGGTTATTCTTGTGATATGCTGCTTCCTGTTTGTTTGGAGTTAATTGTGTCAGGTGGCCATATTTTACAGTCTGCTCCTTCACTCCCAGGGATTTATATATCAGCATTATCAAGCAGGTATCTCAGCCATGTCACATTGGAAAAAGTATTTAGAAAAGTCAGAAAAATAGTGTTTTGCCCAAAAGAGCTACAAATTTCGCCCAAAATTTTGAGGAATACTGGGAAGCGACAGAATCATATAAAAACCTCAAAAACCCCAAAGTGAATTCAGTCATCCTTCAAGAATAACTTAATAAAAATCGCTGATCTTCTCTCTGATGATCTATTCGTTTATATCTTACAGGGGCACCAATATTAAATTGAGACCATTTCATAACCACTTTAAACTCTTTGTTGCAGCTTCAGTGAAATTTTGAATGTACGACTTTTACTTATGTTTAGGTAACGTAACATTTACAGTAACATAACACACATGTGGCTCACGCAGACTTTTTTTTTTTGAGCTGACAGGACTACATCCTAATGCAGACATTTGTGTTCACACATCCAATAATATTTTTACACTTTTGTGTAGGCAGTGGCATGTCTTAATTTTATTTATTTCATGTATATTTTAGATAATAATTTGTTTTACGCACACACTGTCTAATTTGTGGTGTTCCTGTGTGTGTTTTGTGTGCCACCAACATGTTAGTAACATATTTGACAGCAGCAAATTATTGGGCCAACAGCACTGTCACGGCCATCTCTGCTGATTTGTCAGATGATGCATGATGTTAGATAGTAGCAGAGAAAATGAGATGTCACACTTTAAATATGACTGAGGCTGGCCCTCACCAAATGCAATAATGTTTGATGAGCGCAGGTCGCAGTGAAAAATGCAGAATTGCCATAAATGGTGAGAGACTTTTCTTTCTCCTGAACACTTTATAGGTGACAGAATGAATCTCTCTGACATGTGGTGCTTTTAATGCTTTCTTGATCCAAAGCACCGGTAATGATCCACTACATCCGCGCCTGTTCCTTCCATCATCACACTCACTGTTTACTCTCAGAGCCACCTTCAACCTTGATGGCATCTTGATAGGACTGGATTTATAGTTTAAATAGTCACATAGACATTTTTAGGTTATGAATTAAACCTGTAGGTTGTGTCTGATGTTCCAGAAAAGAAAAGGTAAACATAATGTAGAAAGGGTTGTTTCTTCTCTAGAACATCATTTTGTTTCACATAGCTTTAATGATGTTTTTATGACTTACTTTGTCCTTACTATTTATAAAAAGTGTCAAATTGCTCCGCAGATGGATTCTGACAAAATATGCCCATGTCACAAGGATATAATCCTACAGCAGCACCTCATGTCTTATATAATAGAGCACTAAAAATAGTGCAGCAGACAAAAATGACACCCTCCACCCCCCAAAAAAACTAAACTTTGGAGTACTACATTTGCAGTAATAAAATGCTGTAGGTATTATTCAGCATGACTCACTGTGCCTAAAGAAAAAGCACAGAAAGCTGTCTAACCAGCTCTTCGCCATGCCGACATGTGGAACGCTCAAACACACAGAAGTGTGTGTTAGTAGACATAATGTTTATAGAGCATTTTGTCACTGAGCTGAACCTTTTACTTTTTCCATTTTAAAGCTGTACATGTAGGAACTGAACCATCCAGTAATATGAGCAGTGAGCCTTTAAATGTAACAGCAGCAATTCTGACAAATGCCATGTCATTCAAGAGGAAATAGAACAGGACTGATGAAGAAATGCTGCTGCCCATTTCAATGAATGAGCAACCATTCATCAGGAGGCTGCAAGAAAAGCACCAGGGGGTCACATCATTAAGGTAACAGGACCAAAGGTCTACAGCCTCCTAACTAGAAACTGCTAAGTACATTCACTGAATATTGAACAGAATGGACTGAATTAGCGATAGCTAAAGAACATATAACATTTTCCCAGGGGGTGGTATAAATAGAATTCCCATCCATAGCAGTTTCCATTGAAATCCATTCATTACTCTGCAAGGTATCTCATTATGGTCCACAAAGTTGGCCACAAGGGAATTTTGACCTGACTGTGGCATTACATTAAATGCTAGGAGGCAACAAAAGCCTTGGGAATCATGCTATGGGAAACTTGAATATCCATAATAAATTTCATAGTGATCTGGACAGTCATGCAGATTGTGTCCTGTTTTAAATCAAAGTATTGGTCAGACTGAACAAGGATGATCTGCTGTGACGACCGCTAATTGGTGAGCAGCCGAGAGAAGAACATTGGTCAGATGGAAAAACCAAGTGTTACGGCTTTATGTCCAGCTTTACGACGGTATGCTTTTGTCTTTCGATGGAATAATAATAATAAGAAGAATAGCAACAACAATAATATTTTCGAAAACAAGATCGAGAAGTAGGCAGACTGAATTACAGAGCTGTTTTGTCTGACTTTAACTACAGCAGCTTTTGTGACATCCATCCTCTCACATCAGTTATACAGCTCTGTAGTGTGGCCAGCTTGTTGCATTCAGTGTGTTTGATTAAGAGATATAATTGTGTATCATCTGCATAACAGTGAAATTAAATGTTATAGTGATGAATGTCATAACCTAATGGAGGTACATACAGATGGAACAGAACTGGTCCAAAGTTAAAAATGTATCTTAAATGAGCAACATGCAGGGATACAATGTCTTGCTTAGTTATTTCAGTTTTCAGAATTCATAGAAAAACAAATATTAAATACATGAAACTAAAGTTAAAAGTTTAATTACATACATATATTTTTTACAGCTTTCACGCACTACATCTTGTGGGGTGAATTCCTCAGCTCACTCGCTATTAAGTGGTCATTTTTATCTTTATGGATTTACCTCCTAACTCCTAGTGCTTGCTAAATTTATAATAGCAGATATGCTGTTTTGGTTTTTGCCTCCACATACTTTTCAACACTCAGTAAAATGATTCTAAGTTGAAAGAACACCTTGCTTCCTTGATGAGTTTAAAGGATCTTTAAACAAATAATAAGAATATGACTTTGCTTAGTTTCTCATTTAAACTGTTTTGACCTCAACAACCTCTTAGTTTCTCTTAGTCAGCCTTTTGGTTCCAGTTGATTCTCAACATTGTGTGACCTTTTTAATGTTCATGACTGTATCTTTGTTTTGCAGTTGTTATTTGCATAGCCATTTGGCTTAGCCTGTTCCCATCTGTATGCCATCAACTTAATGTTATACTTACTAGACTTATTCACACCATCTGACGGTGGTTATCATATTAAAATGAACCATTCCTAGATGCAAAACCAATGCCAAAATAAAGCTACACTGCCAGATGTACTTCAACATAAGTGGTATCACTGCATGGTGGGATGGCAGCTGTGATCACTCATGAGGTGGAAAGTAACTTTCTGTTAAACACAGAGAGCTTTGACACAGTTTTTTTCCTGAGTACATTTATGTTGCTGTGTGCGACTTCTTTGCTTCTGCTCATTTTTGAATAATGACGGAACACAACTGTTAATTCTAGCAAGATAAGCTCGCTATCACTAATGCAGTTTGCCATAAGATACAAATGAACCTAAGCAAAAGTGGGTGCAAAATGACTATTTCTAGTAAGTTCACTGTAGTCATTATCCATTTCTGTAGCCTATTTAGAACAAGATGCTTTGTTGGCAAAGCAGAATTGCAAGGGAAGTACTGTAACTCTGGTAAGCACAATGAGGGTAATAATGATTTGTCTGTTAATGTCTCCTGAAATGTTGGTTGCACTTTTTTGGTGCGTTTTGAAAGCCTGAGCATTTTGCTTTGTTTATTTTAGAAAGCAACATAAAATGCCCCAGTAAATCACAATGAAATATTCAACAAAGGTATTTGTGATAGAATAAAGCTGGCTGTTCTATCATCTTTTGAAGCTGCATAACCTGACAGACATAATCATTTTATTTTATTTCCCTCATGCCTTTCATGTGCAATGTGTAGAGGAGATTGATGTATTTGCACATGCGGGAGAAAAAAAAAAATCCCTTGTGTTAATTTCAGTGCTTGATATCACATGGAATCCCATTTGCTCCTGAACAGACTGACACAGGACAGAAAGTCACTGGGACAATGACAAATGTAGGACATCAGATTCAATATGAAACATGCGAGAGCCGTTTGGGAAAAGGACATTGAAAGCAGCACAGTTACAGGGCAGAGCATCCCCTGTAGGCCTATGCCATGGCTGCTCCACCACCACCACTACACCTGTTTCTCCACAACAGAAAGGTAGTCTCCTAACCTTGCCCACACAGCCTTAATCTTCCAAATGCTGCTTGAGCATTTGAATTTCTGCACATCAATCTCAGGGCCCCGTCCTGCCTTGATTAATGGTCCCCATCTATCACGGCACCATGTGGCGCACAGGCCTTGCCCCGCCAGACAGCTTTGCTTTAGAATAATGGGTGCACTCCATCCCAGTCCCTACCATGCAATGATTGTGCATCTTTGTGATCTATCTGTCAAGCCCCGCTGTCAAAAGGGACAACAGGGGACAGTGCAGGTGGAAGCAATGGGGACGAAGGGGGGGCATTGCAACGTGACATTTATGTACAGTATTTAACAGAATGCCTTTTATTGTGGCTAGCTGTGCTGACTGATAAACACAGAAATATTTTCTCACAGACAACACTGTGTCTCTCATTCTGTTGCACATGAAAGCATGAAGCCTTGGAGACATTCAGTCTGCCATCAATAATGTTGGCAGGGAAAGCAAAAGCACTAATGGTGACTCCAGGTTCTATTCATGTGTGGTCGCTTTCTTGCTTCTCTAATATTCCAGACAATATTATATGCATATGTCCAAACTCACTGTGCCATGACCACACAGTGCGGCTGAATAGTTCCTTTCCAACGAGCCAGAAATATTCTGCAAGGACATCAACGCAGTTGGTTAAAGGTACTTCCCTCTGTTTACGAAACACTTGTTTTCATCAATATTCTGAAAATAATTAGCTGCAATTATGTCTGTCTCTCACCAAAGCAATTACATGCCACATGATCAAGCCCCTTATATGGGCACACCAGTATTCTGTGGAGTCAAGAGCTATTCATGCTTTTAAACAAGCCATTCATCACTGTCATATGAATATTCTTCACTCTTGATGTCGCTTTTGTGTGTCTTATTACAGGCAGACAGGAGAACAAAAACTCTTGGTCCCTATGGAAAACACACAAACCGGGCAGAAATGTGTCTTTCTTTAATTGAGAACTGGCTCATAACAGCAATAATTAACGTGCCATCATATTGCAGCATTTTTGCATAGCTGAAGGAACAAGTGTGACCACGATTACACGTCAGATCTAACCAGTACATCTTGGTTGCTTGATATTCTCTGGCATTGTTTTTTAAATGTCGCAGCCCTATTACATTGCCCACTGGGATCAGTGCCGATATGTGGGAGTATTGTGTTGCTGCCTGTTGCTGACATTTCGACCGGCTGGATATTGCTGCTGCATTCCCCAAACATCACCCACTGGTCCACTGCTCATGTCTTTCTGTTCCAGGCGTAAAATCCCCCCCACCCCCCCTCACTTACAAAAGATCATAGGACAATACTGGGAAGGAGTTGAAATAGAAGTTAAATTGCCTCACAGAAGGGGGGTGAGGGTGGGGGGCTTGGTACATACATGTGAATAACTGAAAAACCTTTTGTCAGTGTTACAAAATACAATCCTATATGTTCAGAGGTCAGAGGTAGACATTATTAGAGGAATAGTTTCATGACTGATGTTAGTTGATACTATGACGGCCCACTGGCCTGTATGGTTCTCTTTTCTTACAGGTTTGTGTAACCTGTAGCTTTACTACGGTGGCCGACAAGGGCAAACGCGCTGCGTATACAAAAACAAGTTACATATACAGAAACAAGTTGCAAATACAGAAACTCGCTGCGTATAAGAAAACAAATGCAAAAGGAAAACACTGCATATCCAGTCATACAGCGGAAGTGCTCCAGGCCTTTAGGGGCAGTGTTGAGCTTCCATCTGAGAGATGGACAACGGACGTATCAGTGTATGGTATGGAGCAGATGAGGGAGTGAGTGAGAAGAAGAAAGTTATGGTTGGAGGAAAGTTGGAGTCGGGAGAGGCCACATAAAAAGGTACATATTCTTTTTTTTCTTTTTCTTTCTTTCTTTTCTTTGCTCTTTCACAATACTGTAAAAGATTAAGGCCAAATGTAAAAAAAAAGAAACTCAAACTTTCTTCTGGCTGGATATGCAGCGTTTTCCTTTTGCATTTATTTTCTTGTTTACAGGGTTTTTCTGTATTTGCAGCGTTTTCCTTTTGCATGTGTTTTGCTATATGCGGTGCGTTTCTGTATATGCCGTGCATTTGCCCTTGTCGACCACCATACTTTACTCTGGCCGCCTCTCTCCATGTGCTTTGTTTGGATTCTTTGTTATTTTACCCACCAACATTTACACACTATACTTTTTCACACACTCACTCACCTGCACCGCTGACTCTACTGCCATCCACATCTCATCTCTTTATTAATTTATGTCTTTTTGTAAATAAATCAGTTACTTTATGCGTATCTTTGGTGCCTCTGCCTTATTTGCCATGGCCTTGTGAGCTGGTTATGACAAATTGGCCGCTTGTCCGGACATTTGTTTTCAAATACCTATAAATCAAGGCACATATGGTACACAAGATGGTAACGGAGTCACAAGTGTTGGCAGATACAGGTTTAGACACAAGCATAGGGGGAAAGCTTCAAATTTTAACATCTACAATGTGTGACATTCTTATGGCCGAGTGATCTAAATGCATAATGTGATAGTGTGATAGCAGCGTCTCCTGTTCGATTCTGGCAGGACCTGGGTTGCAAATCACCCCCTGTGCTTACTCCTCATGTTTTCTGTTTATGTCAGCTGTCAAATAATAACAAATTGCCAAAAAAGTAAGGATTTCAGAACGGAAGAAATAATTTTTTTAGAATCCCTCACAGATCCCAACTAATTTGCCATTAACAAACCAAATGCACACCAGCCTCTAAAGAATCTGCTTTAATATTAAAAACAAAGTAATTACATTAAATCAGTTTGTCATAGCATACAGAGAAATGCTGTTTTATTGACTGAAGTTATTGCCTAGCAAGACAAGACATTTTTATTTCATTAAATATTGAAGCAATATTGAAAAATAAAGTCACATTATAGTCGTGGAATATCCAATAAATGCACCAGAGCAATACTGATCTGTCCACTGTGGATGAGGTTAAAATGTTTGGTCAGGTCAGCAGCTGCATAATGTTATACAACACATCAGCAATGTATACATACATATTAATGGTTTCCTGGTAACCTCCTAGGTCACTTTGGCTTGGCACATTCAGCTCGAGGCATATAATTCAAACAGATAACATAGATAAAGGCATGACAAGCATTGCACGCATAAAGTGGGGTTTGTGTTTTTCTGGATGTAGGCGCAATTCTGACAGCTGAATTAGCGGGGGAAAAAAAAGCCAAAAACATGCATGCACTCTAAGTTGACCTTGCCTAAGCTGGTGTGCAGCGGACGGCGCATACATCACAAATCCTGCACCACTTTGGCAAATGGAAAGTCGCTAAAATACTTTATGTGTGTGGGTTAAGAAAAGCCATCCCTTTGCATCTGGAAAGTGAATTTTCCAGCCACGCCTCACGTCTTTCCTCTATGAAACTAGGGCCACAACAGTCAAGAGAGAAAATGGTGACCCACATACAGGTATGCTCCAGGCTCATATTACTTTCTTTGCATTAAAACAGCAGATATAGTGTATCTTAAAGAGAGAAAATAAACATGATCTTTTTATCCTATCCTAGTCTTTTTTTTTTTAAATGAATGCATGGTGAGAGGGGTTGTTGAAAATGTCATCTTTTTTTTCTTTTGCTAAAATAAATTGAAATTTGTATTGAAGTATAAATGAATGATGGTTTGCATGTACCTCTGTCATATTCTCTGGCCTATTTTATAAGCCTTGTACTTCTGCTTTAAAACTTGGACAAGCAGCAGGCCTAATGAGCGTGGACTTTAGCTTGCCAAAGTTGAATACAAAATGTATGCCGTTCATTTGCCAGCATGGGCCCTATTTTGTTTCCATTCAAAATTCAGTAGGTTCTGGGCCATGGGTGTTTTATGTGAGCCGGGCACCATTAAATGGTGAATTCCATACTACATAAGTCATGCACAAAATAATGAACAAGAGAGATAGCAGGGATAGACTGAGTGAGTAAGAACAAACATGGAGCTGCCTGTACAGCTCAGCAAGTTTTAGAGAGGAGGCGAGTGAGTGATCCTGGCTCAGTTTCAGCTATAGATATCACCATGGGGACAGAGGATATGCTTGAGGCAGTCAGTGGATGAATGAAAAAAAATATTATGAATATGAGTGGGATTCATCTTGGATAGGGATGGGTGTCATTAAGATCTTTTTCATGCCAACATTGATACTGATACTGCTTATCAATACCAATATTTACTGATGCTCTTATTGATACTTCTCGCCATAAATTGCTGTAAAAAATAAAGACATGACATGAAAATATGTAAAAAGATGCAACATTTATTTTACCGTTTTTGCAGAAGTAAAGTTAAATTGCTTCCTGAATTATGGCATTTAGCTGCATTTTCATTAAATTTAGTAAAGTGAGCCCACACTTTTGAACATTTTGCCATATCAGCTGTTTATGTAACATTACTGTCTTTATTTCTTAATGATTGTGTCTGTATTAGATAACACCAATAAACAAAATATGTACTTGGCCGATAGCTAGTGCTGTATGTTTGTTTCACACTGCTGTTCATGAAGGTTGGAGATTGTATCCCTGTTTCTGAGGAGCGCTCTACATATGTCTACAGTTATATACACTGACATTTTCACCGGAGCTGGTTCAGCCAATCTAGAAAGAGCCGCCTACTCCTACCTATATGGACTGTAAAAATAGCTATACCCTAAACCAGTGTTCGTGCAGTGAGGTAATGAGGTTGTGCTGTTAGTGTTCAGCCTGTGGTCATATAAATATGGCTACATGCTCTAACCACTATTCCAATTTCCAAAGACTTTTCCCTCTCACAGCTCTACAGATTTAAGGTGGCAAAGCAAAATACCTGCACGCATTGTAATATTTATGCAAGACATAACTGAACTGTAAGTTAAGCCATCACGTCCACATTACAGGACACTTCCACACTGGATGGGGAGGACCCACAACAACACCATGCCTCGATATATGAATTTTCTATTACATGTGCTGTCTGCTATCACACTGCATCTTTCTTCACCAATTAGGCAAAACAAAATGCTTACATGACTTACAGACATAGCAAGATGGAAGAAAAAGTAAGGAGAATAGGCGTTTTTATGCTGAAAAATCTTTAAAGCTGTAAAAAGTCTTGAACTTTCAACTCTTATTTCCGCAACAAATTCTCTGATCAAATAATTGTGTAATACTAAAAGGAGAGAAAAGGAGGCATTAAGTAAACTTTATTGCCTCTGTGCCAGCAACAATACTTGTTATGTATTTAAAAAGGCACACATGGCCGTGGTGCAAACTTAAAATAGGACAGTAGATAAGTAATACTGACTCTTTCTATATAATTTAATCAAACAACAGTTGTTGATTTCACTGCAGATTACACATGAAATATGAGTTCTGACTCATTATAGCCCTGAATTGGTCACCTCAGTTAAGCAATCCCAGGGTCTGATTTCCCACAAGGCTTCTGTCAAAATATCCATTATAAATTCTTGTCAGCCATTTTTAATTTTATTGAAGTAATATTTTACATGTTGTGGTCAAAGCTGTTGTCTTGACTGAGACAGCTGTGATACAAAGCAGAGTTTTGCTGCAGAACAGACCATATTGTTAGCATCTTCCCAGCATCTGTGGCTCCATATTTTTCTTTTTTTTTTCCCTTCTTACTCTCCATTTGTAGTAGAAATGTATAAAGTAATGCTGCTTTTCTCTCAACACTGAAGCCACAGCTGTCTTGTTTGCATAAACTTTATTGAAACTGACATGGGTTTGGTGTTTATGTTCAGTGCATGCAGATACATCATGGTTGACTAATTGATCTGTACCATGTCGGCATGACAGCCGTAGGTTCAGAAGGGCAAACAGTGTGAGTTAACAGAAAGTAAAAGATAAATAAAAAGGCACGGTTTCTTCCCAGCCTTAGAAGATAGCTTTGTCTGCAGGATGAGTTGTGGAGCCCTCCAAGGTCTGACTGTCAGCAATGAGGGAGCTCTCCATGGTGCTCAACACAGTCCCATTAGACAGTGCAGAACTGGGCCTGCAGCTTGACTGTTAGTACGATGTTTGGTCCTGTTTTCTGTGAGTAAAGAACTGGGTCACACTTTATTTAACAGTACACTAATAAGACAAAAAGTGGAAATAATGTCTTCTTTATTAGACAGTAGTTATACCGTAATTAGACACTATATACCGACGATACGAAACGATACACTAATAAGATGGAACAAGACATCCTTTGTGTTTACTCTTTATGTTACACTAACTACTCTCTAAGAAAGTCTAATAAGGATCTAATATATGCTCTAATATCGTCTAATAAAAAACATTATTTCTAGTTTTTGTCTAATCTGATACAAAGTAAGTAAGCTTGTTACATCTTAATAGTGTTCCATTAGGTGTATAGTGTCAAATTAGGGTATAATTACTTTCTTAGTTCTAGTTTTTGTCTGATTTGATACATTTTATGGTTTGTTATGTGTCAAGCATATCAGTGTGTTGCAAAATAAAGTGCGACAAAAAAAAAAATGCATCCACTTTATGTCCTGTTTTTGTGTCATGGAACTTCCACTATTTCTCATGTTTTCCCACTTATTTTTGCAACAGCTTTGTTGTAAGGTACACCACTTTAGCCAAACAAGTTGTAGCATTTGCTTTTTCCACCTAAATCATCAGATGGTTTATTCATAAGACGTCACTGAACCTCTGTCATTGCTCTGTACCTGGGTCAGTATCACACCAGCTGCTGTCAGCCTGAGTTTTCTGCACCGACGTGGCTGCCGCGGCCGTGTTCACAAGATGAAGAAGCAGAACGGGACAACAGAGTGTTTCATCCGCACATTACTCTATTTGGGGTGTCAGAGGATTGGGTGAAAAATAGGTGCAGGTCATCGAGTCACACAGTTCTGTCTCAGCTGGAAGAAAACAGGCTCGGTAGCACGGATGGAGAGAAAGCTTGCCAGACAAACTTTAAGCAACCCTTCATCACTCGGCCTTGAGGTCTTTCCTGCAGGCAGCAGGGATGTCACAATCACTCTTGCACTGTCTGGGGTACTAAAGACAATTGTGCAGGTACAGGCACAACAGGCAGCGGATAATCACACCTACAGTAAGTTGATTTACTCTCCAAATCAGGACTCTCAAATGTCAAACCACAGTTTGTTCATAACTTGCAGGAGGGATGGAGGCGGAGGAGGATAAAATAAGTGGGTGATTGTTAAGTGTATAGAAACACTGCATCATTCCACTCCTATAGATGGGACAGATCCTTGCAAACTTTTCAAGTCAATGTTGGCATTGCCAGTTCAGCACTTCAGTATCCTTCTGCTGCTTTAATTAATGGATTGAATGAAGTTCTGTGCATTTTACAACAATGGAGTTAATGGATCCAGTGGAGCACTTAATTTTTCCCTCACTGTAACAACAACAATAATAATTTTATTTATATAGCACCAAGTGCATTATAAATAGGCTATACCGTTATATATATATATATATATATATATATATATATATATATATATATATATATATATATATATATATATATATATATATATATATATATATACATATATATCAGTATAAGGAATCAGGGTTACTCAGTGCTTTTATATTGCAATACAGGAAGAAAAAAAATAATAAAAAGCATCACTTGTGACCCACTCATGTGAGAGACCATGCCCTCTGCCTGTATTTCCTTATTTCTTTTATTATTGTGCTTGGGACATTTTATCAACCCGAAATGTCTTTGGCGTCCTGATATCTTCCTGGCGCATTTACAAATAGGTTGGACAAGTCCCAGTGATTCTACCTTTAAAGAGGGACACTGAAGTAGGGAGTTTCATAAATGAGGAGCAGCACTTAAGAACCAACAGGAGGGTCCCAGTTTAGGATCTCAGGTTATGTACAGGCTCATAAAGGACAGTATAGGATGGACAGACAACACTTCCAGATTTGTTCATGATTGAAATCACAATGTTCATGAACTGATCTTGCCAGAACTACTGATATTTTCGAGAGTCTTGTGCTGCAGTTCTGACAATGGTATGAAAAAAATCCCAGAGGGTAAGATTCGATAATAATTGTTATCTCAACAATTCCATGAAATATCACATTTGTAATTTAGCATTTTGTAACACATTACCACATAACAAACCACAGAGCTAGATAAAACAAACAAAACAAAAAAAAACTGTTAAAAGCAAATTAAATGTTTCTATTTTTATATGTAGTTTTTGCATTTATGATGATGCAACAAGCCCATCTTTAGCCGAGTGGTGAAACCTCTCGGATTCCCTGGAGTGAGTCTAGCAGTAAATTCAGTGTGGAAATGGGTGCAGATTAAAGCTTCATTAGTCAAGGTTTTAGCAGCTATGTACTGTGCATGCTCTTCCCCCTCTTTGTTTCTCTCCTGCAACACATGTGTATTCAAACAGAATAACACACACACAGAAGAGGACACTGAAGATGATGCACACACAGAAACACGTTGTGCTGTACTTCACTGTTCTGAAAAAAAAAAGATTTATTTCAGACACCTCCAACGATGCAAGCATCTCGTTTCTCTTATGTCACCATCTGTTATCCAAGCAAGCCTTTGCCTCATTGTGCTGCACATATTTTACATGAATGTTACATACAATTATCCTATATCATACATATACATTACATCAGGCTTTTATGTCTTACATCACTGTGTCTCCTCTCCAACAACATTCAAGCGAATAAATCACTTGTGCTGCCTGGTAGTTAGATATCACATACACGCTTATTCTGTATTGTATCTTTTATATGATAGTTAACTGCATTATTTCTCATATATCTGTTACCTGTCACCGTTGTTTTTGACTGTGCTCTCTGTTTTAAAGTGATAGTTCACCCCAAAATCAAAATTGTATTTATTCCTCTGGCCTGTAGTGTTATTTATCCCTCTAGATTGTTTTGGTGTGACTTGCTGAGTTTTGGAGATACCGGCTGTAGAGATGTCTGCCTTCTCTCAAATATAGTGGAACTAAACACACTCAGTTTGTGCTGCTCTAAACACAAAACAAACAAACAAACACACAAACAAACAAAAAAAAAAATTGAAAAACTCAACAGCATTTTCTATTTCCAGATATCATGACCAGGTTACTGAAGATAATCCACAGACCACTAATTTCACTAATTTCTTTCTTTCTTCAGTAGAATCTACCAGAACGTTCTGCTTTGAGCACTTTGAGCACCACAAACTAAGTGCCATTTACTCCAATTATATTACAAAATAAAGCATTTGATTTTCCCTTTTTATTAACTGTCGGTAAGAAAACATTACCTGCAGTGCATGAATGAAAATAACTATAACAGCTTCATTATTTTCATTATAATTAAAAGCTACAATGACAGATAGAAGTCATATGAATGATAACTAGCAGTAATATTTTCTGCTGTAGGTCTCAATAATGTACTTTCTGTTCTGCCACAAACATAATGACATCCACAGCTACAAAAAGTGTTTTGCAAATCATATTTGAAACATTAAATAAAAAAAAACAACAGACAAGTATAATCTAATTACTCCATCAGTGTTAATAAATTGTGAAATGTGTGCTCGAGTCCTCTGGACCCCTAGTTTGGAGTGTGGTGTTTGAGTTCCCCGAGGCATTTTGCTTAACATCACATACTCCTCCACGGGTGACAGAACAAACCCTGTGGCACACTTTGCAATTTTCCATGTATTTATTCTCTCCCACACAGAAGACAGAAATATTTAGCTTCCCGTTCTTTGTGCTAGTTTTGCAAACTCTTGCGTTTGACAGGGGGGGCTTGAAGAGGAGGCAGAGGCCATTTCTAAATCTGAGGCTGACTCCCACTGCCTGCCAGCAACTCCTTAACATGGCAGCAGCCAATGCGCGCACACAATGCACACACAGCACACACAGCACACAGAGAGTGAGTGAGAAACTGAGGACAGAGAGCTACCCAAATGCTCTTGTCACTGTGTTTGCCTTATATTAGTTGTATCTTATAAAAGAATTGATTGTTTTTCTTATTTTTATAAGTGGGTAAATACAGAATAAATCACTTGCATGCACTGAGCCAAAGCAGAAGAAATGCTTTTTACTTTATCAAATCCTCCTTATGTGTGCATACAAAGGGGTTTAGCTACATGATTGCAATGTATAGAAAAAATAATAGCCTTTAGAAACAAATATTAGATTCTTCAATACCAGTGACTGAAAATTAATCATTAATTTTTTAATAATGTCATTCTATTTTAGTTTCTGTTCATTCTTCATCGCTGTTCAGGGCAAAGATTTCTCATTTAAAATAAACCCGCTGCAGAAATGTAATGTTGTATATTTACACAGTTAAGTGTGGGTATGCCTCATCTCTGTACCTACAGGATAATAGTACACTTGCATCAGGAGACAGAAAAAGAGAGGGGAACATCAAAGGGAATGCAGTCTGGCTTCACACAGCCCTGCATGTTTAAAATGCATGCATAATACAATACCAAAAGCCCGAGAAAAAGATTGTAGGAGAATGTTCAGGGTCAGGTCTGACACAAAACAACATTCGAAGGCATAGCATCCGTTAGTCATGTTCTTCACTCTGTGTGTTTGTCAGTGTGTGTGTGTGTTTGTGTGTGTCTCTTTGTGTTTCATATTTTAGCAGATATAATAGTAACAGGAGAAGAGAGTTCATTTCATCCTCTTCTATTGCTGCTTAGTTTTGTTTTAGTGCATAATACAGTAGTTCCTTCATTTTTTAAATGTATCTTTTGGAAATATGTTGAGTTTCAAAACATCAGCAGTGACCAGCAGAGAGGGGAAATGTGGATACTGGAGGCTGACATTATCCATTGAAATAGCTCCAATGGGCAAAGGAAAATGGCAGAGGACACCAAAGCCGTGCAGGATCTACTGAAAACTGACAGACTTCCATTGATTTGACTCAGAGAAACCCTGAAATCTGGCACTGTTTATTTAACAATCAACAGTAAACTAGACACATTTGGAGAGAGAAAAGAAGATAAAAAAAAAATAATCGAAGTTGAACCAAAGAGCTTGCAGCTGGTAACACAAAACAACCAGGGACAACAAAAAAAAAAAATATATAAAATAAAATAAATAAATAAATAAAATAAAGTAACACAAAACAGGTTACAAACTATGACAGAGATGCTTTGTGTAGTTTAAGTGGTATTTTATATCAAATTAGGCAAAAACTGCAAATAATATGTTATTTATTAAACATTATTAGGCCCTTTATTAGACTCTTAACTTAAACTAAACTTTAAACTAAACATAATTAGGGACAGATTGTAGTATATAATTTCCCACTGTACTGTCATGGTGTATGATGTCTAATTAGGGTATAACTGTCTAATAAAGAAAATATTATTTTATAGTTTTGACTCATTTGATACAAAGTACAGCTTGTTATATCTTATTAGTGTACTGTTCTTTATGTGTCTAATTATGGTATAGCTGTGTTTGTTTACTTTCTAATAAAAAATCTAGATTTTATCTAATTTGAGAGCTTGTCAAGTCTTATTAGTGTACTGTAAAATAAATTGGAAATGGTGAAATCTTACTAGAAACCCAGAAAACACCTAACCATTGTCTTTCTTCTGTTGACACACAAACACAGGACATAATATGAAACTTTAGTTAGTCTCTAAAAGCGTTTACAGTAGTCTTCATTAATTAAATATGATATAATTCCAATTCCATACAGCAACAGAGATTGTGAGGACAAACTATGAAAAAAGAAAAAGAAATCCGACCAGGATTATGACATTGTTCACACAAATTCGCTCAGCTGCCTCAAGCAACTGATGAGACAGTCAGCCTGACCTAAATAGGTATCCAGCAGAGAATTCCTAATCTGCATTGTCTCTTTTAACAATCAATTTGGAATTAGTTCTTGCAGTTGGATCAGTCGGGTGTCACAGCTGACGTCAGACAGTAATGTATGGAGTTTGGCTCCTTCTTTTCATCTGTTCTCTAAATACTGCATACAGTTTCATTTTAGAAGTAAAAGTACAGCGGGATCAACAGAGTCTTTGAATCTATCGCACTCTAACGTCTTTCTCCTTTGACAGGCTGTCGAACAGAGATAGAATCAACTGTCAGAAACATGGCTATGATTTTTGTAGCAACTTTTTTTTTCCTGACAAGCTGCATATAGCAATCTAAAACACAAAAGACACAAAGAGTAGAATGTACCCCCCTACAGAACATTCAGTTTCTAGCTTCTGTAAGTTAAAGCATTAGAAAAAAGTCAGTAATAGTAGCAATGGCTCGGGTAGCTTAATTATCACACAGCAGCTGATTATTGTCGAATAAGCGTAAACAAAGTACTTTGTAGACCTTATTGTCTCTGCTTAATTAAATTTCCTACTTGACTGAAAAATGCTCAATCACTGTCAGTTATTTTATTTGGATGAATGGTTCCTCTTTGCCATTTCTTACTTTCAACAGTTTCCACAGTTACATGCAATATCTTATTACAGAATATTTATGATCTACTTTTACAGCTAGTTAAAAAAAATAGTTCATGTGAAATGATTGGAAAACAAAACAGGGCGTGCTGGATGGAAACTCCATCAAGTAAAAGCTCCGGTTCCTAGTAAATGAATGCAGTATCTGTGATCTGGAGACTGTGACCGTGATTAGTAAAGTGGCTGCGTATTCATCTGTAGTGCACTAATGTGACACCCGTAGAGGTTCCTGGTGAATCAGTGGGAAATTGGCCCCAATCCAAATGCAGACCCTGCATATATTAGCCCGTAATAATCATGCAGCCTCCTGATGCTGTTGGCCATGCTGGTTGCCTCACTTCGGAGTTCAAACACAGGCAAGGTGACATTAATGTACTGTTGTTGCTCAGGCCCTGATGGACTCTTGTGACACAGTCTTTCTTGTTGTATGTTGCTACAGTTTTAGTGAAGTGCAGTTGCAGGCATTTTGACCGTTTTCAAATTTATATGTGCAGTAACAATGGTGCTGGTACCCGACTTTTCCTAAAACTGTCTGTATTGTCATTTAAAATGTTTTTATATTACAAAATGTGATCATTTTTACCTATTTCATCCATAAGCAGTCACAAGTGCCCAGAAACTGCTTCAGTTATGTTGTTACTTTGTGCATGGCTGGAGATGCATCTTTGTTCCTCAGCAGCTACCATAGTCTGTCAAAAAAAAACCTCCTCAAGTGGTCTCGAATTCCATTATTTTACTGCATAAAATTGTAGATAATTAGACTAAATTGTCGTAATTAGTAGAATAAATTAAAAACTTTTAACACCTTTTGTTCTAAGAGGAAATATGAAATAATTTCATTAAAATAAAATGTTTTATAATCTGAAAATCTGTTTGTTTCTCGACGTGAGGATTCTAGATTATCAACCCATTTGAATCCAGTTAATCTCTTAATTGGGTTTTTATCATGAAAAACTTTGGAGGTTGGAATTCAAATGTCCAAATTGGCACTTCTAGTGTTAAATTATTGTTTATTATGTGTCCTCCACTGTATGAATTTGCTGCATTTTAGAACAAACACCATACATTAAGGGATTTACAGTGGGAAGATTTATTGGTACACTATTTAATCCCAAAAGAAAAAAAAATCTTATTTGAAGTTATTTTGGCCAAACAAAAGGCATTTTTGATCCAAAAACATTTACATTTTTCAGACGTCAGTGCCATAACAGTAATTCAAGAAACAAAAGCAATTTTAGCCTTATTGTTCTCTCTGTTTGTCTCCTCAAAACAACATTTCAATGATGTAATTCTTTTCATCCTTGCTGTGAAACTTTAAGGCTTGTGAAAGTTATCAAGCCCGCTCTCTCTCGGAAGGGTTGACCTGGAAAACACTGCCAGCCAAACTCATTTGAACAACATCAATGAAGGTGACCCCTGAACAGCAGGGCGCACGCTGCAGTGGCAATGCTTCAAACACTATTTAATTGAAAATCAGACAATCCTGCTTTATTCTCATTGAGTTCTTCTGTCAAAGAGTCATTTTGGAGATATAGTTGTGGGTAATGTTGCAATTAGTGATGTGTTCTGCATTTAATTTTCCCTAAAATGAGGTTCTGTCAGAGCAAAGGCAATATGCGAGCTAGGAGACTGTGTAGGCCAACGCAAGAAAAAATCACTTTAGTCATGATTTGAATTGCTGATGAGGAAGACCTTTACTGGGCCTTCGCTGCAATCTAAAAGCTGCTGCTCACCTTTATAATCAAATGTAATTTTATCTTTTATAATGGTACTTTAACATACCTTACACCTAAGATGTTTACTGGAGATTATTGGTCTCCCTCATACTTTAAAAAGCAACTCTGGCTCTACACTCTTGAAAATAAGGGTTCCAAAAGGGTTCTTCCTGAGAGGCTGGGATTTGACATAGAACCATCTGCTCCTGAAGAACCCTTTTAGAAGAAAGGGTTTGTCAAGGCTTCTTAGTAAGACTAAGAGTTGCATTACAACCCCTTTTCATTGAAAGCAAAAAGAGTTCTTCAAGCATACGAATAATACTTAAAGAACTCTTGGGTCAAGTGTTCTCAGTACCACTATACAAAAGGGTTCTCTCCTGGGTGGGTTCTAGATATGACCCTTGTAATATAAAAAGGGTCATGTGAACCCTACTGAGTGTGTTCTAGATAAAACCACTGGAATCTAAAAAAGTTCTCAGTAGATTCCTCTGGTGGGTTCTCGATAAAACACTTGGAATATAAAACTGTTCTTGGTAGAACCTCCTGGGTGGTTTCTGGATTAAACTCTTGGAATATGAAAAGGTCCATGGTAGAACCACTGTGTAGGATACAGACAAAGCCCTTTGAAAATAAAAAGGTTTTCATTAGAGCCTCGTGCATGGGTTCTTGTTAGTGCCCTTAGAAGGTGGGATGGTTCTGGGTAGAATGCCAAGAAAGGGTTCTGAGCGGAACTATTACACAATAGAAGGGTTCTCTGTAGAAATGTTAATGTTGGGTTCTAGGTAGAACTCCGAAAAGGCTTCCAAGTGAAACCTTTATAAAAAATACCAGAAACCAAAAAGGATTCTCCTGTGGGGACAAGCCAGGGAACCCTTCACGGTTCTAATGAGCACTTTTATAAGAGTGTATGCATAGATCCTTTCACTAAAGTTAAATTCAACAGTTTACTCTTAATGACTCTTTTGTAATTGCTAATGTTGGCAATTACACAGTCGCCTCCTCTGCCCTATTCACAGCCCACAACAACAAACCTCTAATAGCGCATTCACTCTATGTATGGAAAAAAATGGATGAGAGTGGCGCCGCGCTCTATCCCTCTATCCGTCACTATTTATAGCCCAAACAATTAAGCTGAGAAGACCTTCATTAGCCTGCTGCTATTCAGCGGGACCCTGAGTCGCCTTGCCAGCCAGCCAAACAGGTGTTCCTTAATAATCACTGCTGAATTGCCAGCAACACTGGTTTGCGATTTTCCCTCCATATGTTTCAAGCTGTTAGCAGTCCTCTGCTGAGAAATGAATGACTTTCTAAGCCTCATTACAATATCTTACAGTACTTACAGGTGGCTGTTGGCTGGCAGTCTGACCCTAATATAAGACAAACTGGCAGTGTTTGTGACATTCAGCAACAGTATCAAAATAATACATATCACAGCAGTTATTATCTGCAGAAGTTAGCACTGTGTCAACAGTATTATGATCAAAATAAAAAGTTATTATCACGCCTGTGCTCCTACCGCAACATCTGTCTTTTATTCTTAGAAAAGTGCCTGTGTTTGCTTTCCTCTGAGGGATGAAAATACAGTATTTTTATGAGGTTGTTACTGATGTACTGATATGCTGTGGGAAGGGGTGCATGTTTAGCAATTTAAGGACATATTCACTATGAGGCCCATTAATTACAACCAAACATACATGGCCATTTTTAACACTGCAGATGAGAGAGCAGGCTGCGATCCTCCACTGTAGCTGTGCCAAAAGCCAGGAGACGAGAGGCTGCCAGAGGTTTTGTAAATACTGCAGTGGTGTGCCACCACTTGGTCCAATTAGGCTTTGGTTCATTTGTTATCTCATCAAGCAGTGATAAAATATAATCGCTATGGGTGTGTATCGAGGGGTTGGTTTTGGTTTGGTATTCTTTTTTCACCCTACCATAGCTGTGTGTTATATTTCGTAGAAAGACTGAAAATCAGCCAGAATTGGAATCAGCAGGTCAGAAATGGAAATCAGAACTGGCCAGCAAAATTGCAGTAGGTGCATCTCTACTCATAGCAGATTTAAGTGGCCAGACTGAGACACATCTGTAGAAATCCAATTGGAACTGCGTTTTAAAACACCTCCAAATGTGGCCTGGATCCAACTGGCATAAATTGCATTTCATGTGGATTTTTTTACTGTCCAGACTAGGGTTGAGCCGATGGACGATACTATTGTCCATCATGATGGCTGACAGTCATTGACCACTGAGCCCTCTAAAATCATGATTTAAAAGTATTCTGAATTTGAGGTAGTGTGACGTCTTCATTTCATTTTTATTTAGTTATTTTTAGTCACAGACATGGTGCCGAGAATCTGGATATACCTTTAAGGTTCATACTGTGTAACAAAAAGTTTTAATAAAGAAAGAAAAATAAACATGGCAACTCAAAGTGAGACGTCTAAAATCTCTAAAACATGAACATCACAACTTCCTTCATGTACCAAACATTCCCAGTGAACTTAAATCGCAGATATGGAATATACAGTATGTGAACACAATTTGCATGAGACTGTTTGGCCCAAAGCAGCATATTTGGGATGACGTAAATTCATATCTTAGACTCTACGTTCGTTCCTCAGTTCACCTTCTGTATATAGAACACCTTCCTTCTAGAAGCTGGTCTGGACTCTGCTCCATGCCATTAGGAAACTGTCTGCAGCTTTTAACGGAGATGAGAGGAGTTAATGTGATTGGACACTATGAAAGCCTGCCCCAACTTCATCTGCTGATAATATATTCCTCCCACTAACAATGTATTCACCCTGCTTCAGCCTGTTTTCCAGATTGTGCTGCACTGTGCCAGGATTATGCTTAACTCTGGTTACCAAAATTAGATTGTTACATTCAGTTTCTTTGAGTTTGTTCAGTTTTCATCTGTCGAATTCATTAATTATTTTTCACACATTTCAGAAACAATATTTATACAACTGTCTACTCTCACAGCTTGGTAGATTCAGACTGAGGAATAGTCAGCATGTCTGTAGGTAAAGTAAAATTAGTAGACACTGTGCAAGACTTTAGCGGAACTCTAATTATCACTTCTTCAATAAAAAATAAATAAAAATACCATATGTGTTTGATGTGGACAGGATTTATGCCACAGAGAATTCTGAGGCCTATCTCTCTGCAAAGTTTTCAAGGCTTGCTTGAGCACTCATCATATTTGGCCTTTTTGTGTTTCACTGGCAACACGTTTACAAAAATTGTAGGTACAGTATGTGATGTCACATTGCCAATGGAAAATGCAAAACAGAGAGATGCTGAAGAAACACTACGGCCCTACAATTTAGATTTCAGAAACAAAAAAAAGTTCTTTTTAAATTTATTTTTCATTTTCAATTTATTCATTTTCACATATTATTTCATTTGCAGGTGCAATGAAAAACTCACAATCTTCCTGTATTTCTTTCTGTCTTTAAAAAATAGATTTAAAATCAGGGAATGAGCCGTAACACCAATAAGTGATGTCTTCCACTATGATAGGGTGGTATTTCCATTCGTTCAGTCACTATCTACCTGCAGCATTAAACCCATTTAAATAGAGCTGTCAGTCTGCAGTCTTGGTGTAATTATGATGAAATACTAATTAGGGCAGACCTGACCTGTGCTGACATGCCCACGCTCTGAAATGTCTACTCCAGATGGCAGCAGGTACAAAGGATACCTGGGGAAGAGACCTTTTTCAGGGTTGTCTGCATTAGCATAGGGAGACCAGTCCTGTAGGTTAAGGGTTTAAACATGTTTCATTTAGTTTAGATTTTAAATGGACAGTCTGGCCATGCATTGTTGTCTAGTAAAGTGTATTTCTCCAAGTAGAGTTTCCATTATAGTAATATTAAAAATCACAAGGACTACATGCAGGACTAGCCCCACAAGAAGATCGATATTGGATGGTTCTTCAGTACCGCAGTCTATGTTCAATGACAGAACTTTTTTGTGTCTATGGCAGCATTTTTAAAACTCTTTTTTATTACAATAAAATAAATGGTGAACATTGCTACTACAGTATCGTTAAAGGTCCAGCGTGTACTGTGAGATTCATGGTGATTTATTGGCAAAACATGATAAAAATTGAATGCAATATTAATTTGTATGTTTTTATTAGTCTATTATCACCAGAAAATTACAACTGACCCTTCCTAAGTCCCACCCCCTTTTGCACTATGCTCCAAAAACGGTTGTGCAAACTTGGTACCTCAGTCAACGTTCTCCTTTTCCTGTAAAAGTGACATAGATGGTCATATATTAAGCTACCTAATGTTAGCAAAACACTAGCTAACTAGCTAGCTAATGGCAGCAAAATGCTGGTGATTAGCTAGCTAAATTAGCTATCATTAGCTAGGTTAGCTAGCTAATGATAGCTAATTTAGCTTTAGCTTAGATTGATGTAGATCAAGTAGCTAGTTAGCTTACATTTTACTAACATTAGCTATATTTGGCTTTTATAGGTCCCCTATAGGGTTCCGCCAATGGATGATGCCATCGTACATCGTGATGGTTGACAATCATCGAACACAGAGCTCTCTACTATCGTAACATTAGGCTCGTTTGAGATTAACTACGCCACACCTGGAAAGAAGACAAGATCAGGCAGCTGCAGCAGGAGTCAGTGACAAAAAGCTGCATTCAAGTTGGACAGTTTCCAGCAGCCTTCAAAAAATATACAGGAAGTGACACTAACATCCTGTTAGATCACCTGCAGACTACCTGTAGTCTGCAGACCACAGTCATAACTGATGTAATATAGTGCGTTTTTGATCGCTGATTGAAGATGAATTAGAAGAGATTCACTGTCACATGGAACCTCTGTTTTGCCTTGTAAAGCACTTTCTAAGTGTCTGTTTGATAAGTCATGTGTATAACCTTTATTATTATTATGCATGTAGATGGCTAAGTATAAATAAAATAGTCAAAATGATGTGTAGATACAAGATGCATTAAATTACATAAAAAAAAAGGTCCTTTAAAGATTGTGAGTGATGTTCAAGATCTCTCCCTGGAACATGTGCAGTGCAGCTTTTGATCACTGACAGCAAACAGTCACATATGCTCAAATTGTCAGTGTGGTTACAATGAGCCTTTTATCTTCAGGTCCACGACTCCCAGAGAAACCTATCAGGGCATTTAAGTTACATTTTCTTATTTTCTCCCCTTTTTGCAGTGACAGAGACATTCAAAGGCTCTAGTTTAAGCTCCACAAACTTCTCTGCACCTGTTCCACACTATAACTGCCAAGCTGGCAAAAGCGACATCATCAGCAAGGCATAGAAAACAGGAGGGAGGAGGTCAGTTCTCTCTTTCACTCTCTCTGTCTCCAACTCGCTGACAGCCTGCGATACCTGCCACTTTACTGTTCACCAGGGGAGTGTAGTGCATAGATAAGCACTGAGATCATCCACAAGTCTTGGTCTGGGCAGACAGTTAGTGAATGAATCATACATCTCATGAAACTCTTGTAGGATCAGGTCAGAAGCCTCATGAGTGCAGGGATGGCAAAAGCCATAGGCCATCTAGGCAGTCGCCTAGGATACCAGCTTCTCGTGGGCGCATGTCACCCTCAAAGGAAAAATAAAAAATACATTTTAAAAATGCACTGATTTGCACCCTTCCTCCCTTCCTCCTCCCATCCTCATTATCTGTCACGAGGTAACAAATGAGCAAATAAAAAAGAAATAAAGGAATATACTTTGCACCCCCATTCCTCACAATTTTTCATCTGCTCTGACCTGCACCTGTGCACACTGAGGAGTGATGCATAAATGCGCAACACATACAGCCCACATTCAGTTAGTTAGAAAGACTGACTGATGGACAGGTGTCAAGAGGGAGAGGACTATTTTCACATTTATTTCTCAGTGAAACAGTCCAGGCTTCAGGCAGGCAAGGAAGAAAATGGAGAAAAGAGGAGAAGGGGGAAAAGAACCCAATACAGGTATGTCGTTTATGTATAGACATTTCATTTGTAGTAGTTTGCTAGCTAAGCAGCAATACAGCTACATACTGATGCTTCAATAGCTGCTTTCCCCGACCAATAGCAGTAATTTCTTTTGATTTACACCTGTCCCGGGGGCATTCGTGGGCTGATTATTTAGTTGTTACTTAGAGTTATGTTGTAACTTCTCTCCGTAGTGCACTGCTTTTATTTCAGTAATGCATAAATCACAAGTTAGTGATAATATAAGTTATAACCAGGCAGAGTTTGAAACACAGGTGGTGCAGCAGACTGTAGCAGTTGTTTGTTCTGCTCTGTAGCTACATGACTTTACTTGTGACATGGCTGATGTCTATACACTTTAACTGTCCAGATGCACTCAGGAAAGAAACAGAAGCCCTCAGCTGCTGAAGCTGCTTCATCTACACTACTGTGTGAAGCATGCAAGGTCTTTTTGGAATGTAATAATAATAATAATAAGAATAATAAGAATAATTAAATCCAGCTGCAGGTCCAAACATTCAACACTATATAAAGCACTCCAGCTGCCTCCAGAGAAACAGTCTGCAGGTCAAACAAACAAAAGATAGTTGGTAAAATTTAATAATATTTGTCCAAACAATTGTGGTGTTTCATATTTTTTGTTCATATATGTAGAATGAGTGGGTGTTGATGAAGCAGTACTGGTGGGGTAATGTGGTGGCGGTGGTGTTGGAGTGATCTAATCTTGCCTGGGGCACCAAAATGTCTAGAACCGGCCCTGGATGAGTGGTTTTACTACACACCTTACCCACAGATACACAACTGGCCAAATAATCTATTTGCTACTTTAAAATAAAGGAATCACAAGAACAAGAAATCACACACTTGGGCATATAAGAATCCACATACATATTTAAACACAGATCCTGTGTTTGTAATCATTCAGGTTTATTACAATTCATTTCATGTTTTCAGAGTAGTCTTTGTAGTTATTATCATTCCTACCTCGAATGCAGAGACATTGCTTTAAAGAGGACAGATGAGGCAAAAAAACATCTGCATTCAGGCAATGACATGTTATCCACTAGAGCTGCAATGAATGATTTTCATTATTGTTTAATCTGCCAATTATTGGTTTAGTGAAATACTATAAAACTATTTTGCAGAGCCCATGTGGCATCATCAAATTGCTTGTTTTCCCCAACAAACCGTCTAAAACTCAAAGATATGTATTTTACAACAATAAAAACAAAGAAACAACAAATCATCACATTGCAGAGGCTGGACCTCTGGTATATAATTAGTGTTTTTTCTTGAAAAATTACTTGAAATTACAAATCAGTCACAACTGCATGATCAGTTGACTAAATGATTAATTGACTAACCTTTATTTTAATCAAACCTGGCAAAACAAAAGTATGCCATAGAAAATCAAAATGGAAATAATGAAGTTACTATTCAAACTGTAATGTAAACAGACTGACGTCTAGCTCGGCTTTGACATACTGAACTTGTTGTGGTTGATCTTCATCTTCATCTCCAAATAAAGTTTTTGAGATAAAGATGAGCTGGCTAAACCTTTGATTTGTTTACAAATTGTCTCACGCTTCTCGCCAATTTGGACTTTAGAAAACTGAAAAACTGAAGGCTCAAGCTGTAATGAACTGGAATGATTATCTAAACTGGAGAGGTACTTGTTTTATTTTGTTTTCATCTGTTTGTAGATAATCATTTAATTAGATTTGTTCCTTGAGAAGCACTTCATAAAAGTATCTTGATAAGGGTTGATAAATACATTTTACTTCATTAAAAAGCAAGTGTAAATTACTTGAGATTGTTCTATATAAAATAATTAAAGCAAAAACAGCATTTGATCTGTCATTGCAGCAAATGTATTTGAAGTACTCGGTTTGTCATCAGTGTTGTAACACGAGTACACATCAGTAGATTTAGGTAAAAGCCAGCTGTGGCTCACTCCAGAGGTCCACCGGTGTGCTCCTGTTTCTCGCTTGTTTTTGATGCTGTTCCTATTGTTTTCCTTGTTCAATAATATATGGCACATATGCTTGCTACTGAGACTAATGTTTTTGGTGTGGGATTTGTGCTGGATTAAGCTTCAAAAGAATGGCTGACAGTCTATTGTTCAAGGCTGGCATGCTCAGTTCCCCATAGGGCTGCTGGTTTAGTGCAGTTTGGGTTTTGTAAGAAGAAAACAGAACCAATATTATGCAATCTAGTATTTCGCCATTGTGTGTATACAGCGTGCAGTTGGAAGCATACCGGCTGATGCCGAAAAACAGTGCAGACTGAGAATAACAGGCCATGTGTGACGATTAAAATATTGTGCCGCGCTGCCACAATCATCCATGCATTCAGTACAGGCAGACATAGTGTTGTTTACCACAATGGCATGCGACACACATCCTCTGATAATGAATGGTGAGTGAATGAATCAAATTCTGCTCACTTTTTCAAGTGATCCCGTCTTGATGGAAGGGCTTCATCAATTGAACTAATTGAAGTATGTTTGCTCTGATTTTGATGACGCATATAATTTCATTATGCATGGGTGAATGCATTTTCTAATATCTTAATCAGCAGCAATTACCAGCCTTTCATCGTCACGTCACTGCTTCAAGAATCACAAGTGGCATCAAGAGTTGTGCACACATGCTCTCTCAGGGGCACGGCGCTTGTCCAGCATCTCAGAGGCCCCTGATTGCATACAAACAGATGACGGTGTAATCTAAATGTGTGTGCAATGCTCCCTCTTATCTCAACAGGCCTGTGGGTGACAGAGGAGTGTGACTGCAGTAAATAGAAACCACCCACCAACAGCACTCCAGTCCTCTAGGACACAGACCACCACAGTATGGTGTACTTGATTCTCAGAATGTTTAGTGGTTGACAATTATGGTAATGTGTGTAATAGTTAGTACAATTAGAGCTTAGACAAGACTTGACACGCGGCGGGGACTTGTGATTGACATCAAGCTGCCTGGATATTGATCACATGGTTGTTTAACAAAAGCAGAAGACAGAAAAAAGGCTGATGCTATTTGCACCTGGGTTAGAATAGTCAATGTGGCCATTTACACCTGGGTGTACATAGCGTAGCATGGTAGAGACAAGCACCCTGCATCCTGACAACCTGTGTCTGTATCCAACAATACTATCTGTACCCAGTGTGTAAACAGCCAATGTGGCTATTTGCACCCAGGGTGGAATAGCCACTGTGGCTATTTATACTCAAGGGTAAATACCCTAGCATGGTAAAGACAAACACCCAGGTGTTTGTATTCAACAATGCTATTTGCACCAGCAGTTTTGTTTCATAATGTAACCAAGTAATTTTGTTGCTTAAATCTAAACAAAACTGGAACTGAAAACTGAAACCAAAAAAAAAAAAAATGTAACTAACATATCAGTGATTTGTAATTTCCCACTACTGTCAAACCCTTGCACTTAACCCATTCATACACCATAACCTCTTATCAAATTGTGAATTTGATGCTCTTTATAGCAAAAAAAAAAAAGGGGGTGAGGTGTGAATAACTAGATAACTGAGATTTGATTGTAACTGGGTACAAATAGTCATTATTTTCTATTACCTGAATAGTAAATCTTTCACACAGAGGTCCATGCATTTATATGATAAGAGCTCAAAGCTGGGCATGTTTGATGTTGTCTTTTGACACCAACATCAAACATGCCCAGCACTGCATTTAGTGATGATATTTAATGAGCTGAATAACCTGAGACATCCAGATACACTTTGATCTGTTCGATGTTGAACTGCTGTGTGTGCTTTCCTAACCGCTTCACTGTGCACAACTCTGACAGTGGAAGAATACTATTCAACAAGCCCTGTGCATGCAGGCGCAAACAGGAGACAACTCTGAAGGACAACCTGAATGTCCGTTTCCACCACATATGAGGGACATAACTATTCACCAGAAGCTCTCAGACACAAGGCAATGAATAATGCTGATGTCCTAACAGGGTAAATCATGTCATTCTTGACAGGTAGCATGATTACTCTCACAGAGGGGAACTGTAGCTTAGCAACAAAATTACAACAAGTTGATCTTGGTGGAGAAGCCTTGCCATGCATCAGCTAGCTTGTCAATTTTATGTTACTGTAACTGTAGGGCATCAATCCCTGCAGTATATCTGCAAGGCTGCAAGAGGACAGAAACACTGCAAATTTGTTGCTAAACATAATGCAGAGTGACAGAAAACAAAACAAATTTTAACAACCACGAGGGAAAATCCACCAGTATTTTAGTGTTAATATTTTAGTATTTACATTTATTCTCATCTGATGTCAGTTCTTTTGAGGTGAGTAGGTAATAAATGCCTGGCTTTAAATAGATAACACTCAGAAAAAACATTGTTTTACAGCAATATCTGAAGTGTTGACACAAGAAACAGGTAATAATGTTCAGCAAATGTCTGTTTAACAGCCAGAAAATGTGTGTGAAAGTTGTAAACTTCTGTTACTCACCAGTGTGTTTCATATCTTAGTCCAGGGCATCCCTCAGGAGGAAAGAACAAGATTCACCAACAGTGGAAATGAAGCTAAAGAGGATTTTTGTAGCCGTTTTCTTCTTCTTACACAGCAAATTCACTTCTGCTCTTGTGTTTTTCTTGTCTTTGTTTTCTCTTCACAGTGACCCCAACAACTCAACAGCCACACAGGAAAAGAAAAAAAAAAAGAAAATCTGAGGCCTTCTCAGAGCACAACTTCTCATATGTACTTCTCGATGCCAGTAACTCCCCTGACTTGTTTCCACGGGATGAGACGGAGCTGTGATAAAACCCCTGGAGATCGCAGAGGAGTACTCAGGAGATTTGCATAATGTGCAGAATGCCTCTTGAGTCTTCTGCTGCTACTAATGTCTGACCTGTAGAGAGACCGGTGCTGATTCTCATTCAAGCCACACTCTCCCTTGGCATGAATACCCCTTCAAATCAAGACACAGGAAAGGGTAATAGATGGACTGAAGAGGGAAGTGATGTGCTGCAAGGCAAAGCTGGAAAAGCCAACATAGTATTCCAGAAATCATACTGCTGGTGGCATTGTAGAGGTGTTGTGTTCCCCAGTGTGTATCTCCCTGTGCCTCCTCCTCTTCGTGTCCACCTTGTCTCCAGCTGTGGTGCAGGCACTGAGTGATAGAACAGTGCTGCTGCCGCCGCCGCTGCTGCTGCTGCGTCCTCCCTGCTACAGCAGCAGTCTCTGCTCAAATAAATGCCTGGTCTGTCACAGTTCTCTGCTGCAACGCATTAGATTCATCCTTCCTCTCTCTCATGCACTCTCCCTCCCTCTTTCAGCCCTCCTCCCTCCTTGCTCACTCTCCTTCGTTCACTTGCACTCAGTCACACGTGAGGAGACACAGTGGGAGCCCAGAATACAAATAGGCTGTCTTCCTTAAAGAGGTGATTGTGCTCCTTGAATTTGATGATTTTTTTTTAAGCCAGAGTGAGGGGATGGATGGAGTAGATGTGATCTCTAGATCCCTGACTTGCTGTCTTTGATCCGCCTTATCTCCAATAGACTATCCTGTCTGGGAGTGTTGGCATGACTCTGGACGGCAGACTATATTCCTATCAAGAAAAAGTGGGATTAAAAGAAGTCAGTTTCAGACATCACAGCTGTTGAACAATCCTGGTTTGATTCTGGGTCCATGTGCATAGTGCCACTAGTCTTGAGATAGTGGCATCGCTCGGGAAAAAGAAAACAACAACAACAACAAAAAAGATCCTCAACACAGCTCTAACCTCAAAGCACACTGAAAAGCCACATCCAATCAATATTTAATCTGGGAAATGGACTTTGAAAAAAGTGGAAGGAACTCATATTCTGTTTTCATAAAAATAAAAATGCGAGAAACATCATGAACATCTTTGGAAAAAACATCTTTTCAATTTCGTTTTAATTAGATAATCAGTTAAAAAAAATACTTCATTTACAAGTGGCAGCCTCTTAAATTAATGTTTGCTGTGCCTGGTTCAAGTGGAAAAACAAGAGATTGTTTGCCATTTGCAATTACAGAGGCTGGGCAAAACAATATAAAGTTGTCACTGTGGCTTCTGAAAAAATGTAATGACCGGTGTTTACATTTTAAATTATCATGATATTAAAATATTTTTTTTTATGACACTTTTAGTAATCATTACTTATTTACAGAAACTTAACTTTCCACAAACAGTTTTATGGGCTTTATATTCAAGTCCCAGGGTAAGGCTTTAAATATATATGTATATATAATTTTTTTATTAGACCTATTTAATATCTTCTATTATTTATATTTGGATTTTTTATGGTATATTATTTAAACTCATTCGAACTTGCATTGTAAGGATTAGACATGAGTGGATCCCATGTGTCCTTGAATGAGGAAAAGTTATTAACAGATGTTTGGTTAATTATTTGAAAAAAAAGACACATTTATCAATAATAGAATTAATATTAGCTGCAGCCCTAGACAAAAAAAAACTGCACAAGAGGTGTTCTAACATGCATCAAACTAACCTTCCATCTTATTTTTATGAGCTGCTGTTGTGATTATCCTGCTGTGATGTGGAATATTTCCAAAAGTGAAATATCATCACATTCACTCACTGAGCACAGAGAGTAAAGGTGGCTGCATATTTTTGCAGTGCATTTTGACGGTATTCAAAGGAGCTAACACCATGTTCATATCATGTGAGATGGACAGTAATGGAGGGAAATATATTCATGGTTTCAACGCTTGTTCTTGCCAGAACCACAAACAGAAGTTAGAAGTTACACACTGAATGTATATTTATCCATTATTTTATAGGCAGAGCTGGGGAAAATAGCATGTATGTGCAAATCTAACATCGCAGTAACATTAAGAGTACTACATTTTACTTTTACCTAAATACATCCATACTTAGATTTAATTATATAATATTGTTGTAATGTATTGCAATATTAGTGTATAATATCTAGTAGGGCTGCTCAATTAATCCTAATATTATTGAAATCTCAATATGTGCGACAAGTGCGAAATTTTTTGGAAAAGGAAAATGTATGAGAAAAGAAATGTTGTTTGATATAGACCCCAACATGATTTTAGTTTAATAGTTAATTAGTTTTTCAGTAAAACTGAAAATTTTCAAGTAAAAATGATAATTTCCACTAATTGTTCATTCCGACTAATCAAATAGCATATTGCAACCACAATTTCAATCAAAATCATTGGAATATGAATTTGTCTAATCTCAAATTTAGTTTAGTTAAAAATTGAAATAATATACATATATGTATATATAAAATATATTTCATTTAATGAAGTACATATACTATATAAATTATACATGCACCTCTAATAGCAATTTGGGAAATAATAGCTTGCATGTACATATTTACGTTATGGCAGTGATTTTGATGGGCTTCAGCTGATCTCTTTGTTTTTGCTGAACAGGCACTTTTGTAATTACGCAGTGCCATGTCAAATACATCACACATGGCACTGATGTTCATACTGGAACTAACATGCCACACGCCTCTCTTGATGTAGAAGGTAGAGGTGTGACAAATAACATAAGTGATAGACATGTTGCTCATTTGCATTTGGTATGTCAGTAAAGCAGAATGCGCCACACCGGGGTCCTTTTACTGTCATATCCAACTGACATTATTATTGTTATTTGTTACACCTGTGCTTGACAAGTGAAAATATAGCAGACTCCCTAGACAGTTCACTACCTACAGAAATGGACTAAACCCCAGTTTAATACACGCTCTTAGAGTTTGAGTTACTATAGTTACATTGTTATCTGATTGCAGACCTATTGCCAATGCTCTGCCTGCCAGCTATTTCTACTAGGCTTTGTTTGCCTTATCCTGCCTTCCCACTGCCGACTGGAAGCCCGTCTGACTATCTAGCAAAGTGGCTGTTAACTTCACCTGCCTTGTCTGATGGATCAGCTTTTGGGCCTGAGTCCTGCCTTTACTGTATCACAGACAGATGGATACAATTAAATTCCTGCTGTGCACTCGACATTGAACAACCATTTGTGGATCAGCTATCCGACTGTGTGTGCTATGGAAAGGCTGTGATTTAAGAAAGCTCGTGCGATTTAGCAGAGGCAATAAAATTGTCCAGCATTAGACACTTCAGTAGCTTAGACATGCTGATGCTAGTACAGAAAACACACAGCGTTCTGAAAATATTAGAAAAATTAACAATAATCTGGTGAGGGAAGAGACAACGTTCAAGGTTATAAGCTGCTGTTATCCAGCTGTCAGACCACTAAAATCCTTTACAGGTGCCTGAAGATTTGTTTTTCATTCTGTACTTACTGAGCCTATACTGTTTTCATCAAAGTAATACAGAACATGCAAAGAATATAAAAAAGCTTGATCCTTTCACTACCCAAGCCTGTAAATGCAAAAAGACACCAATGAAGGATGCATAGTGCACATTCATAAAAATAAGGGTTCCAAAAGGGCTGAAGTTCAACTCAGAACCATTTGCTTCTGAAGAACCCTGTTTTGAGGAAAGGTTTCATCAAGGGTTCTTTGTAAGACAAAGGGTTCCATGAAGAACTTTTTTTCCACCCTTTTTGGAAGTTCTTAAGGGATTGTTGAGATCCTTTAAAAATCAAGGGTTCTTTGGACCATAATGTAAAAGGGTTCCCAGCAGAATCCTCTGGATATTAGATGATAATGTTTAATTGATGATTGCTTAATTGATCGCGAGTAAATCAAGTAAAAATTTAATCGACCTATTATCAAATCATGATTTGAAATACAACAGAAATTACTTTATGAGTGTTTTTTCAGCACTCCATATGTTATCTGATATTCAAGTATATGTGTTTAATATATGTGTCTTTCTAATTTCCATAGGCCCTGTAATGCTGTCAGATCATATGCCACATGTGACTGCAGAAATAAAGCTTTGAATGAGGGGGTCAAAACTTTTTTTGGTGTAAGCAATATATTTATGTTTTTTAATAACAATTAATCAATTAATTGATCAATTATATTACCAATGATCAGTTAAGGGAAGTGTTAACAATTTGCAATCCTAGTTCATAGTAGGACGCTCTGGGCTGGTTCTAGATAAAAACATTTGGATTATAAAAGGGTTCTCACTAGAATCCCCTGGGTGGGTTCTTGTTAGCACCGTTGAAAAGCGGAAAGAAGGGGTTCTAGATCTAGAACCTTTCACAGATACCCTTAATACTGGGTTCCAGATGAACTCTCTGAAAAGGTTCCAACGGGATCTTTATGAAAGGATCTACTGGGATTAAAATACTAGGCTTGGGCAGTATTACAGTATGACAGGGTATTAAAAATAGGTATGATTTTCAATAACATCATAAGTACAGATGATTCTCTCTCTGTTAAACAAACATGGTGTCTGGGGGATAATGAAGGATCCTTTACGATTGTAGTAATTGCCTTTATTTCTAAGAGTGTAGTGTATGTGCCTCTAAGCTCAAACATTAACATCTGTGTGTGGTATCTCGTAGAAGGCAGCTCCTGTGAAAATAGCTGTAACAAGCTCAAAGGACCATTTCAGATCCAAGTTGAGAAAGTGATAGTGGCACAGCAAAAATTACAGATCACAGGGGTCAGAAACCTCCAGATCCTGTTTTTGTGAGCTTTTTCAATTTTCATCTCCAGCGGGCACGGATGATTTCGTCATCTTTGACCATTATGCCTCAGATTATCTTATTTTGTTTCCATGACAGCTAAAGCTCTCGTGTGTCTGTGTTGATGTTTTTCCTTCTTCTTTATAATCTTACAGTGTATTGCTGCTTTACCTTGAAACATGTCTTATTTTATCAGCTTTATGAGCGTCTCATGAGCCTATGAATGTTGTGTATTTTTCAACTGTGCTTTCTAATCCCTTGACCCAACCATGAACCTCTCAACTCTCAACTCACAAACACAGAAGAAGTCAACGATGAGCTTTGTAAACATCAAAACCTTAGCAACATGTTATGAAAAATGGGACTGTATTCTATATATAGCATGTATGCTATCTGCAGTGATATCTAATCAATATTTAGCAGGTATGCATTGATTTGTCTATTTTCACAAGCTTTTTGCCTTCACTGTCTCATTAGTTGTTATCAAATCTCTGAACAAGCTTAGTGCCTTTTCATTCCCACGTGTGAATTATCAGGAACACCTAGGTGCATATGGATGTTTCTGCAGAGGCGTACAAAAAGCTTTCTTAACCCTTTAGTGCATCACAGTTTGCAGTTGCCAATCACAAGTGTGTGTTACACTGACCGACCAGTGGCCATCCTGGTCTCACAGCAAATTGTAGGTCAGTTAAAATGTACTCTAAATAAACATAACATTCTAAAAAGAGGAGTGGTGGGGTTATGATGATTATGTAATAATCTAAAACTATTAAAGAATACTTTTAGGCCATTGAATAAAGACATTGCCTAAGCCAACAATATTCTTTTATATAGATTGATTGTCATCTATAAACACCATGGCAGACAGCACAGAGATGTATGTTTATGTTAGCCCGACAGCAGCTACATGAAAGCCCTTAAACAGACACATTAAAATAAAAAGCTTCACTTTTTTTGCACACTAACTATGAATGTCAGGGTGGCAGTAGTTCAGTCCGTATGGACTTGGTTTGGGAATCGAAGGGTCACCGGTTAAAATCCCAGACAAAACCAATGTACAGAGTATGGACTGATAGCTGGAGAGACGCCAGTTCACCTGGCCAAGGTGACCCTGAGCAAGGCACCGGACCCCTAACTGCTCGGAGCACCTGATATATATATATATATATATATACACATATATACATATATACAGTGGTGGCCAAAATTAACACTTGGCATATTTAAGAGGTTTCTGTTATTTTTGTTGAATTGGCCATTAAAATACCCATAAAATGAATTAAACATCTAAAAAGTTATCATTATGCTCTGTAAACCATAGAATAGAGGCATCATAAGGAGATTTGGGTCATTTTCCTTACAAAAAACAAGCTCGGCCTATTTCACTGGCAATGTCACACAATAATGTTCCTTCACAGAAGAAACCAAATTACTTGTGTAATCATTGTCAGGTGTGATTGTGGTTAAATTGTGATGCAAGAGTGTTAGGACACAGCTGTGTGATTCTTTTGAATGTACAAGGCTTATTCTGCTCATTAAGTGATTGGTAACATCAGGGTTTTGTCACTGAGGCCACACCACCAATTGGTATAAATTCAAAGCCTCTAGTCTTGAAGCACATATTGCTCTTTGAACATGGCTAAGGTGAAGAAGGAGCTAACAAATGAGCAATGGGTTCGAATAAAGGCCCTTTTTGATGCTGGCTGGAGTTACCGCCACATAGCCATGGACTTGAGATGCAGTCCAAGCACTGTAAAGTACACCAGAACCGAAAGGGGAGAGGTAGAAAAAAGAAACTTTCAGACAGACAAGTGAAGCATCTCAAAATTCTCAGTCTTAAGGACCGAAGAAAGACCTCACAAGATCTGCGTGACGAGATCAACACCACAACAGTGCAACAGTGTCTTCAAGAACTGGGAGAAGAGGGACTTGTTGGCAGAATAGCAGCAAAGAAACCATTATTGAAAGAGAAAAATACAGTGAAATGCCTGAAATTTGCAAAAGAACACAAAAAATTGACAAAGGAAGATTGGTATAAAGTGTTGTGGACTGATGAATCCAAGTTTGAACAGTTTGGCAACAAGCGAAGAGTGTATGTTCGATGGAGGGAGGGGGAGAGATATAAAAATGAGTGTCTCTTGCCAACAGTTAAACACGGAGGGCGTAGTATTATGGTGTGGGGTGCCATTTCAGCCTCAGGAACAGGTGACTTAGTGAAAACTGATGGCATCATGGATAAGAAATTATACCACAACATTCTGGTGAGGCACAGAGTACCATCTGGGAATCGTCTTATTGGGTCTAATTATTGCTGGAAGAACTTGCGAAAGAAGGAATCTGATGGAACATTGAAAATGACGGGCTGGCCCCCTCAAAGTCCGGACCTAAACTCTGTTCAGCAAATTTGGGGCGAGTTGGAAAATAAACTGGACAGATCTATTGTACATTCAAAGGAAAGTCTTTGGCTTGAGTTGCAGAAGGCACGGGATAACATTAGTGTTGAAGTTCTCAGGAAATAGACACTAAAAATTGACACTATCCCAGAGAGATGTGCTGCTGTAATTGCTGCAAAAGGGGGACATACCAAATATTAAAGTTAAAAGTGGATAAAAACAGTAGGACTCACTTTATTAATCCCCCTCGGGGATTATGTCTTCCTTATGTCATGCACTCACATAAGCAGTTATTGGTGGTGAGAAAGTTACATCCACCTGGGAGTTCTTCATGCACCCACCTGTCTAAATGACTTTGTCTTTTGCACTGCAAAGTCCTCCACAATCTGCTCTACAGTCAACTTCTTTGCTCATTCATTGTCAATGCATAACATTACCAGTCCACTCAACCCCACTGTCCCACTGCACTTGAATTTTTTAAACATTTGGAGCTGAAAGAGTACACAACAGTCACAATGGTGACAGGGAGTATTTTCAAAACTGGCAGACAAACCTAACACACCTCACCAAAGGTAGAAAGTCCTTGGTGATCTTCAGGTCACTGTTGGAGGAACATGTAAGGAAATACAAATACTTTTTCCTGCTGTACTCAGTAACCTATTATTATACCGCTAACTACAGTCTATATAAAGATATCTTCATATGAATATAGAATTTGTGGCAAGGGACAAAATTTGGGTGCTAATCAAAGTTCCTGTGGAAGAGGAGGTCTTGGCCTAGATATCCATTATCCAGATATCCACTGGCTACACCAGAGACCCTGAAATGTTGGCCCTTGCCCCCAGAGGCTTAGCTGTTTTCAGACGATAGATGAAAGACAAAATTATGCGAACTGTAACTCAAAGTGCCGTCATCCTTTGTTGTGCATTGTTATGCAGTTTTTGTATCAGTGATCAAAAAGCAACTTTTCTGACCGTGCCATCTGCTAAATTGTGAATCAGATCAAAGTACAGATTAATATAGCATTATTAAAAATATGCACTTTTGGCACCGTTCATAGGTCAACATAATATAATTTCTGTTTCTTCTGAGCCTGCTATTTCACCTGATTTCACCAGGTTTTTCAGGAGATGTAATAGGCAAAGAAAAAGCTGTAACCTAAAATTAGAAAACGTTGTTCAGTTCTCACACAGAAGCCAGTCATTACCAGAATAGATCTGATATTTGTTTTCACCATATCTGCCTTTTCTTGCTTCTATCTGGATTCTGTGTCTCATTACTATGCACATTTTGTTTGTTTGTTTGTTTTTGAGAAAAGAATATAATAAGCGGTATCTGTGCTTTTTTGTTATCTGACAATATGCTCTTTTGAGTACACACTGTCAATCAAATGACCTCTGGTTTACCTTTTTATTTGTTTGCCTGTAATGTGTGACAATTATTCCATACGAGGATGAGGACCTCTTCCACTTGATGCTCCTTTTCTTTGTCTGCCCTGACCGTATCACATTCTTTACAGCTGTTACTTTATCTCATTTATTCTCATTAACTTGAGAATGATTTATTGAGGTTAATATTGTGCAAGTTGAGTCTTAAAGAAGGAATTAAAACTTTCTTGTGGTTGCACTCATTGTGAGTCGCCCTTGGAAATGACACCAGCTAAATGGTTCAGATGTAAAATGTAAATGGAGGCTTTATATCATTGAAGCACATCCGTTACGGCTTGACATTTATTCCTGAACCTGACCTGGACCCACATTTATCAGAATCACTCCAAGGAATCAAAGCTGTAGTTTGACTTGAGCTAAAAATAATCACAACTACCTTTGAGAATCTCTGCCTTTGTGTTATACTGAGAGCAGGAGTGCAAAGACTGTGTATGATCATATCTCAAACTCTGTGTTAATGCCAAAAACATATTTTCTTACATTAGTTGAACTTTCATTTGGCTTAATGTTTTAACTCTTTAATGCTCTCCATCCACTTTGGCTTTTGAATCCCTGGAGTCTATCTGTTGTTCCTAATTTTGACAAGAAAAGCTAATCATTTATCAACTTGAAACCAAGATCTTGACCACCCCCAAAATCCAGTCCAATCCAATTATCAAGGCCGTGGTGGTAATTAAAGAAATGCAGTCCTACTGAAAATGTTGTGCAGGCAGTCTGAGTCTGGCAATTTTTAATAGAATTTCCAGAGCATCCACAAAAGAAAATTCTGAAGAATGTGACGACTGAATATAAAGATCACCAGAATCAAATGTATGCATTAGCCTAATTTGAGCAGTGTTACTGTCTTTGTCACACACCTACCAACATCTTTTATGTCTCCAAATATCTCCAGAGGCTTCAGTGGAAGTTTAAGTCACATGCTTCATGGACGTCATGATTGATTTGTTGAGGCTGTTCCCTTTGCATGTCCCATTTAGCTTTTACTGATACACTTTCCCATCTCAGTTAGGCGAAAAATGCAATGGGGTTTTTATTTTATTGTAGTTCATTGTTTTTTTTTTCATATTTTCACCATTTCAGACAGATTTTTTTTTCTTTCTTTACATCAATCAATTTATTTAATTGGGCTGATTATTCATTCATTTATGTACGTCATTTTATTAATTTTCTTTGCACAACATCAAAACAAGTAATGAAAATGCACTTACTATTTCATCTATCTGTACCAGTGCTTGTTTATTGTACATTAAGGGCTCTGCACACCCACACAGGTGTACTCGCTTATTCCGGCTAATAAGATCTGTGCCCAGGTTGAGGCGGGATAATAATGTGATGTGTAAATACCTCCCTAACATTTTGACATGAAATAGTAAACACAGGTGTTATCAGTGATAATAATAAGGTTCTGTTCCATTCAGGTCAAACAGCGGCAAGGTGCTGATATTGTGCATGTTGGCTCACTGGAAACACTCAACTACACTAAGTGGGGCAGAGTTTTCACTTGTATCATCCACATCAGGAACAAAAAGAATTTATTTGTATCCAAACAATAGCTTGAGTGGCTTATTGCTAAACTTCTAACACATTCCTCCTCACAGAGAGTGGAAACATGTCAATCTCTCACCAATAAGTAAGACACAGTGGAACAGGAAAACTGAAATTCTTTTCAAATATAATATGTTTAAAAATGGCCTGGTGTGACAGTACTCATATGTTAATTTTATATGGTTGTCAGATTCACATTGTTTGCCCTTTTGATATTTTGCACCCAAAACAAAGTCTGTGATATTCAGATTGAATCAAGCTTAAATAAACACACACAAACAAATACAAGCTGGACACCTGTCACTCACAGCGTTTTATATTTTAAGAGACAACTCTATTTTTAAATCTGATTTTTCAGACCTCTGAAGAATTCTACAAATAGCAGGCCAGGCACTCATATGCTGCACATGTGCTTCTTCAACACCAGACAAACCATTGTTAAAACCCCTTTGTAGGCAGAATAAATGTTTATTTTCTCCCTGTGCTAATTACTTATTAGTAGGACACATATGTTTTCCCTTAAGTGATTTATACATCATCCCCCCCATTTTCTAAATTAATTACATCAGAGGTTCAAAGAAATGGTGGAAATGCTAATGTGGCCCACTAACACCCACCGCTGTAGGAGCGGGAGAATTCAGGTCAGAGGAGAGCAGCTCTTTAGGCACCGAATCCAGACTCTTTCTGCCAGTAGAGGAGGAGTACAGATCAAGCCAGATGTTTTAAGATCATTAACACTAAAACGTTGCTGCCTTTATCAAGATCTTGAAATCGAGACAAATTACCCTCATTACTTCCCATTTTTAATGGTCAGTATTGGGGATTACGTCTAAGACAGGATTTCCGTGCTTTGCTGAGCTTCAGTACGATCAACACTTTAGTGTGTCACAGTTATTACAGTCAAATCAAAAAAGTTACAACTTCCAAAAAATCACTTTCTGTCAACAACAACAACAGTTTTCAAAGCGAAATTCTTTGTCACTCTTGCTTGATATACGACTTCAGTTTCTCAACAGTCCGGCATCCATGTTGTCATATTTTGCACTTCATAATATGTTACAATTTTCCAGTGGGACACAGGTCTGGACTGCAGGCAGGCCAGTCTAGTATTTGCACTTTTAACTTGGAAGCTGTTGTAACTCGTAACTCTTGACCTTGTCTTGCTGAAAAAAGGGCAGGGATGTCTCTGAAAAGACATTATCGGAATGGCAGCATATGTTACTCCGAGACCTATATCTTTCAGCATAAATAGGGCCTCCCCAAATATGCAAGTTAGTTATGCATATAGGCACTAATAAACCCCCATACCATCATAGATGCTGGATTTTGAATGTTTCACTGGAAAAAATCTTGGTCCTTTTCCTTTTTAGCCTGGAAAACACCACGTCTGTCTCAGATGACCTTGCAGCCTTGCAGCGTTTCTGGATATTGTTGATATATTGATTTCAGTTTTCATGGGAGAGTCTTAACTTGCATCTTCAGCAACAAAGTGTGTTAAACAGCAAAGGTTTTCCAATGTGTTCCTGAGCCCATGTAGAAATATCTTTTATAGAATCATGTCACTTTTTAATTCAGTTACGCATTGAGAAATGTTGTTCTTAAACTGTTGGTGAACCTATTTTTACTGTACTCAGTTGAATAAAGGTTGAAAAAGGATTTCCAAATCATTGCATTCTGTTTTTATTTACGTTTTACACAACATCCCCGACTTTTTTTAGAAGTGAGGTTGTACAAAACAGAACACAAAGTAGTGTTTGTGCTGCCTCACCAGTTTTCACACGTTTGGAGATACAAAAAACAAAACCACTTCCTCTCTGATGTTCAGACATAGCAAATGCCCTGAAGACCCTGGCTGTGCAGCTATCAAGATTGTCACACTGCTACAGCATGACAATGTATTAATCACATATTGTGTCCAGCAAGTGACAGGGAGAGAGTGCACAGAGTGAGACAAGGCTCTCGGTGGGGATTTGCCAGTGGGCCCATCCCTTCAAATGGCATGTGATGATAACCTCCTTGTCTTCTGCTCAGAGATTAACAACCAGGCGGGCTGTATGGATGGATATGCTCTGGTGGTGTGCTTGGACTTGAGAGGCATAGAGGTCAGAGTCTATCTAAACAGCAGATGGTTTGTTGGGCCTCTTTGGGAGCGTGCTAAAATGGACTGAATACACAAATCAAAGTCTGCATATGAGCACTCTCTTTAGCTGTAATGGAAGCCAGTTTTAGAAAACTACAAGAATCTGATTTAAGTATGAATCCACAGCACACAAACATGAATATAAACGAGAAAAATATTTCACTATAATCACTATAATACTTGGAAAAACAATGGTGAGAGTTTATATGAGTGTAGTCAGACAGTTCTAGTAGACAGCAGCAGTGCTAATTACACAGACTAAAGCCATAAACAGTACAACAATACACAGAATTCAGCCTTCCTCCACACTGCACAGCTTCCAATAACTGCTGACATTGAACCAGTAGTAATTTGGCCGTTCTCCTCAACCAACCCCATGTATAAATGCATTTTCCCATTACAATAAATAGATTATAGCATGACTTGACTGTCAAAATAAAGCCAAAAATGTTAGGCGGCACCTGTCACCTCATTGTGATATGAGTTGTTGCAGATGTTGTTTCCTAAAGCAGCTGAATCAGTCTATTAGGAGAAGATCAAAAATACAGCTGAGTTTTAAAATGAAATGCTCCTCTGAGCTCCATATTCCCAACATCCGGAGTATAAACAATCATATCAGACAAGGCAGTCATTATAGAAGGGGACCATGCATGAGCCGAATCTATCGTATTCATACATCATTAACACGAGCTGGAAGAATGAAGGTAAATTGTCTCGGATGCAAATACATGCACACATGCTCCCACAGTAAACTGTCACTGGATGCAGAGCACATTTTATGCATGAAACAGATAATTAGTGCTGTCAGTATACTGTAAAGTACAGAGTACGACAAGTAAATACAGTGGCATTCTACACATATTATTGTGGAATATAATACCTGAGAAAATATATCCAAAACATATTTCTTCATTTGTGTTGCTCTAACTTGGACCTGCACTTTAAAGCTGCATTACGCAATCTGAAATACACAATGCAAAACCCGCCTCTCTCTCTGATGGGTCACATCACTCCGCTAAGTTGCTGGGCTTGTAAGGTGAGTGTCAAGTTGTCAAACTTTGCTACTAATTGCCCTAGCTAACTAACATCTTGTCTACTCAACTACTTATGGGTCAAAGGTAAGAAAGACATCAAGACATGTAAAACCAAGATGACCAATGTTTGTATACTGGCTAGTTACTCACAGCTTAACCTTGACTGGTTGTTTGGTTTAGACCCAGTACCGTTAAAAAAAACCTAAAGCACAGAAACACTTTTTTACACTGCAACCTTGCCTCGAAAATAATGAAAGCACAGGCCCTTTTAGATCTGATTTTTACAGAGAATCTAACAGGCATTAAAAATAACTATCTAGAAAGAGCCAGTCTTCTCATGGATGATCTTGTTTGTTTATATAGATCATATAGAGCAACTCCTTGTAATTGGTTTAAATATCTTCTTAGCAAAAATATCATCCACAATATTTTGTATTTTGGATGAATGGGGTTGTTTTCTTTCAGTTGATTAAATACCTGTAGTCTTCATACATCAGCAGGATGAACATGTGTGTCTTATCAATGAAAAAAATCCTGACACCCTCTGTATTTCGTGTTAGCATCTCTAGTCACTGTTTTCAGTGACATCAAAGTTAGTAAAGCAAACAAAAAAAACCTCTATCTGTAATGTGTTTCTGAAATGTCTCCCACACCATTTTGTATGTGATTTACTTTGAGATGCTTTCGTTTGCTACAGCTCACCATGCTGAGACATCACTCTGTGCAAAAAGGTTATGGTAAAGATGAGGGTGCTGACTTTCTGCTTTACACAGCATCACTGGGATCTTTAAATTCTACACTGCCAGAGACAGTTCTCTTGAAGTGCAATAAACAGTAATGTAATGAGAAGCTGATACTGAACATTGACAATCAAAGTCCTGCAGGCAACAGCAAGCCATGTAAATTAGATTTAGCGCAGTGCAGCTCTGAGGGATGTCCCCTAAAGGCCAACAAAGTATGGCGGTGTTTTTAATGTTCCACAAGTCACTCAACTTCTAATCTTGAGAAGTAAGCAAAGGGCATCTGCAGAATATTATCCCTTGAGTTACCTAAAGCTTACTTAATCAAAACAACTTCTAATCCCGGTGTAAGACGCTGAAGATCTGTTGGGTATTATGGCACACCTGCAGTACATACAGTAAGCTGACTCCTGATGAATAATACCATCAGAGACAAGAGAAACACCCACTGCAGAGACAGAGGAAACGGCATACATGATGAACGCTCCCATATGCCTCTTTTCTCCAAAACAGAGGGAACGTTCCCTGGGGGAGGCTCCCACAAAGATTGACAGACAGCTCGGCTCTTCAAAATGAGTCCTGAACATCTGATATTTCCACAATTAAAACAGTCTCTGATGGCTTTGATTCATTGAGAAGATGTGACCCAGGCTTCAGTTTATGCATCCTCTGAGGCAGATGGCTGTGTTATTTTTTTCTCTTTCTTTTTCTTTTAAGAATACAACAATTTAAAAACATTGAATATGAATGAAGTGTCCCCACTCCCACAACTACTTTAAAAACAGTTTTAATGAAAAAAATAAAATAAAATTAAACAAAAAGTAAGATAGAAAGTGAGGCGTGAACCACTTACCACAATCTTTGTTAGAGCCCACATTGTGTATGCTTGCGTTAGCTTAATTATGTGCGCCTTTGTTTCAGTTCAATGCTGCTGAATCAATTTTATTTTTGCAAATTCACTTTGAAACATATTTCACATTAAACTTTGTCTGTGTTAAAAATCAATTCAGCACAAGCAAAAAAAAGGTCACATTTCACCTGTGGATTATAACAGTACTTACTGTATAGTCTCAGTACTGTGTTATCTGTGATGTCCTTACTAGGTGTAAAATGATCTTTAAAGGGACAGTTCACCCCAGAATCAAAAATGCATATTTGGATTCTGGCCTTTAGTGTTATTTATGCTACATGAAATGTGCTTTGGGAACATCGCAAAAAGGTGTAACATCATATGTGCCATAAAAAGGGTAATTAAAAAACAAAAAAAAACATGATTTTTGTGTTAATGTTATAAAAAAAAGACCTCAATCCATAATGAGAACCTTTGGTAATAAACACTTAATTTCACTATTCCACTGGGTGAATCTCAAAGTGCAAACAGGATCTGTCTGAATGTTTCTTTTCTCCCTGTGCTAATTACTTATTAGTAGGAAACATAATGTTTTGTCTTAAGGGGTTTTATCCTCCCACTGTAAGTCATAGATAGTCATAGATAGCGTTTTGAATTGGCTGAACTGGACTGGTATGGGTCACTTCAGCAGTCTAAGACATGCATAGACAGCAGCAGGCATATTCAAATGGACGTGATAAATCAGAGCCAAAAAATCCTCACCATCTACAAACAATCATTAAACCAACCGTACTGATCAGCAACAATATTAAACCCCCTGCAGCCACAGAGTAATAATCTTTTGAGATATGGATTTCTACTTTTTTATGCTGTTGGATTCCATTTCTGCAGTTGACACAAACTCTGTAATTAATTATTGTTTAAATGGGTGAATTTATGGACAGATATATGAAAATGTCTTTTAAATTGCATGTTATCTCTCCTCTAGAACACATATGCAGACGAGATGTTGGATGGGTGGTGTTGTGTGGGAAATTTCCCTCCACTGCTTGAACTATCAGATATTCTGAAACCACCACAGTGAGACTTGGCTTGCCAAGGCAGATATTTACATGACACAGAGGCCCATGGTCTTGTTCGACTCTCTGTCTGCATCATCTGCCTCTATTTATTTACATTTGCACTAATGAGGCTCTTTGCCTATTTATGTGTGCTTAACCTCCTGGCGAGCATTTCGATGGCAGGACATTACTCAGTGTGATTTTCATTTTCCCCCACAAAAAAAGGTTATTGACTTGTTGTTTAGTTGTATATATGGTTTGTGGTGGTGCATACTTTCATGGCATTGCCTGGTTTAGTGTGACATGAATTATACAGGATATGAATGAATCTGTAATTGGCAAGCCTAGAGGAGTGCAATTTTAGTTAACAGGGAGATTTACATTTCTGAAATTGAAGCTGAGTATACTTAAGTTCTCTCCCAGCAAATAATTCTTCGAGATCAAATTTGAAAAAAACATTATCAAATGTGTTTTTTTTAAACCTTCCTTAAGCAAACAGTTCATCATGGTTCTGCTTTCCTGAAACCAGTAAAGGTGCAAACAATAGAGCACATTATGTGGACCAAGTTTTGCAAGTTGGTTAACCAAAGTCAGAATCTGTTTCTTATACTGTTTTTTTTAATGTCCTCTGGTTAGCAGTGTGATTAAGAACATTGCTAACATGACTGAATAAACTGGCTGTCATCCCCGTAATACTCATACTTGCAAGACACAAAATAATCATTTAATTAATCAGAGGAAATGGTGTTTGAGGTTTCAGCGGTCTTGCGAAACACTTCAGAATTTCAAATCTATGTGTTGCAATTTAACATTACGACTGGCAGAAAACCAGAGAAGGTCATGCACCCTTCTTGTTAAATGTCTGTTCTGTATCAAAAGATCTGACTAATTAATTAAGGTACACATGCTGTTTGACCCATGCATAATTACGCGTAGTGTATCCTTCAAATTAAAGACTGTAGATGGAACGCACATGTTAATCCCACTGATGTATGAAGACTACAGGTATTTAATCAGCTGAAAGAGAACAACCTCATTCATCCAAAATATAAAATGTTGTGGATGATATTATTGGTGATCCATAACTCTAAGCCATCACAGACTCTGCCTTAACTGTATTAAACATTATTATGTACATTGAAAGATCCAGGGTGTAAGATTTACAGGGAAAATTGATTATAATATTCATAAGTGTATATATTTTTATTAGCTTTTATTTGCCTGAAAATAAGAATTGTTTTTGTTACCTTAGATAGAGACATTTCTATCTATAGAGCAAAGAAGAGGAGTGTTAGACAGTGTTTACAATCTGATGAAACCACTAAATCCTATACATTGGTCCTTTAAATGTGTAACCGGAAAAATAATTGTGAAAAAAGGTCCATCATCTGTGTGTGTGTGTGTGTGTGTGTGTGTGTAGGTGTGTGTGTGTGTGTGTGTGTGTGTGTGTGTGTGTGTGTGTGTGTGTGTGTGAATGGGTGAATGATACCAAGTCAAAGCACTTTGTCCATTAAGATAAAAAAAAAACCTTGAAACTTTCTTGTGACCAGAAGCAAACAGGTGCAAAAAATGGACTTGCACAAATAAAAGTGGCTTGAGGTCTGCATTTGCACCCTGCTCAGTGTGCATCTGCTGGGGAGCCTTGGTTATACAGCAATTGCAGGCAGCTGCACATATTTAAGTAATTTTAGCAATGACCAAACTGTGCTGAAACTTCTGAAGTTAAAGTGACTGATTACTCTCAGTCTTTCAGTGTAATGCTTAATGGCAAGCATCAAGAAATAAAGAAGGACTTTACATTCATCCATCTATTAAAGTAGAAGTCTTAAACCAAAATGCTGCTCAGCTGGCAGTTTTTGAGCAGTCTGGATTAGGTGTTTTCTCGCCTTCAGCAAGGACAGATACTGTCAATGAACAGATTCCAGATTTCAGTTTAGCCGACAGTGACTACAAAGCAAGTCTGGTGCCAAGGTCTTGCTGCTGCCTTGTGGCTATCAGATATACATTTCTATTCAAATCCTAGATTTTGTGATCAGTTGGATTAGTTGTTAGACAAGTACAAAAGCCATTCCAGTCTTTTTAGGGGTATTTATGTCCCTTTTCATCCCCTCCTCTGTCAGTGCCTTATACACTTCACTGCAGGTGACAAAACAGTTAAAGAAGTGTAGTTGTTAACCTTAAAGATTTGTCTTTTGGAAAGGCAGCCACGCAGATTGTCCACTGAAATCAATTCAAGTTTATCAAGGTAAGACAATGAATTAAAGCCAACGCGACATTTGGAGAGCAGACTGAGGACAGAATGTTAATGGGTCTGACGGTTATGGCTGAGGTTTTATCGGTCATGATGGTGGGAGGTCTGACCACCTAATGACCACTGAGCTTAGCAACCATCAACTCAGTACACAAGCCCCTTGGGTGGCGGAGGTGGTGTGTGGACTTTGCATATGTGTGTGCTTGTGTCAACGGACAACCTACAGACAAAAATCTATTCTATAATCTAACAATGTGCATGCAGGATGGATGGGCAGGGAAAACATTTGTGATGGGTATCTCATGAATTTTCAACATGGCACCTCTCTCAGTGTCTCTGACCTCATGTATTTGTAAAGGCTCTTTCATCACTTATGTCAACTTCACCTACAGAAAACCAACAGAGGATATGCACCCTTCCTTTTGCATTAAATTGTCTGAAGTCACTTGGCTGCCATGGGTGGAGAAAGACACAGAATACTAGTCAGTTTTAGGAAGAAGTGAGGTTTTGTAAGCCACTGAATAACCTCTCCATTACTCGGTTACCATGGTGACACTGGTGACAGGTCTATGCTAATCAAACCTGGATACTGTAAATGTAGTGAATTAAAGGGCGACTCCATCTTCGTGCTTTTCCATGTTTCTCAAATGGAAACGCCCTACTTTCTTTCTACTGGAAAGAAAGTAGCTCTGGTAGATTTTGTGAAACTGCTCACAACAAGGTCTGTGGATTATATTGTGCAGTGGTGTACTCAAGTTGTCTGAGGGGCAGGGGCCAAAAAACCAAAAAGGGCACCAGCTGTATGCAGTGAGGCATGCCAAAACTCATGATGCATTTTAGCATGTTTTATCCACTGGAAGGACACTTTAGAGGGCATTCGATCATGCTTTGTTTATGGGAAGGGCAGTCTAGAGGGCACTTCATATTTTCTCTACTGGAAGGACTCTGATGGGCCCCTCATGTTCTCTTAATTAGAAAAGATTTCTAGAGGGCACTTAATCATGTTTTGTCCACTGGAGGGGAACCCCAACATCAGAATGTCTCATTATTTTTGAGAGAAGGACGGCATCTTTACAGCCAATATCTCCAAAACTTGGCAAATCACACTAAAACCATCTAGATGGATCAATAGCACTACAGGCCTGAGGCAAAATATGTATTTTTTATTTTAGGGTTAACCATTGCTTTTTGAGACAATTTCTGGTCTGAGAGGGAGACAACAATGAGATTAAAATAAAAAAATACACCTGTGTTTCCATTTGATTCACTTGTTTCCTAAATGAATTCTGTGGGAGTCATCAGAGGACTGTTCTCAGGGAAGCATGAATGAGTTCAACAATGAGCGTCTGCAAAACATCCTCATTCATTATACGAGCAACTGGCATTCACAGGTAGTAGAAGTGGTGTGTCATCTCCCAGCTGGGGAAGTGCATCACAGTGGTAAACTTTCCTACTTAAGTTTTAGAGCTTGAAATCATGTTCTACGAAAACAACAACAGCATGAATGAGATCTAACCCAACTGGGTGGCTGTTCTTAAAGCTGAGGACTGATAGAAAGGCGGTCGACATCGCGGTCATGACACTGCAATATTGCACTGCAATGTTGCATACAGATGTGTACAGAATGCTAACGCTGAAATAGAGGGGGAGAAAAAGATTGTGAGAGATGCAGTTTTTCTATTGTGTCTGCAAAACACAAACATAATATGAAAAATGAATGAAACACACACAGTAGGAAAATTGGGTAAATGAATATTCATGCCCTGGATCGCTCTAACAAGCACAGTAAGTCTTAAATGTCTTTTCACTGTCTACACTCGCGCATTCAGTTCTCTTTGTATGCTAACTGCATTTGCCTGATTGCTTTTTCTGTTTGTGAATGGTTTGTTTGGAGAAAGGCCTTGGCATGGGGTATAAGGCATCACTTAATCCTCTGGAAATAAGAAAGAAAGGATAAGAAACAATGTGAAGGCATGGCAGAATAGGCATGCAATGATGCTTCTCAATGGTGATCATTCCGGCATTCTCTGGCACAGCATGCTCAATGGATTTTCCGGTTATACTGTATGCCTCAGTTACTGCCAAAAGCCAAATGACTGAATTGACAGAATGTGTCATTTAAATGCAACCTTTATTGAAGATGTATGCTATTCTGGGCGGATACAGATTTAGTTTGGTTGTTTTTTTGTGAAAGTGGCTGCGTTTTGAGGCAGAACAAGATAAAGGATGTTAAAATGTGATTTCCGTTTTTGGTGTCATTGTTGTTCACTTATAACCACTGAAGTTAAATAGAGGGCTTCACACACTGGTTGACTTTAACTATTCGTATAAGCACAGCAAGCAACCCAGGAAAAAAAAAAGAGTCCAGGCTTTTTCTCCGAGCAGGGAATCACCAGCTGAAATAAAATGCAGCTGACTTATTTCTCCATCCGTGTAAATGGGAAAGCTGGGCCTTTACCAGTCACATTTCTTCTGGAAAAGTTGCAAACCACCTCAACCAAAATCCAGTTTTTTATGTATTAACCTTTACAGCTGCAAAAGCTATTGTTTGTTGTAAACACCCTTTATTAATGACTCATTACATATCTGTTGATTTAGGGATTATTTATATATATATTTATAACCTCTTTATAATCAAATACAAAGAAGTCAAGGGATTTTCACAACCTTACAGAGATTTAAAGCTGTAGTAAAAGGTTTTTAAAACCATTCATAAAGCTCACAACTTTAAAAGAATTAATAATCAAGTGGTCCCAATACTGCCAAAGTCAGGACCATTTTTTATCCCAGGACGATGCTAAAAAAGGTGGTGAGATAGACTGCTATGAAGCTCTGCTCACAGGAATATCCAAAAATTACCTTGATTCCCTGCAACACTGCAGAAAGCAGCGTCCAGAGTTTTAACTAGAAAAAGGAATTTTGACTATCTTTGCTGAGGTCATTACACTGACTCTCAGTAAAGTTTATTTGATTTAAAAATTGTATTGACACCCCAGTATTTCTTGGACATGCTTGTGAGCTCTATCGTCTTTTAAAACTAAACTGAAAACACTCATTTATGCTCCTAGGTCAGTAGCAGTAGTTCTTTTAGCTCACATGCCTTTTATTTTTCAGCTTTAATACTCATATCTTATTATTTTTACTGGTAGGTTACTAGTCTTAATTTATTTTACTTTATTTTTTATCCCAATTTATTTTTAACTCATGTTTTCTTTATGCATCTGTTTTAACTGTGTTTATTTTACACTATCCACATTGTTCTTGTGGCTGCAGCTTTCATGGCTCACACTTCAGGCGGCACATTGTGCGCCCACCTGGAATGAAATGTGCTATATAAAAAAACATAATGTAATCATAATGACAATAAACAACAGCACTCAGTAAAGAAAAAAGATTAACTCTAAAGTAACTATACAGTTACAAACACCACTACAAAATTGAGTGGTATTAGGCTGAATGTCAGTTGACAGTGTTTGTGTGTTTTCTTTTTATAAGCACATTATAAAGGACAAAATGTCAAAATTATGGAGCAGTCTTGTAAATTGTAACAACATATACCTAACACAGGCCAGTCTAATGAATAAAGTAGCACAGTGATGACAAACTAAAAAAAATACCAACAGGAGAAGGTTGAAAACCATTTGGCTTGCAACAGAATATGGTCCACTGCTGCAGTAGTTTTTGTTGCTGAGTTACTTCAAAACTAAAGCACCGTTTGATGTTTTCTTTGTATGTCTGAACCCTGATCATTGTTACAGACCAAAAAAGATGCCTCCAACATGTTCACAACTGTGATGTACTGTGGGCTAGAATTGTTCCTGATGCATTGACAAGCCTTCGCTCTATCATTTCATCATTTGGAACATTGTTGTTTAGTTTAGGAGCAGTTCCAAAGCTACCCATATTCAGATAGGCTGCCTCCAGCTGTATCTGCCTCCTCTGCCCTTGACGTCCATGTTCTGCATATTTAATCCTCCACTCACCCCCTCACTTTGCCTTTGCAAAGCACTTGCCTCTTCTCTTACTGTCAAGCGCGCCTCTGCGTGTGAATTTTACAGGTTCAAAGATCAAAGCGGAGAATCCCAATGGAGATAAAGACAGAGAGAAAATGAAAGCGAAGATAAAGAGAGTTTGAAATCCCCTCCAGTCTCCATATTTAGATGTTTGTCATCACTTTGTTTATGTGTTTTACTGCAACCTTAGCTTCTTGCAGAGGTTTTGCACCCTGCAGCCTTGTTGGACTGCTTAAGTAACTTGACAGCTACTTAGTCATGACAGAGAACCAACAAATATTTACCCACTTCCTACTGCAATTTCTTTCTTTTTTGTCACAAATTAAGTAACAAACACGTTTTGTCAATTTGAAAACTTTGATCTCTGGCTAGAAAAATATTTCAAAAATAGACAAAATCAAAAGAAATAGCTTGAGACACAATCAGTAACTTACTTTCCTTGTCAGATAGACAAACCTTAGATCCTGAGATTTTTATTACAGTTAATGGTTTCTCCCATGTCTTTTCTCAAGGTTATCAGAAATGTGCAGATTCCTGAATCACCACAGGGCCACTTTTTCACCAGTGTATAGGATAGATGGAAAATATACTATCAGTTCCTACTAGTGGATCACAACATGTGCATTCAAAATGCAACAGTCAGGCCACAATATGATGGCAGTGCTGTATTATGCATGATGTGATGAACGGCCTGATACATGTGCGACTGTAAAACTACAGGAAATTTATCCAGAATTCTTATTTTGAACAGACCTGGGGGTAATATTGTCTTTTGGTACAAGGTACTTTAGTTTTTTAAAAATATGGTACTGCTTTATTTGAAAGAGTGTGCATCAGACTGTCATAACCATGTCATTACACCTGTCATGATCATGAAGGAGCCTTTATGAATGCTTATGACTGTTGTCACTAAGTGTCATTCAGTCCAGTATGAAATTTTTAATACTTTTTTTTATTATTTTAAAGGTTGACTTTGTGATGTCTTTATGACAACTTGACATTTACCAAGACAACATAATCTGTCAGTGTCTTTGTGTCTTTGACTCTTGGCACCCCAGGGCTGAGTCAGCTAATTATGCAGCTAGCTCCATGGTTAACCAAGATAACTAACTAACTAACTCCAGCTACAGATAACAGCAGACAGCAGTTAGAATACAAACAAGTAAACTAGCTAAAAGCTGTCTGTACATAAGCTTTGTACTGTAGTCTGTAGTCAAACTGACCTTAATAACATTTAATGACATCTTTATGACAAATCCAAAAGGTACCAAAAAATTTTTCATGATAATATAAATTTAAACAGTTTAGCAATTTTAGTTTGGTAATGTCAAGTTGTCATGAGAGTAACATCTCAAATTATGTCAATTTTGCATTACAAATGACAGAGCAGCATAGCAGTCATAAACATTCAGAAAAATTCCCACATGTTCATGTGTCATGGCATGATTATGACAATGTAATGACCCTTTCAAATGGTGTTACCAAGAATATAAAGTTATTTTAAAAGATTAAAAAAAAAAAATCACAATCATGTTTAAAATAATGATAATAGTGTTACCATGTGTGTTTGGAAGGAGTACACAATAATACAAGTGACAGTCAATGAACATACATTTCTCCAGTGCTGAATTTGTCTCACTGTGGTGTCAGTTCTGTGTCTGAATCTGTTTGACTGGCTCCGTACACCAGATGGTGCTGAGGAATGGGCAGGAAACAGTTGGTCTTAATTAACCTTTCTATTCTGTAGTGTCATTAATGTCAATCGGGTGCTGTCACCAGAGATGAGCTCGGGCTGAAGAGAACAGGTCAGGGTGCAAACGGGGAGAGGAGCAGTGTGTGGAGATTGTGAGGGTCAGAGAAGTAGACAAGTGAACAGTGATACAGAGAGAGAGGAGGGTTGAAGGTCTGAGCAGAGAGAGGGGAATATGTGGTGGAAGGGGAAAGCATCCTTTGACCTTGCTGTGTGAATGACAGATGAAGAGAGGGAGTTTGTGGTTGGTTAGATTGTTTGTTTCAACTCTAAAATTCATTCTGCTGCCCCGTGGAAACCATGAGCAAGGCTAAATGCGGGGCCAACTTTTGACTTGCACTTAGATGAACAAAAGTTTTTGTTTCATAACAAGACTGAGAAAACAGATTAGGAAAAACAACTACATCAGAAGCCCCTGAAATGCCGCGGACTTGTTCTCTCTTATATCACTATAAAGTAGGGCGGACAGTGTTAATGGCTTTTCTCAAAATGGCTGATTGAAGTGTTTGTCAGCTTTACCAGCAAAATCCTGGGGCCAAAACATAGATTAGAATGTGCACATCACAGTTCTTGCATTAAAGAAATCACAGCTTTTCCAAAGTGCATTTGAAAAAAAAGAAAGCTTTACATAAAAAGCTCAAATATACACAGTTCTATTCACATTGGTCAATAGATCCTCAGCTGAAGCAGACTGATTTAAATCTATATCAAGAAAAGAAATGTGTTGAGGTAATTTCAACTATAAAGTGACAATGTAACACTCCATTAAGGAGAGATTGTTCTAGTTTAAAATCAGGAGGGACATTTTTCCTGCATGATTTAAAAGGATTTTGTATTTAACTTTTAAAGACCGGCAACACTGCAAAATAACACTTAAATTTAGCATCTCCTGAAGCAAATTGTTTGGGACAACTTTGGGATGGCTATATGATAGTCTGTTCAACTCCTTCCTCTAAAGGGTTTTCACTGTGCGCTTTAGACAAAAGGTGACTAGCTTGAAAGAAACATGGCAGTATCTTTGGTCACAGCTCCAAAACAGTAGAGGTCCAAATAGAGGTTCAAAATCAGATATTCTTGCAGTCTTGTAAAGGTAGCCTTGGACATCTGTCTCACAATGTGAATGCTACTACAACCTACATCTACTGATTAAACCAAGAGAAATAGTATAGTGTATGTCAGTGCCCAAAGGCAGATCATATTAGTAGACGCTGAAACACATAAATGTGTTTATGTATACTACTTTAGCATACTTACAATGCTACAATAATACTTTCTTACCTCAAGTTCTTTTTTCCATACACATAAATCCAACTATTGCAGGGGCTCAATTCTAGGCTGATGATGTTCTCTTGTATATAGACTTGTGTCATAGCCCATAGTTCAGTAGGTGTGATTATCAAACAGTTTGCATCAAATCTGATGTCTTACCCAAGTTTCTTAGAATCCATGTCACACAGTGTGGCTTGCAGTAACTGTAGAAGACTGCTGCAATCTCACAGTCTGTTGGCACCATAAGGAAACAGATTTTGGTCAGTGGGTTTTTAGAACAACACCCCTCTCGACAAGATGTTTTGGGAAGTTGCTGCAGTGTGTAAATTTTGAGTTTCAATGTCCTTTAGAGGTACAACAGGCACAGAACAGCTAGTTTTGCTCAACCCCACTTGGCCTGTTTAAATCCATCCATTCAAGAGAATAAAGTATAACCTTCAAGCTGTAGCTGAGCAAATTCCTGCTATGGATACAGCTGATAGGAACACTGCAGCTAACCTGTCCTCAGTAAGACTGATTCTCATACAGTGTTACTGGCTTTATTTTTTCTTGTCTTTTATTTCCTTTATTTATTTATTTGTTCATTGATTTTTTTTTTCTGTTTTTGTGATGGTATAATGGCAAGAAAAAAAAAGAAGCTTGAAGCCCAATGGAATAACATTTGATTAGTGGAATGACTCATATAAATTGAATAAACTGAACATGTAAACAATTATATAAAAAATGAAACCCTTATGCATGTATAACTTATATATCTTTATTAATTTCACATTGTATCACATCAATGCAACCCAAGGCATATTGGCATTAGATTTAGTCCACAAGTGACAGGTTAAAACTATTTAAATTTTGCTGCTGGCAGATATGAACAGATGTGTTGCCTGCAGTGCTCCTTCGCTGTGGTAATAGTCAAAGATTGATCTGCAAGACATGCTCAACAATTAATGCATGAATTGATTTTCTGCTTGGGATTAGTATAGCTGCAGTCCTCTAGAAAAGCTGTGGTGTCTCAGGCCTGGAGCAAATTTTGTTCACTAATAATTCGAACAGAAAGGACACGAAGGTCAGGGAGTGTTCGACAGAGCCCAAGTGACTAAAATGAAGGGCAGACTGAGCATATGTTGAAATGAGGCAAGATGTGTTCACCCTGGAAACACTGATGGAAAACATCCAAATAGACTTGTTGTTTTTACATCATTGGCATGGTTTACACCTGAGATACTGAGTGTGAGAACTTTAACAGACTTCGCTCTTAATTCACACCCCAAGCTTTTTTGATTAACATGTTGATTTATCACCCAGTTGAAAAGTATATTATCTGATGCAGAAGCACCTGTAGCACTGGTGGTGTTAAATCATGACGACCCTGTATGCAGCATTTTTTATGGGCTCATCTCCATAAAACTGGCTGGTGATAACGATGTTTCACATAGTCAGGTAAGAGGAATTCATCAATTACTCTGCTGCAGTGATGACCCTTGCGCTCTGTGACTGGTTACCAACATTTTAATAAGCTATACATGAAACGCATTTCCCAACATTACTGATTGAGTGATTTGATATGTGTGTCATGCCTCATTGGAGCTCAGGCTGTATGGACTTGAATACATTACTCATGTTCAGTGATCAACACACTTTTTTTGCGGGTTACACATCTCTCCCTTAACAAGGAAAGCCAAACAGCGGGCATACTCTCCAGATCCTGACATATACGAAGATGGATGGTAATGACCGGCCTTTACGTGGTTGTAAAGTATGCAGCTGCATGGAGTGCCCTCTCCTTCTGGCAAGTCATTAAGAGTGCATCACTGGGGTCTTCCTTCACACCTGGAAAAGCAGGTGCAGGGCCTCGACCTCATAATGGAGTACAAGGTGAGCTCAAATAGTGGACAAATCCCTGTTTGGGAAGTCCAGGAAGCAGTAGTAGTGGTGCAGCAAGAGTGTGTGTGTGTTTACTCAACGAAAATATAAATGCAACACCCATGTTTTTGCTCCCATTTTTCATGAGATAACAGATAATCTATCCACCTGACAGGTGTGGCATATAGAGATGCTGATTAAACCACATGATTATTGTACAGATGTGCCTTGCACTGGTGCAGAAAAAAAATGCCTGAACTATGACTATTTGACACAGGGCGACAGATTATTAGCCCACACTGCTCTGCCTCTGGTTTGCTTACCCTGGTATTCTAACTGTAACCCTAACTAGGGCTGTGACGATAATCAGTTACCACATTACCACAGTTATGTGATGCATACTACAGGGTTGAGCTCGTTACTGTCATCACAGCAATTTTTGTTTTGTTTTATATACATCTATGGATTTATGCTGTCACACACTAGTCAGGAACACGGCCTCTGATTGGTCAACAGACTCAACCAAAGGCATCTTGGAATGGCCAGTGGGTGGTTAACAACATGCGAAATACAACAACAACAATTATCATTATGATTACAGCTCAAGGCTGGATTACAAAGCTTCAGACAGGAATAAAATCATGCAGGACCAGGCATAATAAATGTACAACACTAGCTTAGCATTAGCTTAATGTTAGTTTCTCCTGCTCAGCTTACTTTGGGACTAACCTCCTTCACTCTTCCAGCAGTTGAGAAATAAGAGACTTTTCTTGCTCTTGAAGATGCAACATTTACTCCCTGACACCCTGTAACCTGTACTATACATTGACTACCAGATTGACAGCTTTCTGATCCACTATGGGCATCCCAGTCACTCTCAGTCTGCTGCTCTCTTTCACTCAGTTAGACAGTGCACACACATTTCACACTGCCCTATTCAATAAAGGAGTTAAGCTATGCTATGTCCAGTAAAAGGTAATTATTAAGGCAGCTGCAGTAGACTGCCATCCTATGGTAATAGGTTACTATGCCACTACGGTATGTTAAAAAAAGCATACCATCACATTCCTAATCCTAACCAGTCACTCCTAAATGCTGAAACCAACCCAATCAATGAAGGCAACAGCTACTCGCCAGTCACAGGCAGAGGGGGTGGGTCATGACTTCGCAAGTGTTTGAAAAATGGGAGCAAAAACAATTGTATGCATTTATGCTGTTGAGTATATAAATGCATGTAAAGCACTTTTAAAAATCAAAAATTCCCTTTTGCTGTTAAAATTTGAAAGCAGCAAATCAAGCACGACTACACTGCAGTGCAGAACTTGTGCCAATTATAGACGGCACCTTGAAATCTTGATATAAAATACTGAGGAAACACATCACATCCCACCAATCAGGTGATATTTTGCATACAAAGTGTTATTGCCTCTCATACAACTATAAATCATTTATTTAATTACCAGTTTAAGGGAGGCTTAGATTAAAGAACTCATTTGCATTATTGAGCATCAGACCACTCTGCTAGAAAATATATGTACTTCGTCGGAGAGATAATGACTCAGTCGAAGAAACAGCACAACAAGACAGTGTCACATTTTACTGTACATCATAAAATGAATCAAGGGCATAGATTAAGTTGCTCTGCACCCAGAACGGTCCCATGAGGACAGATCGGTGTGATGAAAACTAGGTTTACGTGAGGAGACATGGTAATGGCTGTTGATTCTCAAGTGTCTATTTGACATTGGTTGTGGCCCTTAAGAACAAAACGCAATACTTATGCAAAGTACTAATCAAGTACTATCAAAATTCACCATGCCAGTCTTGCTTAAGTGCTTTCTTGGCAGATGTGGACATTTCCTATGTGTGTATGAGTGTGTATATGTGTGTTTCAGGGAGCGTGAGAGAGACAGATTATAGTTCTCACTTCATTTTAAAATCGTCATTACACCAGCCTAAGGAAATATTTCTCACGTGGCGCTTGTATTGAACGCAAATAGTCCCAATACTCCACTTTCCTGACATGAATATAAAACAGCGGACCCTTGTCTGTAACCTCAAGCCAGCCATTTGCCATGGCATCTGTGAGGGTAATGGGAGAGGACAAGAGGGGGTGGGGATGTGACACTCATTGCATGCACCTCTGGCCATGGCGGGCATGCCTGAAGAGGTATGTGAAAGTGAACCGATTTGGGCTGCTAAGACTAGCGACCGTCCGTCACACCGGCGGCAAAGTAAATTTGAGAGAAATGAGCCCTTATAGATAGTGTATTGGTCCTGACTGCAGGCAGTCACCATCCATTTATGGTAATGGTAAGGCACACAAACCAAGGTGCCTGCCTCAGGATCCTGCTTATTTCCTTTTCCCCCCTCACAGCACTGTTTCTGTGTGCTAAACCACTCTTAAATGATTCTTTTTATTGCGGTTGTCATGCTCTGAATTGACCACTTAATAAGTTTCCCAGTTAAACTTGAGAGTTTTAATCAGTCCACGCCTAGGTCGTGTTTTCTTTTTCATTTTCTTTTGAACTACTTTCACGGCTTTAAAGTCTCCTTCATGTTTGATTTATGGTAATATTTGACTAAATCTGATCTAATTCCACAATGTTGAAACATGACCCCGGGTTAACATCATAAGTTAATATTTCATTCGCCCCTGCTGTAACTTTGGTCATTGAGACAGTGTTGATAGGCCATTATTAGTGAGTGATGGAGTGATTGCTAATGAGGAGAATAGAGTATGCAGCCAAGCCCTAGTTGATGAAGTGTGATAGATAAAGGAAGAAACTGTCCTGCTAATGTGTAATTGAGTTTGAAAAGACATCATCATCTTGAGGTGAGGGACGATTATAGATGACCCCCTATTATTTTATTATTGCAGCAACTTTTTAGATACGAGAATTTTCATGTTTTCCATGTCACTTCCCTTTACGACTAATGAGAGGCTTGAAGAGACAGGCCCGCTGAGGTGGTAATTTCACAACTGATTGAAACATGTGCAGGTGCTCATTTTCTGTATTTCAAAAACTATTATTTCCAGAAACAGAACTGGGCAGACAGGTTGATAAAGCCATATAGTAAATGAGTTAATGATTAGTGAAACATATATCTATGTCTCTCCCCCTCTTCTCTCACATAGCACCTCCACAGAGAATGAACAGTTTTAAATTGACAAGCATATTGTTCGCATTGTGACATAGCTTGGCCGCACTTTATTTTACGGTACACTTATGAGACATAACAAGCTGTGCTGTCTATTAAGTTTGACAAAAACTAGCAATCATGTGTTCTTTATTGGACAGTATTAGATCCTTATCAGACTTTCTTAAAAGGTAATTAGGGACACAACAGAACTGTATTAATTAAAAGTTTTATAAGGGTCTACCAAAATAATACACTTGAGTTTACAGTATAGTTCTGTTGCAGTATGTCCCTAATTACCCTCTAATAAAGTTCTAACAGTGAGAAATAATACATTTTAGCACAGTACAGTCCTGTTGCAATTTGTCCCTTAATACTTGCTAATAAACTTTAAACAGTGGGAAATGATATACTTCAATTTACAGTACACTTCTGTTGTAATGTTTTCCTAATTTCTAAAGTCTAATAACGATCTTATAGAGAATCAAATGCTGCCTATTATAGAACATATTATTCCTAGTTTTTATATAACGTGATACAAAGTATGCCTTTTCACATTTTATTAGTGTACTGTTTGTTGTTAAATTACAGTATAGCCGTGTTTGGTTAATGTCTGATAAACACAATATTTTTAATGTTTGTCTAAAGTGATACAAACTACAGCTTGTTATGCCAGTGTACTGTAAAATAAAATGCGACTCAGAGCTTAGAGGCAGGATATATTTCTTTAAGTCATTCATACACATACACTAAACACACAATGTTTATGTTGAATTTGCAGTTAAATCACACAAGTAGTGACCTCACCATTTTCTTTCTTCATAAACAGCCACTTAGCTTGATTACCTCCTACTCACTACTCTTCTCTGCTCGCGGACCTGTCAAAGCATTTTTCACAACAGCATCCCACCGCTCCACTGTGACACTGTCTGGAAGATTAAATGTATGGATCACAGTTTCCCAGGCAAGACCACCTGAGTGGCAATGAGTCGGGATAGCATCACCTCCCTATCTGGGCCACGCCACAGTAGACAGTAGGTTCCAGACCAGCGGGAGTTGATCAGTCAGCGAGCAAGGCATTAATCTGCTGTGACACACTGACTCTCCCCTTGGAGGACGTCCGGCACTGGGAAGCCGTCCAACAGCAGTGCCTATTGCTGCTAGAGTAATGCAGGGTGTCAGAGAAGCTGGCATGGATGGAGGGACAGGGTATGGAGGGATGGAGGTGAACGGACAGAAGGAGGGGGAATGCTGAGATGCTGGATCAGCTGAAGCAAGAAGAGGGATATGGGAAGGAATAAGAGGGATGGAATGTGGCATAGAGCAGATAAGGACTATAAGTTAGTTTGAAAAGACGCTGAGTTAAGCTGCAAGTGAGAGTGAAATCTCCATTGGCTTGTCCTTTTTCTGTTTTGTGTTGAGATTCTGTGAGAAGTGACTATATTATCTCTACGGGCATCAGAATCTTGTTATTGCAGTATTACAGTTTAGCACTCAAATAGTTTATCAGTCATAGGCAGGTACCTTTATCCAATAAAATGATTTCTCTCATTTCACAGAAGCTGATTCTTTAAATGATCCACTATCAGACCCAAATGGACAGGTCTTAATATGCAACAACTAAATAAAATGTTTTTACGTTTTTCCTTTCCTGTTAAATGTTTATTTTAGTAAGCATTTATGCAAGGTCCATATGAATAATTGAGGTGTTTAGTTTTTTAGTCCAAAAAGCACTGCTGGAGTTTCACAGAAACACAACATTGCATCTCCCGAACAATTTAAGTGAATGGTGACCAGTTTTCTTACGTAAAAATAATAAATAAATAAATAATAAATGCCTCCACACTGCTCGTCTGGCATAATCCAAGTCTCCTGGTCACCATTCACTTAAACTGTTTGGGAGATTCTGCAATGTTGTGCTCCTGAGAAACTCCAGCAGTTTTTTTTTTTGTTTTTTTGTTTTTAAACCCGACTTTGTAGAATTTTCATTTTTGGGTGAAGTATCCCTTTAATGACCCCACAAGAGGTTATATGCATGAAACTCCTTATTAGTCAGTTAAGACTGAAGAAGCCTTTTGGATGAGAGGTCAAAAATAATCTTCAAGCAAATCCAGTTGCCTTTTCTACAGCCTATTTGTACTGATGAGCCTACAGAGCATTGTCACCTGATTCAGCAGCTCCCCTCAGCTTTATGGAGCTTTATAGCAAGTTTCAGCTCATTGTTTACTAGTTACAGCTTTACTATTTTGGTTCACTCTCACTGCTCTCATAATGTTTTCAGAAGCAGATGCTGAAGCAACATCTGTTTTCAGCTTAATGGTACACTACAGACAAAGTCATCTACCAGCTGATCAACAAAGTAGGCATGTAGCAGCTAAAAAGTCGGTAGAGACCAAAAACAGAGCTAAAAGAGAGTTGATAGTGGTGCACCACATGGTTAGAAACAAAACCAGACTGCATAAAACCTGATGGCAATAAGGTACTTAGTGCTCCAGTATTGTGCTCAAGTCTTGCGTAGACAAACAAGACTTCATGGATATAAGCCAAGGCACTCAACTAGGCTATACTCGCTTTGTAGGTCACTTACACTAGCTTCTCTCTCTGAAAGAAGCTGTCAGCTGCAACTTGACTTGGTTCTGTTAGGAAGAACCCCCAACTGGACTGTGCATGTAGCTGCAGAGGCACCAGCATTAGCTCTGGTTGTGTCTGCCACATTTTTGTCGTTATTCTGATTCAGCAAGTGAGGAGAGAGTTAGCAAGTAATGAACTTTGCTTTTTCTTGGACAAATTTTCCCAGCTTAATGTGTTCTGAGTTCATATTCTTAACCAAGCATAACCATGATGTCAAAGCAGCAGCCTTATCCAGAACTAGACCTTTGCTGTTTGACTGAATATCATGTAAGTAACGCACCAGTGTTCAGTTCTTTGCAATATTTTATCATATAAAAAGACTGTAGTTAATCTAATTAAAGTTTGTCTGTACAGATATCATTTAGAAGTTGTGAGTTTCTGGAGCCAGTTATAAAACACAACATCAAATACCATATTTTGTGTGGTGTGTCCATCTGCTCATGTTTTTTTTAAGGAGTCTTTCCATCAGTACATCAGTCAGTTTAATATCCCTTCAAACCATCATCACTACCAGGTCCCTACAGACCATCATCAATCTATGGCTTCTCTATGACAAGAATTATACCATACATAACATATGATCCTTCAGGCTACAGTTGATTGAAGTATACAATATGGGTCTCTCTCACATCAAAACAATAGCAAAAGACATAGTTTAATGACATCATGAAGTAACCAATGAAAATCTGACATGACTCAGGCAGAAATCATGTTCACGAACAAGGCAATATGAAAGGTTTATTCATCTTTTCCCACAAGTTGTAGCAACTAGCAATGACTAGCAGGAAACGCATTGTTACCTTGAATAAACTATGGGTTTGTCAACTTTGTTGAAAAAACTTGGCATAGAATAAGTACACAACTTAAGAAAATATAACATGTATAGAATTTTTAGACATTTTAGTGCAGAAATGTTACATTTTATAGCTTTCAAAAATTTTTAAAATTGACTCCATTTGACTCCAAAATTGAACATATTTTAATAGTCCTCACATCATGTTTCACTCTAAAATGTTTACTGTATAAATTACATGCTACCATTTTGGATATATGGACTGTTGACTGACTCAAAGACTGATGCAATGATTAAAAAATGTAGGAAATGAAAGAGCAGTATGTAGGAAATGAGATATTTGTTAAATCTCCAGTACATTTGCATTGAAAAAAATGTCTGTATGTAGCACTTTCTAAATGTGTAAACTGGGTGGAACAATAGCAGTACATCTGTATGGATGTCGTACTGTTATTGATGTCACAAATAACTGTTCATCCAAGCAATTCGTAAGTACAATACTCAGCTGTTGGATAAGCAATGACTCGCCACTTCTGATCAAAGCATGCCATGCAGATATAGGCAGAGACATGCATTCACACACACAGATGTTATTATGAATTAAAAATACACATGATATATACTTATAATTCACTCCAGTACCTGGCTTTCATGCGCAGGTACATAATATGAGATAATATCTGTTTACTGGTGAAAGTCTGGACAAAAGTCCCAAGTCATTTTTGGTGTATTAATGAAATGCTGCGTTAAGTGGTAGGATAAATCAAATAGCTCTTGTCTCTAGAGCCCCTTCTTCCTCCACCGCCCAGTTTGTCTCCAAGGAATGCTGAGCATAAACATCAAAGCAGAAATTACATTAATCTAGGACTCTGATGTTGAACTTTGTTCCAGAAAGTTTCTTTCATATGAAAATATAGGAGTTCCTATGCTACTCTGCATGCTAATGGTTCCAGCCTCCAGTTTACATAATCAGTGTCCTGCACTGTACTGGTGCAGTGACACCAGGGGGAGGCTGGGAGAGTAATGGACCAATGCATATGCCATACAGGGGATCAGGTGCAGTGAAGTCATGGTTGGTGCACTCCCCCAGGGCTTGGAAGACAAAGGCTGAAGACCCGCCCCACAAATGTCAGAGAGAGCACCTGCTGCCATGAATAACTACAGAGATAACAGAGGCAGGACACATGGCCACCTGCTGGGAGGGCGCACACAGGCCACGGTGCTTCACAGAAGAGTGAAGACATTCAGGGAAGCAGAGAACACAGACACAGCATGGTGGTTAATTACCGCAACACACTGCTACAACCCAACGTTTGATTTTATTGTTCGAAGTAATGCTTTGAAGTAGAAGTTAAGAGAACAATTAGACACAATATTTAGTCAATACGACTGCAGTAAAATGCAATACCAACATTGAAAATGTCCATTGTTTCTGGTACAAGGTATTTGTTCTCTAATTTGTCCTTCATATGCTTACCAGAGAGAACCCTTCTAATTGGAGGTTGTTCAATTCATTGTGTGGTTTATGGGACTCATTTAATATTGCCTGGGTCTGACTTGGAACCTGCTGGGAGTACAGCTGTTTGAGATTTCTTTGAGGTAATCCAGTGATTTTCAAGCACCTGCTGACAATGCCAGAGAGTCTGTTTCTGATAGCCAAGTAACTAAGAAAGAAATGTTGAAAATAATATTTGAATAACTCTAAGATAAGAAAGAAAAAGAAGAGAAATCCAATTATAACTTCAGTTTGGTTCCACAAAAATGAAATTAATTCACAATCTGCTAATACTAATTTCTCTAAGGAGCGTCAAACTCCCTGTTGTTGAAAAAGTGAATTTGCCTTTTAAAACTAAGTGCTGTTATTTGAAAATGGAAAATGGAAAACATATAAACACCACATTACATATATGATTTTTTAAAATTTTTTTGTGCTGTTTGTGTTGTACATGGAACTGATGCCAACATTGGTGTGGAGTGGATGGCATTGGGGGTCTGTACAAATGAGCTTTTATGCCCCCCCCCCCCAAATCAACTTTGATGATAAACATGCACTGAAAAACAATTAAAATTTGCAATTCAAAGTTAAACTTCTGTCACCACATTCAGCTCAGGCATATGGACGTTAACCTATAAGGAGAGCAGACTGTTGCTGCTAGCATTGCTAACCTTAGCCACAGTCAGCAAATCAAGGGACTTTGTTATTTATGAGAGGGGGTGCAAAAGACACTCACTTTATGGCTCAAAAAATGATACTGTGGAGCCAGAAAAAAATTGACTATTCTATGAATAATTTAGGCTGAGTTTCCTGCGTTCATTATATTTGACACCAGCTTGCTACCAGTTGTTTTTTAGGCTTCATTTTGTTTTGTTTTTTGTTAATAGTTATGGTTTAAACATTTTGTGCTGTTGGCTTCAAGCATTCCTGAAGTGTTGAGACGCAGGTGAATGTCCATCTAGTAATTATCACAACCTTTGTGCTGTTTGCACATTGCATTAGAATCTTACTTTTGTTTCAGAGCTGGAATTGTCCCAAGTTATGTTTGTAGTACTATAGCAGACCCAGAGATGTTGTGATTAGACTAAGTCTGACATGAAAATGAATGACATGAATATGGCGACAATTTTGCAAGAAAAGCATGCATGCATACCATGTAAGTGCCCACCTGTGAAAACCCCATGCCACCTTACTGATAACTGTGTGGTGCCATCACAGCATGGAACATAGAAAGTTTCAGTAATAGCTATAACAATAATCCACAATTATGAAAAAGGAGAAAAACAAATATGTGTTTTACAGGAGCACTTTCATTTCATTCTTTATACACTCTGAAGCTCACAGGTGAAACTTTGGCATGTCCAAATCTGTTTTTTTCCGTCAGTCAGCGCAACACACTACATGTCTCCCCTCTAATTTGACTGGAGAAGAATGCCAAAATCAGTGCATGGGGTGCAGGGAAATTATTTCAAAGCCAAATGCCTTATCTTCATTCTACTTTTGTTTCTTCAGTGGACAAAAATATTTCTCTGTGGGTGGAGGTCCTGTATTGCGGATGGGTGTTTGTTATAGGTCATAAATTGAACTTTCTCATTTGTATGAGAGGGAATGAAGTCTTTGTTTGTTTGATTGCTTTTGGTGAAAAAACAGCAGCTAGCTTTACAGGCTACATTTTTCTGTGAAAGAGGCGTGACTTCTTGAGTTTCTTGTTGACTGGAAACTAACAATGATCAGCCCAAACACAAAGGACATTTTGGCTAGGCTTTATTAAATTCTTGCAAAACACTATGAAGTAAAACTTGAAAGCATTCTACAGTAAAAAAAAACAAAAACACAGAGGGTATTCGTGTTATCTGTCTTCAGTATACCACCATGCAATGTTTTGGCTGCCAAGGCTAAGCTAGGAGCAAAAGTGGTTTGCATGGAGGGAGGGAGGACTGATGTTGATATATTTGGCAGTGGAGGTGAGATTTTACACTGGTGCCACTACTGTACTCCCACCATTGCTAATCTAAAACCTTGCAGAACACCCAGATTCACACCATTAATTATTTGTTTCCAGAAAAAAATAGCACTCTCCCTTTCCCTGTAATCTCTTTTGACAGAATCACCATTGTAAAAGAAGATTATGTGTGACTTTCATTGCTTAAAGGGGGGACCCGTCCTGACAGCCAATCAGTGACTTGAATAGCAATTTAGTACATGTATGCATGTATTTGGTACATGTGCTGTTGCAGTGGAAGTTGGATGAAAATAAAACCTCCATACTGACCTTGTCTCTGTTTCTGTAGCCATATATAGATCAATATCAGAAATTTACCAGGAGAGGTGTCTTTGCTTAGGATATAACAGAAGTAAAATCTCAACTTCAGCTGCCTCCTTGGGGGTTTTGCCCTGAAATCTACACTGTATTCATCAACAGACCCCCACCATGTATTTGTCTTCTCTCAGGAAGCCAGAGACATAATTTAGTTTGTGAAATGTGAGTATAGGAGTGGAAACCATGTTGTGGCCAGAAATGTGAAGTAGTAGAGAGGAAGAGGAAGTGGTAAAAAAAAAGCTAAAGAGGAAGGAGTTAGAAAAAACAACCTTGTGTCTTGTTCAAGGCACATTGACTGGTCCAAAAAATCCTGAACATGTTGCATTATGTTTTGCTTGTAAATGTTTGAGGTGTTTGGAAATATTTAAACTTTTAAAATATTGTTGCCTCAAACCAACTCGTCACATACAGATGTTTGTTTGTGAACATATTTGTTAAGTATTTTATTCCCGATTTCACACAGAAAACCATGTATTTGGTTTGATAACCCTCAGGCGATGACCTTGACAGCTTCCACATGTGGATGGTGACATCAGTTCATACCCCCTGTAAATCCAAAGCTGCATCAATCTGTTAGACTGTGGTTGGTAACATTTTACTAATTGCTTAAAAATTACAAGAGAAAACAAGTAGAAACGACAAAAAGTATAATTTCATGAAGCGCATTTCAACTCTCAGATGTCTGTCTCTGCCTTCAGCACAGAGGAAGGTTTTGTTTGTTTTTGTATGTCCAGCACAGGTGGGTGGTAGGTTGATGGTTGAACAATGCTCAGCAGAGGATACTGCATTTAGTGCAGATTCAGAGCCTTGATTCTGACAAGATGGACAAGAAATAGGTACCATCACTGAACAGAAAAAATATGCAGCATACCTGAAAAAAATACAAAACAAAACAGCTGTGTTTAGGTGGAAAGGTGATTATGCAAATAAAAATTCTGAAACATTATTACGAGGTCCACTGCCGTGTTATCTGGTATCTATAACTGCTGCGACCCTCAACCCTGTGCACTTGACAAAGTGAAAAAAAAAAAAGGCTGTATGGGTGGTTGGCACTTGATATTGAGGACCAACTTTGCAAATGCAGCCTGATGGTGAAGACAGATAGGGGTGCAGAGGGCAAGAGGGGCACCATAAATCAACATCTATCTGAGCTGCCACATTAAGTTTGGAGTGATGTCTCCTCACAATCCCAAAGGCAATCGATGCAGACTTCATAGCACTTCTGCTGCTCCATGACAGTGTTCATGATTGCATGTTTCACAACAACATTGCTCAGAGAAACATTTTTCTCCGAGAGTTTTTCTTTCTTTTGTTGGAAGTGCCATTGCATTAAATTGACTTATACTGACTTGCTGGCCTCACTAGCAGCAATCCAAACTACAATATTGACATTTTACTGTGTTCAACTGCTGTATGACATGCCATTATTAACAGTGTATGTACTATTTGGATACATTGTATGGAAATAAATATGATAACAATGACATGATAAAAAATAATAAATATGAACTGAGCTTGTGGATAATTTGGCTATGCAAAACCTGTAGCAGTGACAGCATGTATCACACAATGAAATTAATGGATTGGCTAACAGTGTTTGGTCCTCAAAGCGAAATCCTCCATCTAAAACCTGTCAGTCAACAAAGGTTGACCCAGTTCTATGGAAGAAAAACACAATCAAACACTCAGAAACTTTTCAAACAAGCCATGCAGCAATCCATTTCTCTGCAGTTTATTCCTATACTACACTGTAAACTGTAAAACTTCAACTCTACTGTGTAAACATGTATAGTCATGCAACACACCAGTAGAAGTAGATTTTTGTGTTTCCACTGATGCCTTGCAGACACAGTCAAAGCAACAAGGACATCAGCACCACAAACAAACAAGTGCAATACTAAAAAAGTCCAAATAAGCAAGCAACCAACATTTTGAAACACAAGAGTAACCCCAAAGATCTATAATATTCAACAAACACACACTGCTTTTGCAACATCAAGGTCCAGTAAATCCAGCCCAGTCACATATTTAGCCCCAAACACACAATTAGACCCATAAATACCCTCAAAATGCATAAAACCATCCATAAGATGTTCCACTTATATTTGCCAAAATAAACAACTACTGTGTAAACATAAATATTCATATAACGTGCTGTTAGAAAGCTGAGATTATTGTGATCTGTTGATGCCAAACATGTCCAGATATAGTCACAACAGCAGCTACAGACAGTGTGACAAGCCAGCAAACAATCAGTTTCAGCAGTGAGGTGACTTACAGTGTGTTGTCTTTCAGACTTTCCCAGTCAGCCAAGTGTTGAACAAAACCAACAAAAACTCTTGTTTTAATCGTAGAGATCCAGTCAATTCAACTGTCCTCCTCCACTTCAATCGTCACTCTCTGTACCTACATGCTGCACTGGCGCCATTGCAGCACCTCTACCTCTCTGCTGTAGCCTAACCTTTTGATTGACACCTCTGTTAAGTCAATAGGAGCTACCATGCCCAGTCCAGGGTCCATGATAGCCAATGAGAGACCAAGTTGAAATGAAGAGCCCGCCCCTCTTCTCCTGTGTAAAGACAGAGACAGTTGGAACAGACTTTGCAGATTTCTGATGATTTGCATAGCCAAAGAAATCCCCCAAATGACAATATACAGGTTTTATACTGTATATAAAATAAAGCTAGAAGGTAGAAATTAGGTATATTTAGGTACTGTTACTGCCAGTTGGGTTTATTTTCAACAAGGGAAAGAGCACTATACTGAATTTATGTTTCAGGTATCTCAAACAGGGGGTTCTTGGGGTTTCCTTTCTGTGGTATTGTTATCACATTTAAACTGGGACTAAGTACAGCTAAATGCTGTGTTCTCATTGCTCATTGTTTCTAGCTAATTAGTCACAGTTTTAGTTATCTGCAGGCATAATTTTACCCCTCCAAAAAAAATCAGACTCAAATAATAATCTTATAATTTAATGTGTGTTAAAATTGTGATTCTGACTGCTGGAGAACAGAAGACCATGTCTGTATATACTCCAGATGGTTCAAGAGCAACTTTCAGTTTACTTTGGGTATAATTTGGACAGTAACAAAATTATATTTACATAAAACATACATTTTTAAGGAAACATAATGACAAATAGATTATATTTCTATGAACATAATGAGTTTTCTTTTGTTTTTCTGTCAAAATATCTAATTTTGCACTATAATTCACCTGTAGTGAAAACAGTACAATATGTTCCCAATCCATAACCAAAATGCTGCTATTGCCAAAACCTAACTACACTTTGGAGTCAAAGCCCTGCATTTTGTAAACCCACTGTCCATCCTAACCCTGCGACTCTGATGTGGTACATTAATGCACATTTTTTACTCAAAAAAGAGCTGCCTGTGAACATAATGACATGTAATTATGTTTGTCACCACAACATAATTGGTAAATTATTTACTCCTGTATAAACATATTTTTTAGCACATACAAATAAACACACATTTCTGTAAAAGTAGGGCAACAAAGCTTAATTTTGTTGCTAGCATAGTAAGTTTATTTGTGTTGCTCAGTAGCAATGTTGACACACAAGCAATAGATGTAAACAGAGCGATGAGGAAAACGTTTTACACCCAAATACCATAACTTTCACATGCTCACATCAATTTACCCAAAACTTAATACATTTTCTGCCCAATCACCCGATCATTTTCTTGCTTTCAATTTTTTAGCAACTTTCCACGATTTCGGAAAAGGAAAAAAAAACAATAAAATATTCTTTGCAACAGATGTGGCCCGACACAAAACCACAGCTTATTAGCTATTTTTCCAAACCACACAAAACCTGCTGTGTTTTTAAGAGAGACTCTGAAGTGCAGCTGCAGGGCCATCTTCACAACAAAAACAAAATGTGCCACAGATATGACACCGAAGACTTTAATTATATCTACCCCCTCGTTCATTGACTCATTATGAAAATGTTTGGGCCATTAGCTGCAAAAATATGACCTGATGATTAATGAAAAGTGAATATTATCATGACTATTTCCACATTTAAAGCTGTGTTTAGAGAGGTGCATTCTAAGCTTCAAACATTAAACTTTCCATTTGATGTTAAATCACCACCTGACATGTTGTGCAATATGTTGTTTTTTTCCCCCAAATACTTAGAATTACTAAAAGAGACAGCTGGAAGAGAATGCACTATTATTTTAAACACATTTACAATAGAAGTACATTATATTCCACCTGTCTTTTCAGGGGAGACACTGTATTACACACATCTGTCTTAATCGTGGTTGTGAATTATGGTCTGGTAGAGAATCACAGGGAAGGATGGACACTGTGGCATCACGGCTGCTGCAATATACAGAGCTTGCTGAGTGCCAACTCATTCTTAATTTGAATTACAAAATCCGTAAAGTCCTGACAGAAACTGTGTGAGTGTTGTGTTGTGTGTGTGTGTGTGAGAAAGAGAGTGAAACAGTGAATGTGAAATAACTGCTGCTCCTACGGTCCTGGTTTCCCATTTTTCCATGTGTGCTTGTAAAACTCCCTGCTATAATTACAGAGTTGGATCACTTTAGAGGGTTTTAGGAAGAGAGTTGGAGGTAAAGTAATCAATATGTTGATTGTGGCTCAAAAAAAGAATGAATTGGCGTTGCTGCTCCTCAACAGCCCATTAGCTAAATCTTTAACTACCATTTTACAATACACTTGGGTCGAACATTCATTTCGAGTCGAAGCCGACCAGATGCAAAGACCTGTTTTGCAAATTCAACTTATGCTGAATTTATCAAATGCACTGACACTTTTGCTTATTTGGCGTGAAACTTGTAATGTGGTTCTCTTTAATACATTTCCCCTCAAATTAGAGTATGTCAAAATGACGACTGATTAAATTACAGTAATTTTTTTTTTTTGCATCTGAATTGTAATAGTCAGGGTAAAAGGTCTGTCAGTTCTCTGCACCAGCCATATTTGGGTCTTGAGCAAGCGTTTGGGGTTGGAAAGCAATTTAAATCAACAGAGTAGAGTCAGTGAATGCACCCAAGCTCTTTGTCATGAGGAATTAGCAGCAGCTTGTTTAATGTCTTTAGGATTATGATGATGTGAATGGTAATTACGATCATGGTAATGATGATTAAAATGTGGATGCCTCCAAGGTAAAACAAAATGAGAGAGAAAAATAGGCTGTAAATGAATTGGTTTTTAAATGATCAACTGCTGAGTATTGGAATTCTAGATATAGCTGAAGAGTGATTAGCTTCGGTTTGATCAACTCAACACCACAGCTGTTTCAAAGGAGGGTTGCATCCCCTCAGAAGGTGTCATTTTCCTGTCTTTGTCACAATGCTTCTTTCCAAGTTTCTGTAAGAAAACAAATAGCTGTGACATTCATTCTTAATTTATTAGTGTGTTCAAATATTCAGCTTCATGTTGACAGTCACTGAAGTTGACTCGAGCGCAACAGTTGTTACAGTACGTATGGGTCGACTCATGAAACATTCATTTCGATTATACTTTAACACCAGGAAGATCAACCATGACGTGACGGCTTTGAATCTTTGAATCGAATCTCATATCTTTAAGCTGTGCAGATGTTTTACTTTTTGACTTTTCCTAGAACCAACATATTCATACACAAATAGCTTGAGATAATCATGCAAGGAAATGCAGGCTCTATGAGTTTATTTCTTTTAGTTGAAGGCTAAAATACACGTGACGGGTTGCATCCTCATCATTGATATTCACTCTCATATGGTGTAAGCAGTGTGAGTGTTACAGGTGCTGTTTGAATTCTATGGTATACTCATGGCTTTTATTACAATTCATGTGGGCAGCTCATGCACAGCATGTCTGTCCTATCCAGAGGTTCCTCAAATAAAAGGGAAGATATTCGTTCGCCAGTTGTCTGTCACAGGTGGGATAGCTTTAGTCAATCTTGAACACTGTCAGCAGAATATTACACACACATCAGGAACACCACACCCAACATGGCAGTAAAGTCTAGGAGATTCCAGGGGTGTAGCAGAGCACAGGTGAGCCAGACGGAAGGAGGTGTAGATGGCACAGTGGAATATGGAATAATTTAAGAAAATTGCAGGAGGTGGCAGCAGCAGGGACACTGTGGAAGAGTTATCCACAGCTGGTCGGGAGGACATCAACCCACCATTTTATCTGTTTATATGTGAGCCACGACAAACTTCAAGCCGATACATTTTAATATATTTTCCCTTTCCAAATAGTTTTATTTATTTTCTCACATAAAACCGAGCAAATAAAGCTTAAAACAACATTATGTCAGAATTTTTTGTGCTTTTGGTGCCCCTGTTTCAGATTGCATTCAAATGACAAAACACTATTGTAAATATGGACAGCTGTACACATGTTTGTTCTGATTATATACGTACTTATGCTCAAAAACTAGTGAATGGACAACTTTGCTAATAAATCCTCATCCGTCAACATCCAATTTGGTCTCTTTGCCCCTGCCTTGATATGCATAGTGGCTGAGCCAAGTTACATTGTCCACTTGCCCGGCCCCTACAGAGACTTCAGTAAACTGCAGTGCCATGGTGGGATTATGTTGAACCACTGGCTCAATTTACCCAACAGCATTTGGCTCAATTTGCCCCATAGCCAACATTCTGGGAAAAGATAAACTGCTTACCTTAGCAATCCAGGCCAAATGATTCCCATGGCAAATCACCAACATGTATAAAAAACATTCTTAGTATTGGATAAAATTGCTTTGACAAAACAGTCTTTGTACCTGATATGTAGAAAAATTACTCGACATGAAAAAAAAATCATGTAAATAAATATTGTCTGCTTCTTCCATGTGCTTTTGTCCATCACAATCAAATAGAAATCATGCGTGCTTCTGGAATTTATGGTCACATGACAACAAATGTGCACAGTTTTTAAAAAAATAAAGGGTGGATCAACTGACCCACTGGCTCATCTTGCCTATAGTATACTTTTTTATTGTTGCCCACTTCAGTTATATAACTGTTTTCTCAGCCAGTCTTAAGAAGAGTAAACTGAAGGGAGAGAAACATCTGGCAGTGAGTCATAGAAATTAAACTGAAACTTAACCTTTTTAAAAAAATAATTATTAAAACTATCACAACTGAAGTGAAAACAAAGGATTGCACTCAGCAGGCTCCTTTCAAAACATTTATTCAGACATCGCAGACACACAATAGTGAATTACAAAGAAAAAATTAAATAGGGAATTCAAGGAGACTAGCGTGCCTCTGAGCAAGGTAACGTTCAACAAAAGCTGATTCCTCCATCCATAAATGAAACCACACACAAATTTGATTGGTAGATTAAAGTTTAGATCACCCTCCCATTGCCAAAATCTAAAATCTGGCTCCTACTTCTAAATGACCACTTCTCATCACTTGTCTAGCTTCAAGATGGTGGCACAGCAGCAATGTGGCAATTAAACAGTGTGCCAGTTTATTAATACACACATCTGTTGGTATGCCACATTCTGTCTGTTTAGCACCATGGCCTACAGCCCCGCTTCTCTCCCTTCCTTCCCTGTCACTCCTCCCATCCATCTCTCACATTTCTCTCTTGGTTTCCTTGAGGCATTGAACTCACCACAACACAGGCTGCTTGTCTTCCTTACAGCTGGTACCTTGAATTCTTCCCAGTTTGAGCATCATGGGGATGATATATTTATTGTCAATGAAGGATTTTTGTTGGACAAAAACACAGTCTGTGTGTGGAGCTGTCTTTTAAATCAACGAAAAGTTTTAATACAGAAGTAGCTGTGCAAATCAGATGTTTCTGCTGTTCTTTTCACTGAAGATAACATTGATTTTGTTTTTCTTTTTTTCTTTACCTATGACCAAATTTTAAAATCATCCTGATGGACGCAACACGAGCACACAAACACATCATTCTTTTACTGATGTAAAATGTAATCAGATGATGGTAAATATTCAAAATATAAAATAACCAAAACACAAACACACGAGTAGCCTGCCAGATACACATTTTGCATGAATAAGTCAGTTTGCTGGTATAATTATCATTTCTGTATTCCAGCAGACATAAAATGCTACAGTTAGTCTCTCTTGACATTATGTTAAATTGCCAAAGCAAACATTGATGTTGTCTGGCCCAGGAGGGAACAGATGTGGGTAAACTGTATGCCAGAAGGAACATGGGGGTGTGACAGTCAGGTTTATCAATAAGATGGCAGCAGGCAATGGACCAAGAGATCTCTTGAGTGGAGCTCTAGCAGACAAACAAAGGCATCAAAGGGCTCCCAGCGAGGTTCTGATTTTGAATGTAATGCCGCAAGATCTGTCAACTTCTTTTCAATAGAAAGACTTTCAAGGGGCGACTCCATCTAGGTTCTTTTCTGGGATTTACAAATGGAAACTCCCACTCAGCCACTGGGGAAAAAGCAGTCATGTAGGTTAGAGCCCTGATTTCCTCCCCTCCCTCAACCTTGGGGTTTTATATGTAGCAGCATCATCATATAGAAACCTATTTCAGGTCATGTGGAACATTTTTTGGGCTTGGGCAAACAGCATTTTGCAAACCAAAATTTGATCATTTGGATTTTATTACAGAAGGAACACCATAGGAAAGCTACAGTAAAACCTCAAAACAAACAATGAACTCAGCATTTAGGAAAACAAATTAATGATTGAGAGGTGAAGTGGAAATGCATGCAGTGTGGTGCATGTTCACACTTCAAAAGAGTTAGCTCAGAGTTAACAGTTTTAAATTTTGAACTAAGTTCAGAGCTCTAAAAAAGACCTAGTTCATGTTAATTCCATCTGTCTGCTGGTTTGTTTCTAATTTATAAATAGAACCTCCTCCTACCAAGGATTGCTGGAGTCTATATAATCATTGTGTTAAATGGTGTATGATATTAATGTTTTTTGTATTCATTTGAATAGCCAGGACACTGGCATAATAATTAACAAAAATTACAACAATTTGAGAACATTTTACACTAGAGTAGACAGCAACTGGTAACTTGGAAATTCTGGTTTTCCAGTTCAAATGGCATGTACCATAATACAAGAGAACTGCGAGGACATTGAGAAGGAGATGAGACAGGAGACGAGCTCCAGTCTGCTGTGTAACCCATGTCATATACTTCATCATGCATAATCAATGAAAGCTTTTAGACTCTATCATATCAAGAGTTCTGTTCATATTATTACATGCACATTTTATGAATTTTCTTTCTCTGTTGCGAATGTGCATCACACTATTTTTTTTTTAACAGCTGACAACATGATTCTCAGAGTTGTTAACTCTCTCAGATGTGAACGGCACTCACGTTAACATTGATTAGCTGCAAACTGGTTCAGTTTATTAAAACATGAGCACGTTCATGTGAACAAAGCTCACGTAGATTCAGCAGGAATGGAACCAGAACAATGGACTAACAGTAATGGTGCTTTGAAAAACCTGTGCAAAGTTTTGAATCCTTGATTATTCATGGGATAATTTTGACCATTGCTTTGGCATTTTAAATGGTTTTGTATTTAATAGGCTTCATACATATACGTACATATTATCCTGTACAGGTTCCACTATTTTAACATCAGTGTAGTCATGGTGGCAATACGTTTGAATGAATAATGAAACACTCTCAGCTTTATGTTTTTGCCAAAACTACACAGAGCTGAGGATGTTTCATTGTTGTGAGAGTTTGTGAATTTTAATCATTTCCATAAAACAAGTTGCACATCTTTATAAATGCAGCTAATTACATGCCAAGTTCCATGTACCATCCAACCTGCAATTATGAGGTGTTATCTGTGTCCTGAAAAATGTCTCACCTTATGAACCAGCTGTTCAAGCCTCATTCCCAGCTCAAAGCAGAGACCAAGCACAGCTAATGTGAAATGGATAGAAGCCTGTAATTGTGAGCCACGTTCCAGCTGGCATCCTGCCCTGGAAGAAGACACATCCCCCGCCTCTGTTTGGGTCCTTAACCAGATCTGCCTGTTTCCCCTCTGCACATAGCTAAACGTTTAACCTCTTCAATGACTTTTCTGTTTAAAAAAAAAAAAAAAAAAAAACCTGGGCATTGCTACCACTGCAGTGGCGCCACTCCAGGCAGGATCAGTGGCTGTCGCTCATGCTCACAGATCAGTAAGAACTAAGGCCTGCCACTCTGTGATGGCACAGAAGCTCTAGGGGACAGAGGGCACATTGACACATGGGTAGGTTTCCTTTGCTTTTGCTTTTTTTTTCTCCACACACCAGCAAATCGTATTGTAGGTTTTCTGCTTTCTGCATGGCATCTTGCTGCTAATGTAATTCAGTTTCCAGCCATGTGTTTTTGAGGTTGCCTAATGTTGAACATCATAATTCTCATCGTATACTACTTCTACACAAAAAGAGCAATTCTTTGTGGCAGTTAACGATATAGGAAAAGAAAATACATTTGTGTGTGATGTTAAAGAAGAAGAAGAAGAAGGCATACTTTATTAATCCCTCTATAGAAAATGGTAAAGATGTTGGTATTGGATACACAGCAAAATACACCATCACCAATTCAGTGCTGATGCCAACAGAATGACAACAGATTGAAGTTTTTTCGTATATTACTTTGAAGTATTTTCAAAGTGTGAATTTCATTCTTTGATTTGTTGCCCAGTGTTTTCCTATAAGTACAGTATATATGTGTGGATTGATGTATGACCAGTAGTTTGATGTATGTATACTTTGGACTATATTTTATTTCTTAGGTGTAATGGAATGGGGTCATTCCTGTCATGAGTAATGTGCCATATCTCAGATATGTCTGTCCTGTATTTTATACTTGATTTTACCTTATGTTTAGCCTGTCTTCATACTCAAGAGAGCTGGCAAGATGACATTGGCTAGAATCCAGCTGTCCTCAATTTAGGAACAACAGTGCCTCCTAGGGTGGCAAATGGCAGTGCATAATTCATGCCTTCCTGTCCCCCTCCTCCATCTCTATTCCTTTGTTTCTCTTATTTTGGGGCAGAGCCTTCAGGCTTTCTGGGAGAGACATGTTGCAGCTCAGGTTCTGCAAATGTGTAGGAGGCTTTGAAATAACTGTTGCTGTGCAAAGTTGGACGAAGTAAAAAGAGCGCGAGGAATGCTGTTACAGTGTTGGAAGGTAAAGCAAAAAAAAAGCTTTGAGTAAGAATGGAGTATTATGAGGCACAGAGAGAAAAGCAGTCAACCAAGAAAGCAAAAGCTTCTTCTGCTTCTTTTTTTTTTTTTTTTTTACTTCGCCAAGAGTTCATCTGGCAACATGAATGAAGAAAAATGAATGAAGGCCAGCATGTCAATCATCTTTAGACAATGAAAGTGATTGATAGTGAAGCAGTGCAAGAATATACTGTGGTAACCAAGCTATTAAAATAATGTTTCATCATCTTCTGTTTGCTGTCTGCTTCTCACAGGGAAGGCTGAATGCTGCAGGTCCTTTTTCTGCATCAATGTTTCAAGTTTTCTAATCTATTTTAGTAAGTTTGCTGCTTTAATACAGCAGTCACTGGATCATTTTAAAATTATTCTTATAAAATTGTTATATCAAGAGTCTCCTTTGAATTTAAAAACTGTAAAAAGACCTCTACTTGAGTTCGTAGCAGGTTTCCAGTCTTGTTGAACTCACTGTCACCCCTCCTGCCAGCTCATTTACTGTAAATATCATGTTCACATAATTGCTATGTGACTTCATGAGGAGGTCCTTAAAAGAGCAGCAAACGTCAAGTGGATTCTTGATTTGAGTACCAAATTGGATATTTTGAGTGGGTTGTTTTTACATCTTGAAACTCAAACCACCAAATCTTGCAGGTCTCTTGCTCAGAAAGCATTTTTTACACGGCTTAGCAGTTCAGCAAAAGTCTCCTTTTGTTTTCTGACACTATCCACAGTTGGTCTTAACATTTCCCCAATCTGACCGAGAACAGTCTGGTTGCTGGCTGTTTTCACCTCCAGAATTCCTGTAAGATTTCCAGAATGTCTGATCGGAGCCATCTTCCCAGCTCCTCCCTCACCAGGACTTTTGCAGAGAAGACTGCTTCCCTCACCTGGTGTCAACAAGCAGCTCCTTGGGTTGCCACCTTGGCCAGCAATGGCCACAGCATGTAGCAACAGTCCATATGACCATATTGCTTGTCTTATTCTCTGGACTTTCTCAGATTTCTGACCTTGTCTTCTTGTTACTGTAGCACTTTCTATTAACATTTTTTAAAATGTGCAATTCAAGAAATGGTGGTTCTCCTAATATCAAAGGTGCATGGAGCCTGCATTTCCTCATTGTACAGTTACATGGACAAGGATATGGTTTCTGTAGTTTTATGCAGAATAAAGATTTTTATGGCTATTTTCTTGGAAGTTCAATTCCTAAAAATAATTTTACAATATGAAAAAAGACCAATGCTCTTGGGCATATATCCAGGGAGGAGGGGACATGTCCATCCCATTTATGTCTCCTGTCTATCCTGCTCAGTGGTCTGAAACACATGTCACCTTCCTGTCAAGTGGAAAGAAGTGCTGTAGTCCCAGGCAAGTTAATGCATGTACATCTGAAGCAAACACTTCACCACAGGTTAGTTAATGGTTACTGTGTAAATGACATACGCAGATTACAGATAGTGTGTCTGTAGATCAAAGTGAATCATAAAAGAGTCTTAGAGATGGTGAAGCTAAAGTTTTAACTTTGAAAAATTTATATTATATGTCCCAACCATAAAACACCTGCTTTTAGAATGGAGTTTGGTTTAACAGTCTCACCAGGAGCAGAGGGTATTTTAACGTTAATAATTCACATAAATTGAGCTGAGTGACCTTCTGAACCTTGTAAACAGCATAAAGTAACAGGAAGTGGGGCTAAAACCAACCTGTTCTCTAGTCCTCATGGCTCTCAGTAAAAGGTGGGTTAATAAGCACAACCTGTAATCAAAAGTACTGATGCACGGGCCAGGGTTTTTTTTAAGAAGCATATCTGTTTAATATATAATTTAACAACATTGTAGTCCACAGGTGTAAATCTATACTTTCTCTTTTAATTTAGGTTTTGGCTGCACTGTGTGAGTTTCAGGAAGGTATTTTGACGTGCTTTGAGCAATGAAAGACAATGAAACAATGAAAATGACACAATGAAAGAGCACACTTTGTGCTGGTTACTGTACGCATCACTCCAGCCAGCCAGCTGCTACTATATTCCAAATATCCCATAGCATTGAAACAGGTAGGCCTATGTCAACTTGACATATGTCATTAATTAAATGATGATTAAATCATGATCCTAATCCATGCATGTTATCTTTGGCAGTTTAAATTTCCATATAGCAGTTCTTTCATGTGTGCACGGGGAGCTTTAATCGCAAAATAAAATGTGAACATGGTGTAAAGCGCTATGCACACCAACTGTGAGGACAAAAAGACTTTTAGCCAAGTGTGAAAAATGTTCAGTGCTCTGAAATAACTGTCTGGTTTGTAAAGGAGAGCCTCACTTAGAGTCATGTAGAAATATGAGAAGGAAACTACCCAAGGAGAAAATAGAACTTTTGCAAAGTGAGGGGTTGTGTGTCTGATGTTTGAGGCATAGCCATATGAGTAAAGGCTGCAAGGAGAAGTTGTGCTGACAGGTGTGCTCCCTGATGTATCCTACTGTTTTGCACATGACAAAACGAGACGATGCAGATGATCAGGTGGGCAGTGATAACGGTCGGAGGCAATCAGTCACAAGTGCTTTGTTCTGTGCATAAAGTGAAACTTGTGAACTTGAGGAACAGTACACATCAAAAGATAAAACAGGATTTCTGCATTTCTTTACCATGCAAACACCAGGCAGGTTTTTCTATATAAAATCACAGAACAGTCAACAAAATCCAGATAGTGGAGTGACAGCTAAATCAGCAAACCTTTTGTCATGCTTCACTTTAAACCAATGATGTTATGTAACCTACAAAAATGACTTTCAAATGAAAGCAACAGAATAAAAAGAATTTCAAATCACAATGAGTTACAGCAATATGTAAGACCCTGGCATTCAAAATGACAAAATAGTGAATTGGAGAATATTAAATAGGTTGAATCTTTCTTTGAAGGTCAGACTGGTTGCCTGCAGGCAGCACTGACACTAACCAGGAGTGCAAGAGAGTGACAAGCGACAGCTAGTCCTACTGTACCATGTAAGTTGATCAGCTTTCATTCAGCATTAATTCTACTATAATAAACAAAAAATGGGCACACAAATAGATTGAAATTTCTAAGGAGAACATGTTGGCTATAGCATTGGTGTCACCTTTTAAGATTTAAACTTGAAATTAACCTTAAAATTAAGTTTATAACATCTTCATTTAATGTGGTTTTCAGTTGTTGCAGCATTAGCTTGATTGCAACCAGAGCTCTGAAAGTGGGGAAGCATGAGAGATCACAAGTTAAAAACCCACAATAGAACATAAAAACAACATTTAGAAACACGATGCAGCGGCTGATCATGAAAATTAAGCATCAAAATTGTAGTCTAAGGTTTACTCAACCTGTTAATCTAACTGCCTTGAAGAACACAGTGTGTCCATTTGGTCTTATCTGAAGTGGAAACAGGTTGTTCTTATGTAAAGATTTTATTCAACTTGAATCATGTTAAGCATAAAGGAACCATTGTATTATGTGTGACTGTACTGAACTATGAGCCTTTTTTTCTTCTTTGTTCCCTCCAAGATACATCCTTATCATTCCTCACCAAATGCCAAGAACGCATAGAAAACACTGTAAAAAAATACGCTGGCCTCACCTATCACGAGAAGAAAAAGCATGTCTGGCGACCATGCAGGCAGCCACCAGTGTTACTGTTGTGTGAGAGATAAGGCTGGAGGGGAGTGGACAGAGTGTTGTGTTTGAACTTCAGATAGCAATAGCGATGACTTAATTCTCTTTTCTGTCTCAGTCGTGCACTCGCTGACCTTTATTTCTAATCCCTTTTTTCAACCTCAGTATTTGTCAAAGGCCTGGGTGGTCAGACCTGCTTCCCAGGGCGATAAAATCAAATTCATTCCATTCATGGCCACTGAGGCTGCCTGTATCGTGATGTAGGCCCTTACAAGCAGGTTCAATAAAGTTTATAGCAGTGAAGAAGCATCAGCTATGGTAGTGGTTCTCAACCCCCAGGAGTTTGCAAGATAATTTCCAAGGATTGGCAAATGGTTGAGGAATTAAATATTGAATATTGTGGCAAGCAGCACGGATTGAGAGTCAGGAAGCCGCTCTCATCGATTTCAGCACCTTGATGCCATGCAACACAAGGGACAAGCACTCAAAAATACAAAATGCAAAATACAGCTGGCAACAAGACACGCTCAGCTTTAACAGCCAGTTAAACCTATTATTCAGTGCAAAAATATATATAAACCACCATGTTCCAAAGAGACACACTTTGGTAACAAATGTTACATAAAGCATTTGCATTTTGTGACATAAAATAGTGAACTTTACAAACTATTCTGTCCAGCAAGCATGATGTGAAATGAGGACTGTATTTAAGACTACGTAATGATTTTGACTAGAGCTGCAACAATTAATTAAATAAAGGATTTGTGAGTTGTGGACAAAACAAGACAAAAAAAGGGATATTCATTTTGGGATTTGGGAAATTTTCTCACCATGCTCTGATATTTTATAGGCCAAAACAACTAACTGATTAATCAAGAAATGAATAATAACAATAGAAAGAAATTGTTAGTTGCAGTCCTAGTTTCTTCATTCAATTGTCTGTGCCAGTAACATAATTTGCCTTACAATAGATTTTATTGTTTGTGAGAGTCAAATGCGCATGAGTTCTGATTGGAAAGATACATATCCAAGAACCCCAGTTTAGCTTTGGCACTTTTGTGACAGAGTATTACTTTTTTGTGTGGGTCACAAAGCCTGATTTTTATAAGGAGACATGACTCTAAAAGGAACTGCTATGGTATATAATGTAATTTAAGGTTAAATGTGCTTTTTGCGGTCTGACTTTATTTTATCAGGTCTTTTGTGTGCATCCATATTCGAGCGTTAGTATTTTTTCCTCACTAAGTCACGCTCCTTGTCAAGGATTGTATTAAAAATTAAAATGAGTTCTGTGTAGAAATGTGCACAAGATTCATATGTTTTTGTTTGTGCATGTGTATGTAATGTGCACTGAAGTGTGTCTGGCTCCAGTGTCCCTTAGGTGCCTGCCCTCCACCATCTTGTCCCCTGTAAACACACGAGGTGCAGATGGAAGGTGGTGTGTGTGGGGGAAGGAGGGGGGGGAGGGTAATGTACGCTGCATTATTTATCGGTTCTCATCCATGTCAATGCTTTGTGCTCATTTCCCTGTGACATTTCAGAGGTTGAGGAAAAAAGCAACAAAACAATGTAATGGAGAGAAAGACCTTCAGCACAGCACAATAGAGCTGAAAGAAGCGTGACGGATGAAGCAAATGCCTCGATTAACACTCGCAGTTCCCTCTCGTGCTACCTATCAGCGCGGCCTGGTGCGTGGATCACATGTACAAGAGACGGCGAACCAGGGCTGCTATATTACATGAGCTCCTCATAATTATGTGGGAGATATATTATGTTGGATCCGCTCTCTTCATCCCATCTTCACAGGCCTCTCTTTCATCTGTCAAGTCTAATGAACAGATGTTGCTCAGCTGTTGGAGTCAACATGATGGACGGAGTCGCTGGCAGGCACATCCTTCTGCTGAGAGAAAGTGAGAGGGGTCATCTGGACAGTGAACAGCGTACCAGGGTGCCTCGGCTCTTCTGTGTTTCTCACCTCCTTCCTTCCTCATTGCTGCCCTCATCCCTGACATTCAGGAGTCTTTCCACCCCGAGCCCCGCCCCCGGCACTCTACCACCCACTGTCCTGTCCATCTGAGCCCTTGTCAGCCATTCTGTTCGACTGATCACTTACCTGTAATGTGCCCTTGTCCACAACTGAAGAAGCCAGCCGGTGAAAAGGTCAAAATATTTATAATAAGGTCAACAAGGCCTCTGAGAGGCGAGGAAGGGAGGAAGGAGAGGAACAGCAGTAGGAAAGATGTGATAGACTGAAGGTTACATGAAAAGTCACTCAATATTTTTGAGACAGAAGAAAGACATACTGTAAGCAACTTGGTTTAATGGAAACTTCAAAGAGATGGCAGACATTTTTTTCTGATTTTGGGTAGATCAATATGGATTTATAAACATGATCAAGTTTCACCCATTCAAAAATGAAACCCAAATATCCCCTATACGAGCGGTGCTATCTTGTGCCGGTGAAGTCATTTGGAACCAGAGTCCGTCTGTTCAGTAGTGCCCATACACCCATCATGAGCAGGGCTTAGCTGTAGAAATAAATAACTCACCTTGAACATACATTAGCTTGATTAAGACTACCTACAATGACAGACAACATCTTTTTTAATGAGTACTTAGTCTGGTCATGTCCCATCTGCTAACTTGCAGGTGGGAGATTTATTACTCATACTGCAGCCAGCCATCAGGGGGCGATGTTTTGGCTTCACTTTTGGGGAGCTGTTATGTTGTCCATCTTTAAATATGCCAATGATCTCGGACAAAGCTTGGATATAGGCACTCGCCCTTAGTTGAGCCAAGATAGCCTAATGTTACTGTTGACTTCAGACTACACCGCATACATAAAAAGGTCTGTCCAGAGGCATTTATTAGTTTCTGACTCTCAGCAAACTCAACAGTAAAATTCCCCAATATTGTATTTCTATTCTATCTTTTGAACCAAATCATACACATTCAGGCTATTCTCTGTGATCTCTTTTTGTTAACTAATATAATAATCTTCCTTTCCTTTCACTGAGCCTCCCCTAAAACAGTTTGGAGCCTCCCCAGGGCGGCCGGCCTCCCACTTACATATATTGTTGCAACTCCCTCTTCTTTCTGTCATTCTTTCTTACTATCACACTATAAATGTCCAGTGTTTCAGGCTGCGTTTTTGCTTTCACATGTCAAAACCAAGCTTACATAAAGTAATATCACACTTTACTAACTGGCACAGATGTAGGATAGCAGATTCAAATTAACAACGGTCTTCTTCAGAGTGACCTTCCAACACTGCAGTGGGTGGTAATATGTGCAACACTACACATTTTACTTTTAATTAAATACTAAAAATACACTTTTGAACATATACTTTCTAGTTTAGGGAGTAAATTATGCAGATGAGTTCAAAGCAGAAGCCAAAAGGGAAGCAGCAAAATTCTCATGTTTAAATTTCCTGACATTTATAGACCAGTTGTCAACTCTGAGTGAGAAAGTGAATTGTTACTAATGAAGCCATTCATGGAAGCCAACAGGCAAATGACAAACCTGAACCACATTGCACCTGAACAGCAAAGCTAAAATGCATTGTGGTTAAGTGGTCACTCAAGAACACTGATATAGAAAGAATACATTTAATGACAGCATGTTTTTTTTTGGTTTTTTTTTTTGTTCGTTTTGTGTTTTGTTATGCTTTTATGAGGCAGAGGGGTTGTTTAATTAATTAACTGATGAATAAACCAGAGTTTTTCCAATAATAAATTGTCAAGGGAAGGTACCTAAAACAATTGGTAAAGTTTGGCAACTAAAACATGTGGTTAAGAACAGGGTAAATGTTAACTGTACATCTGCAGGGGTCTGAGCACTGCACAGCTGTTCATGGGAATAGTAGTTTGGGTAAAGATGTGGTTATGATCGTTGATTCCAAACTGGGACACACCTTAAAATACTTCAGTGATCACATTAATATTAGTGCTTTCTTCTAACACAATAATCAAGGTGATATATTTTAAACTGTTGGTGGAGAAGAAGGTGGCAGGTCTATCACCCTCCCTGATAATATCCTTGTAATGGGACGGCACCTGCTACCACACTAAAGTGTCTACCTGCAGTGAAAACTGTTCCTCTACTTTTGGAGCAGCCAGCAGTGCAGCAGCGCACAACAATATCTGCATATTTCCAAACACTGTCTGACATTCTTCACAAAGTGTTGTAGACATACTTAGCCTTGGCTTTTATCAAACCCGTCAAGGACACGACAACTGAATACATTTTTTTTTTTTTTTTCAAAATCTGTGATAATAACACACTATGCCTATTTAACGCTTGAGTTCCTTTTTAGTACTTGGTGGCAGATAGTGAGTGATAGCTGTAACTTTATCCTGTACAACAAATTTTCCTTACTGGACCACCTTCCCCAGGTCGGTGACGGCCTTGCCAGACTCACATTTTCCCAGTTTAGTCAACCGTACCCAAGCCAATCTGTCAAACATCTTTTTCTCTGTTGCATTTCCTGTTTTGTTGTCTTCAGCAGGCCTCGCAGGACACAGTGTAACTGTGTAACTATAGGCCATGTCTTGTTTGTCATCATTGGTTTCAGCACATTTCCAGTGTCCTCAACCATATCTCATTCTGCCGGATAACATCCAACAATGCTCATTCTTCCCTGTGTAGTCACGGATGGTGTAGTTATGGAAACATCCATTTTATGTACAGGGACATTTTGGTAGTCTTGTTTTGGCTTTAGCGTTTCTTTTTTTCCTTATAAAATGTCCCATCTGATTTGCAGAGAAACACCAAAAGGTCAACTGAGGTCTTTTGAGTGCATCATTAAGACAGAGCTGGCCTGTATCGCAACTTTTGCAAAGGCTGATTCCAATAAATGTCAGCTTCGACACACTCCTGCTTTAGATGTAAAACCTGCAGGGAGAGGGACAGCATTTGCCCACAGTTATTGGCCCAGAAGCTACCACACTATTATGCTTTTGTATCAAAAGAGATTTAAACACAATGCAGAGGTCAGAATGCTTCTTTGGTATAGGCATTGTGCTAGTCTGTTTGATCCTAATTACAGAAGCACCATACTTTTGATCTTATTATGACTTTAAGACCCTTAATAGATTAGAGATATGATAGATTTTCCCCTGCCAGATCACAAGACTCTCATTTTTCAGAAAGTGCAGTGTAGTTTTATTTCTCCTTTTCTCTTAAACCCAAACAAAGTTCCATTAGAAAATGTGCTCTCTGGTTAAATGAGATGTCTTATTAAAAGAAATGCAATCAAGTTGAGTGTGCACTGAAGAATTCTAAATAAAATATGTTTCATGAACAACTGAAGAAGCTAATGCTGAAATAGAAATATGGTAAGGTATGATGGATATTAAAGAATAGCCTGCAGTACTAATTATCTGAAATCTGCTTGGTATGAACACTCTCCCCGTAAATAACATCACTGGTCTTCTTTCAGAATGCTGAGCAATTTAGAGATGAATTCTTCCTTTAAATTTCATTCACAATAGTCCCGTTCAGACTTGGTATTAACATGTTTCTTTGAGATCTGTTTACAAAAAGACAGCTCTTAGTACATAATTTCACCGCAATTCAAATTATATATTCGGGCAATCTTACATTCTGTTTATGTTTGTGAACACAATAGTTACTGCAATATGCCCTGACTCCTTTAAAAATAAATAATGGACATAAAATAATGTGTTCCTTTTATCAATTCCATATTAAATGCAATACATACAATAAGTTTTTTCTGTCCTTGTAAAAAAACATTGTGTTGCTTTGAAGAGCAGACAGGAGAGATGCTCCACTGTGCACCGCACACCCAGTTTTCCTTTCTCTGAATCTGTCATTAATGCCTTTCTTCATCAGCTGTGAACACATCAATTTTCCACACAGTCAGATGAAGTAAAAGTTAGCCTGTTATAAAAATCCCAGTGCACCATGGGGTGTTTCTCACACCAGGCTGCTGACAATGCAGGTAAAATATAAGGCTTATTGTGGGTGATAAAGGAGTTAAGTACGGCGCTCAACTCAACGGCGCGAAAGTGAGATCTGATTGCAAGTGGTCAGACTTGTCTGGAGATGCACTGTTACAAAGTGTGAGCTCATATTTAGAGCTGTAAACTTAATATCAGATCACCCAGGACGCATGTTAATACCAAGGCTCGATGTTACCTCAGTGTATTTATTTATTATTAGATATGAAGTCCCATAAAAACTTCCTTCATTCAGTCCTTAGATATTCAACAAAATGTTTGGAACTGGGCCTACATGTCACAAATCCTTCACATTATCAATAGTTCTCTTGCCACAGGCCTCCCTACAAAATGACATGATAAGCTGCCAGTCATCTTACACAGAAGTGTGAAAATCTTACCATGACACCAATTTCACCCACTGCTCTCTCTCTCTCAGCTTATTTCTCTCCTGAGGGACAATGGTCCTGCTCTCCGCTCCCACAGTGCATTGGGACACTGCATAGAGACGTGTAGGTTACTCTAAGCATCCACTCCAGAATGTAGCAGATACAGAGCTTCTTTCTTACTGTGAGCAGAGTGACCAAGAGAAAACTGGAAAGCCTACACGCAGGCCAGGGAATTCTCAGTGTAACAGCAAATGTCGCACTGAGGAGCTCTATCCTTCTGTCTTTCTATTCGTCTTCCTTTCTCTGTCAGTCTCTCGCCACCCATGACAGATGTGATCCAGAAAGAGGAGCCACGTAGACGCTGTGCTGTGGGAAAAACAAGTGGATCACATCAGACATCAGGAGGCAACAGAACAACAGAGGCATTAGTAGGAGGTTTAAATCCTGGAGAATTTAAGTCTAATTTTTGCAACAGACAAGGTGAAAGGGTCACTTCACTTCATACTTCATCAAATCAGTTGTTACTCGGTCTGTATCAGTGGCTTTAACATGATTATAGTTGTAGCCCAATAGGACTGGACAACTATTGCTCTATGATTGCTTACTGCAATTAGTGCATACTTATTGGACACTGGGCAATGGATATTTTCTTAATGTCTTCCTATAAAGGTCAAATTGCAGACACTTTGGATTGGTGGCTTGAAGATGGTTGATTGTTGAATGTCATTCCCAGGTCATCCCATACTTACATTCTGGTAATAAGACTGAACAATCAACTATCTTACCAACTGACTGGCCGAAGTCTACGAATCGAAGGCTAGCAGTTCTAAAGCTTTACAGAATTACAGGCACTGGGGAAAAAAATAGATTGTTATCATTATGAGAATAAAGTTGAAATGTTGAAAATAATTTTGAAATACCATTTTGACTTTATTCTCAACATGGTATTTCAACTTTATTCTCCACAAAAAATTCTTTCTCCTCTGAGTTATTATTTCTTATCCCTGGCACTAATACAAAAAGTTTGACTTCATTCCCAACATTTTGATTCATTTCAACTAAAAAAAATAAACTTCTTCTTTTTCTTACCTTTGTGTTACCTTTATATTCTTTTGTAGTGTACAGATACTCTTTATACTTTTATTTTCCTTTGATGGATATTTTCCTACATAAATATGCACATAGACTCAGACAGTATTGTGCTGTGCTATTTTACCTCTTTACAGATTCTGACACATTTGTTCCTCTCCTGTCATGAAGAAGATATTCTTCTCTGATGTGGTGGTTTGGCTCTGATGAGGCATGGGGTCTGAGCTCTCTAAGATAGGTTCACACATATGTTGACTGACAGCTACAGCGTCAGCTTTAAGGCACAACAGCGTGACAGATGCATTTCTAATGTAGAGCATGTTGTAACTGAGTGTTGGGTCCAAGAGTAGTCCCTCATTGCATACATTAAGAGCGGCATCACAAATGTATAAGCTGTGCATTTTCAAACCAAACATTTATACCACTGAATTCCTCTGCAAAAAGTGCATCTGATGTCAGGGTTGAAAGACTGACAGGCTCCATAACTTGTGGGGTTATCAGACTGACTGATAAGGCCTTTCAATTTCCTCTGGACTTTCACTGGTCTCTGCATGAAGTCCAAACGACGAGGGGTATGCAGGGGGAGTCTGTGTTGTCCCTTATTCCCAATTCAATATGAAATGCAATTGCTTTGTCTCACATTTTACTCCCAATCTGCCACACTTGACCACCTTACTCATCTAATCTCATTCCAGAGCAAAGAGCTCCCCTGATATGAACAAAGGGAGTTTGGAGAAAGGGATGAAGAGATAGCACTGAAGTAAGACGATGAAAAATTACATGTGGGCATCCATACAGTACGGATTCTGTAAAACACTGCCCAGGCAAATTGCCCTAATTTGGGACAAAAAAAAAAAATCATTAGATGAAGTAACATAATTTAATATTTAACAGCCTAACAAATTGCAGGATTTACTCTTCAGGTCCAACAGGAGCAAATGGATTCATAGATTTTAGGATGTTTGTCAAAAAGGTTGCTGTACCAATATTTTACTTAAGATTTCTTATGCCTGTGCTCTGATATAATAAACATTTTTACTATTATTAATCCTACTGACAACTCAGCCTGTATGGAGTGACCGGAATCCCGAATCCTGTCCTTTTTGTCCTGAAAATGAACTGTTTCAGTAATAGATAATGAACAATATATGAATTTAGTCATTACAAAATGAATGTCAGATTATACATAAATAGAATATATTATAAATAACAAATTCTTGATGTCATTCGACCTGTTTAAACCAGATGACAGTGTGCAGGCACCACGGTGGGAGGAATTTGTGGGATACCCTAATGCACTATAACTCAGACAATCTTGGGGGACAGTCTCCCTTGAGACTCCATGGGAATGGGGGGTTGGGAGTGGGGGTCCACCCCAACTTCTAAACCCCACCCCTGCCACAAAATTAATTATTTTGAAATAAATTGTGCAATTGAAAACACATACTTTATAGAAGAAGACAATACTTTTGCAGTAATTCACACAAAACCACAACACTTTTTGAAGGTTTTGTTTGTGCCCCCCTGGTATGAACTGCATACATCAGTTTTGTCGAGTGAAAACAAATGCTGATTGTGCCTTCAGAATAAAGTGAATCAGAAAAGAGTCTTAGTGGTGGCCAGGTAGCTCAGTTGGTAGCATTGGTTGGTAGCTTTGATGTCCTTACTTCAGCTGTATTTGGAGTCTTACTGATTGTGTAACTGAAGTTTTGATTGTGACAATATCTGGTCCTACGATAAGATCCCTGCATTTAGAATGGAGTCTGGTTTAAGACTGTGTCCACTTAGAAAACCACCAGTAGCAGTGGGTATTTTAACGTGAATAATTCACTTACATCAAGCTGCTCTAGCTTCTAATAATAAACCTTGTAAATGTAGGAAGCGGGGCAAAAACTGACCTGCTTTGTACTTATCTTGCCTCATAGTAATACGAAATGTAATAAGCTCAACTTACCATCAAAATAGACACACAGGCTCCACCTCGCTTTGCGCTCTGCTTCACTCTACGATCCACTTTGCACTCCTTTCCTGGGGTGACAAGAGAGGTCCAGGGCTGAATTTTACCACTGTTATTTTTGATCCCAAGAAGTTAGATAAAATAAGATTTGCAGCTTTACAGCAAGAAGAAGCTGTTCAAATTTTGATTATAATATGTAGATTTATACCACAGATGTATGGAACATTGACAGATCTAAAAACAAAAAAGGGCAGCTAGCTTTCAAATTATCAGTTAGCTCTGTCTCACAGTGTGCTATCATGGGCACTCTACACTTTCTACTGGCATAATACTTTCCTGTGTGCATCTGATGTTCCAACACAGTCAACAATGTGTGCATCATAAACTTCTATGGACACCTGTGGCAGAGATCAGGTTGGCTATGATAAATCATGCAGTGAGAACACAGTTAACATATAGCCTATGTATGGATGAATACCACTCAGTTCCAAAAGAATCTCGTGCACTAATTAATACATCAAACTGCTCGGCACAACATACTATGTGCTATGCAGTTTCAAGTTTCACTGTTTTTCATCACAGCACGCAACATGATCACTCGTTACCAACCAGTGTAGCTCACTAGGAGATCTTCACAGATGGGAAATCTCACAGGAATAGCTTTATGGATTGAGCAGCATGAGCAAACCCTCTCATTCACATAGAATATTCATGGGCCATCGTGTCAACAAAGAGAAATTGGCTGCTGCATTTTTACAAAAAAAAAAAATACAAATTCAAGAGAAGAGCACTAATAAAAGAGCCCCTGAATAAACTGTTGACTTAAGTTTGGATATAGCAGACACAAAAAATGTTGTTTGTTGGAAAGCTGACCCTGTAATAGAAATTTATGATGTAAGACAACAACACTAATAGCAATGGCTCCTGTATTCCTAACAAACATCTAACAGAATAAGCTTCACAGAGGTACGGTGATAAGATGCAAATAATAATGTGTCTATGCAGATGCATCGACCGTGCTTCTCCCATATGCTGCCCAAGTTTGAGCAGTGCTCTGGAAGGTCACTCCCCTGATAAGGATTTTGCACCTGCTAATTTAGGATGACAGCCCATGTCATCGAGAATGTTTTTTCTAGGACCTGATTATCATCAGAGCTGCCCATGCAAATGACAGGGAGACCTTAAGGGATATCATTTTCTATTAAAATATGTAAGAGTCTAATTACAGATAAATGTCACATTAGCTGTGTGAGATAGAGAAACCTGGAGTGAATAGGTGGTCGAGGAAATGGGGTGGAAGGGGCCAAACGCGCTCACCGAGTGATGCATGAAAAGAGCAGAGAGAATCAGTGGATCTAATAACACTGTCCAACATCATTAACACACTTCAGTTAGTTGTTTTTATAGGTAACATATGACAATGTGAATGCAGATTAGAGTGGTAAGTGTATATGACATGCAAGGATATGAATAGATTGTGGGAAAAAAAAGATATTACATCCAAAAAGACAATTTAAAACTCAAGTCATTCTATTTCAATCAGGAGAGACTAAGAGTAAAAGAAAATAGTTCACTGACACGTGCATGAGATATGAAACATGAAAAGTCTTTGGTGGTTAGACCACATTGTGGTGAAAACAGTATGCACATATATAAATGGGGGTGATGAAGCTGTAGTGAAGAGAACCCCCTGGGGTCTAGACACTCGTGGTGGTGGTGATGAGGTGAAAGGCAGGGACTAGTGAGGTGACGTGGCTCTGGACTCCTGCTGCCTGGACCTGAAGTCTGGAGGAGAGGGCTTCAGGGAGGATCGAGGTGAACATCTTGTGGCTACCTGGGTCCAATGACTGGAAGAGAGAGGGGTGGAGGAGGGTCGCGCAACTAACTGAATGACAACTGATGGAGCAAAGACAGAGGCGATTTAAAGTTTGTCAGCAGAAAATTGACTGGCTAAAGTGACCATGGCAAAATCTGATTGGAAAGTACAGAGGAAAGTAAACGCCCACAATCAGCTGATTAGAGGGAATAGGAGGAGAGAGACGGAGTAAAGGAAGTTGTGAATGAAGGCAGTGTAAAAGAAGGTCTTCCTGATTGAATTTACGCTGAGAATCATATGTTGGCTTGTTACAAATGTGATCTTTGTATTTAAGAAGGTAAATCAAAAATGTTTTTCTTAAAAAAAAATCTCAAATTGATTAATCAGTATCAAAATAATTGGCAATTAATTTAATAATCAAATCTAACAACTAACAATTGACATTTCAGCATGCAACTGGGGCAGTCACAGCATGAAATATTACCAATAGACAGATCAATTATCTTTCCTATAATGGTTTCATTGTTTTACCAAATTATTTTTGATACAAGTACTAGCATATTGACTACAATAAATGCAATATAACATATGTAATCCACCCTCAAAGGGTTAAATACAGCCTCCACAGTGACATTACAGTAAGATATTATGACAGTAAGATATTGCGCTGCAGCAAGGTGTAGGGAAAAGTCAGTCTATTTATTTGTATCCGTTCAACCAACAAAAATATCTCTAATTTGTCTCTGTATCTGTATTCAGATAGAAAACCAGAAATGGGCGTGATTTATAGAGGAAATAAACCCTGCCCATGAAAAATATTTTATTTTCTATCCTAATATTCATTAGCCATGCAATCATCACACCTACAAAGCATCAACATTTAAAAAATGGTTTGAGAATCAAAAAGTTCTGTTTTGCATTGGAAATAGAAACTATACAGTAATATATATATATATATATATATATATATATATATATATATATAAATATCCTTCAGTTGAATGGAATGGTGCATTAAATCAAGACTGATAAGGCCTTTTTAAATTATGCCAAGGTAGTCATGAAGCTGATTTTTTGTGAATAATAATGAGCAACTTCAAATAGAAGTTTCTATCACATTATTTGTGCTTTCTCAAATAATGTATTTGGATTTGGTAGCGGTGAAGAAAATCCTGCTCCCCAGTAAAGTTTTTTTTTTTGCTCTTGCCCTGAATTATGCTTCTTAGACAGCACTTATTCCTTGGCTGCCACATCCAAAACTTAAATGGTAACATTAAGTTAGAGTGGAGGTGGTTAAGTTGCTGTCAGACCTGAAATTGGCAAAATTTTATCTCGAGCTGGAGTGAAAAACAAAGTGAACTGGAGCAAATGGCATAGGCAGGGTTATAACCATAATCTAGTGGTATAACATGACTGACAACCATTAACATTTCAGAAGTGTTCTGTCTTTACTGTCTGTTATTTTGCCTGTCCTAAGTCTTTTAACAGCTGACAGATCAGGAAAACCACAGGTGAAACTAATAACAATGATGGCCCCACCGATTAGCTGACTGCCCAATGAAATTGCCCTGCTCTCCCAGCCCAGGAAAATGACGTGATATACAGGGATATACAGTTTGTTATATGGAACAGAGCAAACATCAACTGAAAACACTCCATAAGATGAATGCTGTAGTTTGTAGTGTGGTCGTGTAATATTATACAAATTGAAGTGATGTCACACTGCTAGAATAATGACTTGTATCACTGTGATTATTGCAAGTAGTAAATACATCTTTGGATTTGTCATTTGTATGGGTTTTAATGATATGGGTGCTTAAATTAAATGTAAGCTTTGATCTGGGACAATTCCAAAAAAAAAGCTTCACTACGAAGAGAAAATATTTATAAGAAAAGACTATGAATAAAGCCCCAGTGAACAGACTCTCCTGGCTGTTATAGTAAGTATTAAAATACCAACCCATATAAAAAATCCAGTCGTCTTTCATTCCCTTAAGATTTGGAAACATATACAATCACTTCTTATCTGCCCAAGGTTTACACGGACACTCCAGTTTACCGAAATCATGCCTTCTCTCCAGCCTTAACAGACCCAACTTTTCTTTCATGGAGGGACCAAAACATTGCTACTACTGAGGATTTGCAGCTTTGGGATAACCTGCTAAACTGCAGCACGTGTATGGCTTACCAACGACACATTTTTACAGATACCTCCAAATTTTATTAGAGCACATATCCCACAACATGAACAAAACCCTGCACATGCTGCACTGGACAACATCCTTCCATATAACTCAGTGGGAACTAGACCCCGACAATGTAATCCCAGCAGAAGTGTGAGAGAGAATCCTTGACAATATCCACCATAGGTCCATAATCGCCAGACATGCCTTTCATACAATTCAAGGTGGTACACAGACTCCATAAGTTAAAGCTAGACTTCCTTCCCCACTCCTACCTACACATATAAAACAGAAACCGGCACACTTACTCATCTGTTTTGGTCCTGCCCAAAGTTAACCTCCTCCTGGTACCTTGTATTCAACACATTAAGTTGAACTCTAGCTCCACACTCTCCTTAAAATCTCTCCTTGCCATCACTCGTTTAGTAAACCCATTTATTGACAAGTATTTAGGGCAAGCTATTCCCCTGTGTATATTATTGGCTAATATGATTTTACATTTTTTGGAAGTCAGAGGTTAGTCCTCCATTCCAGTGATGGCTCAGGTATCTGGGTTATATACTACATTTGGAAAGGCTGGGTTACAAGCTTGCCAACAGAGATAACACTTTCTTGAAAATGGGAACCCCTCCTTGATAAATGGACGACCTTCAGTGGAAAACTCCCTTAAGCGACCGCTCAGTGCACTTGAAAATAGGAGACATCTGCACTGTAAATATTAGTTCTCCCAGTCACACTGTATGACTATCTTATTATCACCCTTCTGTCTCACTTGGATGTTCATTTTATCTCTCTCTGCTGCCTTAGTTGCATCTGTTACCATGCCAATAATTACTCTTTCCTGTCTTTGTTTTATTATCCACACCAGACGTAAGCCGGGAGGGGATCATGTAATCACTTCAGTGTGTGTGAGTGAGTCTGTGTGTGTGTGATCACTGCACTTACTAATTGGACTAATCTGCCCAATTTTATTTGTGCACATTCATGACTGTATGCTGAAGGACCTTTGTGATTCAGAATTCTTGGAAACCTTTAAAAAAAATAAAGACTTTTATCCCTTTAAGAACCATGAGGAAATTTCTTCTAACTTGACATAAATGTTCTGTTGGACTCAAAGATTAACTGCTTAGATTTTGATGGTAAAACTGACCTCAGTAAACATTTTTGGCCATAACTCAAGATTTCATATGCATACTAAGACAACATTATAAACAAATATCTAATAGGATAAAATGATGAGGCAATGACATTTTATACCGAAAACATTAAAGGTCAACTTCACTGAGACATCATAATGTTCGACTGTCTCTCAGTCCTCTGTCCTTCTCTGTAAAAGTAGTCTGTAAGTGAACATGATGCATGTTTCTCACTGGAAATTATTCCCTGGAATCATACATGTATAATGAGAACTTTCTTTTTCAAAAAAAATACACTTCCATTAAATTCCTTAAAAGTTTAACATTAGTATAATGGAAACTTCCATGTTAAATTCCTTCAGAGTCTTCACTACATACCTTTTATGAGTCTGGACAGACATTGATGCAAACTGTAACTTGACTGGTTGGCAGAGGCATAAAACTGCAAGGCAGTAATTCTATTTTTTGACTGCTCTCTTTTATACTACCGTTAAACAGCTGACTTTTCACTGCATGTTGCTGGTAGCATCTGGCAGTTGTGATGGCACTGCAGTAGGTGCCTCGCCATCTTTGCATTCTTCTGGTTTGTATTTTATTATCTTTATTTCATGTTATTTCATTCATCAGCATTCATCATTCCCAAACAGAAAAAAACCCATAGTGATAGATGGTTCTGTGGACAATATGATCTGTCTGTTCTCCAGTTCAGTTTATATCACGGTCATCTCAAGACTACTATTTTGCCACAATATGAAAAACATTGCTTCTATAATGTTAAAACAAGCTGACCACAGTTTATAACAGATCTTTTGACATCGGCCATATGGGAAATCAGACTGTGAAACTGCTCAGACTGCAGCCAACCAAAATTCTGGACATGTCAGACATCCATCTGATCTTCCTGAGCCAAGTAGTTGATCGTTTCAGGCAATCAATCTGGCATCATGACCTCCCTCAAACCACACGTCCAACGTCAACCAGTCTGGCAGAAATTCTGTTCTGTGAAATTCCAAAATTAGTCTGGGGTGACCAATTCAGGACTAAAATTGGGCCAAATGTATACAGCATCTGGCTGACCTAATAAAACCCTGTGGTTATTGTTATTATAACACCCGTGTTGGTCAAATGATCTCCATAAAAAGGCATTTCCTGCTGCTTGCACTCTTTTTTCTCTTTTTATATTTTATTTTGCTCTGACTGTTGTTGGACCAAACCACTTGGACTAAGTTTAATATTCAAGCAACTTTTAGAAGAGTGAATATTAAACTTAATTCATTAGGTGGCCAGAGACACAACTCCAATGGGATGCTCATATTCAATTATCAATGGATAATTGAAAAGTGAATGTAGGCAGGCCATAATGCAGTGCAGATGTTATTGTGAAGAGATGCTCTTCAATCAGGTTTTGATTTCATCTGTGTTTCTTAAAGCAAAACACAGATGAAACCCAGAGTAGAAAACATAACTGGGATAATTCTTCAAGTTCTCCCTCTTGCTTCCATGTTGTAGGTCTTATTTTTGCCACATTTAAGATGGTAAATTTACAATAAACAAAGGTGGAGCCACAGCAGCACTAACCCTGTTTCCATATATTTGAATGTTGCTTTGAATGATTAACACCTAAGCATTTTTTTCAGTAACATAAAGCCAAAAATGTCTGCTGAGTTTAGTTTAATATAACTGTTCCATCCCCTAATTTGTCATTATATATGATGTTCCTGCTCTGCATGAAATTCTGTCTACATTTTATAAGGAAATTGTTCAACTTTTAATGAACAAACTCATTAAAATAGGGGTTATTTTCAGAAATATCCCTGTTGGCTTCCACGCACCAGATTGAAACCTCTTTTCAATTACCATGCAGCCCCAAAGAGACAGGCAGCTTTTAGGGCCCTCTCTGAAGCCACATCATTAAAATGTAATGAGAGGCTGTCCAATTGCACTCCTGTATTGTACTAAGACACTTATCCATTGTCGCTGTAATGGTGAATATCATGCACACAATGAGAGAATATTTACTACTTTTTATTGTTTCATTACACTGAGCTTGTGTTGATTTTAGAAAACATTGGCATTCACCTACACAATTTGAAAAACAGACTGAGTCAAAATTTTAATCATCCCTTCTACTGTGAGGTGTTTTATTCCAGAGGCAAGTCGTGGTAAGACTTATTACTGCAGTTAAGGTGCTAAAAGTCCTTGATTAGGTAATAGATTTAAACAGCTTGAAATACAATAAGGCATTAGTGAACTATCCATTTTGAGTCTCTGAATATGGTGCCAACTAAGTGTTTAAAAGAATCTTAAAGGATACTTGTTTTTCATCCAAACCTGTTAATATGTGATACTTAGATAATCCTCCAAATTAATGACAAAATACACTCTAAAATGCCACACAGAAGCATTCTCTGATCTAATATCCAGGTAATTTGTATATTTTATAACAGGGGGCTGGCTACTTCAGCACCATGGACAGTACCATGGATTTATCAATACAAAGCACGATTATGTATTTCAGAGCCATGGTCAGGGCCATAGTCTTACTCATAGATCATTTATCTGACTGAGGTTTGTCCAAGTTAGAATCTAACATATTCAAGTAAACAACTCTTCTGCCTCTGCACTGTCTCCGCTTCTAGAGGATGGAGAGGAAGATGGACGGTTAACAAGGGGGATGTGTTTTGTTCATTTTGCTTTGCTTTTGACAGCATTTGTCTATTTTTTCATAAAAACATTCAACTTCAACTTCAAAATACATATAAGTACTCTGTTGAAGGACAAGTTTGTAGGATATGGTGGCATCTATCAGTGAGCTTGCAGTTTACAAACCTGTCACCTCACCTTCCTCTTCTTAGTGTAGGAAAAACCTGCGGTGGCAAGGAAACTCGTGAAAACGTGAAAGGCCCTATCTAGAGCTAGTGTTTGCTTTGTCCATTCTGTAGGAACATGATGATGCAACATGGTGGACTCACTACTAAGGTAACAAAAACTCAATGATTCTTTATTTTCAGATGATTATGAAAGCATACTTATTCTGCCATATTCTGCCAATAGATTTCCATAAATCATACACACTGAGCGCTTATTCAGTTTAGTGAAACATTGTGATTTGAGTTAAAATGTTAGGGTTAGGAGCATTTTGTTGTCCTTGATAAATATGCAGCCAAGTTTAGGGAACACACACACACACATATATATATATATATATATACTGTATATATTCATTCTTTCTCTCCATACTGGCTGTAAAGAGATCTGTTCCTAACAGAACTCAAAAGTAAGAGGCAGGGATCAAAATCCACAGTTCAATGCAAAAATGCTTATCAGATCTACTGCCTCTATTTTTGTCCTTAGAATTAATCTACAGAGTTTTACTAGTACATTGAAATCGAAAACTGATGCATATATATTTATTAAAATCTAATGGAAAAAACTAAAACCACTGTATTAAACCTGAGGTTCTTAAATCTCCTCCAGCAAGAACACACAGAACAATGTGGATGTCTTGAACTTATTATAACAGCACAACAGCTTTTCAGCACAGTCTTTTCTATCACAGCAGGTTGAGATGACTTACTGACTCATATTTGTTCCCTTTAGCATTGTGTGGCCACAGATGGGCTGCAAATCTCCATTGCAGAGAGACTCCATTGGGGTTTGGCCAAGGGTACAATAGTATGTGGACACAGTACACATAAAGAGGCTCCAAAATCCTGCAACAGCCTCCTCTGAGACCTGAGCGCGGCAAGATCTTCTCATCTTAGCCATACTTCACTTCTTCTTGAAAAAATAACAGATGAACAAGGGTTGCCATGTCCTTGCAAAGTTTTGTTGAATAAAACCTTTTCAGTTTATTATAGTTATTATTATGATTCTGACTACCATTGTTCCTATTATGTAAAAAAAAAAAAATATATATATATATAATAGGGACAGGTACACTATATTATGCATTTACTTATCTCTCTTTTTTTTTTAAAATGAAACCAAGACAAAAATGACCAGGCTTCTGAAAGACTTTTAGTCTATTGTTTTATGCAAATGACGCTGTACTGTACCTCTGAGAAAGATCAATGCAGTCAGTGTCCACTTTCTATGCCTTATAACCACAAGGCAAGTGCCACTTTGAACTGCGTCATATCCAGGTCATATCTATTTCACTCTCCTATGTGTTGCAACACATTTCAGCAGAACAGACATATTTTAGAAATGAATCATCTGAAGAAACTCTACAAGTCTTATAGTCTAACAGCAGGATAGAGGAGCAGCCATAAAGCAGTGCCCTAGTCAAGCAATTGACAGTTGCAGGGTGAAAGCAAGCGGCTTCTCTCTGTTGGATCAATGGGGCAGTCACTTTGTGGTCAAAAAGAAGAAAAAGTGGTCGAGACCTGCAGGAAATAACCCATCCAGGTTATAGAATTCAAATACTGCCATGAGTTTAAGGCAAGGGTGGATATTTCATGCCAAGTTTTACAGTAAACATTGCCTTCGTTGGAGCTATGACGATGAAACAAACCAAGACAGAACTGAAGAAAACTCCTGGATGAGATGCAAAATTTCTACAAGAACCTCAGCAAGTCCAGTTGCCTTTGATAAGCTTGAAAACAGGGCTACTTCTTCTCATCAAAATCTGCTGCAACTATGTCCTCTACTACCTTACCTTGTTCTCCTTCTGTGTTGTCTGCCTGTTCTTCTGTTGCCTGTTGTCACAAGGTTTCAGAGGGACAGAGACACAATGTGTCCCCATAAGCATAGTAAAAGCTTTCAGTCACTATTGCATGGTGAGAGAGGACAGGAAGAGGTGCTATGCTGCTGCCAGAGAAGCACTGACTAAGATCACAACATGCATGGGAACAAATGACAAAATAATTTTCTGACTAACTCACTAGATTTGTTGCTAGTCACTTAACTGGCAGTAATAAGAGACCCATGAATGTGGATAGGCAGTGGACCAAACCAATGCGAGCCATAATACGGGGGAGCAGGTGGTCTTTCAAAACTTGAAAACACTTTGTTTTGTGTCTTTAATTTGCACCACTGCTTTGTCCCACTTAAACTCACTAACATTGACTAGACACTGATACACAACTTGGGACAAATTCCATAATTCATGGATATTGAAAAAGACATGTACCATCCCTACCTGATTCTACACTCTTGATTGGAGGGCTTGGTTGCTATTATGTACAGTTATTTTCATACACATTCAAGTACTAAGAGCAATAATTGAAAACGGTGGCAGCTGCTGTCTTTAGTGATGTGGGATCGGGGGTTTCACCTTAGCTGTTTGCAAGCAAATAAACTATTATTATCACCCTATTTAGGCGATTTGGGAACATGGATTAGGCAGTCGCTCATCCCGCCACACTCATGAATCTTCAATTACATTGGTCAAAAATTATTTTTTTTCTCCAGAGCCATTGTGGTTAAGGAGGTATACTTGTTTTCATTCACATATGTCCCATGGCTGTCTTGTGTAACCTGTGTTGGTTTACAGTGGTGGTTGTGTACGTCCTTTGGATACATGAACACAAACATGTGGTTAAACAACAAGTATATCTCTGGCCTAAGGGTTTAAAACCTGCTTTCCCATGAAGACTGTGCTTGTTTTTGATTTCACATATTCCTTTGGTGTAACCAGCGAGCACTGAATTAAATGATTTGCTGGTGTCTGCAGATACCCTGTGCTCTTTACTAGTTCAAAGAAATAAATCAAATGGCTTGTAATCAATTAGATCAAGTAGGCTAGACCCAAGGCCAAAGCTGCCTGCCAGTTGAAGACCCAAGACAGAGTATACAGCTAACAGTATGAATTTATATGGATCTATAGCTCCCACTATCCCCAGCACAGATGGATAGTTGGAATGGAAAGTTGGTGTTTTTCCCTCAAAGGATGTGAGAATATGGCTCGGGGACAGGTGCCCACAAAAGGGACAAGAAAGAGGGAATAATAAAAATCACTTAAAAGATTGGTTATGGAAAGTATAAATAGCAGGGGTAAGTAAGATTACAAGGGTACAACAAAGTGTGTGCCAGGCAGTGCACCCACAACACAGTGTCTGTCAGCTGGAAATGCTCCCTAACTTGGAAGGACAACAGGGGTCGGGATTTGGCCATCAAGAGTACAAGCTGTCAGTGTCCTCCCTTATCCTGTCCCTTGGTTCCCGTCACTAAATCCCTGAGTTAGACATCAAGGCCATTGTGATCTGATTTCATCCTATTTATCTAGTTCAACATACCCATTTTTTTCTGCCTCTGCTGTTGGAAAGCACTCCTGTTGTAGCCAATTTTCTTACAGAATTTTCTTAGGATGGCTGCAAAAAAGTGAGCATTTGTTGACACATAAGGAAACATAACATTTGTTAATGCTTCGTGGTTTGCTTCTATAACTTGACTTGAGTTTGTATTTTTTGTCTGCTTGTGACAGTTAAATCTATTTTATGCAACAACAAAATTCTAGTCTGGTGATTTCACTGAATATGTCACAACTGCCTCATACTAATGCAAATGTGCAACTGAGAGAATAGCCCACCAGATGGGATGGAAGGTGTAAGTACTAAAAAAGGACGAGGGAAAAAAAGCAATTTGAAATATGCTCCTTTTTTCCTACGAGCTCCAGATGAGGGCCATTGAAGATTTAAGTATAACCATGTCAGATAGGACACCGGAAAGTCACAGCTGTCCCTAAACTACACAAAAAAGAAAAAAGAGGAAAAGATCAGTATCTCTGCTTAGCAACAAGATACAGACTGAGGCTTAGTAGCCATGTTTGGTAACATTTTATTTGTAAGGGTGTGCACAAGACTGTCATTACACTATCAATACCATGTCATGACACCTGTCACTTCATGTTCATAACAAGTGTTATGCCATTGTTATGTAAACTCCACTCAAATAAGGTGTTACCCCATGTTTATATACACACTGAACCTGTTTTTTGTAAGTGTACTTGTATAAAGGCACAATATGATGTAAAGTTTCTGAATATTCTATAAATATATTATCTGATTTGTTCGATAAAATTTGGTAGAATGTGTTTAGTTGAAGTGCCAGTACAACATGCACTCACATGCAGTGTATTATACTATGTAATATATCAATCCATCCATTAGTAGAAGTGGTAATTTAGTTGGAAAAAAAAAGAAAAACTCTGCCTGTATCCGTATGGCAATTTTATGGCTCACAGGAACATCACACCCACATAGCCCTCCCTAAAGTCCCATAAACCTCTTATATGCAAGTTATGGATGCTTGTTTCACTTTGATATGCATTCAGTGACTGGAAAAATATAAGGCCTGTCCTAGAAGAAAAATGTGCATCTCAAATCCCATTGCATATGTATCTTTACACCAACAGGTCCATGCAACAGCAAAAGCATTTCCATATTTATTTTGCCCTTGGAAAGGAAAGAATGGGTTTTAATTGTGATCTATCAGCTTTTGTAAAAGGCACAGTAGTGGTTGCCAGTGGGGTGGGTATGAGCAAGACAAAACTTTAAAAGGTTGGATTAGGGATGCACCGATCAACCAGCCAGAGACCGGGACCGGCCAGTTTTCAGCATGACCGGCCCTGACTGGTGACCAGCTGGTCAGCGTCACATATCCGATTCTGTGCCCATCATTGTCACACACGTGTTCTGCACGATGGTCACGTCAGGCGCGCAGCAGACAAACTGACCGTGATATCAACACAGCGCTGATAACAGCTACACACACTCAGACACATGCTAGCATGAAGCTGGTGTCAGCGACAGATTCCAAGAACAGGATAAAGAGAAGACACTGACAATGTCACAAAACAGCCATAAACTCCCTAGTTCTTCAGGCTAATTTTATCGAGCAGCAGACTACTGTTCACACAGGGACAGTTAAAATCTCACTTCCTGTTCTGGCTGAAGAATAAACAACCTGTGTTGATGTGTCTCCTCAAACATTTTCTGTCAAGACTCGTTTAACTTCTGCGTCTGTTTTTCTCATAGCAAAGTTTTACTGCAGCAAACTGGTGGACCGTGTCAGTCTCCGGTTTGTCCGGTTTGTGCTTCCACAGAAGATCACGTGAAATTGCGTCCCGCCAAATTCCGCGAGATCACATTCACCCAATTCATAATCTTAATATTAAACTATAATAAGGCCTGGCTGTAACCTGGAGGACTTTGGAGAAAATTTAAATAGTATTTAATGAATATTTAATAGTCAGTGTCTTATTTGTGTGTATTATGAACATCCAATTTAATTTTTACAAGAAAAGTTGCAAAAATGTTTGTGAATGCTGTCAATTATAGTTCTTAGAAAGACTGGAAATTGGAATCGGCAGGTCAGACCCTTCAAAAATTGGAAATTGAAATCTACCAAGAAAGTTGAAATCGGTGCATCTCTAGTTTGGATATGTTTAAGTACAGTTACAGTACAAATACAGGATGGGTTTTCAACACAAGCATGATTTGTAACCAGCTTGTCATTTTCCCCAAACTCTCAATCATGCAAAAGAGCCAACACAGTGTCTACAATGATGCATTTTCTGTTGCTTGGTAATTAACAAGCTTTATGTGTATACTGTAAACTTTGGTGATCTATATCCAGAAAGTGGTTCCAGCTATACCAGTAACAGACTTTGTATGGCACTCCTCCTTTTTCACTTTTTTGAGATCCATTTCTCATCTATCTATCAGCAGTTCCAGAGCAACAATCCTCCACTGGATGAATGGTATCACCACAGTAAAGAGAGAAGAGTGTGTTTTGTCAGTTGTGAGACAACATTTTAATTGTGAAAACACAGCAGTAGATTATCTTTTGCATTTTGTTATAGTTTATTTCTTGGAACCAGCACAATGACTGGTATTTAAAGAAAATGTCACAGGCAAAGGTTCAGGTGAGAAAAGTTAATCGGTTTTGCTGCCATGATCAGATTTTCAACTACATCATATTATTTATAATGTGTAAATAATTCATTGAAAATGTGGAAATAACATTAACAATTTATACTGTTAATCTTGTGTGCAGTTGTGACTGCTGCACAGACTCAATGAAATATGAAATAATTTGTTAATTGTAAATTAGATAACACTATACACACTTTCCCATAATTTTAATTTACCATTCTGTGACAAAATTATCATTAAAATCCTAATTTTTCAGAGTCTGTGAAGCTTGATTGGAGATGTCTACAGCCCGACCTTGCCAGTGTGTCTCACAAACACATTGTTACTCTGCAGGCTGGCTCCTCTGACATCTGTGTGTCAGTGGTGTGAAAGCAGAGCAGCAGGAATCTTTGTAGGTCATAACTTAATCCCTCTTTAGACTATCTGCAGATCTGCACTGCAAAATGTCTTTAGGAGTACAGTAATGAATCAATCTTTAGAATTATCTTAATTTTAAACGTGGAAGCTTCCTGTATATTTTATGGTCTTGACACACCAAGCTGATTTGATAGAACTGACTCACTGATCACATGCTTTGCATTCAAGACATCACTACGTTGAACATGAAGAGACTGCAAAGATTACAACTCAAAAATGTCAACCTCATGGTAGTGTTGGTTGAAGAAATCAGAGAATCGCCAAAGTCATCAGATCCAAAAACTTTTTAAAACAGCTTAAAGTTTAAATGTATGCAAGATGCATCCAAGGCTGTGGTTTGAGGTGCATATCTAAACACCGAACAGATGTAAATACATGTGTTTCTCTCAAGACACACACAAAATTGACTCCTCTCATAGTGTAACTACATCAGTAAGCAGTCTGTGGAAATGATTATATCAAGACATCCTGGTCTGTCTCCTTTGTCCTTGTGATTACTGGGACTGAAATTAGCCATTGTTCTGTGTCTCATTAAAGCAACCAGGACAAACTGCTTCAGCAACTTCTACATATGTGATCAAACACGCGGTACATAAACTGCTGTTGTATTTATCCGATCCCAGAGTCCCTGAATAAGTGAAATTTGCAACTCCCCTGTCAACTTTTGATGTTGGCAACTAGTTCTTGGACACTCGGCGAGTCAAACCCTTGACTTTATGGTTGCATTTAGACTGCTAGATGATAAGGAGAACACAGTTGTCGCTGACAGCGGTTGACACTAAAGATTATATCAGATTAAATACAATTTGTTACAGTTATTCACTCTTTTCACAAAACTTTGAAAAATCACAATAATTTAACTATCGGAGATAAAATTCTAAAAGAAAATTCACATAGACCTCCTTTTCTGGCGTGTACTGTCAAATAGTTTGATGGAATTTGTTTAAAAAAGAGATGAAATTGAAAATGTTGTGCACACAGTACAAATGACATATTTAATTGATAGATTAAACCCACTAGAACACTTTTAGTGGAGAAAAATAAGAAGCAGAATAATTATAATCACAACAAAAACAATAGGGGTCTGCAGCGAGCAGCGCTGATTGAAAGAAAACTGTCTTCAGTATGATCTGGATCTGAATACAAGACACTTGAAAGGACAAGTTCAAATGGGGTCTACGATTCAACATCTAGGAATCTGCTAAACCATCAAGAAGATGTTAAGATGTATGTTATCTCACGGAATATGTGAAAATTGTAATCTGTTGGAGGTGCTAGAGAAAAAGTCAGGAAGTCAATGAAGTCATCAGGATTCATCCCCTGTGCACCAAAAATGCCTGTACAAGATTTCATGGCAGTCCACCCTTTAGTGGATTCTGGTACCTAGCGTGAACCTGAATTGAGTATATGCCTAATTAAAGAGACAACTGGCACTTTAAAGTGCCAAGACAAATGATGTTGTCTTTGCTGTGCAATGGGATCGTCAGCTCTTGTTCATTTGCTCGGTGGAGACCAAAAATCAGCAACAGCCCAGCAGCACCCTACAGCTGACTGGAAGCTAAGTGCGTTCACAAGTGAAAATAAGTGCCACGTAGCAGAGGACGGGTTAATAATGCAAAACTGGGCAAGATTTTTCATGAATGAATATCTATAATGCATTATATGTACCTATATAATGCATTAACACATGCATAATGCATTGTATACAATGTATAATGTATTATTCAGAGTTACTATAAAAGTCCATACAGCATTATTACTGCATGTCTTATAAATAGCCATGGGGATCATAATGTTATACAGGTCATGTAGCAATTGCTCAGAATAACTGTCTGCTTTAACAACCCCGTGTCAGCTCATTGTCTGCTTCAAGTAAAATAAAAATCAAGTAAAAATACCAAAGCTCTGACAGAGGCAACAGAGGAGCTTCTGACACCAGACTCTTATTTTATCCTTGAGAGAGTGCAGCATGCAGAGAACAGAGCAAGGGCCTTGTTATGGAAAAAAAAAAAGTCTAATAAATTTAGAGGCAGCCCTCAGAGATGCCACATTTTGGACACATTATGACACTAAATACATTGTGATGAATGTCAGTGATTCATGGAGCTGAGCTTGCTGACCCTTCTCTTCTTATATATTTGATAAAACTAACAACTTACTAACTAACTGAAGCAGTTGTTGATCACTTGCAGCCCTTAGTGTCTAAGTGGTTAAGAAGAGTGAGAAGTCAGCTGTCGATGTTATAGAAAAGAGCTGTCAAAAAATGGAATGACTGCCTCATAGTTGTATGCCTCTGACAGCCAGTCAAGTTACAGTTCACATCAATGCCTGTCCAGACTCATATAATGTACGTGGTGAAGACTATCACCTCATCATTTTATCCTTTTAGATATATATGTATAATTCTGTCATAAGTAGTACATGAAATCTTGACTCATGGCCAATAATTAGACTGTGACTTTGGCCTTTGATATTTTTTCAGGGTTTTTCAAGTATTCTGAATCACAGAGCCTTCTGTCCTTCAGCAGACAGTTGTGAATAAAACTTAGGCAGATCAGTCCAGAAGCATTTGAGATTAGCTGCAGACAGACTGTTAGGTCCAGTCACCATGCACACACACACACACATACACGGGTGATTACATGATCCCCTCCCAGTGTACGCCTGGCGGGGATAATAATTACTGAATGCATCAGTACACACAGAGGATTTATTAAAGGCCCTGCCCTAAGAAATAAATCTGGCAGGATTTGTGCTTGTGTTCTGTGTGTTTTAGCAATTCCATAAGGCTTAAAATTTGATTTGGAGCAAATTGATTGGGGAAGAGTTTTTATGGACAAAATCAGTGTCTCCATCTTGGTTTCACTGCAGATGGCTTTGGAAGGAGCAGAAATTTGGCATCTCTTGATTGGGGTGAGCTTGAGGTTAGGGCGTGCCTCCAGGCAATGAATTCAAGTCAATAGAGTGTCCTCAAAAGTGACCTAACTCCTCATTGTACATGTTAATTGGTGTGTTGGTTAAACTAACCCTAACACTAACCCCAAAAAGCAATAATCTGAAATCCTCATTATCTACTTTATAGACAAAGAAATAGGGCAAAGAATTCAAGGGCTTTGTCACAGTGGATGATACAGTCACATTTTCCTGTTAGCTGCTCTCTGTCTGCTTGTATCCATCATTTCATGAAATAATTCCTACATTGGTTACTTTTATTGTACTTACATACTTACATTGAAGCTCGGCAAGGCTGCGAGGCAGATTTTTAAATACAATATGTCTTGTAAGCAAGTAAGGTGTAGAGTTGCATACTAATAAGATGTATAATGAAGCATGATTTCTTTGATTGTACTATTTTAATATTTTTGGAGGAGGGTATTAGCATCAGCCCATATTGGAAATTTAATGGAAATCTTTGATCTGGCTCAGTCTTTGCCATTACAGCATTGGTCTCTGATTTTTTCTTTGACAAGATTCATTGCCAGCCTCTGAAATTTGTTGTTCATGATTTATGGTGGTTATGCATACGATATGGATCATTACTTTACAAAAGCGTGTTTGTGTTTCACTTAACTCTCTAAATCGGAAACTTTAGGCCCTGCGTGCAGAGAATAGTACTGTATGTGAAGAGCCCAACATGTGAGGAATGTAATTTTGGGTCAATTTAAGGCCAACTATATAATGTAGTAGTGAAATACAGAAAACAGTAACACGTGGTTAGCAAAGCAACATAGTACTTAGAATGGCCTTGTAGTAGAGGATCTCTGTGCAGCTGAAGTGTCTTCAAATGAGCTGACAGCTGTGTTCTCAACTCTATACTACATGCTAATTTTCAGCATGTTTAAAGTCTGTAGTGTGCTCACACCGGAAAAGTGACAAAGTTAAGTGTACTCAAATTGTCGATATGCATACTAAAACATGCCTGATCTTTGAGTTTGGTTTTGATCCACACTATTGTCCCACTGTGCAATACACAAAAATGCAACTCACAGCTGCAGAAAAAAAATGCAGCTGTTGATAGCTGCAGGAAGATCTTAAAAACCAAAACCAAGTATTAAACTATTGGGAAAAAATGAGCTGTTTTTGAAGTTGAACTTGTTATGGGGGGTGAGGGCCCTTTGGATACAATTCATTTGAGAAAATACATTATGTCACATGGGAATGTGCGTTGAGCACCTCGACAAGTGATGGAAATGAATGGTCCAATGTGAACTTTCTTTTCAGCTGCTGTACAAACACTACATTTCTCACATTGATAGAAAAGTGTGTGTTGCCGGCCTGTCAATGCAATGTTTGATGCAATGCTTGACTGGGGCAGGCAGCAGCAGCTCTCATGAAGTCATACATGTATGCCAACTACATGTATGACTTTCAACTAAGCAAACTGCTTTGTTTTGCCACGAATTTACATTAAAAGAAGATAGCTAGCAGAAAGACAGCTTCTATTCCTCCTTGCAATGTGCAGGCTGTACACTGAGTTAAGGAGGACGAGCTGCTTGCAGTGTGGTATGTTTGCAACTTTTGCTGCCAAAAGTCTGACGTATCATAACCAGATGGTTAAAAAGAAGCAAGAAAAAAAGAGTTTTATTTTTGTAAGTCATGTAGTCACATTAACACAAGAGTGTTAATTGACTGCTTTTTACTGTATGATGCAACAAAATGGGAAGCCTTCCGAGTGGGCCTGAGTGACATGTGAGTGGGCCCAAGCCCACCAAGACCCACACACAGCTATGCGCCTTGTTCACATATAAATATGTGCACACACACTTTCATGGTTAAAATTCTGTTTTCATCATCAGGAGTTGCTAAGCAAAATATATGTAACAGACTGCTCTCTCATGGTGTGGGTGGTCATTTCTGTATCTTAAGGTTATAGACAGACAGAGTGATGCAGGTTTACTTTCCTAAATTAACCTCCTATTGAGCTGTCGAGTAGTATGATGCCTTTGGTTTGGCTGAGGAATATACATTCAGCCTACTTGTCACCCCGCTGTGTTCCATTTCTTACTCAAGAGCAGCAATTTGAGGGTAAAATGTTCCAAATCCTGGTGCCAACTCAGCTCACGGGGGAGATGCACAAATATGGGGGTAAGCTCATGTCTTTGATGTCATTACATACTTAGTCAACTAAGTCAAACTCAATTATTTGTCTGATCAGGTTGTGTGTCAAAATGATGTTAGAACACCTCTTTTACTGTAGTATCTCAGGAGCTCAGACTCACCCTGCTCTGCTCACATCCCTCACATCATTAAGCCCTTAAAGCGACGCAGCAAACCACAAATTGATTGAGACAGCATCTCCAGCCTACACCAAATGCCACTGAAGACTGACAGGGACTCTGCCATGGTGCATTTCAACAGGTAGAGAGGAAGCCCCTGCCCCATCTCTCCCATTGCTCTTTTACTTTAATGGAGAAATATGTAACACTCTAGAGATCAAAAATGAGCACTGCAGTCCAAACAATAGGAGCCATAAGCAGTATATTAGAAGAAAAATCTGTTATCTGTTATTTAATGTAATGACTCATAAAATGACCATGATATGTCATGAGAGCTTAAGAAAACATTTTTAGTTGAGATACTCAACTCTCTGACAACAATGCTATAGTCACCGTGTTCCCATTTGAAATTTCTATTTCAATAACTATTTTAGTTTTCCCGTTTTATGTAAATTAGAGTTCAAATTAATGGCAAATGTTCACTGAATGAGTTAGTGTCTATAAGTTGTACAAAGTCATTAAGAAATTTTTAGACAGTGTACATGTTTACAATGGTTAAATTGAACAAAATGTTAATGGAGTCTGGCAAGGAATGAGACAGTCAGTCACTACACAAGTGTGTATTTTCAGAGCAGAGAGCTTTTGTTTCCAGGCTAATGGGCTTAACTTTGTATTGACAGAAAACTGACAGTTAGAAATTGCTGATTAACTTACAGTGTAGGACTTGTCTTTGCTTGTCATTGTCAATTCACAATGTTGCACTCATCTTGCACTCCTGCAGTGTTCCTGCAGCCTGCCTGAGCTTTTCCATAGCTGGGAAATAAGGGGAGAGAAGAAAATAATTGTGTTAACCATAAATTGTACATTCAAAATGATTTCAACCTCAATCTTTGGCTCCAATTCACAAATTGGACTTATTATTGTATTATGTGACCTATGGTTGAAGCGAGTTTTCTCTCCTACTTCCTCCCCAAATTTCAAAACTCAGGCAGTTTGCCTGCAGGCTGCACCGACACTAAACAGACATCATAGATAATTGGATTGACGATGTTAGACAGTGTCCCTCAGTATCCGATGATGGTACCTCATAGAATGGCAATATTAATGTTTTCATTTTTTACATAATGGTTGTGATGATAGTCAGAAATGAATAATAGAAAAGAGAAAAAACTGACCTCTCTTGCCACATTTAAGTGAAGTACTGTGTAATATATATTAAAAAATATAGACGAATTCACATTTTCCATCACATATTCAAGATTTTTTGTTAATATTTTTGATCCACTTTTGGCAAACATTGTGGTCCTCTGTTGGCTCTGTGATCTATGGTGTGTGGTCTCAGACAGGGGCACTCTTCATGAAGCAAAGGCTCATGTATTTTCTGCTTTTTTTTTCCAAAGTTTGACACTACTGTTGGACTACCCAAACTGCACAGGTTCTTTCCGACTTCTTCGACATTACTGTAAATGAAAAACATTGTAAAACTCTTATGACAGCTCACATTAGTTCGTGTTCATACTGTAGGGAGACGCAACCGCAGCAACACCGGCTTGTTAACTTCCGACACATCTCCGGATTCGTCTATATTACATATTACTCTTTTAGGCATGTCCCTCTTTCATTGTCCCAGAAAATGTTGAGCCTCAGTCTCATCCAGTGAGAAAAAGCAGACATGACATTTTAAGAACCGACCCAGCTGACTTTTTACAGTTAAAGAAATATTCTTAGTTATGCTTTCTGGGGTATTCATTCCCGTGACACCAAGACAGACATAGGACGGTGTGCCCATGTTACCCATCTGTCTAAAAGGAAGCTTTCTGAGGCAGGTTTTTTCCCCTTTTAACCTTCCAGTGCAGCTCACAGCTTACAAAAGAAAATTCATATCCTCCAGGACATACCAGACATACACGTGACAAAGCTTTAAAATTCACACACTGTACATACTCAAACATCACAAAGACATACTCTTTCACACAGACACAACCTGTGAGCGCACACAAATAAGCAGGCATGTTTATGTGTGTACACAAACTGTATATTCACACATCCCTCTGGGGTATGTTGGACTGCTCAGCTAACCCATAAAAGCCCAGCTTATCGCCTCTATGAGCCTCCTGGTTGTGCAGTTCCCCCAATCCATCCCAAGGCTCCTCTGATAATCAGCCGTCTCTGTTTGGCCCGAAGTCTGGGTGAATATCCCTAGGTCTAGAGATATGACATCCAAGCTCAGGCTTCAAGGTCTCAGCGTGCAAATACAGAGTGAAAAGATGCGCAGATCCATGCCACATGTGTGAAAACGCATCCAGAAGTGCATTTGTTTACTGTGAACATAATGAGTTGCATTGGACTTATAAAAGACTAATATGACCCAGCTTAGAGATCAGAGACATGTGGGGTATCATTTGTCTTAGTCTAACATCACATGCTGGCTTGCTGCTATGGCTTAGCCACCCCCCCTTGTGAAGAACCAAAAGAAAGAAGTACGGAGAGCATGTTGAAGTAAGGAACATGGAGAGTGGGGGGTAAAGAGAAAGAAAATGAAAAGATAAGCCACATCAAGTGCAGGCTTATCCAACACCCTGCTATAATTGAGACAGCTAATGCATTACAAAGACAGTGTAATCCTAGGTGTCAGAAAGCAATTACATGTAGCTAATTACTAAATAATTAATGTAGACAGTAACTGGACAGACAGCAAACTCGCCTTGAACTGGGTTTTATATTTGTCTCCTTTTAGGGTTAAGCCGGGTGCCTCCGGGCCTTGTGACACTGGAGATAGCCCTTAATTACACTGTATTTTCCTAATAGCTGTCAAAATGTACACTCATGTGAAAGACCTTTACATTAGCCAGCTTTATGAGAAACTGTAGTCTTTGGTGGGAAAAGGGAGAACAAATCACCCTAAAGATGGCATTGTAAGCAAACTAAAATACTATTTAGCACTAATCATGGACCTGTTAGAAATAATTAATCAAAGTTCTATCAAGGAAATAACAGCAATAGCGTTGTTACTAAAAGACCCAAAACTGTGTTAAACTGAGTTTAACTGTTGTGTTTCATTGACATTTGTTGTCTTCCTAATTTTTTGGGATCCATCACTGTTCTAGGTCTAAAAATAATACTAACAATAGTTGCAAAATCTGTCATTTTTACTTTTTTCAAGTATTTTCTTTTCTTCTGACCTTAAAAAAAAACAATATATAGTAAGAATTGATAACCATTACCTTTGCTTCAAAGTGGGATTGCACATTTGATGATGATGAAACACAGAAAATATCATTAAGTATTAAAACTATGTCAAATAAGGAAATATTTCAGGTTTTAATAGTTTCTGCATGGCAAAATATAAGAAATCATTCATAGACAAAGAATTGTACAGCATGTTGTCCAATGTTATTTCCAGCATGTTTACACCATCATAGGCAACTCCCTGGTCAAAAGAAATTATCAACCAACTCCAATAACAGAAATCCAAATGAATTATTACAATTCTCAGGCGAGTTATATGGAAAACAGAGCATCAGACCCAAATGCAGAGAGGAGGCAAACTGGTGGTACTCCATGAAATCCAGAAAAAAGTTAAAAATTGACAAGGAAACTAATAACTAATAACTAATAACTAATTATGGGTATTTTATTTTCATCATCTGCATTTCCTGGTATAATTGCGCTATGATATATGTTTTTTTTCCATAGGTATATATTTGTAAATTGTGATTTTGTTTGTTTTCTCTAAGGAAAGCTTCCTGGACTCTCTACTCAACTACCAGTATGTCAGTACATCATGGTGGGATGGCGCTGCTTTTAAGGGGGTGAAAGGAACCAGTGTGATTGGCCGTGACTGTCACAACCCCTAACACACCCACACATAATGTATGATAATGGATTCTCTCTCATCCCACCCCACTGCTACAGCACAGTTGGCTGTGCTTTGCGCAGTGCACCTTGATTCATTAAAATAGAGGCCTCAAAGTCAAGAGAAGAGGACACAAATCATATAAAATATGGAAGAGAACAAGCCGTAACAGTTAAAAGAAAAGAAAGAAAAAATGTTTGAACATGACAAGGATGTTGGGACAGGTTGGCCTTGACCTTAGGATTAATTTCATACCATATTAACAGAAATCAACCGTGGTCACTGTTAAAAGTCCAACCCATGCATAATAATAGCTCTCCAGCTTAACTCAGCCTATACAGAATGTCAGAATCAAGACACTGTGACACAGTATGTGTAATTTGTACGATCCTGAAAGCCTTTGTGGTAACCCTTCTTTCCCTAGGAGATTCCGCAGGTAGAACATATCCCTTAGAAATATAGTCCTTACTGTTCTTTATGTTAATACCATGATCCCTTTACCACACAGTTCAAGGAAAATACTATATTTGATCACCTAATGTGTTTTTTTTCCTGCACATAATTGTATTTTTCTCTCACTTTTAATTCTCTACTCCCCTGGAAGTTTCGCCATCTAGGTCAAGGGTATTGGAGGGAGGCAAATTGCTGTGACTGCTCCATGCAGCTTGCTGCACAGTAAAGATACTTCCAAAGACACAATGACTTTCTCTTACATTTCTGTTTCCATATTATCAATCTGAGGTAAACTGGAGAAGTAAGATGAATACTTTACCTAATACAAATACACATAACAATGCCTCCAGGGATCAAAACTCCATTATACAATAAAAAAAGCCCAGTGAAATACAGAGCTGTGAGGATGAGAAAATATATGACAAAAGATTGTAAACAGCCAGCCTCCAGAGTCACTCATGCAGGCCCTATACTGTTGCTCTGGCCATATAAATGTGGCACTAACGGCCTCTGATCAGACTCTAATGGTATTCATAGTTGCCATGGGTCCTTTCACTGAGATATTATTAAGATCATTTTTATTCATGATATCCCCCAAATTGTCCTTGGAAGAAATCAGCAGATTATGGGAGGCTGCTGACCCGTGGGTTGTGAATAAACATGAAAAACAATCAGTGTTCCATTTAAAGGCAGAATGGTGTTCGGTCCTGAGCCTCTGGGGTAAGATTGGAGGAGGGGGGGCATCAAAAGAATAATGAAATCATTAGAAATGAATTGAAGTGAGAATGAATGATGCTGTCCTCTAACGCTTCATCCAGTTCTAATCCTCTATATTATGTACATTGAAAATTAGAAAGGGTCATTTCATTGTGCAGTGGAAAATGCAGTAGTACACTGCTTTTTTAATTCTCAAAGATATCTAACGATCATAATTACGACAAGCACAACTTCCTTGTTAGTGTTTTCTCAGGAACCAGCTGCTACAACTTCAGCACTTAAGCTGTGACCCACTTCTTTCATTCAGTTTGAAGCAATTTACGAAAAAAAAAAAAAGAGCATAAGACTGTTTTACCAGATTGCCTCTTGTGCATTTCACCTTGCTCATAGTTAGTGCACATTTTTGAAGTATTTCAATATTTTAAAAAGCACACAGACAAAAAAGAACATGCTCTACCATTGGGACATTGTGCTAAAAAGGGATCAGGTGTTTTTTTTTTTAAATCCCCCAGCTTTCCACAATATACCACTTCTGTAAAAGGCATGAGGTATATAACAATGTGAAGCAATCTGATCTACAGATTCTTGTATGTTGAGATATGTACAATAATTTAGTGGAAGTAAGTTGAAGTTGATGGTGTCTTGGTGGTAACCCCAGACCTGCAAAAGATCTTGCGAGAGTAATAATTTTAACCAAAACCATGATCTTAAAGCAGATCTTAAACACAGAGCTGTCACAATATAAAACTATTTATATTGTAAAACGTGCACAATCAAAACCCAATATTAAAAATCTTCTTCATCTACGCTTGACTATGACATCAAACTAAAAGACATGAGACACCAACTTGGCTCTGTGTCATTTTAATTAGAGCAGAACAGATGTCATGCCACGTGTTTATTGCTCTATCAGGGATTTTTAACATTATTAAAGTTAATATCACAAGAATATGTGTAATATGGTGTTTTTTGAAATAGTTTTAAGCAGTCCAATACATACGAACTGAATTATGAGGCACCAAAAAAAATCATAGGCATCACTATTGTCATTCTGTACGTACCACATGAGAGGTCATCCTGCATTCTTGGGGAAGAGAAAGGACACTATTAAAGACATTAAATCTGCAAAAAGATTAAGTATGAAGTTTTGTATTGTTCCCGCAGTGTATTAGGGTGGCAACAGACATTGTAAAGGCAGATTGCTTTGTTTGTAATTCGGGCAAATTAAACATTTTAGTGTAAGATGAGAGCTTCTCAGTGAGGTATGCAGTCTCTGATGATATATCTCAACCATGCCACACTTTTTACAGCATTTTCTTCCCACGAGGGAGAAACCTTTTTTTTTTTGTCGATGACATGACCTTTCCTCTGGTGCCGGCATCAGGCCAAACTTTCGCTGCCAGATTTGTTGCTGCCTCTTCAAATCTCTGAAAGGGGTTTCCATTCTGTCAAATAAGTGATTTTAAAGTACTGCCACTATAAGGCCAAAACATTTCTGATGCTCTTCTACAACATCAACCCAACGGATCATGAAGGTCATCCGGCACTGGTCCGCTTACATTTCCAAGAATAAACTCCAAACCTGGTTGAGCTGCTTTTAGCTGCTGCGCTGCACACATTTGAAACAAGTTCCAGAAGATCTAAGATTTGCTTTAACAATTATTTATGTTAAATCAAGGCTACAAATTTTCATCAACACTTTCAATAGAGTGCCTGGGTGAAAAAAAAGAGGCCGCAGTGGGTGAAAGGGTTAAGCACAGGACTTACCTACAGCTTTTTTAAATTATTATTTTCAGTTCTCAGTTGCAGTTTGGTTGCAATTAGGCAACAAAATTTGGTTAGGCTTTAGCAATATAACTACTTGGTCAGGTTTACGAAAAGATCATGGTTTGTCTCTGCCAAACAGGTGTAAATAAAACCAGACTGGCTATTTACACTCCAGATGCAATGGTTTGGCTTTATAGGCACAAATCATTGTACGTTAACCCTGCTACCCATGTTTCTAGGCCATATTTTTGCTTTAAAGTAAATGAGAAGCACAGACTTGTGTGCTTGATAGAATCAAGAAGAGAGTGGATTTGGCTGTATTGTCAACTAGAGTTTGAATCTGTCCTCTGCATCATCTGATTGAAAGAGAAAGGGATAAACAAGTGGAACGGCTGCCTGTAGGCACAAACCGTTCAGGAATATCCATACAGAGACAAAGGCAAAACTAGCAGGAGGGGAGGGAAAGAGGTTGAGTGACAATTCAGAGAAAGAGCAAACAGAGCAAAGGGATGCAGGCAGGTGACTCTCACTCTTTGAAAGTCTGTCTCCTGCAAACAAATTGAGCTGTAGCCATGCACCTAGGCACAGTAACAAGAGGCTTTTTGTCTTTTAGATCTTGACAGTCGAGTTGAGAGCTAGGCTCAGGGCACGGAGTTGGCAGTTACCGTGTCGAGCTGTTATGTATTTCCCATCAGCGCTCTCCAGTAACATGGGAGAGACAGCAAAGGGCCCGATGTCAGAAGAACAGCTGAAACGACCAACAATCAGTGATAAAGGCACTCTGCCCGCATGTGCACCAGCCATTCAGGCTCACTCAAGCAATTAACCGTTTATCCCCCCACATGCTTGATGCAGAGGTTAAAGGCAGGGGGTTAACAGCAGCTTAGATTGTGCTTGACATCTTAGACAGTTAACTTAACTGTGTATGTCTCAATGGATTGAACACACCTGCCTTACGGTGTGTTCACTAAGGCACGCATACATCATGATGCCATAAGAGGTTGACAAATCATGCTAAATTGAAACACCAGCTTCTCTGACAACAATGCTACAGCCAGCACGTTCTCCTCTGAAATTTCCATTCCAGGCTGAAACAACTGTTTTTGTTTGCCCGTTTCACGTTTATCAGTGTTAAAATTAATGCCAGATGTTTGCCGAAGTTCCTATTAAATCAATAATAATCAGCTTGCTTCAACCATAGATTGTACATTAAATACCATCTATTTAATGTATTGTGTATGGCTGCAATTCACTATTTGGACTGGAAGTTTCATTTTGGAACACTCAGGCCTGACAAATTTCACCTTTGAACATAACACAATGTAAGAGAAAAGGAGAAGATTGTGTGCATAGCGTGATGCAAGTAAATCTATTAGTCTTTTACTTCTACAGAGGCGTTCACGTTATATAAGCTACGTAGGTAGTTTTGCATGAGTAGACAGGTTGCAGAGATGCAGGTAGTTATTCAGACATTTAAGTCTCATGGAACCATGTGCAATCATTGATAAAATTGTTTTGCATAAACACAATTGCAATATTCATTTTAACAAGCACCTGCTACCTGCTCTGCATTTTCAAAATCCCTCTTGGGAAACAGCTATTTAAACAGCTATTATTTTGCATGTGTGTCGGTAAATGGTTTTTGCGTGTGTGTGTGTCTGTGTGTGTGTGTGTGTGTGTGTGGCAGTGCCCGTGGTGGCTGTACGACAATGTATTTTGCTTCTCTATACATATGCATTTGCATCTGTAACTCTGAATCTTCATGCAATCCTGAGGTTTTGCGAATGCCGGCCCAATATGCCTTTTTATTTCCGTCCCTGCTGGTAATATGAGAATAACGACAGCTTGGGGGCCTGATGAAACTGACCTTGGTGTTAATGAGCTTCTCACAGACAGACAGCGGTCTTCAGTGCACCTTAATTGACACGGCACCCCTGCATGCGCAATACCACTTACCTGTGTCAATCTTAAGAAGACTTTTCAGCCCATATCTGCCATAGCCATTTGTTCCAGCCACCCTCTCAAGGGATGCAACAGCATTCTCATCATCCTCTCTTAAGTGCTTTTCCATTTATTCCATCATTGGATGCAGCCCTATTTTTAATTTCTATTTTTTCACAGTTGTGTGCCCGGGCTAAATTAATGCACTTTGTGGATTGTGTTCAACAATGAGCACAACAATTGCAAGTAATCATTTGGAGCTGGTGAATTGGATAAAACTTTTGTATGTGTGATAAGTTGTTTTCAAATGAATAAAACAACAGAATTCTCATGGAAAAAGCCCATTTTGGTGTTCAGCCAAGTATACTTTTAGGTAAACTTTGTCTGACCCTGAGGCTTGTCAACTCCATTATTCTCCATATTTGTAATATATTGCCTTTATACAAATTCTCCTGTGGACATACACCACATATTAAGTAGTTTGCCGAATGCAGTCATAAATTCTCCCTTTGCAAGCCCCCTATAAACATCACAGACGAGCTCACAAGAGAATATGTGTACATGTGGGATCTGCTTGTGAGTGCAATCACACGTGTGCGTGTAATACATGAGGAGGTCTTGTGAAGCCAGTGAGGATAATTCACATTTTATGGACAGAACAAGTCAAGTGTGTAAAGTTCAACAGAAACATCAAAGAAAATGAACAGAGGCAATGACATTTTAATCGAAACGCCCACCCATGTAAAAATAGCATTGTTGACAGAGGCATTTCATTTATCCATAACATATTTTTGTAACCCCAACTATTCACTGTACCAGGGAAGACAAATGGATCTTTGTTTGCACATGAAGGTCAAATATAAGAAGAAACAGGGGGAACAAATGGAACGGTGTATATGAGACAAAAACACAAATTAGCCAGTTTTGATCTGTATAAAAAGTATTTAAGTGCAGTATGTAAGAGTAATGTATATATATGATACAATATTTTGTTGCACTTTATTTTTCTGTATACTTATAAGATGTAGCAAGCTGTATTTTGTATCCAATTAGATCAAACCTATAAATAATATGTTTTTTACTAAACAGTAAAAGACCTTTTATTAGACCCTTTTTATAGAGGGTAATTTAGGGACACATTACAACAGAACAGTACTAAACTAAAGTGAAATTATATATCTGCTACTTTCCATTTAATGACAATATGTGAATCAGATCTACCAAGTGAAGGCTAAAATTATGGAGGTAAAGGACTGTTTTGTCTGTAGTCGACAGATTATATGATATCATTTAGCTTACAGTTCTGTTGTAATGTATCCCTAATTACCCTCTAATAAAGTCGAATAAATGGTCTGACTAAAGAACGTATTTCTAGTTTCAGCTGAATTTGATGAAGTACGGCTTGTTACATGTACCATTGTATGTCTATAGTTGTGTTTGTTTACTGACTAATAAAGAACCGATTATTTCTAGTTTCTGTCAAATTAAGAAACTACAGCTTGTTACATCTTATTACTATAACTGTAAAACAGTCTGACCAAACATTTACTTGCAGCCACATGACGTTCCAGTGCACCATGGTAGTTTATATCTTGGTAAGTATCCTGCGTTCGCAACAAGCCAAACGACAGAGGACATCCTCATGAGCAATTCTGATACATACCCAAAACTATAATAACTAAATGCAAATTCTCTTCAAATGTCAATATTACAATGACAAGGTGGACTGTAATATCGCTCAATGGTGTGTTTTATTAATTTTATTCAAATATAACTGGACCTTCATTTCACATCAGAGACGTTCTAACACAGCAGCATGTAATAATTATTTCATATCTCTGAAAATATCACTTTCATACGGGGGAAAGAGTAAGGTGCCTCTGGCTGTGAGGCGTGTTGGTCATGGGTTTTTGGACCATTCTTTGAACATCAATCACTGCCTGACACTGGGGGGAGCGTTGCTGCTCTCCACATCAGTCACTGACTCCCTCCTGCCCTTAACACTTCAGCACAGGACATGTTCATGCACTATCAAAGCCAGAGAGCTCCAGTCTGATGACAGTAATGGCAGAAGATGGGAGTGTAAATGGGGAGAAAGAAAGAGAGATTCTGTTCCTGTTCGGAATTTTAATGTAAATAATAGTTTAAAATGTATATATTTGACAAGTATAATTACATGTTTTTAACTACACAAATATTCTAACAGAAAAAAAAAAAAAAAAAGTTAAATATGTATGACAGCATTTCCAACTGCTGGTAAAAATCAGTCCGGAATATTTCATCACATAGAAGTTTATTTGTACATTTTTGTAGGGCCAGGATTTATCTTAAAAGCTGAAATTAGGGGTCCAAAAAAGAAAATGGCTTTTGGTGTTTTAGTCTGCATTATAATGATCTCACTTAATTTAAAAAGTTCAGCCAACGCTGACTCTTTAAGTGCATTTACATGCACACTGATATCCTGGTTTTGACCTGGTTTGCAGAGACTGAGAAACCTTTTTATTCATATTCCTTCATTTGATCGTAACAGTGTTCAGGTTTCTGCAGATGTGTCTTTAAAACTCCGCATCTCAAACAGTCATTTCTGTACTGGCTAAGGATCAGCACTATTTGGATAAGGTGTTAAAGTGTAACACAAAACAACTATCTGTGTATGTATCAGTTTGTGTCACAAAAATTTCTGTATTTGCATCTGTATCCAGATTATATCAGAAATGAGTGTGTTTTAAACCAGGTTTGTTAGAAATAATCTAGTCTGCTTCATGTTCTGCATATTTCTTTTATTAAACTCATTTTATATTATCCATGCATATATCTGTGAGAGCGGCCACCAATATACCACAGTGTCACATTTTAACTATGTGCCTGAGTTGATAAAATAATAAATCATGATTCTTCTTTGAACCCTACTTTTTTTAAAAAAAAAAGGGAAAAAGTTTAAACTGTGTATAATTAAAGGCTGCGAAACGAATAAAGGTCCAGGTGGAATTAACTGTGAATATGGAACAGGATGTACTGGAAAAATACAAGCCATAGTTGCCATATGGCATGATTTTCTTCAAAACCTGGGGGTTGTGTTTAATAATAATAATAATAATAATAATAATAATAATAATAATAATAATAATAATAATAATAATAGGAGGAAGCCCAGATGAATGTGAAGATGGTCTAAAGTGTCTAATATGAAAAATGAAAAAGCTGTTGAAAAGAAATGGGCCATTATAGCTCATAAAGGCCTTTGTCATTTTTAAAGGACATTGTGCATTCAATAGGAGGAGGTCCAGATGGAAATGAATTTTATTTGTAAATATCTATTTATTATAATAATAATAATAATAATAATAATAATAATAATAATAATAAAAAATTCAGAAAGTCAGGAAAATTCACGTTTTTCATAGCTGTTCCAAGATGCGAATGTATTTGTATTTGTTTATACCCCTGGTGTTTTCATGTAACAGACACATGTTAGAGAAATATTTATATGTGTGTGTACCCTAACATGCTGGGTGCAGTGATGTTAACAGTGCTATGTCAGATTTTAATAATGCATCCTCTTCACAGGGGCTGTATTCCAGTATAAACTGAGTAAAATGAAGACCCTGCATAGATCGGTGGTCTAGTCTAGTCACATTGACAGTCATAGTTCTCATTTCACCCACTGTAACCTACATATGACCCTATCATGGATGGCAAAAACTGGATTTTGATTCCTCCCGATCAGGTAATAATGCACTGGGCCAAAAGACCCTCACCATTTTAGTTGATAGTCAGTTGTAATTTAGTGTTGCACATGACCAAACTAATCTGCAATTAAACACATCACCAAAATCCATTAACCGGTCAGGGATTCACTTTGCTGATCAGCACTCCAAGCTCGCATGAAGGGGCATAAAGGGGCATTTACACAAATACGATCAGAGGAAATTAACAAATAAAGCACTTCACAATCTCTCCAATAATGTTTGACAGTTTCAAACAAAACACATAATGTTTTGGTATAACTCTTAATTAAATTTTGCATTTGAAAACACTTCAAAATCAATGCCACTGAATTTGGTCTAATGTAAATTTATGTCCACTTAAACAACGTGGATCTCTCTTGGGTGAGAGAAGAGCCCAGGCCTAGAACTGTCTTTGAAAGGTGGGGCAAAATATTAAAAAAATAATTAATCTTTTCTCATATATAGAGGATTAGAGGTTAGCCAGTCACTCTCAGACACCACATCTTTCATTAGCCCTCCAGTGCTCTGGGGAGGAGCACTAAATGTCTCATATGAGCTGTCACTAACAGAGCTGAATGGATGGATGGCTCATGTACCAGAGTTCTTCTTCTGTGTGATAAACAGTCTCAAGGCATCATTGTGAGTAAAAAAAAAACAAAAAAAAACAACACTGTAAGAAATACTTACTGCAGAGAACTAATTCATACTAGTTACATAAAGTGTAAGTATGCATAAGGCGTTTCAATGGCAGAGGCATCATTTTATAACTGAGCTCACCTTCAGAATCTCATGTGATGTAGTATTTTCAAGATGACAGTAAGGTTTGCATTTTACATGTGTTTATTTACTTCAGTGGAAAATCACTACACAGCAACGATAATAATTTTATCCATTCAAGCGTGTGGTAATATAATGGCGGTCTGATATTATGAGCGGATTGGTTTTCTTTCACCACCTGAAGGTAAAGCTGATGCTCAAGCTTTGACATCATACTGTAGTTAATTTCTTATGTGGAAAGATGTGATGAATCAAATGAGTATTTTTTTTTTTAAAGTATTTTTCCTAATACATAAAAGATAATGTTCATTCTTTTGTTTACTGCAGCCAATCCTGTGGGTAAAAAAGCTGTATACAATTTAAAGTTTTTTTGGTAATGAGCTGTTGTTTAGATAATTTTACAAATAAAACTATTTAAAAATATAAGGGGGGGGGGGGGGGGGGGGGGGGGCAGTTATAAATATGCAGATCTACAGATCTGACAGATTCCATTATCTAACAAAGAAAGGCATATGGCAATTCATGTGCCTCTGGTTGCAGATTTGTATTGTTATGACACTTGTTCATGCATTATCATTACTGCTGGTACTTCCTCAAAGTTTGGGCTATGGGATGAGGGCTGTAACTATAATCAAAAGTAACCTGGGGAAAAGGAAGGTGGGAAAACTGTGACAAAGTGTACAAAAAAAAAAAAAAAACATGAGACAAAGAGTTTCCTTGCTAACCAGGGAGGCCAGCAAGGCACATGCTAACAAACACACAGTCTAGCCTGCCAGCACTGGACTTCACTGCAGACACATAGACTGTCATCTGTCAAACAGCCCAGTGGCCTCGTTCAGCTGCTGACTCCCTGTTTTTAAGCACCAGGTCCTGATTGCTGATTGACTGCAGCTGCTGCCAATCACTGCAGCTGTAAGGAGGTGGAGGTGCCTGGGCACCTGAGAGCACAGCAAGCAACACACACAGTGGTACATAATAAATGGACAATTACATTAATTTTCTACATGGGACAGATCAGAAGCCCCATTTTTGTCATGTCACATTCTGACAGTCTTACCTGTTTCAAAGATATGAAATAAGAAATGTAACTAATGTGCCCTTCAAATTTATCAGATATTCCAGTGCTTCAGACTTTTCCAGGCACATTGCACCTACAGCATATGGACTTAAATGGCAAGTGCACTTGGATGCCCCCTCATTGTCCTTATGTGACCTGAGGCTTTATGCTGGTCTTTACAAATGCGTCACTGAATAAAGCCTCAAGTCTCTGTCCTCCTGCTGGCTCAGCTGTCCATCAAATACCAACATCAGCCCACACCCTAAAGGCTTGAAACTAATAGAGAATCTCTAGGTTCATCTGAAAAAAAAGATCTGCTCCTCATTTTGAAACATGACAAGTACAAACAGTATACTATATTTATGAATTACCTTTCAGTGAATTTTTGGGTATGAATTTTTAACATTCTTGTTGAAACTTTAAAAATCGTGATGCATTTATGGTGAAATAGTTTGAAGCCCTGGTTTAGACTGAAATGGTTTTATTATGTGACTTAAAGTATTATTACACCTTATAAAAACACATTGAAATATTTAACTGTTTAGAGGCATGTAGAAATCATCTAATTTTCTAGCATGGGAAGCATATATGGCACTGCATATGGATTTTCTCCAATGCAAGGGCACCCTAGAGGGCACTTTATCACATTCTTTCCACTGAAAATGCACTGTGGATGGATCTTTATCATTTTGTCACAGACATTGGGCCACCCTAGAGGACACTTTATGATTTTTCCATCTACCACAGGGACATCGAAGAGTGAATGTAGCTTAAAATTCTTCAGTAAAACCAATGCACCATTATCTGTATTAGAAAAAGGGTTTTTTTGTAATTCCAATGGATCATACACAGACACAAAATACTACAACACTGGCATTTGACAGCATTACTCATTAGTGGTTTTGTTAAGCTGCTACAATTACGCAGCATCCTATTATCTCACCTCTTGAAGGTGATTACTGTTCAAGTGTCCTTTTGCAACAAAACAGTTTGATGAGCCACAATGGATCAATACTCTCCTAGTACCTGAGGAGAGTGCAATGAACTAAACACTCTCATTTGTAACCTTTTTATAATGCCCCCTAATGTCGGCCTTGGAAGATCACCCTATTGATCCAATAAAAAAAGGCTGGGGAGGCACAGTAATTCTGTTTTACCCACATGAGGGATCTGCAATTTTCGTCTAAATGGGAAAGGTCCTGAGGATCAAGGTAGAACAGAGTATAAACACACAGGGAGAGAGAAAAAACAAACTTGTACCTTTGAACAAAGCCAAAGGGACACCTTTGCAGGCCGTCCATTGTGGAACTCAAACTGCTGCGAGCCATTACAGGTGCAAATGAGCCATTGTTCTCTCTTTGAGCTGGCTTCTGTTCCAAACAGTACCTGCAGACACTTGATATGCTCAAACTCAATGGAAGTGGGAGAGGTAACTCTGAGGTTCTGGCATATTTCACCCTGTTTGCACAGCGAGAGTGCTACTTCATAAAATTCTACATTTGTCCTTTCCTGTTTGTTTTTATCCCTCTCTATTATTTTCACTTTTTTTCACCCTCATGCTCGGTAGCTCTCTGCCTGTGCTTGTATTTATATAGGTGGAACAGCATTGGAGAAGTGATTGAAAAGCTGTCCTGTAGATCAGGGTGGTTTGTGGGGCCTGTCCATGCTCTAATCCATCCTGCTGCCCCGCCACACAAGTAGAATATCAAACAGGCAATCCCCAGGGAAAGGAAGAGAGGAGAGAGAGAGAAGAGACGTGGAGAAAGAGATGTGAGAGAAGAAGGAAAAAGTCCAAGAAAGGAGAAACATCAGGACTAAAAAATGGACAGCAAGGAAGCAGGGGGACGCTTAAAGGGAGAAAAAGAAATAAAGATAGAAAAAATCAAGAAAAAGAGGTTGGAAAAAGTTGAACACAGGTCTGTCAGTATGGCAGGACTGCAAGGGAGAGAAAAAAGGCAATTCCTGCAGTCTCACTCCACTACTTTTCTTCATTTGACTCTGATTAGCTCTGATAATGTATCTGTGCCATTATGCTGCTAATAAAAAAGGGGTGGGTTGCACAAAGTGAGTGGGGTAATGGGGTCCTGATCCACCTTCTAAAACAAACTGAGCAGTGACAGAGAGCTGTAAAAAAGGGGACAGCAGCTTCACTATGGCTGTGCTGGCACTTTTGGTATCCTCTCTTGGACTTTAATTGTTTTCTAAGTAATATGTTTTATATAGACTTGGATATTTCTAGATACTCAGGGCATCATGTCAGTTAATTTAATGTCCAACTCTCTCTTCTCAGTCCATTCTCATTCCCAAGTCATCAAATAGCAACATTTTGTCATCACCCTCTGTGACACATGCAGGCGCACAAGGTACCCTTTACCAGGATTTCAAATGACTTCAATGTAGACCCATCTGTGTTAGGTGATGTAGTATAAAGAATGAGAACATCCATGTTTTGAGGAGTTTGGGTGGCTGGATGGTGAAAACAAACACAGGGTGTTTAAGATATATAACAATGCATGTGTTAAGGAGAAATGGATACAGTGATGGAGGTGAGTCTCTGTTCATTCCTAAGAGAGCTGCTCAGTGCTGCATGAAGCCAACTTCCATTGGCCGTGGGACTAACTTCTGGTTTAGTCCTCCACTAAATTGAAAAGGGATCAAATTTAGTCATGCAGCTTTTCAAGACTTTCCAAATATTACTGAATCAAAGAATAGATTCAAACCTGATATTTAACAGAGTCAGTTTACAGGGTTTGTGACACTCAAAATGTTTTTCCAACATTGTCTTTCACAGTGTGAGCTTTTGGGGAAAAAAAGACTTTTTGCTAAAATGGCCACAATGTCAAAGTTGCTCCAAAGCATGGTGTTCTTGATGTAAAATAGCATAACATGATGTAACATAACATGACATAATGTAACATGACATGATGTGACATAACATATCATAAAGTAATAAAATGCAGCGCAATGCAACATGACAGAATGCAACATGATGCAACATAACATAGCACTATGTAGCATAGCATAACACAATGCAACACAAAGCAACATAACACAACGTTATGCAATACCACATAATACAACAATGTGGCATAATATAGTGGAACACAATATAACGCAGTGCAACACAAAATAATGCAATGCAACACAACATAGCATAGCATAGCATAGCATAGCATAGTGCAGTGTAGCATAGTGCAACACAACTTAACACAACAAAATGAGACACAACACAAGGCAGCACAAGGCAAGGCAGCGTAAGCAAAACATGATTTTTTCCCAAACCTAACAAAATAGTTTTGGTGCCTAAACATACTAATACTGTAACCGTTTTAAAATCTCATCCATTCTGGCAGTGTGTCAGTGATGAGAATGGGTTGCTTCTCTTTTCCTCATTGCAAAATGGTTGAGGCAAAACAAACAGATGAAGTTGGATGTGACTGTATCATACTCTGTATGTGTGCTGACCCTTTGCAGGGTTGCTCACCATGCCCTGTCTGCAAGTTTACAAATCTAAACATCCACCAATCCTTTACTGTACCGGTTTGGGTCAGGCCTCATCTAAACCTTCATCACACATCACTGCAGTGCAGCTAAGCTCGGCTTCACACTTCCCTGCCCTAGGCTGCAGCAGGAAGTTTGTAGAGGACATTGCTAATATAGACTGGGGCTGTTTCCTCTCTAACTTCATGCTTTTAACAGACGGGGTGATACTGAGCTTAAGATGGCATAGTATAGCAAGAACCCCAAATAACAGCAGTAATGAAAGTCAGACTGAGGTTGGTCTGCGTACTGACAGGTTTATTAATGTCTTTCCAATGTGATGTATGTTCACTGAACTTTAGGGCAGCTTACGGCTTTGTGCTTCATAGCGATGTGTGATTTTTAGCTTTGATTCCTTTGTTCTCTTAGATAAAGTCTCGTCTCTGTATGAAATTTAAAGATAATATCTTTCACAGTTTATACACTTTTTTTTTTTTTTTTTTTTTAGAAAGGTGTTCACAAGTGACTGTAGGAATTTCAGTTTGCCTGCAGACTGGAACACTATGTCAAAATCTCTATGTCTACATATTCAGGTAGTATGTCAATTTTAGACATAAGAGTGCAGACTTTTAATTTTGCTCATTCTATCCCTGCACCACATTCCCTCACTGCTTTGGAAAATAATGCTGTTAACATCAAAGCTGCTCCTGAGGTCTCCTTCTGTCAAGGATGCAGAGGTGTTTCCTGGATGTTTGACCTCAGCTTTAAGCACATTGATTATTTGACATAATTTACACATTACATCATCATTACACATCATCAGTGGGTAAAAACGTAAATATAAACAGATGCAAGGATTTACAAAAACTTTTCAACCTATATTCAACTGAATTCAGTACAAAGACAAGATTTTTTCATGTTCAAACTGATTATATATATATATATATATATATATATATATGTATGTATTAATAGTTATGATTAAATATATATTAATAGTTTTTGAATGTGAAATTCTTTTTCTTCATTCTTGCTTGACATATGACTTCAGGTGTTCAACAGTCCGGGGTCTCTGTTCCAGTATTTTGTGCTTCATACACATTTTCAATAGGGAACAGGTCTGGACAGCAAGACTAGCCTAAATTTAAAAACAAGTCCAGGTTGTTGCAACACTTGCAGAATGCGTTTTGGCACTGTCTTGCTGAAATAAGCACGGATGTCCCTGAAAAAGACATCTGGATGGCAGCATATGTTCCAGAACCTGTATGTACACTTCAGTATTGATGGAGCCTTCACAGATGTGACACTAACACACCTCCATACCATCACAGATGCTGACGTTTCAGGTTAGCACTGGTACCAATCTGGATGGTCTCTCTGCTCTTTTGCTTAAAGGACATGACATTCATGATTTCCAAAAACAAATTCGAAAATCTGAAATGAGGTTTTTGATCCATGGCTTTCATTCTACCTGGTTTGTATTTGTAGATTCTGAGACAAATTGAGTTTACTGACAAAGGTTTTCCAAAGCCCATCCAGTAATATCCTTTATACCTATAAACATGATTTTTTTTTAATGAAGTGCCATCTGAGATTATGGATTGTAGATGGTGAAATCCCTAAATTTCAGGTAGTTTTGTGTTGAGAAATGTTGCTCACAAACTGTTTTTGTCTATTGACTATTTCCCCATACAGTTTTCCACAATGTGGTAAACTCTGCCCCATCTATGAAAGACTGAGCCTTTCGAGGATGCACCTTTAATACCCAGTTATGATACTGTTATTAATTAACCTGTTTATCTGTTCCAAACATGTGTTTCTGAGCATTTCACAACTTTCTCAGTCTTTTGTTGCTGCTCTGTCCCAACTGTTTTGAAGTGTAGTGGAGGCATCTAATTCAGAATGAGTGTATATTTACAAAAAACACTAAAGGTTATCAGTTTCATATCTTGTCTTTGTACTGTATTCAACTGAATACAAGTCAAGAAGTATTTGCAAAACATTGCATACTGTTTTACTTACATTTTACACAGCATCCCATTTTTTTTGGAACTGGGTTTGTTTAAGAGTAAAACACTGAAAATGATACACATTGCTTTAGGAAAGCCTTGTATAAACATCTTTCCAACAAGCCATGCTTCAAAAGTCAAATTTGGTTGAAATATAAAACATTTATTCACCTAAAAAATGTTAATGATTTAAGACAACACACTGGAGACCAACTGCAACATGCAACAAAATGAAGATCACAGCACATGATGTTAAATGTGATGCGAAAGGATATTTCATCAGTAGAAAACATCCATTTTTGTTGTTTGAACAGAACATAGAGTGACCTTGACAATCACTTACTCTCTCTTCTCCTTCACTTCACAACTGGGCTTTTAAATGTGCCTATTTGCATTGAAAGTTTGTGCTCTGTCAGTGCATGCTGCTTTTCATTCATTCCAATGAGACAATACACCCAGGTAGTCAGCATCTGACTTGAATATTGCATTTTTTTATACCGTCAGTTTTGCATAGCGCACTCAAGGCACTATTTGAATCCTCTGTCACTCTGTCCAATCAGTTGTTTATCACATAATGAAATGAATAAAAAGGCACTTTAGTCAACATCTCCTTTATTTATTTTATTATTTGAGGGTATGTAAGTTTCAGCCACCTGGGTATGCAGTTAGTGTTTACTGTATTTAGTGCCAGCAACCCACATGCTGTGCTGTTTCCTTTTACTTTCTCAGAAACATGAGAAGTGCAAAGTAAGGGGAAGTGCCTGCATGATTAAAAGATTGTTATCCTGCCATCTAGATGAATTGTTTGGTCACTATCCTGTTAACAGTGCACGGCTTTGTTCTTCCCTAGTCTCATCTTCTGAGGAGCAGAGGCCTTCTGTCTCTGATGAGACATCCCTTTCATTGCTTTCACTGGAAACTGTGAGCCAGTCTCCACGGCAAGTCCCACAAACAGGGTTTGCTTTTTCACAATCAAAAATACAATATCAACATTCAGAATCAAATTAGAAAATATTGCTGACAAAATTAATTTCTCACTTCCCAAAAACATATATTCACTCAAGATTCTTGATTCAGTCATTTATTACCATCTCAGTGAAAAATTGATTGGAGTTTGTCTTGGTGTGTGCTCAAAACAACCGTACAAAAACACATCAGCAACACAAAACAAATACACATGGAAATATCAGAAAATTACCCAGCAAGATAAGAAAAATAAACAGCATATAATACTGTATCAGAGTAGATAAAACAGGTTGCCTTAATCAGAGTAAATAAACTCAATCAGAAGCACAGAGCAACTCCGTGTCACCATGAGATGGTGCCATCTTGGTTGGTTCATATCAGCATATGCAGCTAATTAGTACAATAAAAAACAAGTAAGATGCATAGATTATGGCTGAGATGTGTATTTAACCAATTACGTCACCAAGTTGTCTACTAGTACAAATATGTGGAGTCTTTGTTAATGTAATGCAGTGTTCATGATGCAGGATGATGAGTCTGTGTGAGCGGGGGCCGTGTTGATGAGGCTAGCTGCAGTCTTGTGCAGTCTTCTAGGAGCACCATGTGTACACACACATTTGTGCACAGTTAAACCTGCAAGATACCCTTTGCAACCACAGTCTAATGATGAAGCAGCCTCACTGCAGTTAGGAGTTAAAGGCCTGTCTTAAAACGCAGGGTCAATTGCTCAGGCATTCTACACCTTTGTCCTGTTCAATGTGTCCCTCAGCATTCCCAGCGTTTGTATTTTGGCCTTTAACATGTACCGAAATGTGAGTTTCGTCTAACCTTGGCTGGCTTCAGTTGGCACTGCTGCAGAAACCAGCCTATTTTAAGACTTTCAGTGAAAACCTCACACACACTGGTCTGTTCTATTTTTTACCACCCTTTGTAACAGACAAATGGATTTGAGACTGAAGCGTATTGATGTTACCATGCTCCCTGATGTGCCATCTGGGACACAGAAAGGTAACGGCTACAAAAGCAGCTGCTCAATTTTTAGTTTTATTTAATGACATCTATTATCAGTCTGCGATGTGTTTTATTTTGTGTTGTACCATACTAGTCTTCTGAACCTTTTTTACAGGCACCTGCCTCAGATAGTAAGCAGCTGTTTGTGTCAATGTCCATTTTGCAGAAAGCTTCCTCATCTGCAAGTCATACAGTACACTGACCCTCCGTCTTCAGATCTTCAGGCCTCCAATAAAATAAGTGTAGTACATGGACTTGAATCAATACAACATTTGCCTCAGAACTCACAGAACACCACTTTGAGATGATCAGGGGATTTGAAAAGCAAGTCGCAGAGGATGAACTGTTCCTTTTAGGGTTGGTATCCACTTTGAAAAGATCATTTTAGCAGAAATTTCACTGGCATGCATTGCTGTCTTCCACGGTGTCTTTTAGTGTCAGGATGTTTTAAATCCTACATGTAGAAGCTTTATTATCTGTTTCTATTTCATTTATCCTATTGATTGATTAGTTTCACCAGTCAGCAAATTGATCACAAAATGTACATAAGCATGCAAACATTAAACTGTTGACCAGAACTGTTTTTAAGGTCTACAAATGCATATTGTGACTGAAACTGCCAGCAAATCAGTTTGCTATGGTACTTCTATAACAGTACTTATATAGCTGAATGTCTAGTAATTTGATTCAAGTGAAATGTCAGTGTGTCGCAGTCATAATGAGGGTGATATATGCTTAGCTTTTCTAGCATGAATTCATTATTTGGGCAATAGGAAATGCAGTCGCTATCAAGCTACAACAAACTGCTTACAAGCACTTTACTGGTGAGCTTGATTTGATGTTGAGTTGGGCCTTGAAGAGTTTGAAGGGGACATGCAAAATTGAGGCACTGTCACTTATGAATGAGCTACTGTGGCAACTTTGTGTGTGTGTGTGTGTGTGTGTGTGTGTGTGTGTGTGTGTGTGTGTGTGTGTGTGTGCAAGCCCTTGACTGACATGCTGATGTATTGCAGTGAAACAAATTCCTATCAACTTACTGTAGCTATGCTGACATGGCGATGAAATATTGCATCTTGAATCTAAAAAAAGCTATTCACTTGAGACAAATACTCAGCTGATGGATGTGGCTGATTGTCTTCCTCATGCTCATCTCCTTCTTTGGTATTTCTGTGCTCAACTACACCAGAACTTCAAAACTACTGTCTCAAAGCAAAAAAAAAAAAAAAAAAAAAATGAAAGAATAAAAAAGAAAAACCCTAAAGGGACAGTTCACCCCCAAATTAAAAATGCATATTTTCCCTTTTACTCGCAGTACTAACTATCCATCTAGGTAGTTTTGGTGTAAGTTTCTGAGTTTTGGAGATATCCACCATAGAGATGTCTGCCGTCTCTCCAGTGTAACTAGATGGCACTTGTTTGGTTTCATGTAGGAAGTATTGTCTTTAAATGGTAGAATCTACTGGAACTACACTCTCTCTGCAGTGGAATGTACCAGAATTACCTTTTTCTCTAGAGGCAAGGGAAGAGAAAAAATATATGTTTCTGATTTGGGGGTCAACTGTCCTTTAAACCTTGATTGACCCATATTGTATGTCTCCTCCTCTTATGTTTCTTTGCTGCCTGTGGTATCATAATCATTTTAATCATCATTCAAAAATCAGACAAGTGTCAACTGATTGACAGACGCATCTGTCAATAATTGATGTTGACAGTGATGTTGCTTCCCTTTCAAAACAGCATCTGTTCACATTGCACATATCAGATATGCAGTCCTACCCCTTTAAGATCTCCAGCAGTTAGCACGCAAACAAAAAAAAATGAACAGGCCTGAACACAGAAAAGTAATTATTTTCTTCCACTTCTAACAACTGATATGATGCCATATCATCAAGCTATGCAATTATTCCAGAAGATTCATTACGCAAAGGTGTTTTTTTTTTCAAACAAAATTCAAAAATGTTCCACATTAATAGGCTTTTCAGAGGACGTGTCACAGGCTGCATGCGCTATGCTTCAAGGCCAATAATTCTGATGTTATTGAATAGCAGAGAGACATGTAAATACTTCAACTTACTCCACCAACCAAGTGTTATACATCCACTATAAATTGCAATTTCCTGACAATTTCACCATCTGAATGTTGTAAATTGTCTCTTTCATCATTTAAGCATGCACACACATACACACTTGCACTCACATTGTGTCTACCATCTAATGCTTCTGTGCAATCAAGGACAATAATAATGGGCTACACATAAGAGCACTACTGAAGAGTAAGGTTAAAAAATGATCACACGTTCAAAGCACAAAAGAGCAACTGTTTTTCTTCTCAAAAGTGACTCATAATGAAAATGAAAATGAAACTCTGTCCTGTATGTGTACCTGATAGCCCATAGCTGGAGGGACAGGAGATCAATAGATAAGTAAGTAAGTAGCCTTTTTCTGCTCTATGACAGCAGACTGAGCCTCATTTTCACATGAACTGACATCGTGACACGGTAGAGAGCCAAGGATAAAACTCATCTTGTATTGTAGATCAATACATTCCTGTAGATATTCAGTGATGTGTGTAGCTAATATGTCACCATGCCATCGTAAAGCACCAATCAGGCCCCTGATATAATGTTGTGTCTGATAGAAGCAAGAGATCAAAACAGCAGCGATGGAAGTGGAGTATGTCTGACACATCAAGAAGAATAATGCGCCAGCTGTTTGTCTAATTGTACATATACTGTCACATCAAAATCTCCATGGATCTTAATGTGAGTCAATAGTAACCAGCCAGAGCAGCTGCTAAACAGATTCTACCTAAAATGAGCTCCCCTCTTATTGGGCCTCACAAGTAGGTGTAAATAAACTTTTATTTTTTATTGTCACATTACATTTACTCAGCTTTTATCCAAATTATCTATAAGTGCATTCAACCATTTGGATACACAACCAAAATTACAAGAGTCATGCAAGGTCATCAGCTCAATCAAATATGCTGAACTGCTTCGAGTGCTAACATAGACCATATAATAAACAGCGGGCGGATCTTCTGGGTCTGAAAAGTGAAGCCAATGCAGAAGTGCCTTAAACCTTTCTAATGGCCAGCAGGGGGCAAGTATGCTGGTTGCAAAAAGTGCATGAGTGTAAAAAAAGGAGTGTAACTATTAAATGGTAAAATGGTCCTACTTCTCACTTGATTTATGAATTCAGTAAACAGTTATTATGGTCCCATTCACTGAAAAACAGGTGATAAAGCAGTTTAGGGCTGGCATGTGATTGACAAGTCATTCGTCTTTGTGCAGCACACATCAGAGTAGACAGTTTGACCTCCTATTTACAGAAACATATTTCAGTTTCCTGTTTAGCTGTAATACAAGAAAGATTGTGACCAGACAGCCACCATTGTATTTCCAGTTTCCAACGGAGCCTCACAAAACTCAGATCAAACTGTAAAACTAGGCAGTGTTGATCAGATATTAAGCCACTTAATGTCTTATTTCTGTCCTAAAATATTTTATGGATCATATTTTAGTGTACTGTTTAGTTGTAATGTGAGAAACCTGTGGTCAGGCATGCTGCCAAATGGATGGGCTGAAACCAAGCACTGCAAAAGTTGCAGTGTGTGACCCCCCAGCTCCACACTCTAGTCAGTACTACGCATGTTCCAGCTGCAAAAAGAAGATAGCAACCAACATAAAGCCAAAAAAGGCTTCAAAATGGTAGTCCACAAACCAATGGGTGATGCCACTGTTGGTTCACACTGGAGTGTTACATTTACAACAGTAAGGCATAAAGAAGGAGGGAAGGCAAAAGTGCAGCCTGAACTGATTAGTTTTCAGTCTGTGTAGAAAGAGGTGTGGAGTTTCCTGATGGCACATGCAGACAGAGCAGCCAGGAGCAAGTTGTAGTGGTCTAGGCCTGCAATGACACAAGCCTGGACCAGACACTCTGCCAGACCCTATGTCTTGGGTGAGGAATGGACATATCATATCCTGATGGTGAGTTGTCACATTATTCGTGTTACTGGTTTGAACCCTTTCTGCTCAGTTTGTATTTTGCTGTGTAGGTGTAACCCATGTTGCTAAGAGTCAGGGACATGTTTTTCCTTGTAACGTTCTCATGAGGCTTGTTTTCTTTTGTCCTTGGGGTCCAGCAGCAACCTGTCTGTGTTGTATTTATATTCCTTTTCACATAGCCAAAATGATCCAAGCGCTGTCATCCAGTGTTTGAATTACTGTATAATTCATATAATGCTTGAACATCAGCGCCAGCTGGCCCATGTTTAAGAAGTCATAGTCAGCTGAGAAAAACAGGTGCACTGAATTGTTCAAGGTTCAAAAATCCTTGTGATCAAGAGTAATTTCACAAGTACATTCCACGGCTGCAACTTAATCTCACCACCTACATATGAAAATCATGTTATGCATGTCATGTTACAGATTAAATCCCAATCACACTTATCTTACACTGTTGCTTGTATGAATCTCATCCCTTTTACAAGATTTCAATCTTCAAAGGGATTTTCCTTTTTTCCTGCTTCAGGTGTTCCATGTTGATAAGAGGTCCATTTCTTGGGGAAAGATCAAAAAAATCTCCTGTTGTACCTCAAGGATAAAATCATTTTGTGGATGGATTTTATTCATCCACAAAAGATTATGATCACATACATTAACAAAAAAAGTTATGAAAATGTCAGTTAAACCTGTGTTTCAAAAGGAGCAGGGGGGGGAATTTGAATTTCAATCTGTGTAAATTAATGATTTAACAAAATTGTATGAGCTTTAATTTAAATGTGATGCCATTTTACATAAATGCTTTATTGCCACATTTACAGATACTACACTACATATTCATCCTTTGTTATAAGGCTGAAGTATTCATCAAGAATCAGCAGACAACACATGACTTGAAAACAGGATTTAAATCAATGCAAGACCATCGAATTTAGTCTGCTGGGCCTTTCATTGTCTTCTGAGCTGCAGCAAGACCCATTAGTGAAAACCCAGACTGCCCCCGTGTCACTCAGTTTTTTTTGTCCAGTTTCAATGATAGAGGAGCTTGAGTCTGTATTTTTGTTTTCTTGGTGACCATGCAACTACAGTTAATCCTGTGGGATTTCAACTTAATGAACCTCATTGATTTGTTCATTGATTTGTGTTGCGAGTGTGTGAGGTGTTTTGACACTGGAAAAATGTGTATTATTGCAAAAGAGAGGCCAGTGGGCTGTAAATACTGTGGCTATGTGCACAGACAACATGGTTCCTCCTTATCCCTTGGTATAGATCTAGTGTATTCACCTGAAAGATATATTGTGTAAACATTGTACCCTCCTGTGAAACAGACCCTGCACCCTTTATGCATACAAAATTGAAAAAATTAAACGAACGGTACATTTCACACAGCCATTTCACACAGACTTCCCAATACACATATGCACAGAGGATATTATGGGTTACTTTACTTATTCACATTTTATAACGCTGTCAGAGCACGTCCACGTGCCAAAGTCCACTGCTGAGAAAATACAAGAAATAGAGGCAGCAGCTCACTCAGGCTGCCAAGGTTTGGCCAGCCAGCAGCATTGCTAGCCGGGACAATAAACTCTGTGCTGCTGAGGGAGTCCGTATGCTGTAGCAAGTTTCACTTGACTGTTTGTGTTGGATTCTGTTTTCTTACACTTGTGCAGAGGGAGGCAAGTGTGTGAGCCAAAGGGGAGCTTGAAACTGCCTTAAAAAGACACACCAAAAGAAACAACCAATGCCAAGAGGAACAAGACGGCAGTTGGCTAATGAGTCAGCAGTTCTGTAATGTGACCACTATGGTCAGTAGCGAATATCATTGGCAGATGTTATGGTTGCTAAACCTGGTTAGTAGAGCTAATACAGGGATGTTCAGTGTATTTCTTTCCCTTCTGGACAACAAAGAAGGTGTTTATGTCAAGAAAATGTTATTTTTAATGCCCAATATCACAGTGTCTCATTAAGCCTCACAGGTCCACACAACAAGATGTGCTGACCCAGTCCAAGCTATCTGTGAAGACAAGGGGAAAACACACAGCGTGCCCTCATTGTGAAGTTTGAAGAAGTATAGAGTTCATATTGCTGGGAGTGTTGTTGCGTTTCATCAGTCCTCCAGGACTGTCCTGCTGATAACTTTGAAAAGGGTAGGAGTTGAGACCTAATTTGTGGAAAGAAAAAGAAAGAAAAAAATAAACTAAAAACTAATACAAAGCAAAACTTTATGAGTACTAAGTTTTGACTCAGCATAATTGAGCCATGAACACGAATGAACTCATTTAGATTCTGTAAACTGTTCATTGGAATCAAAAGTAAAGTTTTCTAGAGACAATTAACTTTTATGCTCACGTCTCACTTGATGAGGTACATTGGCAAATACTTAAAGAGTTACTGCAGACTTAAACATGTTTTTTGAGTTGTAGTCTAAATTAGTGCTGATGTGTTTGTCATGACATTTCCCCATAAATGTATACAAAACAGCATTGAAACTGTCTCAAAACTCCACCCACTGTTTTAAATCCTCCTGAACCTTGCAAGGTCAGTGCTGGGATAGAGTTGGCTGTTTGGGACTGCTCTACATCACAACATTTATTTTAAAAAAAGAAGATTAGCACCCCCTAGGGGAGCTAACCCTACTTTTTCAAACATGCTACTTAGTATTTTCAATTTTAACACTGTTGATTGCTGTATAAGCAACACCTGATAGTATTATTTCTGTTTACCATGATCACATCATAAACAGCACGGCTATGGGCCTGCAGACACACACTCAGCTTCTCAGCCTCTCAGAGCAGCTAGTGTTAGCTCAGCCAGCTACAACACACGTATAACAGAGAACATTTCTTAGAAAAAGCCACAAATATGTTTCTATTGACTAGCTCCAGCACACTCTCTGTGTTTCTAGTGTTTCTCTGCGGACGCAGAGTATGACAGCAGCTGCCTATGGCTGGCTAACCCTGACTGCTTGCTGTTACACTGAGTGATTTTTTTCCTCCTGCACCACAACCCTGCCCCGAGTCTCAGCCCCTTGCCCACTTTTTTCTTTAACCATTTTTCAAAATTGAGCAATGGCTGGAGCTAGGCTCAGACCTGACTGTGAAGTTACACTTTAATAACAAGTTCACAGATGTTAAGAAAGGGGAATAAATGATTGATTCATGAACTGTATTCAAGGTTGGTGTGATACTATTTTATCACACCGATTCTGGTGACTATTTTAAATGTAATAAATCCTCAAATGCAGAGGAAGCGGCAGCAAAAATAAACAAATGAATAAAATACAGATTTTTACTCTTATTGCTTACACATAGTTTTTTAAATTGCAGCAGCTATGTATGTGACAACTTTGATATGTCTGTACCTTCCAGACTGCTGCTAGTACTTAACTTTCCTATAGACGGCACAGGTTGACAGAACTAGTCTGAAAATGAGTAAACTAGTGAGATGTACACAAAGTCATACAGGGTATTATGTTTCCCCTGGATGCAACACAGCATTCAGTGGAGACACATTTTGCTTACACTGAAATCTATTAATTTAATTCAAACCTGGGTGCAACAAACTGAATGCACGTGAGAGTGAATAATGAAATCTATTACAAAACAATAATAATCATCTCACCACCTTCATGTTTGCAAACTTGTGTATATAATTAATGCCTCAATTCCCTCATCAGTGTTTTCAGAGTGTTTTGGGTAACGCTTTTTAATTAAATACCCCTCAAGCACTGGAGCACCTTGGTCCAATTACACATCATATGAAATTAAAATATCTTAAAACATCATTACCATTAATGTGCACATCTTCATTCAGACAAATTACAATCAACATGTGAGAATCTCTGTACCTTTACTGTCAGTTAAAAGGAAGACGGTAAGAACAGAGGAGGCAGAAAGGGGGAGAAAAACAAGAAAAAAACCTCTGGGCAATTTTGTGTCTTTTCAAGCTGGCAGGTTACTCCACCACCAGGGATGTAATGGCAAGAGGCCAGAGTGGACCTGAAACTCACACTGCTCTTGTGATGAATGCAATAGAGGTGATTGGGTTGGCCATGTAGCGCTGATATCAAAGGTCCCCCTTGAGTCGCGACCATTGCAGCTTGCAGAAATCACCCTGTATGTCTGTCAGGCCCAAAAATGCAACATCTTTCATGTGTTTCACATCTCATCCTGAAGCAGTAAATGTCTATAATATAAGTCTATAGTCTGCATACAAAATACCAGTTTTTTTGTGACTGCCTTTCACCTGGAGAGAGAGAGAGAGAGAGAGAGAGAGAGAGAGAGAGAGAGAGAGAGAGAGAGAGAGAGAGCACCAGGTGAGATCAATAGCTTAGTTTTAAGAAGTCAGTTTTTAAGTTTGTGATAACAGGTGCAACAGATTGTGCCTTCATTGAGGTAGAGGTACGAGTTGAAATAAATTTAATATTAGATTAGAATTGTTTCTCAGAGTTGACGTGAAAGGGGTAGAGAGTTCAGGGACAGTCAAGATCGGGATTTGTGCACGTGCTGAAGCGGTATGCCTGGGGATCTAGTAAGATTTCTACTTGGAATTTAGAGAATTTTGAAGTTGGAACACAAAATGAATAAATTATGAATGAATTCAACTGTTTATCTGTTCTAACATAAGCAGCAAACATGGCATACAACTAGCTTACAGTATTGAGCAAAGGAGTGAAAAAAGAAAAAAGAAAAAGTGCTGCCTACCAGGACTAACACAACACATCCACAGTATATCCCCACCGCAGGAGTCTGTCAGAGTGCTGTTCTGCTATTTATTGTATTTTTGGGAGGTTTACTGTTCAGCAACTCCATCCCACTGTTAGCAGAGATATAAGTACACTTGCCAAATTGCATAGTCATCCTAAAAAATTCTCTTCTAACATTAAAGCAAAGTTGAAATTGAATAAGTATGTGAGAGCCAAACAGCGTTATGTTAGAACGAAAACATACAAAATTGATGGCTGCCAGCAAGAAAAGCAGTAATTGTTTTTGTCTACCAGTTTGTCAAGATTTTTTTTATTTAGTTTTAGTCTGAGTTGCTTACTGAAAATTGGAGTTATATTTTAGTCTTCTGCTAAATTCAGTGTCATGTTTCACTCAGTTGTTGTTAAGGCAGACAAGCATTATCTAGGAACCATCATCTTTATTCACTATAGTTAATGCAGAATTATGTTAAATGTTTGCTGAATGAATTAACGTCTCTATGAGTTTGAAGAAATCACTGACGATCTTTTAGAAGGAGTAGATGTTTACATGCTTGGCCTCGTAAAACAGTATGTTAAGTGAGGAAGTACTTTGAAAACACTATACAGTCTTTCTTTCAGTTTGAATATGAGAGAAATGTGTCCACAGGTCGTCTCTCGTCTTTTTTCTCTTTTCTTTCCTGGCAGGCCGCTAGAGAAGATGTGGCAAACACTTTCTAAGCTAGCCAGATTTATTAGTGTTTTGAGATGACTGATTACTGTGATCTAACTTTGCGTCATCACAGTTTAGTCATGAAGTAAAAGGATGTCAATTTATATTTATTATTTCAAATGTGGCATGCAAAAAAAGAAAGCTTGACAGGCATAGCAAAGTAAACTCCTGTCTTCTTTCAAAAGTTCTGGTTACACAAGTATAATTACATTCATGATTTGGGGAGATTCAGTTCTAATAGTTGTGTTCAGATGTTCTAAGACAAGATTATTGACACCACTGCAACTTTTCTCTGCAACGTTCTGTCCTGTTGACTTCCAGCAAAACTTTTCAGGGAAATGCGTCTCTTGGGCTATGAGCAGTTTCCTTACACATTTTGCATAGGAAAAGGTGCCACACATGAATGAATTAAACCATAAATAGTGCACACAATCATACTAAACCCATCGAGCCACCAGTAGCAGAGGTAAATAACCTTAAATCCCAAGTGCCTTTGTGTAGGAGTGCCTTTAGGGAGAATTATACCATCCTTACAGAGAGAGGAATGCGGCAGCCATGATCTTAAAGATGGAATCACTCAAAAGGAACACCGGGCATAAGCACAGAGCTCAGCGCAATGCGGGCTGACTGCAGCCGAAAATTGGCAAGTGACCCTTGAGACAGGTCAGTCCCAATTCACAGACAGCAAATTGTGTGGAAGGCATTGATTAATGGGGAAGACACAACTCGTTATGGCCTTGTAGTGTCTTCCTCTGCCTCCTCCTCACCATCCCCAACCTGCTCTTACTGCTGAAATCAGACCAGTGGCTAAAATAACAGTTGAACAATTGAACCTAGCCCATAATTAATGGCACCACTCAGGTCTAATTTGTGAACAAGTATCAGCTTATAGCCTAATAGCAGATAGTTAAACATGAGACAGAGTTAGGTGCTCCTCCCAGACAGCTCACCACACCAATTATGTCAGTGTTGTAAAGAATTTAAAACAGATCATGTTTGCCATTTTGGATATTCTGGATATGCTGAACTTGAGGCCAGAATATAAAATCAAATTAACAAATGAGTTAATATAAGAAGTAAATTATGTTAATTATCATAATGTCGAATAAGTGTTGTTGCTAAATAGATAATGCTACTACACTTTTATTTCTAATTGACCCTTCCTAAGTCCCACCCCTTTTTTCTCAGTGATCCAGTCACAATGGAACTTCGGTCACATGTTTCCTGTACTTTGATATGAACCAGTGTTTTGTTACAGAACAAAACACTAGCTAACTATTTAGCAATCAGTTTATGTAGATTAGCAAGCTAGTTAGCAAGTGTTTTTTTTTTTTTACATTAGCTAACTTAAGAAGTGACTATGTATGTTGCTTTTACAATACCTTCAGCAAGATATTTTAACCATTTTCATCTTTTTTCAATATAGGTGGGACTTAGGAATGGTCAGTTGCTACCATACTGTGGGTACTGAAGCAACATATTAAGACAGTTTCTTCTTTGATCTGCAACTAATGCATTAGATAAGTGCTTTTATTCTGATGTTAACTGATACTTGGGACAAACCTACTGTGTCACGACAGAGGGACAGAAGAGGATGTGTTCAAAAAGGAAAATGACAGTGGATGACAGATTGCAATGCTCGTCATCATCTGTGGTGAATCTGTGAGGCTGGCCCTAATGGGGATTCATCTTCCAGGAAACAACAGCAGATGGTTCATAGAGCCAATAAAGGACAGTCTTTGGTTTGACAGATTTAAACATTTTCAATAGAGTCTAAAGTCTAAAGAGTGATGTGACAAGCAAACGGGTCAACGCTGACACCTTATTCCTCACTCTGTAGATATCCAATAAACTGGCTCCTTCAGCTTATTAGTCAGAAATATTGGCTCCATGGGAAAGATTTGCTTTTAGAAACAGGAGAGACAAATTCAGGTTGAGGTGGAAAGTATAGAAGAAAACAAATCAGAGCTCTGACAAAATAACAAACTAAATAAAATAAAACTGTTGTTCATCTACCCGGGTAGTGTGTTTTTTTTCCCTTCAATTGGAGTGTGACAACATTTCAGTGCTTATCTGTATGATGTACTGAAGAAACGTGGAAACGTTAAGTGATCCTCTCAACTGGCAAGACGCTCCTCTGCACACCTGCTGTATATTGCCTTCTCTTCTGTGGCATGTCATCTGCTCGTCTGCATGTCCATCGGCGGTTTGCTCAATGAAACAGTCTCTTTCTCTCTCTCAAATTGTCAGGGTAAATAAAAAAAAAAAAAAAACCTGCATAAGCAGGACAACATTAATTATTCTCTCATAATTGCATATATCACCAGATCTGGAATTTATATCACTCAAAGATCTAAAATAAGAAATTTACAGTCCCTTGAAGGTTACTATACATTCAATTATCTTTATCTGTCTATCTTATTATCTTCAATTATCTTGCTGCTACGCATGTAAATCACACAGAACAACATAACAAGCATTTTTCTTAATTCCCTCTAATTTTACTTTAGTTTAGGTAACACAAGTCATACTCCGATTCGTTTTTGGTAAGTCTTCTCAATAAATTTCAATAAATTCCCCCCATGAAAAAAAAACAACCTTCCTCTGCTTCTGTGACACACTTGATGCTTGTTTGTGCCACGGTTTGCTTAGACGTGGGCTGTACATGATGTATACATTGTGTTTGCCAAGTTGTGATTACGGCAAACATGAACAATATGTTGCTGTCAGTGCTTGCTGTCAGAGTAACTGATGAACTGTATGTTCCTGTGTTTCTATTCTCCTCTGCTTTCTGCGAATCTGGGCCAGACAGTAACAGCAAATGGCACAGTACTCACACAGTAACCAGGAGAACAAGATTTACTTATTGCTGTAGTTACAACTATTGCTTTAAAGTAATTTTTTTCAGGATGAACAGATGGTAGTACTCTGCAACAAACCCAGAGATGCATACCGAAATTAGAGGCTGTGATTTATATCCTGTGACATACAGCAGAGAATAAAGGAGTTTAGCTGCGAAAGACACGTTAACAGGAAAACAAATTTTCTCTGAAGGGTCCTCTGCCTCTGCTGTGATCTTATGGCTGTTTGAAGTCTGACAGACATGACAGTGAAGTCTTGAAAGCTCCTGTAGTTCTTAGAGTTCTGGAAGACTTCCTAAAAGATGCACATTTCAGTCCTCAAATCTTAACTGCAGATGTGTTTCTGAGCAATTTTCTTTTTACATCTGGAAATTTAATAATTAATTACTGAAACACACACCACCACCCAGATTCACTGCTGTGCTTTAAAGTGTTCAGCAAGTTTACTCCTTCACAATCACATGCGTGGGTGCCATTGTAAAATGCTTCTGCCGCACCATGGCGGCACCGAGCTGAAGACAACTCTCTCTTCTTTATTAGGTTATTTTATCGGCCCTCTCAACAGCTGTGACAGCTCCAGCCGTGATCGAGTTTGGCTTGTTTTCACTACATCCTCTGCAAACTTTGACACCTGATTTCATTGAGGGAGATGGGATTTGAAAGGTGGGGGACACGGGTCGCCAAGCCCTCTTCTCCACGTTGTCTAATATACTGTACCTGAGCAGCTGGATGTGAAAAATGCTTCTCTGTCTCTGGTCCCCCTCTGCTCTCTGATGCTTTCTTCCTCTGTCTTTCAAGTCGACAAATATGGGCCTGTTTTTTTCTTCATCTTTTAAGGTATCCCTTTGGTGCTGTAGATTTCTTATTACCTGCAGAATTGTACAAAAACATGAAAACAACAGTTATGCATTTGATCTGTGATCATAAGGGCAGCACTCTTTTGTTGTTGTTGGAAGCTAAAGAAATGTTTTTTTTCTTTTGGCTTTAACAGCTTTTAGTCTGCTGGAAATGTTGTTTCCTTTGAACTTCTATGATTGGAATGTCATCTAAAGGGCTAGTGGACAAATTTAACTAACTTATAATAGTAAAAAACAAGCAAAAACAAGCTATTGATGTTGGCTAACTAACTACAACCAAATTGTGTAATTTCTAATAAAAAAACATATCATGTAGCTAACATAAACTAAGTGGCAATTAAAGGAGAAATATGTCATATATTTACTGTAATAAATCAGAAAATGTCCATATGTCATCACAAATCATGGAAACATACAACCATCCATTGTCCATAACCGCTTATCCTGACGGGTTGCGGAGGGGCTGGAGCCTATCTAAGCTGACATTGGGTGAGAGGCGTGGTGCAGCCTGGATAAGTCACCAGTTCATCATAGGGCATCACCGAAACACGTAAGTTGAAATACTTGCTAGATTAACGCTCCAGCTGTGGTGTCCCCCTTTGAAATTTCTGTTCTGGGCCAGAGAAATTTTTGTTTGCCCGTTTCACATTAGACTTAAAATCAGTACAGAAGGTTGAATGATTTTCTGTTCATGAGTCGTAAGAAATCATGAATAATCTTCGTAAAAGGCATAGATGTTTATAACAGTTAATTTAGCATTATGGCAGTAAGGCAGGCAGTCAATAAATTTGAAGAGTGTTTCTTTTCAGAGTAGTGGGCTTTTGTTTTCAGGATAACGGACATAACTTTACATTGACAGATGACTGACAGTTATAAACAGCTGATCAACTTACAGTGTGGGACTCATCGTTGCTTGTTATTGTCATTTTACCCCACCCCCACTGTAACACAACACTGTCCAACTTCAGTCTTCCACTGGCCTAAAATGAATGCATAATGCAATATCTTACAGAAAGGTAATGCTGTTTGAAATGCTTGATCCATTCCCTTTGTATGTTTTAATCTAGTAACTGTTACCAGTAATAACCAGAAATCACAAACATGTACATTGTTTTTGCATGTGTGTCTTTTTAATGAAATAATATGTTTATTTGTTGGGGGGGAAACCACAGTAAGGTAAAAAGGATGTTTAACACCTACAAGATGGATGCTATATGGGTGAGCATGAGTATGAATGCTGCTATGTAATGTCTTATTGACATCATAGTGAACATCAAACACAAGTTTGTATGCAGATGACTGTCGAAGGTAAAGGCTGGAGAGGCGGTGAGTTCTACAGACAGCTCATTCAACCATGCTAATTCGTCCTGGACTGACCGTCTGAGTGTAAAACAAGCTTCACTGGCTTTAATATCCACTGGTGGCTGTTGCACCTTTTGCACTGGTCAGATGAGGACAGCATGCATTGTATGTCTCAATGGGACGGTGTCTTGCCTTCATTCACTAATCTCAGAGGCTTTGGGCTAGTTTCTCCATAGGAGCTTGCTATTCTTGAGACTCTCTTTGACCAGTGGGTTCCAGGCTCCTGGAGGTGTGGCTAACCTGCCATTTGTTTCTCTACAAGGAGACAAGAAAGTGCAGACAAAGCCCTGAGGATCAATCCTCACAGGGAACTTTCTGAGCGCAACACTAAAACCTGTATGCCCAGTGGAGTGTGGGCTCTGAAAAGGACAGTTTACCTGCTGCTCATCTCTGTCTCTAGGGTGAAAAGATGACAAAGTGAGAAATTAGTCTTTAAAGAGTAACTACACCTGCAATGACAACCCTGCCGGTGCTTTGTTTCCACACTGTGCAATGCAGCACTGTCTGTACAGCAATGTATTCTTTTTGCAGTTGAGCAAAACAAAAGTTCAACAGACCACAACAGATTTCAACTGTGCTGACGCTGGGTAATGTCAGCCAGACTTTGATGTGACCCTGGAAGACAGACATATCCTTTGTGGGGACATTTGGGTTTCCCATCATGCTCATCTACTGAAAGGGAACTAATTAGTTATGACAGAAACATCCCTAATAACCAAGGTTATTGATTACTGTGGCCAACATCAGTTTATTGGTTTGTGGCAGAATATCAACCAGAAGAAATGGGCAACCAGTGTGCATTTATGTCAGGAAATACTCAGACAGATGTCATAACCTCTTAAATGGTTAACTCTGTGGTTACACTTTTTTGTTCTGTCTTAAGCGTGGCTCCCACACTGCCAGCGTACACAGCAGAAAGAGGCCTGAAGGCGTTCCAGCTGCTCTTATCAATCAGACAGATCATTGATCAGACTGGGAATTGCCAGGTATTATTTAGCTAAAAAAGTTTCAGACTTCACCATTCTTGGCTAAGTTGTCCTCTTCAGTACCACAGAAATGTGGATGTTCAACTATCCTTGTAATGAGCGCACAGTTACAGAGAAGACTTATTATGATTGGCTGAATATGAGCAAAAAATTTCAGTGTGATAAGGTGAGTGGGTAGGCTAACAAAGCCCCATTACAGACCAAAGCCTGTATGGAATTGAGTTTTTTTTTTGCAAAGTAAATTCATGCAAGCAAACAGACAAACAAAGAGGCACTTCACAATCGTCTGATAGGCATCCATAATAGGCTGGCAAATGCATAACTGAGTAATAAACAAATGCTAATGGACAATTCCTTTAATGAGTTTTACAGTATAACTTCAAAATGATGTGGTCCATAATCTTATTCCTTGTTTAATTTGTTATTAACCCACATTTAACCCACAAGTGAAGCTTCATAAGTTTCTGATGTGATTCAGTTGTACATTAGCGGTAATGTTCATTTGAATAAATCGTACAGTTGTAGCAGATCTATTTCCTGGGCTGTTGTGACCAGGAATTTGTTTTCTTGGAGAACATCAGGGTTAATTGTCAATATGGTGTAAGCACTGAGTTGGTAGATGAGACACTAAACATCTAATGTTTTATTATGCCACACATCCTCGTCTCTATAATTCAGCATCAAATTTAAGACAAAGGTCAAGCAGAGGTTAACAAGGAAACAACTGAAACTATCTACAAATTCCTTTGTGGCTCTCTCATAGCAAGAGTAATGGCTTAATCTTTTATACTTCACATCTGTCATCTATTTCATTCACTTGAACTTATTTTACTGAGGTCAAACTTGCTATGAAGGAGGGGAAAGGTGTTTTGGTAAAGTTTTAGTAGAAAAAAGTTCTCCTGAAACGACTCTGGAAGGGTCTGTAGGTTGTGATTAATAAAGCTGATTGATCTGCTGTTATTGACCCGGGATCCTAGTGAGATACTAGTGGACGGGGCTGATGTGGACTCAGGAGCGGCTGTGACCATGCACACGGGTGGCATGGTTGTGAGCATGTTGAAGCTTGTTGTAGACTTATAAAGAGGTGCTGTCGCAGCAGTGCATTACAGAGACCCGTTTTAGCAGCAGACAACAGGAGACTGCGGACATCAAGCGCCCCTGGGTATCTTTAGCAAATCACAACAAAGATAACAATCTATTCAATTCATCAGAGAGCTGATAATCCACTATCAATAATTGTTGCTTTGGTATCACCCTTATTGTATGACCTTGGTTTTGCAGTGCTGGCAGATCTCAGTTTGATATTCCAAACCCGGTCTGACCCCATCCCTCTCCTCAGGCTGGCTATTCTTTCACATCTCACTTTTTTAAATGTCTATTTCTCTGTGACCCTCAAGCAATTATCAAGCAGAGATCAGTTTATCGCAGATTAAGAATTAAATAAGCAATACTGCCTGCACAAAGCGTGTTATTGTAGATAATCAAGGATTGATAGTGGGGAAAAAAATGTTTTTTGTCAGATGTTTTGCAAGACGAAAAGTAGCTCCCTAGAGGGAAAAGTGGTTTGGGGAAGCAGGATTGCAGCTTAAAAGTGACAGATTATGGACTGTGGCCAAGAATTTTATTGTACTTACTATACTGGAAGCTAAATGGCCCAATTAAAGGACCGCTGTGCAAGATTTAGTGACATCCAGTGTTGAGCTTGCAGATTGCAAACACCTCGCATCACCCTCCCCTTCCAAGTGTGTAGGAGAACCTACGAGGCCTTGAAACTCTCTCTGGAGTCAGTGTTTGGTTTGTCTGTTCTAGACTTCTGTAGAAACTACCAGAAAAAGTTCTAAGTGAAATTCTAAGTGTTGATTATGTCATTTTTCCTTGACTTTTGTGTTTAAACCATGAGTAAGCAGGCAACGTGGTTAAATATTTTCTTTTTGTCTGTTTTTATGACTGGGAGAGTGCACAGGGTTTTGTGTTTTATAACTGTCTGGATTCTCTGTGTTGTTTCTGTGTCTGCCTTCCTATCAAACTCGATCTGCTCTGTGCAACTTCAGGTGGTCATCTGTCAAAAGACTCAGTGCAAATTCTCCATGAAGCAGAGCAGAGAGCTGCTTCTAGGACACGCTGTGGTGCGTCTTGTGGAATCACAAGCATTGTCTAGAAAGGAGGGAATCAGCTCTGGCGATAACGGCGCAGCCCGAACGTGACACAGCCGTGCCCGATGGAATCAAGCATGACAACAAAACTGAAAATACAATTCTTATTTTCAGGTGATTATACACTAATGAATGCTTTTGAATTAAAGTCCATTTCTGCCATATTCTACCAATATATTCCCATAAATCCTACAAACTAGATCTTTAGGTACTAAGTCAGAGGCAAACAAAGTTTCTGTTGGTTAAAGGAGATATTTCAACACAAGAACTGAACTACAAGTTTGTGCACATGGCTTTAGCCATGTATAATAGCTTATAACAAACGTAGTGATAAATAAAGAAAAATAAAATTTATAATATTGGTGCTTCTAGTGGTGACCACTGCAGATTGACACACCTTGTCTGACCTGACTCTTTCAAGCCTGAAGGGGAAACAACTGTGGCCACAAAAACCACCAATGTCCCTATCTAGAGCCAGTGTTTGGTTCGTTCATTCTGGGTTACTGTAGAAACATGGCTGTGCAACATTCACCAACCTTGAAATCTGAAAATAAAAAAATAAGTACCTTTCAACAATATTTTTATATTAAATACTTGTAATCAATTTAATTTAATTACTTTTAATTCTTAGTAGAGAATACAGAATAATTTACCATGCTGGCATGAACTTGTATGATTCTCTGGCATAAGCTGAACAGTTTTCATTCATTCATTCATTCATTCATTCATTCATTCATTCATTCACACTCAGAGAGTTTATAAAATCCATGCATTGCCCTTTACTTTTAAACTCTCTGAAACAGGAATTCTTCTCTCCAGGATGCAGCTCTCTTCTGTGCCACATGCATTCCAGGAAACAACATTTGGTGTAGTTGTATTGCTGTCTGGGAGGAAACAGCACAGAAATAGGCTGTGATAACGAAGGAAAAAAGGAGTGAAAATCTGTCATAAGTCGGGAGAAATGTGGGAGAATTCTGACCCTGGGAGGAAGCCTGAAGAGGGCAATGAAAGATGGAAGCCTTCTGGGAATATTGTGATGGTTGGAAAGTATGCCGTGCTCTGTGTGGATGTAATCGTCTCATTCTAAGTTATTGAAAACACTGATTCTTTTTTTCAGGTGATTATACATGAATGAAAACATGTTATGAACGTCATATTCCATTTCTGGCATATTCTGGAATTATTTTTCTTAATCTTTAACACTGGACCTTTAAACATGTTTGGTATAAGGGGAGTGTTTGGTTTATTTTTCTCATTAATTTAATTAGCATTTTACTGTTATGTTAATTCATCAGTGGTCAAATTCAGATCTGTTCTTAAATTCCAGTTGCTCTCCTCACAGCTCAGTAGTTAATGTCATCCTGCCCCCTCATCTCTGAATCTTAAGAGGCAAACAATACAGCGATATTCACTTCATTTCCCTTTGCCTCACTTAACCTTGTGAGGGCCGCTTCACATAGAGTAAAACTGTAAAGTCAGCTCATCTTCCAAAGTTCTCTTTGCATCAAATCCATTTCATTAAGGAAGTCTTAGCTGGACTGTTGCCAGAGTATGAGAAAAATAATCAAGTCCTCTGTTGGCCATAAAAAAAACACAGTTATTGATGTTATTTTAAAAGTAATTAAATGGCAAATCTTACAACAATCTAAAAATATACAAGAATCACATCAGGTGTTTGTGTTTGAGTTTGTATTTCCTCAGGAATCATTGTAATTGGGTATTTTGGCCCTGGCTTGTAACTGACTGACAGACCATGTTGTATTAACACAATTCAACAACAAATACTTGCATTACATTGTTCTGCTACACTTCCTGCTTAAGCACACATACAACTTGTTCAATGTGTTGATGCCTGCGCAAACTTTCTCAACACTGCTCTGTCTTTACTGAAATAGATGGCGGAAATGTTTACTTTTCCTTTCTCACACACCGAGAGAATCTGGGCCATTGTGCTGCTAACCAATTACTCTCTCAGAGCGCAATTATGAATATTCACTGAAAACATTAAATATTGATTGCTGTGTGTTAACTCAGAGCTTGAATGAAATTAAAACAAATATTAATCACATGCTGGCACGTCAGCAAACTTTATTAGACCCATAATGAATGCAAACAGATAGCTCACCGTTTTGGAGGACCGTCACCCCATTTATCCACGTCAATTTAAATTTTAAATGCTTTGACGTAAATTTCATAATTTCATCAATTCAGATTTTGTATATGCACATCATCTATTTACTGTCTGAGCCAAGTTGAGTTAGACCAGCCACTAGCTGTGTAATTGTTGACCTTCCACACTTTGCCCTTCCATGAAAATAGATGGCTCTCCATCTTATAGCATTTAAAACTCATCTCGGCGTCTCTCTCTGGCTAGTGTTAATGGACCTCTTCATAGGCCATCTGTGAATCCAGAGAGGGGAGAAAATCCAAATGTGAGGAGATGCCATTGAGTGTGAAACAGCAGTGCATTTTATGGAAATAGTGTAAAATGGACCTGCAAAGGGCAATAAAACTGTCAAAGTTCAAAGTGCCCTTTAAAGTCTATGGTCTAATTTTTATTTTGAGCATGGCAGGTTTATTTAGTTTAACTAACAAAAACTTTTTTTTTTTTTTTTTTTAGATTTTACTAAAATCACGAAGATGCAAGACTTCTGTTTGACAGGCACTTTTACTGGGCTCACAGAAGAAGGGCATCTTCAGGCTCATCTTCTCATCAAGTTGAGTGAGACAATTATTGTAGAAGGTGGACACTGATGACTCATTTATAAAGGCAGTCAGATTTGCCTTTGCCTCCTCTGTATGAGTCATTCTTTGAGCCCGATGTCTGAACCACACCCCTGTGTATGCCACACAAACGTTATGTGAAAAAGACTCTGTACAAGCTGTGACATATCTTAAAGGGATAGTTCTCCCAAAAATAAAAAAAAATCTGTCATTATCTACTCTCCCTCTTGTCGATTTAAGGTTGGGTTTAGTTTTTTTAGTCCACAAAACACTGCTGGAGTTTCACAGGAAAACAGCGTTGCAGACTCTCCTAAAAATAGAAGTGAATGGTGACCAGTTTTCAAACATATAAAAAACATACAACAGAATAAAAAAATAAAATGCCTCCATACTACCTATCTAGTGTAATCCAAGTCTGGTGTAGCCAGCTGTTGGCTGTGGCTTCATATGAACCTTACAGATACAGATATAAGACTGGTATCCATCTTGTTGCCATTTAACTCAGCAAAAAAGCAAATAAGCTTGTTTATGGTGACCAGATGTCCCAGTTATTTCAGAACTGTCCCAAGCCCAACAAACATCTGTTTAACACTAAAATGTCCTGGTTCAACATTCACAGCTAAATTGTCATAGATTTCACCACACATCTGAATTCAACACAGATTTGTCTGTACGTGTGTCAATCAAAACATGCTGTTGTGTGTTGCTAACCTTCATAGGCATGTGGCATCGGATAAGGAATTTGCAGCTCTTTCTTACAGAACCTGTCAGTAGCTAATGCTAATGGTTAGCTGTCATTCTGAAGAGAAAGTCGGTCTTTTCTAAAGCGTGACATGGATTTTTGAATATAACAGAATCCAAAATCACCAGGATGACTTTTTGATTGCCATCTGATCTTCCTTCATAACTGTTGCTACTTAAGTTTATTGTAATCATAATGGCCTTCTGACCAGAGTAACTTCACTTTCAACCTGAGACAATATTTCCATAAGTAATTCACAGTACAGCCAGAGTCAAGAAATGTAAATAGCCACTTCACTTAGTTAAAACTATAAATCCGTACAAATTATGACAATTACAAACATAAACCACTAGTTTTCTGGACACAAACATTACAACCAATGTTTGCAACATATGTGCTTTTATTAAACAAAGTTTAAAATCGAGCAAAATTGTATTTCTAACTTAAAACAGACATTATACACTGCTCCGGCACTGAATTATTGGACCTGTGAGCCATTGCTATAATATTTGGAATCCACATCTCAAACAACAGCAGAGATGCAGCGGCACAATCTACTCCACCTACGTAAAATATATTAATCAGTTCCTTTTTATTGGGCCTTGATCTTGTATTTTCTGCACATATTGTCAGAAAGTTTACTAAAGTTTAGGTTACCTTACTCGGTACTTCTGCCAGGACCACTGAAAAAAATTGCCCCCTATTCTGATGAAAATTTCTAAGGCATGTGCATAAGCACGTACATGCATATGAATCTTCAATACACTAAAGGGTCCCAGTTTTAGGGACTGAAGATGTAGTCACTCCAAGTTTATTTCCCCAAAATATCAAACTTTTACTTTCACATCACCAGGATCTGGTCCCTCAACTAAAACTTAATATCATCCGTTCTACTCTGAGAACAAAAATGTAGATATATTGTAGATGCCTTGTGTTTTCTCCAGCACCTGAAGACCATGTTGCAGTCACAGTTGTCTGAGCTCAGCCTGGAGGGCAACTGTTTGTTTGGACTGTTAATCATCATTGAGCTGTAAATGGCCACTCTGTTGTGTGAGGGGAATCTCAGAGAGTAATCTCACCATGCAGGACATAATCAGACACAAGGTTAATGAGAGTTTGATGGAAGCATATGCCTCACACACGGCAGTGGTATTGCACCATAATAACAGGGACAATGAGTTAATGGTGCAGGTCCAAAGGCAAACATAAACAAAACACAATCAAGAAAAATGCTGGGACAATATCAATTTAGTTTATCTCACTCAGTTGTCAATAACATCAGCCTGAATGCCTTCCCGACAGTCTGTTCCAGTCATCCTGCATCTGATGGGAGCAATACTTCAGGGCAGGCACATGCTGCCGTGATGTCTCATAGCAAGGCTTGATTACTATTTTCTGTCACCTGGTCTGATACAGGCATATTTGGTAGGATAAGTGGCATTACCAATCCCTACAACAGGATGACAGATGATGGCAAATCAAGCTTGACAGGAAAGGGCCCTTCAGCTGAATGTGATGTGAGTCACTTCACTTCACTGCCTCCCAGTTTCCTATCATTCGGTGGGCTGTAGCCTACCTAAAGCCCAGCTGCTGGGATGCTCAGCTCATCCGAGCAGAAATTTAACAACATAATGACCAAAAACTCCAGACGGATTCCGCACAACCATGTGCAACACACAGAGGCATGCAAATACATTCAAATGATTATTTGCCAGAGTAGCATATTACATATTATATTATTTTGATACTAGGCCTCGCTAATCAGCGTCCATCAACCACTACATGACAACACCTGGGTCCTCAAAGCAACAATACAACAAGAGACTCATCAAACCAGGCAGCCATGACAATGAAAGACAGATCTGAGACACAAATTAAAGAAGACAACTTCATCTAGTTACTGTGCTTAACAATACCGTTTGTGACACAGCAAGTGTCAAAAAAATTAAGCTTATGTGGAAGTGCCAAAATCTGCACGTCCTTGAACGGCCACTTGAGGCAGACTCCAAAAGTGAATGAATCCCCGTAGACTCCCATATTTAAATGCCCAACAGAAACAAACATGTTTACAGATGGGTACAAAAAAGAGTTGTGGCCTCTACTCCTAATTTCTCCATCCATGAAAACTTTTTAATATTTTTAAGTTGCATTAAGGGCTTGCCCACTTTGAGCCATCACAGAGTGCTAGCTGCTACATACCTCAGCTCACCTCATGCTCTACCTCTTTGCCCATATGTGGATTAACCGGAGTTTAGCCAAGCCAGACACTGCCAAGATGGTGACGGTCAAGAATAAGCCAAATTTTCTTTTTGTTTGTGGTCATGCAATTTTCATATAAGCCATCAGCAAGTGTTACCTTCCCTTTCTCGCCAAATTAATTTATTGACTTCTTAATGTGATATTCGATTTTTCTCTCCTGTAGTTATTTATATGAAAGCTGATACTGTGCATTGTGTAAAATGTGTAAAGAAATTGGGAAATAAATGTTTAGCTGAATCTTTGACTCTTTGAATCTTTCTGAAATAACTGTCAAGGTCTATATACTAGGGCCTTAATATGGTATTTTTATTTAAAAAAACAAAAAAAAACAACTAATAATATAATATGTTCAGTCATTTTCTTTAAGGACAAACCTGTTTATAAAGTAATATTATTAGTGTCACTTTCATTTAAGTCACTTTTGAAAGTCATCACCAGTGAACTGTGTAATTTAATTTTCACTCCTGATCTGTCCATTTATCGACCTGCACCTGTAACAAGTCCAGAGACAATTTCTACTATAATTATGTATTTTCTGTAAATCTCTTTTAATGTTCCTGTTGTTTAACTGAAATGATTTTTTTTTTCCTCTCCTGCTGTAATTGTTGAGAAAAGAGAGGACCAATACCCCACAGGAACTCTTTCATGGCTTACCTTTAAAGCAATGTCAATAGTAATTACTGAGAAGGCTTATCTTTAGCCACTGCATCATTGTCCTTCACAGGAATCAGTGTTAGCTGTCCCTCTTCCAATTAATAGAAGCAAACACCAACATCAATTATTCAACTTGTACGTCATGAGCAACAGTTCTGCTGCATTCATACTGCGTCAAACTATCCTCCTCTTAATTGAGTTAAGAATCTGTGATGCATTCACTCTCAGTGAATCACTCATACGAACGTAGAAAATAGCTGCTGTAGTTTGTTTATGGTTTGTTGCAATTCATGAATACAAATGTGGATATTGCAAAAGAGAATATATATTAAGATTGCGTGTATACTGAGACAACTTAAGTGTATTTTGCTGCTCTTTCCTAAACTGACAGGCAGTCAGTGGATTGTTGTATTTCTAAAAACTCACCGTTCTGCTTTATTCAAGATGAGACAGCACTCCCCAGCCTGCATGTTAAGATCTGAAGCCACAGAGTACCTACATCTTCATCCTCCCCTCACAGGAAAGACGAGGGCACCTGCTCTGCACTGATTACAGACTCTCCAGGACTGATCTCTGCATTCACTCTGGACAAATCCAGCATTATAATATCTGACTCTTTGATCTCAGTGCTCGCTGTTGCAGTGGCCAAGCTGTCATGTGTCTTAAATCCTTCAGGCTGTAGTCTGAAAATGATGGTAAGCGTGACAAATTTATGTACTGATTCAGGTAGGTCAGCCTAAATAACAGTCTGGTGAATTTCAAAGTGAGCTTATCAATATATCAGTAACCATTTGGACTATAAAATAGTGATTGGGTGTTGCCTCGTAGCTGCCAGCATAGTGCTGAGTTTTCACCTGCGATCGTAAATTTAATGTGGTTGCATACAAAAGATTCTATAAATCTTTTAGAGATATAAATTATTGCATTTGTGAAGAATGGATTGGTTATTTTCATCTTGCAAAGTAATATCATAATAAGGGAGGGGGAAAAAAACTGTTCTTTTCCCACCTGAGTAGCTGAGCAACATTAAAGCGTGTGTGTCAGCACGTTTCAAGATAGTAGCCCCATGTAAATGTATAATTACAGAAACACTATTTGACTGTCATCAACTCCTCTGGGGCCAGCATTAATCCCAGAGATCAATGTTTCCAACCCCAGATATGCAGAGCACAGCAATCCATCTGTCAGCTCGGCCACCTTATCAGTCTACAGGGAGAGGAACCATCGATAATTACCTCTACCCACTAACATAATACAGACATTTTCAGGGGGAAATTCACACTCGGTTGTACTTAACTTGACAACTGTTAGCGACTTGTCTGACAAAGAAAATGCTGTTGTAATGAATTTCTTTATATGTTAAACTCAAACTGAGATAATTTTATTACCATAGCAATGGTCTGAACTAATTGTATTGAGGCTATTAAATATTACTCTTGTGTCCACCATCTGGTCTTCTATTCTAGTGCTGAAATTTTCCAGACTCATATAATATATGTAGAGAAGACTTTGAGGAGATTTAATAAAAGGTATTAAACATATATTATTACAAAATTGAAAAAATCACTCTACATGTATAATCCCAATCAAGAAAGATGCTTCCATCACTTAGAGACTATTTTTACAGAGGAGTGCAGACAGAGAGACGAACATTACGATGTCACAGTGGTTGACCTCTGACCTTTTGGATATAAAATGTCAATACCATTATTTTATCCTGTTAGATATTTGTGTGTAATTTTGTCATAATTAGTGTATCAGATCTTGAGTTATGGTCAAAAATATGTTAAGTGAGGTCACTGTGACCTTCGACAACTGAAATGTGATCAGTTCATCCTTGAGTCCAAGTGGACACTTGTACCAAGTTTGAAGAAATTCCCTCCAAGCCGTCCAGGGATATGACCTTCATGAGAACAGGACAGACACAGTGACCTTGACCTTTGACCACAATACTCTAATCAGTCTAATCCATGAGGCCAAGTCATCATTTGTGCCAAATCTGAGAAAATTTCTTCAAGGTGTTCTTGTGATATTGCATTCACATGAATCGGATGACCTGAAAACGTAATGTCACGGCAGCTGCCGGCGTGGAGGCACAATAAAAGGCTTTTCAACACTTTTCAAGCATATTGACTCACAGAAGTCCTTCAACACACAGTCACAAATGTGCACAAAAAATTTGTTTGATCGGTCCAGTAGTATTCAAGATCACAAAAAATTGCACACACACACACACACACCTGGCAGAGGATAATGACAGTTTTTAAAATTTAAATTAATAAGACCCATTTCTAATACTTTTTAGACGCTTACAGTTATGTACATGAGGCCCTAAATTACATGGTTGGGGGACTTTTTTTTTTGCATAGTGAATTTTCAGAGCCAAAGGGTGCTAGGGACTTGTTAGAGGAATGAGACAATCATGGTTAACTAATGGGCAAGAGTGAACCAAAGCGTGAAGAGGCTCCATTTGGCACTGATTGCCCCCTGACTAACTAACTCCCTTCATATCCACTGCCATTGTGAAACTGATGAGCTATGTCTGTAATCGGCTCCAATGATTGGAGAAAACTGCGTTGAGGGAAAGTGTGGCCTTGATTTGGATAGGCAGCGACAGCTGGAAGGAACTCAGCATTTCCACTGTTGGAGCGCTAGGAAAGGTGGTCTACTTGTGTTTCTCTTGGCAGCAGCAGCACTTTGTGTGTTGGGTTTACATGGGCGCAACAGAGCCTTACACAAACATTAATGATCAAGCTGGAAGGACACTGAAACACATTTCTGCTGGAACTGAAGGCTGACACACTATGCCAAAATGGGACTAAAAATGTTCTTGTTCAGATGTCTCTTAGGGGAGAGATTACCATGGTTAAATCCAAAATGATTGTTCTGCAGCAACTGTAAGTACACAAGGACATGAACACGACTGGGGAAGGAGAAAATTAGTTTTTCTCTGACAAGTAACAAGAACAAAGTGTGAAAAACAAGAATCCCTTAAATGAAACAGCTAATCATGTCAGAAAGTCTGTGGATTTGTGGTTAAATGGCAAAGAAAAGTATTTGACATGTAATAATAAGCATGAGACTAACATGGGGCAGCAGAAATTTCACAACGAGAGTAAAATGATCCCTGTGTGTGTATGAATTCCACAGTTTTTCAGTGCTTATTGTTTTAGTATGAGTAGGATGTGATGGTACTTTAAAGCAATTTCTACAAATTACTTACAAATTTGATGGCATCGTGGAGATTTTGACCACTAGCTGTCTTATGGATCAATATTTTAATTTGTAAATCCCTGTTAAGTTGTATCTTTGAACAGGCAGATGATATGATATCTTCCTGCTGACTGCAAAGAGCAGTAACACTAATATGTAGGCAATGCAAGCTATAAAAAACATGATGAAGGAAAAAGAGCAAGAAGAAGAGAAACAAGTGAAACACCAGTATTTGGCCTAAATATGGACATTTAACAGAGCTGTTTCAGCTACTGTGGTTATATTGTAAAGTGTTTTGGAGTCACAGTGACCCTCAAGTGACAAACAGATCAAATCTGAATCAGATAGCTCTCATTAAATCAATGCAACTGTTTCTCATTTCTGTCAGGCCTTGCTCTCGTCCCTGCCTTGACAGTGACATGGGCATGTTTGTCTTAATTTGCCTTACACCTGATTAGATAGACCACTACCGGTGGCTCTTCCTGTCAAGTTGTTCACAGGCAAGTGAGGACTTCTCTACAGGCTCTGGACACTAGTGTGCAAGTGCCACAGTCAATAATGGCATCTTGGATCACATTCTGCTGAAGAGGAAATAGACTTTGGCACTGGTGACAGTCAGGAAAACCTGCCTCAGTTTGACCATTGTGCTCTTGCAAAGCCCCTGCATGTTGTGTGGTGCTGAAAGGCATTTATTACACTAACAGTGATGCAAATAAACAGCACAAAATTGGGAATATTTCAAGTGATTAAGTGATGATGGCTTGATGCTTCTTTTACTTGAGATAGAGAGGAGAACTTGGTGAGTTTCACAGTTGCTGAAACTGTGAAAAAAAATGTTTTTTTGATGTTTGAAGATGCGGAAGAGTCATTTCAGACAGTCGATTGACATGGACCAGTGGGTAATCATATGTCTGAGGTAAGATAGATATTGGTTGTCTTTGTAGTTCTTTTCCCTTTAATCATATAAAACAGAGTACTGTGAAGCAAAAGATCCGCCCTATTGAATATTTTTAGTGTGACATTATCAACAACATGAGATGAGTCAGATGAGTATATGTCAGAAGCAAAACCTTGGAAAAATCGACCCTGATCTGAAAAAAATAAAAGGTACAATAGCACTCAGCATAACTCCATTGAGCTTGCATTGACTGGATACAGGTTCAAAAATATTAATGGCATATGATTAAAAAACACTTCTGGTGTGCAAAGGTCTTTACTCATCATGAAATCACAAAAGCTGCATTCACTGCTTGAAACAGACAGTTCAATGTCACTCCAGGGCCACTGCATTTTTTCTGTAAGACCAGACCTCCACTCTTAACTGAAGAGTCAATGTGTTTGGTCAGGAAATACAAGTGTTTTATCACTCAGAAAACCTCATTGTCCCTGCCTTGTCCACAACCCAGGTCATGTTCTTTACCATCCACCTGACTGAACACCTGACCCCTGTTCACATTGGCTATAAACTGAGAGAGCAGTGTTTTCCAACACAGCCAACAGTTGCTGTATTTTGGCAGTAAAGCTGGACTTTGCTACAATTCAGGATGAGCTTTTGGAGCCCAGACAGTTGGCAGTTGTGCTGTCACTGTTGACAGTACAACATGGCAGAGTGAGTGTATTTCTGTTGTTGCACAAATTTTATTAGACATAAATTTTATTTTTCAAAAAAGTGGGACATAGGACAATGCCAGTTAAAGGAGAAGTGTGTGATTTCCAGTGGCATCTAACGTTCAAACCTTAGATTGCAACTAAGAGGATTTACCCCGACACCGCCCCTCTCTCACCACGAGTACGGTGGCCATCAGCAGGCAAAATGGCGAGCGAAAGCTATCCCACAACAAACTACAGTTATGTGTGTAGGATGAATTACCTGTCCAGCAGAAAACAGGCAACCTCGGCGTCACTGTGAAAACGTTTGTCCTCCACCAGCGATTTCCATCGTGTAAACGCTATGTCGATGTTGATTCGTGTTTTTGCCATTTCCTGTCATGCTTGCGTTTACTTTCTTCGCGTCTGCGCTTCTCGGATGACGGGGATTCACTGTCCGCTGCTTTTTGTTCTGGTACAGTGTATGTATGATCCTCCATTTGTCAAAACTGCGCCAGTCAAGGTTCACAACGCTAAATGGTCTGCCAACAATCACCCACGTCTATCTTCCCCGTCTACTTCCGTGTTTACGCCGCAGCTTCTACGTAAGGTCGCCATGGGCTTCCCAAGACTCACTGTTAGTGCAGTTTGTCCGCTCTGCGCTGCCGTAGACGGCGCAGGATGATGATCTCCGTAAGTCGACCCGACAGTATGTAACTATAAATGTCTATTTCTAAAGTAACGGGAACATATAGATTATGAGTTGATGTTGATTGATAATAATAAATAACATACTTATATATAATATATCTAATTTATGTACATAAATTCCTGTAATTATTACACACTGGTTCTTTAACATGTGTTTTCATCACAGGAGAGGTCACAGAGGGCTAAATGTAATCAAATCAGCAACAGTAACTTATGTTTGAAGACAGGTGTTGTAAGTGTTGTCAAATAAATTGTGTCCACGATACATTAATAAATAATTGAAGGTCAGGAATTTTTATACAGTAAATAAGTTAATAAATAAATAAATAATTTGCATTAAGGTTAAAATGTATGTATTGAAATCTGTTGTGTAAAAGGTAAAATAATATAATTTACTGAAATGTTGCAAGCACATATGCTCTAGTTCATTGTTTAAATTGTACATTTATTGCCCGGAACCAATGTTTTCTTTGTGGCGCACCTACGGTTGAGTTTTTTGTGGGACTATATACAGCGCAAGGCGAACGCCTCACGAGGCCTTATCTGTTTCTCGTTCGATTCATGTTAACGTCTGAAGCTTAAGCAGACGTTGAAGAGACTTTAAGGAACTTAAAGTAACTTGAAAGGATTTTCATGGACCAAACCTCTCTCAACAACAAGCGGCCAACGAGGTACTTATTAAAACTGTAAATGTTCTTCATTTCATGTCGGTGCTGAGCGCCATGTTATATTTGTTTTTATTTTCATGTTCGTTGTGCCTTGTGGCTCATTTGGTTATTTGCACTGTTTCTTTACAATATAGTTCTCACGGCGTATGTGTGACGGCGAGAAGGAGAGGAGGTAGCAGAGACAAGCCCAAGCAATAAAACGCCCGTTTTTAAAGAACCGACCTGTGTCTGTATTGTTGTGGAGAGAGCTACAGTGAGAACTCGCCTGCTCGGCGCGGGTAGGAGAGACGACGAACCTGCAGCGGGGTAACAACGCGACGAGGATCCAGCGCACCTGATAAGAAGGCCCATAACGCACTGTTGCCATAGCGACTGCAAGCCACGGTGATAAGACTGTGTTAAAGCGCAAGTTTCAAGCTAAAGCCAAGAAGTGCTCCACCATATCCTTCAAGTTAAAGCGGTGTGAGAAGTGGTTCAACTTGGAAATTGCAAAGAAGAACTCAGCTCTATTCAGCTTGCATATTGTGCTTGGGGACAAATCTAGTGTGCTACTATTCATGGTTGTTACATGCTGAAGGGTAAAAGGGTATTACACCTGTTTAAATTTAATCCTACAAGCAAGTTAACAATTTTTTCATTGAGCTTGAAGCAAAGGACATCCTTTAAGTTGAAATTAAGTTTTACAAAGGTTTATGTTCATGAAAATAAGAGTTTAAAGGACCATTAAGTGAAATTTAAAGGGTCAGTCTACTGATGTGAAATCTTTTCTTGTGTAAAGTATAAGTGACTTAAAGCATTTTTAGACACATTTTCTTTGACATTTAAGGTTTATATTTGTTTATATGAAAGGTAGTTGAGTTTAAAGGGTCACTTAGGTGAATTTTAAAGGGTCACTCCATTGATGCAACAAACCTTTCTTACACCAAGGATAAGTGAAAAAACACATTCCTAAGTATATTTTCCATGCAACTGACATTTATAGTTGCTTTTGTGTTAAAGTAATTGCCAATTTCATTATTTCTGCTTTGAATTGAAGTCAAATTCAAACTCAGTGGTTATACAGTTACATAGCCATTCAAGTTAGCTTAAAATGTCCCACACAAGCACTGAGACTTGCCGAAAAAATGTCAAATCACATGCCCAACCCGAAGCTACAGACACTGAATCTGCAGAAGAGGTGAAAGGGCTACGAAGAAGTGAAAGAACACGGACCTTAACAGAGAAAGGGAAAGAACTTCAAGGAGAAAGGCTTAAGAGTGTACACCGTCGGTACAGAATCATCTATGAGAAATGGAGATATCATGCAAGAATAGGCAAGGAAATATTGACTGATGATGCCTCCGAGGACGAACTAAAGGAGTTGATAGGGAACATAGATAGCACCTGCTCTGATGTAAAGATAATTTATGAAGAGTTGCGTCAAATACAAACTCCTGAACCAGACCTGCGACGAAGAGTTGACTCATGCATATCGCTTACAGGATTCATCATTCGAAAGGCAGAAAGGCAACTTACAGGACATACAACAAGTGAAGAGGAAGAACCTTGGCCTGATGTTGGATCCATCTTGGACTCAACAGGTTCCTTGTCAAGATCACGGACCCATCAATCAAAACGTGGTTCAACCAGCTCCAGCATCTACTCAGTCAAAAGAAATGAGGCTGCAGCTGAAGCTGCCGCATCCAGGGAAGTTTTGGCAGTGCTAGATGACCAAGAAAGAGAAGCAATAGAGCTTCAAAGGCTAGAGGCTGAACATAAACAACAGCTAGCACAGTTCGAATCTGAGAACCTAGCCAGACAACAAGCAATGGAAGACAAGCGTAGAAAACTTGAACGTCTGGAAGAAGTGAAGAAGTTGAATGCTGCAAGAGCTCGAGTAAAAGTGTATGATCGAGTTGAAGAAAATCTTGAAATGAATGACTTGCTGGATGACAGTGAGCCAGCCGGAGAACCTCAAACTCAAGTTCTCCAAGCCTCAAGTCCCCCATTCATTCCCCAATCTCTCCCTGTCACAACCCAAGTTCTCCAAGCCTCAAGTCCCCCATTCATTCCCCAATCTCTCCCTGTCACAACCCAAGTTCTCCAAGCCTCAAGTCCCCCATTCACTCCTCAATCTGTCCCTGTCACAACCCAAGTTCTCCAAGCCCCAAGTCCCCCATTTGCTCCTCAATCCCTCCCAGCCACAACTCAAGCTTTCCAAGTCTCGAGTCCATCATTCATTCCTCAGTCTCTGCCAGTCACTACTCAAGTTCTCCAAGCCTCAAGCCCCCCATTCATTCCACAATCAACCCCAGTCACAAATCAAGCCCCCATTGCTTCAAGTCACTCATTCATTCTCCAACCTTTACCAGTTACAAGTCAAGGCCATGGCACCCAAGGTTTGCAACAGGTACCTCAAGCCCCACCAATTTCATTGCCCATACCTCAAGTGCAGAACAACTCTGATTTGGTCAGTGTGCTCGTTGAAGCTATAAGTGCCAATCGTCTCCCAACACCAGAGCCTGTGTTATTCACTGGAGATCCTTTGAAGTTCAAAGACTGGCGACTATCCTTCGAAACGTTAATAGACAGGAAAAACATCCCAAAGAATGAAAAACTATACTACCTTCGAAGGTACCTAGGTGGCGCTGCAAAGAAGGCCGTCGAAGGATTCTTCCTACTAGGCACCGAAGCAGCATATGACTCCGCCTGGCAACTGCTGGAAAAACGTTTCGGTGACCCATTCATAATAGGGAAGTCCTTCAGAGACAAGCTGAATGCATGGCCAAAAATAAGCTCCAAAGATGGATGTGAGCTAAGAGACTTTGTGGACTTTCTCAAGAGTTGTGAGGCAGCGATGCCCCACATTAAAGCATTGGAAGTTCTTAATGACTGCAATGAAAGTCAAAGGATTCTACTGAAATTGCCAGACTGGCTGGTATCCAGATGGAACCGCAAGGTGATGGAAACCAGACAAGCAAACATTGAATACCCACCATTCAAAGACTTTGTAAACTTCCTGTCAAGGGAAGCTGATCTTGCTTGTGATCCCATATCCTCGATACAAGCACTCAAGAGTGTGGAAAATGAAAAGCCAAAGCATCCAAGAAACCAAACTATTCAAGCGAAGACACTGTCCACAAGTGCAGCACAAGGCAGCATCCCATCATGTGTCTTCTGCAAAAGAACAGGACACGTGCTCGCCAAGTGCAGAAAGTTTGTTGAAAAAACAGTTCAAGATCGTGTCAAGTTTGTGCAGTCAGAGAAGCTTTGCTTTGGATGTTTAAAGACTGGTCATCACTCAAGGAAGTGTGATAATAAAAGCACATGTGAAAGGTGTCAGAAGCGACACCCAACATGTCTGCATGATGATAAGTTCAAAGAACATCAAAGATCAGCACCTCCAAAGGGAGATGATAATGCAAGAAATAAAGTGGATATTAAAGAGATAGCTGCAACAGCAACTACTAACAGAGTGATACAAGAAGGCTTAAGCACACAAACATCCTCAATTGTACCAGTCTGGGTCTCATCCACTAAACAACCAGAACAAGAAGTCCTTGTCTACGCGCTCTTAGACACACAGAGCGATACAACCTTTATCTTGGATGAAGTGGCCCAAGACTTTGACACAAACAAAGAGAACGTCAATCTGCAGCTATCCACAATGTCTACAAGGTCAACAGTCATACCATGTCAGAAACTAACAAATCTACAAGTGAGAGGATACAACTTGAAGAAAAGAATTCTGTTGCCACCACTTTTCACACGAGAGTTCATTCCAGCAGACAGGTCACACATCCCAACTTCTGAAACTGCTCAAAAATGGCCTCATCTGGAACAATTGGCAGACAAGATTCCACCACCACTAGACTGCGAAGTGGGCCTCTTGATAGGCTATAACTGTCAACAAGCCCTTCTGCCAAGAGAGGTCCTGTCTGGAGAAGAGAACCAGCCGTATGCCCAACGTACAGATCTTGGCTGGAGCATTGTTGGCTGCTCGATTCCAGCGAATGACTACAATGATGCAATAGGAGTCAGTCACAGAATCATAGTGCGACAAGTGACACCTGCTCCACAGCCATGTCCAAAGCTAAAGAGAGAAGTACATTTTGTGTGCAGAACCCAAATCAAAGAGATCAATCCAACAGACATAATTAAGGCTCTCGAAACTGATTTTACAGAGCACACTGCAGACGATAATCCAGTCTCGCAGGAGGACCTTCTCTTCTTGTCAAAGATTAAAGAAGGTATAAGACAAAGAGAAGATGGATACTATGAACTCCCACTTCCTTTCAAGACAGACAAACCCAATGTCCCAGACAACAAACAGTGTGCAGTTCATAGACTCGCTTCATTAGAGCGACGCCTAAGGAGAAATGAGCAATATTATAAGGACTATGTCCACTTTATGAATGACATAATAAGCCGAGGGGACGCTGAGAAAGTTCCACAACCTGAACTTGATAACCAACCAGCATGGTATATCCCGCACCACGGAGTCTACCACCCACACAAGCCTAGGAAGATCCGTGTGGTTTTCGATTGTTCAGCTCGTTTCCAAGAAACCTGTCTAAACGACCACCTCTTGACTGGACCAGACCTGACCAACACCTTAATCGGAGTGCTGTGTCGATTCAGAAAGGGTCCAGTAGCCATCATGTGTGATGTCGAGAAAATGTTTCACCAGTTTCATGTTGCAAGAGAACACCAAGACTACCTAAGATTCCTCTGGTGGGACAACGGCAACCTGGACTCCAAACCCGCGGTGTACAGGATGAAGGTGCACCTGTTTGGAGCAGCTTCATCACCTGGCTGCTCCAACTTCGGATTCAAACATCTGGCATCACAGGGCCGTGGAAGGTTCAGTGAAGAGTCAGTCAAGTTCATCCAGAGAAGCTTTTACGTCGATGATGGCTTAACGAGTGTAGGGTCAGCCGCTGAGGCGATACACCTAGTGGAAGAGTCAAGAGCCTTATGCAGAACAGGAAACCTTCGGCTGCATAAGTTTGTGTCCAATGACAAGGAAGTAGTGGCTGCCATACCACAAGAGGAACATGCCCAAACGAAGGATCTGAACATGGCTCTAGGAGAGCTTCACATCGAGCGAGCACTTGGAGTTCAGTGGTGTGTCGAAGCAGATGAATTCCAATTTAGGATCATAGTTAAGGAAAATCCACTGACAAGGAGAGGGGTTCTCTCGACTGTTGCCTCTGTCTACGATCCATTAGGGTTTGTGGCCCCTTTCGTATTAGTCGGTAAGCAGATCCTCCAGGCACTATGTAGAGACAAAGTAGGCTGGGATGAAGATCTCCCCAAGCACATCCTACCACAGTGGGAATCATGGCTTAGAGACTTACCTCAATTGGCAGCCCTGAAGATCCCAAGGAGCTACTTCCCATCAAACTTTGGCAAAGTCATGAGACACGAGCTTCACAGCTTCTCAGATGCGAGCTCTGATGGATATGGTGCATGCTCATATCTCCGGGCAATCAGTGAGGCAGGGCAGATCAGTTGCGCTCTCGTTGTTGGGAAAGCAAGAGTAGCCCCTACCAAACTAACTACCATCCCAAGACTTGAGTTGTCGTCAGCAGTAACTTCAGTTCGCAATGCTGATGTCATCAAAAGGGAGCTTGAGATCGAAAACCTGCAAGAGTATTACTGGACTGACTCAAAGGTGGTTCTGGGCTATGTGAATAACGACGCCAAGAGTTTCCATACATTTGTAGCCAACCGAATCCAACGCATAAAATCTAGCACAAAACCAGAACAGTGGCGACATGTTAGGTCTGAAGATAATCCAGCCGACCAAGCCTCAAGAGGGCTGAATGCGGCCCAGCTCAAGGAGTCTAACTGGCTGAAAGGACCTGATTTTCTTTGGCAGCAGAATCTGCCATGTGAAGAGGAAATGGTGGGAGAAGTAGAAACTACTGATCCAGAGCTTCGCAAGTCCCATGTTCACATAGTCAAGACAAAGGAAACAAACTCCATGGTAAGCCATCTTGCTAAGTTTTCTGACTGGTCCAGAGCTGTGAGGGCCATTGCTCGGCTCAAGAGATTTGTCAGAGAATTCAAAGGACTTCAACCAAGAACAAATGAAACAACTAGCCTTGAGGAAAGAAGAGGTGCAGAAATCTTCATTATTAAGCTGGTGCAAGGAGAATCCTTTGCTGAAGATATCCAGAAAATTAAGCTCCAGAAAGAAGACACCCTGGGCAAGCACAACAAGTTACACCAGTTAAGTGCCTTTCTAGATAAGAATAATGTCCTCAGGGTGGGAGGACGGCTATCCCAGTCAGCTTTGCACCATGATGTAAAACATCCTGCAATACTTCCCAAGAAATCTCATGTGTCCGCCCTGCTCATCAAACATCATCATGAGCGTGTACACCACCAAGGAAGAGGCATGACCATGAACGAGTTGCGCGCAAAGGGAATATGGATCCTAGGATGTGGAAGTGCTGTTTCTTCTCATATTTACAAATGTGTTAAGTGCAGGAGATACAGAAGAACTATGGAAGTTCAGCAAATGGCAGATCTGCCGGAAGAGAGGACAGAAGCATCCCCTCCCTTTACATACTGTGGCATTGATTGTTTTGGCCCCTTCACTGTAAAGGAAGGAAGAAAGGAATTAAAACGATATGGACTGCTGTTTACCTGCTTATGCTCCAGGGCAGTACATATAGAAACACTAGACGACTTGACAACAGATGCATTCATGAATGCACTTCGAACATTTGTGGCTATCAGAGGACCTGTACGCCAGTTAAGGTGCGATCAAGGAACCAATTTCATGGGTGCCAGGAGAGTGTTTTCTGAGTTGCTCAAGGGAATGGATCAAGAACGTCAACGAGCAATCGGCTGTGAATTTGTATTGAACATCCCAGCAGCCAGCCATATGGGCGGAGTTTGGGAGCGCCAGATTCGAACAATTCGAAGCATTCTGACAGTCATGCTAGACAAGTCCGCAAGCAGACTTGACACCACAACTCTGAGAACGTTTCTTTATGAAACAATGGCTATAATCAACAGCAGGCCACTAAGTGTTGAACATCTGCATGACCCCACTGGCCCAGAACCCCTCACTCCAAACCACATACTGACGATGAAATCATCGATTATTCTGCCACCTCCTGGACAGTTCTGTAAGGAAGATCTTTATCTAAACAAAAGGTGGAAAAGAGTACAGTTCCTAGCCAATGAATTTTGGCAAAGATGGAAGAGAGAGTACTTGCTGAATCTCCAACAAAGACAGAAATGGCAAAGAACAACACGAAACTCACAAGTAAACGACATCGTCATCCTTCAAGATGACGGGTCACCAAGGAATGAGTGGAAGCTTGCCAGGGTTGTGGAAGTTACCCCCAGTGTAGACGGCAGGATACGAAAGCTGAAGCTTCAAGTTAGTGACACTACATTTGAAAAAGGAAGGATGCTCACTAGATCAGTCCAGCTAGAGAGGCCCATTCACAAGATAGTCACTTTACTTGAAGCCAGCTGAGTCACAAACTTTAAGTAGCATTCATTCAGACTTAAAACATTTAGTTGGTCTCCTTTATGATGTTTGCTTATAAGAAAATCCCACATTTAAGTCAATGAGCGATTTGGTGGGAGTGTAAGTGTTGTCAAATAAATTGTGTCCACGATACATTAATAAATAATTGAAGGTCAGGAATTTTTATACAGTAAATAAGTTAATAAATAAATAAATAATTTGCATTAAGGTTAAAATGTATGTATTGAAATCTGTTGTGTAAAAGGTAAAATAATATAATTTACTGAAATGTTGCAAGCACATATGCTCTAGTTCATTGTTTAAATTGTACATTTATTGCCCGGAACCAATGTTTTCTTTGTGGCGCACCTACGGTTGAGTTTTTTGTGGGACTATATACAGCGCAAGGCGAACGCCTCACGAGGCCTTATCTGTTTCTCGTTCGATTCATGTTAACGTCTGAAGCTTAAGCAGACGTTGAAGAGACTTTAAGGAACTTAAAGTAACTTGAAAGGATTTTCATGGACCAAACCTCTCTCAACAACAAGCGGCCAACGAGGTACTTATTAAAACTGTAAATGTTCTTCATTTCATGTCGGTGCTGAGCGCCATGTTATATTTGTTTTTATTTTCATGTTCGTTGTGCCTTGTGGCTCATTTGGTTATTTGCACTGTTTCTTTACAATATAGTTCTCACGGCGTATGTGTGACGGCGAGAAGGAGAGGAGGTAGCAGAGACAAGCCCAAGCAATAAAACGCCCGTTTTTAAAGAACCGACCTGTGTCTGTATTGTTGTGGAGAGAGCTACAGGTGTATTACCCTATTTATCTGTCCCATCATATTCATGAGACATGAATGAGTGGGTAAGCAGTGGTGGCATTGAAGAGGTGTGTAACAGGTGAATGAGTGCTGATGTGTGATGTTTTTACACTGCCGGCTATCCCACCACGGCCTCATTTATTCAAAAAACTATTTCACTCTCACTTCAGCACATCTTCTCTTTATCACTATGGCAACTTTTCTATCTCAGTTAAGCGTATGAACTTTTTATGAACCTGATGTTTACCTTCAGATTTCTGTTGGCTGAAATTCAACATGTGCATAAAAAGAGTGGATGGGAACTCAGGCAGTTCTGACTATAATGCACCTCCTGCCACTACGGATGCCTGCAGTGTGTAACAACCTTTGCTCTGCTGACTTTACCCTTGATAGAAATGTGGAAAAAAAAAAAGTAATTCTGAACAGCCGTCTGCACATCAGGGACATAATGGCTCCAATTGCAATACCCTTTGTACTTGCTGTCATTATTAAAATAGCAGTCATTTTGATTGCACCGAGCGCTACATGGTTATTTCTTGAGAAGTTGGTGCCTTATCTACCAAAGTGTTATCTTTATAAGTGTAGCAAAGTGTAGAAGAATGACGATCTGAACCTTAAATTCAGGAAAATGAGATAACCACATGTGACTAAATGAAAATTTTTGTGAATCGGGTGATTACAGTACAACTGTACATCTTTAAGACAGTTACAGTATGATTCGTTTAATTTGCCAACAGAGATTAGAAACTAGCCACTGTCACACACTTTGCCATTCATGCTGAGACAGCAGGTAATGATTCTAACTGGGCCCACTGCCAGTAATGACCATATAACTTAGAAATGAAAAAGCATACATACATACATCCATTCACATGTATATGGCTTATGGAACTCACATAGGGTAAGTACATACTGCATATGAAATTAAATTGTGGCTGGTTAGAGTGAGGGACGCATAATAATTAGAGTAAAAAAAAGCAGACAACAATTCAATTCGATTCAATATCAGTGCTGTGCATCCATCCAACACTCCAACCTGACTTTCTGCTTAAAAGATTGCTACTGAACATTGGCATTATATTTAAATCATTAGGTGTATGCTGGACTGGTATCATGTGTATTTAGAAAAATCTTTGCCAAAATGTCACATTCTGATTGAAATAGTTAAACCTGCATGAGTGGATGTTTTGTTTTAGCCAACAAAAAACATACTGTCAGCTTATGAAGCTGATAAGGCAAATGTTTTAGCACACAGTTGCTTATTTACACATCAAATAGATGGAGCAACAATATCATTCATTTGGAGTTGTGTTCCTGGCCAAGTCCAACATTCACTCTCTTTTTAGCTCTGGTCTGGTCACTTTAGGGAAATATCTTGCTTTTTAGCTGCAGAATAATACACTGTTCACCATTGTGTTGCCAAGTTTGTCTGTCTGCTGTTTGGTGCTGGAGAGAAAGATGATAGATAATCTGATTTTCTTTTCTGAAAATATGTGGTTGGTTGGTTTCCTATGAAGAGCCTCTGGCATCCAACGAGGCGGAGATGCTACCCTTAGTGCAGTACACTGCTCGAAACTGCCGCTAAGCACTGGGCTCAAAGGTCAAATTATGTCAACTTTGACACCGGCTGCTGATGACCTTTCAAAGCGTAACCAGTGAGATTACAGCTGTATGTGATGACGTAGCCAGACGTGCCATACACAAGCAGGGGAAGTAGATAAAGTGATGAAATAAAATTGTTTCAGAGTTACCCAAACTCTATAATACAACATTAAAAACAACACGATCTCCCCAGTAAAAAAATGCATGGCGAAATATCAGTAGTCAGATGGGGCTACAGGATTTGTGAATACAGTTCACAAACTTGCTCGTTAGCTTAGCTGTTTGTTTGCCAGGCAGATATAACATACAGTCCCGCACTTTGCTTCTACAAGCGTCTGCACCTACCTTGCAGTGAACCACGGGTAAATTTCTTATTATGTGACGACCACTCAATGTGTTATGAAACGAGACTGATGAGAGCAGCGAGTGTGAATCAAACTAGTAAAGCTGAGGGCAGTAAAAATGAAAATGTCAGTTACAGATGCTAAAAAGCTTGCCTAAGGGAACTGCAGAGTTACAAGGGACTCCTTTCACATTACAATCAGTCATTTGATCAATTGTCAATATAAAAATATTGATGAGGCCTGCTTTAAATCTTCTTACTAAACGTGAATGAGACTGTGAGCAGGTTAAATCATCCATGCTACTATTTCATTGAAGAATGTAGCCTCATGTTGTGAAAGTCATTATTGGGACGATTTGAACTGCACAAATCTTTATTTAATTCTAGAGGTGATACACGTGTGTGTGTGTGTATGTGTGTGTGTGTGTGTGTGTGTGTGTTTTACAGGCTGCAACAGTGCACAGTGCTAGAGGGTCTCTGTCAGTGACCTAGTCCCTCCAGAGTGCACTGGCCTAGCCACGTCCTCCTGTCCTTTATAACAATGGGAAGGGTAATGGCCTCCCCAAGGCCTCCTCATTCAGCCTGATTGCGCTGCCAGCATCAGGCCAGCCATGCCATAAAACAATTAGCTCCATTTATCAACCTTACATCCACTATCTATGGGAGGAGGGGGAGTGAAGGTAGGAGAACAAGGTGGAGAGAAACAGGGGAACCAGTTGGACAGAAGATATGTGGAACTGGAGGGGAGTTCAATGAGAAAGATAAGCATCAGCTGTCATCGTTTGTTGATTGTTCTTTGCTTCTTGAGTCAGCCTCAAAATGGCATTATGTCTGCTTTCATAAGAATATCTTGAAATGTTAATGAGAACTTATTGAACTTATTGAATTATCCTGACTGAGTGCCACGGCAACAAGCTTTCACCTTTGAAAAATTAAGATTTTAACAAAACCTGAATCAGTATTAATGGCAAATCATTTCTCCCTCAAATGAAAACATTTCAAAGAGTGCAGCTCCACCACTGGAGCTCAGCGAAATTAAAATTGTAGAACCTGACATGCAGATGACAAAATGAAACATCAGTGAAATGAAAAAAAAAAAAAAAACGCTATAATTTGTACGTCCAAAAGCATCACAGCAGGATCCAGCACCAGGGTAGAATTCTTCAAACGTATTCTTTCATATTTTCCTACTACTATTACTACTATTTATTATTAATATACCACCATGTAATATATAAACATGCTAGTGATACACTTTCCGATCCAGGGTGAAGATCATTGGAATTCCTCTCTTTGCTTTGATGATTTCACTCAGCATCTGTTGCCATGTTCAAAAAGGTTTGTGAAACATCACATGCCTCCCAAAATCAGTCATTAGAGGAGGTCACATAATGCACAGGCTACACTCACCATGGCAACACATGTGGTTGCAAAATAAAATTATGCTAGAATAGCAGGACAGAAAGTGTAAATAAAAATAAACATGTCAACAAAGATGAATAACAGCCCGGGCCACCTTTTCCCAGTCCCTCCACCCCTCCACCCCAAGAGAGACGTACGATGCAGCTGTTAAAAGCTGAGGGAGAGTAGTAGAGTTTTTATTCCCCTTTTCCTTCATCTCTCTTGTGTAATAGATCGTACCTGCAGTTTCTCTGAGCAATTGTCAGGTTCACCCCAACATCTGTCATGTGTAGTGCATCTCTATTAAAAAGCTACTGTACAACAAGAGAGATGTTTGACTAAGAAAGATGCAGGTACTTACTTACACATAATTAAACAGAGGTGTTTTTGCCTGTAAAAAAAAATCCCTTAATATGTCTGTTTTGTTCCTTTTTAAGATCTCCACTGTTTTAACTTCAGCGGTCTGTGTGAAGTGAAATTAAGCTCATTGCCAAGAGAAGTGTTATTAGAAAGATGACACACTTTGTTTTATCATACACTTAACTGACATAAAGAGCTGTATATTCAGTGTGCAAAATTGGTGATGGTGCTTACCCTACCTAGTGCTTCAGTGTTATGCTGAAATCTTACACAGACTAAGTACGTAATTTCATGGATGCATGCCAAGACAATCAACTGCGTGTAGATGCAGAGGTAACAGTGTTAGCTCTTGGTGCCTCCACATTTTTTTTTTGTTATTCTGATTCAGTTTCCTAAAAGTGAATCCAAAGTTAACAAATAATGAACTTTGCTTTCTCTCTAACATGCAATATTTTCCAGACTTGATGGAGACCACTGAGTCCATATTTGTAGCTCAGTGAAACCATGATACCAAAGCAGGGTGATGGTATGTTTACTACTACTACACAATATTTGGATTTGCAACAGGCTGTACAAGAAACAACCAAATTTCAATAGCAATATATGGAGAGAAATACCACAATATTTCTCAGTATTTTTTTTTATTATTATTTTTTGTGAATGAAAGTTTTGCCATGTCTTTGTATAATAAATATTGGACATAGTTAGCTTTTCATTTTTAGTGACAATTAGAAGTGACAAATAATTTTTCCAAAAGATTTACTAGAGACCCCCCAAAATTTTGCTGCTGAGGCTGTCAGTGTGTGTCAGCTGTCAACCAAGTAGTCTCAGACCACCTGTATTTTGCACCATGTGTATGTTATATTAACTAGAAAAAAAATAGAATAATAGCTACAGCTATACCCTTACCGTACACAAATAAGATATAATAAGCCATGTTTTGTATCAGATTATACAAAAACTGGAAATAATATGTTATTTAATAGACAGAATTAGAGCCTTTATTAGACCCTTATTAGACTTTATTAGGAGTCAATTAGGGACACAAATCACATTATTTGCCTGCAGTTTTGCATTATATCTGTGCATTAATCCATAGACAAACTACCAGGCTACCTCTATAATTTTCAGCTTTCATTGTTAGATTTGGTTCACACATTAAGTAGCAGATGTGTTATTTTACTTTAGTTTACGTTATAGTTCTGTTGTAATGCGTCCCAAATTACCCTCCTATAAACTCTAATAAAGGTCTCATAAAGGGTCTAATACTGTCCAATTATTTCCAATTTTTGTCTGATTTTAATAGAAAGTCTGGCTCTTTATGTCTCATTAGTGTACTGTAAAATAAAGTGCGACTGCTGACTCTGCTACAGACACTTACATCATGTTAACATGTAGGGGCTGGTAATTATCCAACGGCCGAAATAGCAACTCATTACAAGAGTCATAAGAGGGCACAAGGTCTCCCGAAACACACCCAGTTGCCATGCCCCCATAATCCTTAGCTCATCGTTGATGTCAGCAGGAAAGTAGTATATCTCTGGCCTTAAATCATGCCCTCTTCTCCTCAAAGTCTTTAATTAAGTCCTGATCGCCCTGTCCTCCGTTCCCAGTATTAGTGTGTTTAATTTCCTGCTGTCATATCGCCTTCCCTTTTGGATATATTATTCATCAAGCCTCTCCACTTCTCAGTGTTTCTAAGGGCAGCGAGTCGGCTGCTACAGGATGACTGCTGATTTCGATCCATCGGCTCGACCATTAAGGACGGCTTAGAACCATAATTCCTCGAGATATTACTCTCAGGTTCAAATGTCAACATTTAGATAAGAGCCCGGTTGATTCGTCTCCCTGCTTGGATGAGGGATGAAGTCCTAAATGCCTGCTACCTCGTGTTTGTGTTTTCATTAGTGGTGACTTCAATGTATTTCCAGAGCAAATCATGCGAGCAGAAAAGAAGGCGCCGTGTCTGAGATAGAGTTGGGCGATATGCTTAAATTTTCCAAGCGATCATCGTCAGCCCATCCATCAGCGATTGGTTTGGTCAAAATAAATCCTCACTCTGCAGGCTGTTTTCCTCTCGTCACCCAGCTCAGAGCACTCATGGTCAGCTGAGTGGGTGTGTACTGTGCTGCTGCATGAGAGCGCGGTGCAGAGCTGAGGCTGTCACTCTGCAGACTATTACAGTAGCAAAATAAAATGATAAATATTGCCCTAAAAATCGGGCAAAAAAAGCAATCGGCAATGGACGATATAGTTGTCCAGTCGCCCAACGCTAGTCTGAGATTTCACAGATGACTCAGCTGAAAGTAAAACCGACTATTCATCTTTGGTCCCTGTGCCCAATCATCTGTCTACAGTGGCCTACAAGTCCACTTTCATCACTTCTGTGCTTGGGTACCAGAGCAGCCTGAAGTCACTGCTGTTGGTGAATCTCAACAATTTTTCTTTTTCCATTTTCTTTTCGACAACACCGCAGAAGTATCTCTGTCCACTCAGAGATCCAATCAAGTGTGGCAACTGGCCACCCACCGCAGTGACAAGCACAGAATGAAAAACACTCTAGACCATGACACATAGAGTTAGGTGCCACACGTCAACAGGTTGTCTTATCGCTGCGCTGCGGACCGTGAGCACTTGAGTGAAATGGGCAGAGAGGCTCTCTGCTGTGAGATGAGTGGAGGAGACGGTGTTGCTTCTGATCTGGTTGGGTGGCTGAATACTGTGGAGCAGCAGCCAAAGCGGAAGCTCGTGGGTCAACACGCCCGCCCAATTTTACAGCTGAGGTGCGTTCGTCGCCATAGATGCTGGTGGCCACTGCAATGCTCCAAATAGAGCGTCATTTGAGTGGCAGTCGAAGCCATAGAATGTGGCGGAATGTGGGCACTGGAGTAAGTGTTTTTTTTTTTTTTTTCCTCTGTCTCGTTTTGGTCCCTATCCTTTGTTGTTATCGCCGAGGCATTTGTTCAGCCATCACAGCAACATGACTTGACAAAGGAGTTCTATTGTATTGTCTCACTGTGACAGGTTTATAGCTGAAAAATGGGATGAAGAAAATGAGGAATATCCAGACTCAATGACTAGAGGATCTAGAGAGACAAAGGATTATTGAAAAAGATGAATTTCATTAAGTAAATTAGTTTTTAACCTTAGATTTAATATTAACTTTGCTTATGTACTATTTTATATATTTGGGAATGTAAAATCTACTGAATGAGTAAAAAGCTATTTCACAGAATGTTCTGTAAGATGTACATGAAAATCATATCATGGTTGATCAACCCAAATCCCTGAGATTGCTGGGAATTTTCCCAGCAATCTTTTTTAGAGACAAAAATCAAACAAAACAGCATACAGGTCATGGTGCAAAATATGGGGGATCTTGATTGGCACCTGATAGTTCCTATGAGTCTCAATGGCAAAATTTTGTGAGGACTCTGGAATAATCTTCTAAAAAACTATTTGCCATTTGTAGGGCTGCAAGATATGGTAAAAAAAAAGAAGAAAAAAAAAGAAATTCATATATATTATTCTGACAGATATTGTGATATGGTTCACCAGTAATGCCAGGGCATCTAAGCAGCACTACAGCATCTCATTATAATGCTGTTTTTCACACATTTTTGCTCTATCAAGAAAAAAAGAGCACCCTCTGTGATTCGGATTATGCACTTGGCCATGTTGTGATTTTGATAGTATTTTGATTAATTATGCAGCTCTAGTCAGCTGCAATTGTCACTAATATGTCTTTTAAAAGCTTTTCCAGAATTTATTATTCAAATTGCAAAACATTTATTCTCAAAAAGGTTGTGGTGTTTCCCATGATATTACTGTTGAATACCTTGTTTTAATGTTAAGACCTTCTTCTATGGGTGGCACTGTTGCAAATGGTATGCATTCAAATGTTGTGTAGATTAGAAAACGTAATATTACCCTGTACAAACTGAAAAGCAGTGGATTTTTTTTCTGCTTCGACATCATGGTTACAAAAGACAGACAGAAATGAAAGTGTGTAAGTCTGGCTAGAAGTCTGGAAAAATCTAGACAATGTTTGTATGTAAACCAGACTTGAGTCAACAAACAGCAAGGACTTAGTATTAAGAGATTAGCCTTATGCCTATATCGTGTCCCTTTACTGTAACTGGACATGTGGAAGTGGCAGATGTTTGATATCTGATTCTATAGTTCTGTAGTTTGTGTTCCTCTGTGATCTGACCATCTTCTTGCGATATGACCAGTATTATAATGCAATAATAGCTAGAACACGGTGTGGGTATGAATTCTGGATGAAATTTAGTTGATTTGTAATGAATTACACAAGTTGAAATGTCAGACTATACCTACTTCATTCAGTGGATATTATTTTGAATTGCAAATGTCATTCAGGCGCCAGCCTGCAAAAAAATGCATAAATTATTGAACACTTGCACACACCTGCACACTTTAACAGACAGATTTAATTTCTCTCTGGTTAAATCTAAATTAAACTCATTTTTATGAATAAAAAAATAATTATCACTATTAATTATACAGGGTTTTAGCCCAAGGCAATGCGATAGACTGGCAGCAAAAATAAAACAAAACACACAACTAAAGATTCTGATGCTGATAAATCACCAGGGCCCATTTTCACTGCATCTGCATTGAATTTGTCGGCTGTATGGTTTGAGAGTCAGCAGTGACTCATAGTAAATAGATGTTGAATCATGGTGTATTTCTCCATTTACACACAAGATCAAAGTAGCCTGCGTGCTGTTGTGTAACACTGAACCAAACCAGGCAGGCAAATACATACTGTAGGCTTTTGAATTTATTCAAATCCTCTATAAGCTATGATGTTGAATTTTGAGGCAATGTGGAAAACACATCCAACTGAATTTCTGGAGAAGAAACGCGCTACATTATATTATGTATCATCATGAATAATATTATATGGACTTGGTACTATATGGGATTTATGACATAGCAAAACATGAATTAGCGCATTAACACATGATTTCAATGACATTAGTTGAAAACACTGAGCATTAATGCAAAACTTCAACATTTTGGGGGGTATGCTGTTCACTTTCGGGTGGAAATTTAGACAATAAGATCAGTACTGCTCTCATTTTCTGCCAGCAAAAACACAAACTTTAAATGACAATTTGTCCTTTTACAGGGGGTCATGGCAGACTGTTTCATGACTGGAAGCAGCATGTCCTGCAACTTGCATCTGTATATATAAGGTTTAACAAACAAGATATAATCTGTTAATTAGTGAGCTTTAGAGGTGCTGTTAGGAAGATTTTTTTTATGTTCACACAGAGCTAGGCTAATGATTCCCCACTTCCAGTCTTCATCCAGTCTTTATGCTAAGCTAAGCTAAATAACCCCTGTATGTAGCCCCATATTTACCAGTGGTGAACTATGACTATCAGAGCTGGGACTTCAGTTTGACCAAAACTAAGACAGACACCAAAAATGCAGCAAAATGGGAAAAGGTTTTGCTGGAATAAGCTGCAGGCCTGTGATATGTGTTTGTACTGACTAGTACTTGTACTTGTACTAGATGCCACGTACAAAAACCCCAGTAGATGGCAGCAAACACCACACAATGATAGCAGAATGAGCAATTTTTTTTCCAGACTTTTCTTCACTTAAATTTGTATTAAACAATAAATAATTGTCGTTTACTTTGTTGTTGTTTGAAAAAGTTATAATTCAGTTTGTGTTTGATATTAAGGGCTGTATGTCATTCAGAATTTATGTTTTATCATCATTACAGTTCCATGTAACATAGATCTCCAGTGATATTATTTCTATCTGTCAACATACTTCTGTCTACTGTGCTGAACTGCTTTAAAAAAGAAGTTTCAAGTATTAGTAAATTGTTTTCTAACAGATTTGGAGACAAGAGCAATTTTAATCTCCTAAATAACACAGTCCTTCATAGATGCTCCGCTACACTGCAAAAGTCTGCTGTCAAAAAGGCAGTGCTATCAAGTAAGACACCTAGCAACAGCATCAGTCTCTGAAGGCCTACAAGACCCTCATGGTTCCCCTCAGAAATTTACCATTTAAGCCCCTTTTCCATACATATGTGCTGGCTTGATTTGGTTTGTTTCGGTGCTTCAGTCCAGAATAGCAGGGATTTGCATCTTCATTACTACAGGGCTCCCTGCTTGAAGGTCTGGCATTCAGATCACACTAGTCATGAGTCAAGTGGTTGTGAAACACTGGATAAATCAGTTTCATATCTGATAAATCATTCACAATAAAATTCCCCCGTTATTTTGTCATTTAAAAGCTTTTAGTATGAAGCAGCAAAATCAGGAAATGTTGGAAACTTAACTTAATTCCTACCCAGGTGAAAGTAAACATGAAACTATGAAATAAGGCAAATACCTGAAAAATCCTAAACTAAATTTGAAACTGCAGAGATTCAGTTAGAAACTACAACAGAAGTGAGAGCCTCACAACACACACTTGTTTGGAGAGGCGCCATTGGTTGGCCATAGTGGATGTGATGTCACCACAACCCGCTTGGAGGCGTGTCGGCCACACTTTGCTTCTTCTCCAGAGAGGATCCATATCATGCACGACTCGGTGCTGCTTGCTGCATTATAACTGGTGATCAAAATGCAAACCAGACCAAGGTGTAACTCAAAGTGGCCAAAAATGCTAATGGAAAAAAACCCAGTAGACATGAGACATCAGAAAACGAATAAGAGTATTTCCCAAAGTGTCAGACTCTTGATGATGCCTTATAACTGTGACTAACTAGGACTTAATATGCACATAAAATACCCATCAAACAAAAATGCAAAATAGATGACTTTCATTTATACGTCTATACAACACATTTGTATATAACTGTCGTGAAATTTTACACAGGCACATGTACACAAACTGCTGAATACAGGAGGTAATTCTCAATGAGCTTACCTTGTGTAAGGACGTTGGTAATGTTCCAGTGCTTCGGGTCAGTGATGTGGACTATTCAACCCCTGCTCAGTCAGCATTACTCCCCACACCTGACAGCTCACAGGACCTGTGCCCTGGATGTCCTGGCACCTGCCCTATGAGTGGCTCCTGGATGACAGCGAATGCACGGAGAAGCCAGATAGGAATCACGGTGTATGGTGCCAGCCATACTCTGCAGTTTTGTCGTGCCACCTTATTGTCGCGCACCCAGGGGTCAGTGTTTCCTTTGTTCCCTCTCTGGTCTCTAACCCCACGCCGCCTACAGAGGCAGCAGCTCTGTTAGCGGAAGCCCGGGTGACATCAGCTGGTATTTTTTGCCCACCCCGAGGCGCTCCCAGGTCGCCCTGCAATCCTTCACATTCCTGCAGGTTTGACACGTTCTTATATAAAGGCAATACATCAAAGGGAAGGAATTTCTGTCCAGTGAAAAGTTGGACAGAGTGGCAAAGTGAAATACAAGATGGTGTGGAACATGGAGAAAAATATAATGCTACAATCAACATGTAAGGAAATCCGTCCACTTTTTCTGAGTAGACTTACAAAACAGTCAGAACCTTATTTAATTACTCATATTTGATTTAGTGAGTATAAATCCAGGCACTAGTGTGTAGTAAACCCATTTAAAAAGTTTGTTAATTTATTAAATTAATTTTTGCAGGACATCAAGTAACTGTAATATCCATTTGCGCAGTAGCTCAAATTTCTGTTAATCACACAAACCCCATGAATGTCATTGATTTAACTGATATTTTTAAAAAAAATCATTCACTGGAGAGAGACGGGGCGCATCTTACATATCATCTCTGTTGTATTTAAACCTTAACAGACAGAGAAATTCTGCTCCATTCACAACACTGAGAAATCCAGAAATGAACCAAAAATGAAATTGCTCAAAACTTGGAAATGCTTGACAGTGATTGAGCTGGCTGAAATGGGCTTACACGGCACATTTGGTAATTTGCACACCTACCTGCTCTTCAGAGCAGTACAATTACAGAGTGTCTCGGGGGCCGTCAGTGCCCCGGCTGCACCCAAGCTGCTTCCCTCTCCCACTGCCCTGCTCGGCGACCGAGGTGCTAGCGTGAAATGGCTGTTAATTCCTTCTGCTATCTGTCCCGCGCAGAGCCTGTTTTAAGCCTTCATATGAATCTTTTTGCCTGCTGAAAAAAATATAAGGAATAAGGAAATCAGAAAGTGAAAAAACAGAGTGAGCCACTAGAAATGAAAACATCAAACAAGTATGATATGCAAAATAGCATGAACCTTGCATTTTCCCCCCATCAGTGAGATTTAATGAGTATTCCACCTTCTGGCTCCAACCATAGAGAAACAAACAGAATGAAGAAATAACAATTCAGAAATGACTGATAAAAGACAATCACAACTAAGAAAGAGTTTGCCAGTAATGCTGCATGTTTGACTTCTCTCACTTTGCCGGCGAGTGCACTGCTTTTGTTCCAAGGTTTCATCAGGATCCTTGAGCTACGTCTCGTCAAGTTGTAAAGACTATGTGATGTGAGTATTTGTGTTGATTCACTCGTGAACATAGTCCAACCAGAGCCACCTTGATCATTACACAAAGCCATCTTGAATCTTACAACCGTGAACATAACTTTGATGTTGCCATTATCAGAGGACTGTTCAGAATTTTAACAGTCTACTATATTTCTTTGAAACTGAGCCATACTGTCCATCCTGCTGAGGATGCCGTTTTGACCTGTCATCGCTGAGTGATTGGTCAGCTGTAGAAGGGCTGCGATGGAAGCCAGGGTCTGACATGTTGGCTTATAGCAGCAGCATGCATATCAACACGGTGATATGATGGACATTGGCACCTGTCGTATCGTATTAGTCCACCTCCCAAAACTCTTCACCACTCTTTCTGGGGTTTTAGGTGCAAAGCACTTCCTCAGAAATTCAGGTCTAGCTGGAATTTTACATTCTGCTCCCAATTTTGAACCAGATAGGATGAACATAAAATGAATAAAGGTGTCTGCACACACACAGGGTGGACACAATAAAGAGAACATATAACCCTGATTACTTTCAATAAGCTTTTGTTGGAAAATGTCTAAGTAAATACAACTTTTAATAATTTCATTAAAATTATTTATTCATATAGCACTTTTCAAAAGAAGTTACAAAGCACTTTACACACAATTTTAAAAAAGGCAATATAACTTGCTAATAAGACGTAATGAAATATAATAAAGCACAGTAAAATCAATAAAACAACAGTAAAATGAATGAAAACAAACAGTCAACAATCAATAAACAACTAAAATCAATAAATAGTCAGTCTTTAAAAGTGACTTAACTAGTTGCACTTAGACTCATGGAGGTCAGGAGGTTTGCTGATATATTCTGGAGCTAACCCCGTATGAGCCTTAAAAATTTTAAAATCTATTCTGATATGGACTAGGAGTCAATGAAGTGTAAAATCAGAGTTACGTGTTCTCGTCTCTTGAGAGAACAGTGCGTTGCAGTCATTTAAGAGGGATGAATGTGTAAAATTACAGTTTCTAAGTTCCGCGTGAATAAAAATGAAACGACAGAATTGTTATCAAAATTTAAATTTTCAAAGATTGCACTGCATTCATTACACAATTGAGTAATGTTTGATGAGAGGGGTTCAAGGTGGGAGGAGATCCAATTTTGTTATGAGTCTGGGTCTGTGATCTGTAGAAAATTTGATGCCATCCTGTTACTGATGTCCGCAAAGCACAAATGAAGGTTGAGCAATTGATTGGTGTCATTACTGTCAAAGCAGAGATATAATTGTGTGTCATCGACATAGAAATTGTAAATTTTTTGTTTTCTTTTTTATTTTGTTGAACAATATAACAACCAAAGGATAGCATATAAATGGAAATTAGTGAGGGTCCATGAACTGAACCATGTGGATCTCTGTATTTTAGTGGCACTGGAGCTGATTAATAAAAAAAAATCCCAATTTCCACACAGAATGACCTTTCTGACAGATAAGAACAAAACCAAGCATAAAAAAACTGAGATGCCCACCCACTTTTTAAGAAGTTCAGTTAAAAGACAATTATCAACAGTGTCCAAAACAACAGGGGTAAAATAGTGGGCTGACTACAGTCATAAGCTAAAAGAAGATCACTTAAAACCCTAAAGAGTGCAGTTCCTGTGCTCTGCCCTGCCCGAAAAATGGACTGAAATTTCTCTTATATATATTGTGCTTGACATGTGGTTGACCTGAGAGGCCTCAGCGTTTCACGTTCTGTATTCAGGGTGTTAGTCTGTTTGATATACTGATAAGACGGACCTTGAGAGGGTCTCTGGTCTAATGATGTTCATATTATCTGCAAACGTGATGATATGTGATTCTGCATGCAATGTTAGTTCAGTCTTTTGGTATGAACTATGCCCATGTGTACACACTGTACCGAGATCTTCTCTGTCAACAGGTATGTGTTTTATTAACCTCCTATATTTGAGTAATAACAACTGTGCATCCTCAAGTTTATTCTTTTGCACATCGAAGTGAAGACTGACCGGAAGTTTTCTTCATCAGCTGTCAGTGTTCAACTCTTTGGTACTTTTGAGACTGTGGGGTGCTGTTGCTCTGTACCGGCTTCGATTATAATGCATTGCTATTTTGTTTTCTCCCTTGATATGCACATCACCTATTACTTTCTGTGCATCCACCTAATTGTTATTATTGTCACCCTCTGCTCAGCTGGAAGTGAATGAAAACAAGGCATCAAAATGAGCAAAGTAAAAATAGCCATTCCCTAGATGATGTTCGGTAAAAGATGATTAGCAAGTTGATTGTATGAATAATGTATTCCGATGATGTGCACTATTTAAATGAAGTCAGTGACGGGGGATATTAAGCAAGTGTCTTCTATTGCTTGCCCAAATCACAAGGTCACAGGTCAAGACAGTTCGACGCACAGTGTCCCCTTTCAGTTAACTTGAAAAATATGTTCAATGGTGAATGAGGAAAAAAAAGAAATTGTGGAGGAAAATGATAAGGGTAAAAGAAAAATCTTTTACTTGTATTGTGCAGATAACTATAATGAATGGGCCTCTCCATCTCGCACATTCTGGTCTGATTCATTTTAAATGCATTGCAGAATAAGCTTTTGGACCAGAGAATGATCACCTGCACCTCTATACTGCTTAGTGGGCAAGAGTGAATGATGTGGTGTGTAGCCTCTCCCCTCAACATAAACTGCTGGCCAACGTTTTTAAAGGAAAAATCTGTAGTATATTTACTCTAGATGTAGATCTTAAAATGGAATATATGTTATCAGAGATTTAGGAAACATGCCTAGTTGAAATACCCGCTTCTCTGATAACAGAGCTACAGCTGTGGTGTCCTCTTTTGACATTTCTATTCCAGCCCATGACGTGTGTTATTGTTTGCCCATTTCATGCTGATTAGAGTTCAAATTAATGTTGAATGTTTGCCGAATAAGTAAGTGTCTGTTTATGAGTCGTGAGAAATTATTAATAATTGTTTAGAAGGAGTAGTAGTAGTTTCTAACGGTTAAATTGAGCAGTACGTTAATGGAATCTGGGAGGCAATGAAGCCAGCAGTCTCCAAACTCCAATTCAAGAGTGTGTATTTTTGGAGCAGTGGGCTTTTGTTTTCAGGATAACGGGCCTAACTTCACATTGACAGACAATTTACAGTTAACCGTTAACAGCTGATCATTTTACAGTATAGGACTCATTGTTGCATGTTATTGTCAGTCTACAATGTTGCATGTGTCTTGTACTCCTTGAGTCTTCCTGAGCTTCATTGAGTCTGCGGAGGAGGGGGCGGGGTGAAACAACATGCTTCAACCTTTCATCATATATTTAACAGAGATTCAACCTCTTTAATATACCATCTGTGATTCAAACTTGTTATTTGGACTGCAGTACTAAATTTTTGGATACACAATTATTACATACTGCTCCTTTAATATTGTCTAATTTTTTACCACAGTTTATATTATTTTGCAAATACGAACAGGCTCAAGCAATTATTTTCAAACCTAAACACATTCTGCAGTGGTTGTGGCTCATTTTGCTTGAAATCATTAACAAGCTCCCAAAACATACCTCTGTGGGTGGAGCATAATAAGGGACTTTGACTGGTATGCTCGTTGCATGCAGCAGATGAGGGCCACCATGACAGCAGCTGCACTGGGGGGAAATGACAGCGCTTTGTTTCCCTCTACTGGTTATCAGTGCAACCACCATCTGCACCAGACAACTTGATATTTGCACATCTGTGTCTGTGTCGGGCGCACACTTGATGTGCATGCGCTTGTATTTTGGGGGAAAGATGCTACAGAAGATAAAGAACGAGACTGACAGAGAGATAGAAATTGAATAACAGAGGAGGTCAGGAGGGATACAGACAGCAGCAATGGGAAAGAAGCAAATGGTTTGTAAAAGTTGTAGTCACCAGCAGTTCATCTCTGCAGGTGATGGATGTATGTCATTCGCCTTAAATAGAGTTGCTGGCAACAGAGTGTAAGGGCTCAGCGCAACGGATCAATTGTGACAGAAATCATCCGCTGCTAGGTCACATTATCCAGCAGCAGGTAAGAGACGCCAATAGAGAAAAAGAGCATTCATTCTGTCTTCTGGCCTGTTTTCCAGCGCACAACCCATTGTCAGCTTGGAGTGCTTTCTCAAGGTAACACCAGAGTGAGGCTTTGAAGGCTTTGCTATGAAGCGCCTGCAGGGCTGTCAAGTTCCACAGGATCATTTTGATGTTAATTGATTGGTTGATAGAGACAGACCAAAAGATGGAATATGACTTCCTGCTGAGTACTCTGAGGTGCTGTTCCCCATTGCCTATTGTCTCTCTTGAAATTTCTGCTCATCCAGGGGAGAATGTCAGTGTCTCAGCATGCAGCGAAGTGAGCTTTCACATAATTTTCAGATCTCGGTTATTTCCCTGTTTGACTTGATGCCAAAGAGAGCACACAGGTCTCAGAGAATAGGTGGTCCGTGCTGTAAGGGTTGCCCTTGAGGGAAGTGTTTATGTGTGAACCTTTCTTTCCGTCTTTTTCCCTTACAGTTCAGAGAACAGCACAGGCATCCCCAACATAAACACACACACAGACACACACCTGTGAATAAGCCACACACAGCACACAGAGCTGCAGACAAACACGCAACCTCAATGTGATGCGCCGATGCCAAAGTGGCTGTGTGAGGCCAAGGTCATGGAGTCTCATTCCTTTATTCCCATAATCCCCTGTGTTGGCTGGGTGAGAGGCCTGCTAATGGCTAGCACTCTCTGAGAAGGAACTACTGCGTTAACATAGACTCTAGAGACTCTCACATCCCACAGCCCACCAGCCTGCGTAAGGAGCATAGCACACAGTCTATACAATCCATCAACATGGCTAATTAAGCCCTAACGAAATCCCTGAGAGGAGCATTAGGAGGGGAACCAGAGGTGTAGCAGTTGCACCATTGTTGAGATACTAAGAATACAATGAAGTAAGACTGCTGGGAAATTATCTGGCTCGTTTGAATCTATTATGGAAACAGCATGGGCAACAGACTTGATCCTACAGAACTGCTTGAGGAAAGTGAATTTTTAAGTCAAGAAATCATTTGAAGAGCTTCTTAGTTTTTTCTGAGAATTCAAGGTAGCAGAAGCATTAGTGCTGAGAAAGATAACTAGTATAGACGGGTGGTGGTTGGGGATTAAGATTCAAGGAATGATTCAGAGACATGAACATCCCATTAATCAAAGCTATTATTTGTCTACTGATAGCCATGAGCATATTGTCATTTTATTTGTCTTTTTCTTGTTTTACAGTGTTTTACAATTACAAGTATATGAGAAAAGAAAAATATTTTTAAAAATTCATCCATCATTTTTTGAGTCAAAGAAAGGCTATACAATTAAATATTGCATGTATGTGTAATGCAGGAATTCCCACTGTCTTTAAATAGGCCTATATTTTCTTATATTTTGTAATGGTAAATATCAGGAGCTCACTGTGGATCTTAGTGTTAAGTAGCCTGATTTGTTGATACAACTCCAAGGTTCAAAAGCAACCTCTGGGGGAGAAAAATGAAGCCACTGAGAAAAATGCCAAAACTGCAGTTGCTTAAATGGCCACTTGGGTCTAGCTCCAATGTCGAGTCAATCTCCATAGACTCCTATATAAAAAAGCCCAACTTTCAGCCTTGCATATATACATATCATCATCATCGTCATCATCATCACCAATAAAGGGTCAGTGCCAGTGTTTATATACATGAAAACATGTGGGTCAAACTGATCACATTGTTATAGTTATCATTGTACAAATTCTTTCCGCAATACATATCAACATTTTCATCTATGTTCATGAGGCATAATCAGGAAAAGAGAAATTATATATGTGTATATACACATGTATAAAAACTTAAGAGTAGCAATGGATCAAATTCAAATTCACCTGTAACACAGTAGAAGAGTAAAAAGTAAATATTTCACAGTGAAAAGTGCAGGAATTGTGGTCAGGATGGTAAATAGGACTGTTCATTTGCCTTAAACTTTGATGACCACAGGCCTTTAGGCTATCTGATGTCAACCAAGTTGCAAGAGGCTGCGTTCAGAGTGAATTTAGAGTAATAAATATGCATCCCCTTATTCATTTAAATGAGGCCAGTCCACTGACACAGCGGGAGAGTCAACACAGGGGGGTCAGGCGAAAGATGTTGCACCAGGCTCAACTTCAGCCAGAAACTGTGCATTTTGATAAGCTTTAAAATTCATTGATCTCTTGTTGGAACCTGATGCACCACCACCCTAACCAGTTGCTCTAATTTTATGATTACCTGCCTACGTAATTAACAGGTAAACATGATATGGTCAAATTTGTGTTATTGTTAAGATGTTTGCCATATCACAGATATTCTATTTTCATTTTGCATACTGAATTATTTAATTCTACATTCTTCTGCCTTAGAATTTCTCATTTTGAAAAGCAGCCATGTCATCCTGCTGTACACAACAGCATATTGTGCTCTATTGTGATATGGAGCTCAGTGTAAATGTATATACAAGTAGCAAAACAAATTTCTTATATATAGATTAGCTACGGATTTCATTTCTCATTGTGATCTCAGCAGTGATATGATCTACAATCATCTACGTCTTAATCATCAACACTGGGACATTGTCGGCCAAGCTTTCCTCGTGTCACTGTGTGCTCATTGACAGCTCATCTCCAGATTTTACTGCATTTTTGATAAAAAGACATGATCCTCATCAGCTGATGGATGTCCTTAAGTTGAGGTGAGAGAGGAATTTAAGACCCTCAAATGGGATTGTCTCTCTCTGTTCCCCATTTCGATCCTTCAGATCAACAATCTGTCCTCTAGGTAGGCGAGAGCAGGCAGGCAGCCGAGAAAATGGTTCTGATTAAAACGAGGTAATGGCACATTTGCTAGGCCCTTTGTGTGAGACGCGCATGCAATTTAAGGGGCTGCCATACAGGACAAGTTAATATTTCATTGCACACCAGGGAATGGGAATAGAGAGGAGAAAAAAATGCATATGTCTCATTTTGCAATCTGATTCGTCTCAGCAAATCAGGCTGAGTCAATGTCATTCCATAATGAACTCTCCTCCACTATTCGAAGCATTCTGCTGCCACGTGGCTGCCTGCTTTCACACCCACTGAACGAAGAATATATTTTCAGCTAAAGCAAAGGGTAGGGGGCTTTTTCTCTCTCTGCTTTCTCTCCTGTGTCAGATTATAGACAACTGTTTTCCCACTCCTTCTCCTTTTCCTGTTCCTTCTCCCTCACTTTCTCTTCCTCCATCTTTCTCCATCTGAAAAACCCGTTACCCCCCCCCACCACCTCCACACCCTCCCTCACCAAGGCCATCCCCTACATTTACTAATTACCTCTCAAAAAATGTAGTCAGTAACCTAATCCAAGTATCACAATAGTAAAATAATGTAACTTGATTACTTTCCATTACTTATTATTGGATTACCTCAATGCCAAATATGGCCTCATTGTTCAACTTAATATAATATTTTATGTTTGTTGTTGGTTTATTAGTTGTTTGTCCAGATATCTCTTCCTTTGTTTTGTGTGAATACACATTTAGATTAATGTCAGTCATTATAAAAATTTAAATGTACTGTATGTACAGTAAATGTACACTCAAAGTCACTCACTAAAGTCCCAAAATATTTTTTCAGTAGTAATAGTAGCAGTAGCATTAGTACTAGTATCAACAGGTTATCTAGCTACATTTCTGTGTATCTAATATTAGCAGCTGATCTGTGTAGCTTACATTAGCAGTTGCAATGTGAAATCACATACTATGCGTACTATACATACCTGAAAAGGCATATTACCATTCCACATACTTATATAAACAGTAGTCTGATTCTTTTCGGACATACTACTCAGTGTGTATAACGTAACTTCTTGAGAGCCTCCTCATTGGTTGGAGACATGTCACCATGTTAACCTATGCCAACAATTACCTAATTTAAAAAAAACATACTACTCCTGGCAAAGTCAAACCTACATTTAAATTGAAGCATTATTGATGTTACACAGAGCGGCCTTGATTGCTGCCCACCTTTGACTGTTATGTTGTTTTACTTCACTATTGCAATGCATTGTGGGATATACTGCTGGTACTGTGCTTTCAAACTTTCATATTTACCTGGAAATTGTATGCATCTTGATCTTGTTGATTTTGGACATGCTAAAAAAATCTTACATGCTGTTTTAGCCTACTAAATAGGATGTTAGATGGACTTTTGGATGCAGCCATGGTCTGTGTAGCTAACATTAGCAGTTGTTCTGTGTAGCTAATGCTAGTGGTTGGTCTGTGTAAGCAATGTTAGCAGATTGTCTTGGCTGTAAATGTTTATTTAAACTAGATGTCTAGTCTTTGAATGACGACAGCGTGAAGGCAGGACTGTCACTTTACTGTGATGTTGTTCATCTTTCCTGATTTAAAGACAAAATAATATTGAAATTTCTAAAAAGCTTAACACATTTTTTTTTTCACGTCATGATAATTGACTTCTAGTGAAAAGTGACCTGACTCTAAGATTAGCTGGTTTCACTGAGGCTCATAAATTGTTGCAATGTGTGTCCACTGTACATGGTAGTATACTATTCTTTATTTTTAAATGTATTTTGAAATTGTAATCTTGCAAAATAATCTCCATTTTTACTAAATGTATCTGTATCTGATTATTTCTTGTTTTTCTGTAACTGTAATGGAATAGTTACCTTTTTTGTATCCTATTACATAATCCTGTAACATGTAATCTTTCACTCCCCAAACCTGTCCCCGACCCTCCTCTCACCTCACCTCACCTCTTCTCCGCTCTGTGCTGGGTTGGAGATCGAGACGATGGAGGGAACGGGAGGTTTTGATTGACTAAGATGCTGAGATGTAATCTTGAGCAAGCTGAAATGTGAAGTGTGTGCTTGTGCGTGTGTGTGTGAAAGAGAGGGAAAGGGCTGGGGCAATGTGTGATGCTCGGTTTATTGCATCGCAAGCTCATTTGTTTGTATTTTATACCTCATTTCGGCTCAGGCGAGCCGGCTCCACATTCCGGCTGCGGGTGACCCAGTTTCACAACACTGTGTGACTCCCTCTCTCCCTCTCTCTAATAATATAACATTCCCCTTTTAATACATTACTTTTAGTAAATACGCTGCACTTTGTGGATTTGATTTAATGCAATATACCTTCAAACTAGTTCACTGAGAGGGAAAATACAAACTCCAGCTATTCCACTGCGATAGTTTCTCCTCTGTCCCCTCAGGCTCAGCTATGCAGTGCGTTAGCATGTTAGTGCAGTGCGTGACACCACTCTGACAGCACTCTAAACATCAGAAGGACTAAAGCTCATCTGGGCCGATATAAACATGGGGTACTTAAACTTGGAGATGGCCTGTTTATGGGTACAGAGAAGCACATACGGAAGATAACATATGGGCAACGCAACATTAACATAAACATGCCCTGTCTCTATAGCAGACTCATTTGTAGACTTGCTACACAGTGACACTGACACTCATGTTGGAGTAAGCAGTACTCTACTTGTGTTAGGGGAGATTGGGGATGGTAGTAACGTGCTTTGTTTGAGCATCAATATCTGAGTGGTTGCCTACTAAAAATAAAAATCATATTTTATTTAATTTGTACACATATAATGCTAAAAAAAATCCAGATAATAAAAACAAATTAAGAAATGTGTCCACTGCATAAGCCAAAGTCAATAAACCTCCCTGCTCCTTAGGAAAAAAAACATCAAACAAATGAAACAACTAATAGAAACTAACCTAACATAATTTCAGGAAAAAAAGACAACAAAAAGCATTTATAATGAGCAGGAAAACTAACCAATCAGGAAACAACAATCCAATACAAACGAAGAAATACATAAACAGTAGTGAGTTTTAACATTAGCTGGGCATAGATGTAATGATGAGAGGTAATTTGTTGAATTACGATCCACCCAACCCAACTCTTGAAGGACCTTTCTTGAACAACAAGCAGTTTTGAATAAAATTAACAATTTAAAGAGACAAAAAACACTGTGTGTGTGTGTGTGTGTGTGTGTGTGTGTGTGTGTGTGTGTGTGTGTGTCTGTGTGTGTCTGTGTGTGGACTGTATTTCTAACGGACAATGTATACACTTGACCCACATTACTTTTTTGGTTGAGTTTGCATAGTGTTCTATTTACACATGCAGAAGTTCTAATCATTTAATAAATTGTTAAAAAATACCTTCAAACTAAGCAGCCATTACATAACTAACTGTTTTAGAATTTGGGCTTAGTAGCATGAACACAAAGCACCAAATTAAACTAGAGAAACTGGTATTTTAGGTTATGTAAGTCAAATCATTCCCTAATAAAGGGATGCACAATGTTATCGACCTGTAACTGATACTGGCAGGAAAAATAATAGATTGAAATAACATATTAGCCTGAAATGCAGATATTTCCACTGGTGTGAAGACACTTGAATTTAATTAATGTTCACGTTATTCAAGTATATCTGCGGTGTGGACGGATTTGGAAGTGTCTAAACAGATATCAAAGTTGCCGTTTGCAATGGTTGCTCAGTGTCAGTCATGTGAGTGGGAACTAAATCATATTCCAAAACATCCTAATCATTATCACAAATTAGTGAAGAGCAAAGGGGAAAAAAGTCTTGTTGCCTAGTGAAAGAGTCCATTTGGGAAATTATTGTATTTTGTTTCCACATCTGGCAGATGTCCATCATGATATGTAAATTTCCTCCATGTGGCAAGTAGGTGGTGGTATTAGGTGGAGGTATGACCTCCTTAAAATCACCAAAAAGCCAGACAATACCACCTTGGGAATGTCACCCAAGGAATTATCTTGACAGTACCAATATTGAAGACAGTTTGTATACAAAAGAAGAAAGAGACATGGTTCCATTTCTTAAAGGTTGTTGGCAGCCAGATAATTACAAATTAACTTCTCCTGTGAGCTCAAAAAGGAAATGGGCATGTATGATATTGATGACATCACTGCAGCCACTTTTCAGATTGGTCAGACTGACAGTGTTAAACTAACCCAGTGTCGACAACATTCCCCTTCTTGAAAACTGAAACTAAATCTCACAGAGATCAACATGTCCTGTGCAAATAAGGAAACAGCATGATAACAACCTTCCCTGGGAGCTTAGTTTAGAGCCTATCAGTGACATTAACTCACTATGCCAAGCCACAAAACCCACAATTCTGCATTACCTGCTGTGCCGCAGCTTTGTTCATTCTCCCCTAGGAGGTCTTGAACGTTTCCCTTCCTCTAGGTGCACTGAGAGATACTGTGCGAGTGAGTTTGCCGTTCCAGTGCAGGTGCAGCGAGAGCAGGTGGACAGGGGCGGGACTGCCAGGGGACCACAGGGGGCAGAGAGGCTTAGTGGGTCACAGTGGGAAGGGTGGTGCAGCTCAATCATTCCCCTACCCTAAGGGCACCTCAGAGCTACGCAGCTGTGAAAAGACTGTCATCCAGGGGAAATTCAGCCCGTATACAAAGAGCGAAGGAAGCCTTGTGAGAAAGCATGACACACCTACAGTATCCAAACAGGCAACCAAGATATGCACATACGAATGAGAGTTGACGTGTTTTATAAACTACACACACAAATCCTCACTCTCTTTTCAGCACATCCCTCACTTTGTTCATTCCACTCTCTGTCCATTCATGTCCTCCATATTCTGCCCCCCTCACCCCCATTCATTTCTCCACCGCTCCCAGCTCCTGCAGCAGGGCTGGGTAGTAGCTGGCCCGTGCCATCCATTATTCCCAGGCAGGAGTGCATTAAAGATTCATCTCTGCAGCTCAACCTCAAAGGAAAGACTATGACCCCTGGTATAGCTGCTGAATTATGGAGACCGCCAATAAAGTTGTTTGCCTTTGATCTCATTCTCAGCTTTCTTCCCTCCCAGGTGAGCGTGGACAGGTGAACACATGGACACACACAGACACACACAAACAAAGCGCTGTCGTACACTTTATATTCCATTTTTACTCACTCTTGCCACTGCTCTTCCTCTCTCTTACAAACACAAATTTGCACTCGTGTGTTCCCTATATTCTATTTTCACTCTGTATTCCCCCTTCTCTGCCACTCGCTTTGTCTTTTGTCCCTCACTAGCACACAAAGATACACACAGAAGAAGAAGAAAAAAAATCCCTGCAAACAAAAGCATATCTCTGAGAAGATGATGATGGAACAATTATGTGAAAACAGTCTTGGCTGTCCCTTCCCTGCATACCAAGTGACTGTCTGGCGCTATAAATTTCACCCCTGCCATCAAGCACAATCTCAGGCTCCCTCTCACAAACTAAAAGTGGCTTGCTGCTCCAGTGGCAGTGGTAGAAACACATTTGCTCACACATGCGCATTGTTTATACTTAATCGATGTCGAGTGGAAGGTCCTGTTCAAAATGGCTGTCATTTGTCAAGTTTTAATAATTCAGTCGCACGAGCACAAACACACAGGAAGGAAGACGCAGGAATGTACACACACACTCCCACGCTGGATCGTGTGAAGTGCCACCTCACCTGAAGGTGAATACTCACACTCAGCTTTCATTCTCTTCCTCAGACAGCTTCTGTTGTTTACGGCCTTGTAGAGACGGCGGAGGCAGAAATGAAGCAGGAATGAAGGACGGTGAAGCAGCTGCAGAGAGACCCAGATACAAGACGGTCGTATGAACGGCTTCCCTGGAAACCAAACATGAACCCAGAGACAACCTTGAAAGGAGCAATAAGTCAAAGCATGCTCAGAGTTCATTTTATCATGTGTTATGGCTAATAGATGTTTGTACACTCTTAGAAAAAAGGGTTTCAAAAGGTTCTTTCTAAAGGGCTGAGGTTCTATACAAAACATTTGCTTCTGAAGAACCCTTTTTTTGAAGAAATGGTTTGTTTAGGCTTCTTTTTTAAAACTAAAGGATCTATTAAGAACCCTTTTTGGAAGAAATAGTTCTTCAAGCTTTGTTGAAATCCTAGAATGTAGAACTCTTTCATCAAGGTTTTTTGTGCCATTATATGAAAGGGTTCTTGATAGAACCCCCCAGGGGAGTTTGGAATAAAACCTTTGGAATTATAAAAGAGTCATCAGTAGAACAACCTGAATGGGTTCTTGTCAGCACCCTTTGAAGGTGGAAAGGTTATAGATTAAACTCCCAGAGATGGTTGATACCATTACATCACAAGGGTTCCCCTCTGAAAGGTTTCCCAGTGGAACCATTATAAAAGGTACTACCAGGAGCCAAAAAGGGTTTACCTAAGGGAACAAGAGCCAAAGAACTCTTTATGGTTGAGATGAGCACTTTTATTTCTAAGAGTGTAATTGGTAAGGATGATGGGACATTAGCTTTCTTCTTAATAGGTTCAAGGGACACACACAGGCAGGAAGGCTGTGTGTAGCCTTGAAGAGAGAGTACGGATGGTAGGTGAAGGTGGGGTTGTGTATGAGTGTGTGTGTGAGATGGGGGTGTCCCATTATCTACGTATCCAGTGTCCCACCCTGGACCCAATTATAAATCTGGGCTGACCTGGACAGTAGTCACAAGGAGAACACGGGGAAGGACAAAGACATGGATGCTGTGGTTAAATCAAGCTTGTACACACACGTGTGTGTGTGTGTGTGTGTGTGTGTGTGTGTGTGTGTGTGTGTGTGTGTGTGTGTGTGTGTGTGTGTGTATACACCCAGCAGACAGAGCAAGTCTCGCATCTTCCTTATGTGCTGATAGATTTGTGGAGATTGTTACAAAGGATACAGGTGTATGGCAGCAAAAAACAAGGATTCCTGGTTGATTAATGAGGTGTGACCAGCCCTCAGTGTTGTGTTCTTAGATAGAGTGAGTGCTTTTTCTCAGGGGATTTACAGGAAATGAAACAGACACGCACACACACACACACACACAGTGGATAACTCCCTGCGGAGTTCCTTGCCAGTCTTGTGAAAGTGCACATGTTGACTGGAGACCACTAATGGCGTACTGTTGCCCTACAGAGGTGTTGCACCAGTGATTTGGAGAAGTGGAAGACTACATTCCTGACATTCTGAGTGGCAACTTCACTGGTCAAGGGCAGGTGTGTGTTTAAGGACACCTGGTGGAAGAAGAGGGCATTAGGTGCCTGCGCTGGGAGTGACAGAGACAGGTCAACGAAGAAGTTAGGTAAGGACGGACAAAGAAGGAGTGCAAAGAAAATGATGGCCAAGTAATGTTATGTTTGCACATCAGGAAAAACAAGGTGATAAAAAGGGCAGTGTTCTAAAAGAGAGGTAACCTTCCAGCACCAGGGGAATCAGACGTTGTTTTCACATTGCTGTTGACTTTTTCCTCTTGAAGGTCGCTGAAAATGTGCAGATTAGAAAAAGCACACACACTCACAAAGTTAACTTTGATAATCGCATAATGAGAAACAGCACAGCCTCAAATAAAGTCTGGTATTTTCAATGCGTTGTGATTTATTCATTGTATTCCCCCAGAGAGCACCACAAAGACGACGTCTTACGATCACTTATCTCAGCCTAATGCACTTTACCTATAAAAACTGACACAGATGCATTTTTCTAGAGCATGTAGATGGGATGCTGGACCTGAAATGACACACTATTCTACGGGCTTGATATCATAATAGGTAAATCATATTTCATGTGCAGCCAATTGTGCACTGTGCCTTTATCTGTGAGTATTGTAATATATCAACCATCCAAAAAGCATTCATGCCATGCCTATAATACTGAAGGCGTAGGGACCGCTGATGTGTGAAATAAAGGACAGCTTGACAGCACTTGAGCTGTCCCGTACGACCCATGCAGAATCGTCCACATTAGAAGACAATGGAATTCTCAGTGAGAATAAAATGCAATACATCACACAGTCTTCAGTGCCACAATGAGAGAGAGACAAAGGGTAATAAATCATTCGAGACTTGTGTGACCCTTTTACATAATCCTTTTCTAAGTTTGTCATTGCACACCACTACTGCAACCCTAAGCTGGCCCCAGCATGTTTTACCTGTGCAAGAAGCCAGTTGTCAGATAGCTATAGGAGAAGGATTGTGAGCTTAAAGCTTGGGCGGACATCCCAGGGGGGGAAGGAAAGGACATGAACCCCCGATTTTGAAAACATGAAGTCATACCCCTAAATAAATTATTTTGAAATAAATTATTACTGCATTCGACACTCTCCTGCCAGATGAATGCAAGCACTGTGGTGCTGGGCCAGTCATTGAGAGCAGTGTACAGCTGGGTCAAACACTTCATCACAGGTTAGTTAATAATGTCACTGAGTAAATTATGTGTGCTGATTGTGTCTGTAGATTGAAGTAAATCAGAAAAGAGTCTTTATGATGGTGTAACTAAAGTTTTTATTGTTAAAAAAAAAACATGTCCTACCATAAAACACCTGCTTTTTGAATGAAGTTTGGTTTAACTGCCTGGATACTTGAAAGAAATGGATCAGATGGTACAGATGGATAAATTGGGCTGACTTACATTCTAATAATGAACTAAAACATGAACTAAAAAATAAAACTGACCTGTTTTGTACTTCTCTTGCCTTATAGTAAAAGGTCACATAATAAACTGTAAAGGGCTAAAAGCATTTCGATCAGGACACTTCATTCTGAGTATATAAAACATATTTAATTGACATGTGCGCAGTTTGGTTGAGAAATGTGGAAGGTCTTTGGTGATTAGACACCATTTTGATGTCATCATGAATAAGGGCATTGCAAAGCCACAACTAATGTGGGAAACCACCAGTGGAATCTAGACACTGGTGGTGGTGAAGGGATAGCTGATGATCAGGATGTGATGAGGACTAGACTCAGCCTGGCCTCTGGATATGAAGAACCGGAGGTGAACAGGGTGGAGGAGGATCACAGTGATTCTGAACTGAAATGACAGCTGACAACAGCAGACAGGAGAACAGATTTTAAGGTTTGTCAGCAACGACATGATGATGGAGACAGCGGCAACATATGGTTGGTTAACTGAAAAGTGAACACCTATTAATCAGCTGATTGAGAACAGATGACACAATATGATACATTTGTCTGCTATGTCTGCTCTTCTTCAGGTAAAATGTCAGTAACTGTAATTACATTATTAATTTGAGAAAAAGGCAATTAGTTACATGTCTAAATACTGCCAAAAGCAGTGGACTTACAGTAATGCTAGTTTGTAATGGGTTATTCCAAACACTAAATATCACCTCGTCGATGAACATGATTTCTGCCTGAGTCATGTCAGATAGATTTTCATCAACTATGGTGGTTGTTTAAAAGTGATGATAACAACTCCCGTGATCCCACGTCACTTCACAATGTCATCAAACTATGTCTTTTGTTGTTGTTTTAATATGAGAGAGACCCCTAATGGCAGAATTTACATATTGCATTTTTAATAGCTGATTATGTCATAGGCACAACCTGAATCTTCATAGCCGATGTATTATATATTGAGTATTTCATGGGGTACAGGGTAAAACTCATCAAGTATGTACATCACAGATGACTGATAATTACATGCAGTGGACATGAAACATTATTACCAACAAATGCAAATGAATCACTCAGACAGTCAATGATCATCATTACTGAGAGAATGGAAACAGACATGTGGCATGATTTAATCATGTTACATCAGTATTGTATTTTCACATGAACACATCACACAGACAACTTTTCTTTTCTCCGCTCAGGCTGGATGATTACCACTATTGTTAATAGTCTGTTAAAAGTCTGTTGTTTGAATCAGCAGTTTACCTAATGTAATTGGGGTCACGCTGAAGTACAGGTAAATAGAGACCACAAGCTAGCCAAGCTGTGTTTAATGTTTCATATAAATGTACCCTGGGAGCAGCTTACAGGAAGCCTGTTGAACGTGGCTTGATGGATTGAGATTTTACAGTACTGTACATGTGTGTGTGTGCGTGAAGGGAATCAAGTGAAGTGAAGCAGCAATGTCACTGACAAGGTCATAAACAATGCTACACTCAGCCACACTTTGGCGTGTACGTGTGTGTATGCGCATGTTGTCAAGGCCTGCAGGAGATGTTCCTCCAGGGTGCCATTTTATCTCACACCTGTTCCATCTCCTTCATAGTTCTCTCTTTATTCAGCCGCCTAATCTGCAGAGATGCCACTAAGCGTACATATCTTATTTGATTCTGCAAGGCGAAACTCCCCGACTGGGGCCTTTGATAGAACCATCTCCTTGGCAATCAGATAAGACAAGTATAGCTGTATTGTCAACTGAGCCAAACTCAGCCAATCATCAACAACCTGCGCTCCCTCCCTAATGATTCTCACAGTGAGAGCAGAAACAGGCCAAACAGAGAGAGAATAAGGTTGGAGATCCTTGTCACTGTCTTACCTCAACTAATTTATGTTTGTTTTGTTATGATTAAAATTAATTGTCGTTATTTCCAGATTCTTCACACAGTCCAAGATAATGGCTCGCTATTAGGCTAGGAGAAAAAACAAGCATGTAATTAAACATTTTCAGGTCAGTGTGCAAACAATGCCCCATAATGCTTAGCTTCTGAACTTGGTAATTTATGAACACCAACTCTGTGAGGCTGTGAGTTATCGCACTCTCACTAGTGAATTTCATAGTATTGATAACATACATCTTCTAACTGTTCTGCAAAATTATATTTTATCATTTTCCCAAATGAGGTAAGCTTTCAATGTAACAATACCTTTTTTTCCTCTAGAGCCTGCTTACTTAAATAAGAGTTAAAACACAACCGGGCTGATAGAGAGCTATGTATTCACTCAGTCAACACACACACACACACACACAGAAAAAATCAATACAATAACTGCATGAGGTCTGGCATTAGTGTGAAGAGGAATGAAAGCAAGAGCTTGGTGGCAGTAAACATAAAAAAAACACTATGAAAATAATGATAGCCCCAAAAGAACCAGATCTCAGGGAAACATTACATCCTTTTAAACTGCAAACACTCACATTGGGTAACTGTTAAAACTACAACCATCTACATTAACGTAATGTGTTGAAGCTCTGATGTAATGAGAGCGGCATTGAGCGCTAAATAAACAGAAAAAGAGGGAATGCATTGAAATTTATTTCCAAATTAGAGTCCTGCCCATGTCAAGTTTTGCAAAACCACCTGACCCCACACCTGCAAAGAACTAGAACCAACCCTTTACCCACAGTTATCTCCAAGTCAAATCCACGCCTGCCTGGAACTGAATATAAGCCACATGACCCAACCTGCACCTGTGATTAAACAGGCATACATAGTCAATCACTTCTGTTGGCGCGGCAGTGCTCCTTCAGCTGATGATGTGTTTCCATAGTGATGACAAGCCTAGCTTGTAGCTATCAAAAGCTAATACTTTTTCAAACTTTTAACAAGCAGTAAAGCCACTGACAGCATTATTTTCACAGTCTTTGAAAGCTCCAAAATCCTCTCAGTTGGCCTTCAATGATGAATTGCCCACAATTTGGTATCCTTCACTGGGTATTTTTGCCTTGATGTCATCTATTTTAACTATCAGCTTGCCTATATCACTGTCAGATCAAGCACTGACATCCTATTGTTTGGCAAGATGTGGGGTTGAAGGTTGTGTCATATGCTCTCACAATAAAATCCTGAGAGCTGATTAGGCTTGATATCATTGTATTAGCAGATATAAAGATTCCAGTATGAATTTGCAAATGTGACCATTGAACCAATCCTGAATGCTGAAATCACAAAGTACTATAATGTGTGCTTATGCCTCTGTGTGGTCCACTCCTTTTCCTTCTTTGTGCCCCCAAAGAAAGAAAAGAAGAGTAGAAATGGGAGAGGAATTGGAGCACATGGCTTTTTCTATGACTGATTTGTTGAGTGAAAATAACGTTTAGATTTTCAATGAGATTTTCACATGCACCATCACCACATGAATGCAATCACTGATACAAAAACACACAACACTATCCTAAGAAGACACAAAAGATGCACATTGTGTTGAAAGCCTAGTTTTTCTGATTCCTTCTGAAACTTTTTTTTTTTTTATTTTAGTGAGCATTTAAATGTTTGTTATTGAATCAAACGCCAAGTTGAAATTGTTTTTGTAGATTTCTGCAGGCATTTTGTAAGTGCATAAAGATACTTAGATGAATTTAGCTTATGCATTACTTAACAAATAAATCCATCTCAAAACCAGAAGCTCATTCCTGTCACAACAAAACTCTGCAAAGCCAAGATATGAGCAGAGAAAAAGCCTCCTCTCTTAACTGTTCCTGACACCAGCTCACTTCTGTGCCTCAGTAGGACCCTCAAACCAATGAGACTGAACCAAATTACAACACTTCAAGAAAACTTCAGCACTCATTTGAACACAGAGGGAAAAGCACAGAGCAAACTGTGGTGCTATGTGGCCCTAAAAAGACTGAACAGAATGGCAGATTACCTGACTATAGAGAATGGCATTAAATACAGAACCACTTTGACAAAGTACAGAGTCAGCAGACCCAGCCGGGCTGTGCAGCCCAGCAGATATAAGAAAACATGGCTCCCTACAGCAGAGCAACTCAGCCAGCTGTAAAAAGAAAACAAGAGACAAAGCAACACTTCTGAACAGAATGCACTAAATTCCAGCCCGTCAGAACAAAACATTTTAGCTAATTCATACACAAACATCTCCAGCTGTACTCTCGAATGTGGCATAATTCCTCTAGTCTTTTATCCTTTGAATTTACATTCATATGCAACCAACCAGTTTGCATCAACAAAATGCATTTTGGGAAAAACATTATGCTTTTTAGGTGGCATTTTTTTTTATCAACTTATCAAACAGAATGGTCTGTAAAATCTCCTCATATGATATTTATTGCTACAAGATCTGCACATGCTAATAAAGTATGAATCGGGTACAGTTCATTTAATACAACTGAAATCACAGTCAGGATAGGAACATATCAAGGTTACATACTAAAAATATTAATACTGACTTTCAGTATCAAATGGGATACAAGTCAAACCGTATTCCCTCATCCACCTCCCTGAACTCTTCACACAGTTTTACTGCACTATACAGTATATGCACATCACATTACTGCTGGCCTTAGCAGTAAATGTTTCAGTGAATGTAAATCCCTCATGCAGATTACTGGTATATGTACATAATTTACAGGATACATGGTTGAATTTTCTGGGTTAAATGTGGGAACATCTCCTTTCAACTTAGCATAAAAAATAAATTCATGTGAAAAAGGATGTTTTTTCTCTACTGTGTATCCTATGTTAAAGATGTACATTTTTTGTTTTTCTATAAAGCAAGTTTATACTATTTGTTCAGCATTCTGATGATTTCAAAGCTGTAATCTCATTTATGTATATACAATTATTTATATTAGTATATTGGTATATTAGTATATTATTATTAATATATTATTATTATTATTATTATTTATTTTACAAATGGTTTCATAGTTTAACAAATAATATTTATTCAAATGTTTTTGTTAAGTTCATTGGTTATGTTCTAATCAAACAAAGCCATAAGTCACATCATCTCTATATGAGTCACGTCACCCATTACAATGGAAACAACAGTGCAGTCAATCAGAGATCAGTAATCAAAAGGATGAACAGATTTTTAAAAAGAAATGGGTATAGCAGCAAATAAAGTAAACAAAAAACTAACAAAATATGATGATGAGCATCTCCAGTATGGCTTTACTGAATTGATTCAAATATGTGTCATTTTGATTGATTTTTTTTCATGAAAATAACTGGAAAACAAACTGGATTGAAATCTCACATTCTGCTCTTTAACGCTTATCTCACAAGATTTGAAACAAGATTTTTCAATCAAGTATTCAGCACGTATTTGCATACGTGTGTCAATTATGGGTGCTCTTTGATTTGTACAAAGACAAACACAAAGCCATCTGATGCAAATAAAGCCAAAATAATACGCTGTACCATGCACACAGCCCTCGGTTCAAGTAATGTTCAATAGAAACATCATATCCAAATGTCATCGAACATGTGGCATGTGATGAGACTTTCTTCTAAGCCCCAGTGACCTGGATGTTATCTTGTACACAACTGGTAGGCTGCCCTTCAAGGAGCACATCAATGAGTAAATATGTGGCCTTCCCAGAAAAGAAAACATAATCCCAGAGTTTGATGGTGAAGAGGCCTGATTACTTTTCTTGCTCTGTGGATCCGTTGCACGAGTGGGGGCTGTGAGTCTCGCCCCTGGAGACATGTGGGGGACATCAGAAAGCACAGCGCCTGTCATCTTACATCTGTCCTCTCCATCCCCTTCCCCTGTCATCGACGATTGGATCAGGGATAATGACTCTCACAGGGACCCTTTACCGGAAGGTGGTCATTACGCAGATATGGTGGAAGAGCCGCAAATACAGCCATCCATATGATGGTTAACAATACGCTCCAATACGGCAAGTTGAAAGAAAACAAGATCAGCCACCAGTCATGTAATGCAGTGCATCATTTCCTCACCCTTTCCCCCCTTGGCATCACTATTACACATCATGGAGAAAGGAGATTTGAAGGGAAAAATAAGCGCATCAGTCATTCATCCTTCGCAGATACACAGAACACATAGCTCGTTAAATCCCTGCACCAGCCCTTTTACAACATTTGCATTCATAAATCAGCGGGAGGACTGTGAATAGCCTCTATTCCCTTATTTATTATTTTCCCAGCGACTTGAATGCTTCCATCTGGATTCGAGGGTCAAGACATCAACAACATAATGTAAAAAAAAAAAAGTCAACACATGCATAAAAGCACAGCAGCTGCTTATGATGTTCTGGTTTTGGCAGATGGCTCTTGGCCATTCTTCTCCCAGGATCATACTGCTATATGCACTTATAGCTGCTGGAAAACAAGCCTTTTTAAAGCCAAGGCTTAAGACAGACTATCTCTCCTCAGCGCTGTGAACACATCATTATTGGCCAGACTGTGAGGACTGCCACGTTAAACTAAGAAAACCTCAGGGAGAGAAAACAGCTCAGTGGTTATGACCACAGATTTAGAAGTTTACGTAGACAGAATCAATCAGTGATGTGACCAGTGTTAATTTGGACAGCAAATTTTTGTTTAGTTTTAGTCATATTTTAGTCATCTGAATTGTTTTAGTTTTAGTCAACTAAAATCAATCTTATTTAAATAAGGTGTAAATGTATTATTTAAATGTTTCATTCAGAATAAAATCTAACTATTTAATTTTAATTCCATACATATGAGCACAAATTGCTAATCAATGGTTATATTTCTCTGGTCAAAGGTTAGAGCAGTTGCAATGGTAGCTAGTTTCATATTGTGTTGATGTTGGAGGTCCCCGAGGACTAAAGCAGTGGAGTCTCCACTGTAGTAACCGCAAAATATTAAAAATGATTTTATGTTAATAAAAATATTCTCCTCCTTTTTTTTAAACTGACTAACATACCACTCAGTGCAACTTTCCCTGGAAAAATGTAAATGCAGGCTTGTTTCACCTGATTTAAAGCAGAATCCAACCCAGTGACAGGCATTAGGAATAAATGGATAGAAACAGCCAATCTTCTCACTTATGGTCTTGTTTGCTTATGTAGGTTATGTAGAGGCATCAAGATTACATTGATACACTGAAACAGTTCTCTAGCAACCCAGTCCTGGGGGGAAATATGTTCATTGGTACAAGTACATTACATTATTTACAATAGATGTGTGCCTTTTTTTACTGGCTGTTCTGTTTGACACTACAGACTCACCGTACTTTGGAAGTGACATGTAGCTGGTGCCAGTAGCACTATGCTATTAAATGATTTAAAAAGCACCCAAACAAGACCCTGAAATAAGTGTGGCTTGGTGCATTACTAAGCACAAGTTGAAAGTGCAAAGTGTAAAAATTCAGGAAACAAGCTGCTTGTGGACCAGGTGGACGAAAGTGTACATTTTAAAGAGCAATATGTAACAATAGAGCATTCATATGCGAGTACTACAATCCAAACAGAAAGTTGGAGCTATAGACAGTACATTAAATAGGCTGATATCCTATTTAATATACAAACTATGGTTGATGTGAATTGTTCAACCCTGCCCTTTTCTCCCCAGACTCCAGGAAGCTCCAGCAGGCGTCAGGAACACTGCAGGAGTGCAAGACAATCATCTCTTACAACTCAAAAAACAGACGCTAAATCATGCAATGCACATTTGGCATTGATATAAACTCAAATGAGAATATGGCTGTCTTGTTGTTGACCAAATAACCTGATATTTCAGCTTTGTATGTTTCTTTAATCTCTGGTGACACATCATGGTCATTTTATGATTTAGCGCAGTAAATATATGATACATTTCTCCTGTAATTTGATTAAATTTTCATTCACAGTTTACATCTTCTAAATGCACATAATGAACATATCTTAAGGTACTGTGATAATCTAGCATACAATAAACAAAAACACTAGCACGCACGAAGAACGTGCAGGGAATACATCAGTCTGACATTAATGCTGATTCACTGCCTTCATCTCTTAATGTCATAAAGCCCCTCTTTCATTACTTCTCTCTTATCCTGTCTCATTCTTCTCCTTCCTCTCTCTCATACAACTAACACAGCCTGCATTCTGCTCCCCGCTGCTGCTGCTCAAAAGTTGCAGCACGAGCCACAGGCAAGGCTGTGCCACTTACACTCAGGTTTATAGTCTTGGTTTTATTATACACCTCCCCATAAGGCAGCCCTCAGAGACGATGACACCCCAGACACCTATTTAAAGGGCTTGGTGAGCTGCAGATGACGGAGCCCGGGCAGTGGCAGGTTGTCATCTGCAGGCCTTGTCTCTGTTTATGGGCTGTTAGAGCGTTTGAACCGCAGGGTCAGACCTGCTGTGGAGGCAACCATAACACTCCATAGGCAGAGCACAAAATGAACAAAAATAAATCCTAATGAACCTTTTAAGCCCTCTTGTCCATCCGTAGGCTAGCAGCGCCATGTGTAAAGAGATAATGCAAGGGGACAGGGGGAGAAGTGGTCTGCCAGCGGGGACAATGAGAACGGACAGAGGGGCTGTCAACTGCTTTGGAAAACCTGGTGATCATCCTCTGAGGTGACACATACTGAGGAGGTGATAGTATACTGGTGCAAGTATCACATGGCATTTCTGTTTGTTTGTGTGAGCATGAATGTGTGGGTGAGTCTGTCTACCTCCCTATCTACTCTCAATCTTGTATGAAAAAAAACAGACCTGGCAGTTATATAATGGCCAGTCAATAAACTACACTCTTTGAAATAAAGATGCCAACCACAGCCACCGATGAGTGGTTCTACAGAGAACCCTCCCAATGGTTCCACCCTGAACCCTCTCTTAGGGTTCTATTTATACCGTATTTTTCAGACTGTAAGGCGCACCGGATTATAAGGCGCGATATCAATGAACGGGTCTATTTTCATACATAAGGCGCACCATTGATTCATTAATGTTGAATTCTCTCGCAGCTGCTCTGTTCCTATGTTCTACTGCGTGACTGATAGCCTTGAGTTTGGAATCGTAGCTTACCAAAGTCGTACTAAAACATTTTGACAGATTTTTGAGCGCCGTGTACCACATAAAATCGGTTCGAGGTCAGTAAGCACAGCCAGAATTAATACATAAGGCGCACCGGATTATAAGGCGCACTGTCGATTTTTGAGAAAATTAAAGGATTTTAAGTGCGCCTTATAGTCTGAAAAATACGGTAACCTTTCCACCTTCTGAGGGTGCAAACAAGAACCCTGTCAAGAAATGATTTGTTTTCCAAGGGTTTTATCTAGAACCCATCCAGGGGGGTTTATTATACTCCCAGGGTTTTATATAGAACACACGCAGGGGGTTCTGCTAAGAACCTTTTGAAAGGATTTTCTGTAGAGCACACTTAATTTTCCAAAGGTTTTATCTAGATCCTAATAGATTCCAATGATGTTATATAGAAGCCACTGAGGGGGTTCTACTGGGAACCTTGTTATGGTCCAAGGGTTTTATCTAGAACACACCCAGGGAGTTTTATTATATTCCAAGGGTTTTATGTAGAACACACTCCGGGGGTTCTAACAAGAAACTTTTGTTTTCAAAGGGTTTTATCTAAAACCCAGGGCATTTTGTTATGTAGAACACATTCAGGGGGTTCTACCAAGAACCCTTTTATAATGTGATACAAAGAACCCTTGATGAGTGAGTTCTTATGAATTCAACAATGAAGAATGTGTTCTTCTTAAAGGGGTTCTTTGAATAACAAGGGATTTGGGTTCTTAATGGAACCCTTAGTCTTACAAAGAAGCCTTGACAAACCCTTTCTTCAAAAAAGTTTCTTTTTCAGAAGAAAATGGTTCCAGAAAGAACCTGTGCCCTTCAGTAAGAATTGTTTTTGTACCCCTTTTTTCACAAAGCATTCATAGACAAACAATCAGTTGAAGTTGCTGCATTTTTCTTGGTTTCAACTCCTGCTGTCATATAGAAACTTCAAATTAGCGTCAATAAACGTCCTTTATCTAACCTCTCTGTGATCATCTTTCAGACTTTAAATTCAGTCCTTTCTCCAGTTTTACTGCTCTGGTCTCACCTTGCTTGTTATTTCCCGAGTATCAAAATGCCTCAGTTTAGAGGTGAAGACAGCAACACACAGCTCAAGGGAATGAGGAAATACATCTCAGAGGAGCGAATGAGGAAATCAAGATTTTCTGTGACTGCTGATATGATGGATTAAGAGGAAATGTAGCAGTGTTTTTACTGTAAGCATGTAGGCAGCTGCTGACTACCAGGCACCAAACCTCAATTTAGGGAACCTGCCAAGGGTACCGGCTCAATTATTTCCCACCTGTCATCCCTCTACCAACTCTGGACATCCACCCCCAGTCGGGGTGAGGTTGTGATCCATTTTCAGCTCTGCACAGGCAGACATGACACCCACATAACCAAACATAATTGAGGACTGAAGTCCACTATGTCAGTGTTTATCATTATAATTTTGCTGGTTAACAGGGTTGGAAGGGTTACTTGAAATTGTATCCCACATGCTGAGTCACTTAGTCATGCCCACTGCCGTAACCTATATGAGACAGCATTTTTCACTACAACGGATGTGTGTGCCGAGTTTGATGTGCTACTGAGCATGTTTAGCCCCTCTAAAAATGTGATTGAAAAGCAGAGAGAGAAAGAAAAACAATTAAAGCTGCAAGCAACAATGATCAAGCCACTACATCACCACATGCATCCAACCAATGTCAGCTGTTTGGCAAAGCTCCAATTTGTCACATGTTTGTGTCACTTCCTGTCTCCACTAGATGGTGCAATAGAACATCCACTAAGTATGCGTTATGTTCCAGTATATCAAATATAGACCACACTGAGAACATTTTACGAAAATCAAATGATGATTGCCACAAAATGCTTACTTCCTGTTGCCAGTAAACGGCTCAGTGACTGAGTCCTAATTAGCAAATAGATGTCATCAGGCTCTGACACTTGTCGGTGTCATCTTTCAATAACTTTTCATAACAAAGATGTCTAGATCACAACCAACAAATCTGTAGTTCATTGAAACACAACGCATTAAAATCACCAAAATCGACCACTTAAAACCTCTGATATCCTATGCATGTACATTTTTACAAGCCAAGTTTTCAAAGTTTAGTTAATGTGAACATTGGAAATGGTGGTGCATGTATTTTTATACTGCCCAAGATAAACGAAAGACACACTTAAAACTACACCTCAAAGGAACCAGATGACAACAGAGGAATGAGAAAGTCTGCGTTATGCAGACTGGATAAAGGGGATATATACACCTGGGTGCAGTGCGGAGCCCCAGTAGCATTTGGGAAAGCTACAAAAGTAAATGGGGTTACCCTCCATTTGTCCCTTCTTAACATTAATACTCAAAAATACTTCATTCAATTGTAACATGATGGTTTGATCTGCGTTGGTTGGGTTACTCTTAATAGGAAAAAACAGCAGAACAATGGCAGATAACTTTCATGTAGCTTTGCAACAATATTTCCTAGTTAGAACTCACACATGACTGAACTAACCAATCAGAAGCTAGAAGGACTTAGGTAGACAGAGGTAAATGTGTATGAACCACAGGTGGAAAATTCAGTAAATCATTTTAACCATTTTTAAAGTTGTTGCTGTAAATATTTAAATATGTAAATAATACCTGTGTGAACATACATTTGTAAATAGTTAACTATGAATTGACTTCACTGCTGAATCTTGAGCCATGTATAATTAAATTAAACTGGGGAGAAAGTGAAAAAATAGATACATCAACAACAAAAAACATACAATCATACGGTTAATTAATTCCTGAATGTACCTGTAAGTGAATAAACAGTCTCTTTCATGGAGTAGCTGTCTCTATAGCCAAGGAAGGTGAACTGTTATGGAGCAAGCAGTGAACATATAAAGTGACTCTGCCAAACAAAATAACACACAAGTGGAAAACAAGATGGACACCAAAGAGGCAAAAACTGAAGCCCAACTATAAAGCCTGATTCCCTTTCTGACTTGACAGCACATGGTTTATACATGGGCTGACTCCAGGAATTAAAACACTGCTGGAGTCTCATAGGAAAACAGTGTTGCAGAATCAAGCAGTGGAAGTGAATGGTGATCAGTACTCAAATGTAAAAAAAAAAAAAAAAGCAACAGAATAAAAACAGAAAATGCCTCCATACTGCTCAACTCGCGTAATCCAAGTCTCTTAAAGTCCATGACCATGCCAAGTTGTTATTTACACCATGTTTTTAGCTTAAATCTGTAGATCCTTAGCTTGGAGCCACATTCACAAGCACATGCACACTGTCTGAACTGGGCTGTGACGTGCAAACGGCATGTCAGGACATTAGTAGACTTGGATGGAGGCATTTTATTTTTTTTTTTCAAGTTGTTTTTTCCTGTTTGAAAAATGGTCACCATTCTTTTACATTGTTCATTCCGCATGTTTTCCTGTGAAACTGCAGCAGTGTTTTGCCGACTAACAAAATAAACCCGACCCTCAATCGGTAAGTAGATAATGACTGAATTTTGATTTTTGGGGGACCTAATAGTCCCCAGCCCTGTGTTCTCCAGGAAGGGATCTCCCTCAACAACAACAGTAACTCAAAGACAAAGAAACAAATAGAAAAGTGCTTGTTTAACCCCACAGAGAATGTGTGCACTCCATATAAACAGTGTAAGGCTGACAGCAAGTGTCTCTTTCCAGAAATCATGACCTGTTTTTGCATGCAGTATAAGGTGTTTTCTTATTTTGTTTTGCGCACTATGATTTGCATTATAATTTGCTTTAATTACTACATGTATTGTGTTGTGTGCAGTTTCTTTTTGACTAGTCGGGGAGGAGCAACACAGATAAAAGGAGCTGAGCATGGAAAAAACAGCAGAGAAGCTGGATGGTGGAGTGAGGATTGAGGAGGGGATGACAAGGCTGGTGGAGCAGCGCCATGCCTACCTGTAGTTCAGGTGAGACCCAATATGAATGTAGGTCTCTCTTCTCCCTCAAGTGTACATATGGGCTTGTCATGATGAGAAAGTCATGGGAAAGGAGGGCTTCACGCCAGGGTGAAGGAGGTCAGGTCATCCCCTGGCCCAACCCCCCGACATCCAGCAAGGGAGCCGCTGGGAGGCTTGAGGACCGGACGCCATTGCAGAAACCAGGTTGTACCCATCCAGGCAGACACTGTGGACAGCTGGGGTGCAATGTTCAGACAAAGAGTGAGTATGATTGAGTGAAGGGTGGGTCAGGACTTGGGAGCTGTTGTTCAGCTGGCTCCCCACTGGTGGTTGTTCGTGTTCTCTGCAGGCTACAGAGGCGATGACGTACATGTGGAGTGGTAGCAAAAAGGACTGTGGTGCAGAGGATGGGGGCAAGATGGCCACAGCCAGATCATCAGGAAATGAAAAAGGACTTTCAGTGGACTCAGTGCTGGAGACTGGGTTTTTAAGAGACTTCTCTTTTATCTTAAATTCCTTAATTCTTAGATTTTTTTATACCCTTTTATAACAAGGCCTTTTTTACATTATCTTTAACAAATTTTTTTAATGTAGTCTATATTTTTATTTGTAATTATTTGACTTATTTGCTTCTGGGTCCTTTTTTGGGTAAATCCTACTACTCACCCCTGAATGAAAGGCACCAAATTAAGAGTCCTAGGCTCCTTCCTAGATGGTGTTGTTAAAGCAACATCAAAAATAAATTTACCCTGGTCACATTTACTTCTATTATATTGGAAAAAAGGCAGCATTTGTGTGAAATTTTGTCATAAGTGAATTAATTCTTGAGTTATGGCCAAGGAAAAGGTCATAGATCACTGTGACCTTTTCCTGCCATAATCTATTCTGTTCATCCTCAAGTCCAAAGTGGTCATTTGTGCTAATTTTGAGGAAATCCCTTCATGTGTTCTTGAGAATGGTGTTCATAAAAATTGGATGACTTTAAAAAATAATGCCTGTGGCCAGAGTGTAGCCATAAAAAATGTTTTTCAAGAATTCTGAATCACTTCGACATACAGTCATGAAGGCGCATAAATTAGGACGATCAGTCCTGTATTATTTGAAATTAGCTGTGGACAAGCTTCAGGTTCACTGGTCACTCACACTGGCATACATTCAAACAATCACGTACTCCAGGCACAGGTAATTTGGATCTCCTACAACGTTTCAGTTGTGTTCAGTTTCCATCTCTCTACTCTGTCTCCTTCTTTCCTGTCCTCATCTCAACTGTCCGTCCGTGTCTGTTAAAGACATAAATGTTAAAAAGTTAAATAAAAGGTACCTCTTGCTTGAGGACAGAAGCCAGAGATAATCAACTGTGAATTTGGAGGCAGATTGGATGATGTACAGTGAATTTACAGCAACTTCCTGTTTCATGGCGAAACATTAAAATTTGACTCATGCCACAGCTGCACCCTGAACTGAATCTCTAAATAACTTCTGATCACAAAGTAGTCTAGATCTCGATTTGCTGCATGGGCAGGATCTCGAAAGTACAGCTCCGATGATAATCACAACTGCACAGGCTCCAACCAGCGCAAGATAGCCGTGCTCTGAGCTGCGGCATCCATCTTCATTTACAGTCAGTAATGCACACTGTGCATGGTAGTATATTGTACTTTCTTTTAATTCAAAATGTATTTTAAAATTTATATTTTTTACTTAATATATCTGTATTTGATTACACATTTGTAACTGTAACATTTATTTACATGCTGGATAAAGTTAATTCTATAAAGTCATTGGTATGTTGGTTCGAACTGGCGCCATTTGGACAACAAAGAAGAAAAAATAAACTACATTAAGTCTTAATCACCCTCTGTTGTAACCTTCATTTCTTTTCATTCTCACTTCATTGTATTAGAGAATTATTTCATCACCCTCTTGACTTAGGAGTGCAATAGTCGCAGCTCTATGACTACACCTCTACCGCCATCGTCCCCCTCCACCTCTATCAGAGAACATGTGGACAGAGGCTCAGTGAAAGAGGGCACAGAGAACAGGCAGGCTGAGGAGGGAGGTAATTTCTGCTGTCTCACCTCAGCGCTTTCCTCATTCGACTCTGATTAGCTCCAATAATGTATCTCAGACTTTTCAGCTGTTCAAAAAGATGGGAGCTGAAAGGAAGTGAGGGAGAGGGGCAAGATGGTGAAGAATACGTCCCCTCCCTCATAGCTCTTCCACACCATTAATCTTTCTCTTCTCACAGTCGTCTCCATAAAGTGATTATGGTGACTTAATTGTATTGATGAGTTTCTCTAAATTGTATATTTTTTTTACTTTATGAGAGGAGTTGTTAAACTTTGGAAATGTAGATTAGCAGCATTTCTCCTGCGCCACATAAACCGCAGACATGACATTTGAAGTGGCAATGACTTGCATAAATCTCGTCAAGAGAAAAACCTGCACACTACGTCATTTAATATGTTGTCATATGAATAATAAAAAATGTAGAATAAAATATTTTCTTGGCTAGATTTGGTGCAAGGCTTAAATAGAATGTGTGAATTTAACTGAAAACATTTAGTTTCAAAAGCTTGATAATGTAGCAGATGTTTTTAGTTTTTATTATTTTTTCACCTAATCATTCAGGCTTTCTTATCTTATTTTATTTTATTTTTTATTCCAAGCAAGGCTGTTATTTCTGTAAACATAAAATAAATTGGACCCTGTAAGTCATAAGAAAAGCTGAATTTTAATTTCTGTAAAAAAATTAATATTGCATATTAATTAAAATTGACTCAGCATGTGGGCTATATATATATATCCAATAATTGTAGATATTTCAATCTAGGAGGTGACATAGCCTTAGCTAAATGTCATGCAGAAGATCTCAGAATCCAAATGAATGCTGCCTTCCTGTATAATGATTATGTGCATACAAATGCTGAAACCATTATTGATTGAGACAGCTCACCAGGGGTGCTATTTGAACAATGATAAATAATCATCATTCATAAAGGAAAACATTGGAATTCTGAAAGTCTCTGCTGACTTCAAAATCAAGATTTAGATCTATCCACAGCTCATTACCTTCTCCTTTTTTTAGAAACATCTTTCTTGATGGCTGAGCAATGTGCACTCATATAACACTCTCATACCATTTTTTTGCCCCACTTTTATAAATGTTTTCATGGATAATTTTCAGTAAAAGTCAGAGTGATAGACGCCCATTCATGGCTGACTGTCAAGAGAAGAATTAATTCATGCAGAGCCCTATGGATGCTGTGTGAATCCTAATTCATTCTTAGTATGCACATATAGGAGCCCTGATGTAATAATAGACGTGTAACCATGGAACACACTAACAATATGTTGAATGTTAATGTTGGCCAGACAGAATGCCTGTCCTCTCTATGAGAACATGTTTACAACCATCACCCTCTAGCAAATATTCTCGTCTTGTAGGCACGCATACACACCACGTACAAAAACACATGCAGCACGCACAATGTCCGCAGGATACCCACTGGTCATCAAGCACTGTCTCTTTCCTTCAGCTCAGACAAAGGCTTGTGACATGTTCATTAAGCAGCAGGGATCCCATTACTGCACTCAACAGCCTCCCTGTCACAATGCTCACACATAATTAGTTACACATGCAGCCTCAGGAATGCTAATTGTTGCTCTCCTCCCCTCACTTGATCATTTCTTTCTATACAGTTTCTCACATCCTCCTTCTTTCCCCACGTTTGTTCTCTCGGCAGGTGGCATAGTGTGCCACTTTTAGACTGTCAAAGTTGTTCAGAAAAGCTTTCAAATTACAGTTTAAATTTCCCTGCTGAGAACCTATTAATTTATAATGGAGACAGCAAGACAGACAGAAAGGGAGAGTTAGACAAAAAAAAAGGGGGGGGGGGGTAGTGGTGGCAGGCTGGAGGGCTCAGACATTAGTCACTTTTAGAAACCAAATGTGTTATTCACATGTCCTGGAACAACACTGCTTTTATTCCTTCCTTCATCACTTCCTGTCTCCCTCTCATCCATCCATCCTTGGCTGCTTGTTGAGAAAAGGTCAGAAAAAAAGTCTATACTGATGCACAGTTTCTCAGTCTTTTATGCATGTACAGTTATCGATGGATACTAGAAATCCACCATGAAAATGATCTTTTCTCTTTTGTTTCTGAAACTAGAAAGCACAAAGTTTGATCTGAAACATCGTGAAACAGCGGAGCCTGGAAATGCATCATTAAGTTATACTGAATGGGGGGAAAAACCTGTAGGCTCATTTGTTTGTTTGTTTGTCTCTGCACATTCATGCTTGGTGCTGTCTGGAGCCACCCTTCACATTTCTGCTAATTGATTCTTAATGAACTATGTTGAACTATAGCACTGAAACACAGCTGAGGGACAAAACTCAAAAGACACAAATAGATCTATTATTGGGGGAACAGTGCTACTTTTGGTTAGTAATTTATGGCTTTATTTATAGAACAGTCTTGTAAACTTCATGGAAGAAACTCCATAGTTTTGTCTCTTGTAAAATACTATTTACCAAAGAAACAAGCTGTTGAATTTAAATAACAAGTTCAAGTGTGTTTGTCATTATTGCAAAGAGTTAACTACCCATATGAGACTACTGAATGTTGTATTGGTGGAAGCATGATCTCAGCACTGAAAGACGGGCACTGGAACATGTGAACGATGTTTTAAGACATTTAATTAACTCTATGCATGCTTAGCTTCACCTTAATCTAATCTTACTTAAACATTAAATCTAATATTACTTACTGATGAGTCATCTGGGGGCCCATGGGCCTGTTGGTCTTGCAGTGAGATGTAGTCAGGTGCACTGTTGGCACATTGCACTATTTCATATCACTATTTTCCTGTTATTTAAAGGGCACATTATTCAAATAGTAAGATGCACATTCACAACGTGCCTACACTCTTTTTCAAGTGGACTGCAGGTAAATCATGGGTCATAAAAAATAACATTCTTGCTTATCGAGGATGGGATGCAGGTGGGTGAAATAAGGTGAAGCGTTTCCCCATTAAGAAAGATGCTTTGTGCACTTACACATATTACTTTCACTTACACACATTTAAAATGAGTGAAAGCAGTCTCTCTTAAAATCAAATCCTCTGTTAAATGATGTTGAGCAGTGCAAGCTCTCCAGTTGATTTCTTTACTGTATGTTGTATTGATGTTTGAGTGTTTTGTTGTAACAATTTTCTTTAATGACTTTCAGTCATTTTAAATATTTCTATACACACTTTAGTGTCACAGCAGTTATTTTCATTAATATTTAAAAAGCAAAACTCAAACTTGTATTAATAAACTTGACCGGACAGAGCACACTCTCTAGAGACAACAGAGGAAATAGTTTTTTGTTTTTTTTTGACAGCTCCAATGTATTCAGGATTTAAATGGCTGCTGTACCTTGTGTGTAAATGTGCAAAGTGTGTTTTTTTATGGGGATACTCTTCACCCTATTTCACCTACTTACTACAGCAAATATTACTGTTGACAGTGGTAAATATAAAAAAAACACTACAGTCTACAGTTCTTGTTCCGTACAAAAATGTACCCAAAACTTCAACTGAAGTTAATATGAGGTTCAAATCAAATTGTGTTTCTTGCTGAACTGCAGTGGAGGGACAGTAACACAAAGAGACAGTTGTGTCGTAAAGAACATAACTTTGGTATTTGGCTAACTCAGTCTATTGAAGCCTCTTAGTAGCTTCAGCTGAACTTCAAAATGCATTATTGCACATAACAGAGGTCTGTGAATTTTGTCCCTCAGTTCTTGCAGTGGAGCCTCACTAGAACAGGACAACTTAAGTAAGTATGGACAGATGGAATGATAGCAGCAACCAAGAACTCACACAATGTATATATGGTCATGTGAGTGCTGTAAACTTGGAAAAAAAAACAAGTTTAGTTTGGGAACTGGGGTCCCAAAAGACTATGTGAACAGATTTGCCAAGAGAGGATAAATAGCAGTACTATTTACACATAAAACAAAAAAATAATGCTCCTAACTCTTTCTTTCACCACTAAAATATGACAAACTACAACAATTATACCTCATTATTAAGGGAGCCCACTGTTTTCTAATTTCTATTATTTCTTTGAGCGCATATTCACCTGTAAAATGTGTGAAACTGCAATATATGATATTATCCTACAGTTTGAAATGGCTTCAGCTCAGCATGAGCAGGTCAAAATTGATTAATCTGCCCTCCAACATGCAGTTCACGGAATTATCATGCTACCAGATTCATATGCACACAGTGAGGGGTATCTAGTAATTTCAGGAAAAGGTTGACAGCTCTGAAGGCACTACAGCTAATTCAGTGAGACCAGAATATCAGCCCCCTGGTATTGCTGACAATATGGCTCAACCTTCAGAGCTGGTAGTCACATGATGTTCTTATTCAACAACTAATCTTTCCAAATTTAGCCACTAACCTGTACTAATAGGGGTGCTATTTTATGAGTGGTGGTCAGGGATTAGATGCATATGTTTCCATGGCAACATGCTATACCCATAAGCCATGCTAATATCTGAGTAGTTAAGCCATCGAACTGTATGTTAGAACTACATCACCAGTGTCCTTGCACTGAACTCACTCTGATGACTGGTGACAGGGCAGGAGTTTTTCAAAATAAAGAAATAATTTTGATGATTTTCTTGCAGTTATATCAAAATCAAGTAGTGCTGTACTCACCAACATTGGTCTTTTCAAAATAACAATTTTGCTTAGCATAGAAATAAAGAGAAATCTTGGGTTGTACAAATAAAGTCCTACATCACAGGATTTTTTTTTTATTTTTGCCCACTAAATCTCTTTGATATTGATGGTTTAGATACATATTTTACTACAATAAGCCACCTTTTAGAATAAGGTGGATGAAATCAACAACATGCATACTGACTGATTCAGTATGTGGCTGTAGTAGTCCAGTATATTTGTATTAACAATGAATACTCAGTGATATCCGGAAAATCAGAGTAAATCTGTTTCTTATGTAAATGCAAGTATTATGTCAAGTTGTAGAATCATTTGACGTGCCATCTTTGATTGTCCTGAGATACAAATTGGTTAAGAACTCTTTAAACCTCTTCAGCTGTGGATGTTTAAGACATGAACAATGAAATGCTAATTGAGGATGAGAGCAATAGTTTTCAGCCGCTTCCTAACATAGTATTCATTATAAAACATGCAACAATACTGGTTTCCTCTCTGTGCTTAGACAGTATTATTGTAAAAGAAATATTTCTGAGATGCTCTTCGCCTGAGAGAGAGTGAAGCCAGTTCAGCTATTTAAAAAGACTTTTTTTTTATTTCTAGTTTGGAATTGATCCACTGCTGTTGGGTCTCTGCTAATGGGCTGGTATGTGACTAAATACTGTATGTGTGGGCACTTCATGGTCATGATGTTAAATCTGTAGGTCTGCCTTGTACAATGATTTTTATAGGACCGCACTGAGATGCTGAGGTTTTAAAGTAATAGTTCAACATTTTGGTAGCATGCTTTTTCATTTTTTCACCATAGATGTGAAGATGTATAGCACTCTTATGTCTGGCCAGCAAAGAAATAGTCTGGCAGATCTCAGTCAGAGAGATGTCTGCCCTCTCTCGAATATAATGGGAGTAGATGATGTTCAGCTTGTAGTGTTCAAACCACCAAAAATACATTTGAAAAACTCAGATGCAATGTCTCTTTCCAGAAATCATGATCTATTAACCCACAGAATTTGTTGTTTCATGTAGGCACTACTTTCTTTTTATCACAGAAAGAAAGTAGTTCTTATTCAAAGCCAGCAGCTCCTCTTATAAAGCTAATATGATGAACTTGTTAGCAAATAATGACACATCAGCATTAATTCATTTGGAGTCAAGTTTCTGGCCACCTGACAAATAGTCCAATATTCACTTTCTTTAGATCTGTTTTTGGTCTCCACCAACTCCTGCATGAAATATTTGGGTCTTTAGCTGCTAAATGTTTCACTGTGTTCACCAACTAGCTGCAAACTTTGCCTGCTGTTTGGCAGCAAACAATGAATTTTTAAAGCTCATTCACTGAAAAAAGCTGCCAGCTGCAATATAGTGCTGATGAGAGCAGTGAAAGGGAACCAAAACAATCAGTTACTGTTAATAGTTTTCCTGTGTAACACTAAAGTGAACTGCAAAGTTGAGTGGTAACTATTTGTGGGTTTATCGCTACATGCAAATCCTTTCACTTATACAGCTTTTACACCAAAATTAGCAGGTATGCATGTATTTTATGTGGGTAAATGCAGTAAAAATAGGCAATTGACTCCTTTCACATTACAAGTAATCAAACTTGCCTTTCAGTTTGTTTCTGATGTGCATTGGAAAGCTAAAACTCAGCTCAGACGTGTGCAGGAGAGCAGAGAGGTTTTTAAAAGTCTCTGTGTGTTCATCTCACAGTACTTTTGTAACTTTTGACTCAATCTCTGTTGTTTAAAGTTTAGTTTCTCTCCTGCATTACTGCATTATTGCTTGTACTTCCAGGTTTCTGCTTTATTTTATTGCTTCACATTCTCTTTCAGCTGTCAGGAGTCATATTAAGTAACTGCTGATGAAAACCCAATGATTGTCCTCTTTTCCACTAAAGACAAAAAGCAGATGTAAAATAAGCGTTGGTGGTTTTTTTGTTCAGTGTGAAAGGGCCTTTAGTTTGATCCATAAAATATTGATTATAGCAGGTATAAATATTAACTTAGTGGTACAAAGTGCAAACATCAAAGAGATATTCCCCAATAACAAGAATACATTCTAAGCAAACATATGATTTTAGTCTTCTATATGTTCTTATAATATGATGTTTGCTGGAGGTTACAGCCTCTGTGTAGTTTCAGTGTCTTGTTTCAAAAGAAAGGCTGTTTCACTGAACCTGCAATAGTATGGACAGTCAAAGATAAGCAGTCGTTGATAACCAGGCAGAACTGTGCTGGGCATCCAACTCTGAGATGCATTAATTGAAAGACAATGGGCTGCCACCTGCTGTGACAGACTCACAGTACAGTATGTCAAAACAAACTGGTCCTGCATTTCTTGGAATGCGATCTGACCCCCCTTCACGTCTCTCATGTCTCTTTCTCATGTACCATTCTTCTGCCTCTGTGATATTTCCCTCAGGAGTTGGTAGAGTTAGTGTATGTAGGTTATGGTAACCTATATGAGCGGCACCATCCATAGGCATCGTCGTCAGTAACTGTCAGGAAGCTTGTTTCATCGCCTACACATTATCATGTCACATCTGTGTTGCTCACTCATCACATAACCTTGCTTTCAGAGTCACCAGCAGTATATGAGACAACAGTGTCACCTACGGGCAGAGGAGAGATCTACACCATACCTCGTCAGGAACAGTGGACACAATGCAGGTGAAAAGGTTCTTTTTTATATCATTCATGCTCTGCTTTTAGCACTCCTGCACCTGAATGTCTCACTTGCAGAACAAGGCATGCAGAATGTGTGTTCTCCATGCAGAGTGATTAATACATCCAGCCGGATGCCAAGCAAACAGACATGGTGGAGTTCAAAAGAACAAGAAAGGAAGAGGATTGTGAATAATTCATTTTTCTGTTGCACTTCTCATTACTGTAATTACACAGCCATTGTTCTTTGACAGGGAGGAAACGTAAAATTACAATTTAGGCAGTGAAATTGTCATTTGTAGCAGTAATTGACACTAATAAAATGATTTTTCCTTCTTCTCCCTTGGATCATATGCTAATCAAAATGTGAAGTATTAAAGAAGACACTAACGGGCGTGATAAGCAGCTAATGAAAGAGGGGAGGCAAGTGGGACAGTAATAGACATACTCCCGCTAATAAGTTCCTGTTCATTAGAGCATGCAAACTGTACCCTCCTCCTGTCTTGTCTGTTTCTTCTGACTGACAGCTTTGACAGCCTTTCCTGTCAAAGGGAAACTTTTGACCGCATCCTCAAATAAAGCATTAATATTTCACAGCACCACTAAGCAAGTTATAAGCCTCTTTATAGATGGATCAGTGGTGTACTATTATTGGAGGGTGACATAAGCCTCTACTTGACTCTCTATTTAAAAATAGATGACACTGTCTATAATGCCAGCATTTTGATGACATTTTCTTGTGTCTGGGAGGATGTCTTCACTGCCTCTCACGATGTTGGTAGGCTGACTCACACAGAGTGGAGTTGATATGACAGACTTTGATCTCTCCCACTCTGTCTCTCCCTTTTGCTATTCCCCCAGTGGACTTCTGCATATGTCGACCCACATCCACCCTGAAAAAGCAGAACGAAGATCCATGAAATGAGATGCCAAATACTGCTCTCCTTGTGACATGGCGAGAAAAAAAAGTGTGACAGAGAAAGAACAAAAAAAAAAGGAAGTTGAGAAGCAGGCCAAACCATTGGCCATAATGAGAAGTGTGTGACTTCAGTTCACTGCTGATGGGCGTATTAATCTTACTGCAATAAAATCTGGTCAGGCATTCACAGTGGGACCGCACCAAGTGCGGCTTAGGTCCCAAATTACACCCTGGAGGCACTTTACCCTTTAAAAAGAGGATGGGAAACTGCTGCAAAAAATCCAGAAAATAGCACCAGTGTTACAAATAGGCAGCAGACGGGCTGCGGGGAGGGCCGCAGGCGACTTATCCGTAACCCGTGCAGGTAGGTTGGTGTCAGAGAGTTTCAGCGGGGAGATCAGGAGTAGTGGGTTTTTACCATTAGGACTGCAGCGATCTGGCCTGCACAGGGAGATGAGGGGAACTCTCAGAGATAATCATGCTAACACTGAACTCCCTCATTACCTCTGAGGCTGAGCTGTGGGCAGGAGTCCAAGTCACACACGCTCAGTGAGAGTGAGGGTGAGCACAGAATGGACGGCGTGTTGATAGCAGGAATCTGTAGAATGAGGAAAGGGCATTAATGTCAGCCTCTTGAGATGATTATTATGACTTGGGAGTGATTTTGGTCACACTTTACAGTACACTAATAAGAGGTTACAAGCTTCATTTAAAAACTTGAAAATTATTATTCTTTATTAGGCAGTATTACATCCTTTATTACACACTTATTTGACATTACTAGAGGGTAAGTAGAGAAACATTACAATAGAACTGTATTGTATACTAAAGTGAAATCATATATTTGCTACTTGAAACAATTGGCCCATACAGTTTAACCAAGACCTATACACACTTCTTTGACCAGATCACATTATTTGCCTTCAGTATTTTAATGTCAGAGTCTTTGCAGTCACCAATACCTCTATAATTCTGGCTTTTACTTGGTAGATCTGGATCATATCTTGTTTTTCAAAGGGGAAGTGGCAGATATGTGATTTCACTTTAGCTTACAGCACAGTTCTGTTATAATGTGTCTCATAAAGGGTCTAATATTGCCTAATTAATAACATTATATTAGATTTCTGCACCATAAAATAACTTTTAGAACCTTCAACCAAAGGCTTCCAGTTTTAAAGACTTTGCAAAGTGGAAAAATGTGCTTTGACCTAACAAGTCCACATTTCACATTGTTTTTTGAAGTCATGGACGTCGTGTCCTCCAGGTTGAAGAGGAATAGGATCATCTAGACTGTTACCACCACAAAGTTCAAAACCCAGCATCTATGAAGGCATGAGGGTGCGATAGTGTCCATGGCACGGTTGACTGTCACACCTGTGAAGGCCCTTCTGATGCTGAAAGGTTTTGGAGTAACATATGCTGCCATCCAGACATCTTTTTCATGGACGTCCCTGCTTATTTCAGCAATACAATACCAGAGTTACAGAGTTACAACAATGTGCCTTCATAATAAATGAGTTCAGGTACTAGGCTGACCTGCCTGCAGTCCAAACCTGTCGCCCACTGAAAATGTGTGGTGCATTATGAAATGCAAAGTACTACATGGGGACCCCTACCTGTGGAGAAACAAATTGTATAGTCATATATCAAACAAGAATGAGAAAGACTTTCATTTTCGAAACCTCAACAATTAATGTCAACTTTCCAAACTTTCTTGAAAAATGTTGCAGGTATCAAATTAATTATGAGCATATATTTACAAAAAATAAAAATAAAATGTATCAGTTTGAACAATACCTTGACTTTGTACTACATTCAACTGTATATAGATCAACAAGAATTTGCAAAGCATTGGATTATGTTTTAAGATTTTAAGCGGTATCCCAACTTTTTTGTATATGGGATCGTGTATAGCCTACATAAGAACAACTTAATTAAGTTTATTTGTTCAGCATCACCTCTTGTTTCCCTCCACACGACTCTGCCGGAGAGGCTCTGAGAGAAACCTGACATACTTTCTGACAGACTTCTCTCAGCTCCAGCCTATTATACAGTTCAACCCTGCTCAAAGTCACTTCAATTATCAACATGATACTGTTAGTGCCTCTGGTCCCAAGAGGTATTGTAGTGGTACAAGGCTACAGATCAGATTCAGATCTCAGATCAAAGATGTTACATTTTGCCCAAACCCTAATTGGCGTCAAGCAAAAATAGAATGTTTGAACTCCCTCTGATCGTTGTCGGTATAGGGCAGGAGCAGATACAAAGGGTGACTAAGTTCAGTAAAAATGCTTTTTTGACACATTTACTTCTGCATGTATATTGTATATATAATCTATCCAGTTTTGATTTGGAAATAAGTGCTCTGTATTTGGCTGATGTGCGCTGGAAAACAACAAATCAGGATTAACATAAAAAAAAAGAATCACCTTCACATTCACCTTCTTGCTTTATTACCGGCTTGTAGTGGATCTGAACAGAGGCATGATTTTATCTTTTGGGTAGCAGCATTGGCAATGTCTTAGTTCAATGCAACATGTCATTTACAGTATTATTTGATGTCCTCTTCAAAGACAAAGAGCACATCATATGAGTGTCACAGGGGGAAATATATGATTCCTGACAGGAAAATAGTTCAGCATGTATGAATACTGGCAATTAATTACACATATTAAAGCCGCTTTTGAGGACGCATACCAAAACTAATTGTCATCTGTCAGTCTCTACTCAACGCATGTCAGCTTTACTTAAAGGAGAGATCTGTAATATATTTTCTGTAATTAATAATAAAATTACCATGATATGTCATCACAGATTAGGGAAACATGCTAAATTGGAATACTCACTTCTCTGACAACAATGCTAATGCCACAGTATCCTCCTTTTACACCTGGGTTATTGTTTGTTTCATGTTAAAGTTCAAATTAAAGCTGAATTTTTGCAGAATGGGTCAGTGTTTGTTTGTGAATCATAAGAAATCATTAATAATCTTTCAGAATAACAATAAAATCACCATCCCATGCACTGAGGCTGTGAGTCCTCTGCAGCAGACTAAGCTTTAAATTGACAGATAAATGACCATTATAAATGCCTGACTAACTTACAGGGCAGGACATGTCGCTGCTTATCAACAAATTACTTAGGATTTCAACCTATATAATATACTATCTATGTTACCAACTTCACTGTTCTTTTGTAATGTAACATCTTGAATCTTTAATCTTAAGTAACAGTGACGTTAAGATAGACACCACTCTCATGCCAACAAAGACGGAGTCTGCCATGGTGCCTCCTCGCTAAGCTATACTAGAGGCCTGCTGACTTAATATTCTTAATATTCAACTGATGGATATGACAGTGGTATCAATGCTGTCATCTAACTAACCATAACCATATTTTCCAAATATGTAAACCAATTTAAATCAATCCATTTTTGGCGCTATAGAAACCAGCTATAAACACAATATAGACATCAGCTTAATTACTTCACTTAATCACCCATCGATCAGATCAATATTAAGATAGAATGTATTTGGAGTCAAGTTTCTGGCCACCTAACCTGACAGTCCAGTATTCATGTTCTTTTATCTCTGATTTTGGTCTCCACCATCTCCTGATTTAAATATCTGGTTTCTTAGCTGCTAAATGTTCCAGTGTGTTTACCAGGTAGCTGCCTGTCTGCTGTTCACTGGAAAATAGCAAAAAATGGTTAAACATATATACACAGCTCACTGGGATTTCAGGGACACATATTAAAGCTAATTGTCGTCTTTCAGTCACCACTCAAGCACCTGTGGATCACCACATGCTGGTGGAAGCTATTTTAGGGAGCTGATCAAAGTCTCATAGGATTGTCTGATGAGGTGAGGTCATCCATAATTGCAGGTGAGCCTAAAATAAACCCGGCCGAAATAGGGACAGATGTAAAGTGTAAATTTTGTTTGTGAAAAAAAAAAAAAAATCAAAGATGAAAGAGGCCACTGTGTGGAGACATTTCCAAGTGTGTAACCCAGGTAAAGGCATTTTCTTACAGTCTTTTCAGGCACACAATCACTATTTTTTTTTCTTCTAGGGGACTTTCAAAGTGAAAAAGAAAACAAATTCTCTCAGGGCCTCTTACCTAAACTGTCAGCACCACATTCATCATGATAAAATAAGGAAAACAAATGTTGTGCAAATAACACAGGGGAAATTTTCTCTAAAGGTTAAAGACTATTTTAAGCAACTATATGAACAATGACTTTAAGCAATTTAAGGTTCCCTCTATGGGATTGTGTGAGTGTGTTTGAATTCATGCCTCTGTATATGTCGTCTCACAAGTGAGTGCTTTTCTGCTTGAGTGAGCATGTGTTTGAGTGTGTGAGAGAGCAAGTGAGTAGAGAGGGAATGGTGCCAATAGCGAAAATAAAAGTTAGGTTGTTGGAGTGTGGGTGTGCATTATGCAAATACCTACCTGCTATGAGCCTGGACAGGTATCCAATTGGTGTGGGATAAGGAAGTTAGGAGGATAAAACACCCATTGTGGTGGGGCAGCACCTAGTCTGTCTGCATGCTTTCTTCTGTTAATTCAAAGATTTGGGAAGCAAGAGGACTCGACTTGCCACACTATAAACACCAGCCCTCTATGGTATTGGAATCTCCAGAAACTGTATTGATCTCCACTCAGCCTTGTTTTCAGTGGATCTGCGTGAGACATCTATCAGGCCTCATCTGACCTCATTCTGCTGCTCTGGTAGGCTGCCATACAGGTGCTGGGAAACCAGCTGTGTTTTTAAAAATGAACACAGTATGATTGAACTGAAGGCTGGTCTATTAGGCTCAGTAATGTATTATATATATATATTTTGTTTAAACTTACTTTATTTGCCTTTTTAACCTGTTCTGGTCAGGGGGGGCAGTGCAGGTATTCCTGAAGATTATGAGCAGAAAGAATGTACTGTAGTTCCTTAAACTCATTACATTTCAGTTTGTAAAGATACGTCAAATATATTTATCACGTTCATGAGTGTGACTGAAGAGTTGTTGGTTCGACTTAATATCTCAGGCTTATTGATTGTTTGTATATTTTATCAAGTACAACTGAATTCATAAAAAGTTTATTTGACTAGAAAAGTTATTTTGCTTTGAATCATAGCAAAATTACCTGAGCTTGTATTTTCAAATTCAGCCAATGTCAAATTTTAAGGCAGCCTGGACACTAACTTTTAACATGTCATAATGTTTTTTTGGTTTTTTTTTTTACAGTGAATCTTCAGTTGTAGAGATATGTCAAAGCTGAGATGGTAGCAGTACGATTATCTGAACAATCACACCAAATAGCATCTGACATGACAATGAAAAATTTTAAAACGTATTTCTAATTAGTGCAAACTAACCCATTTACCCTCAATTGGATAGTTTTTGCTCACAGTTACTGAAAGAATTCCTAGACTAAAAAAAAAGTGTAATTCTGTGCACCACAATGCCTTTACTTCAATATTTCCCCTGCAGTTACAATACTTACAGAAAAAAAACAATACTTACAGCAGATACACAAACTGCTATCATTTGGCCACTATGACAGAAATGAAACCAGCACTCATCTGACACAATACTCATGTGAGCTTCTTCAGATAAGTGTGACTTATCTCTGGCATGTGCAGTGTAATGATTTTCCTCTATGACTCAGTCAACAGGATATTGATCCAGAGCTGCACCTTTGTGTTTGTCTAGTTTTGCAAGCTAAATAATTTTTGCACTGACATACTAGCAATGCTGCTTGCCTTGTTGATAAGATACGTGCTTTGCAGTAGTGAGGGTTAGCACACTACAAACAGCATGTGTCACCTGCTGGTGAAATCTCATTCAGGGATCTTGACTGTAGGGTTTTTTTAAAGCTGATTTGCTGTATCTTTAAGTAGATTTGGTCGCTACTGTATGTACCACAGATGTGTTTGGCTGGCAGCATGGTGTTTTTTTAGTGAAATGAGTAACAGGGCTTGGCGTAAATTTGTTTATAACCTGTCATAAAGGTGTGACCAAGATCTTCCAGGGAACTGGCAAAATATAGGTCACTGAGTAAAGAATTAGATCGATTGTGTAGCTGTTCAAATCAGGAGTCACTCATTACACTGACCTCTGACAGCTTGACAGCCACTAACATTTATAAAAAAACAATGTTAACTGTCACAAACACCTTCTTTTACTTTTCTTATCTTAGACAGAGAATGAATATCCAGTTTAAAGGACATTTTAAAACAAATTAAAGTCAGTTTCCAAAGCCTGAAGCTATGTTTAAATGTTGGAAAATGTTAGGGGCATAGATTGTGTAAACGCTAATAAAATAATAATTGAACGATAACTAAACTAATAAGTAAGTAGTCTGCATCTTATATCTCACTCAGAGCCAATTTCCGTCAAACTCGCATAAAGTAACACAAAACCAGATATTGACAGTAAACAGTGTCCGACATGACTCAGCTTTTGTGCATGTGCAACACTTCTCCACCTCTTGCTAGGCAAAGCAGTGGAGCCACTGAATTTCTGACACACTTTATTTACATGGGATGCAAATTTACTTGTGGTTGAGACTGAAGCGTGCCTTTATTTACCTCCATATTTATACAGAAAACCAGTAAATGCTAACTGAAAATGTGAAGCATCAGAGGGAGTGCAGCTCATAAACACTCAATCAGCTCACAATGAAATAAGCATTTGCAATTATGCAAAATCAGTGTGCAAAATGTAATAACATCAGTAACTCAAACAGCAGCAACATGTAAGTTTCTGTTACTTTTACATATTTTGAGCAGTCCAAAATAAATATGATTACTAACAAACTTAAATGGAAGCTTTACAGTGTAACATGCAAATAAGCCACCATTCAAACATAAAACCCAGCTGACGCACGTCAGTGGACAACAACATAAACCATAAACTGCACTGACATAGAATTCCTTGGTGTTTATGTGGCCTAATTTCCTATTTTTGGGTGCATTTTGATGGCTTATTAAGAATATTAATCCTTAAGATTTACAACCTGGTTGAAGTGGTGCCACTCATGGTTGCTGTGAAAGATGTAATAATACAGACAACACCTGTTGAGCAGCTACAAAACAGATCACTTATTCATGCTTACTGCAGTGACCTTCCATTTCCTATGGTTGCTTCACATTAAAAGCCACCCTGTGTTTTATATTTTAATATGAAGCAGCAGCTGTGGGATTTTCAGCATTTGCATTAAACTTAATGTAGCTCTTATATGGTGCAAAGATATTGAACAGTAAACAGTGAAGCACTGAGATAAAACTGCATTCAACAACATGTGTAATATTTAAATGATATGAAAGGCTTTAAAAAATAGCCACAAATAGAATCAAAACTAGGTTTGATTCCATGATAATGTGAAGTATTCTAACTATAAAGCTATAATATGTAAAATTTCCATATTTAAATATCTAAAAACCTGAGACATATGTAATTTGTTTTGTAAAGATGAGTGCATCCATTATCCCAAATGTTTCCAGCTATGGTCAAACCCTGAGAAATCCATTATTTAATGGTAACGGTGCATTTCCTATTGGCCACTAGTTGCTTTAACTTCTAGGAGAGCACAGATACTTTGGATACATCAGAGAGTGAGGAAAGAAGTCAGCAAATGCGAATAAATGTAACATGAACAAAACTTTAATACATTATTTTGTCCATGAACAATATTTCAATATCTCTCTAACAGATTACATATTAGATTCAGTAAAATATATCAAGTAAAGTTGCTTTGTGTGTCGTTGGATGCTTTAAAGCAGCAAAGATTATTGTCTCTGTTTCGATCTATCCATACAGTAAATCACTCCTCTCCTGCCTCAGCCCCTGGGCCATGGTACATCAGAGTGTAGCAGCTACAATATGAGCATAACTCCATCCACCACCCTGGACAGCCAGCTGACCACCACCTTGGGCCCTCCTAACTCCTACCCTGATGGTGAGGCTCATGACCAACACAAACACACTCTGAATGATGTGTTGTACATGCCTTCCTGACATTATGTATGCACTGTCTGAATAATATCTTAAAACGCCTCAAGAAAATGGGCCATTTTTTTTCTGCTTCTGCTAATTCTGATCACTCTCTATTCAACAATCCCATTCTTTCTCTGATTGTGAAAAAAACGCAATGCAAAATGAAAATCATTCAACAATTAGCAGCTGATGTATTGCTCACCTCGTGAGCCCAGAGCTCTGAAACACAAGGCATGAATTAAGGATTCCCGACTGAGAAGTAGCTCAACAGCTATTTCAGTAAACTGCTCTGCAGATTAATTATTGACAAATACCTCCAGTAGAGGAATTCATGTTTCCCTCATCAGATGCATATTAATTTACAATCAAAATTAACTCACAGATGTAAATCAATGCCGTTTTTACAATGTTTTACACACAATCGTTGATGTTTCTTCCCAGTTCCCATGGTAATGCCCGGTTACACAAGTCGCCTGTGGCCTCGTGACTCCCAGCCTCAATTCTGGACTAAGTACCAGGTGTGGGAGTGGCTGCAGCAGGTCATGGACATGCACCAGATCGACGCCTCCAACATCCCCTTTCAAAACTTTGACATGGACGGCCCTCAGCTTTGCAGCCTGAGCTACCAAGACTTCATCCGTGCTGCCGGCAGCGTGGGACCCATTCTCTTCCACAGCATCACAGAGCTCAAGTGGGGCGGTGCGTCTAAAAGTCTGAAAGGGGGGCTGCAGGGGGGAAAAAGGAAGATGATTAGTCTCAATAAAAGAGGAGCTGGGTGATTTGAGTCGGGTCTGGAGCACAGTCTCGCTGAAGTGTTGCTGAGGAGGGATCACAGAGGCAGTCAGGGGTCACACTGCATGGTGCTGTAGAGGAGCGAAGGACTGCTTAAAGCGAGGGATATGATGGATTTGTTGTTTTCTCTTGCTAGAGTGGATCTCTTAACAAAGCACAGAGGGGATGTGAAGCTGAGAAACAAGCTGAGAATTTGCTCAAACTGTTTTTTAATTAAAGTTTAAGGGTTATTGTAAAGAAACTGCAGTTCATAGGTCTGAGGCTTTTCCTCTGAGCTTTTAACTACAATTATTATGTGAAGAATGTGGCTTAGAGGAGATTAAAACAACAAAATAATGCAAATTCTTTTGTAACATTATGTGGTTAGTGGCATTTTAAAACGACATAATGACAGGAGACCAGGCACAACAGGTTTGACCTCCGTGCAACACTCCAAAGACAAACCAAACTAGAGAACAATGCTGCTATTGTTCTTTCTGGCTCAAGGAAACTAGCTTAGTTTATTGGAACAAGGTGTAACATTTTCATATATCAAATATAATTCTCAAGCTGTTGGCGATACCTAGGTATAATTACCACAAAAACTTAGGCCATGAAAGTAGGTAATACTGAGGGAACTCTCTCAAACTCTTGACTAGATTTCCCAAGTTGCTTCCTGTTGAAAATGTTTGCTCTTCCTGTTCTTATTCTACCAAGAAAAAACCTCAGCCATTATGAAAATGTGTTGTGCCATGTTTGCACTGAAGACACAGCACCTCCTTGTTCTGAAGCCGTAAAAGAGTATCTGTGTAGACCTGTCACAATATCAGATTTTCACTATACAATTATCATGGCCAAACAAATTCATGATAACAGCATTTTTGTGATATCTAGAAAATAATACTATCAGTCATATTCATCTTCAGCTTAGTTTGTTGTGTGATTTGTCTCTTTTTCAAAATACGAGTGCAGGGAGGTGGAGAGAAAGTCTGTTACCTAACTGTACAGAAGCGTACACAAAGCGCAGTTACACTTAATAGATACAACGCAAAAAATATTTCCTACTAAATTTGCACTGAAGTGTAACAATTTAGGGCAATTTATTGAGAGACTTTCAAGTCTTTAATCAATGATTTGGGTCATAGCTGGAATGTGAATAATCAATCTTCACATATTGCACAAGAATGAAAATTTTATTTTCCTGAATTGTGTAAATAATTCTTCCTTTTTCCTTCTCATCCCTGCACAGGGCAGTACCATATGGACATTGGCCAACTGGACCTCAAACCAGAATGTAAGACTCTTTCAAACAAGTTAGTCAAGAAAAAAAAAAACAATGTCAACATGCATATAGTTGTTCAGATGAGTCAAATGAATCGCCATGTCATAAATTCTGCTTCCACTTTTTTTCCCTTGCAGTCGACTTCTCCTGTCCATTTCCAGATGTCAGCTATCCACCTGGAGGTACTGTGAATATATAATTCTGCTGCATTATTTCTACTAATGCTCAATTTGAAGCGGATCATGTAACAAATAAATTAAAGACTGACTTAGATTATTTTTTTCCTCTGTTAACTTAGAAATCTATGATCCCTCAATTCACCCCCTCGCACCCGTTGCCTCTCCAACACCTTCTAGTCCAGGTAAGGAATTCACAATACAAACAACACAATATGTTCACACTTTATGGTTGTAATGGAATCCCAAAATAAGCACAAATGAAAAAAAAAAAACACAAAAGGAATAAACATCATTTGATTCATGTCTCTCAGATATCAAAAGGTCTTTCAGTCGTCCTCATCCGGTCAAAAAGCACAGTAAGTAATCAACACATCTTATCTGAACATATTCTGTATGTTATAATATTGTTTATTCCTGCCATTTACTGTCTTTTCGCACAGACCCAAGAGGGACCCACTTGTGGGAGTTCATCAGGGACATTCTGCTGAACCCTGAGCGAAACCCGGGCCTGATCAAGTGGGAGGATCGGACGGAGGGGGTTTTCCGCTTCCTTAAGTCAGAGGCAGTGGCACAGTTATGGGGCAAGAAGAAGAATAACAGCAGCATGACTTACGAGAAACTAAGCAGGGCAATGAGGTACACCTGTACAGCTATCATACATATGCTTACATGAATACAAAACCACAGAGCAAGTTATCTATCACACGAAAAAAAAATGCTGCAGGTGCTGATTTAGAATCTCCTGAAAGTATTTATTTGGGTTGAGATCTACTAAGCCAGTCAAGACATTCAGCACACACTGATTTTACTGCTGTTTAATGTATTCAGTGGAGACTTTGGACACTAAATGTTATAATCTAGGTTGTTATTTAGTATTTTTCCTCAGAGGAGGTGAAACATTCATCACAGTCAACATCCTGCATGTACACAGGGATGTTCTTAAGTTTGGCATTACCTTGTAAAATCTGTAATGTGGAAGAAATTTCACACTGCATTGTTTCTAATCCAATTTACTTAAGCAGCTTATAATGCACTTGCTGCTGAAAAGAAGATTTTAACAACTAAGAAATGTATTTTGAAACAACTTCAGATGCTTTTAGGTGATGTCATTAAGAGTTACACACCTAAAACCAGTGAACTCAAACCTTTAAAATACATAGTTACCATTTCCCATCACCAGTTACCTAGAAAGGAGTCATTTTTTCAACTGCTAGCCGACATGTTTTCACTTTTCTCCCAAATGAACTGGAATGGCCTGAGCTTCTCCTCAGAAAATCTTCCTGGCTCCTGCAATAGTCACAGCTTTACATTCAAATGAGCTAATCTAATGAGCTTAATTTCGTTGTAGTGCAAACCACTGGGAACTACAGAATGTGCCCGCAGGTATTGTCACTGTGACCGCAAAGCTGATTTTCTTTTTACTGCGCTGCAGCAGAAGGATTTGCAGCTTGATGGCATCACCAAACAGATTGGTCCTCTCTGTTATGAATAACAAAAGTGAAGGAATAACAACCAAACTCAGAGTTCACTTTCATTTCAGTTGACGTGAACTTAGAGAAAATTTCAACATATTTTGAAAGAAAATATATTTGCCAAAAAACAGAGAGACTAAGGAAACTCGTAACTCTACTGACAAAGGCATCTATCAAGATCTATGAAGATATTGATTAGAAAAAGAAGTAACTTATAGCTCCATCCTCATACTTTAATTACATATTAAATTGAGAAAAAGTAATACAGTTCAGTAAGCTGATAAAAACAGGACATAGCAACTATAAACTGACATGCTTCCCTTTCAAAAAAGCATAATAATAAATTAAAGGAGAAACCTGTAATATATTTACTGTAATATATCCCTGATGAAACCCTATATTTTTGTTATTGTCAACACGGAAAAAGCTGATGACTCCAATAGCCTGTCTGTGGCTCTCAGCCCAGTCTGGTTGTTGTTACTGAAGACATAAACCCTAACAATGGGTTACAAATATACACTTGAATTTTTCTTTTTAAAGGCGAGGAAACTCTCTAGAGTTGGAATGGTATTGGAAGCGCTCTGGTTTCCATTTGTAGTCAGAGTAGTATTGACAAATCACGTCTGAACAGACTTTGGTTGCAAGCAGGTTAAGAATCCGCGTGGAGAGCAAAAGAGGCAGAATGCAATCTTTGAACCCACTGGCTATTGTCTGCCGAAGATTTAGCTTTTTGTTAGCTTTTTAAAAATGTATCTGCATTCATATGTAGATATCTGTTAATGGAAATTAGCCTTCAACTCCATTCTCACAAGTTGTTGGACCGTAAACATAACAGATACACAGAAGTGGAAGTGTTGGCCTGAATATCTGTCGTCTGTTATTTGTAAATGCTCTGCCGACACCAGAAGCCCTCAAGGAGATACCTGTGCACCTTTACTCTGAAACCAATGTGTTTTGAATTTTGCCTTCATCAGGGTCCTCCACTGACAGCCCTGAAAGAGAGGCTGAATTGATATCAGATGATAGACAATGGACTCTAAGACTGCTCCATAAGGACACTTTATATGGGATCCATTTAAAATACTGTCCATGTTTGTAGGATATACAGACAGTTTTTGTTAGTAGAACTGATTCACCAAACTTTCTCCTCACCACCATCCTTTAAAATAAATAAATACATTAATTAATTAATTAATTAATTAATTATTGTAATTCATCTGATTCAGGGTTATATTTATTAGATACTTAAGTCCTAAAAGATAAAATAATCATAAGTAATTCAATTAATCATACTGCACTACAAAGTATTACAGTAAACTGCATTTTCATGTGATATTTATGATTTTAGATGAAACTGTAATAATTTCATTTTGAATAGAATTTCATTCAGTCATTTCCTCTGTCCTCTGTTACAGATATTACTACAAAAGAGAAATCCTAGAGCGAGTAGATGGACGCAGACTCGTTTACAAGTTTGGAAGGAATGCCAGAGGATGGCGGGAGTCAGACAAATGACATTTTCATTAATTTATGTTTTCTTTGATATTATATGCAAATGTGATGTTTTATTGTTGTTTTCATATTATTTGATAAAGATTTGTTTGAACTGTTTACACATTGTTGATGACTGTATGTTTGCTTGCTTGTTGTTATCTTAAATCCATCCCTTTGTTGTGACACTGCACTGAGACGTTCTTTACTATGCGCCTTATTAAAAGCTTGATTATTATGCCAGCAGGACAGCTCTCAAACCTGTGTTTACGTAAGATCCCACTGAAGAAAGGAAACAATACCAAAACATTGTGAATCCTGTTTTTTTTTTTACATTATTTCAAATATTTTCTGCAGGTCCCAAAGGAGCACATGTTGATAGAATTCAAAACACATGTGGCAGTCTTATATATGCATGTTGAATGTTCTGACATTTATACTGTGAAGTGTCCTTTGGGAAGGATGCTTGATCTCTGCAGAAAAAAAACATATCAAATAACAATGATTAAATATTCCATAAGCACAATGAAACAATGAAGTGCAAGAATGCATTAAGAAGTGATGAGTATGACAATATATATATATTTACCTTGCATTTGTTGAGCTGTAAAGAAAGTGTGTACATGTGTTGATGTTTGATACAAATAAAGTTTGCCATTGTTTTTATTTCATGAAAGTCATTTTTCAGGCCTGCATGTGTACAGTTTTGGTGTAATTGTGTAAATCAAGAAGAGGACAATCCCTGTGACCTTTAATTACTATGAGACAATGAAATATTATTCCGATCAGTTGTGTCAATTAGCATAGCATTAGCAACATTGCCTATCCAGACAGAAAACTCAAAATTTCAAGGCAACGTACACTTTTTTTAACTTTTGAAAATGTTTTGCCATGTTTTAAGATAACTTGCTTTTCTTCTTTAAATGAACTTGAATCTTTGAGTTGAAAAGACCCCAAAAAATGTATTTTAAAAGTTGTTGAAGTGAATAATGGCGAATAATTTAATATTTTCAGCTGCAGCCATTTCATCTTGAAGCATCCAATTAACGACAAAGGTTCAGGTTCACACCTGACTGTGACTAACTTTTGAAATACAAATTTTGGGGTTTCTGAAAAGTCAAAGTTTCAAGTTTGTCTAAAGAATAAATGTAAATTATAGGTTGGCAAAACTTTGTTTAGTTTATTTCAAAACTTAAGTGTTTGAGTTTTATTCAAAACTCAAAGATCTAGTGAAAGCAGGTGCCTTGAAATTATTGCTTTTTTTTCTTTTTACAGTGCAGCTACACTATACACTTTGGCTGAATACACTACAAGTTTGATTTTGAAAAGCCATGCACTTGTAGCACAGGTCCTTTCTGTTTTATCACGACAGAATGAAATGCCACAGAGTTAAGTGTTCATCATTGCGTGCCACAGCTGCCATGCTGGTTCCTGCAGGCAGCACACAATTGACAGGGCCCTGATGATCAACGAGATAAAAGCAGTGTCAGTTAAGGACTCCTTTCTTTGGCCTGTGTTCACAAGCAAATCCATGTCTAATCTTCACTGTAATTCATCTGGCTTTTATAACCCCTCCTTTACATAGCGTGGCATTGATTGATTCCATGTTCTGTTATTATCTCCCCTGATGGCTTCCAAAATGTGCCCACTGCGCTGTTGCAGCCCTTTTCAGTTCACACACATCAGTGTCCCTAACCGGCGCTGTCATGATGTGAGCTGAAAGAAATGACACCACATGTCATTATCAAGAGATTAATCAAGAACAGTCTTCTAGTATCTGATCTAATGGAATTTGTAAACGATTACCAGAGGATTTCTTCCTGGTCACAGGAAACAATCCCTGATTAGAGGAGTTTGCTATAATTTTGTTTTCCGTTGCCAATTGGATGAAATACAGAGATGATATAACCAGTGACTGCTCCTGATTAGAATGAGATAATAGCTACTGATTGCAGTATTGTTATATTAGCCTACATGGAAAAAGCAACCAATGCAATTCACACTAAAGTGTCATCATATTCCATTATTTAGATCCTGTGATGTGACATAATTCACATGGAGCAATCACACCGTGTCACTTGTCTGGAGCTGCACTTGTCATGACCCATATTGTGCATCTTAAATTTGTGATGTATATAAAATCAAATATAGCTGTGATTAACATTTCACTGTAATAAAAGTTAGCATTATAAGTTCCACATGTTTTAACCCTTTAACAGGCATTATAACCTCACGTTTGACCTTTTTCACAACAAACTTGCTGTAATAAGAACTCAGCAAAATAGATATTTAGCTCTTTACTGTTACTCCTTTGATTGAATAGAGTGCCTAGTGTGGGTTATATCCACTTATGAGAAATTTGGTAAAAAGACAGAAGTTGACTGGTGTAAAGCTGCTCTTCAGCTATGACTTCAACTACTTAAAGTTGAAGTCAGAAAAAAATCTTATGGGATTTCATGTTCTAGACCCCTTAACAATGATATCTTTGTTGAGTTCCAGAGACGTGACAATAAAATGTGTCTCTGCGTTGGCAAGAAAAAACTTTGTGACCACTCGGTTGAGTTGACAGCTTAGGGTAAACTGAACCTGAAGCCTTACATAATGATAAATCCAACACAGAATGTCTTCTGTGATTATTTATCGATTTCTTCTTGTTGAATTATTTTTGTCGCTCGCATTTTTATTAGCAATTTACTGGCGATCCCATGATGCCTTCGGTAGAGTCTGTTGACCAATCAAAGACTGTCTTCCAGACTTGTGTGACAGTTCTCATTGCACAATACAATAACATGAGAATTTACCCCTTCCTCTTTCAACAGACCTGTACTAGTATGGAAGCAAAAACTAATTAATGAGTAGAATTATATAAATGTAAAAAATGTGCAATTTCTTTTTGACACCTGTTGTTATTTAGGTACTTTATTGGCACTTGCACAGGGCACATATAGCATTGCATGGATATATAGTTGTTATTACATTTTTGTACATTTTATTTGGCTTGACATGGAAATTGCCTGGAAGTGATGTCAGAAGAAAGACAACCTCAGTCAATATATAATTTGTCATCAAAAAAGACAAAGAAGTAGAAACATTAGATAATGTGCAGGTAATGACTATGGCTCATTATTATCTTCTGTGTGCTTTAAATAAAGTTCTTTGAGATTCAAGACTTATAATTTTATAAAAATTATAAATTTGCATTCATGTTTTGTAATTTGTTCATTGTATCTCATTACAGTTATTGAACACCGCATGTTTTACAATTCATTTATTATGTGTCTGATAATAAGACCATGTTTCTTAATAAATTTATTGAATATTGAATATTGTTAACATCTACTTTGTTTAGAAAAAAAAAAATTCTTCTGTTGCAAGAATGAACAAATTCCATGGAAACCTAATACTTGTTAGGTCAGGGATTTCCTAAATTGAGCAAGTCAAACACATGTTTATCTGCCACCTATATGGGTAATCTGAAAAACAAAACAAAACAAATCAAATCAAAACAAACAAAATTGAAAAGTTGCTAATTGTAGAGCCAGGGATACAATTTTACTTTTTTTTTTTTTTTTTTTTTTTGCAAATGTATTTCTTGCCTGTTAAATGGTTAAATGATGACAAGATACTGCTGTGAAGAAAAGTACAAACAGACAAACAAATGAGCTAAAGCATTACAGATTTCCTAATTATTCACATACATATTTATTTATTGTTATTATATACTTAATTGTATTTGATTACCATATCATAACATTTTACATTATTAACCATGAAGGTTAATAAAGCACAAATAGATTAAGTGTGAAATTAATGATAGTTTCCATCTGATCATCAGAGACAGAAAAACATGTGACCTCAGTTTCATTTCTTATCAAAGTGAAGCTACTGTGAGCTGTGATACAGGGACGTGTTTGATGTACCTGAGTGCAGATAAGTGGACAGTTAGGCAAATCTAACCTCTGCAGCACAAAGAGACAGGAGCTTGATTTTCCTACCAGACAACTGTCCTGTGAATGCAAACCCAGCTTTTACATACCCTCATTGAGAGAGGACCCATGACAGCCACTGACACCTGATTCAAATCCCATATCAGCAACCTTTAATATGCATAATACAACATGTGATGAGTTTAGTTTGTGATTCACTGAGGCCTATGACTTCAGTGGTTCTTGGGAATCAGCTGTAGGTGTGAGAAAACAGTGTATTGTTCTCTGAAATTTAGGAAAGCACCGTTAAACCAGCACGACAGGTAGTTACAACACTTGGTTGTGGGGCACCAGTGGCTGGCATGATAGCACGATGGCAAACATGTAGCCAAACCAGTTGTAATAGATCTGGAAAGGAAGAAAAACACACAAGTGCTGCTGAGAAGTGATATTTAATCCCTCAGTCTCACTTTAGTGGCGACTGTTTTTGTTGCACGTCAGCCATTATGATAAGAATGGTGCAGTGTCTAAGAAGAAGTCAACATGTATATAGAGGTAAAATCTACTTGGCTGCTGCACTGTTTTACACTTGGCTGCACAGATGAAACAATGGCTGACTTTGTTGTGCCAAAAACAATATGCAATATCTGTCCACAAGTGCCTTTATCTCTCATTGTCAGAAAATTATTTTCAGATTTGAATGAGCCACGTGAGGACTATTTTATTATTTAAAAAGGGAGAACATTAATGCAATCAGATAGATGCTGGGGGAAGAACAGGGAAGTGATGAAAGATAGCCTGAGCATGGGCACAAAGACAGCCAGCTGGGATTTTGTGTCTGTGTCCCATGCCTGCTCAGTGCGGCTATTGTGTTCGCTCAGCAGATACACAGTCTCAGCTTATCAGGCCCTCTTATCATTTTCTCTTCACACTCAAATGGACCTGTGAGGCATTCGGCCCTAACTGTGAGTTAGACAGATTAGAAATGCATCACTAATACAGCTTTACTTTTTGGTGTGTGTGTGGGGGGGGGGGGCATCACACTGCCCAGTTAAAAATCACACACAACTTATGAAAGAAAAAGTAACACGAGTGAAGGTATAATTGACTGAAAGGAACTAGTGCTGAAACTGTTATGAATCAAACAACTTTTCTTACAACGGCTTATGAAGTGTGATTTATGGCACAAGGAAGTAATCATGACGATGCAAAGATATCTTGTCCTGCTAAGATTTTTGGACTTCCCATTGATGTTTATTTTCCCATGGCATGTTTTTTTTTTTTTTTTTTACCAGTAACTCACCCAACAATTTCCTGGTTTACACACACAGTCAAAAGCTTATGTAACCTATGCATGTACACTTTTATCTGGTTAAATATGCCTTAAATGTGGCTTTTATTGATGCACATGCTACATATATATAAATATATGTATGTAAAATTAAAATTGTGTGTTGTGTTTTGCTGTCGCCATGATTGTGTCTACTGAAGTACTAGAAAATATCATGGTTGTTGTAAAAAATAGTATCTTTGTTCTAGAAAATCAACAAAAGCACATCAGTGCCCAGTATTTCATATATGAATATATAAATGTGAATTTGACCTATATCACCTTTGACCTAATTCAAGTTTTGTCATCATTTGCATATGAATTGCCAGGAATCTAATCGATTTAATCTTATAATAATATAATACAATAAAAGAAGTTGTTGATATAGATCTTACACTCAAGAATACCATAATGCTCACTAAAGAAGTTCAATAAAAAAAATCTTAAGCAGGGAAAAATGAGGTACAGTGTGTAATAGTAGTTCAGTTATGAATATTAGCCCTTTTTCAAAAAACAATGTCCCAAAATTGATTTTAATTTTCAGATTTTAAAATACACGAACTACTTTATTGGAACCTTTGACACTCTCCCCAGCAGGGGTCAGTAGATTACTGATCATTGGTGATTTCCATCAGCTGGACACAACAGAACAACAGTGTAAAGGACCTCGAAGGACCCCAAAGAGTTTCTTCTTTTCAGCCTGGTCGTTTATTGCTAAAAATATCAATAATACATTTTCTAGGCAAATTAAACATGTCACAAATCAACAAATAGTTTTAAATGTATTCTGGAGCTGATACGTCTCATAAAACTTATTCTACTTTTAAAATGATACTATCCTTCTCCTTCCGCTCTTTTACCGTCAGGCATTTGTGCGGGCACGTCTCACCGACGGAGGACGACAACATGGCTGCCTCCTTGCGTCTGGGTCGTCAAGGGATATTATTTGGCCTCAGATTATCTAAATTTAATAAATGTTTATGGGCCACACAGCCATGTCAGGAGCATGTCAGACACTTCTTTCAGTCCCCGTGGGTCCTCGGTGAGTGTTGACAGTTTAATATGAGGACAGTTAGCGTTATTGTCCTTGTCTGTGCGGACAGACCCTGACATTTACTATCATCATTTTCTACTCCCGTTAACCGTAAAATTAGATAGGTTCGTTATCATGTTTCATCACTGGATAACTAATAACGTTGTTGTTAACAGAAGGTACTCTTATGTCTTATTCCAGCCTGAGTCATGCGGGTTTTATTTGACATCACAGTACAGGAAAGCGTGATAGGAAATATTAGGTACACTGTGAAGGGATTGGACAAATATCCGTATATGACATTTATCAGTCTAGAGAGCCAAGATGATTTGATCGCACGTGTGCTTTCTCACACTTTAGACAATATTAATATCCAAAAGTGAAGTGCTTATTTCACGGCAGACGTTTTGACTTGTCACCATAAGAGATGACAGATGTTGCTACCAACATTGATGATGGTTCTGCTGTGTTTACAGTTTTGTACATTTTTTCAGATCAGAATGAAAATTGTCACTGGTCCAGCCTCCACATCATTTCGTCACTTATGAACATCATTATTATTTTGAACAAATTGTTAATGCTTTGGAGAATTCTTGCAAATGATCATAAACAATTGTCTGCCACATGCAGAAAGTTTGAACCAGTTGCCATAATTTGTCAAGTGTATTTTCTGTACATTTTTTTTTTATTATTTTAGTGTTCTTACATGATGACTAAATACTTGGAATAGAGAAAAGAAAAACACTGCATAGCACAAAAGAAATGAACACAAACATAGAAATGTTAATGGGGTTGTTATGATGACCATTCCAGTTTCAGAAAGTGCCTGTGATACCACCTAAAATGCTGGTATTGGTATCGGTGAGATCTCAAGTCTATGCACCAGTCCAGTACCATGTAACTTATTAAGACAGAAACGAGACCGTGCTACTTGACAGCAGCATCCTATATGCCCTTTTCCCCCAGGGTGGTGAAGTCATGTTCTATGGCATTTATTCACTGTATCTGTTTGTTCATGTTTTACAAAGAGTTTAACCTGAGCCAAGCTTTACAACAATGATAATAATCACATCTTAACAGGGTTGGTTGTATTCAGCCCTTTTTTTTTTAAATGTGCAGGTATCTGATTGGTACTTGGTACTGGCTGATACACAAAGTTCATGGAGGGAGAAATGATCAGAACATGAGAGCACTCCTTAAGCAGAATTACACATGCTGCGCTGTATGGAAAATTTCAGTGTCAATATCTTACCCAGGGCTGAATGATTTTGTAGAAATATCTAACTGCAGTTATTTTGACCGATATTGCAATTGCAATATGATATGCAATATCAGAGGAAAGGATCCATTTTACATCATTATTCTAATTTTTGTCAAAAAAAAACACATTAAAACTATTGGTTTGTTATTATTTTCATGGATCTGTACTAAACAAAAACACTTTCTGAAGTCTAAAGAATTATATATTGGGCAGGACCCCTCTGCACCACCACAATATTTAATTTAAAATGGTATTTTGACACACATTTTGCCTTATATAGATGATAAATAGAGCACATCCTGCAGTTTGAAAATTGCATTAGACCATATTGGGATTTTGATAAAATTTCGATTAATTGTTCAGCTTTAGTCTTATCCAGCTGCTGCAGATGTCTTTTATGATCTACTTTTTACCTTTGTGCTATGCAGTGCACTAAAACAGTCTTGTCTTTTTCCTTTCTGTATTGCATTGACGTGGTCTGACAATAAGTTACAGCACAAACAGTAAAGGTGGAAATGAAAATCCTGTAGAATCAGTCTCCCACATACACTGATGTGTAACATTACAGGGTTGAAATTAATATATACCTATATACAGAAATAATGTGCAATCTTGTGTATTTTTAATAGCTGTCATCAAAACTGTAGCAAGAGTTTACTTCAACAAACACTTACAGTACAGTACTATTGTGTAGATAATGTAGCTAAGTACTTTGACCATCTTGTTTGTAAATACTCACACAAGGACTTGTCATTCTGATGGAACTGACATGTTCATTGATAGAAATGAACATGTTAATTTGCAAGTAATCTATTGTCTGATGCTTTTGGTATGAAATGTTTTAGGAAATGCACTTACTTTTTTGCAAATGTTAAGTTTTAATTGAGAAATATAACAAAAAGAGGAAAACTGTAAGTGTCCCAATAAGCTGTGACAGTGTGATAGTGAGCCAACAGACTATAATCTTATCTAGAATATTGGTATTGGACATAATTAGTAATGTGCAACAATGAAATGGATGAGGTCGATGGGCTGCAGGCTGTTCATTCCACCTGTTATTTTCTGTTTTCTGTCTGCAGGCTATCAGGCAGACTGTACAAAAATTTTGCAACCTGTTTGTAGATCCAGAAATAATGTTGGAATCACTATTTATCAGTTTTTCATTTGGGAAAGAATCAGCCAGACAGGGACAACTTACTGCACTGCAAGTAGTCAGTATTCACCTCTGGTAAAAGGCACAGGGAAAGAGTTCAGGGCAGAAGTAATTGGCTGTCGGAACTAAAGGATAATGTGAGGGGAACATCAAGAACAAAGAGCTATGTGAATGTGTAATAGGCTTTCTTTAAAACGTGGCCTTTATTTATACATATGTTGAACTGATAATATGCTGCTCACGATTTGAGTAGTTAATAGATCTTTCTGACTGCAGACAGTTTGACGTGATGTAATTAATCAAATCAATGTTGGCTACATTCCAAACTATGAACTGGCACACCAAAATGGAATGCAGCTATCACTCATGTTATTAATTGTACCTGTGCTTTTCTTGCTACGACGAGGCCAAATCTGCTGAGAAAATTCAAGGTGAAAGCAATACACTGCTGTGTTAAAAAAAGTCATACACACAGTTTGACTCAATATGTTAATATATGTAGGATAATGTTTATTCACACACACCCCTAAAAGAAATATGCAGATAAACATGTAGCCTTAAAGTGTTTTTAATTTTCCAGCAACTGTAAAAAGTGAAGCAACAACAATGTTGATACTATTGGAATATACTATACTAGTCACTTTTATACATGCACCAGATACGTGACAAGATTGTGACATTGCCAGACATCCAGCAGATGGCAGCAGTACACAACATGGTCAGAGACCACACAGGACTTGCACATTTTCCATGGAAAGAAGAGTTATTGATATGAGGCAAAGGCAAAAACCTACATAACCTCTAAAACACCTAATTTGAAAAATAACAAACATACCAAAAGAGTCTTAATCATTACCTACTTGACCTACTTTGAGGTCAGAGTCAGTGTGCAATTTTCTTTTTTGAGGTAATTAATTTTATTTTTATTACTTTCTGTGATTTCAGATAGCTTAAATAAAAACTGCAATTTTCCAATACATCATAGGGGAAAACTGGGTTGACAAGACCATAATTTAGGATTTTTGATTATCCATTAATTGTGAATTAATAATCATTTCCATGTGGGAGACATATAAAGATAGCAGAGATGCAATGATAAGTCAGTTAATCAGCTTTATTGCAAAGAAAGTTGCCAACTGTTTTAATACTCCATTAATTGTTTGAGTCGTTTTTCAAGAAAAGATGGCAAACATTTGCTTTTTCTACCTTCAATTTAAGGATTTGCTGTTTTTCTTTGTCATTTGTGATGGTAAATGAAGAGTCTTTGAGTTTTGGACTGTTGGTTGGACAAAAGAAAGTTCGCTTTGACTGTGAAAGCAGCATCTTATGTCAAGGACATGGTGTTGTGGTTTGTATTTGAGCTCTTTGCGTCACATCCAATGAACGGGCTCAACAGATGTTGACAAAACTCTTTCACATCTCACATCCCTTTTTTTTGCCTCATCCATTCACTTTTACTGTATACTTTTCCTATATTTCTATCTCCATCATAAATGCCTGGAATATGTATGTATGCAGCTCACTGCAGATATAGAATAAACAAAGCCTTCTCCTTTTGAGTTCTACCATGCCTGAGCAAACAGATTGGCTTTTCTTTTATCTGCAGCACTGCAGGCTAGTTGTAGTAAAGCAGAGATGCCTGTACAGCAGCTTAGATATGTGGTTTCCTCTGGTGGCCTGCAGACCCAATGTCCAGCGCAGTGCTAGCGGCCCGTCGAACCCCGGCCCTGTGAGCGACTGCAACTGGTGACAGTGGTGGGCTTTGATGGTCGCTTGAAGGGCTGCAAGAGCACAAGTGCCTTTGCTGCCTCTGGTGCAGTGTCAGCCGGGATCACAATTACATGAGAGACCTGCCAGCCTTCTCCTGTCATAGCGGCACCCTCTCTCCTCCTGCAGAGCTGAACATGTTGCACTCCCCTGAGGCCCAGTTGCAGCTAAACACTGCTACTCCTGGGTGTTACTTGATTTACTTTGACATTCACATAGCCTGGCTGATGTTGACCTGACTGCAGGAAGGATCTGAATATGATTTTTATGGAAATATTTCTGCTCTAAGTCTTGAGCCTGATGACCCCTTTTGTAAAGTATATTATTCTCTTTCTTTCCTGTAGGTGTCAGCCCACTCAAAGTGCAAATGCCTGCTCTCTCTCCCACCATGGAGGAGGGAAACATAGTCAAATGGCTGAAGAAGGAAGGTAAAAGGAACATGTGACACAGCTCTCATTACTACACTTGTCTGCTTGACTTCTTCTAACCTACTAAAACTGCTGTTTAGTTAGTTAGAAAAGTTTTAGCAGGTTAGTCCAAATATATGTATTTTTCACAGTAACACCCATCATTTCTTTCTCCCACAATGACGAACCAGCGGTTGCACTAATCTTTTACTCGATGACATCACTTCCCCCTGTAAGGCAGAGGTCTGAGCACCAGAGCACCTTAGGGCCTCTGGTGGCTAATTGGCTCAAGGAAACCCGGCAGTCACTATTCATCACTGCTTAGCAACTCTGCTCAGCCAGGCGCTTCAGCCGCACTCTCATTTATCAGGAGGCAGCATAGTGAATTCTGATTGGCTGTTCTGCTGTGTTGCCATGTGCTCCTGTGACTCGAAGTGAGATATGTACGTGTGTGCAAGTGAGAAAAGAGAAAGGGGGGAAAGATAAATTCTCAGTGACAAGAAAAACACACAACAGATGCTACTTTATACCTCTAAATGCATCACAGCTTACGAAGAGCACTTTTTTCTTGTAATGGTAATGTGATTCATTGTTCGACATTGAAATCTTTTGGTTTTGTAGCGTAGAAGAGTATTTTCTAGATTTCTGAATTGGAATTTACCATTACAGGTGACATGATTTCAGTTCTAACTTGAATTGCTCTATTTGTAAGATGACAATTAAGTTATTGTTATATTTCATATTGTTTTATTACATTTCAAATAAATTATTTACATTACAGAAATGGCGGTTATATCATACTTGATACCATGTATCTGTTGTTGTGGTCAGTGCTGGAAAAAAACATGTATTGAAAATCAAATCATGACTTTTTAAAGTTAAAAGTTAGATTGTATCGAGGATTTTGAGTATCGTGACACCACTATTTTACATGCAAAAGGTTTACAAAAGCACACACATCCAAAAGTGATAAATACTGTATGCTTAACAGAAGTACATGTCAAAAAAGTATCTATCCAAGGGGTCATTTGACAGGTCATGTGATTACAAAATGGTGAACAAATAAAAGGAAAAAAGAAATACATGGAATGGTAAACACAGTAAATAGAACAATAAATATAAGGCATCTTATAAGTAAAATTCAGATGTGCAATATATTTTGAACAAGCTAAATATACCATAACAGAGTCATCAGGTAAAAAATGTCATACTGTTGTGGTGTGTTGAGAGCAGAAGAACCAACTTAGCACATTAGTAACATTAGAGGAAAATAAGATTAATAGTGAAAATACACAAAGTATGAATATACCACATATGCACATATAAGACATACACAAGGTGCAAAAAGCTCCATAGTACCCTTAAAAAAAATACACTTATCTGTGAGTGATCTTGTACAGCGCCATGAGCTTTGTCAGAACAACTTTAATATCACATGACCAGTGCATCAGGTTCAAACCATCATAATTTAATGCAATACTGAAGATGCAAAAGGAAAATGCAATTTCAGAGGTGGTCTGTTTGACATAAAAATAAAAGCATCTCTCTTAATGTTTTTTGCTCACATAGTTGCCCATTTTCTTCAAAACATATCTGAGCAGGTAATGTGTATTAACATAACTCTCACCTGCATATCTATCTAAGCCAGGTATTTTTTGTTGTTATGTCCATTGCCTTTGCAGTTAAAGCAGAGGTGAAAAGGCTCGGGGTCGCCTGTTTAATCTTTAATATTGCACATCACACCTAACCCCTGGGGTCATACGGTATTAAAGCCTCATACAAATCCAATCTTGACTCCGCTGCTGCTTGCTCTCAGGGGCTTCCGACGTCAATACTCCCTCTGCTCTTTCAACCTGCCCCTCACCCATCCCCATCTACTCTTCCCTTGACCCACCCTATTCTTCCTTTTTTCCTTCCCACACATCTACCGCTACCTTAAACATAACCTGAAAACCCGTGTCTTTATCAATGTAGGTATTCATTTGAGGTTTTACGAGATGCCTTTTTGCCTTTGTCAAAGCGCTGTCTTTGATTTCCCTGCTGTTTGTGCTCAGGCGATTCGGGCACCTTTTTACAGCTTTTTTTCTGCCAGAAGATAGAGATGTGACCACATGTCAGATCTGGATAACCCTTGACCTTTGTCTCATATATAGCTTGCTTCCTCTTTGCATTTTAACACATGGACAGATGTCACAAAGACGATTCAGTTATACTGCGCCTCCTCTTGATTATCTACCTGATATAGATTTGCTGTACTAAAGGCTAGACATTAGCAAGTGCTGTGGGCTACAATGTAATCAAAACATCCTTTAAGTCCAACAATAAACTATTGATTTTTAACTAACATCTCCCATACAAATGGGCTGTACAACAGCAGGTTTTCTTTGTATTTTTCCATTGGAAACCTATTATGAGTTATTTGCACAAATAGCTGAAGCTCAGAGGATGGAGGGCTCCTTCAGGTGCAAGAAATCCTTGAAAACAATTGAATTTTGAATTTGACAAGTTCTTGAATTTTGGATGAAAAGCTTGAATTATATTTGCATTTCTTAAATAATAGATAGCTACCTGAATGAATAGTTCACTTTATAGATGCAGAAATAAAATAAGTCAGAGAGAACCTGATTGCTTTTGCCTTTTGCACAAGTTTTAAGTCTATTTTTAATTTGTTCCTTCTGGTGGAACAGTAAGCGAGAGGATAATGGACGACAAAATGCAGAGAGGTTGCTGTTTCAAGTGAGTGTTGGCATGAAAACAAAAAAATAAAATAAAAAATGAAAAGAATTTATTGACATTTGATTTGTTTGTCCTGTGATTGTTGGGTAATTATTTTATATTGGCATCTCCAGGTTTTGGATGCCAAGTCTTACAGACAGGCGACACATTTTGAAGCATGAAATTTAATTGTGTTTTCTATCACAAAACATAATGTTGATGTTAATTGCACAATAACATCTGATTTAGTGTGATAAAGATATGAAATAGGGCCTAATCATTTTTAGCATAGAACCTATATAAAGCGTATAAATGTCATTTACCACATCCGTAAAGTACTGAAGCTTAAAAATGTTTGAAAAGTGCTTACATTTGACTTTAGAAAAGGTGTACGAACCCTGAGAATGGATATATGAGCAGAGAAAAACTGAACCAGTGTCTCCTAATTGCCATCCTCCTTCATTGCTAAACAGATGCTAATATATTCCAGCTCTCTCATGTGGAGGACCATTTGGAATCTACTGGGATTCTAAGGATAGGCAAAGATCTCCCCTTGTCTGACACGCTGCATTTCCCTATCTCACATTCTTTCCCATGAAACATTGATTAGGCTCTTCATTTGATATGTAGGCCAGAGCCCAAGCAGATATTTTCTTGCATAACCTTTTTGTCCCTTCAGTGGAAATTCTTTCATTTTTTACTGCAACTAATTTGTTCTCACTGCGCACAAAGCTCCGGTGAAGAACGTGCTGCTAATGATCATGATTCATTTGATGATGCATTTCCAATCACAGCTCAAATGAATCTTTTGCACTATAACTAAGGTCAGAAACCCTTCATTTATGAAAAGGTTGTTTGAATTAGATCCTTAAGGTACCCAGTGAAAGTTTATATTATACTGAAGGATCTTGGGTGTGTCTTCACATTCACAGGTGAAGCCGTGGCAGCAGGTGATGCCCTTTGTGAGATTGAGACCGACAAGGCCGTTGTTATCATGGAATCTAACGACGACGGTGTCTTGGCGAAGATATTGGTGAGTGAGCAAAAACACGCATTAACGCCTTCTACAGGACATGATTAGATAATGGAATTTATCTGCAAATAACAGGTGTGCTCAGGCCTTGAGTGAGGCTTTCATGTGTTACCAATGAAAATGATGGGTTGAGGAAGTTTTTAAATGCTGTGTGGTTAAGTTTGAGTCAGCACCAAGATTTTAAATTGTGTTCACTTCTTCTGTTATTGTGCGTCCAAACAATGTAAAATAAGCATGAAATTAGTTTTTACACATAGAATTTAGTCCTGTTAACATGATTTTATTTATTAATCCTTCGTTGCCTGTGCTAATTGGCTATGCTTGTTAAATCTGCTTGCCCTATACAGTGACAGCAAAGCATTGAGGACGTGTCTTCAGTGACAAATATTTCTCTCTTTCCATCCCCCCCATTGCGCTGTTTGTCGTTTGAATTTTTAATGGGCCGCCAAAGACAGAGTGATCAGTTGTCTTTCATCAGTACTTCACCACATGTTCACCCCCCACGAACAGAGAAATGAAGATGTTTAATCTTCTTCTGTGCCTTGACTGATCTGCGAGTGATCTGAATACAGTATGTGAAGTGGGAGGGAATGTAGCTTATTTTCTAATATTCAAGCACGATTTATTCACTTTTTTACCTTCATTATTTTAAAATCAGAGTGGTGATGGTTAGGTGTTGCTGTGGGCATTAACCCTCACTCCACGCCACACAGAGTGGCTTATCTAATAACACAGCATGTTCCCCCGCCGTGTAATTTTCAACATGCTCACATTCCGGTGGAGCCTGAGTGGAGCAGGAACTTTAACTAGGCGATGTGTCTGTTCGTGCAACCGTGACAACAAATAGACAGCCAGTCTGCTCCAGCAAATGCCCATCACAAATCAGCACACAGAGACATTGCTCATGAACAATATGCCCTCTTTTATTTCATGCAGTAACACAAACTAACAAACAGAAATGGTAGGATAGAATCAATTAATTGTCAGAGGGATGAGTGTCAATTAAAACCACATGCTCATGTGTGTTTTTTTTTCCTGCTTTTCACTTCACTTGCTTCCATTCTTTCACATTCCCTTACTCCATCCTTGTCTTTGCAACGGTGGGGATGAGGTAGTTTCCATAGCAACCACCCAAGAATTGGGGGTAGGGGCTTTAGAGCTGAAGCTGGCAGAGAAAGATGGTCTGCATTAGATAAGCCCCCTAGCACTCTCTCTGTGTGATGGAGAGTGTGTGTATAGTTAATAAGGAAAACAGCAGCTAGTGGCAATATTTCAGACATTTGTACACTCCCACTTCCATGGCACGGCCAATGTGGCATCCACTTTGTCTGGGTCAGAGTGCATTAGCCCTTAGTGGTGTAATTGTGGCTCTCCAAGCGCCCAGTAGGTTTCTCATTTAGAGGCAACCATAATAACCCGCCTGTGGCCAAAAGCCTGGACAGGCTGCTGTAGACAGGGGACTTCCTGTGCTCCACAGGGGTTATTTATGGGGGTCAAGTACTGCTATGGCCCTCCACCAATTTCCAACCATAGCTCTGAAGGGGGTGAGAGAACAGGGGATAGATCCTGTTCATATTAGGGTGTGGAGGTTGGGGGGTAGAAGCCGCCAGCAGCGCGAACACAGATTACTGTATCTCATCATACTCTTACTGCGTAGCTCTACCCTGACCCGAGGGCTTCAATCTGAAAATCTGCCCCGGGTACAATCAATCATAGCCTGTAGGAAATGACAAGCAGATAGATGCACATTCTGTAGCTCCTCTGTGTTCAGATGTATATACAGATGAATTCTGCTGAGCTTGACATGAAGAATGCTCATCCAATAATGGACTGAATGTGGATGAGTAGATGATTGATATAAGGAATGACATGACAGAAAGAACTGATAGATAGATGTATGAATAGATGGATAAATTGATGAAGATATCAAACATATTCTGCAGTGCTAACCTGTCAGTTTCCCATTTATCATTCCCTTTCCCTTCCTCTCTTCATCTCCACACTGTCATCCTAGAGATCAATTTATCAATAGTTCATATAAATCACTCTCTAACTCTCTTTGATCAAAACATATATTTAAAACCCCTGTCTTTTGTCTCTCCATGATTTCTAACCCAATCATTCAAAATGAGAGGACATAGGCCTTAGGCTGGTGGCCAAAAGACTGAATTGAATTACACTCCCTAATTTCCCTAAAGAAACATCAGCAACACATCAGGGGAAAATTGGTTGGAATTGAGGTAAAGACGGGACTGATCTGATCCGATGTCAGTTTCAGTTCCTGTTATTAACGAAGGCCTTTGTCGGGGGACTCACGAGACTAATTTGCATTTCGACCGAAATACCACAACACCACGTTTGCCACGTGTTCTATTTGTAAAAGTGAATTGAGAGTTGAATGGTGCTTTTCACTTCTAGTCTACATTTGCATATATTGAAGCACATTACAAATACATTGCAAACACTGACAAACAGCAACACTTGCATTTTGGAACATAAAATAGTAAACTTAAACTCTTAGCAGTGCATCATGGGAAATTATGTAGATATCCAAATTCAGATATCGGAACTGGATTGGTACATTTCTGTATTGAAGTAACACATTATATTTTGTGGCATCTGGCTTTCAGAGAAATGAGAGAGTGGAGAGCAATAGAAAATATGGACCAGAAACAGGAAAAAGTCCTGTGATAAAGGTTCATTGACTGTTTGAAACCCAGAATCTTGCGGTTATGTTGTCTGAGAACTAAACAAACATGACGCTCAGAAGAAATAAGTCGACTTGGGAGCTGCACCTTGAATTGTGTTTTTGTGCTTTTATGTGCGGGATCACATTGGACTGGCAGACTGTTATAGCTAAGACAAAGGATGTGACTGCAATCCTCTGTGTGCAATATCCGTCATGCTCTGTTGATCAGAGGCAAACTGTGTCTGTCTCCCTAAACTGTCTCTCTTTCCTCTGTTTATATGCATTTCAAGACTAAATCTATCTTCCTCGTACAAATAAACCTACTCACACAGTATACAGTCAGAGGTTGATGTGTGCCTCTGTTTTACCACAATCTGATGCTCCCTTTCAGACCTGACCAACAAACCTTAAATAATCAGGTTTTGTAGAATCTACATTATTAAAGTTAAAAGGATGTCGATAACTGCCGTGGTTTAGCTTTGAGCTGTTTAGACTCTCAGGGGGCTTGTATGGCCATATGATAACAGTTTGGCGATAAGTAGGTTAAACCTCATAAATGGTCTAAACGGACTATGTAATATCATTAGTCCTGCTGATGGGCTCTGGAAAGGTCCCTGAAGAGCCCTGTCTGATCCAGTGAGGATGTTGCCATAGAAAAGACTCGAGACTGGATCAAGCTAGCGGTCTGTCTGTCTCCAGAGTTGCGAGGCTATTTTTGTTAAGCATCAGAGAAAGGATGGCCGTGAGGAAGACCTAACGATTAATCAATAATTAATGACTATTTTGATAACCAGAATATGTTTGAGTTGTTGACAAAATAAGACATTTGAGAACATCACTTTGAGCTTTGGAAAGGAATGTACAAGATTTTTCACTTTTTTCTGACATTTTCTGGACCAAACAACTAATCGATTAATCAAGTAAATAAACAACAGATCAATACATAATGAAAATGATTGTTACTTGTAGCCCAAGACAGCACATTACCTAAATATTTTAGTCTAAGGTGATCACCCATTCATGTAAAACAAACAAATTTAAAAAACACAAAATTAGGGCTGATCTTTACATTTTCTTCTTGATTAATTGTTTAGTTGTTTGGGGAAAATGGGAAGAATGTCCAACAATGTTTCTCAGAACCGAAGATTGCATCCTCAAATGTGTTGTTTTATCCACAACTCAAAAATATTCAGTTTACTGTAATAAAGGAGCAAATAAACCAGAAAATAATCGCATTTAAGAGGCTGGAATGCACAGAATGCACTATTAGTATTTTTGAAAAAAAAAAAAAAGTATCTAAACTGTATTAAAAGTTTTCCATAGTCAAGTTTGTATGGTGTACCACCTTTTCAGCTGCACCTCTTTGAGTGTAAGTACAAACAATTATACATTACACACACATTACAAGCTGCGGTGTGAGTAATGTCTATACATCCCATAGGTTTCAGTGTGTTCATAACCATTTGATGGCAGTGTTGAGCCCCACAGCATGCACTGTTTTAAGCATCTGACCACCATGTGTCCTGTTCACAGTAAATGTGATCTTGCAGTGAGAATCCAGTCAGTTGCTATGGTAGCACTGTTATGTTTTTGTATGTGACTGTGACTACCTCTTAAGTGGTGAGTGTTGAGATGAAACCACTCTTGGTCATACTTTATTGCCGTCAGAGTCTTCAAAACCACTTTTGTGAGAAATGCACTGTCAGACAGTATTATACTTCTTTAGAAAAGTTATAAAAAGTTGTATTTCCTCACAGATTTTACAAACAAAATATGTAAACAACATTTTTTGGTAGGCGAAAATCTATGTGGGTGGGGTTTCCAATTAAATTCTGTTGAATATAATGAGTTATTTGGTGATATATTGTGTTGAAATCTGGAACCAGAATGATGACACTTTCTTTCTTGACTGTTTCCTGTACGCTGGAACTGTTTCTGCTTTCTGGCAGCTGGACCTTTTGCCATTTTGTGGCTCTTTAAATGATTGCACATGTCCATGCTGGTGTCTCCTAAGATGAATAAATGTAGTATATTATGGATCCTGTCTTTTTTTTTGTCATTTGGTCTCTTTGGGGACATGTTTTTTCTCCTCAGTTACATGCAGATATCTAGTTTGTGGTCTAATGACATATCACATATCACAGTGTTGCTTGGGTCATGACACCATAGTCATTGTGGGAAACATATTGCCTCTCTAGTCTCTACCATGTGAAAAACTCCCTTTGGGACTGAAGAGGGAGATCTCTGTGGAAATTTACAGAAGTCTGAATTTCCCTGAGAGGCCCTTAAGCTCGCCCTCATCCATCACCCCCCCGTAGCAGATCTATGTTAATCACACATCAGACCTGTTGTTCAAGGTTTATACTTTATTTAAACATTTTATCAATTTTTATGTTTGACAAACTGGGGCATAGCCTTGTTGTCTCGGCCCGTATGTTGTAGCTACAGCTGTGTGCTCACTACTATAGTTTAGTTTGTTAATTCGAGCTCTCCACAGAAATGTTTGTCATATTTATTAAATCAACACAGTAAATGTTGAATGTTGGTATTCCCCCGGTACAAGAGCACTTTGCATTGCTACTTACCGGCTCAACCTGCAAGTGGATTTGCATGTTCGTCTTTGTGTCTATATCTTCATAACCTTGCTGCAGGACAGTTAGGTCTACACTGAAGTAAAATTGGCTCAGAATAAGCATAGAAGTGCAGCTCTTTCTACCAGTGAGCGCAGGTGTTCACATATTCTGCTGTTCTTTCCAGTTAGGTGGATATGATCATTGGAGTGCTGCTTTTGATTTTGCAAGCCTGTGAGCGGCAGGGGGTGGGGGTGGAGTATGTTGATAACTGTGGATATACTAATGGTGCTTTCAATTTGCACCATTTTATTGTGAAATTATACAAGGGATGTAGAATATGGATTTCTTTTTCAGCCGGTATTTAAAAAAATAAAATCACATTACCTGTAGTTTATGCACATCTGAGGGTAAGAAAGGCTCAAATGTGGTGAGCAAAGATGGATGATTCAATGCAACTTCAGCAGTGATTAATCTGTCGATTATTTTCTCGCTTAATCGTCTAATTGTAGAAAATGGTGACAAATTTCCAGCCCAAGATGACGTCCTCAGATGTCTTGTTTTGTCCACAAATTAAAGATGTTCAATTTAGTGTTATCAGACAATTTGGACATTTTTAAATTTAAAAAATGACTCAAAACGATAAATCAATTATCAAAATAGTTATAAATTAATTTAATAATCAATTAATCATTGCAGCTCTTACTAACATCACTATTGCAACAAAAACAAAGAACAGTTCTGACTCTTTAAATGCTCAGTTGTTTTTTTCAGTAAAGATAATCAAAATAAAAGCTTGACCAATACTTGCTTTTTCCAGGGAGTAAAGAAAACTATGCAACTTGAATTTAGAAAAACAATAAAATATACATGAAATGTTGTTACATTATGTTCTGTTAAAATAATAATAATAATAATGATAATATTGTCTGACCTATATATTGGTCCGACAATACAGCATATATATTGGCATTTATGTATTGGTATTTTGCCTAAGAATTCAAATCAATTGCTTTGACATAATCTATCAAATCAGATGTGATTATAACTGATACTTATTATTTTTTCATTTGGTCTGTTATTAAAAAATGTTGAATCTTGTCCTCTGGCTGATCAGTGGTGATGTTAGATGACTGAATACAACAACACGGACTTGACATATTTTTGACATTTTCAGCAAGGAAAGAAGAAGAAGAAGACGGAAAGGAGGAATTCCTTTCTGTCTTCTTCTCTCCTCGTATTGAGCTGCACCCTTAAGATGCATCTCACTAAGTGGATACCTTTTGAAAAGAGATGAAGTGCAGCAGCCCAGCCCTGTGTATTGTTCCTGGCCTTTCATTTAGATTGATCAATATTGACTGAGAACCAACACCTTACACAGCTCGGGGAGAAGAGCAAAAGGCTTCCAATAGATTTGGATTACTCTGTAACAAGATAGTCAATCAATAGTTGACAGCTATGAACAGCATGAAAACACTACCATTGCACTGCAAGAACATATTCCAGCACAGTCAGGCCTATGATGTTTTCAAGCTGACAGGGAGAAAAGTGATTTGAATGAGACGGCAGTGTCATTTTTCTAATCATGGCTGTCAAAATGTTTATCTGGTCAGTGCTCACTGGTATCACTTCACTTCCAGCCATTTTTCTTCTTTGCTTCAAAATCATACAACAAGAGACCCTTATTCAAGTAGTCTCCGTTGCATGTGTGAAGTGCCTGAACCAGTTCTGTTGATATTCCCCTCTCACTGTATAAGCACCTCTTTCTGTCTCTTTACAGATGGAGGAGGGCAGTCGCAACGTGCGCCTGGGCACTCTCATTGCCCTCATGGTGGAGGAAGGGCAGGACTGGAAGCAGGTTGAGACCCCCCCTCCAGAGGCTGCAGCTCCATCTGCAGCTCCACCTGCCACAGAAGCAGCGGCTGCCCCGGTCGTGCCCCCTGCTGCTCCCTCTCAACCGCCTCCACCCAAACCATCCACATCAGGACCGTGAGTCTCACCCTCCTTCTTTCTAGCAGCTGAAATAATATCTGTATAGATTAATCAGATGACATTTACTAAAACCTCTAAAGCAGGGGTGTCAAAATCAGTTTCATCCCAGGCCACATCACCATTATTGTTGCCCTCAAAGGGCCTGTTTTAAATGAAAGACTACATCAATGGATCTACATGTTGTCATATTCCATAATTGCCTCTCCATTTGATTATTGTTTTAATATTACTTTAGTAGTTAGTATTATTAACTTAATTATTGAAAACTAGCTCTGAAAACATATGTGTAGGAAAAATAATGGCATTCTGTTAAGAATTAATTCTTGGATTTTTTTGTTTTTCGTAGTTAGCGCACTTGGTTCTATGTTTGGGGTCAAATTGCCGCTGTAAATTGTACTCCTTTAGCGCTTTATTGTTTCATTACAAGAGGAAATGTTGTCTTGTCTCCATTAATTACAAACATCTATTTGCGCTCCCATCTCTCATTAAATTGCCTTCCAGCTGCGCCAACTTGGACATTTTGCTTGGCTGCAACTGTTAATATTACTAGCTACACTCGCCCTGCTAGAGCGCCGCTGCTCAAAATGGCTATATGATTTTGAGATCAATCCAGTAGCTAGACACCTTCATAAGTGGGATGCATTCTGGGACATGTAGTTCATAGGCACTAGGTATTTCCATAAACACAGCCTAGAAATGTGTTGCGCAAATTCTATTCTTTGCCAGCTTTAGTGGGCCACACAGAATGTGGTGCTGGGCAAGATTTGGCCTGTGAGCCTTAGTTTGACACGTGTTCTGGAGTGATTATAGATACAAACACTCCCCTCATTGCCTAATGCCTAATGGATGGTCACATCCTCTGGGCCACAGTGGTTGTGGTCATCTAAACCTACAATTTAGCAGTGTTCACAGAATTTTGATTTGTATGCTGTCTCAACCCCCAAACAGATCATTTGTCCCTAAGTAGTCTTGTTTTGTAAATTAGTGAGGAGTGAGTTTACTATTATAGAGCTTTTTCTTCAAGTTTACAGAGCTAACCTTTGTAACCCATAGGACTTAGGAATAAATGATAAGAGCTGAAGGCATTTCCAACCAGTTGTCCTTTTTAGCACCAAGATACCACATGCTGTGGTCATTAGAACTGCGAAGCTAAAATGAACAACTAAAGCTTATCTCTTTGTGGTCAGTATGCAGCCCTGCTGATTTTGGGTTTTCCAGTATCTACCACCATCTTTACTGGGCTTTCTCTGTTCACCTTCCAAAATTTGTGACATCCTACCTACCCACCCCTGTTTACACAATAAATACTCTTGTGGAAAGCAAAAGGGCTGCCACAGAACAAACAGGGCTTGTTTGTTATGCAAACATTTTATGCTGAGCCCATCCACATATTTAGATTTGCTCCTTAGCTACATTAGCTTTTCAGAGGTGAAAGATGAAATAATGACATGTTGTATAGCAAGCATGATTATCAGCTGATAGACATAGGGAGGGGCTATATTAAGGCAGTCAGATCAAGTAGAACTAAAACCGAGAAGAACATGGGATCTGAGCTCAGCACCTTTATCATGTGTTGTGAATGCAGGCGTTTGACATCCTAAAAGTAAAAGATTTTTCTATAAGTGAACCCATCTGGATTTGTTGTTTGGCCTTTAAAGCAAAAGCTTAACATTTACAAGTGAATCTAAAGAGAACTGAATCTAAAGTTTGGTTTCATCTTACTCTCACTTCCTTGTCTAGGTTGCGTCTTAGTCCTGCCGCAAGACATATCCTAGACACCCATGGCTTAGATCCAAAATTGGCTACGCCCACGGGACCAAGAGGACTTATCACCAAGGAGTAAGTACGGATGGATGGGCTACCTCAAGGGCTTGTTATATACTCCATGTGAGTTATACCCTCCTTAATGCAAGCATGTATAATACAGAACCTCCTTGCTTACATAACAAACATGCAGACATCATTTCACTCAGTCAGTAAAAAGCAATAAATGCAGTTTAAATTTAAAAGCTGTAATAATTCATAAAACCATCACAATGAATTCTAAAATTATTACACTGCATTAGTATGGACTATCATGTTATGTCTGACTAAGTGGAGGACCCAAATGCAGACACAGGAGGCAGGGGGTAGACTTCAAAAGGTATTTAATGAACAAAAAACCAAACATAAGCTTACATGAATGACGAGGGTGAATCCAAAAACAGGTAGGGAGGAACAAAACCAAAAATCCATAAATCCGAAAACACTGGGAAACACTGACCAAGACGGAGACGAGACGCGAGAGTGACAGAAACAATGAACCGACAAAGGAAGAGGACAAGACACAGGATTAAATACACTAGGAAGGGGAAGGAAAACAAGACACAGGTGAGGGCAATCAGGAACAGGTGAAAACAATCAGAGATCACAAGGGGAGGGAACACAGACAAAGACAGGAAGTAAAACCAAAACACATGAGGGAGGAACAGAAACTATCAAAATAAAACAGGAAACAACCAACCAGAATCCCAAACCATGACAGTACCCCCCCCTTAAGGGACGGATCCCAGACGTCCCTTCATAAACTAAATCAAAACTCAGTCCAAAAAAAAAAAAAAAAGAGTCCAAGAGGAGCAGGGTGGGCGGAGGGGGTCCGGAGGAGGGCAAAACAAAAATCAGTCACGATCTCAGGCACCCAGCCTGGCAACAAGGATCAGAAGTCCGAGTTCATAGGCCCCGGGGACTGGACAGGGGCCAGACATGAAGGCCTGAGGGCCAGGCCGAAGCGAAGGCGAGAAGCAGAAGACCTCAGGCGGACGGCCAGAGTGAGGGGCAGAGGCGAAGCAGGAGACCTCAGGCGGACGGCCTGAGGGCGGGGCAGAGGCGAAGCAGGAGACCGACGGCGAAAGCGGGACCCCTCTGGCGGACGAGCAGGAGGCCGGCGGCAAAGGCGGGACCCCTCTGGCGGACGAGCAGGAGGCCGGCGGCGAAGGCGGGACCCCTCTGGCGGACGAGCAGGCGGCCGGCTGTGCTGGCGAAGACGGAGGTGGAACTCCTGTGGCAGTTGTGGCGACAACTCCAACGGCAGCCCAGCCACAGCAGGAACTGGAGGCTGTGGCGATGGCTGTGGCGATGGCTGTGGCGATGGCTGTGGCGATGGCTGTGGCGATGGCTCAGCCGGAGCAGGAGGAGGTGAAGATGGAGGTGGCGGCTGCGGCAGTGGCAGCGGCCCAGCCGCAGCAGGAGCAGGGACTGGCGAAAACTGCAGTGGAGGCTGCGGCGGCCGCCCAGCCGGAGCAGGAACTGGAGACGGCGGCTGCGGCGGTGGCCCAGCCGGAGCAGGAACTGGAGACGGCTGCGGCAGCAGTGGTGGCTGCGGCCCAGCCGGAGCAGGAACTGGAGACGGCTGCGGCCCAGCCGGAGCAGGAACCGGAGATGGCTGCGGCCCAGCCGGAGCAGGAACCGGAGACGGCTGCGGCCCAGCCGGAGCAGGAACCGGAGACGGCTGCGGCCCAGCCGGAGCAGGAACCGGAGATGGCTGCGGCTGCAGCGGCGGCGGCCCAGCCGGAGCAGGAACCGGAGACGGCGGCTGCGGCGGTGGCCCGGCCGGAGCAAGAACCGGAGACGGCTGCGGTTGCCGCGGCAGCGGCCCAGCCGGAGCAGGAACTGGAGACGACCCAGCCAGAACAGGAACTGGAAATGGCTGCGGCAGCGGCGGTGGCTGCGGCCCAGCCTGAGCAGGAACTGGAGATGGCTGCGGCAGCGGCGGTGGCTGCGGCCCGGCCGGAGCAGGAACTGGAGATGGCTGCGGCAGCGGCGGTGGCTGCGGCCCGGCCGGAGCAGGAACTGGAGATGGATGCGGCAGCGGCGGTGGCTGCGGCCCGGCCGGAGCAGGACCTGGAGATGGCTGCGGCAGCGGCGGTGGCTGCGGCCCAGCCGGAGCAGGAACTGGAGATGGCTGCGGCAGCGGCGGTGGCTGCGGCCCAGCCGGAGCAGGAACTGGAGAAGGCTGCGGCAGCGGCGGTGGCTGCGGCCCAGCCGGAGCAGGAACTGGAGAAGGCTGCGGCAGCGGCGGTGGCTGCGGCCCAGCCGGAGCAGGAACTGGAGATGGCTGCGGCAGCGGCGGTGGCTGCGGCCCAGCCGGAACACGAGGAGATGATGGCGGCGACCCAGCCGGAACACGAGGAGATGATGGCGGCGACCCCATCGGAACACAAGGAGATGATGGCGGCGACCCCACCGGGACACGAGGAGATGGTGGCGGCGGCCCCACCGGGACACGAGGAGATGGTGACGGCGGCCCCACCGGGACACGAGAAGATGGTGGCGGCAACCCAGCTGGAAGAGAAGATAGCTGCGGCGGCCCCACCGGGACAGGAGGCAATGGTGGCGGCGGCCCCACCGGAAGAGGAGGCGATGGTGGCGACGGCCCCACCGGGACAGGAGAGATGAAGGCTGGGTTACAGGACAGTGGAGGCTCAGGAAAGCTGGGCAGCTGAGGCTCGGGAACGCTGGGCAGCTGAGGCTCGGGTACGCTGGGCAGCTGAGGCTCGGGAACGCTGGGCAGCTGAGGCTCGGGAACGCTGGGCAGCTGAGGCTCGGGAACGCTGGGCAGCTGAGGCTCGGGTACGCTGGGCAGCTGAGGCTCGGGAACACTGGGCAGCAGAGGCTCGGGAACGCTGGGCAGCAGAGGCTCGGGTACGCTGGGCAGCTGAGGCTCGGGAACGCTGGGCAGCAGAGGCTCGGGGACGCTGGGCAGCAGAGGCTCGGGGACGCTGGGCAACTGAGGCTCGGGGACGCTGAGCAGCTGAGAGGCACGACGCCGGCGACCGCCACGCCCGCGTCTGGGAGGCCTCCCAGGCAGTAACTCAGGGGCTGGATCAGGCAGGTCACTGACTGGCTGAGGTGCAGGCCCCAAACTTACAGGCTCGAGGCCTGTGGGTTGACAGCCGGCCAACTCAGGTGCTGGAGTGGGGGGAGAGCTAGCAGGCTGAGCAGGTGGTTCTTGGCTAGCAGAGTCCAATAGATCAAGGTAGATCTGTAATTCCCTCTTCATGTTACCCAGTCCAATTAGGAGCTGAGCAACTGGGGGGAAAATCCAAAGTCTGGGTCTAGACGACACGGTCTTTTCAATTAATGAATAAAGAAAAAGCTTACGCCTGGGATCCGTGCATCCCTGAATGGCTGAGAGGAGCTGGCCACTTTCCTCAACAGTCTTCTTAAGCTCCTCTGCCAGTTCCACTGACACAAAAGAATCTGCTGGGTCCATGTCTGGTCGGTTCATTCTGTTATGTCTGACTAAGTGGAGGACCCAAATGCAGACACAGGAGGCAGGGGGTAGACTTCAAAAGGTATTTAATGAACAAAAAACCAAACATAAGCTTACATGAATGACGAGGGTGAATCCAAAAACAGGTAGGGAGGAACAAAACCAAAAATCCATAAATCCGAAAACACTGGGAAACACTGACCAAGACGGAGACGAGACGCGAGAGTGACAGAAACAATGAACCGACAAAGGAAGAGGACAAGACACAGGATTAAATACACTAGGAAGGGGAAGGAAAACAAGACACAGGTGAGGGCAATCAGGAACAGGTGAAAACAATCAGAGATCACAAGGGGAGGGAACACAGACAAAGACAGGAAGTAAAACCAAAACACATGAGGGAGGAACAGAAACTATCAAAATAAAACAGGAAACAACCAACCAGAATCCCAAACCATGACATATCACACACTAAACATTCATGTAAGGTCTTCGGGATTAGTAGCTTGTTTTTTTATTTGTTGACTCCCTGCTTGGTTTATTTTGTTTTTCCTTTCTTTGTTTTATCTGTTTTCCAGGTGAGATTGAAGTGATGTCAAACAAATCTAGTGTAATGTAGGCTGTGGTTGATAAGTTGGTGATGACCCATGCAGATCAATTAAACTGGTCAAGAATTCAAGATGATGAAATTAGTGTCACATTTTGCCAACGTTTTGTATCATTTGTTTGCACAGGAAGTGATGTGTCAACAGTAGGTGCTTGTTTAGCATTGTAATAGGCCTAGGGGCACAGCCAGATTGGAAGGGTCCCCTTGTGGCCACCATAACACTGCAGTATCTCTGAAGGAAAGAGATGTCAACCAGAGTCAGGCAGGTTATAACCACTGTGTAGGCAGTGTGAATGACAATGAAACTAGATAAGTGAAAAAATGTGGCAGGTTAGCTTTGAGGTGCTTTTATCCTGTCATGTAGTGAATTCTCACTACAGATAGCTGTGGACACACACACTCTCACACACACATAGCTCTAATGGCCACCTGCTGTCAGTAGGGACCTGATTGAATACTCTCGTTACCCACCTAACACCCTGTTGGGGAATCTCATTAAGCAACTTCAGTCACCATAGCAACCCAGTCTCCAGGACCCATTGGTGACCATAGAAACGCAGACCATATGTTTTCAGTGATGGGTACCTTCATAAAAGAGAAATATATATGAAGATAAACTAAACACTGTAAATAATGGTCTCTGATGGAGATTCTGCAATGTCTTTTTTTCTTGTTGTAAATGTAGCAAAAAAGGGCAATTTAAAGCTGAATCACTACCACCGCTACAATTTACAGTATATGTTTGCTTTAGTACTCTCAATGGTAAACACTTGTTATTAGGATTGATGAGTCTCATATGCCTTCTTAATTAGCGAGTTCAAAATACTTTTCTTTCTCAGACATCTAGTGCCAAGGATGTAATCAAAACTCAAGATACAATACAGTATAATCCTAAATAGCAAGAAGGGATTTTTTTTGTCTCTCATTCCTTCAGTACAAAGCTCTAATTAAATGTCTAGATTAATAAACACAAGCATGATTTGTGCTGTGTGGGTGTCAAGATGATTTCTGTGTTTTGAAGCTTAAATTGTTTCATTAGTAATGCAGTTTTAATTATATCCCAAGGATCTGATTTGGCACGATTGCTCAGTTACTCCTCTTTAAACCGTGTGTTGGACTTGAGATTTGCATGAATGGCTGACACCTACGATGGCTTAATTAGCTCAGAAAGTCTCAGGACAGGAACGTCGATGCTGAAAGAAAGCAGAGGAAGGTTCTGTAGGAGAAAGACTCAGGACACAAAGAGGTTTAAGAAAAACTGCTGTTTATCTTTGCGAAGAGAGGCCTTCCTGAATTGAATGATGTGCTGTTCCAAAAGATTTACTGGCCAAGCCACAGACAAAAGGAACTATACTAAGCTTCACTTTTAAGGAACTACCTAGCTTGGGAATGAAAGGTGTAAGGCCTATTATTATGTGGCTTTCTGTTTAGAAAAACAGTGTATGTTAGGGTGTTGAATACATGACGTCAGCAGTGGACACTGATGAATACAAATGATTATTATTATTTATTATTATTAAAAGCCTGCTAATAAATCAGTAGTGTGTAGGGTGTTCAATATGATACATCCTTAATAAGGACTGTCACAATTTAATATTAAATTGAAAATTGATAGAAATGTGCTTTCAGTCTCAAAAATGGAATTGAAAAGGCAGAGTCATCAATTCTCACTGTATTTTTTTTTTCCCTCCACCCCCACCTATTTGCGACATTCAACACATTTCCAAAGAAAAAAACACCTCTTCAGAGATGAGACAGTGAAGCTTACCATAAGTTAAATCACATTTGATACCATATAGATCTTTTTCAGGAAGAATTTGAAAATATAAAGGGCATAAAACCAATGGTCTGTTGATCTTTCAGAACAAGACTATGTAGTCTAATAATGGCATAGCTGTCAGTGCTAAAAAAAATCTGACTTGAATTATGAAATAAAATTGAAAATCAAATCGAATCGAGGCTTTAGAGAATTGTGCGTCACAAATTCTTATGATTCAAGCATAAAAGTATAGGAAGTTATCAGTAGGTTATCTGTGATCTGGTGTGATGTTCTTGCCAAATATCTGCAGTCTGCAAGTCTGGTTTTGTGGGTGTAAAGTCTCAAACTGTCACTCAGATCATTAATCAACTCTCTGATGGCTGCTATTTCAAAAAATTTAATTGGATTAGAAATTAGCTGGACAAAGTTTGGATTCACAGTGTCAGTTTAGCCAGTTACAATAATGGTAAAGCAAGATTTTGACCAATGATCATATCAGAGATTGTCATGAGAGGATTTTTTGGTAAGTGGTCTATTTAGCTTCATAAAATGGGAAATGTTCATATTTGCTAAATATTGAGTAGCCTGCATTTTAATTGGATGTAATTCTGTCTTTTCCTTGTAAACAATGTCTTTTGGATATTCAGATTAGTTCAGATACCACAGAATACCTAAACTTCAGTGTATAGGCTATAACTTAGTTATTTTGTTCTGTTCTTGTTGGAAACCAAATCTCCTTGGAGAGAATGGTTTTATATAGGGTTAGCTCCTTCCAGCAAGGACAGAATAGGCCCTATTTCCCCTCCTTTGTCCTTTGGCACATCAGATAAGACTGAAACCAGGGAAAGGTACCCCTCCCATTCCACCCTCTGCTCTAGTGGGGCCCCTCTATAGTGGGCATGAATAACAGAGGTCACACAAGCCAGGGATGAGATCATAGCATGTTACATAATCCATAGCAAGGTTTAAACACAGATTGGGTACAAAGAAACACATTTCTGTTATTACCTTTTTCTTCTTTTATCTCATTGTTGTCGTAAACCAAGAGGCGAGGCTAACACACTGCAGGTAAAGGTTTCAGAGAGTTTTACCTCCCCGTGGATCATACCACTAGTGTTTGCACATATTTTTCTGTAGAGAGAATGAATTTTGTATTTGTATTGTATTTAATTTTCATTGTAGATCCTTGATTCTCAAACTATGCTACTAGTACCACTGGTGGCACTTGAGCTCCTTCTAGTAGCATACTGAGGAATCTCCTTTTAGAAATGAAATGAATTCATTCAAAAACATATAATCAAAATACTAAAAAATTAAATGAAAATACTTTCCATATGAGCCTACTGCATAGTTATTTTCATGCACTTAACGCATGCCTGTGTCATCTAGTTACGATCTAAACAGCCTTACTGTTGTGGCAGTGTTGTGACAACAGTCAGCAATAAATAAACCTGCCTCTTTTTTTCTTTAAAGATTACTCAAAATGATTAATCGATAATCAAAATGGTTGGTGATTGATTTAATAATCCAAATCATAATTAATTAATGTTTGGAGCTCTAAATGTATGACTGTACCCTGTGTACAGGCAGGGGGAATGCTACCATTTATGTGGAAAGGATGTCCCATGAAATCCATGATCTGTATAAAGGCCATTAAATTTCTAATAAAACATTCAGTATATCAGTCTTTTTTTTCATTTGTGTGAAAAGCTAGAACTTTTTTTTAAATGATTTCAACTATTAAACATGAATTATAACATTAGTGAAAGCAGAATACACTTTTTGAAACTTGAACAAGGAAGCCCATTTAAGCTGTCACCCTCTTGTAGCCAGCTTATAATAGTGAGGGTTACTTGTTTTGCACTGCATAGAAGTTTAGCACAGAGAATGACAAAACCCCCAAAAAGGGTTAAATTGCAAGGGAGGCTGGCCCCAAAAAGTACGTTTATAATGACATGTTGACCTTGACTAACACAGGTATTCATTAGACAAAGAGGTTGTCTGTATCCCTGGCTCTCTGGTATTTACAGCACCAGAGTTTGCGCAAGTTAAAAGTTTCCTTCAGATTATTCACTTAATCAGAACACACAAATGCAGTTAAAACACAATGCAACTGTAGTGACTCATACTTAAGGCTGCGTTTTAAAACAAAGGGCTGTTTGAGAAGAATGTTACTGCCTTGTCATGACATGTCAAAGCCAGCCATATTGTCATATTGTGAAGTGTTCTGTTGGTTCAATGGCTCATCTTCTTGCTGCCACACTGTGAGACTACACCATTGTTTGTGCCAACTTCTTCAAGGGTGAAGTGGTGATTTGGGCCCATTTGTCTTTCTTTTGATTTTTGCAATTCAAATGTTTTGTTGTCAGTGTACTTAGCTTGTGTATGTGTGATGCTTCTCTCTTAACATTACTAGAAAATGACCAGCATAGTCCTCTTTTACATGGGACTGAATTTCAGCCATAGTGCATTGTTTAAATATGAATGAAAAAGACGTCCTGCACACCAGTCCAGGGTTTTTTTCCTATCTTAGCCTGTCCTAGGTGGCAGTAGAAGACAAAGTTGATCCATGTGTGTACCACATTTGGTGCCCAGTGTGTATTTGTGTGTGCTGATGTGCATGTGAGAGCTGCCTTTTTAATATTCTGCTCACCCTCTCCCAGTCTTTCAGAGGCTCCTTTGCTTTTGCTGTCAGTAGGGGTGTAAATGGTCAGTGTGAATAGCACATGCCATCCAGCTCCACAAAAGGTATCTATGGCGTCAGCGTCAAGTGACCACTGTGGGCTGCTGTTGACTTGACTTCTTCTTGAATTTAAATGGGATATTCCTAACACAGTCTAAGTTTTTAACATTTTTACCTGCAGTATTCTTTAATTTGTAGCATCATTTTGATAATTTGCTTGCTCTGTCAAGCATTCAAATTATTAATCATATATAACCTCTAGGCTGCATTTTCTTTTTTCTTTTTTTATGTGGTGGTTTTGTAATCATTAAACCCTCGATGTGGTCCTCTCAGATTACCCAGGGGATTTCCAGGTTGCCTCAGCCCCTCCACAAATAAACACTCCTATCAGTAAGAGGAAAAAAAGGGGGAGCTAGAGTGCTAGAGGAAAGAAAAAGATGAAGCTCGGAGAGGGACAAGGAGAAAAGAGCTGTGGGGCCCAGACTGTTCCCGGCTACATGGTGAGGTCAGGGGCAGCTGGTCCAGACAAAAGATTGCATGCGTGTGGGTAGGTGGACCCCAGTTCACTGAACTGGAACCAGAGAGCTTCAAGCGGGCACACCTGATACCTGCCCCTCCTACCGCTTTTGCTGCTAAAACCAAAATTAATGGGTGAAAAAAAAAAATCCAGGGCAGATCTTTCAGTAAATCATGATTCTGTCCTCCTTTAGCTTTTCTCTATTCCGTGTCTATCAGTGCTCAGTTCTGCTACCTCTATGAAACCGCAGTAATTTTACGCTGTGTAAAATGTAAATAAAAACATAATGCAGTGATTTTGCAAATACTCATGTATATTCAATTGAAAAACAATACAAATACAACATGTTTAATTTTCAAACCGATTGACTTCATTGTTTTTTTGGAGACATACATTCATTCTTAATTTGATGCCTGCAACATGTCCTAAAAAAGTTGGCTCAGGGACATGTTAACCACATCACCTTTTCTTTTAACAACACTCAGGTTTGAAAGTGAATTTCTTTCCCATTCTGGCTTGATGTACAACTTCAGGTGCTCAGCAGTCTGGAGTCTCTACTGTAGTATTTTGTGCTTCATAACGCACCACACATTTTCAAATGGAGACATGTCTTGACCACGGGACGGGCAGTCTAGTACCCAAACTCTTGTACTACTATCCTGTATGTACCATTCAGCATTAATGAAGCCTTCATAGATGTGACATTTAGTCATGCCATAAGCACTGACACACCCACATACCATCAGAGATTCTGGCTTTTGAAGTTACCATTGGTAGCAGTCTGGATAGTCCTCCTTTCTTCCATTTATTTTGGAACATGTTGCAGGCATCAAATTCAGAATGAGTGTATATTTCCAAGAACAGCTTTGATCATTTTGCCCATGAAATCTTGAATCTTGTTTTTGTATTGGATTTAATTGAATACAGTCAAATTGCATTCAGTTTTTTTTCCCATTTCACACATTGTCCCAACCTTTTGGGAATTGAGGTTTGTATTAGAAATATGCTCTATTTTGAAATAGAAGAGACAGATAAACATTCCCTATCACAAACCAAGGTAATATAAATAATATAAGTCTAATTAAATAATAATGATTCTGGCTAAAGCTGAGGTAGAAAGAATCCCTCATATGAGGAATTCACCCTCATCTGAGATATAAAGCATGTCTTTAAACTATGCAACACAACACTAGGTGTCTGTACCAAAAATTAATTAGGCTGGTTTGTGCTATTTTATTGCAGCGCTTTAGGAAAAAGATGCTGTATAAAAAGTAGCGATGTCCATGCCAGTGGGAAGGATAATGAAGCCAAGGTTTTGAATAAGCTTGTCCCTTGCTGCAGCTGACACCTGATCCCGCCCGGCCGTAACCCTGATGGGGTTTGTTTGTGACTCACAAATGATTCTCATGACGCCCATCCACCGGTGAATAACCGAAAGTTACCTCCCTCTGTAATCCTGACACAAATACAATACAGATAAAACTAGCTGAGTGCTATTTAGAGTTTGCCAAGTGGGAGCATATGAGTGAATAATGCATTATTGGACTGTCATGAGCCAGTGTTGTTTCATACACTTCTAATGACGGCACTTTTGCAGAAGGAAATTGTTTGATTTAGTTTTTCGTAGTAAAAAAAAATGGGCCATCATTAATAAGTAACAGAAATGAAGAAAATCATGATGAAAAGAAAAAGTTTTCCAGCGACTTGAAGTAGCATGGTTCAGTACAGGGGCATTCTGGGAAATAGCAAGTTTTCTTGTGCAATTCAACAAAAATGCACCCAGATACAGTTGATACAAAACTATTATTGCAGTCAAAACGTGTTGAAGCATGTCTGGGTGTGTGATTGCCATATTGGTTCAGATATACTTAGAGCTTGTTGCTCCTTTACGTCCACCCACACCACTCCTCCTCCTCCTCCTCCTCTGTCTCCATAATTGAAACTATCAAGTGGTCTACTCAGAAGTGTAACTCAAGTGTTGCTCCTCTTTACTTAAAGATAAATCTGTGTAAAGTATGGCAAGTGAGATGTGCAATAACACACATAAAGACAAAAGCCTACACACAGTAATTTCTACTTTGATGATCATCACCAATCCAGGTAGGTCATCAGAAAATGGGTCAGTCTTTTCAGAGAATAAAAATATAATAATATTTTATTATTGTAATATAACATTTATTTTATAGAAATATTAAGATTACAGTGAAAAAAAATATGCCTCAACAGGAATAGATGCATATGCGTGAGGCTAGCTACTTAAACTTCTGCTTCCACTCTTTCACTCCTAAATTTTTGATGCCATTTTGTCTTTTTCAATAGTTGACGCTTTGTGTTTCTGTTTCTTCTGTAAGGATCACATTTGAGCAGACTTGGTAATGCAATCCTTCAGTAGCCCCGACAAGACTCTGTGGAGATAAAACATGGCCATAGTGCCATGGTTAATGTTAAACCAGATCTTCATATATCATTTTTTGGTTGTTTGTTTTTACTTTAACAGAGATGCGTTGAATCTCTTGAAGACATCTCCTGTTCCCAAAGCAACCCCGGCCGTGGTTGCCCCGGCTGCCCCGGCTGCCCCGACTCCTGTCCCCACCCCGGCTACGGCCCCTCCACCCCCAGGCAGCAGACCCAACATACCTCCTCTCTCTGTACCAGGAAAACCAGGAGCACCGGTGAGCACTCCTCACACTGTATTTCTCTCTCACACACAAACACACTTACATACCACAGTGTCTGTTTGGTGGTAGTGCTAAAATAGAGATAACAGAGAGCTGCAAGCTTTGGTTTGTGTCAAAGCCCAGATCGGACTAATGAATGCACATCTTGAGTATTCCACGGCCGAATTTGGCATCTTAACTCTTTTAGTTTTGTCTCTTTTTCTATGTGATTTCTATAGCGTGTTGGTAGTGATAGTTTTTGGTGTTACAGGCCTGTACTCACCTATTGGATGACTTGGCTCAGTTTCTTTTGGTATGCCTGTGTAACACCACAAGCATCATAACCATATGTCTGATTGATGTTTTTATGTCAAAAACTGGATCCATAAATAACCTGACGCATACTTTTCTTTTTACAAAATCAATTAGTCATTCTGAACTAATCATTAACTCATTGTAACACGCTTGTCAGTAAGATCTTTACATTGTTAACCCCATGCATCTATTGAATGATGGCAGCTGAGAGATGACTTGACTATTACTCTTTGGTGTCTCCCAGGTTTTTCCTGTTGCCTCTCACAAAATGTCCTTTTCTCCTCATTCAATTATTTACCTCTGTTTTCCTCCATTTGTTCTCCTCAGGGCACTTTCACAGAGATCCCAGCCTCAAACGTCCGCCGTGTGATCGCTCAAAGACTAACGCAATCGAAGACCACCATCCCCCACGCATACGCCTCTGTCGACTGTGACATGGCTGCTGTCATTAACCTCCGCAAAGACCTGGCCAAAGGTAAAAAAAAACAAAACTCTAAGGAGTGTGTGAACTCATTAGCATGTACTTACATGCACATGTTGGTACCATGTCCTTCAGTCTGACACTAACATTGAGAGGGAAACTTTTCCATGAAGATGTGGATTTCAGGGTTTTCACATGACTGCTCATTTGACAAAGAGGACAGTTATATTACATGTCCTCTCTGTCAGGGCAGTCATGTACATCTGGTTCAAACCAACACACTCACTCACCTCTACCATTTCACACATGATTTCCTGTTCAGATAAGGAAAAATTAATAGTTACAGATATGTAAATATTGCACGTCTAAGAGTAACCTGGCATGGTTTGGGTGGCTGAGAGTTGACATGGTTTATGTGTTATAAAGTGGGTATAAATTGGGTGCACATGGCTGATTCATTTTTATTCGTTATGGCATCATGGAAACATCCATAACTGGCACTTATCAGATCTGCTCTTTCCTCACACCACACAGTACAAGAAGGATGATGATATCTTGATAAGCCACCCACATTTTGTCCTACATATAGATCATAACTCTAATTTGTAATTTCTCACCTTTAATTATAGTGTGGCTGAGTGCACTAGCATAAAATGGCTCACTACAGTCAATAACGCAATCAGCAAATGAGTTCAATTACAGAATTTGGGAGAAGTGGAAGCAGTTTTCATTCCTAACAGACTCATATAGTTGTTCCTTTGTGCTTGCAGGACAGTAAAGCACTTTACCAGAGTAATCATTTCTCTCTGGTTCAAAGTGTTTCAAATGGATTCTTTCGAGTGCTGGCTCTGTGGTGCACCTTTTGTAATAAATGACAGTATTCAAGATAAAAAAAGTTTTTGAAGACTCAGGAAAAGGATAAAAGGCCTCTGGAGAAAATGACATATGTGAGGGCAATTTAACCAAGCACAACAGTAATCCATACATTGTACCCAAAACTGAGTTGTCCTCACACAAAAAGGTAACATAAACAAACTCAACAGATTTTGTGTCCTCATTAAGGAATCGTATGAAGGGAAAGTTTTGAATAATCAGCCTAAATGTGATTATAAAACAATGCCTTTTTAGTACAGGCATTTTGTGAGGAAAAAGCAGTAAACCTTTCACAAATTACAACATAAAATCTGACAAATATATATTACTCATAGAAGTCTCCGGTTTAACATATATAATGTTCCAAAAGATCTTGTATACAAGAACACATAAATAGACTCTAATCCATATGAATGTTGGCGTTGAATAACATAAATTTAAAACGAAATAATTTCTATATCTCTTAAAATAGCACCTTTATATATATTTCAAAATATTCATGACTGACAAATTGGCACTAATCAACAGAAATGTTGGCCTTATTATTATGAGCAGAAACTGCATCCAACGGTGGATATCAAACAAGAAGACCTGCATAAATCAATTTTTTAACATGGGTGTCAATGGGAAATAGTTGCGTTGTCAGTGTCAGTATTTTTCAATACTTACACCCACTAAGATTTCTTAACACTTTTGATGTGTTATAAATGATGTCACTATTTATGAGACTAGAATATTTTAAACATTTTTGAGGGATCATGACATATAATGTCTGGGCTAAAGAGCTTGTAGGAATTGTATGGGTGGATTGATCCCAGTAGAGATTAAATAAGAAACACGGTACTAGCAGTCTTGGCAAGCTGCTCTTGACTTTCTCAGCTTCACTTCCCTACTTAACTGTCAGATAACCACAGTTTATTGTGCAACGGCCATCAGGATGTGTCTGTTAAAGGTGACGGGAGGTTTAGGGAAAGGGAACATTGTTCATATGTTTCTCCTTTTTTCTGCTTTTTACTACATTCAGCCAAAAAAAATATTTATCCATAACAGCTGCTTTTCACAAATTCCTAAAATGTAAGCTATGCTTACTTTGGAAAATAGCAAGACTGCCATGTCAATTTCCTATTTTTAAACATTTAGTTCAACACACTATCACATAATTGGCTTTATTTAGCTTAGCGTTGCTTAGCTGTCAAACAAACAGTAAATCTCTCTGGGTCCTGTCTCTGTGATGGAGGAAATGGGATGGTCATTCCAGACCTATTAGCGAGGTTGTGTGTGTACTGAGGGATTCTCTCTGCCCGGTTGTTTTTGCGGAGCCTCATTGTTCAGGAGCAGCGCGATTTCACGGTTAGCCCGTTAATCATCCCGCTCACAGCATTCATAACTGTCTGGTACTGCACTAATGGACACTAGTAAAAGTTGGCAGCGATGGCAGTCCTAGCCTGCCCGGCCCACTGGTGTCACACACACAGAGAAGGGAGTGGGCATACAGTCTCTGTGGAGTGGAGCAAATGCTACTGACTTGGTCATCTAGAGAGGGACTGATTCTGATCATCTGGAGTCTAGGTCAACAAGATACAAGAGATATGAGGGGTTTGTTTTTTATCCCATGATGGAATGTGTACTATCACTCACAGGTCTGGTACAGATTGCATGCTCATAGGCCCATTTGTTGTGCCCCATATCTGTCTTTGTCCCTACCCAGGCAGGTCAGATCACCTAATATTAGCTGTCATCTTACAGCCTCTTATTAGCTGCCATCTTAATAAGCAGAAATTAATTGTGTTGATTCTTATTAGAGGTCAAATTTGGCTCATGGACTGTTTCTTCTTTGTCTTTTCAGAACAAATCAAAGTGTCTGTTAATGACTTCATTATCAAGGCAGCTGCTGTTACACTTAAAGTAAGTATTGTTCAGATTCACCTCTGTTGTTGGTACTTTAACCCCTTTATCTTTATTTATACATGCCCTAACAATGTGTATATGTATAATACACACAGTTATTCAATGTATATGCTTACAAGTATCTTTAAGTCATGTAGTGTTTAAAGGGATAGTTCAGATTTTTTGAAGTGGTGTTGTTATGAGGTACTTATCGATAGTCCGTGTAGTAGATGCCAGTCTGCACACCACCTATTTGGAGAGCTACCAGCACAGAAGCTAAGCAATGAACTGCCGTTGACAGTGTCAGCAACAAAAGGTATTTGTGATACTTAAAAGAGGTCCTGAAAAATATCTGTAAGTGTCTGCTATATTCAGAATATCTTCCACCGCTTTACCCTATCATTATACAGACATTTCTGATGGGAAGTCTGTTATGTAAGCCAAATATTGCTCTCTTCAGACCAACCAAACTCCATATGCAAAATCAGTAATTTTACCTTGCAGATCATGGGAGTTGCCGGTCTACTGCATAAATAAAGTTGCAGAATAACACAAGAAAAGTAACAGGTCGAGACGGTGGTAGACCAGCAACTCTCAGTTTCTGCAAGGTAAAATGACTGATTTTGCCTATGGAGTTTTTAATTGATGTAATTTCTTCCTTTCTTTTTTTCCCCAAAATAAATGCTTTACAGAAATATACTGATCGATGATGATTTGAAGAATGTGCAAGGGGAAATGGATGTCCTCTGATAATGTAGTTATAGTAGCCAGGAATGTCTCAGCAGTATCTGATAAGAACAGCATTGCTTATCGTGTTCTTATCTTGATCATGCAATATTTTGTGCCTCACTGAATATGTGTTGGCCCTAAGCATTACCATGTGCCAGACATCAGACACTGTAGGAAGAAATGTATGAAACGCTGCTATACGAAGAGCATGCAGCAGCTGAGAAACCTGGCTGGTCTGTGCATGTGTTACAGTAAATGTGAGGAATGTGGAACAAAAAAGTGTACATTTCTCACTTAATGTGAGTGTAAAATGCCAAAGCACCACACAGCTCTCTCATAGTCCGGACACTATGTTTTACTGTTAGTGCAATGTTTCACATGGCCAAAAAGCCTCCATGGATTGCCCCTGCACTAAACTGATGTATTCGATTCACTTATGTAACACGGTAACAACAGAAATTGGCAAATGAAACTGTACTTTCCCTGTGGTCACCTGAGTACATCAGGAAGTGGCTTCTGAGGAAACGTTGGTTCACCTTTTTAATGAAATGGTTCTGTGTTCCACTTCATGTTTGTAGTCAGATTAAACTGCTCTGTTTTCATAGCCCAACAAATCAACAGATTTTTTTGTATAAAAAATAAATAATAATATGATTAAAAACCATCAGGTTATTAATGCATAGATAGATACAGTGTCTTTACTGATGCAGTTAATCTGTTTTTAGATTTGCGTGCCAGATAACAAGTGTATACATTCAACAGCAAATTGATTAATGATTTTTTTGACTGTTAATTGATTTATATGCATGCTACAGGTCGTATTACACATATTTTTATTGCTCCGCGCCAGCAAAACCCATTGCCAGAGGCATTATGTTTTCGGGCTGTCTGGCTGGCCACCCATCAGTCTGTGTGTGTGTTCCATTCTCATGAAGGTGACATCTCAAGAACGCCTTAAGGGAATTTCTTGAAATATGGGTCAAATTTCCAGTTGGACTAAAGAATGAAGTGATTATATTTTGGTGGTCAAATGTCAAGGGTACTATGACCTCAAGTCTGCCCCATTCTCATATTCTGCAAACATACTTGAAGCTCTCTGTCAGTGCTTTTCTCACTGGAAAATATTCACTGTAATCATACATTTCTGTATAGTGATAACTTCCATTTTATCACATAAATACATTGAATACCTTTTATTAGATTCCGTCCAAATCCTCGCTGTATATATTATATGAATCTGGACAGACATTGAAGTGAACAACAACTTTACTGGTTTGTGGAGACATACAACTGCAAAGTGAGAAATCTAAATGGTATTGTATCAGATTTGCTTCTCCACCCTCATGAGCTGCACAGAAGCACAATTTAACCAAAGTAGGAAGGCACGTTTTCTCTTTTTGTCTTCGTGAGTGATTGTGTTTTCCTGTTGTCCGTCCATCCAGCCCATTCTTGGCAAAACAGTATTTGAGGAATTTCTCAAACTTGGCACAAACAACTACTTTGACTCAGGGATGATCTGATTAGAATTTGGTGGTTGGAAGTCAAGGTCACTGTGACCTTACATATTTTTGAATTCTATTTATGGCAACATGACTGATAAAGGCATACAACTGCAAGGTGGTAATTCTAGTTCCCTGTTAATATCTCTCAGAACCTGGGATGACCTCTTACTTTTTATCGTAGGAGATGCCAGAGGTGAATGTGACCTGGTCTGGTGATGGACCCTGTGCTCTTGATTCAATCCACATTTCCATCGCAGTGGCAACTGACAAGGGCCTCATTACCCCCATCATCAAGGATGCTGCAAACAAAGGGGTCCAGGAGATCTCGGCTAATGCTAAGGTAAAAAAAATAAATAAATAAATACAGATCCATCAGAACACACATGTCCATCAGATCATGTAGAGTAGAAGAAGTAGTTTTCAGATCAGCTGGATACATCTATCGATAACTGATTATGTTTAGGATAGTTTGGTTTTTCGGTTGTTAGGTTGCAGGTCTCAGCTGTCACTGGCCACAGATGGAACACAAAGCAACAATGGTCAGCTCTTTCTCCTGCTCACAGTCTGCAGCTGGGACAGGCATTTATTTACAAGCACATAAATTTGCTCACAAAATCTAATATGCATATATAGTCACACTTGATGGAGCCTCACTCTCATTCTCATTATAGACACACACACAGATCCAAATAGATGAATTTCTTAAGATTAGGGTAATGAACATAATGTCTCTTACCAGCAGTGACCTGGTGTAATGTTCAAGGCTCATATGTCTCAGTGAAGATATTACATCTGATTCAACAGCTATTAGCAACAGACATGGAGAACTCATGACTGTTTCTATAAAACATAAAACAGTGTTGTCAAACTTCTTTTTAACTTAATGGCTATGTTCACACTGCAGGCAAAAGTGCCCCAAATGTTTTTTTTTGCTTGTACTTGTCTCAGGTCTGATATTTTGGATTCTAGTCTAATCTAATACATATACCCCTATACATCCTGAACTTTTTGATGAAATCTGTTTCTGTGAAGCCATTCACATTACCACTCCAGGATCTGACCCCACATCCAAACACACCTCAGTACAGACGCTACGTCTTTTGCTCCACAAAAAGTAAAAATCTAGCACTCTCTCTCTTTCAGGCCCAACAGCAGTAATGGTAGCAATGACAGTAACAGTTATGATAGTAGTTCTAGTGATGGTGGTTGAATTACTGTTAGTATCGTAGTATTTGTAGTAGTGACAGTACCCATTTCAGTCTGGTGGGAGTGAGAATATGCATTGTAATTTTTACAGAATAGAGACAATATGACTGCTAATGTCAGTGAGAGTCGCTGAAGGAGGGAGGGAGTGAGTGGGTGTGTAATTAGGCTTTAGACATGCTTCTGCTCAGATTCCAGCATTTATAACTATGCTGTAATGGCATAAATCCATGCAAATAGATGTGATTGCTTCAGCCTGTGAGGTGTTGTCTGTTTGTCTGGGCAGACGTCTTGGTGCACTAATGCTCTACTGTAAGTGTTAGCAAAACTAGCTGTGAATATGGTGTTTTTATGCTGATGGAAATGATGTGTTGTCTCAACATGCATGTAGATGAGTAATGTTCATGAAGAGATTGAAGTTTGGTGGGGCGCGCAGAACCTGCACCCTCAGCATTCATTTGAATGCTGCTGGTTTATACATCGTCAATCTCTGGGTGGCAGCAGAGAGCGACTGGCTCGATCTACATCTGATAATTAATACAGCAGAGTGAGATGTGTTGATAGCTGGAGTTTAGCTCATCAGCTGCTAGAATGGAGATATTAGATCCGCCAAGTCACTATAAACAACGTGTTTTGAGAGGAGAACGTTAGAAGAGAAGGTCAGAGTTAAAAGAACCTGATCAGCCCGACGACATAAAGCAACAACAATCAGAGGAAGATGATAAACTCTCTGAGGAGAACATGGTGACGGTGGAACTCACACTGGGACCAGGTGATCTTCATAGAGGTGAGCTGTGCTGGATAAATTATTCAGATCCTTTAGTTCAGTAAAAACACTAATACCACACTGTGAAAATACTCCACTACAAATAAAAGTCCTGCATTTAAAACCTTACTCATGTAAAGGTATGTAAACATTATCAGCTGTTATCAGTATGAAAAGTAAAAGTAACTGTGCAGTAAAATGCTGCCTGTCAGTGACTAGTAACTAGTAAGTAGAACTATAAAGTAATATAATATGGATGTAATTTGAAATTCGCCTTAGGTAATATACTTGAGTAAATGTACTTAATTACATTTCCCCACTGGACAAAACAGAAGCTGGATGTGTGGTTTTGGTCTTTTACAAACGTTTAAATAGTTGCTGTTTTGTGAAGAAAAGTGGGTGACACATCTTAAAGCAGGTCCTTTAAATAAACCTGTCAAAAACATTTAACCACTGAGAAAGTCTCTGAGAAATTTAAATCTCTCAGGGAGAATTAACATGCAGAAAGTGTGTTTTAAACCACAAGATGGCAATTTTTAGTTAATTTATTTATTTATTCCTAAATCTTATTTTCTAATAGGTTTTAGTGTGTTTATAATTCTCTTTCATTGCCTGAAGTTTTGTGGTATCAGATTTCTTTCATACTTACTGAAGTACTTTTAGCTGACTTAGTCTTTCATCATAAATTGTAAAATAAAATAGAATTATTATAAAGGATTTGAGCAAATTTAAGTACCTTACCTTAACTAGGTAAGTTCCATTAGGTTATAAAACCTGTTCATTTAGTTCTGCAAGTATAAATAAATGCCCTTTTCATATATTAAAATACACTGGTGCGATACCTTAATATGTTTGCCTGATTTTTGCTATAACCCCCCCCCCCCCGGAGAAAAATGTAAACCACCACCACCACCACCATTCATACTACAAATTCCACAATGCACTGCAACAGCTGCTGCACAAGTCAAGACATGTGCATCAACCTCTCCTCCCGCTGGTTTAATGACACACTGATCAGTGGTCAGCAGATGAATGTATCGGTCAGCGCTTTTACAGTGACACTTGAGCTAACGCCCAGAATAAATGTCCAAATGAAAAGTGGACTTCGAAATCAGGGGCTTTCAAAGCAGGTGGGAGGCAGAGTACTTGTTTGTTGACATCGGAGGTAAACCTGTGTGCCTTGTTTGTGGAGCTAATGTGACCATAATTAAAGAATATAACATAAGACGGCACTGTGAGACATACTATCAGGACAAGTACAAAAACCTGGACATGCAGCAGAAGCTACAGAAGGCAGAAGAGTTTAAAAAGAGTCTGGTGTCACAGCAGGCTAAGTTCACAAAAGCAAAGTCACAAAGTGAAGCTGCCGCGAAAGCTAGTTTTCTAGTGGCAGAAGAAATAGCCAAATCAGCCTAAATCAGCCCGGCCATTTACGGAGGGAGAGTTTTTGAAGCGTTGCATGATTAAAGTGTGCAGAGTCTTGTGTCCAGACAAAAAGCAAGCATTTTCAAATGTAAGCCTCAGCAGAAATACTGTTGCTGATCAGATATGTGAGCTGAAATATTCTCATGTTGCTTTATATTATTGTTGAGGAAAAAGTTCTCTGACCTCTGACTTAAACCTTCAAAATGTGCCTTGCCACCCACTGTTATTCATAGTTGCGACACATCCTTGAGTGAAATTCACTTTTGCAAGTCCTCATTGGGCTCAAATTAAAAATCAACATGTAGTTTGAATGAAGCACACGGAGGTCACTGCTGGCTATTGATGTGATGGAGTGGAACATCCGACTGCTTTTGTACTTAAAGCTCTTATCTCAAATGTGCCCACATATCTAACTGCATCTCATGATTTTGTGAGTCATTTTCTACTTTCTGGTGTGGTTGTGTCCCAGCATTAACCTTTGTGCAAATTTCCATTTGAGTAAAGTTCATTTTGATTAAAGTTGCGGTGGACACCCAGGGGTTTCAACCTGAGTAAGAGAAATAGCTTGGAAAAAGATGAATAGTATGTATGAATAATGTAGCCTGTACAGATTATAACGCTCATACTTGATCAGTGATACAACTGTGTATGTTTAGAGAATTGCTGGAATGCTTCTTATTGAAGGTCTGATGGATTCTCAACTGGAGACCATCAAGGTAGTTTGTTATTTATTGACAGACGACTTGTGTTTTCTCCAAGGTTGTCACTCTCATTCATGCACTTAGAGAACATGAATTCACTGAACCTGGTTGCAGTAATATGTTAGATTTCATTGCCAGATGTCTCATCTTCCCTTCTGGGTGTTTATAATTCCCTTTCTCCATTTTAGCAATGCACAGTCTGATTTCCATTTGTCCTAGTGCTTGCTCATTTTCTTGAACATGATATTTGAAAATTGACCCAACGGGTCTGAATGGTATAAAGCTATGACTGAAAGGCTTTTGTCACTTCAGGAGAATTGTTCTGCCCAAGGAGTTTGTCCAGTATAGAAGAATGTTGTGGATAGTTTGCTAGTTAGGATGGACGAGGTGGCCGTGGCTCAAGTGGTAGAGCGGGTCGTCCATTAGTCTCTCGATACCAGACAACTGAAGATCTTGCCATCTACTGATCATCTAGGGATTTTTAAATGCAAGATGTTTGTGTCATTGATCAAAGTTACACCCCTTACATTTTTTTCAAGAACAGGTCTTACCTGAAATAATGCTGTCTCCCCATTCTCCTCAGTAGTAAGCACACAACTTCACACAACCCAAATACAAAGGGCTGCGCTAAACACTTTGGATTGGTTCTGCAAATGTGGTTTTTTTTTTCTTTTTTTTTCTTTTTTCTGGGAGATTGTCCTCAGTCTCTTTTAAGTGAAGCTTAACTTACTTGTCAGTCTAGTCATCCACTAATCACAAGGTCAAAAGAGTCCTTGGCAAGACAACAAACCTCAAACTGCTCCTGCTGGTAGGACCAGCATCCTGCATGGTAACTCTCCACCATCAGTGTTGAGTATGTGTGTGAATGAGCACTTTGCATAAAAGCACAATATAAATGCAACCTTTTACAAGGTTTCATATCCAGCAGAATGTGTATAACATTGTGGCATTAATTTGAAATTTTATCAGGAAAATATGTGCATTTCGTCTTCTCAGCTTTTAAGATCCTAGCAGCATGGCTCTGGGGATGGCATTGTCTGTCACTCATTTGGCACAACACTTTGGTCCAGATAGAAAAATCTCAACAACTCAAAAAAAGAAAGGAAAGAAAGAAAAGCATGTCTGTGACATATTGCACAGATATCAACATTGAGGCTGTTGTGAAAGGTGTGATTTCACTGATATGGTGTCAGGGTCAGCATATCATTTTCACTATGTATTTCTAAAGAAAACTGAGCAGGTCAAACAGGATTAACATTTATTAAACAGTCTAAAACTGACTATGTTTTATTCAGAAATCTGAATTGGAACAGCCAGACTGCAACAACTTTTTCTTCAAAATAAATAAGATTTAAAATATTTTTTTTTTCTTCAACAATAACAAAGGAAAACAAGAATATTTCAGCTCAGAATATTTAAGCTCACATATCTGGGTGGGGGTTACATTTGAAAATGCTTGCTTTTTGTCTGCACACAAGATATCGCACACTTTAATCATGCAACCCTCAATGCTACTGCATTTGGCATAAAAATATGCTCATATAATAACATTACAAACCCATGTTAGGTACAGATGAACATATTGACCTGCTCAATTTAACATTAAGGCCAAAACGCACTTCAATAGAAAAGTAAACTGTAGCTTCTATGGCGCACTGCAGGCTTCAGATTTAAAATTTAACACCACAGAACCAGCAGTATTTTAGGAAAAGGTTGAACTGCACACTGACACACACTGAGGAGATGAAGAGGAGAGACAGAGTCTGGACTCTTCATCATGACTTACAATAATGCAGCAATTAAATATTTAAAAGTACACAAATCAGACTTGGAGTAAAAAAATTTGCGCACCACAGAAGTGTACATTAATGATCTCTCTCTCTCTCTCTCCCTCTCTCTCTCTCTCTCTCTCTCTCTCTCCCTCTCTCTCTCTCTCTCTCTCTCTCTCTCTGCTGTGGGTCAGCCTTATTTTTACTTTTACCTGGTTTCAGGTGGAGCTGCAGCTCCATCAGCACTCACTCATCTCCCTCCTCATATACTTGTGTTTCTTTGCACTGAGTCAGTCGTCTAAACAGACAAACCTGTTTACATTGTCGTTTGACAGAAACTCACGTCTTTGCGACTGCAAGCTGATTTATTTCTGGAGTTGCGTGGCAGCTGACGCAGTGCATTGTGGGACTTGTAGTATGAGTGGTGGGAGTGCTATTTACCGACGGGCAATTCATAATAGACACGTGAAATTATCTCACGGGCCGTATATAATTGAATCGCGGGCCAGATGTGGCCCACGGGCCTTGAGTTTGACACATGCTCTAGATCAAGCATAGCTGTAGTTGTGCTGCCATGCTGTGTGGCTGCTCTAATCTGATTATATAGGTTCCAAAATATAAACCCACAGGTTTCCTGATGCACACACACAGCTCCAGCAGCCAGTAGCTGTTACTGTTGTCAAGTCAAATTTTAGTTGTTTTTTAATTTGTAGATATTGTTTTGTGCTGTTTTATTCCTTGGTTGATTTAATGGACTACTGTCATGCAAATGAAACAGACAGTGCTTCACTGATAACGTTCAGAGTATAAAGGAGTTAGTCAATTCTGTGCATGCATTTCTCTGACAGTAAGCTAAACAGTTTGACTGACATGTAATCTTTCCATAGGCACTTGCTCAGAAGGCTCGAGATGGGAAACTTCTACCTGAGGAATACCAGGGAGGCTCATTCAGGTAAAACTAAGACGCACATCATATCTTGGGTAAATTAGAGGTGTATGGAAAGTCATAACAATCTAAACCTTAATGCTATTTTCCAGTCTTTTCTCTATGATCTTTGGTATAACTGTCAATTTTCTCAATTCAATAAACTGACTTTTCATGTGTGAGAACAGTGGCCCTTTAATTTCTAACACCTAATTCTATTTCACAATTTCCTTTGTGGCTCAGTGATAAGATAGCGATCATAAATTTCCGCTATTATGACTTAAATCCGGTTTTACAGATAGTCAATACATTATGCATATTCTACATTTTGTGTGGGCCTGAACTGAATGTGGTTTTGGGCGACAAGTCCCATCAGTTACTGTGCCATCAATTGCAGAAAAGTGGAAGGGAGGCTTTTCAACTCATTAGAATTAATGGTGTCATTTAGACATAAATGGGGTTTCTGTGTCAGGCAGGAGCGATGAATTCCTATGGAGATGCAGCGCTCTTTGTCCTCCTGAGGATATATGTGTACACCCTTCGTCTATTCCTTTTTCCATCCCCCTGAGCTAGAATTCTCATTAAGGCAAACTGCAAAATGCCCCCGGGTCAATCTTGCTCACCATAAGCAACATTTAGGAAGAGATTTGCAGGCTGGTCCTGCTGTATTAATCTTTACTGATCAATTTTGTAAAATAAGTTGTTCACAGCTAATTATATTTATGTACTCAATTCATCGTCTCATTTTTTATTCAGTCACTCTTACAGGAAATGTCCTCTTTTGCATCTTGGAGCTGGTTTTAGAGCCGCCATTATGTCCGCTTAGTTAATTTTTATGCATTTTCTCCCCTGCTGAGCTTGACTAATGATGTAATATGTGCACTGTCTCTTCTCTCTTCTCTCTGTCCCTATTTCTCTCTGTGGCAGTATATCTAACCTGGGGATGTACGGTATCAGTGGCTTCAGCGCCGTGATCAACCCTCCTCAGGCGTGCATCCTCGCCGTTGGGACCTCAAGGTCCGAGCTGCGACTGTGCGAGGAGGACCAGACCCTGCGCACCCAGCAGCTGATGACAGTTACACTGTCCAGCGACGGACGGCTGGTGGATGACGAATTAGCCTCGCGGTTTCTTGATAAATTCCGTGCCAACCTAGAGCAACCGCAACGCATGGCCCTAGCCTGACAAAACAAAGTGAGATAGCTGTGTGAAAGTGAACGCAAGAAATACCTCCATGACAAAGCCTGTCTCTTGCTTTCACAAGTAAAAAGCTCTTAAAAGATTGATTCCCGTTCGTCCTTGGATTAAGGCTTAAAACGTAGGCTTGTACATAGTGTAAACGTCTGTTTGTGGCTTGCTTCTGACAGATAATCACCAGGCTTTGTGATGGAGGAGTTAAACTAGGCTCCTGCTAGAGTGACAGCAGATTCTAGCAGTGGTGCCAAACATTACCAAGACAGAAGTTGCATGGCAGGGTGCATCCCACACACTGTAATCAGGCTGGTTGTTGTATTTGTGTATATATAAAGTGGTTATTCTAGTTCTATTTTTCAGTCTCACTGCATCTACTCTATAAATACACATACAAACGATGCTGTAAAAAACCCTGTGTTAATTGTTAAAGATATTTATTACTGAACATCAGTGGCACTTCTGTTTCTAATGAATGAACCTTTTGCTGTTGTTACAAAATTCAGTCATTTCATATGAATATGTTTTACCTTATTTAAAACAGATGTTGTGACATCCATGAAAACTAATCTTGCAAGTGCATACAAAATAAATACAATCATTTAGTTTTGGTTTAGATGCCAATAAAACACATTGTTCAACCTTAAAATGTCTGTGTGCATCATTAAAACGTGTTTCTCCCCACCTTCATGATGTTGCACAGCTACCAGGGCAACCACAGATGTGTGTGTGTGTCTGTTTCTGTTTAATTAGAATCTAAAGAGATTACATAATAATCATTTCATAGAAGCCAATTAGGATAATTTGCTGGGCCGAGTATACAGGTCAGCCTCTGCTGGCAGATGTTTATCTTTGCTGTAAGCGTGGGCAGAACAGCTGTTTACATATGTATCAGCAGCAGTCAAGCAGGGCTTATCCCAGATATACATAAGCAGGGTCTGGTATTGTTTCTGTATGAAATGAAGGGAGGAGCTGGGGAAATGGGGAAAATTGTGATCAAGAAAAGACTTTCTCTTGTCTCCAGCTCAGATTTCCATTTTATACACCGCATACTGCTACAAGAGTTGCATCTACAATGAGAATATGGGTGCCGTTGATGCAGTTTGACAGGTCAAAATCCTGCATTAAGATGTGTTTGAATTCATGGCTCTTCTGTATGTGCTGCAGTACCTATGTTTTCTACATTTTTACTTGCAATTGCAAATGATCTAAAGTGGATTGTGGATTATAAACGTAGCAATGGACTAGAGGTACAGGAACTGCATTAATATTTAATTTTATCTTGGCCAGGGCTGTAGTGATAATCAGTGTCTGATAGTAATTCAAATAAAAGTCCTTTTCCCGACTATTGTGGTGGGGTTTTGCAATGCTAAATGCACCTAACCAACCACTTTTCAATGACTGAGGTAAGGACATTATGTTCTTTGGTTGCTGTGGTATCAGATAGACATGTGTGCATTCTACACTGAGGAGGGAGACACACAGTCAGGTGACGGGGGGGCATACAGGCAATTGGCACAGCCCAGCTGTTTCCTACAGTATGCCCACTGTTCAGCCTTTTACAGACACACACACCTTCCACAGTGTTAGTTGCCACGGTGATGTAAGGTCCACTCAAATAAAAAGTGTTGAGGATAAAAACGGTGCCCTTTAACATTTAAGCTTGAGTCATAATCACCATACAACAATGTGGAGAAGAGTCAGTGCTGTGCACATGCAGTTTTTTGTTTCTCTGCCATTGTTTTTTTGATTTGACCATGACATGTTACTCACTATGAAATATGATGTTCTTAGACAGTATTAGACTCTTTGTTAGACCTGTATTAGACTTTATTAGAGGGTCATTAGGGACCCATTACAACAAAACTACTGTAAACTCAAGTGAAATCACATATGTGCTACTTCTCTAAGGTGTGTCTCAAGCATTACTTTTATCATTCATACCTTTTTTGAATGTTTAGCCAACATTTGCTGTTTTTATATTTGAAAATCATTCCATTTTGTAAGTTATTACAGCACATTGGAGGCCATATTCCATCATATGACCTCCTCCTCTCAGCCTCAGCCAGACGTATCCCTCTGTTGCAGTTATCTCTGAATATAAATGTGTCATTGCTTTGTGAGTTGTGCACATAATCCAACCTCTGTATTGCACAAGTGTTTATCTGTGTGCACAACTTCACCAGCTGCTGGGGAGAGATACAGTAGCTTCAGGGATCAACCTGAGATCAATTCGAAAGCAGAAATTGACACAACTGCTTAAGAAGGCAAAACCAATGTGTGAACTGCCATCAAAGCACATAAAAAAATCAAACGGTTACATGGCAGGAAGTGAACATAAATGTGTGTGTATACAGAGTGTGTGTGTAAATATTTTTGTGTTTTTTAACACCCATATATGAGATGGCAGATGAGCAGCACCCTGACAGGAAAACAGTGTTAAAATGCTCAAAGCAAGTGATAACCATTCACAATTCACAATTTCTTAGAAACGTTTATGAGTTGTCTCATGTTTTTCCATACCTCCCAGCCTCATGAGATAAAGCCTCCTTGTGTTATTCTTATGCAATATACTTCAGGCTAATATTTATGATGAAATAGCCTATTCTTGCTTTGATGCAATCCCCTTTTTCTTTTTTGATGTGCCCTTGGTTCTTACTGTATGTCAATATGGTGAAATCATGTTCCTTTATTAGAACTTCCCTCTGGATCACATTTTGCTATCAGCTTGACAACTGCTGCAACTGTTAAGCAAAGCAATTGAACAATGCCTCTCCAAATATCAGCTCTGCAAAATGCACCAAAACAGATTCTGACATTTCCTCTGCTTTCCTGTCACAGCCTGACATTTACTGCTCTGACTGCCACCCGCCAATCTCTGCCCAGCAATCTTGTTATGTGTAACAGCTGGATAAGAATGGCGCCAGACAGAAGGCATCAGATTTGTTCCCACTGAGGTTTTGATGAACTGTGTTAGGGTCTTGAAGATGGTGCGGGGGCTCGGAGGCTGGTGTGTAGGTCAGACTCATGGACACACAGCATGGTGCAGAGTGATGGAGGCAGTTGCTATGGAGACCAAAGTGGGTGAGTGTGCACTTGTGTTGTGCTCATGTTTGGACGTCCTTCAGATGTGTCGCATGATGAATGCATCAGTCCAAATAGCAGAAGTGTTCAGAATGACTCAATTCCACGTCTGAGGGGTTTCGACTGCATATTCAACGTGATGCTGGAAGCACCTCTTGATTGAGAAAAAATAACACTGGATTAGGGTGTGTGGTGCAGTCTGCAGCCCACCCTATTCCCAAGCCTCGATCCAGCCCCTCCCAGTCCTCCCAGGCTGTATCAAAGCGTGGAACCATTTATGTATTATCAGGCCTTCAAAGCAAATCAAATGGATTGTGAATGGAGCTCTCAAGGAAGGTAGTGTGTTTGAGGATACAATACTGATCAATGATGAATCATTTGCCCACTTCTGAAAGGAACTCGATGGTTGTATGATCCAGTAACAAACCATTTTAGTCAGTTTTTGTTCTGAGATTTTTGCCACTCAGGAGTCTCTCCCTGTCTCTTTCTCTGGTCTCACACTCACAGAGAGACACATTTTTCCCTGTGTGAACAGGCTTTGTGGATGATCACCAGGGTTGGTGAGAGGCTTGCTCTCACCCACATTATCTCACGCTCAAGTTTGTTCAACCATTGTTGACAGGATTTCCTCTGGTCTCTGCGTTTTCCCTTACTACCAGCACTTCTCTATTCAGTCATCTTTTAACTGGGATGCAGACTTTGCTCGTAAAGCCTGCTGTGAAATTTCCACTTCATACTTCCATTTCCTTCTTCTGTCTGAGCTATACTCCATTTAGACCTTTAGGTTGTTTCTCAGAAACGTAAGGCATCCTGTTTTAAAGGAAACACATGTAAACTAATCAGAAACCGAGTGGCAACTGCAACCTTTGAGATTACTCTCGTTTATCATCAACCATGCTGCTGACTGAGAGTACAACTCAGATTGGGGATGACACAGGACATTCCAGATGGCTATACAGTACTCTGTGACACTCACTGTCCAAACACGCCCGCTCTGCTGTCCCAGCACCCAAACACAAGCGAGGCCCTTGCTTTGTTGTCGTTGCACAAAGCCCAGCCTTTTGAAGCACTCCAGTCATGCTCCCATGACGCCAGGGCAGCTCATTCAGCCTGAGACACTGCAGGGTGAGGTAAAGCTCATCTATTGGTCAAAGATACACAACAAGGACACACTCCCAACAACCTCTGTCACCTTCTCAGAGACCTTCAGAGCAGGCAGCAACATGGATAGATTTCTGAAATCATCTCAGTACTTTGAATTAACAGCAAGCACCCAAAAAGAGCACCGGGCTCTGAAGTTCATTTGACACTGTGGCCAAACTGTGCAATGACAATGTCACGTGATGCTCTACAGCCCATAGACTTACATTGAGAAAGAAGCTACTGTAAAACAAATATTGTTTTTAGTGTCACACCCCAGCTAAATGACTTGTGTCAATGCCAGAATTTGATTCAGTCAGTCCAATAACATTTGGAAAGTCTCAAAGAGCCATACAATTAAATCACTTTATCCTATTCAAGTTAGCGGGGGCTAAATCCAAAGTTAGGCGCTGGGCCTAAGGAGGTCTCTACTGAGGTTGGTCTATCAGCGTTAAAGCTCTGGCACAGAAATGGACAGAGGCCCATCTACAATCCTGTGTCTTGTTCTTCTAAGTATAGCTATGCCTAAGGGTGTTGAATTGACCCATCACTAAGTTACTGTCGCTATGCCTGTCAAACTTTCTATTAAGTTTGGTAAAAGTGGTGGTATCTAATACAAGTTTGGCTGGACGTGATGTTACAGCAGGAAATAAACTGGGATTAGTTATCTGGACATGCTTACATTCATATACAGATAAAGACAAAGTTAAATGCATCCATCACGTGCTCTTGTGTTTTAGGTTTTTGAAAGACTGCAAAAAAGACCCCAACCTCCAAACAAATGAAACACTGAGCTCTTCTTCAAGCCCAGTGCTTCATTGCTTCAACCTGTAGAGAAATGCAGAGCTTGACAGGCCTGCGATGCTCTAGTTACATTTGCTATGAATGGACAGTTGCTGTTCCAGTTTGGAGGCAGGGCTTAGCCAAAGTTCCTCCACCTTCCACTGGACCACCATGGGACAGATTGTCATAAACTGCTAAAGTATAAGACTGTGAAGATAAGTAATTAGAAAGGTCACATCCAGTGACATGACTTTTTCCCTCCAAAAGCTAAAGTCAGCTTCTGAAACTATGATGCCCGTGTGTTTTTGTACACTGATGTAGTTACAAAGCAACAGATCTTGCTCATTATTTCACTTTCCAGCTGATAAAAGAACCAGGAGGTGCTGGAAAAACAACTTAAGGTAAGATTATGTTACAGGAGACAGCAGTGGTGTTATTAATGATGTATATTGCATGAGACAAGACATGTGACTGAGTGGTTTAACACAAAACTACATCACATGTGTAATTCATGACACAAAACAAACAGGATCAAATAATTATTAGTCTGGCCATTGATTACTGTCCATATTTTTTCTGAAGTAAAGGGTCATGGTGGTCCACAGTAAGGGGAGGGACTCTATTGTCAGATCAAGAAACAAACATCTGTCTAAAGAAGTTCAAGAGTTCACATGTTCTTCCTTATGTGGATCAGATTAAGATGTGTGAAAATGTAATGGTCTTTGCCACTATCTGATATTTACACACCACTAGCTGTACACCCTGCAGTTCTCATCATTACACCACATCTGGACAAATGCTGATGTTTAGACTGAATGGTGGATTTCATCTCGCTGCTCTGTACGTATATGGACATCTTACAGACTCTTCTAGCCGCATTCCAGTGACTGCGCTGGTCGGAGGGAAAAAGGCACGTTGCCTGACAGGAATGCTGAGGAGTTGCCATTAGTCAGCCATTACCACAAGGATTCCCAACCACAAGGGCGTTTGACGAGAGCGTATGTGTGTGTCCTCACTGAGTAACCATCATGGAACTTTCTATTGGCTGACTCAGCAGTCTAATGTTTAATTTAGGGTTAAGTCATGCCCAGTATACAGCTGTTCACCACCGGTGTTTTTCTTTTTTTGTGCTGCTGTTATGTCATACAGCAAAGCTAGCCATATAATAACCCTGGAGACTCAGTTTACTGGTTATTATCAGGCTAGTCTGGCTACAAATAGGCTGTATCCTTGTCTTTTTTACATCTTCTTTACAAACCACTTCACACATAAAGCAGAAATATGGGCCATTAGGTCAAGTTCATGTTCACAAAAGCTTTTTAGTTCAACTCAGGTTAAAAAGTTTCTTTAACGTCTATACACTTGCAGTGATTGAGCATTTTGTGCATTCCATTGTGCTCAAGTGTTGACCAAACTGAAATACTTGCCTACATGGGACAGTCTGTGTTCAGTTGTTTGACAAGAGATTTATCAAACACAGCAAATGTTACATATTGACCAAACTACTCATTAAAGGACTGGATTGTCTTTGCAGTTTGTGTCAATGTTATTTTTCTAGAGAGAGAAACTAGGACATACATTGTTCCGAGAGGGAAATGAGGAACTCAGGCTGGGCGCTCATTTGTCTTCAGGGTCTCTCTGTCAATTTGTGTCTTTCTTTCATTATCTTATCTATCTGGATTTCAATTTCACTTTGTCAGTTATTATTATTAGATTGGACAATATCTTACTTTTAATCAGACATATCGAATAAAATGGATTAACAACAGGAAAGGGTGAGGCAAAAGTTGTATGTGTAGCAGGTGTCATACACAGGGGAAATTTTAATGTCTTACATGAAAAAAAACAAAGCACCAAAAACAACCTTACATGGTTTTACAAATATGCTTGTTTCTTTGCTGTTATTGCCTCAGATACGCATAAACAAGTGTCACTATGGCAATAGCTAAAACAGGAAGTGGTGTGTTGCATCTGTAGGGCATGAGGTGTGAATCATTCTAACACTCAGTTTTATTTTTAAACTTTGAGTGAAAACATGGGTGGGTGTGACCTCGGTGTACAGAAAAACATATAGGTGTCTGTGTGAAATCATGGCAAGCAGTGTGAAATCATTCATTCGTGATATGGTCTCCAAACTAAAACCAACATTTCTCTAATTAAACATTTACCCAAATGTCATAAATGTGTGTTATTCATAATCACTTGTGAAACCACTTAGCCTATTGCTGTTATCAGTGGTTGGCCCCAAACCGGAGGTCAGTAAAGGCTAAGGGAAGTCGAGGAGTTTGTTCTAATGATCCACTGGGAGTACATTGTTCTCCAAGTCTCCAGCATTGTTCTACAGTGACTTCCACTCAGTCCTATTTCAGTCTTTGTGTTCAGGTGTATTCTGGTATTTTTAGCCATGTTAGCACCGTGGCTCTAGGGATGGCAATGTCAGTCTTTTTGCCCAGACTGAAATTTCCCAACAGCTTTTGCTCGCATTCATGGTTCCCAGAAAATTAATCATGATGACATTAGTAATCTCTTGACTTCCCCACCACATGGCTAATACTTCTGTTTTTAGTCTTAATTTAGTGCCATCATCAGGTCAGTTTGTCCATTAGCTGTCTTGTAAGTACGCAACATAAACAGTGCAACTGAACTTACAACTGCTCCTGATTATTGTAGCTCAAAATGGTCAGTTTTGGTCAACTCTGCTTTTTCATTAATTGACCTCTTTAATAAATTGTTTTAAGAGAGATGATTTATGTTTATGACAGATAGGCAAATCCCCCAAAATCTTAAATATCTACATTTCCAAAATGTAAAGATCACTTCATCACCTTCCTTGACTCTCACAATATGTCACTGATGAGCTGATACAGTGCCTCTCCCACCCATCTACATGCCATCTGGTTGTACAATTTCAAATCTTTGTCAAATTTAAGGTCTTCAGTTGTGTATGGGCTTGGCAAACAAACAGTAGTTTATGTTGGGTCATTCCTAGACAATGGAGCCAGCTTGAATAGATCTTCACCACACCATTTTCTGCTGAACAAGTCCTTCTCTGTAGATTTTAGCAGCTTCCACATGTTTTCCAAAGCTTTTCTGTGCTTTATACATTCTAAAATCTGCTTGAATTAAATATTAGGCAATTAAATCAATCCTGTTGTTTATATCCCAGTTCTTCCATGCATTGGAGTTACTGACCAATCTGTGGCATGCGTGCAAATGATCTCTACTTTATAACTACATACTTGAAAAACTAATTTCCATCTGCCTCAACTTTACTTTGCAAAGTAGCAAGCAACCTAAGCCACAAAACGGACATGGTGAACGTGGTGGGACCAGCATGTTAGTTTTGTTATTTTCAGCATGTTGTCAGCAAAGAGTTCAAGGAACAACTGTGCAAAAGTGCAGCCATACGTACTCACTAGCACAGCTGTAGACTAGCCTTGTTTGTTTACACTTCCTGTGTTTCCCAGCTGAAGCGTGATTGAGAAGCATATGTTTTTTCTTGTTTCTACGGGTTATCTGTGTTTGTTTTACCCTTTACCCCAAATATCCCTGTTTGTTCCACCCTGACGAAGGCTATCTAAGCTGAAAATCCTGTGATTTAAATGCCATGAGCTGTTTGAGTGAATGTGCTCAACTGAAGGGTCAGTTGAAGTGCTGTCCCCATGACTACAAATTTACCATTAGATTGTCTTTGTGGTTTGTTGGTAAGGAAGTCACAGAATGAAAGACCAATCATGCTTTCTTATCACAGTTGTTTATTTGGGACATTACACAATATATGCAAACAGCAAGAGGTACGTTGTTGTCACCAGGGAGATTCCAGAAACCTGAGATGACTCCATCCATCACATGGTGAACTGAAATGTTAAACTCGAGGTTAGAATGGAGTTTCTCATGATGGAAGTGGAAAATATGGAAGTGTTGCAGATAGCATCGAGCATGGTTCTATATTAGGGGGCTCCTTAGCTCGAAGCGTAACTGGAACTGATTTTCATGACCATGTTTTTTGACATTCCTATGTACAGTAGGCAGAGAATTGAGTAAGTTGCTTTTTGCTGGTGCCTTTGCATCCTTTGTCAGTGCAATCAGTGCAAGTAAAAACAGATATTAGACACAGAGTTATGTGTGCAACATTTCAGAGTTTCCAATCAATGTTTTGGATCTATAAGAAACTTGAAGATGAGGAGCGTCTCCCTGAGATGGATGCGACCTCTTTCAGTTGGCGGCACAGGATCACACTGAGACATACAGCAAGACAGAATGACAGAGAGAGCGCAAGGGAGCGAAGACAAGAAAATCGGATGAATTGAAAATGGAGTGAGGACTGAACAAAAGACCAGATGGGCTCTCAGAAACTGTTGCTGTCAGGAACATGAAAAGAGGAAGAAGGAGGGGAGGGAGAGTGGGAGACGGGGAGGGAGGGAAACGAGGATAAGCAGCCAGACAGACAGAAAGATCACCTTCTTCTTATCCATTACAAACTGTGTACAGGCAGGAAGAGAGGAGAGAAAGAGCAAGAGAGAGGAAAAGAGAGACTGTGTGAGTGAGGTGGGGCGGGAGGGGAGGTGGGGCAAGTGTGGGAGAGGCAGAAGGGTGTGTGCTCACATGAACCACTCTTCCCCTTCTGCATGTGTGCCACTAGCCTCTGTGTCTTTCGAGAAGAGAATAGAAAAGTTAGGGCAAAGTCTGAGTCAGCGACCAGACACTCACAGCAACTCCCTCCACAGTGACAGGTTTCTTCTTCTCTTCTTTTTTTTTTTTTTACTGCTCTCTCACTCATTCACTCACACACACACACACACTCACTCACACACACACAAACCACCCGTCACTCCTGGCAGAGGGAAGACAGGACCACAGGAGAACTGTTACACACCTTTACTCCCTGCTACTCACCCTAGCCATCGTCTGACGCTTTGCCCAGGATGTGGACGCTTCTCTTGGGGGTCACCTTTGGATTACTGGCCTCCTCCAGGTCGCAACAACTTCAAGGTGAGGGGACTGTGCCTTCGCCCGGCGGATGGCTCTTTGTTTTGGGATTTTTTTTTTACCTTATTCTATAACATGCCTGGCTGGCAACTCTCCTTTGTTGCCAGATTTTAGGACCAGAGAATATTGTTTTTTTTCACCCTCTTGAGCCCTGTTGAGAATGTGAGTGAGCATTCATGTAAAGAGAAGAGAGTGAAAGAAAGAAAGAAAGAAAGAAAGAAAGAAAGAGGCTGTGCTCTGCTGCTGCTGCTGCTGCTGCTGCTGCTTGTAGAATGGATGAGTGGATGCCAGCAAGAGAGCGTGCTACACCAGCACAGACAAGCTTACGTCTGGCAGTCTGAGACTCCTGATAGACACAAAGGAGACAGACGCTCTTGCTCACTCTCTGTCTCACACGCTGGGAAGTGAACCTTATTTATCAGGGCTTTGGATGATCAGTGTAGCTTTCTGTCTTTTCAGGTAGAAGCAGGATCTTTTCTTTTTTGTTTTTTTGCTGTGCAATGGCACGCTTAATGCTTTATTCACTTGACACAAAGGATGTTCAGCAATCGCTCTAGTACCCCCCGCTCCCCCACCCTCTCAATGTCTCCCTCTTTTCTCTTTGTCTCTTTCTCACATGTGCTTTCTGCATCAGGTTTTTGATTGGATTTGTTGCTTGGAGCGATATATCTCTGGAGGTGAAGTTGGTACTGAATCAAACAGGTCTGGGTTCGTCTGGCTCTTTCCCCAGAGGAGGTGGTAGTGGGGTTGTTCACAAAGACTCCCTCTGGCACTGCGCCAAAGAACAACCAGCATCCAGCTGTAAATTTGACCAGTATTTAAAGGCAAATACGAGACAACCCAGACAGCTTGTGTGTACACTATATGTGGGAAAAGGGAAGGGGCTTCAACATGTGTTTGCCCCCTCAAGGCTCCTTGTGTACTAAGGAGTTGTGAGCTTCCATGTGTGTGTGTTTGCACATGTATCTCTATCCTAAAGTGTTGAGAGTAATTGGTGTCTGGCGAGAAGTGTCCTGTGGTGGTTATAGCTCGTCCTGGTCCAGACGTTGTCTTTGAACCTTAAACCCGTGGCTGGGTTTTGCCTGAGGGACATCATTAAAGCAGGACTCATGGACCTGTGGCCAGGCCAGTTAACCAAGACTAGATTTATGGAGTTTTTATGTTGTCTGTGTGCCCACCAATATTATCTCTGAGCATCTATAATTATATGATCCTGGAAAACAAGGAATTCATGAGTGCTGACTGAAAATGCTCAACATTAAAATTAGGTTTTGTATATAGTCTGATATTGGTCATTGATGCTGGAATTTTGGAGCCGATGCCGCTGTCAAAAGTATCAAAAATATTTTATTTTTTCAATCCCATATGATTAAAAACCATGTGATACTAATATTTCACTGTATCAAAAGTACTGAAACTATTAAAAAAAAAGATCTCAGCATTCATTTAAGACCTCAGTTCTGTTCAGTCTGTCCTGCCTGAAATTTGGCTTGCAGCAAAACCAGACAGTGTTCAGTGACTTTTTCTGCACCAAACACCGTGTGCAGGTTGTTATGGTTAAAAAGGACTTCTTTTTTTTTTGCTGTGGTATTGAAAGAGGTATTGAGTATTGTTTAGCATACTGGTATTGTATGTATTAGGAAGTAAAAAAAAACAAAAAAACATTACTGATATATCAGCTGATAATCTTTATTCATGAAGTCCAAAATGACATCGGGGCACTTTTGCTTGTGTTTATAATAATTATAGATTATATTATATTTTCATTATAAAAAAAAAAAAAACAGAAATAGAACAACTTGAATTAAGAAAAACAATCATATACATACAAAATTCTGCCTATAAAGCTAAAAACAACAAAACATCTGCAGTATGTTAAAAAAGAAAACGTAGATATTACACAACAAATACAGATACAGATATAGACTATTTTACATGTGCTAGGCCAACATCAAGCTGATAATATTGGCCAAATAATATATCTGTCTGGCTTTAGTTTTTATTTCAGTAGTTGATTAAATTCGTTTCACCTATTTAAATTCACATTGAGACAAGACTTACAATATGTCACAATATGTGTGACAGAGAATGCAACAAAAAAAAAAACAATTTAGGAAATTTCAAATGTATTGCTGCGCTAAAGTAAGTCAGTTGATCATGGGACCATAAAGTGTATTATCTTGTGAGACCTTCAGAATTCCTTGTCTTGAACACTAAAGTGATGATCTGATGATCAGAATGAAAACATGCAGTGCCTTGAACCCATCCAAAACTCTCACTAAGTTTATCTGATCTGTAAGCTTTGCTCTTATCTATCTTTTGAATTTCCTATACAGATATAGCAACTGCAGATTGTCCACTTACAGCAGTTAACAGAGTGGCCATAATTCTGACTTCTGCTTACTCTGTGCGGAGGATTAGTAATGCAAGCGCTCGGGCCAACCTGACCGTTGGACTTCCTGTTAATGTGGCTGTATTTGTCTCCTTGGCGTAACGAACCCTCCTGCATGCGCCCGTGTTATGTTTCAAGGTGAAGGGTGGGCAGGGGCCCGGGGACTGGGACTGGGCCCTGACAAAGAGGGCTTGTGCCTCTACAGGGTCTGAGTACCATCTCCTGCTACCTGAGACTCTCAGACACGTGTTTGCCTTCTCTACTAACATACCCTCCTCTGTGAATCAACCACCCTGAAGCAGTGTACCAATATCTTGTTTAACCCCTCTCCTCTTTTAATTTTATCTTCTTTACCCAGTGCCTTTGACACTGATTGAACTGGTTACATCTCTTTTTTATGTGCTTTTAAACCTTCTTATTACTTTAAAAAACCCTCACTCCCTCCCTGTCTACTTTCCCTTCTCATGTACACTAAAGTCTTTGTGTCCTTGAGAAAACTGCTCAGAAAGAGCTCTGTAATGTACACACATCCTCCTGCATGAGGCACTGATTTCCTAACTCACTGTATCATTGGGCATAACAGCAGATTATACTGGATCTATGCTTAATTGCACAAAGGCACTGAAATGTGCATGTTGGGACAAAAGAAGAAGGTTTCTTTTACCACAGTTTTGCAAACAAGATACACTACAGGCTAAATTATACTAAAATATATATATAAACAGCTTTGTTTTGCTCATATTTTTCGTGAGCTGATATAAAACATCTCCAAAGGCTTTTTCTATGCCATGTTAGTGAGCACAACTCCTTTGCCAAGATAATCCATCCACCTGACAGTTTTGGCATGTAGAGACTGTGATTAAACAGCATGATTGCTGCACAGGTGTACCTTGGACTGATTGAAATTAAAAGGCCACTCTAAGATATGCAGATTTATTTTGAAAAAAATGAAGTTTATTTGGCACTGAACAACGGCTATTTCACATTAGGGCTACTGATACCATAGCCAAAGGGCAAAGTTAGTATCTGCCCCAAAATCATGACCTACCCTACTCTACCTCTGATTTGCTTACTCTGATATTCTTAGCCTAACACCACCCAGTCACTCCTCATGCCTAAACCTAATTATGTTATATACAACCAACGCAGGCAACAACTACTAGCCAATAAGAGGCAGAGTAGGGTTGGTGATGACTTTGCCCTCCTGGGAAAAAAAATAATATTGTTGCCCAGTGTGTTCAGTGTCTTTTTCAAGACCAAACTGTACATTTCAGTGGCCTGGAGCCTGGAGTTATTGTGACCTGTTACCTTACCTTTTACCACCTCCCAGTTCTCAGCAAAAAAGGTGATTAAGACACCACCCCCATCTCCTGCAACCCCTCCTGCTAAACAAAACAAACACAAAAAACAAAACAACTTCGCATAAAGAACAACAAGAGGAGATATTCATGACAATATGTGCACAGCATGATGACTTTTTTTTTTTTTTGATAAATCATCTCACTGTCTGACAGTTAATAGCAGCCTACTAACAAAAACAGACTCCTGCAGAGCGAAGAATGTGTGTCATTCCCACTAAAGTCTCCTTTATCTTCGAATCTGAATGCTGAAAGAATGTTGGAGGTCAAGTATCTTATCACAGATCATCTACTTGGATTCATTGAAACCTTCTTTTTAATTTAGAGGAAAGCTTTAAGGCTAACGGTTATTAAAAGGCAAAAGGGGAGGGAAAAAAAGCCCTTGCCTTTTTTTGAAAGAAAGCTAGACTGCTTTCAAAAATGTAGGCATGTAATGGGTGGAGGTGTAGGGAGACAGAAGGTGTGAAAGGAAGCGGCACAGCAGATAGTGAGAGTCCTTCCTGTGACCTTCAGGTATTCTTGTGAATGTGCGTGTGCCCACATATTTGCACCAGATCTCATGTTTCACCTGTCCCACTGGCCCAGTGGACCTGTGACTAGCGGAGGATAAGACATGGCCTGCTGACGGGGCAACTTCACTCAAGTGTGATAATGCAGGACACTGGAGCATTGTGGTTGTGATGGTAACAAGGTCTCACTCTGAGCCAGCTGATAACATGTGGCTAAATGGATGTTACAGCAGTAATGCATACAGTAGATTCCTTGTTCAAGCACAGGATTCCAGCACACATGATGTTATGTGAAAACTTCAGTGAGAACGTTTCAGTCAAGTGTCTGAGAAAGACAAGAGGAAGGAGAGGAATGCAGATGAAAGATTAAAAATAAGCCATTGTGTGTGTTATTACTGTAATCTTGACATCAAGATCCTGAACATACTGGCTCTCTTGCTGTGCTCCATGCTGTGTCATGACTCTACAAAGGTTATGACTTAAAATTGTGTTTGTGTGTGTGATCTGCCTGTGTGTTTGCGCACCTGCATGCAGGAGGTAATTTGTACTTTATTGCTGGCATAGAAAAGACAAACACAGGGTAATGAGAGAAAACAAGAGAAAAGGAGATAGCAGGGGGGAAGAGAAAGTGAAGTGGGAGTGGAGAGTCGGGCTTGTCTATTACTTCTCGAGCAGCTGGAGGTTTTGGCAAGACGCTGCGTTAAAGCTCCCTTTCTCTCGGATTCTGTACAGGCAGTCTCCTTGGTTTCAACTCTATTAGGTGACAATGGAGCCTTTGGGAGAGTCAGTGTCTTGGCATAGCCGGCTTCTCAACTGTATAAAGACACTCATGAGTGTCCCCTCTGCATACTAATGATTACCCCTCAGATTCATGTCAGCCTCCTTTTCAGCTCTCTGACGGTGAGCTGTGCTCCCTTTGATCTTTCCGGGCAGGTTTGCAAGGCCAGGGCCCTTTACTTTCAGGGACACTGTGCCATGTGGCAGCGTGGTGAGGCTCTTTTAGCTCTGTGTGTGCGTAAGTAAAAGGGAAGCAAAGAAGATAAACAACTGCCTTACAAAACAAGTGTTGGCACCTACTCTTGTTGCCCAAGTGCTACTAACTGTAGAGAACTCAACTTTCTGCTGCTGCTCTGTTTACTCATAATGGCCAGTGGAAAAATGAGGGGACATTTTTAGCATATCTAATCTTTTAGAAGACAGTTTTCTCCTCAGAAAAGCGATAAACATGGATAAAAAATGACAAATAACAATCAATAAATACGGATACAGATATAGACCAATATACCTGTGCTTGGCCAAGTAGTTAATTAAATCAGTTTCATCTATTTAAATTCATGTGTGGCCAGGAAAAGGAATACAGGATGTATGCAATATATGTGACAAGGAATGCAATAAAAACCCCAATTTAGGATATTTCAAATGTATTGCTGTGCTTCAGTAAGTCAGTTGTTCATAGGACCATGAAGTCAACACATCCGAAACTCTCAGTAAGTTCATGTGATCTGTCAAGCTTCATGCTTGTCTATCTTCTGAGTTTCCTATATAGACAAGCATTTGCATTTAGTCAAGTATAAGTACAGATACTTAGAGAAGTACTAATGCAACTTGTTTACTCAAGTAAAAGTGAAAAAATACTGTACAGGCTCTGAAATTTACTCAAAGTATAAAAGTAGAAAAAGTAGGCCTCTGGAGGGCATTTCTACCAGCTGTTTCAGTACAAAACTAACTGAACCTCATCTTTTCTGCTCACTCGAGTCTATTTCTATTGTCTGTTTCGACTTGTTACATCTGATGTGAAGTATACACTGATGGAAACATCAAGAAATCGTCTTTTCTATGTCTTATAGTCATCTTGGTCATCTTGTCTTGGTTGCCACACACTGCAATTCACCCTTGTGATTAAAATGTGCAGTGGGGGATTTGTTCATTTTTTAACTGTGGGAATGGTCCAATAGGAGCATGCGAGTGAGAGAAAACTGGTTCTTTTAAGTAACCTGGTTCATCCTGTTCATCCACCACTAGATCCAAAACGGACAGAAGGGTGGGACTGAGAGAAAAAGGCACAATTATAAATCTGTCTCGTACATCAGTACCATGGACAGCACCATTGATTCATCAGTACACAACACAGTCAAGCTACGGATATTTCAGAGCCATGGTCGGAGCCATAGGCTTTAACTTAGCTCAACACTCAGTCAGATGAAGGATCTATGAGTCAGGCAGACTAGACTAAAATGATTCAACTAAAGAAAGCCTTTACCCCATTTATGGAGAGGGGACATGGCAGGTTAACAAAGAGGGATCCCCCGTCATCCTTCCTCAAATCATCTACTGACTCTGTGTCCACATACTGTATGATAAAATACCAACAACAACCCAAACCACTGCCAAAATGATTCTAAACTTGATTTAATTTCTCTCTGAAGCATTCTTAATAAAGGTTCACAAAGCTTAATGTTCTTCATTGGCCTGTTGTGAAGTGGGCTGTTGTCAAGTCTAGTATTGCGAGGAAGCAGGTTTTTAGATGTTTCTAAAGTCTTTTTAATTTAGTGCCTCAGGATGATTCCTTTTTCTAACTTCATCTTATCCCAACTTTTAAGTTGTATGTTCTGCTGAAACTGTGAGCAACATCATCCAGGTGAGAGAACAGAAGGGGCAGTATTTCAAGGGTAAGTTTTGTGGAGTACTTTCAACACATGTCTTTGAAACAGTACAGCTGCTGGCTTTAGTTGTGCTGTGTACTGGTCCTCCAAGAGAATTCCAGTCAGTGGAAGTTTTTCACTGAAATAAACTGGCAGGATAGTTACTTTTTTGGTCTAAAATGGGTAGCCCTTGTGACTGCAGGTTAGATTTTTGTTTATTTGCCAGGCTTCACTCGGCGAAGCTCAGCCGTCACAAATAACAGTGTAATGTGTCATCTTTTCCTGTGCAAGTCTGGTGTTGCTGCGGAGTGACTTAGACATCTTTCACAACCCGTGCATCTGTCACCATGGTAGCAGATTTCAAACAAGCAACAAACAGATATGAGTGAGATTTTAGTTTCCTCTGTGCATGCACAGTGCAGATTTCACTTTGTTTTCATGTGGCATCTGTGTTTGTGGTGAAGCATCCTTCTTTGCCTTCTCTTTTGCAAATCATTCTCGCCTTTAAACAATATTGGTTCTGAAATTCAGAGGAGTGTCTTTACCGCACTGAAATTTTTATTTTGTGAGTTTTGCGACACTAAGTATCAGGATGAGTTTCCTGATCAGATTTTCAGGGTGCACAAAGTTGATATGAATTTAATATTATTTCACACAGTGGAAATTAGATCTTTACAAAATTGCTTTCAATATTTCAGTGTAAGCTTTATTTCCATTATTATGTGGGATTGGGGACCTTGCAAAGATCACTATGGAGATAATGTCATGGATAAATATTCAGAGTGTGGGCTGTGTTCCCGGGTGGTGTCTCTCTTTCTGTTTCATTCTGAATGCAAATGATCACCTGCTCATTTCAGGAAACTCCCCCAGATATCTATTTCTTGCCAATTCAAACTATTTCATTCTTTTTGTATTGGGCGTGTGGCTATTTGAATTTAGAAGTGATCTCCATGTGTACTCATACTCATGCTGCCTTTTCATCTGCTCATTTGCTAGGCCTTGTTTGCATTTTTGTTTTCACTTCGATGAGGGAGTCATTTCCCTGAAACTTAAGCAAATACGCCGAGAATCACAGACGAGACAAAATGTTTACCAGTGGCCAGATTTTACTGAACAAACTTTCATTGATCTGAAGTGATTGATTTTACTTTCACAACGAGCAGGTTTTGGGGATTACCATCTAAAGCCCATAAAATCTGAGGATCCTTTTGTAGTTTTGAGTTAATATTGGCTATTGAAGGCTTTTCTGAATTCTAATTACAGTGGGTTCCACCTTCTAGTGAGGAATACTAAAGAGCCAGTTTAACTGAATGAGAGCTCCCAGCTAACACATAATGTTCCCATAACATTCCCACAACATTTCCACAGTGTTCCTTACAGTTTTTTTTTTTGGTAATCCCTACAACATTCTGATCCTCTCCATCTACTCCTTGTTTGGAAGATTTTTCTTTTGTGGCGTTGTTAAGGCAAACTGCTGTTTGGTCCAGAGGTCTTGTGGGTTACAAACAAATTTCAGCCAACCCTTCCTGTGCATCCAGCAGTTAGCTATAGCATAGCCTCGTTGAGTGCATAAGCCAGCACACTTGACATCAAGGGAGGGTTTAGGGGACATATTCAAGTACCTTCTTGGAACATTTAACTTACCTTCCCAAAACATTCTGGAAACATATCAGTTATGTTTTTTTTAGGTGGGATTGTTATTTTAAGTAGGAAAAACCTCTAGGGATTGTGTGGGTGAAATCTTTGGGATAAGTTTTAGACTTTCTGTTTCAACATCTGGGAAATGTTACACAGGAACATCCAATCAGCTTTCCCAGAACCAAAAACAAATGATTACAGAAGGTTTTGAGAACAAATTTTGCCAGCTGGAACAAACCTCTGTCATTCTGAGAGAAAAGTCAATTAATGTGGTGAAAAATGTAGCAAAAATCATGTATTTATTTGCCAGGCAACAAAAGCATACGGCATAGTGTATGTGTGTTTCTGTATGTGTATGTGTACCTTCGTCTATCCTTCTTTCTTCTCTAAGTGTTATGTATACACTTGTTTACACTCTGTTTAGAACAAAATAGACTCTTCCTGAGGCTAAACACTGTAGATGCTGCCTGTCTCATGATATTTCTTTTCTCGCAGAGAAAACAAACCAGTCAGCTCATGATTCACACTTGAATAGTGACGCAAAACACAACGCACTTTATGGTTGTGAAGGCACTCCTGTGCACCATCACTGTTTCTCATGGAAATGACTAACTGACACTGACACTGACATAGCTGTGTGAAAAAGAGGGCACAAAGAAAGCAACAAAACGCTGCAGATTCCTACAATGTTAAAGAAAATATCAACAACAAGTACAGTTGTTCAATGAATCCTCTTCCTGTGTGTTAATTCTCTCATAGTGATTCCACTCTGTGTCATATATATAAAACCAAATAATAAATTCCTATTATGCAAACCATAGCATCTTGATCCTTACAGTGGTGTATTATTTCAAAAGCAACATGGGTCTTAAACCCATGCTCTACCTCACTATCTCTGTGTTGTAAAGATGGTTTTGAGTTTGAAGACATGAATAATTAATTAAATGTAATTAATGAAAAAACATTGTCACTGAGTTACTAAATTTGTTCTTGAGTGACTGGAACATTTTCTCATTAAATATTGTGTCCCTGTCCCTGTATTAATTTACTTCCTTAATTTCAGTCCTTTGGCTGCACTATGATATCCCTGCTGAAATAATTTGGACTTTGTGTAAGATTCAGCATGCATAAATGGAATATAATATTCATAGTTCTGCTGTCATTATTGTATAATTACCAGAAAATAAGAATTGTTGTGTTTTTGTTACCTTAGAACAAGCATTTTAAATCTACAAAAGGTGTGGGTCCTCTTCCACAGAGTCCACCATGTTGAACCGCCACATTCTGAGCAAGTTTCGTGGCCACCATAGTTTCTCCTACACGCTTGGAAGGGGAGGGTGAAGGGAGTTGGTTGCAATTGCTGTCAGATGCCACTAAATCCTACACGCTGATCCTTTTACGCAATAGTAAAAAAAAAAAAAAACATAAGCAAAGTTAAGACTCCGTAACCTGCAGGCCTCTCTCACATCCAAACACTGTGTGTAACTGGTGATGAACCCTGTAAGATACCTGATCCTCTATTTTCTACATCTTTTTCCCTACAGTGAATTCTCGTAGCTGCAGCTATGCCGGAGTATTTCTGGTTGAGGGAGTGAGCCGTCACTCCCTGAGCTTTGACATGGCTCAAAAGGTGTGTGAGCAGCTGGCGAGCACCATGGCAAGTTCAGAGCAAGTCGAGGCGGCCTACGCTAAAGACATGCAAACATGCAGGTGAAACCACAAACATTTGTTTTATAATATTTGTGTGTTGTGAAAAATACTTTATTTAGCGAAAGCTTTAGTAAATAACTGATTTTAATACTTGTTAAATAAAAATGTGCATTTTTAAACTGTATGACATATCATACAACATTTATGGACGCCAAATTCTCTTTCCATTTGGACCCTCTCATCTTTCAACAATTCACCTTTTTGTTTTTCAGTGCTGAAATGTCACAGGAAATGCTCATAGTCAGATAAAATTCCACGTGAACTTCAGCTTTAAATGCATTTGCTTCAGTCACCATCACTGCCCTTAATCAAATCAAGAAAAGAGGAAGAGTGTCTTCCAGTTTACAACACCCATACAGATCATGTGGTAAAATACTGTAAATTCCCAGTAAAGGAAACCACCACGACTGTTCCTCAACTGCATTTGTATCTACTTCTCTGAGCGGTTGTGATGTAATGTGTTTCAGCCTGGTTACTTGCAGACAGAGTGCATTCTGTATCAACAAATGTCTCAGAATTTGCTGCAAATTGTGTCAAAACATTATTTTTAGTAATAATAATATTCTTGTGTCCATTCAGGTACGGCTGGATCAACAATGTGAGCACTGCCATCCTCAGACAGACCCAGCATGAAAAGTGTGCAAAGAACATGACTGGGTTCATCATTAATTCACATGTAAAAGCTGAAGAAGGATTTGATGCCTTGTGTTTTGATGAACAAGGTGGTTATATTATACATTATCGGTGTGGTCAAAAGTTCAAATTACTCAAGTGTGAGTTTGTTTGTTTCTCTTTTTGGTAACATCTATTTTCTGTGTCCCCCATGTGCTAGATGGCCCTGAGAAGAACTGTACGAATGCCTTTTCATTGAATGGATTCTCCTCAGATGAACCAGGTAAGAACAATATGCCCACGCACCACATATAGCCAGGGGTGGACTCAGGTTGTCTGAGGGGCAAAAAAAGGGCCTCAACTATATCCAGTGGGTCACCAGCGTGCTGAGAGTTGTGACGCGCTTTGTTTTCTCCACTTGAATGGCACATTGTCATGTGTTATCCTGGATAATGGGCCACGCTAGAGGGCATTTTACCATATTTTTTTGACTGGAAGAGCACTTTAGAGGGTCCTTTATCATATGTTCTTCAGTGGAAGGGCACTGTAGATGGCACTTTTCCATATTGTCTCCATTGTAAGGGCATCCTAGAGGGCACTTTGGCATGTTGTCTTGGATGCTGGGTGACTGACATTTATGTTTTATCTTCCATAGGGGCATCCAAGAGGGCACTTTTGCTGCTTTTAGCATGCCCATTTAGTAGTGCATGTACTACCTATTTGTCACCATATAGCTAAAGTTTCAACACTAATATACACTAAACTGAAACCAAAGCTAAAAAAAATAATAAAAGCACTGTAATCTAGTTCTTAATTATTAGACCTACTAAAAAATTGTCTTGAATTTAAAGTTGCAGAATTACCAAATTATGAAACTGAATTATGAAATTAATACATTTAGAAAATTCAACCCCCTATTGCAGAATCTGCAACTCCTCTGAATGATTATATTAAGCATCTGTAAGCAGAGGACGCAAAATGAAACCTCTTGGACAATACCTGGTCTAGTTACCAAATGATCTCATCTCTATAGTCAACGTCCTCTCAGCTCCTAGCTATGGTACATGGGGTGGGACATATACACTTGGCCCAGATCGTCTTTGCCTGAACAAGAAGACATCTGGGTAAGGTTACTTTTCATGACCTCAAGTCCTGATGAGAGATCAGATTCTCCTAACACATGGGTACCTTTAAAAAAGAAAAAAAAAAAACTGCACAGGCAAGACCATACATTAGTACTGTGAACAGTTTACATGGCCTGATGTCAGGTTTTTAAGCTGTGTATTATCCTAAGAAGTCCTGCTTTTACAAAAAGATGCTCTATCAGTTAAAATGAAACTCAAAGGTCCAGTGTGTAATATTTATTATTGGCAGAATATGGAGTGAATGGAATATAATAGTCAGAAGTATGCTTTTATTATCATATAATAGCCTGAAAATGAGAACTGACTCTAGATACAGCCTTTCACAGTTTTGCAACCAGACACACACAAAAGGGGAGGATGTGACAACAACTTTGCAATTTCAGAGATTACTGCTAGATGCCATACAATGGCCCTTTAATAAAAATAACAAAATCAAAGATTTTTAATGATAAAAATAGAGAGAATAAAGCTTTATGGGCTGAGTTGGATAAGAGTTATTTCATATAGTATATTTAAATATAACCTGCAGCCTCCCATTTTAATGTCTCTGTGATTATACTGTCAACCATGTATGTAAATAGCCAAAGTTGTCATTTACACTGTGGACACTGGAGACATGTGCCCACTACTTTTTGAAATGGCCAATTTTGTCCCATCATTTTTTAAAAGAAATGTTAAACTAACAAATGCAAACAGGAAGGAACTGTTTATTTGCACAATAAGACATACATGAGTTGTGATTGGTTGAGCTTGACTCATAAACTCTTGTTGCATCAAAGGAACAAGGCAGTTTATTCATGTATCTAAAGCTAAGCATGATTTATTTGCTTTATTTATCTATTCCTTCACTTGTTTCCACAAATGTATTTTGTCATATCTTAGGGTCGTGATGTTGGATATTATTATTGTTGGGCTAAGTGAATGACTGTTACTTGTATTGTTGATGTTTTGCATAAGTATTTTCATATTGTCGACTCTTTGCACTATTCCCTATTGATGCACCATTACGCATTTTTTTTTTATTTCTAGGTCATTATTATTAAGTAATTATTTACCTTGATATCAGTCCCCTATGACATTGCTTAAAATGACATATTTTGAAAGCCTTTTAAAAATGCTGAAAAGTGAGCTGAAAGGGGAAATGTTTTAAAAAAACGTTTTATATCCCAGAAGAGGATATAATTGGGCTTTACAACACTGTGAAATGATCTCCAGATAGATATTGTGATGTTACTGAGAAATGGTTAGTGTTGTTCTAAAAAAAAACAAATCAGAAGTTATGCGTGACTGTAACCATGCATATACCCTCTCTATTCAACATGTCCTCTACAGACCGAGATGTCCCAACTCAACCAGAGAAGCAGGAAGAAACAACTACAAAAACACAGCCTCAGGGTGATGGTGAGGGGGGGGACCCCACGGTAGTCCCTGGGGGAGATTCTCTTGTGGAGGTGATATCAGCCACAACAATCCACCCGGAACAGACTCCAGACGAGCCAGAGTCTTCCACGGAGGGTCCAACTGTGGATGAAAACCACTTTGGAGGCAGTGAGACCAGCAGTGTGGAGACCACTTCACTTCCTGTAGAGTTCGAGCAGCCCACTGGTTCTGGGATGATGCCACCCCTTCCTGAGGAGGATGGAGTCCTTCCAACGGCCCCTGTCGGAGATTCAGAGGAAGCACAAGCGACCACTGAAAACACTGAAAATGAGCGACGGCCCAAGACATCACAGCCTGAAGGGGATGAAGCCAGCACAGTGGGTGAGGAAAACACAAGCAAAAATCAATCAGTGCAGAACTGCTATATGAACTGCCATATGCATATGATTGCAGCTCATTAAAGTATTCAAAATTTTGGTAAGATAACAACACATGACAAAGTAATGCAATTCTGGATAATAGTCGGGCAACAGAAAGCATCTCTCTGTGTGCAATATACTGCAAGATTCCTCTTATTTGGGCCACCCTCTGTATATCTAAAATAGCAGTCACAGAAAATGGTGATGTTTGAGTTCATTTATATTTAAAATGCATGGAGACATTGTTACACTGACATCAGATGCAACAGGTTTGGGGAGGACCGAATAACTTAAAGAACACATGACGCCCCCTTGTGTTGGTTTGAGCGGTGGAGCAGATTTGTTACAAAACAGCCTCAGTGATTTTGTGTCTTAGTCCCTAACAGCCAGGCTCAGCATATTCAACACACACATAAAAGTGTGCACTGAAGGCATAAAAATGTTTCTAAGTCCTGTTTGCTGTACAAATATGTTCACAAAAGCAGCTTTCTTTATTATGCATCTTGGAGTATCTGGTGCCAAAAAGACTACAGCTTCACAAAGAGATGAAAATGCATGATTTAATTTCCAGTGAAAAACCTTTTCCAGCTCAAGTCAACTTTATTTATACAGCACTTTTCATATATACATTTAGCCTGAAGTGCTTCACATGGCAAAATTGAATCACCACAGACAATAACTAAAAACAAAAAATAAACAATAAATAGAATTTTGCAAGACTAAAAATTACAACTGTAATGTTTCTGGGTATTTCTAAGTTAAATGACCTGTATCTGAGTTGATTTTAATGTTTATATTTTGTTTTATTCACATTCAGCGCCACAACCAGCTAATGGCAAGGAATCAGTCCTGGGTCCTGTTGTACCTGAGACTGATCCACAGGAGAGCAAGGGTTCAACAAGTAGGCAATCATGTTACTTCACATATACCTCGAACACCCTGAAGTCCATACGCTGTGAAAACAGTTTTAACTGACTGGATCTGACAAGTTGAGGTTGTTCTGTACTGATTCAAAACAAGCTTTTCTGGTCAAATTAACTTAATTCAGCTGTACTTGAGAAAACGTGTTAAATGCCCTTCAGATATTAAGTTGAACCAACAACTCTTGACTCACACTGATGAATATTACAATAGAATTTGGTTGCCTTTTACATTTTTAACAGTTTGAAAAGTTGGTTCTTTCTTTCAGACAAAAAAAACTTACAGCTGCTCCTGTTGGAGCTACTTTGTTCCAGCGTTGGTACAAAGACAATAAGTGAAATTGCTCCCAGTGAACTTATTAAATCTTAAGTGTGAGAGGGCAGGGACTGAATTCAATACTGACCTTCATCATGTTTTACAGTGTTTTTGTTACTGTGAAAACAAGCAACCGTTACTTATCTTTAAGCACATTAGAGACACACAAGTGTTTTTATTTTTTTTTTTCAAACTTTAAAAAAATTTAACAAACGATCCATGCTGGGAAGTCTGTACAGTACAATCATTCAGCTCATCATTTCAAGTCAACAGAATTCAAGAACTCATGTTTAGGAGTTCTAAATAAATAAATCAAACTTGTCTATTTACATCTAGTCAATAAAAAAAGATTTGTTGATTCCACTAAATTCCTGTATGATTTTTTGCGATACACATTGCAAATAAGACCATGCTGGGAAAAGTGCACTTTATTTGGATGCTGTCTTCATTGACAGATATTTTTATTTCTTACGGACTCAGCTTTAATAATGTTGACTCATGGTTTGTTATTTCTCCCTCCAGACTGGCTGGTAATCATTGGAGTGATTGTGGCAGTCGCTGCTATTCTCCTTGTGTGTGCAGCTGTTAGCAAAAGAAACAGGTATGACTTTGATTGCTATGTTTATCATCTTACACTAATGGAGCTGTCATGTAACTTGTTTTGGACATAAATATTACCCCCGTCTCTCTGTCTTACTGTGCAGAGTAGTCAATAGTCACTTTCCTAATTTTCACATTTTGCTGCAGACTGAGGGAGGACAAAGGAAAAATCAATACCAAATAAATGTGTCTGGATGTGCTCTTGCAGCTGGTGCGGCAAGCAACAGACCTTGATGATCACGCCCAAAGACGCAAGCGAGGGAAATGGGGCGGCAGCATCAGCCTCCAGCTCCCATGCCCAGGAGAGAGAGCAGGAAATGGTGACCCTCATGAACAAGGAGAAGATCCAGGAGAACGGCAACACAGAGGAGTTCACCGTCATCACGCTAGAGGAGTCGCCAGATAAAGAACAGCTGGCGTGAGAGAGGAGTGTAGAGGCAGGGAGGAAGGAGTAGGCGAGGATGGGAGGGATGGAGAGAGGAGATGGCGAGGAGATTGGATGGGTGGGGGGTAGGGCTCCAAACACTGGGGGTAAAAACATGCTTTGGTGGCCAGCACTGAATGGACACTGAGTAAAGGTGTATGTGTGTTATTTAGAAAGATTGTTTCTCTGAGGTACAAAGCCTCTCGGTCTTTCAAACGAACGTGCAGCATTTTCTTCGTGCAGTATGCCAGGTTAGTTAGGACTGAATGCCTGGTGGCGAATCATGCCTTGGTGCATAGCAGGGTGTGTGAATGTGTTTTGTGTCAGTTCTTTGTGTTTGTGGGTTGTATGCTTTGTTAATGATTCACCATATTCACACGGTGGCCATTTTCCTCTGACACCATGCTTTGGGTGGAAAGCTCAAATGTCGTACTGCCGTGTTCCAGGATGCAAGTCATATAAACATATTGTTATCAATATATTTACCTTATCATATATTCAATGGTTCCCAATTAATCAACAAGTAAAAACATTGTGAAAATCCTGAGGTTCATTGACCCTTGTTTCAAGTTGAAACAACATTTTTAATGACCTATTAGCGGTTGTAGCAAATGTTAGCATTCTGCCACTTCAAAGCTAGTCTTGCATAGCCACACCTCTCTCCAAAGTGCTCAGTGATGGAGAAAGTGCTGGCTGCATGCATACATATTTTGCTGCCCTGCTTTATTGTGTTTCTCTAAACCTCTGATTATTTTAATGGGCTGCACTAAGCCCAGGAAGCCCCTGCAAAATAGTGCTGGGGGGCAACTTCATTTGGCGTTAAATTTGCACGTCGAGAGGCGAGCTCTGGCATTAAATTAACTACATTACTGCAAAAGAAAAGCTAACAGCTGTTAGCTTGTTTACATTTGTTCCATTAGCATCCCAGATAATAATATGCCATTTGTCAGCATGTAAGTTGCTATCTTGGAGGTTGTTGATGTTTCCCACAGACTTTGAAAACATAGCTAGCAGATGCTGTGATGCTGACTGAAACAACTCGGCCAGTGACAGGTTTATACCAGCAGAGTGCATCAAATGAGTCAGACTAGTTATGTATAGGTAAGACGTAAATTAATTATGAAAAATCAACCCACATCTTGGACCCATTTATTTAAGCCTGGGAGCAAAACATACTTGGAGTAATGAAGCTTAAATGTAACATTAGCTAGCTGCCCTGCTGTTTCTTCATCAACCAAAAAATATTCTATTTAAGTGAGTAATGTTATTTGAAATTTTGCTTATATGTCTGTGTAATTTTAAAACAGAATACATCCAACACAAAAGCTTGAAATAAGGTCAGATTTCCCTCCAGAGTTTTGCTATCCATTTACCCTTTTAAGTTGCTGACGAATCAGAAAGCGATGAAATGATAATGATTTGTCAGAGTCCATTCATTTATAGGACTTCTAACCTATAACAGTGACATTTGAGCCTCCCAACCTGAATGATATGTCAGAGGAAAATGGCCGCCCTTTGAATATGGGGAATAGGGCTGGATGGACATGGGCTTTAAAGGGAGGGGGAAGGTCTTGTTTGTGAAGATAACAAATTAGTCCCTTTTTTTGTACAATTGGTGGATTTTAAATTGTAGGGTCTTTCAATCTATAAATGGGAAATGATAAATAATTGGTGAGGACTGGGTTATTTTACTTGAGATACTTGCAGATAGAAAAAGCTAATTTTGAGCAAAACGACAATTTTTATGTGTTTCATTTCTCTGTTTTATTCGCTTATTGTTGTAACCTTGTGTATATTTCAGACATTGCCTGTGGACTGGAGTTTGGTTTTTCCATTTTCAAGAAAACTGGGGATGTCACTACCTTAATTTATGCAGCTTTGATTCCCTTTTTCTTGGTCTCTGTATATAAAGTATATGTTTTGGAAATGCCTTAGCAATAGCTCCCAGTGCTTTTTTGTTGTTTGGTAGAAAGGGGCTTTGTATCCCCTTTAAATAAAGGAATGTGTCATTTTTTGAGACTTATTTAATTAGAAACAGTACCTCCGAGGTAAACAATTGTGAATGGATTTTTGCAATAGTCAAAGTGGAGTGGATATTGTATGAATCAAGTTGATGTATAGTATCTAAAACTGCACAATCGATACACCATTGAAGTCAGTTAATATGGTATACATTTATATTGAGTTGGCAATATAATGATATGAAGTCCCTGATGTTATCCTGAGGATAAGTAGAATGATAATGATGTATACATACGTATATATACACAGTGTGTACATTGATTAAGGAAAAAAGAACGAGCAAAAGGAAGAATTGGATAGAGCAGATTAACAACTTTTTAAATGCAAGATTTAAGCACAATTGAGAAGTGAGTGACAGCGGCTCTGCTTTAGAGGCTGAACTACATGGCACATATGATAATGGGGGGCCCATGTGCTGTAAACACATAGCAATGCAACGGTTTCCTCATCAGATAGAGGCTGTGGCAACATTGTGTGCAGCCCGAGGGGGAGGGCTGCCATGAATGAAGCTTGTGTGTTTGCCTAGGCCTCAATTTGCTGGTCACTCTGTACATTCACACATGTAAACAAAATGCTGCAGTTTTTTTTAACTGACCTTCTCATTGGTGAAATATATCATACATTGTGTCATATCAATATTATTCCCTGTGTGACTGCTAATTTCTCCTGGTTTTCAGTGTAACGCTGAATTATATACAGCGATTGCAAACTGATTTCTGTTTCTGACTTGTTCTGTTTTTTTCCCTGCTTTTGCTCTTATATAATTCATTTTGAGAAGGAGTAGCAAATGTACTAGCGTAGGCAGGTTTTATGACAAATTAACAAAATACGTCGCTGAAAAGATTTGTAAAGTCATGAATGAAATAAATGTGTATAGAAAGAGATGTGCAGGAATGTGTTGTTCACTCACTGATCACTCCGTATGTGTGAAGACAAAAGGGGAGCGAGTGAATGGCATGTCAGCCAATGCAAATGGTTACATTGCCCTCACGTAAGAGGAAGTGAGGTTTCCATGGCACCAGGGTCAGGATGTGAGAATATGTTAATGCAGGAAACGAAGACTGAGATAAAGGATGAAGACAGCCACTTTGATGACATCTTTCAGTGTTAAACAACTGTAGGTAGTATAGTTCCACTGACAAACACTGAACACACTCATTTAGCATACATTTATTATGTAGTGCACTTAGTCATCAAACACTGCTCTAAAGCTACTCAGACATAATGCTGCCATCACAAATTACTTATTCAGTAAATTATTCTTGAGAAGAATATGTATTTTATCATATCATTATCATTTTGACATATTTTATTTTTGCAGTGTCTCTTCATGGGATGCATGGGTAAATATCAAAAGCAGGAAATATGGCTGCATATCAAAAATACCATCTATTTTTAAATTATTATTATTATTATTATTATTATTATTTTGCTCAAATGGGGCCCATATATATTTTTTAATTCACTGTTTCATCAAAGCTGTTCAAAGCTCAAAAATGTTTTTTCATTCAAGTACTGAGTTAAAACATTTTTCATTGACCCTCAGATATTGTTTTTGTCAAGATGTCTACTGAATATCCAATGTAACTTTTTCTTCCTAGTAATGGTACAGTGTCATGCTAACACTCATCTGCATTTTGGCATAGATTTTGGGGGCATTGCAGGGGACACATTGCCCTCAATATCGAGAACACTTGTATTTGTCCCCCTTCCCCCATGAAAAAATAACTGTAGCAGAATTCAAAGATGCAACAATGTGTTGCACTGGAAACACGTAGTGACAGTATGCAACCTCAAAAGTGATGCTTACAATCTGATTTTTTAGTTTATATTAAGAAGAGCTGTTTGCTAGTTTGCTAATTTTAAGTTAATGTTACTTTGCAAAATTTAAAGTTTATCTAAGCTTAGCTTAGCCAGCTCTGGTACAGAATGATGCATAAAAATTCACCAGAATGCACGAAATCGTTTGATGTTCAAAACTTCCATGGGGAGGACCCCTAGACCCTCTATTTAATATGTGTCCCCTTTCAATGTTTGAAATGACACCTACACCCTTCCTGAGACCACCAACTCCACAAAATGCATATTAATATTTGTATACATAACCTTCCTCTATGTAAAATTAGATGTTTTTTGTATATCTCCCAGTTGATTTTGGGCACATCTTGATTCAGCAGAGCTCTCTTTTTCTTTAGCGTGTTCATCATCTTTAAAATTGTTGATGGTCACTAACTTGGCAATGTAGATATGCGAAGTCAGGCTGGACATGTTTAATAAACAGTTTATTGTGTATTTTAATCTATTAGCCCCTTATCAAAATAGTTTAGATAACATTTGCTTGTGTTCCAATATGCATCTTTGAATTTAGAATAATGCATAGTAAAAATTAGATTATCTAGGTCAGAAATACTCAACTTGTTATGCTTGAGGGTAAAATGAGAGGAGGTCAGTTCAGAATAAATAGCACATCTGTCCCTCCTCACTGGGAAGAACAGTGTGTCAATTTATTTTCATTGTGTATTATAAAATGGTCGGGGGCCACATTTGGTTGAGTATCACCTATCTAGACTGTCTGGGAGACAGACATGAATAATGTATTTTCCTGTGTGTGTGTGTGTGTGTGTGTGTGTGTGTGTGTGTGTGTGTGTGTGTGTGTGTGTGTGTGTGTGTTACATTAAAAAAAACAACAACAAAAAAACAAAGGAGCAGCCAATATTTAGTTATGAATCAACATTTATTAGTTATATTTGTATATGTACACCAAAGGTACAACACTTATTGATATGTAGAAACAGATTTTTTATGTATACCATAGACTGAGGAAAGAATGTATTTTTTGTCTTTTTTTTTCTTGATAGTATATCTCCCCCACACATACGCTCTGCCTTTACATCAAAAATTACAACAGCTTTACAAAGAGGGAAGGCCTAGAAAAGTAAGATCAGGAAAGCACGTTGTAGGCAGGAGTGAGACAGGTTATCAGCTCTGTTTAGGAGTTCCTCCAAAAAGACAGTAGAAAAGGACAAGCTTGAAGATATACTGGCTCTTTGTTGAAATACCGTCAATCAATTTCCATTTCATCAGTAGGCCTACCATTTAGCTCAGCAGGTTCTAGCTGTTTGTGCGTGCATAAAGTTTTTGTGTTGACAGCAAAGAAGGCAAGTGGAGTAAAGGCAGTTTACTGAGTGGGATTACTATAAAACCTCCATGATGCTGATGGCACGTCAGAGGTCAAATGTGTGAGGATATAGACAGGGTAACACAGAATCTAAGAGATCTAGATATCCATGTCTTGCAGCTTTAAATGCACATGCACCAGGTAAACAAAGATGCCTGAGACTAAAGCCAGTTTTCTCTGTTGAAAAGACAAAATGGTTCAGATGAGTCACCTGAGGAATGTCGCTCTCTACTGTAACGGGCAGCTGAACACATCTGATGTTTGTTCTTTCGCTCAAATCAACTTCTAGGCTGTGTTTGATTCCTCACTCTATCCTACATACAGGGCAAATTTGACCTTTTCCTTTGTTTGTCTCTCTTTTCTGCAACCTTTATAACAGTAATTCCAACCAAAATAGACTCATGTTGGCCCCCTTTTCAAACCAGAAACTTCCCCTCGCTCTTCTTCTCTCTCTCTATCTTCCTCATATTCATGCAAATCGTGTTTGCTTCAGGATCACTGTAAATTTCCGGAAAATTCTGCATTGCCACTGAACAGAACAATTATATATTTATTTATGTACAATGAAAATGAATGCACATCTCTTATATCTTCATGGAACAAACATTCAGAACGCTTACATTAGATTAAAAAAAAAAGATATTTATATATTGGTGTGTGACAGGTAAGTAAAACAACTAGTTATAACAGCTATTAGAGAATAAAAAAACAGGCAATTTATTACACGATTTCCTCTCTATACATTTCTTCTAATCTAATTTTACTCAGGACATAGATGATATATTTTTTTCTTCTAGAGGATTACATTAAAAATGTCACAGCAATGAAACTATATTCCTACATAGCATTTCAACGCCCCCCCAAAGAAAACAAAAAAGGAACAAAACAAACAAAAAAAAACATCTGTTACCTACAATATATACACAAAGTGCAAGGAGGCACTTCAAAATATCATGCTTTTTAAGATAGTGGTGCAAAAAAATAATCATTTTTATTTTATTCATGCTTCTAAAACCGTGAGTTTGAACATAATAGTGGTCCAACACTCAATCCCCATTAATGACACTACGGTCTGTATTTTCTCCTAATACTGGAGAGATTTTTATTTGTTTTTTCCTGAAGATCACAAGGTCAAAAGATCAGACTCGAGGGGCCTGTTACGGTGATTACAATTTTAAATGTAGTGACCTTCGAGGTTTAAGAGTGTGCGTGTATTTGTGTGTGTGTGTGTGTGTGTGTGTGCATTTGAAAAAAATGTGTGTGTGCATGCTTGTTTTTCGTGTGTGCATCAGTCTGTGCAGTGTGTACAGCAGAACACCAGGTGTGCTCCATGTTTTATCAAAGCACACTTCTGTTAGCCGAGCTTAAAAAAAAAAAAAAAAAAAAAAAAGCAAAGATGTCTTCTGAGAGTGTGTTTCAGGAACTAAGAGGACAGAGTGCTGCTGCTAAGTGGTTTGTTAAGTTTCCTAGTGTTACTTTAATTGGCATTTGTTTGAAGTGAACATCTCCAAGGCAAGGTTGTCATTAAGCACGAAAGAAAAGAAACAAGACAGGAAGAGAAGGACACAATACTGATAAAGAAATCCACACCCACATCCCAGAAGTCTCACTCACGCAGGCTAAAAAAAGATTAACAGCCAGTAGTCCGAGCTTTGCTTGAGTGTTTGGTTCTATATGAGAGGAATATACTGTGTGTTTTATTACCTGATAGTTGGCGACATTCTGGCATAATGCATGTGAAGTGTCCACCGATCTGTTCTGACTTTCCTAAAACGCACCAATACGGACACACAGCTGCAGCATCTAGGGTTTGTAGAAACAGTCTTGAGCTCTGGTGGCTAAAATATATTGTTGTTTACCTCTAGGTCTGGCTAAACAAGAAGCTGGCAAGTAGGAGCGTTACATCAATGATCTGTCTGCGTTTGTGCAAGCCAAGAATCCATCTGACAGCCGAAGCGCTGCTGCTTCTCCCTTCATTTCTTTTTTAAAACAGTTTTTTTTCTGGTGGTTGCACCTTGTGTACTCTGTCAGTGTTCAGTAAAAACCGTGTCTGTGCTTTCAGATAGTACTGAGGCTGAGGATCATTCAACCACTGGAATGTTGTCTGAAATGTATTTGTGTGCTTCCTCTATTAGAAAATTTTACTTTTCAGTAAACTGTAACAATTTTCAGCGTCAAAGCTTTCAAGCTGTGCTTTTAAGAGGCCATTTTCTTGAAGCTCTAGCGAGCAAGTAAACATTTTAGGACATTTTTCCCTGTAAAAGAGTAAACATACAAGCCTGAGTATCTTTTGCTGTTCCCTTATTGTTTTATTAAACTTGGAATATGATCAGTGTCGCCATGGGTCATTAACGCACATGACTTTGATTATGATCCACATTGGCATTTTGGCTTTATTTGTGCTCTATCCCTCTGTTTGTGCTTCACATAATCTCCTTTTTTGTGCTAGAATTTATTCAGATATGTCAATCATTTATCATTTTGATGCTAATTTTAATTTCATTTGCAACACAGTTATTTTTTTGGGAAAGGGGAGGTATAACTGTAAAAAGTTTCATATTTAGGGCAGTGGTTTTCTTTGAGGCTTCATTGTAAAAAAAAAAAAAAAAAAAAAAAGCGGTGATATCAACTGCTGTGCCATTCAATTATAAATGGACATCAATGTAGGAAAGCTGAAAAATGCGTGAGTGACGTCACGTCATGGATGCAGTTCAAAGGCTTCTGTGAGTTGATTGATTTTCTGCCTGTTTGGTCCCTATAATTGACTTGGTCATGTTCTAAACCCCAGCTCTCTCTTTTTCACACACACAGACACACACACCAACAAGTTTTATATCTCACTCAACAGGTGACACAAAGAAATAGAAGTCCCTTTTTTACAGTAGAAAAAAGGAAAGATGAAAACAAAAAAAAAGAAGAAGAAAAATGGGCTCCATGGTACGATTTGTGCTTTATAATTCCACGGTGACTGTGCTTGTAGGTTTTCCTGTACCTGCCTGCTACCATTTCATCAGTGTGCTGGACCTCAGGGATACTGGGTAATATGCAAATGCAATCAGCAGTCAGATGCATTTTAAAGGCTCTGACAGTTAAAGATCTTAGATGAGAGACTGAGCTACGAAGGAAAAGCAGTGGCCTTATGCAAACATTGTGATGTAAAGCGAGGAAGTTCAGTACAAACATTACACTGGTTGTCATGATTAATGTTCTAACTCCCACTCATCTTCTGGCATTAGAATAATGAATCACCTGCATTTATATATGTTTGAAACTCAGAAGATGATCTCAGTGCATCCCGTGTTATACAGCCACTTCTTCTTCTCTCATCTTTATGAATGTAGAACCAAGATGTATTGCTAGGAATAGCTTATCTTACTCTTTTTTTCTCTTCCTTCCCTCCCCAAGCCTTGAAGTATGTTGTGCAAGTTTCTGCTATATAGGACATAATTGTGCTCTAACAGGTAAAGGTATACCTCTGTTATCATTTCACGGTTAAGTGAATTAGTATTATATATATCAGTCAGATAGACAGTTACAAAAAATTTTAAAGGGACTAATAAAAAAAAAATAAAACTAAACTACATAAAAAAAACAATTAGTAGTTCTGTTCATGTGACTTTTTTCATTCACTCCTTTTTATCACCAGATAGGAAAGCTTGTGGAGCCCAGGAGCAGGGGATCTCTGTGCTGCCATTATTCATGTTTCCATGGTTCCTCCTCAACAAGCGTGCACTCCGCAGCAGAGCCGTTAGTGGCTGAGGTTACCTGCAAGCAGTTAGCAGGGAAATCTAAACAACGGATCCAAGGCACAGACAAAAAACACACTTCATTTCCTGTAAAGCTTTATGTTTAAAGAGCTTATATTACTTACACTGAAAAAAGAGAATTGTTGGACCAACTTTACTTCAACTGATAACACAAATATTTTTTCAAATAAATTTCAGAGCAGTTTTGTTAAGCTATCTTTAAACTTTAGAATTTTTAAACACCTTTGTTCTGTTTTTTATATATAGTGTAAAACACTAAATAAAACTTAATAAATTACTTCAATTGGCCCTTCCTAAGTCCCATTAGCTAGCAAAATGCTAGCTAACTAGCTAGTTAATGTATATCAATTGTTAGCTAGCTAGTTACATCGAATAGCTAATGTTGGCAAAATAGTTACTAGTTACTAGTTAGCTGATCTACATCAATCATTAGCTAACTAGTTAGCTAGCATTTAGCTAACGTTGGCTTTTTCAACTGTTGCTGGAGTACAGAGAAAAAAGGGGACTCAGGAAGAGTCAGCTGGTTACACACAAATGAATCAAATCAACAAATTAGATTAACACAACTGAAACTGTTTTTTTTTTAAAAAAATCATTGTGTTTGTTGGTATTCTTTGACACAGCAAGCATTTGTGTGTCTGCCACTGAGTTGATTTTTTTAAAGTTGGTCCAACAATTCTCTTTTTTTCAAGTAAGTTTCAACCAAGCAATTGGTTCATTGGTCACTCTTACAAAGCTTATAAAGCATGGTTGCCCATGATTTTAGTTTTTGCTATACCATCAAAAGCGACTTTACCAATCTACACTGTAAAAAAATAAGTTGAGAAAACTCAAAGTTTCAAGGTAACTGGCACTCAAATTTAAGTTCAACTCAAACTCTTATGTTTTGCAAAAAACTAAAACATTTTTTTCCCAATCTTATCTTTTGTTGAGATTATTTACCTTTCTTCTTTAGATAAACTAACCCCTAAAAATCTGTTTCTCTAAAACAAATTTTTTTAAGATTCATTTTTAAGGAGAAAAGTAAATCATCTCAACAAAGGATTATAGGTTGGGGAACTTTTTTAGTTTATTTCAAAACTGAAGAATATAAGTTTGATTCAAAACTCAACAATTTGGTGTAGACAGTTAACTTTTCTCAATTTTTTCTTTAGTGTAGATATATACCTGCTATGTCCTGGTTTTAAGAGTCATTATGTTGAGGTATGCTTTGTAGATAGTCCTAAGTAAGAGTAGAATTACTAACCTGGGAACAAACCACACATTTATGATGACCAAAAACTTAACAGGCGGTAAAAAAAAAAGAATAAATTATAAACAAAACAGACAGATTACATAGAAAACAAGGTACAAACACTACAAAATGAAAGCATTGTTATATGTTATAGCTATTTGGCAAGCAGTCTACAGTGACATCTTTGAAAGAAGGGTTAGAAATGTGAGTCAGACTATTTACTGGCAAAACAGACCAGAAAACTGGACAAAAAAAAATAGTCACAGTGGATACTGGAAATAGCAAGCCTTTGTGTCACATTTATATGTAAATGTCTATTAATAAATAGCAACTGAGAATGGAGGATATAACTTTTTACTATGGCCAGATTACTTGTGTGACAGGTTGCCAGCGTTGCTAGGCAACACCTTTCATCCTTTAATAAATGAATAGTCTCATCAGTAGACCTTTTCCGCCCATGTGTGTGTCAGAGAACAAGCTCTCTGAACTCCCATATATTATTCTAAAAGCCTGGAATACATTCAAAGACGGTATTCAAAGTGCATTATGTTTCGCATTATGGGAGCTCCTTCACAGTTTTGAATTTCACAACACAGTTGTTCTCACAATGTGCAGGAATAGATGGTGTCAAAATGCAAAAAAGCCTGACTGGGAATGACTCAGTGACAGCGTGGTAGATGTGTTTTATGTAGGGAATATAAGAACTGCTAATGAACTGTAACACTTCCTGTCTTTGCATTTATAAATCCTACAGGAAAGGATTACCCTTTGGAAAAACTGTTAAAAATGAAGAAAAGCAGATATTATACTGAACAAAAGGTAAATAAACAGCTAAAATGATTACATTCAACATGATTCTACTGAGGAATTTTTTGGGAGAACGGATGTAGACTAGTGTGAACTTCTGATTGATAAGAGGGCTGCTAAATAATTCCTCAGGGTCATAATGAGGATTATCTGGCTCGGCCTTTTGAGTCAGAGCCAATCTCCAACAGGTTACAGCCATCAGATCAGGGTAACAGATCAATCCCTCATTTGCATGCATTTTGTTTTTGTTTGTTTTTTTTAATTTTGGAAACCTTTGGGCAAGAGCGCTTCACATTTTGGTTGTTTATTCAACACAAAAGCTGCTATTCCAGAAGAATGAAATACATACGTACACATGCATCTGTTGTTCTCTCGCTTCATGTCTGTCATAAAATAACAGTGGGTGTATTCACATTATTATGTACAAAGATGCAATAAATAAAAATAGAGGCAAGCAGAGGTGGAAGGTGAGCATGCAACAACACAGAGGGTTATATACAAGTCTCTATGTCTGTAAGCATTAATTGTACCTTGCATTCATCTACTACGACAGAATTGTTAGCAGTGGCGGTAGCAGTTGTAGTAGCGGTAGCGGTTAAGACGCACTGGTTGGAATTGTTTTCGTGGTGGTTCTTCATGTCATCGTAATAAGACTGGGTCTTCGTCATCATTTCGATGTCGTCTGATTTGGCCCCGTGCGCGTCCAGCTCCTCGAGCTCTGCCTTAGACATGTGGTACACGATGCCTGCACCGTAGGAGTCACCCACCACGTTCACCGAGGTCCTGAATCGATCCCTGAGGAGGAAGAAACCAGGAAAAAAGATGGTTTTGCAGACTATACATGAGGAAAAAATAAGAGATGTAACAATACCAAAAACTCAAGGTACAATAATACCATGTTAACAAGTCCACAATACGGTATTAACCACAACATTAAAAAAAATGTTTTTAAATTTATGACTTTATCAAATGATAATTCTGATGTGTGCTGTATTATTTGTTTGTATAAAATGTATTTTCCTTTTGACTTAAAGTGCTTCTGCTTTCCTTCTTTAAATGACCAGGGTGCAAGATTTCATGGCATCTAGTGGTGAGATTGAACAGTAGGTTGAAACCAAGGAAAACTGCTCATTTCAAACTCCTCATGCATGTAGGAGATCCTATGGTGTTGTACTTGCAAAAAATGCCAAAAGTTCCAGTGTCTGCTTTGTCCATTATACTGCAAAAAACATGGCAGTACAACATAGCGTCCACCAAGGCAGAACACCTGACCAAGGAAGCTGACCAAGGTACAAAGCTCGATCAAATGTCATTAGAAAGGGGTGGGACTTAGGATGGGTACATGCAAAACAAAAACAACGCAGTAGTCAGCAGTGATCCTTTTATAAAATAAAATAAAATTACATTAAATTAAATAAAAATAAGAAATAATCATTCATACCATGTAAAATCATGGTAGATATCGTCATAGCCAAGTAGGGTATTAAGTATTTTTATCATGATGTTCAGTATATTGTTACATCCATAGTGAAATACTAGGAGGGATTTTCAGAAAACAAACATAAAAACTTATAGGAAAAGAGATAAAGTAAACGTGCAACCTCAATATGTATTTTTGTCACACTCACAGCAGCCAGTCAACAGCAACCAGTAGACTGATGTCCTGAGTTGGCAGGCCGACAGCAGTCAGGATCAAGAGCATAGTCACCAAGCCGGCACTGGGAATACTGGCTGCTCCAACACTGGCCAAGGTGGCTGTCAGACTGGATGAAGACACAGCAAAGCAGCACTCAGTCAGTCACAGTCTCTTAACCCCACTAAACCTAACCACATCTTCCACAAATGAGTCTCCACCCTCAGATGAACATGAAATGGCCACACTACACTGCTACAGATGAGGACATTTAATCACTATGGTACTTGTATAAAGAGCAGCAGCTGAAGAGCACAGGAGAGGGTCCTCCATCGCAAATGAAGAGGGGTTTAAATGTGAAAGATGGGATGTTTAATTTGAGGGTTCATGGACTGATATGCCATAAAAATGTCAGGCTGAAGGTCGTTCATCCTTGACTTCACTTTATTAACAGAAGAGCATTTGGGAAAGATAGTTACAGATACTTGGTTGGTGTTTGTCTTCCTGCTTAGCATGGGAAACGGCGCTGGCACATGTCGTTGCTTCCTCCTGGTGGTTTATTAGGTCCACAGTAAATTTCTTATCAAAGGTTACCGCTTTGAGCTACAGAGGGTTTTCTGTTCACTGCTGAATGCCTCTTCACCGCTGCTGTGTTTGTCCTCATTTATTAAGAGCTAACTGTGTTTGCTGAACTGCATCCTGTGAGCTTCATTTAAACTGTCTTTAAATAGGAAATTACAATTCTTACTGTTATGACTAGAATTGATTTTCTTGAACCAAAGCCAGACTTCTGTGTGAAGTCAAGTTAAAGTCCATTTAAGAAGTGTTTTTATACAGGGACTGCTGAAATATCATGAAAGGTTTCATTATTTCACATTATTGATATTGGCATTTTATTAAAAAACAATGTTTTCATCACACAAGGATTCCACATCTTTTTTTCTGTCTAGTGACAATAGTACATTTGTGCAATAATACTCACAGTTTTCAGCCCATAATTTCAAATCATATCAAACTGTAAACATTGGCTTTTAAGGCTCATTTATGCTAAATGTTAGATATGAATACAGAGTGTTCTGTATGTAATTCTGCATTCATTTGTAGTTTTTCAAGTTTTCTGAGAGCTTAAGGATATGGACAAAGCAGAGCTTTATCACTGGTAGCTGTGGGAGCAGTGTAGCAGTGTAGCCAACAGTCCAGTAAGTCAGCAAAACAGCACACTAAAAAGTTTTGGAAACTCTGAAGTACTGAATATGACCGTCAGTCATTGAAAAGCATCCTTCATCCACATGTCATGATGTATTTAATGGCTGCAGAGATACAGACCAAGACATCTGTCCGTACTCTTTTTATTTCATCCATATTTGTGCATGTTTTCTGAATGCTTGCTGATACAGACGAAATGGAGTGGTAGTAGTAGTCGTGGGGGCAAGACTGCTATGTCAGCAGTGATATATTTTTCTAAATTAACAGGGCATAAATGAGCCTTTAACTGTGCAAATGACATCTTCTAATAAAGTTTGATATGTTTGAGCATCTCCTGACCTGACAGTGACGATCTGGCCAGGGTCGAGCTGGATGCCATTCATCTGGGCAATGAAGATGGCGGCAACAGCCTCGTACAGAGCAGTTCCATCCATGTTGATGGTGGCACCGACCGGGAGCACAAAACGAGTGACTCTTTTGTCAATACCCAAGTTCTCTTCCAGACAACGGAAGGTGACAGGCAGTGTACCAGCACTGGAGGGAAAAGCAGAAGAGGGTCGATTATACTTAATATCAGTTGTTTAAATATCGAGCGATAAATGTCCATTCATTTTTATGCTGACCTGGAGGCCGTCCCAAGGGCAGTGATCCAGGCCTGGAAGATGCCCAGGAAGAAGGTGAAGGGGTTTTTCCTGACGATAACAAAATAGATGCTGGGCAGGAAGATCGCTCCATGGATGATGAGGCCAACAATCACAGTGATCATATACATTCCAAGCTGCCTGGCCACTACCTCCAGGTCTTTGATGGAGATGATCTTACCACAGATGAGACAGGCAATACCGAAGGGAGAGTACCTGACAAAATGAACAATCTTATTTATTTAAATGTATCTTTAAATACACAAGACAAAGAATTTCTCAGCACACAAATTCTGCTTCATAGCTATTTTAAAATGCTGGAATGGTTTATGAAATAACTTGGCATTAACAGTTATTTCTGGCTCAAAATAATGAGTTTCAAAATGAGTCATGAGATCTTAAGTGATACTAACCACATGATCATGATGACAAGTTTCATCACAATCTCATTGAGGATGTTGAAGAATTCAATCATGAGTCTGGCCTTCTCTCCCATCTTGCCCATGCAGATGCCAAATGCAATAAAGAAACCAATCAGACCTGTGACAGAAAATCATAAATGTATCAAACTTGGAATACCTTTGTGACAGGTGAGATGAATACCACATGACGGTATTATTATTCAGAGATGAGTTTTACATTTACAGCCAAAAAACATTAGGTTTGTCCAAATGTTTGAAATTCTGTAAATGTAATATTTTAAATATTGCTTTTATTTTGCCATGCTAGCAGCATTGCCCAAGGAATGGCAATGTTGGACCACTTTGATCCAGACTGAAACATCTCAATTATTTGATGAATTGCCATGCAATTTGGTAGCAATATTCATGGTGCCCAGACATTGAATTGTAATGAGTTAGATGACTCCCTGACTTTTCCTCTTATGCCACCAGCTGGTTAAAGTTTTCACATATCTTGAGAAATATCTTTTATCTAGCCACCTAGTTAGCCACCTAGCAGCAGCGTCAGTCTTGACTGCTTTGTCTTGAGTAAGATATTATACATATATATATATATATATATATATATATATATATATATATATACATATATATATATATATATATATATATATATATATATACCTTTCTCTGCCTAGAGACAACAACAAAAGAAAACCTGGTAACCCTTTCATTTCTGAAGAAAAGTTGATAGAAAATAAGTTTCAAATTAGAAATCTAACATTTGAACTTGACTTTGGTGATCCCCTAACTTCTCCTGTAGCTTCACCATAAGGTTCAGATTTGTCGTTTTGAGTGAAACGTCTCAACAACTATTGGATATATTACCATGACATTTGATACAGACACTCATGTCTGTGAAGGAAATTTTGTGAGCTGTTTCAAGAGACTTTGATGTCTGTGCAAAAGCATTTATTAAAGCTTCATCAAGGAAAATACAGGAGCAACACAAAATGAATGACTGTGTAACTGTCCAAATCTGAAGAAGTATTTCACATGCAGAGACTACTCCAGTTTTGTTTGAGTCTATTTGTTCTACAGTCAGGCATAAACATATCCTCCTACAACCTTGGTCTCTCTTGGAAACAGACACAGTGTTATCAGGACAGCTGCACTGGCCAGCCAGCGCCGTTCCGGTTTGTGCATCTAGTTTTGAACCATTCAGAGCGTTTCCACCATAAATAAATTGGTTCAAAACCAACCAGTTGTTGTGCATTGTGCAACACCCTCTGTTGATGAGGATGCTTGATGAAAATGGCTCCATTCAAAACAGATGGAAACATGGGCTGCTTCACTAGATAGCACCAGGGTTTCAAGAATCTTGAAGGGAACTGGTTCAAGAACCAGAACTAATTTGGTGGAAAAGGGCCTTCTTTGTCATCTGAAATATGTGTGTAAAGCTAATGCTAATGTTAGCATGACAAAATGCTAAACTAAAATACTGTTCTTGCTAAAAAATACATGCTGATGTTAGCATTTAGCTCAAAGCACAGATGTACCTAAATACAGCATAATGGAGCCATTAGCATGGCTGTAGACTCCTAGTCATGTTGATTGTTAATTGTCGATATATTGTGAATATTTTCAATTGGTTACATACCCAGAACATTCATGCCACTTTTAAACTGCAGGGACTTTTTGATGACAAACTGAGGCTCCTTGGTCATGTTAGCCACCAGACCCTCCATGGTGGTGGCATTGACATCCTCCTCAACAACTACCTCTACCTTCTTTGTGACCGTCTGGATCTGAGTTAAACAAGAAACAGATAAAAGTGATGAGTTTGACTATAATGGAATCAGATGTGATTTTCAGTATGACACAACGCCACTCAACTGTGGCAACAATGTTTTTTTGCAATTCAGCTTCTTCTCTGGTGTGTCGTTATAATCCAACATCCATTCGCAATCCTTTATTAATAAACCCACTGACAGACACAGTTTCTAAGATTTTAGTATCTGCACTGACATAAAACTTAAGCATTTAACCATGTTTATCATCCTCCATTACCTGCTGGAAACAAGCCTGCACCAGGTTCTCTGGGAACAGGTTCCTGATCAGATCAAAGAAAGCATCCAAGCTGGACACCTCATCGTTTTTCTCGCCCTCGCCCAGATTCTCCTTCAGTTTGGGGTTGCCAGGGTGGATGACTAACACCAGGATGACTCCAAGGATAGCAGCAATAACAGTTGTGGTCATGTAGTAGACCATAGCTCTGGTGCCCAGGCGACCACTGGACTTGGCATCCAAGCCGGCCAGACCTGCAGCCAAAACAAGCAAGATCGTGTTTACCTGGTAATTACTCTGACTTATTGAATGGAAATGTTGACTCACTACTGCGGGCCATGAAGGCTAGACGCAAAGACCATTAGGGGATTACATAATGGTGTTTGATCAAGTGCATGATGCATGGCATGATGTATTACATTAAATATTGTCAATTAAGATTTCAGAATCAGGATTACAGTAATCACAGGACTTTTTTCTTGTGTCTGTTTAGTGGCAATATTATAGCAGTGAATGGTGTAAATGCAGACTTTAGAGTTTATTTGCCTTTGTGAACAAATTCAACAGTATATGAGCCGCTCTCTTGTATCAAGATAAAAATGCATGAGTAAAATGTCTAACGTACGTCTAACGTATGTCTAACAAATTATTCTTGTAATAATGTAATATATGTGTCATAACTGCACCTGTGATTAAACTGGAGATGATGAGTGGCAGGATCAACATCTTCAGCATCCTCATCAGGATATCTCCAGGAAAAGCAATCACCATGACAATATCTGGATGGATCGGGGAGGCAACGCGAAGCAACATCCCTGCTACAGCTCCCAGGATCACACCTGCAGAGAGGAGTGTGAGTGAGTGAAAATGCAGAAGTGCATAATGACAACAGAACGAATTAAGTCAGATATTGAAAAGTAAGAGAAATGAAAATCAAATATTTACTATTTAATACTTTAATATTTTTTTTCTAATTAAAGCCATTTCTTATGGGTGTATTTTGTGCTGGTGGGAAGAACTTATGCCTTATATAATCTATAAAATAACAAATAACTAATGATTTTCCCTTAAGGACCCCTGTCATATATCTAATATATATCCCGCCCCGTTTTGCTCTGTACTCCAATGACAGTTGAGCAAGCTTGGTACTGGAGTCCACTTTCTCCTTTCCTGTTTTTTGTACTTAAATATGCTATGTGCCAGTCTAAGTTGAAGAGAAAATCAAATTTTGAAATTGATTAAAAGCTGTTGCAGGAGGATCCGTAAAAGGCTAGATATTCACATCTAAAATTAGCAAATGTTAGCAAAAATCTGGCTAATTAGCAAGCTTACCTATATCCTTCATTAGCTACCCAGTTATCTAGTGTTTTGCTGACATTACCTAACTTAAGATGTGAACCTTTTACCAAGGTTGCTCAACTGTTACTAGACCACAGAGCAAAAAAAGGCAGGGTTTAGGAAGGGTCAATTCAGTTGTTTGAAGCTGTACAGCAGGCTGTCTGTTACATGTCTAAAGAGGGCAGTGGGTTGATAAGATAAAACAGAAACCTGCTAAGAGAGAGTAAAGCTCATAGCGGATTAAGATCAGATCTCTTCGAAGCAGTAGGCAAGAGGCAGTATGTCAGATTCCCTGGTGAAGCCACTGTAATCTCTGCAAAACCCAAAATGCTGGCAAGTAAAAGAGTCTAATACTAGGATTTGATAAAAGTGTGAGGTAAATGTCCCTAATCTCAGGTTCACCTTTTGCCCCACTGGGGTATTTCTCTTATCTAATGGGGTTTTCTGCTACCTTTCCTGTCCTCTGGCCCCCATTCACTCTCTAGAAATCTGAAAACAATGACATTTGAAAAATCAGTCCCTCCCTAAAAGAGCCACTGTTGACCCTTGACATATGTCTTTTCCAACTAAAACTTCAGTTCCTGCCACACAGCGTTTCTTCCCTCAAAATTAAAGATGACCTCTGTGTGCTCCAACCCCCCCTGAAGCTCTGCCTACCAGGCCCGGTAGTTGGCCTCTGTGTCTGTCAGACAAAACTCCAGCACCCCCCTCCCATGGCTGCACTTCCTCTGCTACCACACCACAGCCAAAGATCACACAGCCCGAGATGCTGTTTAATAACACAGACTGGAATGAAAAGCCCTCCAGCTTTTTCATATAAAAAAAAATGTAAGCAGTCCTCTGTGCTTCAATCTATCTTCCAGTCTAGCAGCATCCTGTGGATTCTGCACACCCAATGGTTTTGGATGGCACTTGATTTCCTGTGCCTTCTCTTTGGCCCATTTGCAAGTTCCCATTCAGCCTCTTATCTGCCAAGTGACAGATGATCAATGATCATGCTGGCTCGCTTGCTTTGCAAGAGTCCTGCCAAGTGGGGTGAGATGTACACATTACACATGCTCACACAAACACACATCCATGCAAGCAGGATTCAGATACACAAATACACACACACACACATATATATATACATTTATACAGTTTTAAAAGGTTCGCAGGCTATGCTTATGGTAAGACTGGAACGGAGCACATAGCTGTCAAGACACAACACAATATAAATAATATGCTCTGGTCAAACACAAATTGAATTTAAGACAAACAACCAGAAGCTGCATCACAAGCCTTTTATTCTTTTGATTAAAATCCCCTTGTGGCACAGTGTGCCATCGCTATAATCACAATATTTTTGACGCCCCACCAGAGGCTGTGTACAGTGCTGCAGAGAGCTTTTGATAGCAACAGGTGGCACAGAGTTGGGGAAGGTCAGGACACCCAGTCGTCTTGCTGTTTGGTACACTGAGCAAGCACAGATGGCATCTCCTCCTCATATTACGAGAAGGCTGTATAATTGAGCTTGGAGTTAACAGAACACTGAGCTCAGTGGTGGTCGGGGCCCATATTTAGCATCTTTGCCCTGCTTTTTAACAGGTCTTCGGGGAAGAAAATAGAAACAAGAACTGATTAGTGATGAGACGACTTACCGAGGACGGTGAGTGTGAGCAGAAGGTTTTTGAACATCTTGGAGCAGATTTTGGCACATTTGGACTGAGGCCTGGCCTCAATGGGCTCTAGGTGACTCTCGTGCATCCTCACCTCAACTTGTTTAGGCATACTGTTGGCACTATGACAGAAAGAGAAAGAAGAAAACATGAAACAATTATTTACTAAATGCAAAACCATCAAAACCATCACCTTTAAAAACACACACTTGGCCATACAGCATTATTAACCTAAATGCATCATATGGTCACTTATTGTGATGTGAAGAACAAGACTGTACAATACAACACATAATACAGAAATCAGAAACATTGTCCATGCATAATGTCTCTGGACCATGATATGGTTAAAAGGAACGGCGCAATGAAAAATGTTAAGCATTCAAGTGTGCTGCCAAGCTGTCACTCCAACGCTGTTCATGGTTACTATAGCATCCAACAGATGGAAGCTGACTACAAGCTGCTGCTTGTAAAATTGTGGTCCTTTGGGGCGATACTTCAGACACGAAGCATCTCATGTCAATTTATTAAAAACCGACAACCTGTGCATCTCTTAAGTACATGTCACTGACGTCCATCTTGTTAAACATTTTTTAAAGGCTGCTCTGTACAAATATTTTGATAAAATAATGATTGCCTGGGGTTTTGTAAGAATTTACAAGCATGTCTACATTATGTCATTTGGCTGACTCTAATAACTTTATCACCCATAAAGAAATAGCATGGATTAAATGTATGTTACACCCACCTCATTAAAGGAGAAATATGTAATATATTTACAGTACTAAATCAAAAAATGTCCATATGTCATCAGAAATTAAGATGATCATAAGAAAGTAACATGCTGAATTGAAATATTGGCTTCCCGACAGTAGAGCTACAGCCAACATGTTTCCCTATGAAATTTCCATACTGGTGTGAAATGGCTATTTTGGTTGGCTTTTATTAGAGTTCATGCAGTTAATGCTGAATGCTGAGTGTCTGTTTATAAGGCAGGCAATCATTAAACTCCATCTCCAGACTGCATATTTTCAGCAGTGGACTTTCTGTTTTCAGGATAACAGACTTGGCTATGTGTGAACAGACAACTGACAGTTAGAAACAGCTGATCAACTTACAGTCTATGACTCATCATTTGTCATTATCAAAGTATAATGTTGTGCTCATGTTGTATGTGTGTAGGTTTCAGTATCCTTTCAACTGGCAGGCAACCTGCCTTAGCATCAACCATAGAAATTTAACCTATTAATTGTACCATTTATGGCTCCTTCTTGCTATTTGGACTGCAGTACTCATTTTTGAACACAAGAGTCTTACATATTGCTCCTTTAACATACACAGAACAAACAGTGAAGCAGATTCAATTAATTTTTTTTAAATTAATTACTGTTTAAGGTTGCTCACAAAGCCAATCAGAGACAAAAGGCCCCTGGTGAGTGTCTAGAAAAGAAATCCATGTGAGACTACAATGAAAAAGTGAAACAGATGCCTTCTTCACAGCAGACAAGTTTGATAAAGTACGGAGAGAAGGAGCAAACATCTTGCCTGATCAAGACTTATACATTCTCTCTCAGTTATCATTGTATCACAGTAAATTTATAAGCACACAAAACCTCAAATATAATTGCAGGAAGAGAGGGCTCAGTCAGGCAGCCTAATTTATCGAACGAAATGTGGTTTCTTATTATAGGCAGCGTGGAGCAGTTTCCTGCGGTCCCGTTGAGGTATGAATGAGTTTGTTAGTGAGAAGAGAGCCAGCTGTGGCTGTCATATGCCAGTTAGGCAGGTGCTCAATAGCTCTGTAGGGGGAAAGTGAGTGAGAATGAGGAAGAAAAAGTGGCGGTATAGCTTTATTATATTCACCGTCTCCTCAACCAGTTGCAGGAATAATCTATCAAATTGTCTTGGCTCGCTTTGACATCTTTTTTGTCTATGGGGAAACAGAAATGTCTCTGTGTTGCTATTCATCACCAATAAGCCCATGAAAATGTCTGCTGTGATGTATTACAAAAGCAAGCAAAGAAGAAATAATGTGACTCTGACCTTTCACCTCACCCCCGTGGTTCATGGCTTAAAACTCACAAATGGAAGCTTCAATGGTGAAGTTTTCTCTCTTTTTTTTGTCCTCATACCCTCCCCCCATAGTTCATGATGAAGTCACAACACTTCATAGATATTAATCATTTTGGCTGTCAAAGTTTTTTCAAAGCTGAAACTCAATCAAAGGCAAGACAGGGAGTTCAAATCAATAGGAAACTTCCTCCCAACCAAAGGCTCTTTAATGGTGGTATTGTTGTTGAGTTAGTAGTCACTAATAATTCCACTTGAACACACACACACAAACTCACACATTTACACACACCTCCCCCAGCTTTGTGTATTGCTGCTCCCTTGTGAGCTTGGCTATAGGAAGACCAAATGGTCAGCTTCCAGGCACAGATGCACTGGTCCTATCTGCTCTTATTAATTTCAAAGTGAAGTGAGAAATACAGAGAATATATGCAAACAGCAGTCAAACAGGAGCCACCATTACACTATCTCCTCTGTTATTTCATCTTCATAGTGAAAAGCCGAATGAATTAGTAAAAAACCCCAGAAATAAAACGCTGAAAAATTTGCATTGCCATGTAATCCCATTCCATAAGAGCGATGAGTGCTGTTAATTGAATTTTCACCCTTTTTCTCTCACTTTCGTTATTTTTAGCACCGAGAGAAATAGAGGAAGCAGACGTTGGACGTCACCAAGGTCGGATATTATTCTGTCATGATCCTCTCATTAGCGCTTCTCTCGCCAAGTCAGAGACCGATGAGAGAGTGAGCCTGTGTGAGCAAATGACAGATGAAAATGAAATGTATGGTAAAGATCAGCTACGGCAGAGAGCTACCATTGGATGTAACAGTGTGTGTTTTAGGGATAGAAAATTCTCCCTGCTGAATGTAGTTTTTTGCATTCCTAAACTTAATTATGTCATGTCATGTTATGATGTCATATGAACTAATTTTCTCTGCCCTACAGAGTCATAAGATATTAAACTTAGATATTAAGAGAAAGTTCCCTCCAAAATCAAAAATGCATATTATTCCTCCAGCCTGTAGAGCTATTTATTCATCTAGATTGTTTTGGTGTGACTTGCTGAGTTTTTGAGATACCAGCCCTAGAGATGTCTGCCTACTCTAGAATATAAGTGATCCCAAAAATTAAAAAACAATGTCTCTTTCCAGAAATCATGACCCAGTTACTCAAGTTAATCCACAGATCTTGTTATGAGCAGTTTCATGTAAGAACTACTTTCTATCAGAACTACTTTCTGTCTGTAGGAGAATCTACCAGAACTACTTTCTTTCTGCTGGAAAGCTCACAACAAGGTCTGTGCATTATTTTGATTAAGCAGTTCATGATGATTGCTCATGGATTTTTCAAATGTATTTGAAGTCAAGTGCCATCTAGTTCTATTATATACATATATATTAATATGGCAATATTTCCAGAACTCAGCAGCTCCCACCAAAATTGTCTAGATGGATAAACAGCACTTCAGGTGAGAGAAAATCTATTTTTGATTTTGGGGTGAACTGTCCCTTTAACTTTTCAACATTCATTCACTTAAATGGATCTCAGCTGCTTATTTTACTAACTATGAATGTCACTAAGATGTTGATAGCCCCCATAAAGTGGGTTTCTATGACTAAAAAGTCCAGCAGAACCTCATGATTAAAAAATCATGACATTCACATACAGACAACCAGCTACACACACACACACACACACACACACACACACACACACACACACATATTCATACACAGAGTCTTCTGCGCAGTCTCTAATGGGATCATCTCATGAACCGGTTAATCTTGGCCGAGGGCTTAGTCAGATTAATTGCATTACAAGACTGTAAAGCCATGAAGAATTAATGAAGGTCTTAATAAAACAACACCTGGTGTCAACCCAACTGAAAGATGTTCCTCCAAATTATAATTCTCAGTTCACCTATGCAGTAGAGAAGTTAAAGATTTCCTCATATTTTCTGTTGATGCACTTTAAACAAGTAACAATGTTGAACTTCAACATAAAAAATCAACTTCTTGAGTGTTACTGCATCATTAAGAAAAAGTAAAAGTAGTCAAATGAGCTGTAAACAGGATGCATAGTACTTACTTCATTTCTGTTGGAGTTGAGGTAAGTGCTATATACATTGACCAAGAGTCAAATCTCCAGTCTTTGGTATTTAAGAGTGAATCAGCGCAAGAAATCGTTAGTAGGATCCTGACTCCCCCATCCAAAAATGTTGCCAGATAAGGTCCCAGGTAAAAACACCACCAGAGCTCTGCTGACAGCTAGCAGCTCTCAGCTGTCCTTCCAAAGCATCCAGAGAGGAGCGAGTCAACACAGTCCAGACGACAGTCAGTCACAGCCACAGCAACCTGAATTGCCCCATCCTGATGTCTGCAAAAAAAACCCTCAGCCCCCACCCCCTGACTCCACCACCACCACCACCACTACCACCCACAACCAACACACACACCGAGCATACACACACACACACACACATCAAACAAATATAGAAATAAATAAAAAAGAAGAACTGGAGGGAGGAGTCAATATCTCAGCTTAAGAGTCAAATCCCTCAGGGACCCTCCATTCCCTGGACACTGTAATCCCCCCAGAGAGCACGCTCCCAGACTCATCCAGCTACATGGGATGGTGAGGCAAAGGCCAGGCTGCTGGAGATGAGCATGATGGTGGCTGCTAATGGCACAAAGCAGACAGTAGCCCTTTTGCTAAGAGGGGAATAAACAGCAAAAGAATGGCGAATGGAAGATTTAACATCCATGATGTTTTGGGGCTTTGAGGTCATCCTGATGGATGGCAGATGAGAGGTTAATATGCTACAACATATTATGTCACTGTTGAGAAGCATGTTATATGAGGCATGGTCATAAATGGTTATATCACACAAGGCCACTCGTCCAAATCATTATATTCAAAGATATAATAGATACATAATAACCTAAAAAAATACAAATTTAAAAAAGAAGTTTGCTACAAAATGTCTGATATTACAATTGCTGGCAAAATAAGGTCCACACATTCAAGTCACACATACCCCAACATGGATTTACGTATCCCCACTATTCAATAAAACTCCAAAGCACCGAAGTCCAAAGAAGCACGAATGACCAACGTGATTCATGTGAGGATGGTGTCACGCTGATTTCCCTCTAGTCTCCCAGCAGCATGGGACTTCACATCGCATTGAGCAGTATCACATTATTCTAATTAGGGAAATGTGTTGGAAAGCTATTTCCTCTTCAAACAAATGACCAATCGCACAACAAAAGCAAGAGGAATCCCATCACTGTAGGCAAAGGTTGTGTCATGAGAAATCACTCATCCTAAATCCCTTGACATGTCATACTCATTCAAAGGGCCCTCTCTCAGGGGAAGAGGGAGCATTTTTGGGGATGGGAGCGCGAGAGTGGGACAGAGAAGAAGGGGTTACAGGGGGGAGTAAGAGGGACACTAGGGGAGAAAGGGGTACCGGGGTCACACCAGCACCTCTCAGCCAAAAGAGGGGCCTGTGAGGGGAAGGCTGAGGCAGCCATCCCTGCTCTTGGCTGGTACCATGTGAAGCTCTCTGCTTCCTCTCTCTTCCTTCTGAGGGGCTTTGTTTCACACGCAAACAGTGGCAGTGGCCCCAACTCGCCCGGCCAAGCGCCGCATCCAAACTGGCAGTGGCGAGAAAAGAAGGGAGGGGGTTCGAATGGGAGGGGGTATAAGGGTCTAGCGAGAGGGGAGGGCAGTGGGCATGTCCAGAATGCCAGTCCTTTCAGGCCACTGATGTCATGCCTGTGCCCACCGTGGGAGAGCAACGGAGGGACCAAGGCGCCCCTTTCTCTTTCCCCCTCCACAGTCTCTTTTTCCAGGATGAATGAATCTTTCAGAAGCTGCAGCCCATTGTGTCCCATAATCGACGGCGATTATCCCGATTTTATGCTGCCTTCCCAGTGCGAGGAGGTTCCCTGAGTGCTGGTATTGAGGACCGCTGCGATGCAGCAAGGACCACGAGGGGTTGTCCTAGCAACACTCTGCAGCTTAAAGAGAAGGGGATGAAGGGGAAGAGGAAACGCACAGCCACACACACAGAGCATACAAACACATAGCCTGCACACACACCATATAAAGACGGGATAGGCCAACAGCTTGAAAGTTTAGGAAATGGATAGGCACATTATATCTTTACCTCAGCAAAGACATTTCACACTTTAAAAACTAAAAATTTGGGAAAATTCAAAATTTCAAGGCAACTCACTTTAGTAGATTAGATTTTTGAGCCCAACTGGAATTCTGAAGTTTTGAAAAAGTCTTATAATCCAATAATATTATAATATAGTTGTGGTAACATACTTTTTGTCCTTAGAGGAACTTGAACATCTCCAGTTTTGGAAACACCCAAAAGTTTGTAATTAGTTTGTAAACAAAAACATCCTCAACATGTGCTTACTTAATAATTAAGTTTGCATTAGCGCGTGGTTGTTGTGTAATTCATGTTGTTGGGATCCATGCGATAGCGCAGAGACAGATGTAAATGAGAATACAAGTTTCCCACTGGTCTCTGGAGGGTCCCAATGCCCGTTCTCATGACTGGAGCATCACAATATACTGTGAGGTAAAGACAACTGGAGCTGGGCCAAGCTCCGGATATATCTGGCCCCTCTGGGCCTCACAGCCACTTGCCATGCAGTGGGAAGAAATGGGCTCACACATACTGGCTGCCTGGGAGCTGTGAAAAAGCCCCCACCACACACCCCAAATGAAGCTCTCAGCAAACACTTCAGGTTGTGCCGTGCATAGGAAGTGGGAGATAAATTCCAGCATCTAAAGAAAGGGAAGCTTTGTCACTCTACGCCTCTCAATTATGAATACCTAGATGGTTGTAGGGATGAATGCATTTAGTGATGGATAGTGATGGAGAGATTTGTGGACTGTCATGCAAATCTGGATTAATACATCAGCAATGTAACCTACTGTTCTTCAATAGCTCAACCAAACACAGTGGAGCCTCCAAGAGTGCTGCTCACTAAGAAACAAACAAGCAAAATACTTTCCCATCGGGTGGAAGTCACCTCAAAACTTTGCAAAAGCCCAAATACCACCAAGCCCTCCTATAATTCCCAATATACGTTTCTCAAAGAACTGCCCGGATGAAATTTACCTTAACTTGTCTCTGTCAGATCATCTCTTGGAGAATGGTGTTTAAAAATGGAAAATATGTTCTTATATTATGTCATTGAATTGAGTGTATGGATCATGTACCATTCTCAATCTACTCACCCAAAGCACACAACACATATTGTTCCAATATCAACTACTTGCTTAATTTAAGAGAGTGACTCCAAACAAAGGTAGGTGTGCAGAGTCAGTCAGTGGTCCGCTTGAAAGCTGTCTTGAACTGATTTCAAGTGAACATTGCAGTGAGAATGCAGTCTGATCTATGACTGACACAGAGCCAAAGAAGCTGCACATGTGATGATTTTTTGCCGATATTCACTCAAGTCAATTCCACGCTGTCACTCACTGCTGAATGAATGAAATAGTTAATCAATGAATGGAGAGCAAATAATAGATTCCAAAGGATATGATACATCATCATCAATCATCATCAATCATCATTAATGTGCCCATTTACAACCAGAATAAATGAGTTCATTTGTGATGTTTTACTTAGTGCTAGAGAAGATCGGATTTTTGCTTTAAAGGAGCAGGACAAAGGAAATATAAACAGTCACAAAACATGTTGTCAGTAATAAACTGTTGGAGAAACTGTTGGTTTCTCTGCGGAAATGGAAAACACTTTCTCTCACAGTATATGTCTACAAAACCATTTACTATGTAACAAAATTGAATATTTTTTGCTTTGATTCCTAGAAACAACACAGTGAAACTCAGATTATTAAAAACTTAAATGCCTAAAAGAGAGTGTGTGGCAGCGGAGTTAATGATCAATCATCAATCGATTAATTGCCAACAAAGAATGAACATGAGTCAAAAGAAGAAGAAATGCATTTGTATCTTATTAATTAGTAATGATTAATTGACCGTTTTCAATTGGTTTAGGAAAATGCACAAAATTTACAACCCAAGTGTATAAGTTGTGTAGCTTGTTAAAACTTGGGACAAGTTGTGTCATTAAAATCTACATAAATCTACATTGTACATTTTAGCAGTAATTGTAAATACTTCACTCTAACTTTGTACTACTGCTACCTTTACTGTGTTTGGGCAGTCAGGTCTGGAAGGGTTGACCCTTAACAACAGATATGGGGCAGCAGGGCAGGCATTCAGTACCATGGTCAGTGACATAGCCACAAACCTCAGCTCATGTTGACCTGAGCTACTGTAAAGGAGCCTGATCCTGAGGTCAGCAGGTAGAATTCCAGCACCAGAGCTACCAAAAGCCCTCACAAATCAAACATACCACTATTGTCAAATATAGTTTTCAAAAGAATTTCACACACATACTATACATTGACCTCAGGGAGCAAATCTTCCCTGTTTGGCTGCTATTGGTGTGTTTTTCAATTACAACGCTACCAAAGAAAACAAATCTCCTACTTGGTTACTATCCATCATGTGCTGAAATCTGGCAAACGCTTTAAACTGTAACTCCTATTTTTATGCTTTCATCACATTTTCCATTTTTAGCTTTCAATTTTACAATCAGGGTGCATCAGCATCCTGGCAGTTGAACCGTACCGTACGTGCCTGTCCCTCAGCATCCTCTAAGGTTTCCCTTTGTTTGGCACAACTCTTTGTGTCCGTAATGAGGCAGTCATTAGAGAGAGCCTCTGGGAATCCTGATGCTAGTGTCGTAGTCTGCATAGGTCTCTCAGATGTGACCAATCCCATTGTAATTATGAGCTAACAGCCTATTATACCGGGGGAGTGGTTGTTATAAGGGTGAATTGGGTGATTTCCATTCATCTGGATAATATCTGCAAAGAGACTTAGTTTGATGGCATCTAATCCAACCCACTTCAAAGCCACAGTTACAGTTGTGATGCCAGTTACTTATTAATATTTGTATATATGTTGTATATATGTGGAGTGGTAATTTTGGGGAGATGAATGATTAATGGTTAATTGTTTTGCAAATACATTTTTGGTTTCTGCTCCACATTGAACCTTGCTATGTGTCCTACATTTCATGCTGGTGGACTCACACATTGTTCTAAACTGTTGGTGATGGAAAAACATCACCAACAGTCAACAAATATTTCCTTGAGCTCTTCTTGATACAAATGTAGGTTGTTCGAATGTATTATGTACTTACTTTTGTTCAAAGTCAGTGTGCGTTATCACAATTAAAGCAGAATTACGCAGGTTCTGTTTTGGCCTATTTGTGATGCTATGTACACATGCAATTCAAAGATATAGCCACATTTACCATAAAAGACAGTCTGCTTTTATGATCAGTTTATTTTTAGAAATTCTTAATTGTATATTCTATCGAACAAAAAATAAAAAAATACAAACAATACTCTGGAAACACAAATATTTTCCCATACTCTCCTGTCTTTTTCCATACATATCCAGACCTGGAAATGACTGAAATCAAATACTGCATAGGGATCCTAAGCATTTGTAACACTCACTCTTTCCTCCCTCATGTTCTAAGAGTCTTAACTGTAATGATATGTTGTCTGTGGTGTCCTTCAAAGCTGCTACCAAAAGGATTTTGTTACTGCCCTCTCCCCAGCCCCCATCATTTGCCTAGAGCTGCTGAGATGAAAGGTCAGAGGAGCTGCTGTACTTTCTCCATTGGATGAGGGGTCACACACCTACTGCAGACACAGCCATCCCTCATCTCTTTCCTCCTATAGCTGTTCCTGCGTTCACGTCGGCTGCATATGAAGAGACGCTACTATCATTAGCAAAGGCGCATCTGTTTAACAGAGCTGGCTATATAGCAGCACGCAGCGTTTGATGGCTTCAGTCCGATCCCCACAGGAGCTCATTAAATCTGGGTAAGGCAGGACCACCCCCACCCCCTACTACAACCACCACTATGTATACCCGCTGCATCGCTGAGAGGGAGATGACAGAGGCAGAGGGAGAAGGGAGGCGTATAGTAGACAGAGGGTGGGAGGGGTAAAACGGTAGGAATGCCACATAAAGATAGATGTGTAACAATGTATGGGGGAAGGGTGAAGGAAAAAAGGGGGAGGGTGGAAATGGGAAGGTGTGGCCGATGAAGGTAAGGATGCAGACAAAGGAATGGAATGGCGATTAGAAAATGAGCAGAGGTGGAGAACAGGGGTTGGGCGGAGGACATGATTAAGAAATCAATTGAAGTGGAGAATGAGATGGAGCATGTCGCTACATGTACAGTATTATGAAGGGCTTCTTTGTCATCAGGTTATCTGTGGATACATGAAGAGCTGACATCTGTGTTGGGCAGCTGGCCCGGTGCAATGAGATTAGTGCACAAATCACGTTTCATACATCGCTAGACTCACCTGCCACACTCTCAAATATAAATATATGCAGACGATACATGCACTTACACTCACTGTCTAACCCCCCCTCTGGCTCACATTAGTGTGAATACATGGAAATTAAAGCACACACACACACACACACACACACACAGAATATTGTACTGTTGTTTGTGGTCATAAATCTCTGTTGGTCTAGTTGAGTGGTATGGCGGGGTGGGGTGGGGGGCGGGGTTACAGTCTCACTCAGGATTTGCCAATAAGAGGACTAAGGAGGATGGATGTTCTCTCACTAATTAAACACTGTAGTGAGTCTGTAGGGACGGAGCACAGCCTGCAGCAGTGGCCCACTCTCCTCACACCACCCCGCAGTGTTGACAGAAAGGGCATTCCTGCACACACACACACATACACACACTGCTCATTACATCAGCCAGCTAGGATGGACAATCACTCACACACACACACACACACGCACATACATACACATTGCTAGCACATGGAAGAACCCCTGAGTGGGTTCTAAATAAAACCCTTGGAATTTAAAAAGGTTCTCGGAAGACCCCCTGTGTGGTTTCTTGTTAGCACCCCCAGAAGGTTGAAAGATTCTGGATAAAGGGTTCTCTGAAAGGGTTCCACATAACCAAAAGGGTTTTCCTATAGGGGACAAGCCAAAGAGCCCCTTATGGTTCTAGTTTGCACATATATTTCTAGGATGTTAGGCCATGTCTAAAATAGAACAGGTCATCTGTCAAGTTCATATAGTTATAAAAACATGACAGTAAAACTATGTTTGAAATGTCATAATGAGATAATTGCCTTCCTCTAAGGTTAACCAAATACATTACACAATGGTAAAGCCCCTGCGTAGAGTTTTCAGGTTTATATTCTATATTCTTAGACAAAAGTACTAGAAGTATACTGGCTGTATACTGTATCTTGCACACTGTCTGTTCAACCAACAGAAATTCCTTGACATAGATTACAATTAATTTCACACAGTACTGCCTGCTTTAAATGACTCTTGTGCTTTGGGGTTTTGTACCATATGTTATGTACAGGCTGGGTGTCATGCCATGCTTATTACTGTAAACAGGAGATGAAACTGTACAATGTAAAAAGAATTTGTTTTGACTTAAACAAGTTAGTCTCCAGGCTGCCTTAACATTTTAGATTGACTGAATTTGAAAAAGAAAAGTTGAGGTAATTTTGTAATATGTCAACATAAATAAACTTTTCTAGTCACACAGACTTCATAAAAATTCAGTAGTTCTTAAGAAAGCATGCTCAATAAATCGTATTCCTTATTACTTGAATTACTTGATTGTTTATTATATACAAGAAAAGTCTGTCTGTTTTTTTTTTTACAGTGTATGTGGACATCCTCTGTGGTAATGATATCGTACACACATTTCTATAAGGTATCATCATTATATAGTTGAAAAGACGTCTCCCTGTATGCATCGTGTTTTTTCTGATCTCAACAATCCTTGTCTGTGTATCTGCACTGAGGAGAACACATCAAATCGAGGATGACCGGAATACAGTAGGGAAGCATATCAGGAAAGCAGGGAAGTGTGACAGAGCTGTCAGTGGTTCTCTCTCTCTTTCTCTCTCTTATTATCTGTGTGTGTGTGAGTGTGTTATTTACAGTATGCATCTCTCTTCCTCATTACACTCCCTACGCATTGCTCTTTCACTGCCTTCTCCCTCCTCGTCTCCCTGTTTTTGTTTTTACACAAATGCACAACATATCGCTGCTATCATGTCAACTAAAGAAGTGCCTTCAGCTGCTATGCATGTCTGACAGACAACCCAAATTCAGCAGAGGCAGATACCTGGAACCCAGCACTCTTGTTTCTAGGCACCGAAGCGCACAGGATACCAAGAAAACCTTTGGAGTATGAAAATCTGGTGTGAATCTGAGTGATGGCCAACTGTTTTTGTAGCAAACAGAAATAAAAAAAAATATCATAAAATAAATCTGCAACATTTAAGACTACAGAGGATCCAAGAAATATGTTTGGACTGCCTTTACCCTTTTAGAAAAGCAAAACTTCAGTTTGTGCAGTAAGCTGTTAATATGACTTTAGGCCTCGAACAATGCAAGTTTGCTTTCCTTTCAGGACCACTTCACCGTCACTGTTCTTTCAGAACCACCTCTACACACATGAACCAGGAGGGATTTTCTCATAGCACTTAAATATAGTGAAAATAAAATCTAATCGTCGCCTAACTGACTGCTGTTAAATGTAAAAAGCCACAGAGGGACCCCTGCTGCTGCTCCTCACTTCATTGTTTTTCTTTCCACGTCATTATTCCCCGCATACTTTGTCAAACTATGTAAATATTTCTTCAGTCACACGCAGGACTGGAATGCCATTGAGAGTGGATGTGCTCGCTTAGGTTTTTTCCACCACCTAATTATCACAGCCTGCCTATAGTCACACTCAATCATGATCAGAACGTCTAGGCAAAAACATTTTCAGCACATTTCCACTGTTTGATCCCAGTAAGAGCCAAATCCCCAGAGTGCACTCATCTTAGCCTGCTCAGAGGATGGTAAACCCCCCTTCAGTCGAGATTTAAGACATACAACACAAATTCCCCGAAATCCTGGTTCACTGTAATCCTCATACAATAAGAGCACCCAGGATTCCCAGTGATGTCAGGATCCATCTGGATACAGCAGGATTCTGTAGTATGTCAAACTGATTTCAATATTCTTTTAATATTCCATTGGAAAAGATAATCTAAATGAATTCGACTGATATTATGTAAACCTAGGCAATATTTAGGCTCTATTCTCTTTTTCAGATATAAGGTTTACACTGTAAAAAGCTACACAGGAATTTCATATATAATTCACATATCATATAGGGATGTAACAACACATTGATCTGGATTGATGTACTGGTTCAGTCTTCAACGATCCAATAACAGTGATGCACAGTGAAAATACTGATCCATATTGTCATCTTGAAGATATGAAAATTGTGTGGAAGACTTCGGTCATAAGCTTGTAAAATCATGTTTTAGTTGCTTTTTTTGAGTTGACATAAATTTAACTGGGTGCGTTAAATGGACATTGATATTGATATCAGACATTGATATCAGACCCTTAAATTGAATCAAATCAAGATAATATTGTGGCAGACCTTGTTATATTGGCAAATATCATGTAATTGTCCAGAGAATCTATATTATATTGTTTCATGATGACACTGATTTACACAAATTATATGGAATAATATATTCCATATAATTTGTTAGCACATTTCCCCTTTCTTTCTTTTGTCAATTTTCTTGACCCATATTATCTATCTGCACTGTGAAAAATCATAGAAGAATTAAGTGGAATCAACTAATCTTTTTTCATGAACTTAATGTAAATAAACAAATTTTATTTATTCATGTTAATTACATTTAAAATTTCCATGGATTTATTTTCAGAATTAATGTACTGGACAGTATTCAATCATTAAATTACTTTTGTAAAGAAATAATGATCAGTATATCAGCAGACTTCACGGTATGCACTGTTGGAGAGTTAAAACTGTCCCGACACCCTTTTTAAGACTTTTTAAATGTAGAAAATATACAAGGAAATCAAATTTCTTTATAATGTTCATCAGTCTGACTAAAGAGTTGCTGGTTCAACTTAATATGTTAATCTCATTTTCTTAGGTACAACTGGATGAGTATCAAGTTTATTTGACAGGTTTATTTGTTTTGAATAATTGCATAAATAATAATTACAAAACGACCTCAACTTGTCTTTTCAAATTCAGTCAACTGACAATTTATGTTTGTTGCTGATTAAACTTAACATCTTAACCTTTACTGAACACATTTACACAGTACAACTGTATCACTTCTGTTGACTAGAAAAGTTTGTGTTGAATAATTACAAAACTGCCTCAACTTCTCTACATGTCTTTTCAGCCAATTTAAAATTTTAAGGCAGACGGGCACTAACGTTTTTTAAAGTTAAACCGATATTTATAGTGTGTTCATAATTCTGGCCTATGTCACAGCACATCGTTTGTATATGTATAGTTTTTAGACACTGCGAGGTAAAAGTCTAGATAGATAGATAGATAGATAGATAGATAGATAGATAGATAGATAGATAGATAGATAGATAGATAGATAGATAGATGCAGCTCCTAATTAACCAGCGCATAATGTGGTGAGCCAAAAACCCTCAAACAAAACCCTCTCTGTGTTCATCAGCCATTGAGGCAAGCCGCTCTTGGAACACGCCACCCCTACTAGAATAATGGGCCACTTTACAGGCCTCCAAGTTAGTTCACAGAATCTAGAGCTGGGAAACCGCTAGCACAGGGTTCATGGGGAGGAGGGGCAATTTAATTGTTTCCTTCGTTTTTTGTTTTTGTAAACCCCCCCACCCCCCCTCTCCTCTTTTAGTTCTGAAAAGGGGGCTGACAAACATGCAATGAAGGGGATTGTTGTGTGTTCCGCTGGACAAGTGGGCGAGGTAAACAAAACTGGACTGCAGGGTCTATCAGCTGGGCTTGTCGGGATGGGATAGGCTGAGCAGTGGGGAGCAGCACACATGCAGCGGGAGGATTGGTCGGAGATCTGTGGAGTAGGAGGGGTGAGGGACGTTTTTTTGGGGGGGAGAGGAGGGTATAGAAGGGTAAAGAGTCCCCGAGGGTGAGAGAGCAAAAGGGGTTTATTCCGGAAGAAGTGGGAGGTGGGACATTGGTGCTGAGGTTACTCCTCCAAGTGTGGGCATTGTATTTGGTGCTGAAGTTCTCATGCATGTCCCGTTTTGGCTCCCTAAAATGTCCGAAAGTGATGGAGCTCTCCGCGATTAAGCAGACAAGTGGCAGCTCTGCTCCGCGCTCCCACAGCTCAGGCTATTTACATACTCAAGAGGAACATTAATGCCGGCCGATCCCCCGGTGCTGAACAAAGAAGCACACAAACCTGCCTCAGAGGCCCATTACGCACTTAATTGAGGATTTGTGGAATAGTAAAAAGGGGGCAAAGGAAGAGGAAGGTGGGTGAGACGGGGAGGGGCAGTGGGCAAGGTGAAAAATGACACTAGTTTTGAACTTTTTTACACTATTTCTAGCTATTTTTTTCCTGTCTTGCAGGTGAGGCCAGACCCCAGCTGAGGGCACTAGGATCAAGAGTGAAAATGATACCTAACAATAACTTTCTCTTTTTTCCTGATCAGCTGATCCTCCCATTATCCTCATTATGACACCTCCATTAAAGCTTAACTCTAAAAAGGAAGGATATGAGGAGAAAAGCAGCTAGAACAAGTTTTCTTCAGGAGAAAATTCATAATAAAGTTATCAGACTGGAATTTGGTTAAATCAAATAACCTTTATATTAATCTGCATAAATATAGAAGTTTTAGTTACTCAAGTTAATTGAACTTAAAATTTCTAGTATTTATTTTCAGAACACTTCAGAACTTATAAACATAAGTTTATCGAACTTGATGTCTTTTGACTTGAAATTATGAGTTGAATGAATGAACTGTACAGAGTTCAATTAACCCAATAAATGTTTTAAAAGTTTCTGAAGAAGCATGATACATTATTTGAGAGTTAAAGTCTCTTGAGACCCTTTTTTCAAACTAAGAAAATGTAAAAGCAAATCAAAATTGTTTACGTTGTTCACCAGTCTGACTTAACAATTGTTGGTTCAACTTAATATCTTTCACATAGGGAACAAGTTTTCTAAAGTAAAGTAAAAACTGAATTAGTATCAAGTTTATTTGACAAGAAATATTTATTTGTTTTGAATTATTACCTCAACATGTCCTTTCAAATTATTTCAAATTATAGTTTATAATATAATTTAAGGCAGCCCAAATGATAACTTTTTTTAAAGTTAAATCAAATACTTCATATTCAAAATGTATTACTGTAACATATTCTTAACTATATTTTAAAGGCTCTTTTGATTCTGTAAGGTCACATGTCCCAGTATTTGAAACGGTTAACTGAGTTGTTCGTTCAAATTAATATCTTAAGCTTATTAAACATGTTTTCTACAACTTAAATTTTAAGGCCTGAACACTACCAATTTTAAGTTTTATGTACAGTGAATTAAATTCTAAAATTCTGAAGTATAGTTTGGATTGTTTGGAAGCTGTCAATATTCTTTTTTAGTCTTTAAACTCACTCTCTCATCTCCCTCTCTCCTAAATTCAAGTGAAACTAAATTATTCTGCTTTATTGTCTTATTTTGAAATGTTATTGCCTCTGTGTGGAGGAAATGGAATAAACAAACGTCGCTCCATGCGACAACCAGTGTGAATCTGTCAGACTGCATCTTGTGACAATTGTTTAGATGAAGTCTTTTATTTGTTTTGACCAAACTGCTTAATGTGCATTAATTATGATTCTTTTGTCGCTGCACAATGGGACGATTGTTTTCTGTGGCATGGTCTCTGGTGCCAAGAGAAAAAAAAAAAAAACACAAAAACAGACCCCCCCTGTCCACCCCCTCTTCCCTTTACCAATCACTCTCTGAGCAATTCCGTGACTCCCCCTGCTGACCTGGATTCCGATGTAGCAGGTGCCAATGGGATGTGGGTGGTTTGGGGTTTTCAGGGAGGAAGACAGTGGCAGTGGTGAGGGGGGTGGGTGGGATGAGGCCTTCACTGTACGCAGTAAACACTGACTCAATCCTCTCTGGGGCCCCTCAGCCAGTATGTAAATGTTAGTATGTGACAGTAATTATGTTGAATCTGCGTCCAGCTGAAAAGAAAGAATGAAAACTGGAGATTTAATCACTTAAATTGGAGCGGATACAACCACTACTGACCACATCAACTTAGTCCACTTGTGAGAGGAACTTGTGTGTATTGACTGTATATTTTAGGATGTGTTAGCCTGATCTTCTTATCTTCAGCTTTAGTGGAAATTTCTTTGCCTTGTGGCCTTAGTGACTTTTAACCTGCGTCTACCAGATGAAACCAAGCAAAAAGTTCCCACATGGTCTTTGCACTGGCTGCACACCCATGTCTCAACATGTCTGACAACTAATACACTATAAACTAGTGGAAAGTTGAAATTCCGATAAAAATTGATTTCAAAATGTATATTTAGTTTTTTTGCTCATTTTTTTCTTATTATTATTTAACAAAGTGTGTATTTTATTGTAATTATAGGTTATTTGATTTGTGAACCTTTGGCACTTACATTTTGACACTTAAAGGCAGGGATCTCAACCTGCCAAGTCCGGCCCCAACTATGACCCCATATAATCCAAGCCGCGAAATTATTTTGTTTCTATTTTTCCAAACTTTTAATAAAAAATACCAACAATGCTCTGCTAGATTTTCATCAGGGTATTAAAGCCAAATTCAAAGTGACAGAAGAGTTTGCTAATGTATAGAAAGTGTTGTTTGCATTTTTTGTTAAGTGTGATGAAAATATGTTAGTAATGGAAATAAATAAGTTAATTTTAAGAAATATTACATTGTCTTGTGGTACTTCCTTTGAGAAGAAAATTCCAGCAGAGGCCACAAGCCAATTTGAGTTTGAGACAAAGTATATTTTGCTTTCAGCCAAGATATTTTGTCTGTTTTAATGTGTTATATGATTGTTTTTAGTATACTGTATTGTATGTTTTAGTGACTGTCCTGCGCCAAGGCAGGGTCACAGCAACATTCACTGCAAAGGTAATAAAGTTATCTCAATTATTTCTACATCTGTATTCACTGTATTTTTTGCTCATGACAGCTGCCAGGTGGCTTCCTTCACCTGTGTTGTGGAAACATTCAGGGAAATTCAATTTCCACCGCATGATAATTCTCAAATGCAAGAGTGTACGGACCTGAAAATTTCTACATACAAGGTTTACAGCTAAACAGCTACTAAAAGGCAAATCCCCTGGAAATAATTGTTGAAGCGTTTGTTAAAACACACATGATGGTTCCGTTTTCTGACACTATGTTCCATCCCTTTACACATCAACACAGATCATATGTGCAGTTTAATGACTGCTACTGTCTCGTAGAGAAACTGAAGAAATGCCTCGACCACGGCCGGCGGAGATCTATCGCTTTGCCGCCCAGCAGCAGAGTCGCTGGTGAATGCCTGTGTTTCTGTTCCTGTGCAGTCATACAGAAGTGAAGGGAGCCAGGCTCTTTGTTTGGTCAACCCATGGGAAAGGCCTCACTCTGTTCTACTCTCTGAGAACCGAAACACTCAATCTATAGGAAAGACTACAGGAGCGAGAAAAGAAGGGGAAAAAGAGCATGAATCCCACATATTAGGAAGATTCACATCAGGGAATACAGTGATGAGGAGGCCCGAAAAGGAGTACAGGGAGAATCAAGTGCAGAAACAAATGAAACTGGATGATATTAAGGTAATTAGGGAGGACTGAAATGAAAGGAACAGCTAAGGGCAGAGAAAGAGGAGTATTGAGAAAGTGAGAAAAAGAGGGACAGAGATAGACGAGCATGAGGGTGGTAAAGAGTGAAAAGAGGAGCTGGATGGCACTTTGGCAGCTTCAGCGTGTTCCCAGGAGGATTACTCAAGCACTAGATGCCACAGACTGCCAGCAAGACCACAGAGAAGCTCCCTGAATGGAGACACACAACACAAACACACACACACATCTCTGTGGATGTCTCCTCATCGTATTCTGGTGTCTATTTCACCTGTTTCCTCTCCTCCCGCTTGTTTTTTTTTTTTTCACTTCTACTGTCCTTTTCTCTTCCTTCTTTCTTTCATTCCTACACTTTTCCCAGCTTGCTCCCCGCCTCCCTTTTCTCACTCTCTATTTTTATCACTCTTTCTCTCTCGCTCTCCTCGCAGTCTTTCCAAGCAGCAGTGAGAGGAGAGGCTGCAGACAGGTAGCATATGCTCCATCTTCAGTCTGCTTGCGCAGGCCGTTTTACCAGAGGTGACAAAAGTACACACATTTTTCGTATGTACACATATACATAAGAAAAAGTACAGGCTCTGAAATGTACTCAAAGTATAAAAGTCAAACGTAGCCCTCTAAGGACATTTTCACTAACTGTTTCAGTGCAAAGCCATAGGCAGCTCATTTTTTCTCTGCAGTTGAGTCTCCTTCTCTGTCTGTCTTGTTACATTTGTTTCATCTTCTTATGTAATTTACGTCTTATTATGTTGTTTTAATGTTCTTACAGCTTGTCTTGTTTGATCTCGTTACATCTTTTTCATGTGGCTATACTGAAACAGTCTTCTTATATCATTTTGTGTAGTTACATCTTCTGTGTTGTTTTCATCTTGTCACGCCATTTTTGTCTACATACATCATATTTGTCTTGGTATGTCTTTTATGTTGTTTTCATCTTGTTATGTATTTTAGGGCATTTTTTTTTATCTTGTTATTTAATCTTTTTCTGCATTTTCATCTGGTTACATCTGTCATGCATGACATGCTCTGATTGATACACTAAGGTATCATCTTTTCTGTGTTACTGTTACTTAAGGGTGAAATAAGCCTGGATGTTGGGAAGGCGGCGCACAGTGCTGCCAAATAAAAATAATCAATAATTCTCCTCACATGCATTAACACTAAAGTGATGAGTCAGTTTTGAAAATGTAAGGACTAAAAAGTACAGACATTTGTGTTAAGTGTAGGGTATAAAAGTAAAATTTTATTCAAAAAATAAATACTGAAGTAAAGTCCAGATGCCTGAAAAATCTACTTAACTAGCTCTTCCCACCTCTGCCTTTTACATCCTCATGCATGTGCATGTCTAGAAACAACCCCAACTTCTATCCTGCTCCTTCACTCCATCCTTTAGTCATTTATCTCTTTTCAACCAAAGAAAGAGTTCTATTCTTCGCTGTCTGTCCTCCTCATCTTTTTCTCTTTCTGTCACTCCCACATATTAAAGCTACTCTCCCACTCTATCTAACACTTCTGGCAGTGCAAAATCTCAGTTTGTCTGGCAGAAGCTGAAGTGTTTCCACATTGTTCTTGGGTTTTATTGTTTTTCTCAGGCACTAAACCGCACTGAAGTACATTACAGGGCAGTGTACAAAATATGAAGGCAACAGCAAAGAAAATAGAACAGCACTATTTTCTACAGCGTTATATAAAACTATAACTCATTCTCGCTGTGAAAACAGGAGCATATTATCAAATTTTATCCACTACATGTGAGCGTATAGAATTCAATTATTCTTTCAGCTCACTCTGCAGTGTCAATGCAATTTTCTTCTAATCAGTTCATGCCTGCTTACTGGTGATGGCTCATTTGCCATCTGGTCTACTATTCCCAGTCATCTCTGAGTGTTCCAGACAAATCCATCCAGTGGATTCCTCTCTGAATGATTCTCAAGCACAGCCGACAATCCATAAAACTGTTGAGATTGATTGGAAAAATTTAATTTCCACGGTAAAGCACAGACAATGAAGAAGCTATCAGTTAGTCAAGATATTGATTTTTTTTGCTGTTACTTTCTTTTCCTTTCCATATTATTTACCCTGGGCTTGCATATCTCCACAACTACCCACCCCCTAAGTGTGTGTATTTGTGTGTGTGTGTGTGTGTGTGTACCTCACGGTAGAATAGCCTGTGTTGAAACACAAAGGCACACTCTCCACCACACATGTTCATGTAAACATCTCCTCTGCCCTGAGTAATGTCTCCCCTCATTAAAGTAACGTCTTCACAGATGGTTATCAGAGCAGATTCCAAGGAATATGATTTGGACTCGTCGATCGGCAACGCTGCAGGGTTTTGTCTGGGCGTGTGAGTGCCTCTGTTTGTTGTGTGTGTGCGGGTATGCGTGTATAATTTCTTGGATGCATTTATGCTCAAAAGGTTGGGTACTTTCATCATACAATGTTGGACTTAGGATCATTAACTTTCATTTACAGTCTTATCCAAAAACCAGTTTGTTATCAGCATTAGTGCTGCAACTAACAATCATTTTCATTCTTGATTAAGCTGTCAGGATTTTTTCGATTAATTGATTAGTTGTTTGATTTTCTAAAAATGTCAGAAATGGTGAATTTTGACTTTTTATGCTTAAGAAAATGACTGAAACCAAAACAAATAATTGTCAAAATAGCTGCCAATTGATTTCATAATCGATAATGGATTTATCATTGCAGCTCCATTATCAACATCAATTCTTACTATAACAAACACAAATATTAGAATCACAGAATTAATTAATTTACTTTTGGTCATTTGAAGAGTCTCCTTAATGAGAGACTTGTCTTAAAAGGTGCTACATCTAAAAAGGGATATGCAGCATTTATTTTGATTCATTGAGTCTATGCAACAGACATTATGAATCTGAATATATCTATGGTAATAACATAAAAAAGAATAAAAAAACAACAACTAATATTAAATAGAATATATTTCCTAGAAGAGCATGCAACAAAACCTAAACACCCGGGAAATAATTTGTTTTCTGACAAATGCAGGTAAGAGGGATTAATGGAGCTCTCCCAGATAAAAGTCGCTGCATAAATTCCCTCACACTAATGATGCTTTTCTCTGTAAACAAATGCTAAATATGTGCATAATGTGCCCAAACAGACTCCCATTGATCAGAATGTGAATTCTCATTTATGTGAATTGGTTGTTATGGCCACATTCACAGCATCTAATCCTCTCACACGATATACACATAAAACATACACTGGCTTATTAAAAATCCCACCCCCCAACACATTCAGGCTGTGCATTTGTATATTAAATGACTCATCGCCCCTTTCAGCATGTGTGAGCTTCCCTTGAATGTCTGTTCTGTTGTGCTCATCCATGTAAGGCAGCAAATGCCACAGTACAGTAGTTTAGAGAGCAGCCTCTGGGAAAAGGACAAAACGCATTAGCTGCATGGACACTTTCTTTAACAGATTCTCCCAGCAATTACACTGAAGGCCATGAAGGCCTCTTCAGATCCCAGCCCTGCCGCACACAATGCACATCAGAGTATGCAGGGAGTTCCTCTCTGCAGGAACACTGGTGGAATATGCATATTTAAAAAAAAAAATCAGACTGGAGAAGTAGCACCTGATTTCCAGGATGCATGCGTCAACACACTGTTGAGGGAAGCATCCACAAACACACCATACTCATTTTCAAGTGACAAGCCAAGAGTAATGCTGACGGCGATCAACTGACGGTGCCAAGAGAGCTGGTTTCCATGGTGACATTGATGGTGCTATTGGAAAACTGTGTGGCCCTATAGTGTGTGTGTGTGTGTTTGTGAATGTGTGTGCGTGTGCGTGGACGAGTGCATGCGTTTTAATATGAAAGAGGGAGAGGGCTGCAAGGATTGGCTCAAAAGGTGGGTGGCGTTAGTCAGAAAATAGGCATTTAGGTTTTTTCCTTCCAGGCGCATTCCCAAGTTCTCTGCTAAAATAAAATGCATCCCAGATATAATATTCTGATTGCGGGGAAGAAAAAAAAAGACAGGTAATGTCATGGAATACTCTGCTTGCAAACACAACATCCTCAAGTAAAAATAAACTATAGACAATGGCTAGAAAATGATTTATTAGTGAATCAGTCAGACCAAGTCTAAAAAAAACACTAAAGCAAAAGTGGACTTTGTGAACTCAAACTTTAACTTGTTGACTAATCTGTAGAAGCATAGTAGTAAAGATTAGTAGTAAAGATTGTGCCATGGACAGGCAGATACACTCGGTAATGACACAAAAAGTTGCAAAGGAATTTTACAGTTAAAAGGTATGGGTATAAGTTCAACGTTGCTGTCCTTCATCCAACACTTTATCTGACTGAGGAGGGAAATTGTGCGTTTGGCTGAAGCAAGGCGAGGGTAGTCCCTCGGTTTTCAGGATGCTTTAGGCACGGTTAAACACACACAAACAGTCAGAGATTTGAGAAAAAAAAAAGGTTTGTCCCAAAGGTTTTATCTACAGCTCTGCCACCAAAGTGTTGCCAACGGCTGCTGTCTCTTTCAACAAACGTGTTGAGGTGGATTTTGATTGTTCCCTGTGATGTTACTGCAACTGACAGGCCATAAAGGTGAACTTAGATCACTTAGATCCTTCATATACAGCAAACCGGGTTGACTTCTGTTTCATGCATGCACGCCTGAAACAGAAATTTGTGAAAGCCGAACAGAGATGAGAGTAAATGCAGCTCTTTTGTTCGCCGGTGTAATGTAATGTGCAGCGCAGAGCTCACTGTTTTGTGCGCTCCGGGACTTTGCACCGCAGGTTGTCACTTCAGCGTCTTAACCTGAGTATCTGTGGAATATTAATATTGAACAAAGCACCAAACTCACAGGTTGATTTGAGGAAGATCTGTGATGTGTTTTCTTGTGGTTTCCCTACAAGAACCACCAGTGCACCTGCAGCAATTGCTGGATGGAGCAATTATTTCAATTAACCTGTGAATTGTTGTGATGATAAACAATAAAACGCCACAAGTCACGACAAGACAGGCCAAGCACACCCTCGTCATCTCCAATATTGCGCGGCTATTGATCCTGTTTGCAAGCTAAAATAAAAACGCATAACAGCACCTTACCTTTGTTGAAAACCACGATGCAAAAAGTTTTTGGTCTCGTCCCCTTGCAGGACCTTGTCGCATCCGCTTCAGAGAAGGTCAGCCACGGCGAGCTGCAGAGCGCACGGCGGTCCAGGACAGAGGGGCGCTTCACGGACCAAACGGAGGGATTTTCTGTCAGTAAAATCCGAGGAGCTCCGCAGCTCAGCGATCCCACTGAATGAGCTCTGCCTCACCTCACTCTTCGCCGCTTTACTCCCCCACCCACCTCCGCCCGTTTCCCCCCTCTTTGTCTCTTCTGCATGGGAATGCCAACTCCCGTTGGTTGAAGATGCAGCCTATACCGTACTCATCTCTCTCTACCTCTGTGTGTCTCTCTCTTTCTCACACACTCTCCCTCTCTCTCAAAGTTGATGCAAAACCTGATTATAAGGAGTTGTAGTGCAGAGAGCTGGATTCATTCCACTATATTTTATTAAAATCAACAAAACCACAGTTGAACCCTTTAAAGTAGCCCAATTAAAGCGTGCATTAACATGCAAAGGGTGTTCTGCAGGTTTTCTGAGCTCCTCTTCCCTTATTGGCCAGCCTTTGATGTGTTATGACCTTTATTTTGTTGCACTTGCTGGAGATAGGCTAAAACTCATTAAAGCCAATGATTGATATCTATAGCTAGAATAGCATCCTATATCCTCTGATCTTCTACAGTATATTATCCACTGAAGGTCAATCATGAATTCAATCCCACAGAAAATCACTTGTGAAACTGATGAACGCTATAAAAAATCAGAGGAAAGGGGTGTGGAAATATTTCTGGCAAGTCAGTACACTGTCTAAGTATTACTCATTTCTGTTTGAGTGACAAAATGTGCTACTTACATGTTGATCGCTACAAAGTATTCCTATTCCTCAGGCACTTAAATTGTATTATACTTGACTTATTTAATTTAAGGTTTATGAGCTCGATTTTATACTTACTTTTGGCTTATATGCTTGATTTTATGCTTCTGCTATGATGACATTTCAGGATTCACTCCTTAAAGACTGTTATGTGCTGTTGTACCCTGCCTTGTCAAACTTAATTAAAGGAAAATGAAACTGAGACGTGTGTTTGTAAGTCTGAGGATGAGTAAGAAGACGAGTACAACAAGAAAGAATCAAGGGAATAAAAACTCTTGTAGCAGTTACCCAGGCATTTTCTTTTTTTCCCAGTTCATTTTATTTGAATATTGATATTCCTCTGGGTTGATTGGAGAATTATTCAGAACATCTGATGCATAGGATGTGGGGCATGGCTCCTAAATAATAATTGAGAGCAGCTTGGCACAATCTCCTCTTAGCCAATCACGGTGTGACACCACCCATTTTATAAGGCTCAAGAGCAATCAGAATAGCTCACCGCAGTCATTCTAATCTTACTACAACTTACCACAGACATCAAATTATCAGATATTTTCAGCCAGAAATCCTGGTCTATAGGTTCTTTTGAGGCTTCTTTGCTGTCTTTTGTTTCCTGATTGCAGGTGATTTTGAGCATTCTGAAAACTAGTTTACACCTTTCCACTAGGTTACCTGCATGAAGGCAGATTTTAGTGCTATTTGTGTAAGAGTTTTGATGGCCAACAGTTGCAGGCTTTATATTTGTTTGTTTCTTATTGGAGAGGGGTTTGTTTTATTGAATATGCTTTTTTAAATTGTTATTGAGGAGGTATTTTCTTCATTGTGGAAGCACTTGAAAGATTTGATTCTCCAAGTTTTTTTGTGTTATCTGGTTGGCAACTGGTTCTCAGGTTTTTCTCCAGTAAGCTGAAATGTGTGGAATCAGTACTCTCATGCAATTAGCAACCAGGAAGGGACCCATAATACAAAGCATGATCTTTCAAATAAAGAGTTTAAGAGATGTTTGATTAGCAGTGTATTTATCAAGCATATATTATTGAATTGTGTATCTAAAGGGCATTTCATGTGTTAGTCAAAGTCAACACTAGTGACTTTCCATTATGTCTTTGGAAGATCCAGACATTACAATGACCACATTTGAACCGTTCAAATTCAAATGATCAGGTTGTTGTCAGGCGTCTGCAGAGGCTTGATGACGAGCTGATTATTTGAATCAGGTGTGTTGGAGCAGGAAAACATATAAAACATGCAGGGCAGTGGTCCCTGAGGACCAGGGTTGGGGAACACTGCTTTATCTGACTGAGGTTTACACAAACTAGAATGTATGGTCCCCACCATGGCTCTGAAATGTCAGTAGCCTGACTGATCTGTGTATTGATAAATGCAATGTGCTGTCAGTGGTGCTAAAAAGAAACAGACGGGTTTGTAATTATGACCTTTTCTCTAGGTCCTGATACAAAACCGAAAGAGCTGGTTCGCTAATTGCAAGTTGAATGAAACAAACCAGGTCCATCCCACCCGTCATTCCAACAGTCTGTCCAACAGTTTGGTCCCACACATCTCACAAATGGCCAGCAGGTAGGTGTTTATCATCCAGTTAATCCAGTAGGTGTTTATCTCTAGCAGGCTGGCCTTACATTCAAGATTAAGACATGCCACTTTTGCTTCCCCAGGCTTAAATTCCTGTATCATATAGCGATCAAGGAAGGAGTGCAAGCTGATTCGTCAAAGCCCAAAGCTTATTGTGATCCCCCTGTGCCAAGAAGCCTAAAGGAAGTCAAAGGTTTGCAAGATCTTCCACCACTCACCTGCAGAAGGAAGACACAGAGCGCTGGTTTTCTTCAACGAAAGACAAGGATAAATTTTACACCCTGTTCTCTTTCGTGAAGTTGACTCCTACTGTTTCCTTCGCTTCTACACAGAGGATCAGCCACAGTTATCCCCTCTGCACTGAGAAAATACCAGTTACACTAGACAAAAAGTTAAAAAGTATTGAAAAGGTAGCACATCTTAAGTCTGGGAGGACAAAATACTCACATTTCAATTATTTATTTGGCTCACATCACAAAAAGCAAAGTACACTTTCCATTAGGTTACCAGCATTAGAGCATAGTCAACTCCTTAACACTGAAGAGGGATTTGTTTATTGTGAGATTTGTTTCCTCAAGTAAATATTTTTTGTATTATTTTTTTTTTATTTTTGTATTATTTCTCCCCCATCAGCTGAAATGTGGGGAATTGGTACCATCATGTAACTGGCAATCATGAAGGGACCCATCACAAAGCATTATTTTTCCAAAAAAGAGTTTATGAGATGTTTGTTTAGCAGTGTATCTATTTTCATTTATTCTCCCAGATCAGTCAAAATCAGGGGAATCTATATTGCCACAGGTTATTGATGGTCAAGCCTGGTAGAATTGCTATTATTATTATTTTTTTGTGACCAATTTTTTATTGTTTTTATCCCCAATTACACAAATCATACACAATTAAGTGCAGAAAACAAGAGAAACAAACAGACAAACAAATAGGGGGACAGTAAGCATCCCCTTAACCCCCCTGGCCATTTTATAGGAATAAAAAAATATATTAGTTTGCAGTCACTGGAGCTCATATAACCACATTTATATTAATATTGTACCGTATGCTCAGTGTGTATCCCCTCATATTCATCCATCAACATATTAAATCATACATTTATCGACGGTCATGGATCGCATCAGTGATATTACTTGGTCCACAGCTCTTTGAGGCCCTCTAATGTTTCTGCTTTGGCGTTCTTTATGGATGAAATTGACAATTCTAAGACTAATACATTATGAAAGGAAGATATCCACTGATAAATACACAGAATATGTGGGGGTATCCACCTTGTAATAAGGATTTTTTTGGCTGCCATTAAGCCAGCGAAAAGAACCCGTGTCTGACAGTTAAATAAACAAAAGGAGGAATCGTCCTTTAACAGTACAACATTTGGAAGGCACAGTATTTGCACCCCAATAATACCAGATATTATGTCAGTCACCTGACTCCAAAACTGGTTGACAGCAGTTCACTCAAAAAACATGTGCACATAAGTACCAATAGTGTTTTGGCAACACAAAGAGCATATTGGGCTTGGAATCATCCTCAACTAACATCACTTCCTAGTTGACAGATAATACCAATGTATCATTTTATAATGTATCAACTGGTGGTTATAGTTACGTGATGTTAGAGAAATATTGCTCCTCCAATCAATATCCTGTCCATAATTTTTCAAATCTGCATGCCATACTACAGTAATGCCAATATAACCAAGTAATCTCTGTTGCATCTTTTTATATATGAGTGAAGTAAGGCCACTGTCACTATTACTGTTACTATTAAGTAGGAAATTCTATATTGGAGCCTGAGCCAATTAATTTTCTGTTGACTGACATATTTAACATTTATGTTTATGAGCTGGTGAGATACCTTTTATTTCAAAGTGATGGAGAGACAAAGTGTCTCACAGTGAAATATAAAACAACATTAGACATTTAGATCGGTGCATGCTTTTAGATACCACCGATGTCTGGAGGGTTGGCCAATCATTTTGTTAGAGGCAAAGGAATATTGTAGATGCACGGTGGTGCCTTGTCAAGGGTGATATTTCTCCGTTCCAAGAGGACTGTGGACACAAGAAAAACAAATACATTTGCCATTTGTTAAAATGCCTAAAATGTCCTATGTTTATATAAAACAGTGTTGCGGTGAAATTGGATTGTCAAACAGTGTCTCTTTCTCTATACCTTTCTGACAGTGGAATTAGGGGGCAAACAAAACAAACAATCACACCCACTTCAAGCGGGCCATGTGTGCAGAAGTGACAACACTGACAGGATTTTCTCTCTCAATATCATTATTTAATTCTTGACACAACTACCTCTGTCTTTTTGTATGTGCAACAGAACTGTCTCTTGCAAAAGTCTCTTATCACACTGCTCTATGACAGCAGGATTTTCAGTCTACCTTCCAATGTTGCTGTTCTGTACAGCCACAAATACTTTTGCCTTCAGAGACAGTCAGATGTTCCTTTTTGTAAACAGTTCATTTTGAACATTCACCAGCCTGTGTGCTGGTACAGAGCCACAAAATCTCATTGGGAGGAGGTCAGGGTAGGTGGACTGATCATCAAAGCATTTGACTTTGACATGGGAAATGTGTGTTTGCACCCTGTTTCCTACAAAAAAAAAAAACAATGTTACTTGTCAGCATACCTGCCAGGAACTATAAAGCGCCCATAAACTGGTCTATTAGGAAAGAGCTCTACTGAGAGGGGAAAACTTCCCCCAGATGGTGATAGCAGCAGTCAATGCCATCCTCGCATTGCTAATCAAACTGGCAGGTAAAACTGAATTGTTATTGCAATTATGTTTGGGTCAGTGCTCTGTATGCCCTTAAATCTTATTGGGCAGCAAATTAGAGCATGGGGAGTAATGAGAGCAAATCCCCCAAACTGCTCCAAGAAGTAGAGCCACAGCCAGACGCTGACTAAGCCATATGAGCAGGGGAGCACCTTTTCAAATGAGTTGATATTCCACCTCTGAACCAGGGACTAAGTGCACAGTTTTTAATATGACCTAAACGCCTGTAACATATGTATGAGCCCTCCTGTATGTATCCTGCTGTGCAGCATTTGTGTGGGCTGCACTAATTAGAGTCTTTACTGATTTCAGTTGCAGCTTTGTCACCAGCACTGAGGAAAAGGAGGCTTTAATTGCAAGTGTGGAAGGGGCATGACAGGATACAGCAATGAATATTCTTAGCTATGAATGCATTTGTTTAATTTATCAACTCTAAGTGCTTCATATGTGTAGTGAAGAACTTCACAAATTAGAAACCTGTTAGTAGCAGTTCCAGCAGCAGTTGTATCCCGGTTAGATATGTTGACCACATTCTTCAAGTTATCCACATCTCTGTCTGGCATATGCAAGGCATTACCCAGTCAGTGAGTGAGTGGACAGCCAAGGGAAAGTGATTGCAGGGGGCAGTGACTGAGCAGCAGTGTGTGCAGGAGCAGAATGAGCAGGTATGGGCAGGGTGATTAATAAGTTGGCCTACTGGTGACCTATTCCCCTGAGGAATGACATCCAGGGAAAGGTATAAAGCTTCTTATGTTGTGTGCCTGAAATATCTAGCAGGTATCACATCATTTATCTTACTTTTTTTTCATACCATCATGATATGATTTTATTAGGTTTCGTTTATATGAAAAATGTGTTCAGCAATGAACCCAACAACTTGTTACATCAAATCCACTTCCTTTGCTTAGATTCAAATTCGCATTGATCCTGATAAGGAGAAACAGCAAGTAGGTTTCAAGGCAAAAGACAGTGAGACAACATTTGAAGCAATTTTCTTTGCTTGTTGAGTCCCGTATGTTGCCTAACACTATCAACCAACCTCAGGTAGCCAAGTATTGCGCACTCTGCTGCGTTTCAGCACTGTAAGACTGACAATTTCGGTCAGCATCACCTCATGGATTCATTGATTCTATCTATGGCAAACAGGAATGCTAGCCAGCAAATTGCCACAGTTTTCTTTGTAGCATAGGGTTTTACTTGTTTCCCTTGGTCATTGGCTCCATGCTGCTGCAATTAAACCCTTCATCCACCAGACTGCGCTCTGAAGGATAGTCAATATGGGAATGCCAGGATTGTCTTCTGTATGCAAAGCAGCAGGGAACCCAGCAGGGTATTTAATCCTTATCCCATTTTCCATTCAAGTTTCTCAGCAATATCAACTGATAAGAAACAAGTAACAATGGATGACTAAGATAATTTAATCTTAGTTCTGGCTACAAAGAGCTGAACTCAAATTTATATGAAGCAGCAAGTTGCTTCACCTGGTCAGTTAACTTTACTCTTTTCTTCCTTGCATTCGCAGGATACTACTGTTTTATCTCAGCCTTTTACTGGCTCCCCAAAAGATACAGTTAAAAATAGGACATCAAATCAGTTGGTCTACAATGTGTTTAGTACCTTTCATTTGATTTAAGAATTGTAACAAATGCGGGAGGGGGTGCTCCCTAAAACGCATCAGAAAATTATCATTAAGAAAGATTATTTAAAAACTTTCATACACTAAAATGGCACCAGAATGCTTAATTCATGAGGGTCTCAGGACCTCCTTATTAACTTGGACTATTCCATGATCTTCATGTGCATCTGTAGAAATGATTCAGGAAGACAGTGACCAGTTCATGTAAACAGCATCATGTGTCGACTGCTGAAAAATGAAGTGAAGCTACCCCCAAGTTCCAAGTATTTCCCACGTGCTGTTAAACAGAGCAAGGAATTTTTAACACAGCTTTTCCAAACATCCTGGTTTTATTTTGTTTGCTTACATTATGTTATTTTGCACACTGGAAAAAAAAAAAAAATTCACTAAAACCAAAAACTACCAGCATCAAAATTATTAGCCCCCCTGATGCTAATACTCAGTTGTGCATCCTTTTTGCTGGATAACATCCTGCAGTCATTTGTTGTAGTTTTCAACAAGTGTCAGACACGTCTCCTGAAGAATCCCAGCCAATTCTTCTTTGGTGAATCTCTTCAGCTCCTCCAGATTTGATGGTCTTCTGTCATGGACCTTGGTCTTCAGTTCACCCCACAGATTTTCAGTGGCATTCAAGACAGGGCTTTGTGCAGGCCAGTCAAAAACGTTCACTTTGGTCTTCTGGAGATAGTTCTTCACTAGGAGCGACGTATGTTTTGGGTCGTTGTCGTGTTGGAAGACAAAGCGATGACCCAGACCCAGTTTTGCTGCTGACTACTTGAGGTTTTCTTTCAAAATCTTCATACATCCTTCTTTCTTCATGATTCCTTCCACCTTGATGAGATTCCTAGTTCCAGACACAATGAAGCATCCCATAGGTATTTTGGGGGTTAGCAATATAAGTTGTTAAGCCCCAACCAGGTGTGCTAACACAGGTGAAGAGCCCAGATGCTGACTCCTAACAGGCTAGCTAGCTAGCTTAGCAAACGTTATAAGTCACAGACCTGACCAGCAAACGTATCAGCTAATCTAATTTAGCCATTGCTAGGTAGCCATAAGTCTTTCCAGCACATGAACAATCTCTGTCTGGACAATGACTACAATTCAGGATAGGGTCAGGTAATGTTAGTTAGCATTAGCTGTTAGTAGCTGGTGGGCTTTGGTGTTTTTACAGCTGCGGAGCTAACTTGAGCAGTTAACTGGCAGCTAATGAAGGGAAGCTCTGGGTCTGCCTCATTTGTAAACATGGTTCTGTATAAGAATTTTGGTACTGGTTAGGGGCTATTGTTGGTGTGTTTGCACTGCAAGTGGAGCTAATATCCACCTCTTCTAAGTGTGTCTGAGTTTGGTGCAGCGTCTCTGGAAAACGCAAGAGACTCCAGTTGTTTCTGTCATGTCTATGAAGCTATTTTAACACAGTGTCGCCTGTGACACTGTATTAAGCACGGGTTATTTGGAGGTCTTGTTGTGGTGCTTTTTAACACATTTAATAGCCAAAGAGCAAAGGGCTTATACTATTAGCTATAGATCTCTTATCAACTACGGTGGCTCTGTAAGGTCAGACAATGGCCAGAAAAAAGGCACAGTGACGTTTTCCTTCCTTGGTGTGTCTATTTGTACATCTTTATTTGTGAAGTATGGGTATAGTATTGTATAGTATAAGTTAATTGAACAACCTAGGCTCATGTGTTTTGTCTTTTTTCTCCCCCTTGCAGGCTCCTAAGTCTCCCAGTAATCCAGACCATGCTGTGTATATCTTTCTCCTGCTTTGTGAGCATCAACGGTTCTTTTTCTCAAGTCTAAACTAATTTTTTGTTTTTGGCATGATGCTTTCTCTAGTGACAGCTCAGTCACTAGAGAGTTAAAGCACATCATTGCACAACAGTGGTTTGTGCTGTGGCTCAATAAAAAGGTCAGTTCTTGAGGGGGCTAATAATACTGACCCTGGTCATTTTTGTTTTTTTCTGAAATAATTCTGTTATTGTGTCCAAATAGGAATAATTTATGCTTTCTAAAGAAAACTAGTATGTTTTGAAATGCTATGTTCTGTGATAATTTTGTCTTCAACCCTTCCCAGCCACAGCCTATTCTCCCTGCTGCTGTCCAGCAAGAGATACAGAAGTATCTGCTGCCATACACACTAGGCTGTGATACTAATCCTCCACACTCCACCATAAATGAAAGTTAATTTTATGACTCCTAACCTTTTCAAGGATTGAAAAGAGGGAGTAAATGGGATATGCAGGGCACCATACCTGCTTTTGCCTTAGGCTCCAAAATGACTAAATCCATGTCTAGTAACTAATCAGGCTTATGGTTGCTATGGCAAGGGCTGTGTGGGTTGATGCAGCAGCCGATAGCTCCTTTAAACATTGCTACTTTTCGTTTTTACTTGGTTATTTGTTCGGCTTTGATGCTGACACATGTATCAGCTATGACAAATTCACTTGTAGGCATTGAAAAAAAGAGCTGGACACACTGCCGAGGACACCCCAGGATGAGAGGAGGTGAGCAGAAATATGAGCCAAGCTCCATCTTGACGTGTCTGGTCCGGAAAACCTAGGACGGTTGTGCCCACACAGGAAGATCTTCACCACAACATCATGCATCAAAGCTGTTGTACCTGCAGGGTGAGTTGCACTCTGAGCTGACAAGACACAACACGCAAGGCTCTGGCAGGAGGAGGGGAAGGGGACTTTTTACATCAATGTTGCTTGGTGCACAAACACAGTCACAGTTGTTGGGCAATGTTTCCAAGATCCTGAACTTTAACGTTGCTACTGTCAACATTCAACCTGATACAAATCCAAAAAATGCACTACATAATTATCTCCTGGGCGTATACGTGTATGTACATATGTATTTGTTTCATACTTTTGTCCTTTTTCATTTTGAATTTAATTAATGGTCTGTATGTATGTTGTACTTTGTGTGTATTAATGAAGGAGCTACAACTTTAATTTCGCTGTACAAACCTATTTTGTGTAATGATAATAAATTACCTGGAGTCCCTGAATCCTTGTATCCTTCAGGCTGTCCTTCTCTCTGTACAGATACTAACATCGATAAGCACAAAGTGATGAGTAGTATCATGTATCACTTATGACATAGTAAAAAAGGAATAGTGGACATTATAAAATCACATAATTAACCTATAGTATCTAATAATATTACTTTCTACAATTTTGAGATGATTTTTTAGAGGTAGGATGATTTAATCTTGTGCATTTTAATAGGGTGTTTAGAGGGAAAAAGATAATATATAGCGACAATTTGCACCTGCCACAGTATAAAGGGTACCCTAAAGGACAAGGGCCAGTGTTAATGGCCTCACAGGAGCAATCAGAAAACCTAGAAAAGTATCAAGAGGATGTTCGAGGGTAATAAAGCTGGTGAGTCTTCAGAAATACCCCAGGGAGTTGGGGAGGTTCCTTTGGGGGAGGAGGTTGATGCAAGTATTGAGCAGTGTGCTAAACCTTGTATATTTGAAAGACTGGCCTCTGGTCAGTGAGTAGTACACCTACTTACAGGAAAAGCTAAACCAAGGGAATGTTATTTGCCCCCCCACAAAGGAACCACGCCTGCCTGCACATATACATGTGCATGCATGTTTCCTAACGTCTCATCATTCCTTCTTTCTCAATCTTTCTATCTCTGTATTCACTTTCTCCAGTTCACGCTCCCTCTCACACACTCCTTCTCACTTCAGGAGCAGCAGCCAGAATGCTCTCTGCAGCTGCTGCAGGAGTCAAACAATCACAGCTATAATAAATCATATTGCCACTTCTGGCTGTGCAATTGAGTCACAGGCCTGCATATGGACGAAAAAGCTGCCAGGACTTAACATCAATACAACAAAATTGCTTTGTGTGTTGAAACATGTCTGTTGTCTATTTATTCAGGGCTATGCAGAAGTGTATGAATGGCTATCTTCCATTTTATACAGGCAGATATGGCAGGTAATGACTGAATAATAGCCTTCTCGGTTTAGGTTCATACTTTATGGATTACAGGGTTGAAAGAGCTGGAATACAAGTGAGTTGCTAAGGGCCTGAGAGGTAGAAAATGGGGGTAGGGATAATTTCATGGAGCAGTAAACATATTACTACTTACAAAATGCAACTGGCAAGATTCTGTTTTTTTCTTATTGTCAAATAATCCCACCAAAAGACTAAAACCAAAAATGAACTAGTACATTAAAGAAGCATTGCCCATGTAACAAAAGTCTGATATATTTTGTTCATTAAGAATGCATAAGTGAGGCTTGCTGTTGCACTGGACTTCATTTCAGTGAATGTGGGTGCGGTATCTTATCTTGAGACGATCCTAGATGCATCATTGCTATAACTCCACCCCTTTTTGCTATGTGCTCCAATAGCTGATGAGCAAGCTTGGTACCGCAGTCCACTTTCTACTTTCCTTTAAAAGCGACATAATACATTAGCAAAATGACATAGACCTGTCTAACTAGTTAACGAATGATTAAAGTTTATTAGCTAGCTAGATAGCTTGCATTAGCAAATTTACTAAAGCTGTAGCTAGTTGCTTGAGTTAGAGATCTGCTGAAACTGTCAGCTCACGTAAATCAGGGATCAAAACATTGTTGTTTACTGCAGTTTTCCCATAAAGTAGATGCATAGCTTTTTTAATTAAAGTTATCTGTAGATACTGTTTCTATATTTGTTTGCTTTCGCTTTTATTTTGTGTCTTTCAAATGCAATATCTGTAATGTTTTAACTATTCATCGGCCTGCTTTTGCTTCTTGTCTTCTAAGTGCAATTTTAATGTACTCGTAGTGTTATGTTTTAATTTCTTCCTATGCTCTTGTAATGCACTTTGTATTGTCTTGTGTCTCAATGGTGCTGTATAAATAAACTTGCCTTACCTAGTTAGGTAGCATTTTGCCAAAATTTGCTAACTTAATATGTGAGTAAATGCCACTTTTACAGCTCCCCCAGGTCTTTTAACCATCTTCACAATTAGGTTTTCTTTTTCGACAAAGACAAACCAGCACATAACATGTAAGTTATTGGAGCACAGTGTGAAAGGGGCGGGACAGAGTGCAAAAATGTATATCAATCTGTAGTGGAGAATAGTATCAGATGAATGCGCTATTTACTCCTGTTTGAGTAATGGTTGCCTAAAACTACAGTGCCCAACTTTGCCGTGAACACTTGTGACCAATTTATAAAGACCTTAACAAAAAGAACAAGAGCAAAAAATGTATGGAATAACACCTAATCCTTTAAATATGAGTCTCTCAGGACACCATCTTAGCAGTCCCACATGTCAGACCAGAATACTAACAACAGAGCTGTGTGTGGATCCTTAGTGCCAAAATAGTTTAGTTAAAAGGGTTTCTCTCCTCACACTGAGAACAAAGCACAGAGGGCCCATCAGCCTGACTGGGAAACTGGACTGAAACCTAAACATTTTGTGTAAGTCTGGTGTTAAGTATTTTGCCCCTCCGGCTCTCCAGCATTAACTATGGAGTTCTCATGGTGGCATTTTCTCATCATTATCCAGGTACTTTGCTCAGGGTTACATCTCCGTTCCCAGGACAGTCAGGACTTGGTTAAGTGTTGCCCGTATTTGATGCCCTGTGAGCTAACTGGGGCCTGTGAACAGACAGTCTCCCAGCCCAAGTGGACAGGACTCTCCTCTGGGAAACATGGGACTATACTGAGCTGTTGTTCAGCTTCAGTAAATGGGTGAAGGAAAGATTGAAAGTCTTTGATAGATGTTGTTCCTGTTGAGTACAACAAAGACATGGAAGCAGTTCTTGCATTTCAATTGTGATCTTACGCTATAACCATGAAATATTATAAATAGAGTGATATTTTTTGATAATAACAATAATTTGAAGACAACAAAGGTGAGCTAAAGTATATTGTAAGGCATTATTTAAAATAAATCTCATAAAGTGCTTTTGAAAGTAATGAAATGATAACTAACAAGTAAAAATATAACAGTAAAATTGGACTTAAAGGAGAGCCCAAGTGGAGATTGTAAAATAAAAACTCCTCTGCACTTCAGGTATGAAAATTAGACCTTGCAAATGTAGAGGAAAAATTGTTCTGACGACCTCAGGTTTTGCTCAGACTCATAAGGTTTAATAGAAAGTCTATTATATATTCTGGGCACATGCCAAGACCTGTTGTAAAGAAATAAATCATTTTTTAAAAAACTGAGTAGAATATTTATAAGAGTGAAATTGGCCAAGACAGATGTTACGTGACTCCTTTTTTGGCACGTCTTTTCAAAAGTCCAGCAGCCGTGTCATAGACCAGCCAGAGGGCAGGAGAGGAAAGAATTTCAGCTGCAGAAACGAAAGTGACAAAATATGTGACCTTGAAATCACTGAAATATGAGTCAGATTTATAGATAGTTGTATCTGATGAAAGACATCAGGTTACATAGCAATGATTTAGTACATACATGTGATGATGAAAACAATTTTACATTTTTTTTTTTATAGCAGAAGGACAGATTTTTTTTTGTGCCTAACACCCCTTCTGAGGTTTAGGCCGTCAACAAGGAACCTCCAGTTCTTGGTTGTCAGCTTTCTTTTCTGTCTGATACCAAGTGTATCCTCATAAAGGGACAGCTCAACCCTAATCAAAAATACACAGTGCTATTTATCTATCTACATTGTTTTAGTGTGAGCTGTTCAGTGATCTGCCTGCTCTCTTGAATATTATGGGACACTCAGATTGTGGTGCTCAAAGTCCCAAAGAAATTATTTGAAAAACTCAACAGCAATGGCCCTTTTCAAAAATTATGCCACAGTTACTCAACATAATAAACAAACCTTGTTCCATAGAAGGTCATTGGAGGTTTGCAGGCGTGAGTCATTGATTGAAAGCTTCAGGTCGACTTGAAGCACAGCTTCTCTTCACATAAATTACATGCTGTATTCTTCCAGGAAGTAGGGACGAGTTGGGTGCGACAAACCAAACAAAAGATTTTTACATAAACATGCGGGTCTCATGAAATGCTTTTCTGAATGAAAAAGGAAGATGCTAGTGGACCTTGGGAAGAGGGTGAATAACCCACATTTATGACAAAATGCCAAAGAACAAAGGTGTGTGAAGCATACTGAATTTTTGACCTCATTTGAAGAGACAACAAACTGAATCGTGACACAAAAATTTCAGTTCGCTACTGAATTGCTAGTGAAACCCCTTCAACAATTAATACAGTTAGACATAGAGTGAAAGGGGTCATTGGTCAGATCTTTTCTGGGGGCTTTCTGGTCTTCTACTCAACTGTCACCAACCATTTGCAATCGGCCACAGCAGGAAGATGAATACGTGGTAAACTGCAGACAGTGAACATAGTGGATCATTTAGCAAGAAAAGAACTGGACGTTCATTTCAAGAGCTGGTAAACTGACCTAAAAAGAGAGTTCATGGGCATTTACATTGTTTATTAGGAGATCCAAATTTGATTAGTTAATTATCCCATTCATAGATTGTATGTCTGTAGATGTATGTATGTATGTTAGATGTCTGTTGTTAAGCATAGAGATACTTAGTATTTTTTAGTTTTATCTCTGGCTGTTTAAGCAGAGGAAATAAGGAGTCAAACTGAATTTAAAAAAAAAAAAACATTTTGTTTATTCCAAGGGTGCTTTGTTTTTTCCTGTACTCTTGCATGTTTCTTTTCAAATTGTGAAAACTGGAAAAAAAAAAAAAAGAATCGGACACGTTGCAGACATATAAGAAATGTAAACGTCCAGCCGATTGGTACTTCAAAAACAGATAATTGACTTAAGTTGATAAATCGGTGTTGTGTTTTCGGCTTCCTACTCTGCCTCCAAGTGGATAAAAATAGTTTAATGTAGCAATAAGATGTTACTCATCAATTGTAAAGCACTTCACAAGCTCACTCTTGGTATTTTTTCAGGGTTTTTTTGTGCCCTCAGACGCTCAGGCAGGTTTGCTCTGAAGTGCCAGGCTTTCATAGTTATTGTCCTTCAGACTCACCATCTTTTTTTTTTTTTTTTTTTAAAAAAGCGTACTTCTAATTATGAGGTTACCTATCTCATTGTTTTATTGATTTACTCATGTAAAGCAGGTTGTACCATTAATTATTATTTTGAAATCACCAAATCAAAAACAAATGAACCAACAGCCATCTATTCTATTGATGCTCCTAAACATGCAGTAATAGCGTAATCTTTATTGCCCCCTATTGGAAGTGGATATAAGCTGCAGCTCATCTGTCTATGTAAACTGACGTCTGAATACTGGAGGAAGGTCAGAATGGAAGTAATTGATTTAATTTGAGCACAGAAGAGGGAATTGATCTGTGAATAACATGCTCCGTTTACAGTTGTAAAAATGGTGCTGCTCTGACCTGGATTCATTTGCTTCACAGCACAAACCCACTGTGTGCTTCATAGAGCAAATATAAGGTGTTTCCTTTCACATCATCTCAATACTATGATTTAAAGGGGAAATCTGTGAAATATTTACAGTAATAAATCATAAAATGACCATGAAACTTTGAAATACTTGCCTCTCAGACAACAATGCTAATTAGCAAATGCTACCCAAATACAAAGTGTAAGCACAAAGGCAGGATTGGATCACTTCTTATCTGGATCTCACTTTGACACTAGGTGTAAATAGGATGTAAGGTCTACAGCCATGCAGGTATAGTGGTTTATCAGGTAATATTTACGATTTAGTCTTCTGTGTTCCCATGCTAACATTTGCTAGTTAGCGCTAAGCACAGTGGTAGGTTGTGTTTAGTCATAAACTTAAGAATCATGTTATTTAGAAGTCAAATTAATACCAAATGCTTAATGCTGAATGAGTTAGTGTCTGTGTATGGGTCATAAAAAATCATTAGTTATCTTTTAGAAGGAGTATTTGTTTATTACAGTTAAATTAGCTAACATGTTAATGGAATCTGGCAGACAGTAAGGCAGGCAGTCACTGAACTCCAACTCCAGAGGGTGTATTTTTGGAGCAGTGGGCTTTTGTTTTCAGGATAACGGTTTTAACTTTACATTGACAGTTAGAAACAGCCGATCAGTTTACAGTGTAGAACTCATTGCTTGTTATTGTCAAATTAAAAAGTTTCGCTCATCACACACTCTGCTTTTGTGGTCCTGCAGCCTGGCTGAGCTTCCTTGAGGGTCCCACTTCCCACTTCAACCATAGAACATATATTCAATAGTATTTCAATATATTTAATATACCGTTTATGGCTCCGTCTCACTATTTGATATCTGTTTTGCAGTACTAATTTTTAGATGTGTATTTGTTACATATTGCTCCTTTGAATGAGTAGAATATATTTAAACAGGAATACATACTGACCATATGATGAAAAACAATCACACTCTGACAAGCTTTACCACACCTATATTTTCTTTAATTACAAATGTCATGACATTTTTGTCTTTCAATACAATATGTACATCTCTTTCGTCATATGAATTGATAGAATAATTCAGAACATTACAACATATATACATACCAATGAGTACAATACAAACCATTTTGAACTGGTTCTGTGGTCATTTTCAAGTGTATAACGTGAGGTTGAGGGACCTGAACTCTGAAGTCTTCTGATGAAAGGTTGTTGCCCAGCACATTTAATGTGTTAGCACCCCCTTCAGTTAGAGCACTGTGTTGTCCAGTGTTTCCAGTGCTTCTGCATTGAGTAAGAAAATGCCCTTGTGCATGAAACCAAGAAAAAAAGATAAGAGAGGATGAAAAGCCTGAATTTAAATATTTCAGAGGGATATGGGGGGACGAGGTGGATCAGACAGTAGGAATTTTATTTCATATTGCTCTCTATCCAGTCTTTGAAGTTGGCTACATGTGTGTAGACAGTGTAGAGATCAGGATCGCACTCCCCTTCATCATAGCCAAAGCTCACCAGTCCCAGGAGTCTCCACAGTCCTTTGCTCTCCTCCTTCACCTGCGTAAAGCTGAGCGATGGCCTTTCATTGTTGCTGGCTTGGTTCTTGGAGAGGGCGGGGAGGACAAGGATCCCCCCAGTGTCAGAGGGACATATGTTAGATGGTCCATAGTCAGGCTTCTGGCTGGCACAGAGCATATTGTCTGTGACGCTGACTGGCACGCCATTGCGAGCATACTGCTGCTCACATGGGACTATGTCAGTGAGGTGCACGAGCCCAACCCTCGCCTTCTCATCAGGACCTAAACTTGAATCGGGCAGTGGAGACCAGCCTGTCACAAGCCCTTGTCCTGATGTCACCTCCTCTCCCTGGCTGTCTGAGACACAGAGGGGCAGGACTTTCTCCCCGATCCTTGCTTTGTCCAGTAGCTTGACCACAGCCAAGTCGGAATCGAGAATATTGGGGTCGTAGTTTTCATGAACAACAATGGAGGCCACCTAAAAGGAGAAAGAGATAGGCTTACCGCAGCAGTCTAGGTAAAAAGGATCATTAGAGAACAATAGACCCTTTTAGAATCAACACTATCTCCAGCAGCTTACCCTCAGGTGTTGAAGACCTTTACTCTCCCTGTGGTCATCACGGTAGTGCTTCCCCACCACCACCTTGATCTTGGCTGCATCCAAGGGATACACCTTCCCCAGTTCTGTCACACAGTGAGCTGCGACGACCACACTCCTCTGATTCACCAGAGCCCCGCTGCATACCAGCTGCCAGTCAGAAGCCTGATTGTGGTTGCCAGTTCCTGCTCCACCGTCCCTCTTCAGGGACCCTGCCTGGCTGTCCGCCTTGGTCACCTTTGTCTCAGCTCCGTTGCTAGAGCGGCGGTAGATGGCTGCCAGCCAAGGCCAGTGAGCCTCTGCAGGCCTCTGTGGGTCAAAGGTCGGATACTTCCCACACACTGCCAAGGAGGAGGTGACAGGATGAGAGGACAGAGAGGGAGAGACCATAAACATGAGGAGGAGAGGGAAAAGGGAGACAGGAAAATATTAGACTGTCAACACTTAGAGCTTTGAATCTTCATTATTCATCTTTAGAAAGCTTGTATTTTAAATGTGCAAGTAAGATTGCTTGTTTTAAAGACATAAAATGGCGTAGTTGGAACAACATATAAAATACTCAAAAGCCAGTCACCTGAAATGTGAAAGAAGCCTTAGTGATGTAGTCGCCAAACTTGCTGTGAATTTTTAAGTAGAATATGGCTTGAGAATATTTCTAAAATCTCAGTTATACTGTATGTACATTGCACATCCTAGATTGAACACGAGAACTTGACTTTCAATGATTGACTAGTTAATGAAAACATGATTAAACATGATTAAACATGGCAGTACTGAAAAGATGGAAGATTGCGAATGAGGGCCAAAAATTTCAGAGACATCTGGAATTGGTGATTTCAGTCTGTTCTGCCTGTTTTAACTTTGCATGTTTACAGATTTACACATAATATTTTAAGTTGGCACCAATACCACGCATTGAAATAGTACTAAAAGTGTTTAATTTAAATACAGATACAGATATATTAGACACAAATAATTTTGTAATGTATAGAGCATATGAGTAAACTACGGCAATATCAAACATTAAACTGTTTAGTCACATTGCATAGTTATTTTGATAGAAAATTGATTATTTATGGCACAAGAGGTATTGGGGTCTAGACACTGATTTTCTTGCAGTGTACCTGTAGTTTGAAAACTATGCATTTTATAATATCTAGCCCATAACTCCTAATATTTTTATATGCATGGCCCACGAGAAAGAGAAAGAGAAAGAAACAGAAAAACCTTTAACCTCCAGTTTTTGTTGACATTGTTTTAGATGTGTGCAGATCCCTTTTATTAAAGTTGCACACAGGTCACAGACTCAAAACCTTATCAGGTTGGTATAAAAGATATATATAAGAGCAGTCAGCTTTGTTTTTGCTACAAATAGTGATTAAAGTGGCTGGCCCAATGCCGTTTCCTTCCACTCTGCACAGAGAGGATCGTCTTTCATGGATATTGTGATGACGATGAAAATTAAGAACTTTTATAGAGATTAAGAGGCAAAAGGTTCCAAGTGTAAAGCTCTGTGTGGAAGATGTAAGGGCCATCTTTGGTATTATGGGATGAGAATTGTGCTTTGCAACATGACTATATTAATGGGAAGGTACACTGTGAATGCATCTACACTGCAACAAATCTGTCCCATTTTCTGTCCCTGCTGAATGAGGATGACCAAACAGTATGAAATCAGTCAGGGGCCTCATTTATAAAATTGGACTCACAATCAATTTCGATCTTATGAATGACTTCAGCAGAAAACCATGTATAAGTGATTTTTTACAAAACCTTACTTTGAAGTGGAAATGATCTTATCTCTAAGGAAATGTCTAGACTTGCCTTAATTCGTTTTTTTCTGCTGGTTATGTCAGGGTATTGCACTTATTAAAGCAAACGTGAACTCTGCATTAGCATTATGAACATTGTGATAGAAATGATCAGCTAACGTTGTGAGGAATTAATTGTGGCACACGCAAGCACCATGTCTTTTTAATCCACTAGTTAGTGCACTGAATAATATGTGTTGCCTGGTTTCAGTCTCCTCTACCATGACTGTGATCTTGTTTTCCAAAAAGTTAAAGGCTATTCCCAATAAACCCTCATTTGTGCTAGAATTATGTAAGGGAAAATCACTGATTGTGAGGCAGGTACTGTCAATTTTAAGTTAATTTGACATGTATATGCCACTGGTGCTTAAGTTAAAAATGGGCCTCTTAGATCCCACACAAGGTTTTTTATGTTCAGTCAATGATCTTAAGACTAAGCTCAAGTATGAATCCAAGAACATTTTTATAAACATGGCCTGGTCTTCAGTAGCAAAACAGAGACACACAGTCTGCTGCTTTAGAGGCCTGTCAGTCTTTCAGCTAAACTCAACCTGTCTATCTGGTTCCTTAACCAGGATGTCCTGCATTGTTTGTACTATTGCTATGCGTGAGTTACTAAAACTTGAATGGCTGTTATGTAAGCAGGAGAGTTCATTCAAGAAGCAGTGACAAAATTGTCAGGATGTGGACATGTTGCTATCTTATCATCTGTGAGAAATGTCACAGCACCTGTGATATAGCTCTTCACGCTATCCAAACAAACTGTTTTTAAATCAAATATTGTTACTGCTGATGATGAAGAAAGAGGACACTGTTGTGTTTTTAATCAAAGATGTTAATCTTTTAAACTCTTATTGCATCTTTGTCACAGCAGAGACATAAAAGTCATTTATTTGATTTTCATCTTAAAAGCTTTGGGAACTTTGAGTAGTAATGAGCAGACTGCAGGCAGGAACACCAGAGAGATGTGAGAAGAAGAAGCTGACAGTCCTTCAGCAGATAAAGACAGCATGTCTTAGTGATCACATAATAATTTCTTATTAAATATCATTGTTGATATGTGGATGTAAATCACTGTATTAAAATGTGTCAGTGTGTTTGTTTTGTGAGGGTGTGCTGGTGATTTTTAGTGGTACTCTGCTGCCCCCACCTGGTGAACAGGATACATGACGCCCGCTCCACTTCCCAGTCTTCAAGCAGGTTCGGCGAGAGCTGCCAGAGTGTTGGTAGTACTGAGAGGCGCACTCATACTCTATATGTGTGTAAAGGTGGTGGAAGCCCTGAGGCAACTGAGAAAGCACTGGAGGGCTTTTAGTGTGGCCATCAGACTGGAGCTGTCGACCCAGCCCTGAGGAGTACAGCTTGTGCACAGGTGTCTTTCTGAGGACAAGGATATGCAAACATATGTCTTGAGTAACCCTTTTGCACTGTATGACATTAAAGTTATTGCTTTCAGTTCTTCTGTCAATAAATAGCACGATAATTTTACATTATGCGAACATCAAGCATTTTGTGATAATAATGACGCTTATCATATCACATAATGCATTAGTAAATACCTGGATGGTGCCTGAGGTGCCAGGACTTTTTGTCTAACCAGCTCTGACACTTTTGGTTCCCGACATGCTGCAAAAAAACACACATACAAAAAACACTTAACACATCAGACAATACACACCAAAGTCCCATTTACATCTGTTGTTATTTGAATGGAACTACTGTAACAGGAAGAGTGACTGGACTGTGGGGAATTGTGAACTATGCTGTAATCGGTACCACTGTCTAAAAGCAGGCCCACATGGAATCTACTCCCACAGAATTCCGACGGCACCTCTGCAGTTTTTCCAGCGATTTTAAACTAATAGAGATGCTCCTTGTAAAACTCAAGCACATTACCAGTTACATAATTATGTATTTTTGTTTGTATATGTGTTGACATGGAAATTTGTTGGGAGATGAATGATTAAAGGTTCATGATTTTGCAAATTAATATTTGGTCTCTCTGCTCAACATTGAATCTTGTGTTTTAGTGGCCATGTGTCTTACATTTTCTGCTGGTTGACTCTTCCAACAAATGTTTGCAGTTGGTAATGAAATAAAATCTCCACTAAAATCCACTAAATATTTGTTTCAGCCCTTCTTGAGGTAATTTTAGCTCATTTTAATGTCCTATTTGTGTGCTTGTTTTTGCCCCAAAACAATCATTGTGAGCTTAAATGATCATGTTATAAACAAACAAACAAAAACTCAGCAGATATTCAGTCTGGATCGCCACAGAGAACCGCAAAAATAGATGCAGATTCCATTTGGTCCCACCAATATGGCATACATTGAGGGTTTTAGAAGTTGTAGGTAATGGCTTTTATAGCATTTAATGAAAATATTGATACTTTGGGAACTACACTTATTGACTTTCTTGCTGAGAGTTACAGGAGTTAGATCAATACCTCTCTCATGTCTGTAAGTAAAAAATGAGTCAGTTAGCTTAGCCTAGCATAATAAAAACTGGAAACAGAGAGAAACTAGGCCAAACTAAAATATTTCAGTTTATTTCAGGTAGTTTTCATCATACTGATGTGAAGTGTTCCTTTTTCTTATATGAATGATAGCAACTGAGCCGGCTGGGTGTATGGGCAGGACCTTGATATCATGTCTCCAGCTGTGATCACTACTGTGGAGGCTATGACTTTACAAGGACAAGATGCCAGCTCTGTTATCTGGGATGTTTGGCTTCACTTTTGTACAGTCAATGAGCCAGATTTGCTGTTTTGCCGTGTTTCAGAAAGCAAGAGAAAAGAGTATTTACTAAAATGTTGGACCAACCATTCAACAAGGTTAAAAAAAAATTATAATTTGGCTGCTGTATATCCTCACAGTGTGGAACTTGTTTTGTTTTTTTCCCTAACTCCTTAATTAATCCAGAACGTTGAGCCAATGGACTGTTAGACCACTTAACTTTTGGCAAAGAGCTGATCCAGACCAAAACCCATTAAGAACTAATTAACATTTAGAGCTCCAGACTGATGGATTATTGTACTTTGAGAATCCTTCACTAAGCATTTAATGTTAGTGTCTGTCTTTTAGTATTTTATAGAACCCTTTCCTTACTTTATATCTACAAGTTTGATGACCTGATATAAACTGGGAGACAAATGACACTTTATTAATTAAATTCCCTTTTTCTGATTAAAAAAACAAAAAAAACAATGAGTCAGCAGTGGGCTACATGTCTGTGCTTAAAAACCCTTTAGATGGTATACCCTATTAGCTATTTATCATGCAGTAACTATCAAAAAAAGTATGTTGCAATACCTTTTCAAAACTTTTAAATACCGCAATATTGATAAGCCAGCCACAGGGGTTGACACGCAACAGCAACAATAGTCATGTTTTTTTTCCCACACTTCAATGTGTGTAAAATGATAAGCAATACAAGGGTTGATAGTGGTTCAAGGTCAAGGTTGGATTGATACCGGTTTGTGACATGGTTTCAAACTGGGAAGCTGTAACTTTTGCCACCTTTCATGTTGTTTTAGTGTTAATTTCATAGATTAATTTGATAAACTCAGTGTTCGTATGCTGCATATATGTATACTACACTATTGAGCCAAGCTAAATAACTGCAGGAGAACTTCCGTCACTGTGATAGTCCTATCCATGCCTACGAATATGTTTTAACTTCCAAAAACAACCAGCTAACATCGTCATCAGTACTGAACCAAAAACAGTGAACAAACTGCCACATTACCTCTGACACAGAGGGGCTGTTTGCCACTCCAGGTACCATCTGACTGGCAGGTACGTTGGGCATCACCGCTGAGAGCGTAGGAGTGGTTACAGAAGAACTCCACTGTTTCCGGCTCCGCCCCAGGCAGCGGCTGGTGGTAACCGTGGTAGAGGCGAGGGAGAGGAGGGCAGCTTTTCTCTGCAGGGCGGCAACAGGCAGCAGGTGATGAGTGGATTAAGACCAACAAGAGGTGGTTGGTATTCACTTTTATTTTTCTCAATGACCTCTCTTACCGGTGATGCTTTGGTTGGCTTCGTTCTCCTTCTGTTTTTCTTTCTCTTCCCTCTCCCTCTCCAACTCTTCCGTTGTTTTCTCAGCAGGATCTTCCTCTGTCTTGTCCTCTTTAATTGTTGGCTTTTCCTTCGGTTTCTCACTTTCCTCACCTCCCGCTCTGTACATGGTGTACTGTGTAATGTTGACTCTAGTGGGGATGACTTTCCTCTCTGTCTCAGGAGAGCCTATGCTGTTATTTTCTTTATTTGTGTCTATTATATCATATGTAACTGTGTCGTTGTTTGTCATTTCTAGTTGAAAAATCTCCACTGTGTTTTCATCCTCTACTGTGACCTTTCTCAGCTTGGTATCATTAGGGCCAACTTTATCTGGATCTCTTTTTCCATTCACCTGCTCCTCTTTCCTTTCCTTCTCTTCTTGTCCTTTGTCTTTTCTCACGACTATTTCTGTGATATCTGTCTTTCCCGTCTCAATATTTGTGTCTGGGCTGTCCTCTTTTTTCTCTGGTGGCTTTCCTACCTCAGGTTCTGTCTTTTCAACTGTATTCAGGCTGTTGTCTGGGCCTTCGCTATCCACTTTGTCCTTGCTGCCTCTAGTGGGTGTCTCTGACCCAGTATTTCCTTCCTCCGGCCCTCCTTCATTCCTACCCTCAGACTCAGTTTTCTCTGGAATTGTATCAGTATATTTTTCTTCTTGGTCAACTGCTGTTATATTCTCATGCCCAGTGGTTATATCTTTCTCTCCAACACTTTCTTTTTCTCCAGCTGTGCTCTCTTGACCTTTCTCTTTAGTTTTGCTAACATCTTTGTCAATGTATATATCTGTTTCTGTCTTTGTTGTCTTGTCTATGTCCACTGTTTCTATCTCTTTTGCCTTGTCTTTGTCCTTTTCTGCTTCAGGTAAAGTATTATTCACTGTGGATAAAGAACATAAAGAAGATCATTACTTTGTCAGCAGTGGAATGTAATTAAGTACAGTTACTCAAGTACAAAGTTGAGGTACTTGTATTTTACTCAGCAGAGAGGTAGCTTGTCTTAGTTACACAGCAACACCAAGCATTTTACTGCAATAAATACTTTTACTTTTAATTCTGCAAGTACATTTTGTTGATAAAACTTACAAATGTTTACTTAAAGGCACTTTCTGTAAATTCTGCCAGCAGGAGTCTCTCTCACATTAAAATCTGACATGACTCTAAAGAAATTACGTTCATGTATGAGGCGTTACATTGAGCCATGTTTGTTGACTTCCCTCCTCACTCTCTGACATATCAAACGCATGCTGAGTTTTCCCAGAGTTATAGCAATGAGCAATTAGCTAGCAATGGCTAGCAGAAAATGCACCATTACCTTGAATAAATTACAGATTTTTCTACATTTGAAGATTGTTGGAAACATTTGGGATAATCTAAGTGCATGATTCAACTAAATATGTAACATATGTCCAACCTTTTTAAGACATTGTAGTGTGGAAATGTTAAAAATGATCACTTTAAGTAAGGTTTTGACTGGTTTACTTGTCCACCACAAGTAAACCAGTCAACCAGTATTCTGTGGTGTCTGTAGTACCTTGTACTGACTCATTTTCTGATCCATTATCCTTATAAGCATACAGCAACTGTATTATGCCACTGCACAATTTGTACAGACTCATCCAATATTTAAGGCGCTTTGTCTGACCTTGGATGCAAACAGGAGGAGTTCCACTCCAGGTGTTGTTAGGCAGGCAGGTTCTCTGGGAGTTTCCACTGAGTTCATAGGGCTGGTAGCACAGGTACTGTAGAGCAATCAGGACATCATTGGGTCCATAAACCAAGAAGTGGTCCCCGTGCATTGGCTTCGCTGGTAAAGTACACAGTCTTTCCACTGGCACTAGAGTCGAGGAAAGAAAATTGGGCTTTTAGAAGTTGCAAATCTGCTTTTTTCCACAATCTGCACCATCTCTGGGGCAGTGTGCATCCAGAGACAAGCAAATGACACGCGTATGACTCTCCCGGATTCCAAATTCTAATTATTTGGCAGAAAAAACAAACACATCATTATCTTACCACACTCTGGGGCAGACGCACTCCATGTGCCATCGCTCAGGCAGATGGCGGTACGGGACCCCCGCAGCTCAAAGCCAGGGTCACAACGGAAAGTGATGCGTGCCCCCGAGTGATGGAATAAACCCTCTGTGGATCCATGGGTGGGCACGGGAGGCCTGTGGCATCCAACCACTGAGTGGAAATACAGGCATGCACATTTAATTCATGAACGTCTTATTTTCCTGGTCTATAACAGAGTGCTTAAGACATTATAAAGATTTAGGAAACATCTCTAGCATTCCTCAGACAACAGTTTATTGCACCTCCCTGCTGTCAAAGACCACACAAATAGACCTGCAGTGAGTTAATTGCCTGCTGGTGTTTGTAGGTCAGACAGGTAGCTCATGAACAAAAAAACTCAGCTCTCAGACTCACTACTCTTAATTTAAAACTGCCCAGAGCTTTAAAAGCACAGCCTTCTACCACAGAGGCCCATTAATGAATAATTTCACCCATCATGGTAAAGTGTGAACAGTTCACAGCTAGACTTTAACACACGGCTTGTAAATGAGGAAGAAATAGAAGCAATAAAAGAGATTTAGTCAAACTCTTCAACTTTCCAGTGTTGTTAAAGTGGAGATCATGAAGTAGGGTAGAAGAGACTGAAAATGTGGTGGTGGAATACTGTGTGCAACTCTGACAACCTTCTGCAAAATAAAAATATCCTTGTCATAAAAAGAAATTATTTCAGCATTTTATGATGTGCACAGAGTATCTATTTCTATCTTAAAGGAGCAATTATCGACATCATACCATTCAAAAATAAGCACTGCAAGTCCAAATAGCAAGTTGGAGCCATAGATGGTGTAAGATGATCAACTCTTTAATTGTTTGTCAATCAAGTTAAAGTTCAGTGACTGCCTGTCTTACTGCCAGACAGACTCCATTAACATAGTGCTCAATTTAACTGTTAGAAGCATCTGCTCATTCTAAATGATTATTAATGGTATCTTACAACACATAAACAGACACTAACTCATTCAGCGGACATTCGGCATTAATTTCAACTTTGATAAAAGTGAGACAGGAAAACAAAAACATACATTCTGAACCAGAAGGAAAATTTCAAAGGAGAACATGCTGGCTGTGGCATTGTTGTCAAGGAAGCCAGTATTTCATCTTGGCATGTTTCCTTAATTTCTGATTATATATCGGGGTCATTTAATGGTCTAGTACAGTACATATATTACATATTTGTCCTTTAAAGGCAAATTGCAAATGCGCACACAAACGTTGTGGTACTCCTCCACCCACAGCTGAGTTCACAAAAACCCAAACACACATGTTAACACTGAGGTTATCATACCATTACAGCATCTCTGTGTGAGGATCCCTCAGGAGGTTTTCTGTGGTGTTGACTTTAAGTTGTGTCAGATCCATGAAATGTGCTGTCTGTGGTTTTATAGCTCAGAACCAAGGAACCCTCCCTATAATCTGGGCGTTTTTTTACTTACGGTATTTTCAACCTAAGTTCCTTAGGGGATGGAGAATTTTGTTGGCCAACCAAAAGTGGAAAAATAAACTGCAGTTGACCTCCTTTGGATGTTTTTTTTTTTTTAAGCTGAAGCACCCTGAGGTGTTGTGGTCTGTGTTGTATTATGCTTATATGATCCACCTTTCATGTCAGATTTTGTCAACAGACATAATGAGGTGAGTCTGGGATAATTAGAGTGGAATGCTAACATACTATATGTAGTGACACATACTGTCAGTAAATCATCATTCCTTTCATAAATGATTTGGAAACTAGGTGAACACTGCTCTCCAAAACAGATCAGACTCAAAAATAGATTAGACTATACTAAAGAGAAAGTAAAAAGGGAGAAATTCCTTCAATATCTTTTTTTTTTTTTTTTTAAAGTTATTTTTTTGGGCATTTTTTTGCCTTTAATGATAGTGACAGCTGAAGGTATGACAGGAAAGGGGGGGTGAAGAGACAGGGGATGACATGCAGCAAATGGGCCGCAGGCCGGATTCGAACCGGCGGCCGCTGCAGAGGACTACCAGCCTCAGTATATGGTGCGCACACCCTACCAACTGAGCTATAGGGGCGCCCTTCCTTCAATATCTTGAGTTTATATATGATTCCATGTCTAGATTCTCTCATACAGAATGAGTTTTAGCTCAGACTTACAACAGATGACAGGTTGATTATTGGAGACCTAACATACGGCTGATGTCAGGTTCATGCTTAACGTTTTTCATCTGACTCCAGGGCAGAGGAGTAGACTATATTTCCTCTACAAAATGTCAGACATTAGCTCTATTCCAGCTCTCCCCATTAAAATTAACAGCTGAGAATCTCTCATGGGAATACAGATGAATGCACACTGTGTAGAATGAAACTTGTGCCTTTTTTACAGGTCTCTCCTCCAATGGAAAAGCTGGCTTGTGTTACAGAAGTAGAACTGTTTCGCTATTAGTTTTATAGACTCTAATTTAGCCCTGAAAATGACACCAGAAGAAAAAAGCTGGGTTCAGGAAGTCTGTTTTTGCAGGATCTTAAGGGAGGTGTATTGGATGTAAAAACACATGTTAGGGTCCAGACACCCATAAATTAAAGACTGTTGCAGGTCAAGCACATCTTGATTGAAGAGTTAGTGGGGTACATGATGAAGTGGAGCTCTGTCGTGGTGTTTGTGCAAAATGGTTGCACAGATTTAAGGTGACATACAGTGAGTATCTTCAGAAACCAAACTCACAAAGAAAAACAGTATTTTTTCCTTCTCCATATATTTTGTTAGAGCTTTAATTTCTTTTCCCTTTCAGTATCCTGAACTTATCCATCTATCTGCAGTAGTATCAGTTAAAGAGGTAGTTTGAGGGGTGTATGAGGAACTTATAGTATTACCTACAACAGATGCTGGTTGGCACACCCCTTATGAGGAGAAACAAGATGCTAAGCGATGTACCACTGTGGACGGGGCCAGAAACAAAAAGTATTTTAGCTTCTTAAAAGGTCCACCTAAAAAAGATGATGACCAGATGGTAAACCTCCATTATATAAGCCAAATATCACTCTCTCTAAACCAACCAAACTCCATAAGTGAAATCAGTCATTTTAACTCACAGAGAAAGGGAGTTACTTGTCTCCAGCTGCCTTGACATGTTAGTTAATTTGCCTGGAGTTTGGTTGGTTTGGAAACAGTGATATTTGGCTTCTCTAATGGTGGTTTCCTGTCTGAAAAGGCTGTCTGACAGCAAAGTAAAGCAGTGAAAATACTCTAAATACAGCGTTCACTTAAGCTATTGTTTTTTTGTTGTTGTTTTTTTTCAGTGGACCTTTTTTTAAGTGGCTAAAAAACATTTTGTTGCTGATGCTGTTCACTGCAGTACATTGCTTAGGTTCTGTGTTGGTGCCCCTGTCTTTTTCTCTAAACTGCAGGCGTACTGACCGGCATCTACTGTAGCTAATACACTGAGTGTTGATAAGTACCTCATACAACCCCACTTCAAAAAAATCCAAATCAGCCCTTTAATACACTAATTGGTTCAATGATTAGTTTCATACAAAATTTCTAAATATTTGTTAAAGTAGGTAGTTGTTAGGATTTGCAGCACATTTACTAACACCTATTTTATATTTCTAGAAAGGCTGATTGACCAAAACCCATGCATTCCCATGCATGGTTTTAGGGAAGGCAGCTGGCCTGAAGCTAGTCCAAACCACAGACTTCTCCCTTGTGACAGTGAATCACCGCCTGTGTCTGGGCAGCAACAACAGCAAAAAAAAAAAAAAAAAAAAAAAAAATCTTGCAGGCACAAGTCAATTCTCAATAAGTTTGTCATAACTAGGTGTGTCTGATTTCAGATAAAAATGACTCAAATAATTCGGAGCATTCGTAAGCATCAGTACAATAAGACACATGCCTTTCAGATGCTTCAAGAGATGGAAAATTCAAGTCATGCCTACAGTATGCTGTAAAGACTGGTTTATTCTTTCCTCTGATTAGAATCTGCAGGCACCTTTCCTCACTTCGATTTGCCCCTAGAAACATAAAATATCCTATTTTAAAAACAGGTTTCAGTTACAGACTCACCATTTTCACACCTCTTGCCTGTGTAGCCAGCCAAACAGGCACAGTGGTAAGAATAAGAAGTGTCCAGGATACAAGTCCCATCATGCAGGCAGGGAGAGGAGCTGCAAGCTGTAGACAAACAAGTGTATGACATTAGGGTACAACAACAAATCTTGTACATATTAGTCATGTAGTGACACAAACTAAAGGAATGACTGTTCACACCAGGCTACATCAAAGGATTCATATTCAAAGCTGGCACCATATAAATGTCATTGTAACTTTCCATTTCTCAATGTGTGTGTGGGCATTTCTACACAGAAAGCCTCTGTTTACTTTTACTAGGCCTGGCTTAGCCGCTGGTAAATTACGTCTGCGCGTGTGTGTATGTTCGCGTGTGTGCTTCTGAGTGTTAGACCTCGAGAATGAGGACATTTCTGGAAAGTAAATATATCGGTCAGTCCTCTGTTTCTCAACGGGCTATTAACAGGCTCAACACCCTGACGAAGGCTTTTGCCAAATCATGTAGGTGTCAGTCATACGCTGTTAAAGGCTTTTTTGTTGTACTCTGGACTCTGGGTGCCTTGGAAACGTCTTGTTTGCATTTGTTGCGACATATGACTCAAAAAATCACTTTGTTCATTGAGTATGACTTCACAAATGACTTGTATTTGCATTGTATAAAGCCAGGACACACTCTTGTTGGGCGCTGTCATTGGATTAGGACTTGGGTTGGTGTCTAAGGTCGAATTTTCTACGATTAGCATAAGGGGTTAGGATTTGGGAGAGTTCCTAGAAGTAAATTATTAGTAGTAAATATATATAAATAGTAGTTGTGGCAGTAATTGTGTTGTTGCTAAATGACACTGGTATTTGACCTGCCTGAGCTCTCCTGGAAAGTTGCAAAGAATCCATCAAAGTTCTTGTAACCATCAGACACAAAGAGTATGTGCAGACTGTTGCCAGAACTGTGGACCGGGGCAGGTCTGTTGTTCCCACAGAATCGACCAATGACACGTGAGTTGATGCTGTCACCGTCTCGGACTTCCACGTAGTCGTAACGGCAAGACTGGTGAAACTCCAGACTCAGCATCATGAACCTGTTACAAGAAAAAACATGGAGCTGTGAGTGTTAAGAGTTTAAACTTTAAACTTTCAAAATATTCCCATTCTCGACACCTCAAGGGAATTTCCTCTAACTTGGATAAATGGTCACTTGGACTGAAGAATGAACTGATTACATTTTGGTGGTCAAAGATTACTGAAACCTCCTGTCCATCCCACTCAATGAATACAATATCTCTATAAAATTTGGTACAAACATATACTTGAACTCAAGAATTAACTGCTCATATTTTGGTGGTGAAAGGTTGAGGTCACTGTAATCTCAAAAAACATGTCTTTGGCAATAACTCAAGAATTAATATACCAATTATGACAAAATCAATTAAAATGACGGTGATTATAAAGAGGTTATATCCAAATATTATTTTCTGGTTGCCAGGTGGAGATCTGCACTCTCTCTTCTAGTTGGAAAATACTTGAACTGTTACTCAACCTTGATATAATTGATGGATATGATGGTGCATGAAGCAAACAGATTTTTTTTCGTAAAAGTTGCTCTTGTGGTCCTGCTCGGTTTATGTTTTCCTGGATTATGAGAACACCTGTGTTCCCTGGCGGCGCCACACCAGCTGGCATCATGATGCTGAAGCTTTTAAAATCTTCAGCCAGCAAACAAGCAATGAACAGTAATGACAGCTACTGAATACATAACAGCTGCCAACTTGATTTGCGCCACTATTAGGCTACATGGCTTACTTTTCTTAATGATCTGTGAAATGTGTGTTAACATAGTACCACAGAAGACTTATGTGTTTTGTTGCTTTGTTTTTGTCAGTAAAAATTTAGGAGTTGGAGTAGGATTAAAGGAGAAGAGTAATTTTAGATCATGACTAAGACAAGTACAGGCAAGTAAGAGTACATTATGCACCAACTTTGTACTAACCTAATAGGAGTTAAGATGAAACCTTTTGAGATAAAGAACAATAATTATTGACACTTGGCAACAACAATAAAACAGTGGGCACAGCAAGAGACCAAAAACAAACAGATGCCTGTCTTTCCCTTTGTGGCTTTGGCAGGTTTCAGAGGCATCTTAAGATTTTTTTTCATCCGTATATTTAATAGATCGTTTATTGTTAGCCCTCATTATGCGCCTGTTTAAGAGTTTTAAGTGCACATATATTTGCAATAACATTTCTGTAATTGTCAATAATCAGAGCTGATAAACAGCATCCCAGTCTTCATAAGCATCTCGTTATTTCAGATCAGCAGCTGTTATGTCTATAAAAAATATCCCTAAATGCTGAATAAACAGGTTAATTGCACCATTATTTTCCAAAACAAGTGGCGTGACTGGTGATTACTGGGAATTTCCAAGTAATGTGTTCATATTTCCAAAACATTTGAAGTGTGCTTTAAACAGTCAGAGCGTCCAGAAGGAGTGGCTTTATGGCTGTTTAAATGTGAATTTAAGTGAGTACAATAACTCCTTGGAGAAATTTGCATTCACTTTCAGTTCTTGAGCTATTTGGTTCAGTCACAGGCAGAGTGTGACACTGAGAGGACTGCCAGCTGGATTAGGAAAAACACAAAGGAGTCTGCTTTCCCCTTCCTGGGAAAAAGCAGATGTAATCTCTTTGGCCTTACATTGGAACGGACACGAAGGACTGATGAACTTTATACAAGACACTGGCTTGCTCCCAGATCCTCTAATTTTACCCTTTATCTCAGACCCTTGGGTCACGGAAGCTTAGACTAATGAGATATACAAGAATGCTAAATGTTAGCCTGCAGCAGCTCCCAGCAATTAATGCCAGCTGTAATTTGGTAAATATGTTGCCTGTGAGGTGAGTGTACTGCAAGCCACCGTAGTTAAAGACAGAGAAATACCCTGCCAGTAATTCCCCAGCTTCTCAAGCACAGACACATAGCTTTCCATAAATCTTTTTCATTTAGGAATTTGGTGAATTTATGTGACAAAAGATACCAAAATATGACATAAATATTAGTCATCTCTAAACTGATGTTTGTTGTCACAGAATGGATTCAGCCCAGTAATCTATGCATTTCATTTAATTACTGTTCAGTTTGATGCAAAGCTTTTATATACAGCAGAAAAAAATAGTTGGAATCATTAAATGTCTTTTATGCACACAATAAACCATTACTGTATGCACAGCATGCTGAGCCTGTATAACTGTAACTGCTAAGCCCTGTGCAAACGCTCGCCTGTAAAGAGCCGTATGTGTAATGGAGAAAATGACAGAAATAGAAAGTTATCACAGGATTGAAAAGTAATAACTTTCCTGAAAAGGGGGATGTTGTGGTTTCCAAACTTTGCTGTAGACTTGCCATCCATCCATGACATACATCTTGCCGAAATATCTGAACCGAGTGGAAATTTGACCGAAGCAAGCCAGCCATTAATAACTATTACAGATGGACAGTGAAGATCTCAAAAACCTGCCAGATGAAACTGTGACAATTTTAACTTCACTGACACGAAGATATGCAATATTCCTCAATTTCCAACAAACACATTTATTTGTAAATTATATATATGTATATGTATGTATGTATGTATGTGTGTGTGTGCGTGTGTGTGTGTGTGTGTGTGTGTGTGTGTGTGTGTGTGTGTGTGTGTGTGTAAATAAAATGTATCCACATCAGCTATTATGTCCAAACTATTATGTCTATTTTTTTACTACTATTCCCTTGTTGGCAATTTGTTGAGATTCTTCAGTAGAAAAACTTTTGACAGTGACGTCTGTGATCAGAATAACTAGGGCACTGTCTCTGCAAAGACACTTAGCTGTTGAATCTCTTAATATTGTTGGTAGAAGCCTGACTCCGGGGCAGTTTGTCACTGTGTAGGTCCAGGCAGAAATATCTGAACAGATAGACTAGTGGATTTTCATGACATTTTGTACAGGCATCATTATTATTCTGATTTGTTCAATTTTGTGGTTATGACAAACATGTGAATGCTAATGACATTCCCATCAGCCCCTGCTCTAAATTTCTTTGTGTTTAGTGGTAATATACAAGCATACTAACACCTGAAATGATTGTAGAAATGGTAAACATTGACCTGGGAAATTGTAATGTCTGAGTAGGTAATTTCATCTGGAATGCCCCCTGAAGTTGGAGGTAAAGTTAGAGGAACCTAACCAATCTCATCCTCCAAATCCAAGATGGCTGCTTTGCACATCAATAGCTTTGAAAACTGTTTATTATCATTTTTGTCCTCTGTGTCTCATTAATCAGTTATACACTTAGTACTGTGAAGGCTTGGACATGTTGCTGTGGCATTTGAATGCCTAAAATACAGTGTGCTGTATTTTTATTAATCACAGTTTTTTCCCCAACTCCTTATACTGGTACACAGTCAACACAGGTGTGCCATAATTCCTATGGTCTTACTTGAGTTCTATGGTAAAGGGACGGTCCACCTGTATGGTCCACTCACAGCGAGCATTGTTGGGGTAACTCTCCAGCACCAAGTGGCCCTGCCGTTTATGGATCACTCCCCCACACTCTGAAAAACACATGGGAAAGAATTACATTTTGGAAAGTTGCGCAGAAACTGAAGAGGCCGTTAATTACAGCATAATTGCTATTTCAAGGGTTTACATTCAGCTGTTTTGATGACCATTCAAACCATAAGCAATTACATTTGAGCTTCCAAAGCCACTATAAAAACCGTATGTTGTGCTCAATAACATAAAGAGGCATAAACACAAAATGCACAGGGGTAACAAAGGCATTTAGCAGCCTGCTTTTAATTAAATGTACAGTATGCTTGTTGTGCCCCTTGGCAGACTATTTGCATATTGAGAAAGTTGTAGTCTCTGTCCAAATGTCACATATTAAATTGTCTTATGGTATTTCTGAATGTTGACTCTGTTTTGTCATTCAGCTCGTCATGGAAATCCTCCTGGGCATGTGGCAGCTTTCCAAGCTGGCATAGTTGTAGTGGATGAAGAAAAATCAGCAGGGAAGGAAAGACCATATAGTATGGTATTCATTTCACTTCCACAAAACCCATGCACAGTAAAGCCACATAGGATCTGCTAATTGGACTTACTCATGCAATCTCCACCAGACCAGCCAGGCCGACACTCAGCGCAGTATTTGCCGCTAACAAAGAAGTCATCTCTCGGGCCCCATGTCCCATTGTTGCAGCGCTTACAGTTCTCAAATATACTGCAACCTGAAACAAAGAGAGCCAGAAACAAAATTACAGTAAAACTGGAGTCAGAATACAAAAGACGCAAACAATTTATATTAAGTCTTTCAAAAGAGCTGTTATTGTTTGACAGAATTGGGAACCCAAACAGCTTGATGTGTCACCCACCTTCACCAGACTCCTGCCATGTTTCCTGAAAATCAGCTCTGCTAAACTAATTAAGCTCATCTTTCAGAATGGAAGAAAAACCTTGAAATGACTTCCAGGGAAGATGGATTTTCACTTAAGAGACTGCTCTGTCCATGGGGGGGAGTGGAAGAGCAACATATGACCTGAGCACAGGTATGTATTTTAACAACAAATGGGCTGGGAGGTACACATGGGAATTTATGATTGTACATTTTTTTAGTTTTTAACAGTAAAATGTGATGTACATGTACAGGTAACAGCTGGTTTTTCCCCATAAAAGAAAGCATGAGTACTATAAGCTCTGAAGAAAACATGACATACTTATATAAGCAGATGGCAGGTAGGAAAACAGCATGAAGAAAGCATGAGTTTGGGTGCATGAACTGCAGCACATGTGTGGAGTCATCCCCTGTGATTATCTTTTCACAAACATACAGGCCTGTACTTCCCTCTACTCACACAGACAAAGAGTGTATAAACACACACAGATTTATACCCATTTCATTCACAAATTAAAGTTCCAAGTGTGATCGTTCAAGCCTGCCAGTATGTGAAGGGATGGAGCCAATGTGAAGTTGGCCTGGACACCAATTAGATCAGACAGAAATTATTCTCAGGCTTTTGTCATATTGTTTGTAATGCTACAATGCAAAGAGCTGTACAGGAGACAGCACTTGGCAGAAGTGGGACCAAGTCATTGTTTTGTAAGACATATGTACGTCTCAAATCTTTGCACTCACGTCCCAAATCAAGTCCCCAGTTAAGACTGAAAAGTCCGGAGTCAGGCCCCAAGTCAAGACAGGTGAATACCAAGTCAAGTCCCAAGTCAAGACGAACAAGACCCAAATCAAGTCCCAAGTAAGTTAAGTCTCAAGTCAAAACAGTCAAGTCAGTACCAAATCAAGACATTTAAGTCCAAAGCCATGTCCCAAGTCAAGACAGAGAAGTCACAAATCAAGTCCTAAGTCAAGACGGGCAAGTCTCAAGTCTCAAGTCAAGACAAGCAAGTCCCAAGTCAGGTTCCAAGTCAAGATAGACAAGTCCCAAATCAAGTCCCAAGGCAAGACATTGAAGTCTCAAGTTAAGTCTCAAGTCAAGACAGGCAAGTCCTGAGTCAAGTGTCAAGTCAAGACAGATAAGACCCCAATCAGGTCCTAGTCCAAGTCCTTGAGTTTAAAGTCCTAAACAAGTCAAAATGCACTCCTTTCCAAATGCAATGCATTTTAACAACATACTTACTCACTTACCATTCTTTCTACAACTTTAAGTATTGAACAAAGCTGGAAGTTGTTGCATTTTCGCTAATTGTTTTTAGTTTTTGAACAAGAATGAAATTATCTTTGGTATCATTTATTTTTCCCAATTACAGCTCTGCAACGTCACGTCAGTTCTTAATAGTTCTCTCCTGCAACTTGATTGGATGCTGTCAGATTGGTTCAAACAAACTGGATGTGGAGAATTAAGTGCTGACTTGCTGAGAATGAACAGTTTGAATGAACATTAGTTGGAACAGGAACTGATTTGTGGCATACCTTTTAAATTACATACTGTTTAATTGTGCTTGGGGGAACATTTTAAAAATTTTTAATTATTTTGAAGTCCAAAGGTTCAAGTCAAAATCACAAATTAATGGTGTCAAAGTCCAAGTTTAGTTGTAAGTCTTTGTTAATGTCATCAAATTTGTTACTCAAGTCCAAATCAGGTGACCTGAGTTCACAGCTCTGGCACTTGGTCTTGCACAAACTACAATACAGAGGCAAGAGAAAGACCAGTTGTGAGGGTGGGGTATTTATGGACTGACAAATCAAGTGACTTTATAAAGAGAATGCTCAGTTCTGCCAACTTTTCATTCTGTTCAAGGGAATCAGTTTGCAACATCTCATTTAACTGAAACACTCATTCAAATATGAATATTTGCGGGGGTATACCTGGATGGATGATGCAGGGGTCGCACTCATTGATGGCATTGCGGCAGCATGGCACTGCGTAGCCCACTGGAGTACCCTGTAGAGGGCATTTACAGCGGATCACATCATACTCGCAGCAGCCTCTGCACATAACGTTCCACTCTGGGCCCGGGCAGTGGTTGTACAAGTACCTGTAATCTAAACAAAACAATCTGTCAAAGTCAGCAACTCAGCAAAAATCACTCAAGCAAGCAGGATGGTGGTTTATGTAACCATCATACACATGCATAGAAATAAAGAAGATGAGTCAATCGTGGAGAAGATATGACACATGTGAGAACTGGCCTTGTGGGAAGATGAGAGCAGACATAAGTTATGGTCCACAGAAGCCTGAGCAGCAGTGGAAGGATTCTGGTGAGTTCAGTGTTTATCTGAGCTGCCGCTCGGCACTGGCTCTCTGGTTATTTCCACTGCCACATGGTTGCAAGCTCCTTTTTAAGGGACCACAAGTCTCGGTAGTTTACCTCTTTCTGTTTTTGTTCTACTATATGAGACGACATGCCACAATGGAAAAGTCATGGTAAAAACAATTAAATCATTAATCAGAAAGTTATTTGTGAAGCAGCGTGTAAACATTGACCTTCTTTGTAAAGTTTTTACCCAGTAAATGTGATGTTTAATTGGATTGGAAACCAGTGATTCACAGACCTTTGAGCCGGAGTGGTTATAATTATATAACAGTGGATTTAAAAGCTGACACAGACAAGTGGAAATTCTCTTGTGGCAGACGTGGACGGAGAACTAACAGAAGCTGCACTTTAAACTTGGCACAGTGTCTCTGCAGCATTGTGTACGTACCCTCCTCCACAGCCCTGAAATCATAACAACATCTCCCACCATTTATTCCTCCTGATATTTCCCCACCTAAAAACACACAGACACACTTGCATACTGATCTTATTTGGTAAGGCCAGTTGCACATATACACTGTTGTTGATTGCACTTTATTTTGCAATAAACTAATAAGACCTAACAAGCTATTCTTTGTACCAAATTAGACAAAAAATAGAAATGTGTTATTTATTAGAGTACTAGACCCTTTATTAGATCCTTAGTACTCTTTACTACCCTGTAATTAGGGATACATTACAACAGAACAGTACTGTAAACGAAAGTGAAATCACATATCGCTGCTTCTCTGTTTAAAAACAATTTGTGACCAAGATCTACCAAGTAAAGGCCAAAATTATAGAGGTAGAGAGGTAGGTACTCTGCCAAGTATGCAAGGTGTGTCTCAAGTTGCAGATATGTGATTTCACTTTAGTTTACAGCACAGTTATGTTGTAATATGTCCCTAATTACCCTCTAAAAAAGTCTAATGAGGGTCTAACTGTGGAAAATAAGACACTTTGTTGGAGGGTAATTCTGTACTGTAAACTAAAGTCTGATACAGTACAATAAAGAACATATTATTTCTATTTTTTTTTCTAACTGCATACGAAGTACTGTTTGTTGCATCTTATTGGTGATCTGTGAAAATAAAGTGTGAACCTGTTTTTTTGTTGTGAAGAATCTAAGACTCAGGCACACAAATGCACTTGCAATAAAAAAGCAAAGTGATTAATCTCTTTGTGGTTGTTTGGAGACAGTCAACTAGAGAGGAGAAGCGCAGATGTCTTGGAATGCTGTGAGTCGTCCCTGCTGCCCTTCCACATTAATGATATCATAAATTGTATCTCGGTCCAGCCACAATCTGGCCTTCTCCTCAGCTATTTCTCTAAGAAGACACGGTGAGGTACGACATACATACTGACATTAATCAAACAGAAAATAGGTTCTGCAATGCCACTAGGTGAACTTTAAGAACAGAATTTGTGCTTCATAAAGCTGTTGTAGTCGTTGCAGGATATTTTATGATTCCTGTCTGTTCCTGGGGTCATTTGTTGTTTTGATAACCTGGGCCCTGCTTGTTTTGTGTATTAGCCTTAAAGCATATTCAGCAAGCCAGTGACAACATGGGGTTACTCCACTGTCTTCCCAGCATGGCGTGTGATAGATTTTATGATTTAATGTAACTCCAGTGTTTTAGAACCATGACGCCCATCCACGCCAGGCCCCTTACTCAATGCCCATGGTGTCACACTAACCGCCAGTAATGGTTTCTTGTGGTAAAAAGCAATGTAAACGTATAACCCCTAAGCTTTGTTTTTAAATCAAAGCTGACGCTCTTGCATTGTCTTCTTTTGTTTAGCTCGGCCTGCTTCCATGAGACAAAAACAGAGAAGCTCATAGTTTTGGACCAGATTGTAATTTTTGTGGACTTCTTTTGTCCAAGTGTGAGAACCACAAACATTCATGGCATGGGCATGGTCTGTGTGTTTAGAGAGATGTCTGTTGAGACAAGAAGAAGACACTGTGCAAAGAGGGGGATTATGCACTGTGCTGTAAGTCAAAGACAAATATGCATTACGACAATGGCACAGCAAGTAAAAGCCTGCTTTATCACAGTCTTATTTAAAAGTGCTATTCTCAATATATTTAGACTTAAACTGATTTAGACAGAGTCATTGTCCTTCTTCCTTGTCAAGACTTGGTGTCCCATTGGCCGCAATGCAACTTGACTGCCAACAGTTTGGTCAGAGATTTGGGTGTGTTAGCGAGCTAGTGAGCTCCTAACCTCAAGCAGAGATGAGGAGCCAGCTACAGCGGTCTGGTGAACTCAGTTCTTTCTGGCTCAACACCAGAAGATCTGTTTAATTTTCTAACTTGTAGTCTGAGGCTTACTCAATGGCCATTTATGAGATTTTGTGCAGTCTCCTCTGAAGACACAAAAGGTTTTGAACATCTTCTTTAACATATGAAGGAATACTCCCCAGCACCTGTTTGCAAATTAGTGGAGTTCTCCTTTAATCTGACACTTCACCCATAAACTATGTATTAAACAGTGGACAGAGCTTCCAGAATTGAAAAATGAAACTAGTGCAGGCCTTCTAATGGCCAGCAGGGGGCGACTCCACTGGCTGCAAAAATAAGTCTGACTGTATGTGTCTGTATCGCAAAATGGCCCAATTTCTTATTTGATTTATTACCTCAGTAACTTGACTTGATGTGTTTATGATCTCAATCACTATTTTCAAGTCTCCTTCAATACCGTATGATGTTCATTTTCTAAAGCATGGTCCCATTTAGAGTAAAACAGATGATATAATAGGTTAAGGTCATTCTCAGTGACTCCAGTGCACCAGGCTCACTGCACTCAGACCAAACTGTCAAATGAGACAGTGTCGGTCAAATGATCAAATCAAACCTAAAATGTTTTAGAAACATGATTAATTGTACTGTTTAGCTGTATTACAAGAAAGATATTGATCATGCAGCCGCCATTGTGTCTAGCCAACAACAGAACCTCCTGAAACTCACATCAAACTATCAGTGTTGAAGTAGATCAATATTATGTTACTACACTGTCTATTTTTCAACTAAAATGTTTACGGAAACATATTTTGGTGTAATATGGGAAAGTTTGTGGTCAGGCAGGCCGCCATTATTTCCTGTTGAAAGAATTAGCCAAAACCAAACACCACCCAGTTGCAGTGTGTCATGCACCAGGTCCGCACTCTTGTCAGTACTGGGCATGCTCTGGTTGCAAAGAAACAAGATGGCGACCCCATAATGCCAAACTCAAGGCTTCAAAAGAGCAACCCCCTAAAACACTACATGATTAAATGATGTCTTGAAAGTTGCTAATTGCCTGATTTCAGTAGCCTGACTGTCATCCCAACTGTGGCCTGCTTTCACTCACTGAAAAGCAGCTGCACGCTACTAATTTCAAACAACTATGACTGTTGTTATGATTGTGGTATGACACAAATTACATAAGTCAGAGCTTGGGTATTGTTAAACAAGGGAGGATGGACTAAAGCCATTGTTGACAGTGTCACGGGCCAGTTTTACTGTTTAGTCTATAAAGCATTACGACCAGCTGCCTCACCTTGGATGAACACGCTATTTAAAAGGTGTGATTCCTGCCACATGAGGATTGAAAGGTGCTGACACCATCTCCTCCCCTTATGGGACAGCTTCTCTGCTTCCTCACCGAGTTTCATAAAGAATGATGGCCGGAGAGACTGTGAAAGCTGATTTATAGGACATAAACATGAAAGGGTCAAAAGACTTTATGAGCTGGTCTGGCAATGTCATTACATGGATCGCTGCTGTGTGTTTTGTCCTGAGATAGAGAAATGACATCCTGTGGCCGCAAGTGCCCTCAGTGCACTTATAGAGAAGACACTGATTTACAGTGGAATAGAATAGATCTTTATTTGTTTAACTAGGGGTGGAAATTCATCCTGTCACCTCAGACAGTCAGTGACATTCATCCTTGATAGGATTAGTGTCCAGATTCCCACAAGCTGTTTTCTTAATGCTCCTCCTTGAGGCAAATAAACACAGGCAGGAGTGTTTTCACTGTTTATTCACTGTGAACAGATTCAGTTTGCTGACCTCCAGCTCTGTTGATAAGACTGTTATGTTTTTCTCTGAAGCATGACTGCAAGGTTTCTCCCCCAAGTGCTGGACGCATGCTGGAATGCATCTGTATTTTTCTGGACGGTATTCCCCTCTCTTTAATAAGTGTTTACTGATTTACAACACCAAAGATCATTTTTACATAACCGTGCCCTGGCTCGTACCCCAGCTATTTGAATTTATTCATTTCAGCGATAAAGCTTACTGCCTTGTTAAAACGCATCTGTACGGCTTCCAGGTCAACACCTGCAGGTAACTACAGACTGGATGTTAACAATTTCGTATGGGTTTTTACAGCAGGTTAGGAAGTGGGAAGGTCTGAACAGGTGTGGAAGTGCACGTGTACGGGAGCAATCCTACAAGCAAGCAGACTTTGCCTTCAGAGTTTGAACTTTAAGGCTATCGAAAGCTAAACATTTCTTTTGAAATGTTCGTTTTTTGGGCACAATGCTCGGGGGCATTTGTAGAGGAGAGGGGTGCACTGGCCACCCCTGAAATCTGATTGGCCACCCCAAGTTCCCACCTTTTATCCTCAATATCCTCAAGTATGATTGGCTAGCTGAGTGACAGGTGGGACCTTAGTTTGAACCAACTGTGTGATGAGTATTTTTAAATGTGCATTGTTTTTTGTTGGTATTGTTTTCTTCGTATATAGCCTCTTTTAATTTTTTTAACAAAGTAAATTTATTTTATTGATCATTTTACAATACAAGGTCATATTATGAGAAGCTAGTTGTCATTCCCTTTATGCAACTCACAAAAACAAACTATACAAAGTGTATAAATAAGTAATAAATAAAAATAAAATTAAAGTTTTTTTTTCACAAGAAGTCTGCCACCTTCTCCTTTAAATCAGATAAAATGAGCATGTTTACATTTTTCCAGGCAGTTACTGTGATAGATCAACACAATGAAAAAGTAAAGTATGGAAGCTTTATATTATATTTCCACTCTGTTGTTTTGTGATTGGTGGTGCCATTTTTCTCAATAAAAACTAATAAAAGTTTAAACAAAGAGAGTGCAAGAAAATGTGAGACAGTACGATGTTACTAATTGAAGCAAATATGAGTCAGTCAATATGAGTCTTGGGCAGTGCTGTCTTTTTGCAAACACAGACACAGAGAAAACATGTTTGAATGTGTAACAAAAATGGCATCAACATGCAAATTTCACTCCATTTATCATGTTCTGTTCCCCACACCTGTAATTTAAGACTGTGTTTGTGCCGTTTGCCCCTGGCTGATATGCATTTAAACACAGACTGGAAGTGTTGACAGTGTTAGAGAGGTACTGTAGCTCTGAGGAAATTCATCTGATAACAAAGGTTACTTCCTTATTGTTCCCCATGACTATCTGACATGTATTATACATAAATATATACCTGTATAAAGGTGTTTTGTTATATTTAATAGTGTCTGTATATTTCCACAGCACACAAATATCTAGTATTATGTCTGTGTGTGAGAGAAGTGACTGGCAATGAGCCAAACACAATGTGACAGCAGTTTTTTTTTTTTTTTCCCCCTCAGTCTTGCAGCTAAGTGTGCAGATTTTTGTGTGGGTTGTTTGGCTTTTCTGGTCTTATGTAAGTGGTATCTGCTTTTTTCCCTTCCAGATGTTGAGCTCCTAAATGTACTCCTCAACATGCATGTCAAGAAGCCATAGAAAGGAAAATAGCGGTGACACAGGCATCATAACAGACAAGCAGTCGCCTGGTGGAGACCTCCCTGTGTCATAAAGCACTCCCACACAATCAGAAGCTCCACACACCCAGGTTGTTAGCCAGCATGGCTCAGCTGTACATCTTTGATGTGGATCCCGAGACTGACATCATTATTACCAGGGGCGGAGAAGTGGTCACGGAAATTCATATGAATTCTATGACCCTGCATCTGACCTCACTGCCTTGCTGGCCCACTAACCTGTAGGAGAGCCACAGCAAACCCTGACCTTTGTCAAGAAAAAAAGTATACAATTTTCACATTATTGTTCAGTTTTGAATATTTTTTCTTACCTTAAAAATGCATTCTTTGCAAATATAACACTCACAGATATACACAACTTTTCCACAAGACCAGCACTATTGATAAATGGATACACTGCATTCAGAATGTGCTGCAGGTGCTGAATTTGACCATACAAGTGACTCATACGCCTGCATCAGCTCCAAATCTGTGCCTTCATTTTCTGGAAACAACTTTCTCTGGACTCAGCTAAGAATAAAACCCAAGGTCAGCCTCTGCCTTTGTATTTATTGTAGTTTTGCATCAGCATTGACTCCTGGCCCAATTCACATTGACAGCCAAGTGCTGCCTCTGTAGCCTCAGATAACTGGTGTAATTAAGCTCTAATTTGATATCCAAATGTTATCAGAAACGCAGCCCAGCTCACTGCTTTCTGTGGCATTTAAACAAGCTATTGTCTCGTTTGTCTTTTTCTTGCTCCCTGCTCAGAAACTGTATCTTATCAGCAGGAGCCTCATCTTGCTACACACACTATCACAGCTAAGCTATTTTTAACTCAAAACAACGCTGAAGAGCACAATGCAGAGAACAGAGCTTATTGAGAACTTTAAGATGAGCTCAGTATGTTTATCAAACACAGCATAATGTCACCTACTGGTCATGTAGTACCTTTATTCTGCATATTTGACTATGTCATTTAATAGTTCAACATTTTGGAAATATGCATATTCGCTTTCTTGGCAAGAGTTAGATGATAAGATTGAATATTAGCCATTGCTAGCTAGCTGCTATAGTTGCTATAACTTCTGGGAAAACACGGGACACATCAGGTTCGCCACAGAGGCAGGAAGTCAGCGAATGTGACTAAACATAACGTGAATAAACCTTTAATACATTACCTCATCCATGCACACGAATTCTGCCTGAGTCAGGCAAAAAGTGAGGAAAACAACTCCCATGATCCCATGCTTCTTCACAATGTCATCAAACTAAGTCTTTTGTTATTGTTTAGATGTGTGAGAGATCCCTAGCATCAGAATTTATATTATACATTTAATGTCCTGTTCACCCACGTACAAAAAACATATTTTCTCACTCGTACCTCGAGTAGCATCTGGCAGTGCAGACACAGTTTTATTTGACCGTGCTGCTGCAGTTAATCAGCATCAACAACACCACAACATCGAGTCATTCTTGTTCCCTGCAATGATTAAGTGAGAAAAAAAATCCCTGTGAAGAGAATGACAGGTTGCAGTATACCCACTACTGAATAAATAGTTTCCTCTTGACAAAATGGTTCTTATTTCATGCTGATTTATCATGGAAAAATAGTTGTTTTTACAGCAGCTGTGAGTGCACGTGTTGTGCATGTATGAGCGAGTGTATAATTCCTTTCGCCTACTGCCCACAGCAGCTGTCTGGTATTTTGAGGTTGGGGTGATTTTTGCTGTCATGGAACAGGGAAACTCCCAGAGGAGCTCTGTGGGCTTCACGTATCTGAATGTAGTCCGATCCCAAGTGCTGAGCCGTGTGGTCATCCTGTAGATTGCTTTAAATAAACTTCCCTCCACTAGGAAACCACAAACCAAATGAAATACCCTATCAGTCTATTATACACTTTGGTGAAATGGTATGTACACACACCAATATGTAGGTCAAACAAGAGTCTGAGATGTGCACATTTGTTTTCAGCATTTAGCTCCTAAACTTGGAATGACCTCTCTGATATAACACACCATTTTTCCAAATGTTCAATCAGAGGCCATGTTTTTCTTCTTGTAACTATAGTCAGTGCCAAGATTTCACAATATCTTTTTTTATATCATATTCTGGCTTTGGTCTTTGTTTCCTACACTGTAAAAGATCATACAGGAATTTAGTGGAACAACAACAACTTTTACTAACTCAGTTTAATTAAACTTAAAATTTATATTAATCTTCAGAACACTTAATAACTCATTAACATTCTCTTGTAACTTGATGTCTTTTGACTTGAAATGAGTTGAATGAATGTTCTGTACAGTGTTCAATCAACTCATTAAAGAAACACAATCAGCACATTAGCAGACCTCCCAGCATGCATTGAGAGTTAAAGCTCTCCTTCGACCCATTAGCAGCAATGCCAAACCCACAGGAGAAGCCAAATCGAGCTAGTTACCGTGATTAGCTAGCAAAACAGAGGAGAAGCCAAGTGCAGCTACTTAAGGGTAGGAGTGGGGGTTGGGGGGAGGGCAGTAATTACTTGCATATTCATGAATCAACAACAACAACAACAACAAAAAACATAGGCACGATTTATTACATCTTACACAGCATTTTATATTGCTTAAAACATAAGTCATGGTTCCTGGTTTTCACAATGAGGAAAACACAGTGAACCATAATGAAGGTTAGTATTGCATTAGTTAGTTAGTTAATTATAACAAATGTGAAATGTTATAAACATTTGTCAGTCTGACTGAAGAGTTGTTGGTTCAAATTAATGTGTTTTTGCATGTACAACTGAATTAATATCAAGTTTATTTGACTAGAAAAGTTTATTTGTTTTGACTCATTAAAATTACCTCAACTTCAAGGCAGTCTGGACAAAAGAAATTCAAAGTTAAATCTAAAAGTTTATTTTTACAGTGTACAGCACACTCCCCATTAGCCCTGACAAATTCCCTGTGGACGTTATTCAAATATACTATAGGAAGAGTGTGTCAGAAGAACAGGAGATCTCAGGATTCAGGTGGGAGGACGATCCTGACCAGGACGCTTTACATAGATCAAAATGCCTCACAAGGGGCTCCCAAACATGAACACAGATATAAACACAGGCATGCACACACAAGTAAACAGACATGTCCATGGAGTCAGGATTTGCATATAAACAAGTCTGCTCTGCTTTAAAAAAAAGAAGACTATTTTAGGTTGCTCAATAGCAAACAGCTACCATCAGCTGATAATGCATGATTATGAAACAAGCCGTGTGTAGAATGACTCAGCTGACAACAACATAAGTAGGCAAATCTGCCAGAGGGAACTCTTTTAAACCACACAGCTGTGCTCTGCCCAACCCTTCACCACATTCACCAACATTACAAACTGAAGGTATTATTTTACTGCGTGTAACCCTGCAAGAAGCAATCAGACAGAGGGCAGAGGTTTGGTTAGGAGTCTTGGAGACAGCGTATGGTACACACATTACCATAGCCAGCGTGACTGACTCTAACATGACTCATGTCTTCCTCCGGCAGTTCAAGTAAGTGGTCATCCAGGGTAAACACGCAGAGATGATCTCAATCTCGGGGAGAACTCACCCACAACACACTTTTAGCGATTAAAGAGACGTACTTGCACAAAGGGGAACGAGTGCCAAGTTTCAGCAGCCCTATTAGGAGTCCAGCCGCCTCATTTTACCTCAAGGAATGCATGGCCATATCCATCTGTTGCTTCTTTTTATTTAAAAGCAGAAAAACAATCTCACTTTCATTTCACACAAAGAACAACAGCAATGAGTAGAAGGGAGTATGGATATCACAGAGCTCTTTTTAATGGGACAATAAACAAAGCCACACAGGACAATCCCTCACTCTGTATTTCTGAACAAGAGTTGTAAAGACAAAGATTGCACAAACTTGTCAGTGCTGTTATTCTTTGCTGCCTCTGTAAAAGGCTGGATTTTACATCACTGTCTCTCTATGGGTCTTCTTTTACAAGCCTTGCTGAGCACTGTGGTGCTTTTAAAGGATAGAAGGGGAGAGGGGATGGAGAGGAGTGCTGATGCCGGCTTTTTGAGAACAAAGAACATAAACCAGGAGGCTGTGCCAAACATAGAAACAGAGAGAAGAAGGCAAAATCTCTTACCGTAAGGCCAGGCTGTCCCTGGGGGTAAGGAGATAAGGATGAAGAGGGAGATGAAGAGGAGCCAGCCCTCCTTCCCAGAGATAAAGGTGCCAGTCCCGGGGATTGTGTGGGTGCCCCCGTGGGTTTGCCCCAGCTGCAGTCCCCGTCCCGCAGACAGCATGCTGCAGTCTGGAACTCTGTTTACTTTCTGAACTCAGCTGACATCACCTTCTCTCGGCCCTTCAGTCCTTCCCTCCCCCTCCCTCCATTTCTTCCTCTCTCTCTCTCTCTCCTTTCTTTCTCTCAGTTTCTCTCCCTGTCTCACTTCTCTTTGGCTTCAGGTTACAGCCCAGCCTCGCAAGGAGTTCCACTTGCAGTGGTCTCCCAAAAACTCCCCCTGCTCCACTCAGAGGACGACGTCACTGCTCGTGAATGAATGCAGGCTCCAGCATTTTATGCTTAACTCATTAGAACTCATTATGGTGTCACACACACACACACACACACACACACACACACACAAGGAGGGGCAGCACTTAACTACCACTGTATGTGCTACACCATGTGGGTGCCACACTGTTAAGACCAGTCCTGTGGTGATGTGGTTAATTTCTCAGCTTCACTGCTTATGTGTTCATGTCGAAAAAATTTTGAAGTGTTATTCTTGTTCACACCTTGCTAAGCTATAAAGCAGAAGCTGCACTGTGAAAAAAGTTTTTCAAACCCAACTGCCTTCACTAGATTTTTTTTTTCTTTTCTCCTTATTAAACCTTTCTTTCTTATAAACTTGAATCTTTGAGTTTTAGAAACCCCCTCAAAATTATATTGCCTGAAAATTACATAGACTTCCAATAGACATTTTTCACAGTAGCCATATTGATATGAAATAGTGGGCTAAACACAGGTGTCACCAGTGATATTTATTGGACTCTGTTGTATTTAGAGCATTTCCAGTGAGGCAACATGCAAAATAGCAGCACCCTGCTTCTGTTTGACATGAATGGAATGGAACCTTAATTAGTGTCATTGCTAACATCTGTATTTACCTGACTATTTCATGCCAAAATGGCTAGTGTGAAAAAGATCAATTTCACTTCAATGAGTTTATTCAACAATTTTTGAAAAACATTTTTTGTTTGTGTTTCTAAAACTCAATGATGCAAGTTCATCTGAAGAAGAACACAAAACATTATTACTGGGTAGAACTGTTTCAGAACTTAAGAATTTGGGTTGGGCTAAAAATCAAGAATCTATTGAACTAAGTTGCCTTAAAATTTTTCTCAACTCTTTGTGCTTTTACATTTTGTATGTGTGGTCTCGGAAGCAGTGTGTGTGTGTGTTAAACCAGTAGTTTTCAAAATAGGGTCCAGGGACCAACAGAGATCAGACTTGTATCAACAAGAGAAGAAAAACGGTTGGCTGTTTTGATTTATTGTTGTATATGGCTACACTAGTTTGATTACTGATTAATTACTAAGACTTTATCATCTTAAAACCCCAAAGTATTTTTAAACACTCAGAGGAAATTCCTTGAAACAAATCCTCCATGGTCTAAAGTGAAATTGATGAGGATGAGAAGAAACTATTGCCATGTTTGTGCATGAAGCAATACCCTGGAGACTTTTAAAACCCAGTCACTAATACCTTATATCTCTTTTGTTTAATCCATGCAAAAACTGTAACAATAACAGTTTGATCTGTCATGGAGGATTGTGTGCCAGACTATTTCTTGGCTGGGACTAGGGGTTTCTTACCTTTGGACAGAGCCGTGCTAATGGCTTTCCCCTGTATTTATTGCACAGACATGAAACGATCAAATCAATCGTCTCACCTAACTCTTATGCCTAAGCTAATAGGTGCTCATTTCTCAAAAAGTTGAAGTATGCCTATAACAACAGTGTTTTGCTTTCAAACTTGTAGACTTTAACAACAGATAGGGAGACAATGAAAGAAGAAAATTTACAATGATTGTAAATTTATCTCTTGGGTGTGTTTTATTTTACCTGGATGCAGTACTGGAATTAGTTCATTTGTTGCTCTTCGCTCACTTGGACTTCAAGATGCATGCAAGAGCTAAGAGGGAATGCAGATCAAACGGCCAAGAGCCAGAGAATCAAATATCCCGAGCAGTTTCCTAAAACAGCAGGACTTTGACCATAGAAGGAACACACGCACAGTGTTCCAGTCTGTGTATGAGTATGTGTTTGATAGGGAAACTGAAAAACAGACTGAAATCAAAAGATTTTCTGAAGAAAATAGAGCAATGAAGACTTGATACACAGGCAGAGAGCAGGAAAAAGGAAAATAAAGTAAGAGGGGGGAAAAAGGAAATGTTGTCTGCCTCACTGCGCTTTCGATCCACCTTTCACCACCTCTCTACTGTTTGTCCAGATGCCTAATGGTTTATTATGTGAAACCCAAGGCTTTCAGGTTGATGTGGACACTGGTTTAGAATTTTCAGAAAGGCCACAGCTGCTGTCTATTCTCTCAGAAGAATACAGAGTAGATCGTGTACACCTTTTTGAATTACATACAAAGGAAAGTGCAACTTTCAGTCGATTTTATCCTTAGTTAACTGACTTATATAGCTTAAAAAATAGAATAATTTCCTCAACTCTAAATGGAACGTTTCAGGGCTTTCACATCAAAAACACAATATGCTGACCTCCACAAAGAGCATCAAAAGTTACTTGGTCACAGATAAGAATTGTATTGGGTGAGCCAGAAATTTCATAATATAGAGAATAATGGGAAAGTTCATTTTGTGCATCTCCAAAGTTCCACGGTTTTGTTATTCTACACTCTGAGCATATCAGGACTTGACAAAAACTCTAGCATTGCAGAATTATTAAAGAGAGGATACCAGGTCAGAAAATGAATATTGTTATTGTTTACATCCTGTTGTAGTTCATAGCATCCTAATTAGCTGGTTTGTAAGATTACATGGCACTTTTTATTTTGACCTCCTGACACGTGCTGTGTGTAGGGCACCAAAACAGCCTCTCACACCTTCACCTTCTGCATTAATAACCTCCATGGGTACATTCTTCCCCTAGGCTGACATTAGTGTCGCACCAACTAAGTACCAACTTAGTGATGCTACTTGTTGAATAATGGTCTGAAGTTAGGCTGAATTTTGGCGAGGTTAAAACTGGCATGGCCATATTTAAGGGACATCTCACCTCAAGGTATCTGAATGAAAATAAGTTCTATGGGTTCCCAAGAGACTCCCCTTTACACACATGTCGTCTTTATGCTAACCCCATGCAGTTTTAGGCAAACAGTTTTTTGCAGGCAGTATAAATGTATTATTTTGTCTGTATTATTTCAATATTCCTACATACTGGGGTACCTAAACAGTATTGGAACTGCATAAAATATGTGTGAGTGGAAAGCCGAGACTCAGTGAGCCAAGCTGTCTTTGTGTGTGATGATGCTAATCCCAATAGTAGCAATTTCATCATAGTGAGACCATTTTTTGATACTTGACCTCACTCTGGAACATGACCTCTTGTGACCTCTAGGATAATCACAGCCTCATGAACCTTCACAACCACAAACTAAAGAATGAGGTCATTCAGAGGACATATGCATACAAGGTCTTGGTGTCTTAATTTTGTATTTTGTGTGATTTTTTGACCATTTTTATCAGCTTACTGGTGGTGCTGTTGCAATAACTTCTGAGACATAGTTGAGCATGGGGATGGCCATCGTATTCTTACACACCCTAAACTTTCACAATTTGAACCACCACAAAGATGGCGGTAGAAAGCAATTACGCTTAGGCCACCCCAATTGCCAGCAGCAGTCCTGCCTCATGCAAAATATTGGTTCTCCCACGCTTGGTCTGAAACTGCCATTACACATTCAGTTTTTCTGAAAGATTCAAAAGGACCAAAATTGGAAACACATATACAAACACGTGGATGCCACAGAGAAGGTTGATCGTAAAACTCAATAACAGGCTAAAATATGGTTCTGTCATGTTGTTATCAGTACATGTTTTGCCCACTTGACTACAGGACACTTATATCTTTTTGGTCATCTTGCCAGAGCCCCGCTGATGCTTCATTCATCATTACTGTAGCTGAAGTATTCTCATGCAGAGAAACATTTTCTCACGACCCACAGATCATGCTCATCCTGGGCTGTATTATAGAAGCTTCTCAGTTGGCACCACAGTGACGGCAGTTGGTCAAAGAGAATGGGCCCCCTGCCCACAGTAAAATCTCATTACCAAGTACATGAAGGAAGTTGTGCGGTAGGGGCACAACAAATTACCTGGGAGTCATTACACTTAATGGCATCCACTGCTGACTACACATTTGTTACAGAAGCTTTTTAGCAGAAGTTATTTGCAAAAGTAAATACAATCCCAAACTACTGTCTGATAATTATTATTTGTTGTATTTGAGGTCCCATAGGTCTTACAAGGGTCAGACAAAATGAAGGTGTCTGACCCTGGAGCCATGTGGTTTTAATATGAAGGAATCTAATCATGGCATCACATTCATCCCATTTCTATGGTTACACAGTGGACACAGTGTAAACACCAGTGCTTTTTTTCCCTCAGAACTTAACAGCCTCACTGTATCACGGCACAACCTGCCTTCTCCATTAGATGCGGTGGATGGAAACTAGGCCATCTGTGCTTCACAGGTAAGACAGATGCCTGCAGTGGCTTTTTAACAAATCCGGCTACAAGTGTTGCCAGGAGCATAGTGCCATGACGAGGTGCAGTTTAGTAACTTAATAGCGCAGGACGGTGTCAAACTGGTCGCCAAATATGCTCTCATTTATGTGCTGCACTCTAAAGAGGACACTCCATTTATGAAGACAGCTTGTTTTTATGAACTCTTTTAAGGTTAACTATTCTCTTTGCACAGTCGCAGTGTTTATGCATAATTATCTGTCCCTAAAGAGGAGCAGCGCCCTGTCTGTCCTTTTAACTCACCAGACTTTTTCCTTCATTAAACACATGCAGTTAAAGAGGAGGAGGGAACAAAAAGAGGTAACACAGATGATGATAATGATATACAGGATGAAAGAATAAATCAAGCCTTCCTTAGTCCCATCCCTTTTGGAATGTCGGTCAACTTTCTCCTTTTCTTTTTGCTGTAGCCTACACTGAGACGTGCTTGCGTTTGAAGCACTAACATAATTTTGGCTCACATGTACCCACCCTTTGTTTTTAAGTCACACTCTAAATTGCGCATGTCTGGCTTTGATTTACCCCATTGTATAAGTCAGGTCAAATACATTTACTTTGACACACTAAATCTGTCCTCCTGAGTCTCCACCTAGTAAAGCTATGCAGCTATGGCTGCCCTAGCAAATGGAAATGACAAAGACTTGGATTTCACATCGTATTACAGCCTGTTAATCCCACAGCAAAGGATCCATCTGCAGGAGATTGCAACAGCAGGGACCACATTAAAGTAAAGATTATTATAGCACCCTCAACCCCTCAAGGGCATCTATAGATAGGATGCTAGATATACAGTGTGCATATCATGCATGTGTGACCTTGTGATTCCACGCCCATATAATATCCCGCATGCAGCATGAGCTCTTCCATATGTACCTCCAGGAACACGCTATACAGTCAAATCTCTATAATGTAAACCTTCTGACAACCTGTAATCAGGACCTTTAAAGTGAAATGTGGCTTTTTCTCTAAATCAGAACATAGCTGATCCATACAAGAAAAAAAATTAATAGAAAACAACTTATTTTAATAGGAACCAACCTCCTCCAAATGACAGCATATGCAAAATATGTGCCGACATCAGCTTTCCATGTAAATCCATGCACAGCCAAATGTAAAATCAGCCAGTGCTTGCAAACTTCAGAAAATATAATTACACATATTCCTTCGCTCTTTCACAGTTTAATCAAGATTTAGTAGCTTAAACTCAGAGAACTTATTTATTTATTATTTTCCAATAAAGTAAAGATCCTCCCATCAAATAATTTGGAGACTACACTGTAAAAGTAAAAGTTTGGAAAACTCAATTCAATTAATTTCAAGGCAACTATGATGGGGTTCTAAAACTCAAAGATTCAAGTTATCTGAAGAAGAAAAGTAAAACTTTATTAGTTGGTCAAACTTTCTCACCTTTCAGTTGGCCTCAAAACTCAAAAATCTATTTAAGTAAGTTGTATTGAAAGTTTGAAAGAGGGTCACCTTCTCTTTCAATATTGTGAGTGGGTTTTATCTCACTCACAATAGTGTCACGCCATCATCCAAACAGCTCTCAAGATCATAAATCTTGTTCAGCTCATCTGAGTTTATAGGGAGGCTGTAGACTCCAGCTGTGAGGTCTAAAACAGGGAGTTATGAGCACAGCTACAAACCTCTGAAAATCAAATTGTTGAAAGGAACTGGAGCTGGTAGCAGCAGTAGCACTGGAAGTTTCTTGAGTAATTGCTGACCAAGCTCCCGACTTGGAAGACGGACCCACGCTGGGATAAAAAAAAATATCACATAATGGAAACCTCAGAAGGACATGGAAGGAGACAGAGAGGGAAAGTAAGGTATGCAGGAGGACAGAGGAGACTTTCCATCTGCTCTAGGTTCCAAAAGGGACTCGTGAGGTCTCTGACATGAGACACAGCATCCTGCCGCTGCTTTTGTTTATTAGACAATTGCATTTCCTTCCCTTGATCCCTGTTTATCACAAAGTGACCCTTGTGTTACTGTTCCTAAAGAACAGCCACGCGGGCAACAGACCAGACAACTGTCTCACATGGGAGAATTTGTTTTGGTGTGCCATGGCAACTGGGCTTCTGTTTTGGTCATTTTTTTTTTTTTATCCGCTTCCTGTCACCGTTTGCAGTGGAGCACCAAGGCTGTGCCATTGTGGTGGAAATAACTCAGTCAGAGAGAGATATAAGGGAGATGGGAGAAAGAAAGAAAAAGTAGGTCTTAGTGAGGTCAGTGTGAGAGACCAGAATTGGAACCACTAAGCTGCTTTAAAGCGGAAAACAGCCACCCAAAGCCCATTAAGAGAAACCCAACATTTTACAGCACATCACCTCAGTGCTCCAGCTCTCCTACTCCTCTCCAACTCTGTTGCTTTGAGAGCAATGTCTCCTTACTGAGCTCTCTGTGTTTTTGTTATTGGTTTCTATTGGTTATAGCTCTTGAAGAGTCTCCAGACAGGGGTTCGGTGATCTCAACATGTTCCAGGTGACATAAGTGGCATTTTGTGTGAGGAATGGAACACTTGACAGGAGGAATTCACAGTTTTATAGAACAGAGCCCCTTAATGAAGCTGAACGGGGAAAACAAACAGAGCAGAGAGAGAGATCGTGCTCATTGTGCAGGGTGTGGAGGTGGAGCTCCACCCTCTCGATACTTGATCTGTTGTGTGTATTTATAGGCACATTAATTTTGGATTTAGCTTTATGGGATGTTTTGTTGCTCCGCAGCCATCATAATAACAGTGGATCCAGGGTGGCATTCTTGCCTGACCAGGTAGCATGCCTCAGTGCAATTAAATGGAATATGCAGGAAAAAACACAAGTAAATCATTGAGATCACGTGTATGATATAAATAATACCACGGCCTAGTGAAAGGAACTTCTTTTGTAACTGATCTTGCACATCATGTAAACAGAATACCACAGAGTTCGCATGTTCTGCATAACCATGGCTAACAAGAAACTCAAATACACTGGTTTCAGAATAATATATACTGTAAAGTTACATGTTGGTTTCACTATAGGGTCCATGTGATGAATTCACACACAAAAAGATGATGAAAACTTGATATAAAAGTCCATAAAAGTAACTTTTTTCAGCAGTTGCTGTTTCAGACGTTGACCAAAATTTATGAAACTACATACTTACCTGCTTCTAGATGATGTTAAACCATCAATGACTGAACACTTTTACACACTGGCACTAATCTCTGCAGAGTTGTGTAAAACACTTTAGATCAACAACACTGTGCTTGAAGGACCAATGCGTATGATTTAGTGGCATCTATCAGTAAGTTTGTAGATTGCAAACACCTCACCTACAGAAGGCCCTGTCTAGAGCCATTCTTTGGTTTGTCCATTCTGGACTACTGTAGAAGCTGGAACATGGCAGTCTCTATGGAAGAGGACCCACACCCAAACTAAAACACAAATATTATTATTATTATTTGTAATGTTGGTGATTATAAACAAATTACATCCAAATATTCTTTTCAGGTTGCTGGATTGCAGGTTGCTTTGGCTGGTGGAGACAGGCACTCATCTAGTTTTCAGGGGATTGTACACAAATAAAAACATCCTTATGAACATTATAGTCCATTTCCACCATTAGATTCCCCTGAATCTCACATGCTAAACCTTTATGGAGCAGACAGAATATAACAACTATGTATAATTTAATACACAGGAGTCAGTTTTTTGTAGCCTTTAGCCTCTTCTTCTCATCCCTCTTACTGCCTTTGTCTTTCAGCACTACATCTCGCCATCACACTTGAGTTCAAGCAAAAAGCACAAACAGCAGACAACATAAGGCGGCTCAAGTACAATGTACTTTAAAGCTGAAGTTCTACAAGAGAGATAATATGCGCACAGCAGCCTCTTGTGGCCAAATATGGAAATGCACAAATGTTTGGGAAAGTGAGCAAAGGTCTTGACCACAAACCAAACCATACAGTAATGCAAATGTAATGGCAGTCTCAGGAAACAGGAGGTTTAAGGCACTGAACACGTCTTGGGGTTTGTTTGTGGTGGAGAAGAAATCTGCACACATTCTGTTTAATGTAACAAACCTTGTTTCTTTCTGTATGAGCTGAATTCCACCAAGATGTTTAGATAACACAGTAAGTGGACCAGCCTGAAATATTAAGATCTAAATGATTCTATGATTTTTTATTTTTGCACAATAATATCTATGGATTCAGTGTAAATTAAAATATATGTATTTATACACACATATATATATATATATATATATATATATATATACATACACATATTCCCACTTTAGTGTCAATAGCACCATGTTTAGGTGTATATATAACATACAGCACCCTTTCAGATATAAGTGTCCCTGTTCTGAAATAATAATAATAAAACTTAACATGCTGAAATAGGCATGTAGAGTGTCTGGACTAATTGAATTTACATTATGGAAAAAGAGAGGCTGCGTGTGCAAGAGAGACAGACAGAGTAAGAACAAGTGAGTGATTACCTAAAAAAAAACACCAGAAAATTAAAGCAAACAAGAACTGAGTGAGTGGAAACTCTTTTAAATTGTCCATTATTTCTGAAAAATGAAAACACACTCCACTATCAACATTGTTGCCTCTGCAACTGGAATTTTTGTTGCCATTTTACTACTTCATCAAAAAGATAAAGTTAATTTCACAAACCCTTTGATGTTATTCACAGATCAGATTCATGGTTCTAAGACTGAACTTTTCAGAGAAGAAAGCTATGATGTTGAAAGGCCTGGGCTAAATTAGTAGAATGTCAAAGAGAGGATCACTTATCTTAGATCAATCCTCAAATAACACAAGAAAACACTTCTGATCTTGAATCAAAACATATTACTCTGAGATACTTAGGGCGTTTGTCAGAAATAGCAACATGATCTCAAGTAACTGATAAATCCTCCTGATAGCTGAGGATGTGTTTCTGAATCTAATAAATGTACCCTTACAGAACAGTTACATCATGCATTGCTCATACTGATGCCTAACCTCCTACACTGTAGGCAGCTGAAGATAGAACACGCCACAGTACGGAGCATCGACCGCGGTGTTACTGTGAAGACATACACCTTTGGATGTTTGGAGTAGGGGATCTGTTCATTTTTAAAAGGGGTCATGGCCCAATAGGAACACTAAGTGATGAGAAGACGTTCTTTTCACTCAACACCACTAGAGAACCAAGTTATTAATACATGGGGGAAAAAAAGCATAATTAACTGTTAATAGGCGCATGATGATGAATTTATGAAGTTGAATAAGAGAAAATGCATCGTAAAAGTATGTCTTATGATGGGTGGATCACATTCTGAGCAGACAGGATGCAACAGGCAGGACTCCTGCAGGAGGGGAGGAGGACTCTGTGTTTTTACATCGATGATGCTTCATGCACAAACACAGTCACAGTTGATGGACAGTGTTTCTCAGATGATGAACTTCTTAAGTGAAGATGTCGACCATATTATCATCACCATCTTGTTGCTGCTGTTCAAATACAACCTGATGCAAATTTAAAAAAAAAAATGCACTACAGAATTATTCCCTGCATGTATATGTGTATATGCATGTGTTCATTTTGTTTTTTGTTTTCAGCCTACAACTCTACAGCTCTAATTATGTTGGACAACCCTATGTTGTATAGTGATTATAAATGATAAATATAAATAAATGATGATAAACAATAAACTCGACTGATGGTGACACCAACACTTTTGTGTTCTACTAATACATAGATAATGGGGGTTTTTTTTGTTTTGTTTTGGTTTTTTTTGCTGTCTTCATGGAGTGCTGTTGACTTTGTTTAATGAATTTCATCATTTTATAGTTTTCAAAAACACTGGCACATTTATGTAAATGTTGATTAGTGTTTGTTTTCCTTATAAATAAAATAAATGAACATTAAATTAATGCTAATAAGCATCTTAAAAGGGGCGTTACCCTCACACAAACCTCAGTCAAATGAAGACATATACAATTAAACAACCCTTCTGCTCCTGTATTCCCTCTGCTACTAGGAGATGGAGGGTGGTGGCAGGTTAAAAAGGGCAATGCATTTTGGTCATTTTCCTAACAAGGGTGATGGCATTCCCCCTCTTTTCCCCTCTAATCGCCTACTGGATGTATATCACCCTCCTATATCAGTGAATTCATGTGAGAGGAAATGGACAAAGACTCTCTGAGATTGAGATTTTAGATGGGATGAATGTTTCCAAACTCAATCCTTCAAGCTGCATCACAAATGTGAAATTTGGTGTGAGCTACAAAGAAAAAGTGTATTTTAAGTGTGTGGGAGTGTTGACAGAAAGAGGCATGTTGTTGTTTATCCTCTGTTCTTAATCCTTCTGCCCTCTAGAGGGAGTCAGAGCCTACAAATCCATGAAATATCTTTCAACAGAGACATGAGGTGAATCTAAAGTAGTCTTTGAGGAGTTATAAACAGACCCAGTGTGGAAGAAATAAAACTGTTTTTTTAAATCTTTTTCCTCTGCAGCACTAAAATCCGCTCAAGGTGAATAGAAAAATCCCTATCCAAGATTTCATATGAACTACATGCTATTGTTCCCACTTCCATCTGTGAGGGAACATATTGATTTGTCATTGCAAGCAACAAAGTGGAATCTAGATGACCATAGTGGAGAATCTCAGCGGGGGAAGGAATGTAAGTAGTAGGCACCAGACTGGAACAGGGCACCATAACTAATCACTCTGATCTCATTTTATTATTTATATTCCCACAGCTGGGTGAGGGCTGGCTGTTTGATCAATCCTCCACTCCCTTCTTTTAACAGAAACGAGCCACTGCCACTACGTTAAATTATTCAATTGGGCCTGCTTTGTTGTTAATAGCAGTGATCATTCTTGCTTAAACGGCATAATGTATGCGCTGACAGCCAACAGTGATACAAACCTGTCCCGAGGGACACAAATCTATCAGTGGAGAGCGTCTGCATGCCACATTAGAGATTCCAGTCACCAGTGAAGCATAGGCAAGTAAAATACACTCAACATCAAGGCCTGTATGGAAGAGGCTCCACAAGGCCATGGCTGTAAATGATCGAGCCTGCGCTCAACAGCGAAATGAGGAAATAAGGCCGGTATCAAATGGCAAGAGTGTTTTCCCTTCTCTCTCATTTTAAATGATGGGAAAAATCCTGTCTGATATACTTGTACTGATTTTTGACTGAGAAAGACAAGCAGGATGTTGTTATTTATGCAGCACAGTTCAGAGAAAGGAACAAAGATTAAAAGATAACAGTAAAGGGATTATTCCTGATTTAGACACGCTATGCCAAGAACACAAAAACTTTTTTCAAAACAAGGCAATTCTTTGAATTAAGTTGCACTATTTCTAAATTTAACAAGATCAAGATAACTCAAACAGTCTATATTGAATGCTTATTTGGAGTGAGAGAGTGGGTGAGTTAGGTTTTATGTATTTTTTTGTTTTCCTTGCAGCAGTTGCCTGGAGTTCTTTTCCATGTGGCTCGTTTGTTTACCCTTCCCCCACCGGGGTGCTGTCAGCACTACTAACACTGTGAGTAGGAAAAGGTCAAAATGCCATGGGGTCATTCTTGTGTCCTGGATTCTGGCCTTCTCCTTCCGTTAACCCTTCAACAATGTTATTACTACTAGTGCTGCTGAAAAGCTGGAAAAAGAGAGTGCAACCAGAAGGAAGAAATTTCAGGGTTGTGGCAGGCAATGGATGTTTTTTGCTTTTTGATTATGATAAGATGGAATTAAAAGTGTCTAAGAAAGACAAGAAGAAGAAGATGACATAGCCAACTTTATTAATTCCTCGAAAGAAATTCTTTTGAACAGTCAACTGTTTTAAAATTAACTGTTATACTATATATGTGTATGTCTACCTATTATTAATATTTCAGTATCAAGAGATCTGTAACAACCGAATGCCACTGCCTGAGCTGTCAAACTGTGAGATTGTCTATGCTGGACTCCACATTATTCACCATATTCACACAGCAACCATTTTCTTCTGAGCTCAAAAGGTTAACATCATGCTGCTGTGTTCCAGGTTGTAAGTCATCTAAACGTAGGGAATTTAACAGATCGTTTCAGCAACTGAAAAGACAACGGAGAGTGAAAATCTAGAGGGACACTGGCCATATTTCAAGTTAAAACAACATATCCAAAGCCTCCACTCTTTTTTATGAGATCTGCTCGGTGGTGCATGAAGCCAAACTCCATGTTGGAGCTTCCGTATATTCTTCCAAATTGTACCACCCACAGAGCAAGCACAGTAGAGACTTCTTTCGGTTGAGTGTACAATTTCATTGTATAAAACTACGTTGTACAATGATAATAAATGACCTTGAATCCTTGAAAAAAAATGATTTAATTGTGTGTTTTTTCTAGGCTTTCCAAATATTATCAGACTATTAATTAAATTCTGATATTGAAACAAGTTGGGCAGGGTTGTGGCACTCCAAAAAAAAAAAATATCCTCCATTTTACAGCCATGTCTTTCACAATATGGCTTCAAAGCCCGATGCTCTTCCTGGGGGCTTGATGTTACATTACTGCGTTTAGTTTTTCAGCTAATGTCCAGCTTTCATCTAAGCAGCTTTGAAGACTTTGAAGTGTCACATGAAAGCTCAAAGAATATGGTACTTCAGTTTCTTGTCAGCTGGCATGTGTTTCCAGGATGCTCCATATGACATATAAATAATAACCGTACTGCACTGGCCTGTTGTGAATTTAGACCACTATCTTTATGATCTACAGAGTGAACGTCCTCAAGTCAATTCCAGCCTAACAGCACTGTTCAATGAGCTGCGCATGGGGCAGAAAGATATCATGCTGATAGGCACGTCCTCATACATCTGTTCAAAATAATGTGACTGAATTCTTGCTACTCTATCTCTAAGCTACTGCCATATGCTGAAAGGCCTAAATGTTTTCCATTAGAGGTTGCTTAAACTGGTTTGAAATGTTGGAGCAGGCAGGGAGAAGCTGAGAAGGAAGATGCATGTAAACCGCAGCACTCCTCCCTCACACACACGATTCATTCCAATGTGATATGATGATAGCGGGCACTTCACGCTGCTCGACCATTAAACTTGAAGCTGCTAAATGTTTCGCCGAAACATTAGGAGGAGGATATTCAACCACCATCTCTAATCTTAACTGACCGCGTGACCCCACACAAGAGCTGGGGCATAACCATATCACACGGCGCATTTCATCTGGAAAAAAAACAAAACAGCAAGGCTTTGAATGTCATGACTTTCTTAATAATGATCAGATGTTCTTAAGCTCCCTTTTAGCCAATTTAAAGGCAAGCCTCGCCACAAAGCACTGAGCACACTTGAGTCAATAAGCCAGTTAGCAGAAAGGAAAGTAAAAAGAATTCAATTCTTGACTTATTTAATAGGGGATTTGGCGTGGCAGGTCAGAGGGTGTAATCCAGGAGATTGGACACTGATTCTTTAATCGAGTGGCTCCACACTACATCTCCTTCCTGCTCTCCTGATTTCGCTCTTGTAAGAGGGTCTCCCTTGCGTAGCACTGAATTTCAATGGCCCGTTCCTCTGATGGTTCAACCCCCCCTCTTTTAACTGCTGCTGCATGGAAACCAGATGGGGACGGGGAGTACAGCACATCAATAAGCCAAGCTTCCTGCTTTGCCTCCATGGCTGAGAGAGTAACTCAGCATTCATTAACAATAACTCATTCATTAGCAAAGAGCAACTGACCAGTCATTGCTAAAAACCTTGAGCCAGCGTATCAGGAAATTGGCAAAGGCAGTCTAATGAATACGCAGTGAATGGTGGGGAAAAACGCAGCAGTTTGGTGGCTGTGTGCCATGCTCAGGTCCCAGTGGTGTAGAGGATCTCACAATGTAGCAACAGCTTCGGTTTGGCTCTGCATAGGCTGCTTGTTTCTGCTTGCTACCTCTGAGACCTCCGGCGTCTGTCTACACTCTTAGAAAATAGGGTTCCAGAAGGGTTCTACCTGAATGGCTGAAGTTCTACCCAGAATTATCTGCTTCTGGTCTTTGTCAGGGTTTCGTAAGACAAAGGATTCCATCAAGAACAAAAAGGTTCTTTGTAGAACTCCTTCATAGGCCTTTTCCTTTTCAGAGCATTAACACCAAAAATATCTTGCTTCTGAACCTGAAAAGTTAATTGCCAGCTAAAACAAAAAAAATATCAGATTTTCCTTATCTGTCATTTTCCATAATCTACAGGTTGTTAAACATTGTGCAGTGCCCTCTGTTGATGACATCCTCGATTACAATGGTTCCGCTAAAAACTGCCACAATTGAAGGCTGGTTCACCAGATTGCACAAAGGGTCCATGAATCTTGAACAGGACATAAAAGGGTGCACAGTAGAACCTTCTACTTAAAGATCTTGGAATATAATAAGGTTCTTGGTAGAACTCCCTGTGTAGTTCTAAATAAATGCCTTTGAATATTAAAACTTCTTTGTAGAACCCCCTGGGTGGTATGGCTGGGTATTGTTTAAAAAAATTACAATACCAGTACCAGCAGCAGTACCCTTCAAGTGATACAGATACCTATTAAGTACTTCATTCCATACCTATTGTTGAAGGTTCATATGAAGAATAATTTCAGTGACTGGCTGTGAGCAAAACGGTATAGTAATTTTTTTTCTAGATCTGGGTACCAAAAAGATTGAATGCAGGTTTGTTTGACTGGAGAAGTTTTGATATTATTTGATACAAGGTTATTTCAATCTATACTTTAAAGGTATTGAGTACTGACACCTTGCCTTACTGGCTGGGTTCTAGATAAAACCTTTGGAGTTTCTTGGTAGAACTCTTTGGGTGTGTTCTTGTTGGCACCCTGGGGGTGGAAAGGTTCTGGATAGAATCTCCAGAGAGGGATCTGGGTAGAACCATCGGACCATAGATGAGTTCTCTGCAGAACCTATCGTAGGGGGTCCTGGGTTGAAACTTTCACAGATGGTTCTAGATACAACTCTTTCTGCTGAGTGAATAGAACTCTAGGTTCTACCAGGAGGAAAAGAGGGTTCTCCTCTTCAGACAAACAGAATAACCCTCTAGGGTTGTAGTTGTCACCTTTATTTTTAAGAGTGTTGCTTTTAAAAACTGCACCATCATAGAAACACTGTGGTGGAGCATTAAACTGCGTAACCTCTCACATTCAACACCAGCGACATCTGCCTGCTAAAAGAGGCCAAGAGAGTACTGACTATAAAGTCCATTTTGTGCAATTTGTGCACTATTCCAAAGCGTTACTTGAGATAAGAGCTGCGATAAGTGCTGACAAGATCTTGTCTTTGACACTGGTAGTTAAAAGAAATGTCTTATCTGTCTCTGGAGTATTTATTGTAATGGTACATCCTATACTGCAAGTTTACCGCAGCCAAATCCTAGCGTTCTGAGTAGAAAGAAGCACATGCTGGCTTCCTTGAACAGATGGCAATATCCCAGTTCCTGGATTCAAGGCAGGTATTGACAGTGTGCATACGTACTCACCACTAGAATACTAAATCACATCACCATACGTCCTTCTTATTATCTGCTCCACATAAACACATACAAGAACACACGTCCAAGGAACACACAGATATCTTCATCGCACATAAACCAGAAGACGATGAATTCATCCCCATGGATCTCCCTCCGCCCTGTCCCTGATTCCCTGAGCATGAGTAATTGTCAGGCCCTGTGAAATAATCTGAGCTTTCAACGCTAATGGAAGCCCCGCACATTCATTATTCAGTCCAGGAAACAGAGTGCTGCAAAGTGTCAGGGGACCTATGAGTTATTGCTCAGCATGAACTAACCTTAGACTACGAGGGAAGTGACAGAAGCCCGTTGCACTTTCTCCTCCTGTGTCCTCATCCCTTTATGCCTCCTTTGCTTCCCTCTGTCCATCTGCACAGGCAGGCAGACAGGCACCACACAGAGAACCCGAGATAGGATCACAGCTGTGGCGTGGTCAGATGGCCAGTGATGGGTGTACTGTGTGGCTGCGGACAGAATGACAGACGGTCTGGGCTCTCCTGTGTCACTGCAGCGCTTGACCACGGACAGCCAGGACTGGTGGAGAAAGGCTTTTCCCCGTGTTACAGCCCTCCTGGGACTGCTGTGGGATTTACGAGGAAAGCAGGAAGGAGGAATGCAGCAGGAGGAAGGGGGATGGGGGGGTTCCGAGGTCGGCTGACCTGCAGATAACACATGGCAAGAAACAGATAGGTTTGATATGAGAACATGCCCACACTTGTGCTTGCAGGGAAAGGGACACCGTGAGCCGTGCTGCCGCAGACTGAGCCAGTAAATACAGATACTCAACACTCCCAAAAAGCAGCACACATCAGACAGAATTCCAGCAATGCACTTAAGCCTTCTTCATTTCCTATGTCTAGACCTTGGAAGTCTTGCTGTTACTCAGCTTTTAAGTGAAAGTGAAGGGAAGCAGCTGAGGTGAAGCAGGGTTTATATCAGGACTACAGACCGAGCAGAGAGAAAACATGCCACACCTAAAACATAAAAATCAAAAGTTTGAGTGTACACTGTATTTAGAATATTTTCACAGCTTTATTTTGCTGTCAGACTGCCTTTTCTGACAGAAAACTGCTGTTACACAAGCCAAATATCACTCTCTTCACAGCAGCAGATTTTTTTTTAACAAGATCAGCGATTTTACCTCACAGAACTTGCTGGTGTACCACCGCCTTGATCGAATAGTTTGTTTGTGTTCTTGTGTGACAATGATGTTTTAAAAGGATAGTTCGGATTCACTGAAGTTACACAATAACACAAGCAAAGAGATCGAGGCAGCAGTAGACCAGCAGCTCCTGTTGTTCTGCAAGGTAAAACTGCAGATTTTGCCTATGGAGTCTGGTTGGTTCATAGAGAGCCATATTTAGCTTGCATAATGCCAGTTTCACATCAGAAAAGGCTGTGAAAATATTCCAAATATAGCATCCACTTAAACTGATATTGTTATTTTGCAGACAGACCTTTTTTAAGCATCTAAAATACCTTTTTTTGCTGACCCTGTCCACAGCAGTTCAGTACTTCTGTGCCAAAGCCCCTTTCTGCTTCTCCAAACTGGGGGCGTATCATCCAGCATATCCTATAAGTAATACACTGACTATCGATGCTTACCTCATACAGCCCCACTTAAAATAATCCAAACTATCCATTTAAAATACTCGACAGTATTCTTTTTACACCTGTCTATACTTATGTATTAAGTAAGCCTGTTTAGTATCCCAAACTATCTGCATTTACAGAACACAGTGTGCAGTTTGCAAAGACTAATTTGTTTCAAACAGCTTTTAACACCAACTGGAAAAAAACAGCCTCCACAAGGACCCACTCTTTTGTCAACCATTTTAGAAAAACATGCTCAGCCATGCACCGGCACACAAACCATTTCTTGAGATTCGAGGACTTGTAAATGCTTCTCTGCTCGTGCGCAACCCAGGGATTTTTCGTTCCCTCTGCATGGCCACCGCTGTCAGTCTACATTTCAAATGAATCAAATACATGCTGGGAATTGAACAAATTATTCTTCTGATGGCAGAAAAGGCCAAAACATCTAGCTTGGCAAAACAGAAGTGAAGACTGCTTGAGCAATTGGAGCACATCAGATTAATTTCACCTGCCAGACTGTAAGAAGTCCTGTCTATTCCTGCATGTTGTTATATGAAATGATACACTAGTGTGGATGGTTTTTGTGTAGTTTCAGTATGTCTCTCTTCTAGATATAAAATAGCACGAACATTAGCATGAAGATAACAATTTCAGTGCTCCAGGCATTTCAAGCATACATTAGTGGACCTCTAGTTTACAGGGTGTAATTGAGTATTCTTGTCTACGGCTGTCTTTTCGACTCAGGCAATTTAGCATGCCAGCATGTTGCTATAAAAATGACCCAATTAATTTGATTAGGAAACTAAGGTTCAAGTTACAGAGTGCGAAAACATGAGTCGAATGGTAAAGAGTGTGGGGGAATGCTAATGAGGAATAATTTAATGAGGAAGATGTGTATAAAGGAGTTTGTGTGCATGCATGTTACATTTGGTTTAACAAAAGCATTGGACAAGGATGAAACAGGCAGTTGACTTTACTGTGCCCCGGGTGTTCGCAGGAAAACTATCAAATATTTAGCAGCAGAAAGTGAAATAACATTAGTCTTTAAGAATACAAAGCAGGAGCGCTAACTATGTAATACTGAAACCAAGTATAATCAAGTGTTTCTTTAGTGCTGCTGAGGGTAGTGAGATCTCTGTAAAAAGTTGGTAAGTGGACCTTGTGCAAAGAAACAGGAACATACTCTCAGATAGTTGTTTACCTGCAAAAATGCACTTAAGGTCACGTTGTAGATTAAGCTAAAATGTCTCAAAATATTCTTTCAGCCTCTAAAAACTATTTTGTTTTATGAAAAGAACAGATTGTTGCACGGTCTGAAGGTGTTATACAGTAGTGGAAAGTGTACTGAAAGTCTGTATTCAAGTACAAATACTGTTACATTACTGAAATATTACTCAACCACCAGCAAAACTACCGTGGCCAGTATTTCAAAATTTTTAATCTAGATCAGAATTATCCAGATTTTGCAATCCCTTTTTTGTTATACCGCATGAAACTAATCTTGTTGGTTTTGTCCTGGAATTTCAACAAATTTTCAGATAGGATCTTTTTGATCCAGATATCACAAGATCAGGATTGCAGAATCTAGATCAAGAGAATCTACATTATTATTAATTAAATGTCTTGCTGGATTAAAAACAAACAAACAAACAAAAAAACAAGAGCACATAACTGTCTTGTCAGCATACAACTGTTTTTATTGATCAAAAGACCCTGATCAACATGATGATTGATAAAGCAGCTCTCACTGACTGTCCAGCTGGTACATGTGGCTGCAGTGTGCCATCAGTGGAAGGCCAGAATCATCTATCTGGGGCTTTTCCTGCAGGAAAGAACCTTGCATCAAGATATGTCAAATTTTTGTTTTTGTACCTACCCATTTTGCACAAAAACACTTTTGTTGTTGTCTAATTGAAAATAATGGTTCATTAGCATTGGTGTTTATTTATAAGTGTTTCATTTAGGATAGATATTGTTTGGCATGATTTGTGTTACTGTAATATGCAGGAAATGAATGAAAGAATGATTCCATGAACGCTACATGTCTCTACACAAGGTGCAATGTTGAGTTTTCTTGTAAACAAAAGTTTATTCAGAGTTTCTCATCAAACCGCAGTGTGTGTATCTTTGAGTCTTAACAAAATGTTTTATGTTCCTCATAATTTTTTTTCAAAGCCAACTTTTAAAATATTTCAATTGTTCACAAATATGTTTGTTAGCTCACAGTCATCTTCTTCATTGGTTTTTGCAAGCACTATGCTTTTTGGTATGGTGTTGCCACTAAATATTGTGAGGAAGGACACAAGTATAAACATTGCTCCATGGTGGTCAAAAACTTCACAGTGTACCTTAATTCAAAATGTAGGCCTACTCAGTTGTTAGTTATGATTTTAAAAGTAGTTAAGTAGATTATATAGTTTTATGCTTAAAGCTATATGTAACATTTCCATTCCATTTAATTCCAGTTCATATCCTGTTAGCTGTTGCTAGCTAGTTGAGCATTTCCACAATATCATAAGGATACATCAGTTTCAGCGTTGCAGAAGGTGAGAGCGAATAAATATAATGTGAATAAAACTTTGATATTACCTCATCCATAAACATGGTTTCTACCTGAGTCATGTCAGATATATTATCTCCAGCTATGGAGGCTGCTGAAAAGTGAAGATAACAGCTCCCATGATCCCATGCCATCAAACTACATCTTTTGTTATTGTTTCTATGTAAGACAGACACCTACATATTGTGCATTTAAGTAAGAGTAGAATTGCAGTCTTGGAAAAAAAAAAAAAAGAAAAAGCATACAAGTACCCAAATGAATTACTTGGTTACAGTAATGTGATTAGTTGTAATTTGTTCCTTCCACGCCTGGTCTTAGGACAATCACATATTTGTTGTTTTGGCTCTGTACTCCAGTTCTGAAGCATTCAATGGCAGTGAGATTAAAGTACTGACAATTAAATGTGAAGGTCTTAAAAGTAAACCTAAATAAAGTAATCACATTTAATATTTGCTTGCCATCATTTCCATTAAATGAGCGGGTTAAGTCTTGTTTAGGGACTTTTTGCCTTCAGCCTGGTTAGCAGCACTGAGACATATGATGATTAGATATCAGCTGAATAACTTAGTCAAAAACTCTCCTTTACTGGTGTATAAATGGGTTCCTTGTCTGTTTACATTTAGTTCTGGATCATTGTCCAAGAACCAGAGATGTATTATGGCAACGAGTGCCACACTGTCAAACCCCCTGGAACAGCCTTAAGGCAGAAAGTCAGAATTTTATCCCCTCATTTATACAAAACAATGAAAGAAAATGTGCTGATATTACTTGATTCTCTCTGTGATCCACAATGACCTCATGGTGATCACGAATTTGAGATAGAATAAAAAGGTAACCGAATATTTTTCACTAATTTGTGTAATCTGGGTTCAGCAGGCTCATTGACACGAATATTCCGCTACACTGGCACGAAATAATTTGTTTAAAATGGTGACATTATTTCCAAAGTATTTCTGCCCTAGGTATCAATTATCATAATGGCTTCCTGTGCCAATACCACACAATCCTCTCACATCACACACACACACACACACAAGCAAAACGCAGCGCGGTGCACTTGCTCCGCTCCTCTCTGAACCCTCCTTCCCACGATCCGCCCACCATCTCGGGGACTGGAGTCACGTGTCTCACCGCCTAGTGTCTCTGAGCGAGCCGACACCACCACTAATCAAAACTCACCGAGCGCCCGGCGAAGACGGACGGGAGGATGAGAGACGGAGAGGTGGACACGGACAGAAAGCAGCTAGGACGCCAGCACCAGTGGGCTGTAATGGAGGACGCTTAGCAGTGGCGGATAACCGGTGATCCGAAATGCTCCCTCTGTTTCCCGCAGAGGAGGGTTATGACAAGCAGGACGGGAGATGAGATTCACACTGTTTCGGAGACCCTCTCCCTCCTGTGATCAGTCCGCCTGTGAGCCCCGTGACACGGGGCGCACAGTACACAGACTGTGGATTGAAGAAAATTGTTTTGTTCTGTGTCTTATTTAATTTACATTGGCTACAGCTCTGCGGGAAGGGAAGGGTGGTCTCATCATGAGGGCTGCTTCGGCAAACTTATTCGCTCTTCTCCTCCTGGGCGCCCTTGCAAGTGTTTTCTACGTGTGGAGCGCGCTGGAGGACCGTTTGGAGCGACACAAGCGGGGCTTGTCGGTCCCGGGCGCGGGGTCTTTTCACCAGGGTCTCCCAGCGGACATCTCCGCCAAAACTTTCCGGGTTCTGCTCGCTGTCCCGGCGGCACAAAGACCGCACTTGCGGGGCAGACTTGAGGCTCGCAACCGCACTGATCAAACCGTCTCTGCAGGAAGTCGAGATTACCATGTGAATGGGGATAACAAGAGGTCAGCGCAGCGGGAGGGCCCGGTCAAGTTGGGCTCCCCGGTGGAGGATGGGATATTTTGGAGTGAATGGCTGGAAGATCTCCTCCCAGTGGGCTTCACGGAGGAATATGCCCGGATTTGGCGTGAGAGAGCCAGGACACACCGGGTGGTGAAGCTGGAGCCGGGATGCGGCAGGATATCTAACCAGCTCGCCACTTTCGCAGATGGGACCAAAGCGTGTGTGCGTTACGGGATAAACGCGGATCAGGTGCAAGGAGAAACTTTGACTTATTACCTTGCCAGCTTGCTCGGCATCACAAACCTGCCTCCTCTCATTCTGTCTCAGCTGAGCGGGGAAAGTGAACAATGGGCGGCGGTGAGGACGCGGATAGAGGGCTTACAGTGGAGCGATCGGGCCGTGGTGTCTCTTACCGAGTGGATCTCCAACCTGACCGGGGTGGTCACACCTGCGCCGCTCCGACAGGAGAGCAGCGGGCTGCATCCCGGGCTCCAAGAGCTCCGGAACAAGACGACGGGGGAGCTGCTGGAGCTGGTGCAGTGGTCGGACCTGATCATACTCGACTACCTGACCGCAAACTTCGACAGACTGGTGAGCAATTTGTTCAGCCTGCAGTGGGATTCGCGCGTAATGGAGAGGGACACCAATAACCTCCTGAAAACGCCCCGCGGTGACCTTGTCTTCATAGACAACGAGGCCGGACTGGTGCACGGGTTCCGGGTGTTGAACATGTGGGAGAAATATCACAGCACAGTATTAAACTCAGTGTGTTTGTTCAGAAAAAGGACCACGCAGCGTGTGGCGGAGCTGCACAGGCGCAGAGACTCCAGGAAAAGGCTGCTGGAGCTCTACAGAGACAGCGAGCCTTTGTCTCCGGAATTAGGATTTCTCTCAGACGAGCACGCCGGTGTTCTCCAGGACAGGATAGACAGATTATACAAACATATTTTGCATTGCAAAGGAAAGTACAGCCAGCTGTGAACATTCAGCACGCACAGGTGACGGATTTGCTGCCTGCCTGCACGCTATAATGAGCTCTGCAAACGGGACTGGCACACCTGTGCTAAACTGATGTGCATTACACAAAACTGTCTTGAATATCCAGCTGAACTACCTCTTGTGAATAGAATGTGTTGCCTACTTTATAAATAACTAATTTGACACATGTTTATAGGCTCCCTGCTGAGATTTTCACTGTATAGGGGAGAGCAGGGACAAAAGTATTTGGGGGGCATTGCAACACAGCCCTTTTTGCTTGGAAGTCAGGAACATGCTGTTAAGTCCACACAAAGTACAGCCCGTCAGGCCAAAATCAGTCCAATCAAATTATAAATATTGCCATATTTGAAGTTAAAAACTGATTTTTCACTTTAACTAAGTCACAATTTAATACCAATGCATCTGTATGACCTACATAAGTTAACAAGATCATCAACGAGAAGATCAGCTATTTGTCCACAGGGACCTCCAATATCAACAAAATATGAAAGTTGCTTGTAGTAGCTTTAAATTAATTAAGTTAATTAAATTAACTTAAAATTTAATAATTTTCTTAGACCTATTCATAGACTAAGTATCCGTGAAGGTTTAATATGTCATGCTACCCTATCTAAAGTACGACAGACAGAATAGAGCTAAAATTAACATGATGTTACTTTTATATATATGTTTCAATGTTCCTAGTGTATTATATTTGCAAGAAATGCCCAGAGTCGGGGTGAAGAAGAAAGACCAACACAAGTCTCATCAGTCCAGATGTGTGCACCAGAGCATGTCGGGCTGTTTTATGTGAGGGACAAGAGGTGTTAATGCACTAAGGAAAATTTGATACATTGGACTAATTTCATCCAATTGCAATATTTATGATGATAAATAGATATGAGAGTAACACGGTAATTTTGCGTAGCGATCTAACCGAAGCATTATTGCGTGTTTTCCTTGTTTTGTGATCAATATATTCAACTGCTACATTTGTCACAGACTTGTGTTTCTTTCATCCTGACACATTTTGTCAAAACATTTAAAGGATGATTTGAATTGGTAGAGCACATAGTTATTTCTTCCGCAATATAGTTTCTCAAAATAAATGCATCTCGGTGTAACGAGGGAAATACGGAGAAATTATACTTTAATCCCTGCTCTCCTTCCTGCTTCACAGCGACAAATGATAAAGGCCAGTCTATCCTGTCTTACTTCACTCCACTGATGCTCACCTGAATAGGATTAATTGTAAAGAGTAGGCTCTCTTTGTGACAAGGGTTATCATAAAGCAGCCCTTCATACATGTGTTTGGAATCTTGCCTTGTGTCTTGCCTAAGCCTTAACATAAGCTGATCTTGAATATTTCTGTTGACATCTGACAGGCTTTTTTCTTTATAGAAAACAGTTTGCACAGTACATTGTCATAGCAGCACCTGCACTCTTGTAATTGTGTTTGGATTGCATATTCAGCCTTAAAGTCACAGGTGTATCACATCCATTGTACATGGTGTAAGTACGTTGTAAATATTGTCTGTTGACATGTTTTGGGAATTTGACGCTCCGCTAATTTAATGTGCATTGTAACATTCCAGAATCTCTTGTCCTTTTTGATAAATACACTGTAATTTAATTTAACTGTTGTCAGACTATGTGTTTCGTATGCAGTTTGTATTTAACTGCCTTATTAGAGTGCATCAAATATTTACCTAGTCTGTGTGGAGCACTGGGACTTCTCGAGCCTCTGTACTTGCCCATTACAGTGCTCTCATTGTGCCGTAGAAATATCTTGTACTGGCACACTGTTCCCCAGGAGCCATTCTGTCAGCCACAGGCACGCTACAACAAGAATCTCTAATCCTCTTTATAATCTCACCCTGAATGATGAACTGAAGGAGACAACTGACATCATTTGACGTCCTTTGAAAAGGGGCTTTACTGTTCTCTAACTATTACAAAACTTCCTCCCTTTCAGAAGACAGATTACAGAATATTCATCACTCTAGTAATACAAACAAGTGAACCTGCGGCCAAGGCTGGATGGCTTATTGGTTCAAGCTGTTCAGCGAAAAAGTAAGAAAAGTCCTTTGGTGGGTGCATGTGCTGCAGAGAGGCCAGGCCTGCAATTAATGAGCGCTTTGCTCTCAGAGGAGAGCCTTGTTTACAGTTTTCCAAAGGTTGAATCTGTACCTGTGAAAGATATTCAAGGGAAAAAGTACAGGCACAGTGGAGGTCAGTCGTATTAGTTTGTCTTACTGAAACCCACATCAGGCTTTAATTTGACCCTGTTAGAACCATCCTCTCCTTGTTAGTTCCACTGTGAGCCCAGATCTGTGTCTAATTTGTGGTTCTAGACTTACGAAGACATCAGAGAGAAAATCAATGATCACATTTTTGAAAGTATAATTCTTTCCAGCTTCTCACTAATCTGCACCTCATCTGGTTTCTTTTACAACTTTTTAAAAAATATGTATTTATATATATATGTGTATAGCTAACTCCAGGGCACACCAGTACATCTCCAAAGAGTTAGACGAGCAGAGGGTGTGAGTACACATATTCTTCACTCAAGTAGAAGTATAGATTCAACATGTTTACTCAAGTAAACATGAACAAGGACAGGCTGGGAAATGCACTTAAAATATAAAAGTAAAAAGAAGCCATCTCAAAAACTTTTACTTGCTGTTTCTGTGCAAAGCTTGCTTAAACTTACCTTTTTTGTACGCGATATTTACAGTATTTTCACCACTTTGCCATCAGACAGCCTTTTCTGATGGGAAACCACACTTTTATGAGCCAAATTTTGCTCACTTCAAATCAACCAAACTCCGTAGGCAAAATCAGTAATTTTACCTTGCAGAACACAGGAGTTTCTTGTCCATGGTTGTCTCAATCTGTTTGTGTGTTCGTGTTATTCTGTGACTTTGGTGTTTTAAAAGGATTCACCGAAGTCACAGAATATACACAAACAAACTAACAGATGGAGACAGCTGTAGACCAGCAACTCCTGTGTTCCTGCAGGGTAAGATGATTGATTTTGCCTTTGGAGTTTGGTTGTTTCTCCGAGAGCATAATGGCAGTTTCTCATCAGAAAAAGCTGTCTGACAGCAGAGGAAAGCAGCAGTTCATTGCTTAGTGTCCGCGCTTGTGCCCGTCTCTGCTTTTTCTGACGAGGCGTGAGCTGACCAGCATCTACTGTAGGTAGTAAACTGACTATCGATACCTCATATAACCCCACTTCAAATAATATGAACTGCCTCTCTGAAATTAAAGTAGCAAGCCTGTTTTGAGAATGTAAAGTGTAGAAAGTAGATAGTAGAAGGAGATATTTGTCTTAAAATGTAAAAGTAAAAGCCAGAAAAGTGCAGATACTGTCAACTCTATAAAATCTACTTACATGCAGTGAGGACATATTCGTACTTCATTATTTCCCATCTCTGGATATGACTGCATCTTGTCCAAATAGTGTCCTGATTTGTACTCACCTTTCATTTCATGGCTTACAGCATGTGTGTCAGCATCTGTGATTTATGCTTCTGCCTGCTAGGTCAGAGAAGCTGCAGAGGTTTAAGCAGGTGTAACTGAAGGCTTTTTCCAGCTCTAGCCTGCCTGCCGCAGCTCTAATAGGGACTTGGGGATCAATATGTGCTCTGACTGTTGTATAGGGGAAAGCAGGTCATGTTAATGTGTGGGGTGTAGGGTTAGTCTGTGAACATGTGTGTTTCAGGAGGGAGAGGGGTGGAGGGAGGGGTTGCAGCTGGGCATCTTGCTCCGAGCGCGTCTGACGAACGCCGCAAAGAGATTTACGACAGGCTGCAGACACTAAGGATTAAACACAATGCCAAACTGAGGTCTGCAGGTCTGAACCAGACTCACAACCCTTCCTCCTCTCCTGCCTCGCACGCTCTCCCTCCCTCTGCATTTCACCCGCATCTCACCCCTTCCCACCACACATCTGTCTTCACTGTTAACATCGCTGTCAACTTCATTTGTTACCTAAATGGAAAATGAAAGTTTAATTTCCCTAATTAGTTTTTTTGTACATTCCTTCGTACGAGAAAGTCATTTTTTAACTGGAGACCATGCCAGCTGTAATCACACTAATGGTAGATATCAAAGAGGTTGTTGAATCATCCTTTTAAATGTTCACATATGTCCCTGCCTCACTCTTTCTGCCTGGCTTATTTCAGATCACCACACAAACCCCTTCAAGTCCTCCCCTTTTTTTTCTCACCCAGAGGCGACGAAATCTTCATGCACATAACTCTGTAACATGGTCTAATGAGTGCAACCTGTCCCAGCTCCAGTGCAGCAGGTTATTTTGCAGTATATGGCAGTTAATTATGCCAGAGTAGTGTGTTTCCTTCCAGATGTGCTTGTACTCTGTGTATGCTGAATCACAGGCTCAGACAGTCACACAGCCAGGGGCCCGCAGCAGGCCTGAGCAGAGACCCCAGGTACTCGAGCTGATCTTCTTATTTCTTTGTGCACATTGCAAACATTCCTGAGGAGCTGAGGGAGGATCATCACCATGGACACACAAACGCACACAGACAGGCGAGTGGAAGGCGTCCCAGCTGTGTACATAAACCGTTGTCCAGCTTGGCTGAGATCCGATTTCTTAATTTTTAAAAAGAAAAATAATGTCAGGATTTTTCAGTTGGTTAAGAGTTACATGGATTTACTGGCAGAATATGACAGAAAGTTTTCATTAGTGTATAATCACCTGCAAATAAGAATTGTTATGTTTTCTTTTCGTTACTTTACAATAAGCTGTTTATATCTACTCAGGCCACAAGTCCTCTTCTAAGGATTTCACCATGTTTCTACAAAAGCCCACAACAGACAAACGTGCTTCTCAGGATTTTGGTGGCCAACATAGGATCGTCTATATACTTGGAGGCAGAGAGTGAAATATGGTGGTAGATGCCACTAAATCCCACACACCGTTTATTTAAAATAAAGGTATTTATATTAATGCACCATTTTAAAGGAGTAAAACAATGTTTTGGTAAAGGCATTTTACTGTAACATTCTTGCAGAGAACTTTCATGCTTGTCCAAACAATACAAGACTACAGCCAGCACCTGGTCAGCTTAGTTTAGCTTGAAGATGAAAAACACCTAGCCTACCAGCACCCCTTGAGCCTCTTTAGCTGAACTATTTCTTTGGAGGAAGCACTTACTTCCTGAAGTTTGTGCTGGTTGTCAGGCGATCTCACAGTAACAACAAGACTTCAGGAAGTCACTGCACCCAGCCAAAACATAGCTGGGCACAAAACCCCCTGTAAAACTGTTTGTTGTTCTCGCTTGGTTTATTTATACACAAGTGTAAAAATAACTGTGTAATTAAGAAGTTTTAGAGCTGGTAGGCAGATTTTTGTTACATTCTGCCAGAGTCAGGCTAGCTGTTTCCCCCTGTTAACAGTCTTTATGCTAAGCTAAGCTAGCAGGCTGCTGGTTGTAGTGGCATCAATTTTCTCATCTTGTTCTTGTCAAGAAAGCAAATAAGCATATTTCCCAAAATGTCAAACTATTCCTCTAATATTCTTCTAACCAGAATATCAAAAGATCATCATCAAGTAACAAAGCCAATAAAACTGATTACCCATACAAACACAGCTGCATGATTACATCAAACTAATTTGCATGGTTTAAACTATAAAAGACTGAGTGCTTTGAATAAAAAAGTAAAACTGGGTGTTTTGCCAGAAACCAGGTGTCTGACTGACTGAGCCTGTCCCCTTCCCTGTGGGCCAACCTGCCATGTGTGAGTGGATGGACATAAGTGTCATTCTTTCGTGGCAACATGGTGCAGGAACTTCCTGTGCATGACTGAATGATTTCATTATGAAACACAGCACATAGTAGGGGGAGAGTCACTTAGTCACAGCTGAGTGGATACGGGCCATGAAGAGTAAACTGGGGGGCCTGGGCTAAGACTGGAGGGGCTTTGGCAGTGGAAGGGCTGGACAGCCTGACTGTGGTGAGCCTGGAGAGTTGGCACAAAGCCTGGCTTTGTCCAAACCAGGGGTGAAAGCAGAAGGTCAGGGCCTTTGGGCATTCTTTCTCAATACAAAGTAGAAGATAATGAGTAACAGAGACAAGCAAGAAAAGGCCTGTGCATTCCTCGGCTAATAAGAGGAGAAAAAATAAGTGTAAAATGTATGACCTCCTCTGTTGTCATTTCAGCATGTGTATGTCCAAATTCATTCAATTCAATTCAAATTTAAATGTGTCTTCTCAGCACGTTCTCATCCCAACTTGTCTCATATTAACAAAATGTCACCACCCTGAAGCAACTCACAACACGAAAGTCACGTCACATACGTGACTGACGTGTCACTACATGCTCACAACACGAAAGCACGTAACGTTTTCTGCCTTACAACTTATGATGACATTTTGGTTTCACATGGAACACAAACCCTATTCTCCTGGGTGAAAGTCCTGTGCTTGCTTGAGCCATCCATCCACCCCACCTCCAACATGTGTGGACTTCCTCCATACTACACTGGGGTATCTTATACAGCTGCAAATGGGTTTACATTGAAATCACCTGAAAAGTCTGGTGCATCAGTTTTAACCATGTCTGTGTGAGCTACTGAGGGGTGGTGACATTTTGTCGGTATCTGACGAGCCAGGAGTGAGACTGGGCTTGATTCTTTGTCTTTACACTGTAAAAAAAATAGTGAGAAAATTTATAATTGCAAGGCAAGTGCATTCACTAGATGTTTGGGTTCTGAATCAAACTCAAACTGTTTTTAGTTTTAGTTTTAAGATAAACTTTACAAAGTTTTGCCAACCTATTATTTTCTTATTTATTTCTTCTTTAGATAAACTTGAACTTTTGAATTTTAGAAAACCTCCCAAATTGATCATAGTGAACTGTAATCTGATTTATCATTACTTGGGTGCTTGAAAATTAAATGTTTCTAAATGAAATATTAAATTATTAACAATAATTCAATTTCACTTTAAGGATTATAGTCAACAATACTGATTGAATACTGTCGAATACTTTTTCTCTTCTTTTCACTAAAGATAGTACTTCAAGTTGGGCTCAAAACTTAGAAATCTATTGAAGCAACTTGACATTTTGAGTTTTCTCAATTTTTTTCTTTTTACAGTGCACTAATTACAGTATGTTAATGTCACAACTGGCTAGTTTTTACAGTTGATTACTATCCACAGGTGTGTGTTTTGGACTGTAGTCACATTTCATCACTCGCTGCCAGTTTAACAAGTGTGTGTGCACCTGGAAGCATCACAAGGGACATCAAGCTTTGTTAATCTCTGCCATATGGATTTACTTTTAAAGTCAGCTGATAGCCCACAAGTGTTTGATAAATCAGAGAAGTGAATCAGAACAAGTGTGTGTGTGTGTGTGTGTGTGTGTGTGTACATGTGTGTGTGTGTGTGTGTGTACGTGTGTGTGTGTGTGTGTGTGTGTGAGAGAGAGAGAGAGAGAGAGAGAGAGAGAGAGAGAGAGAGAGAGAGAAAACTCTTTGACAGATTTCTCCTTTCTGCAACAGAAAATTTCCCTTAACTCTGGTCTTCAGCCAATAAACCTGCATCCTTGGGTGTTGAATTGGTTTTTGCAGGGGTTTGTCGCAGTAAATCATACACATGGGAGCAGACTAATACATCTGTCCAGCTGTTGTCCACTCTCTCAGGGCTGCCATGCTTGCAGATTATAGAAAAGATTACATCCTACTTGTACTTTTCCATCACAAAAGTCTGATACTTTCATCCCACTTGTTTATTTTTCCCCTTTGTCATGACTACCAGTGAGTCAGAGCTTTGATGCAGTTTATGCAGACAGAAATATATCGGATAACACAGACGTATGACATCATCATCATCATCATTATATGTCATTTGATTTGGAGCAATAATATAGTCACAGTAATAGTCAGAGAGATCTGCATATAAGCCATTAAACTGTTTTTGAAACAAGAACTGTTTAACCTCAATTTGGATTCCCTCTATTTTCCCTTAATACGATTTGCTTCATGCCAGTCATAGCATACATAAAAATAAATCCTGATTAATTTCACCACCTAATTCCATCCTATTCGTTATGCTGCGTCCCTCAAGCTCTGTCTCCAAAATGTCAGACTATATTCTGCAGAATGTCTTAAGCCTCTCATTTGATTTCATGTAAAACATTTGCATTTTTTATCATTAAGAGAACCATTCTTCTGTCATATTTCAGAATTATTTCAGAATATAAAAGACTTTTTTTTTTTTTTAGAGATAAACAAGGTATATGCTCTGAGGCTATGACTGAAGTAAGTCTGTAATGATGGCCCTCCTGGACTGAAAATATATACTCAAATAAAACTACAAGTACCTCTATTAAAAATGACTCCAGTAAAACTAAACAGTATATGGTGGATAAATTATTTGAGGTACAAGGAGTTACTTTCCATTTTAATATTTTGGGTTGTACTTAATTGTGCATAGGTACAGCAAGCGTTTTCTCATCTTACTCTTGAGATTTTGGTATAAAAACTGAGGCCAGAGATGCTGGAGGCTGCCTCTTGTTCTGGGTTTTGCTCCGTCATCATTACATCATGGTAAAAAGACACGAGATGCTTATTTTTTTCCAGGCATTTAGAATCTTGTAGAGGCATTTAGAGCAGTTGTAACAAAGCCTTAAAAGGCAAAGTGAAGTAAAAAGTAGATTACTTTCTCAAAATACAGTGAGGTGAAGAGTAGAAGTACAGTTTTAAATAAGGAATATAAAAAAAATACTTGTATTATAACCTGCACATTTAGATGAAAGACTTTACCATTGCTGTAAGTAAAAGTGGCAAATGAAAAGTTAGCAAAAGAGCTAAATTCAGCATGTGCTCTAGTCCGCCATTGTAACACGTCTTGAAATCCAGTTTTGTTTATTAAATTGAGGATTACTCAAGCATGACATTAGCTCTCTTGTAAGGACCTTGTTGCGTTCAGATTATTTGCCTTGCTGTTCCCCTCCTTACTTTAACTGGAATGCCGCTCAGCATTTGATTGACATGCTTGATGGATTTTGATATTCCTCTGGGTGACGCCTGTTGATGCCTCAGTGCAGCCAGGGGACCTGTTTCAAGTACATGCCGTTTCGCTCATTTGCATCTGGATTCATCTCTATGTAAATGTGAATTAGTATGCTTATGGAAATGACTGTTTTTTTCTGACTTTTGCTGGAAAGAATTACTGATCACATTCATGAGGAGATAATCTATCATTTTGCTAGCGAGTGTGTCTTTCTCATGACCACCTGTACCTAACAGAGATTGTGGCCATAATTAAAATGTTTTCATGCAAATGTTGTAAGGGGAGGTTATGAATCAGCCCCACCAAATGCCGGACAAATAGGTGATTGGTCCAAATTAGCCAGCTGGACATATGGTTACATCTGCCTAACAAGAATAAAGGGATTACTTTTCCGATCCTGAAAGGTGTATGCAAATGCTGCACCAATTAAGAAATATAACTTTTAGAAATGACACATTTTATTATCGAGAATTCATATTTGAGTTTACAAAACCTTACTCCAACTGAATGGTATTAAAATATCTGCTCATTTTCAAGATACCTGTGAGTCAGTGGAGTTTTCTTACTTTGTTTTTTTGCTTTTTTATTTTCAGTGTGCTGTGTCTGTGTCATATGGGCTTTGTCCTCTCCATGCCTGAAGTGCAAAGTGAATCGATAACACAGAAGGGCATGAGGACGTGTGATACTTGATGACAAAATACCTACAACCTGCTGAAACAGCACATTCCTGTCTGCTAGCTGACCACTTGTTCTCTGAATGTTAGTGTTGGCTGGAGGCTGTACTGGAGACCTGCATGTGGTCACAGTCGTCATTTTGAATTATAGCACCCATTGGCTGCACCAGTCCTCAGTAATTTGGTCATTTCTATGTAAATTGCACTTTGTGCCACCATAGTAGGCTGTTGTACCACACAAATGCTCCGGCTTGCCTCGTTCAGTAATGGTACGCGGTTACGGTGAAATGATTAAAGCTAACTGTGAGAAAATGTCATGACAGTCAATCAGTTAAGCAGACAGGTCGACAGGAGTCTAGATAGAAAAAGGAGGGCACTCAGGCATGCGGCGATGAAGACGGCATAAGAGGCAGCCAGTCGATTTGGGTTGCGTCCAGGTGCTGGCCTCTCTCTTCAGAGGGGGGAAGAGGGAAGAGCTCACTGGAGACAAACATTAGGGGGGTTTATGGCTGACTCTGCAGTATCATTGTCATTTGAACAGGATTGGACATGCCTTAGTGAAGGTGAGACAGGACTGCCTACTATAGAATATAGCACAGTGGGGGAATGGATAAAAACTGTGACACAATTATACATATAAGTTAATGAAGCTTATGTGATTTCATGGCTATTCTGCTTCAGGATTTTATAAACTTAGGCTTGGGTACATATCTTGGCAGCAACGCGAGCCAGGAAATCTCAGCTCTCGCAGACATTATCCGTTGTGTCCTTGACAACGGTATCTACTGGTGACATTGCTACCTTGAATTATCCCGAGGAAATCAGTTCCCTGTGTATTTAGATGAGCTGTTCTCAGAGAATTCTCAGATTGTAGTAATTGCAGAGGTCATCTATGATCTTAGCTGCGTTCCATTTACCTCAAACATGGAGCTGGGAATGACATCACACCCAAGTTGACCACATTCCAGCACAAGTGGGAAAAAAAAAGATGAATGCTTCCATGAAAATCTTTGAGGTGCTTGTTAACAGCAGCACTTTGCACATACAGACACCATAGCATCATGTCCACTGATTTAATGAGACACAAAAGACAGACGTGCTGATAGCAGCTTTCACTACCGTTGATGTGTGGAGCAGCCATCTTGGAATTGGAAGTTGAGTTAGTGAGGTTCCTCCAACTTTCCAAGTCAGAGATCTGACTTCAGAGGACATTCCAGTTGAAATTTTCAACTGTGAACTGTGAACTCTGAAATTGCGACTTCCCAGTTCAACTGGAATGCATCGACAATCCTGTGTGAATCTGCGATGTCTGCGATGTAGTTTGTAAAGTAAAAATTCCTCTATGAATCAGCATCTTGGGGATTTCACTTTGACTATTTTTTTTGTTGTTGTTGTTTAATCTCTGTTTTCTGTGTGCCTTTTTTGCCTATTTTTAGATTGTGATTTATGGAGGCTGTATTGGAAATAAAAAATGAAAGTTTTGACAGCATTTTTGTGCAAATTTAGGAGGCTCACTTTGTCTACAGAAGATTTATACAAATAATTTTTGTTACTATTCTTGTCACAGTGGCTTCGCCCCATTTGTTCTTGAACTGCTTTGAACTGCTTTTGGCAACGTGGTTCACCTGTCTGAGTGTCTCTTTGCATCACCTGGTTTTGTTTTGTTTTTTTAGCAGCCATTGGTTTTGCTGTTCATGAAGCGGATGTTACACAGGGATTTGATATAGTATATATATCCTGTGGGAATGTGCAGAACACAAAAAATCACACAAGGTCCCCAGGAAAATACTAGTCCTGTGTGAATAGGGCTTTTGAAAACAAGTGTGGAGTTCACACAGATGGACACCTCCACGAGACATTCTGTTGTCTCAACAGTTCTTGTTGCTTGGTTTGTCAACAGAATCGCCCTGATGAACCTGCCTCAAAACCTGATAGAAAACCTGATAGGACCAGACATAATTTTCACAAGGTCTTACCAGGTGATTTTGGTTATTTTTTATTTTTTTTAATAGTTGAAATACTGCTTGGTAGTACAGAAACCTTAGTTAAAAGTCCCTCCTGGTGTTTTTTTACTACTATGTGACCAATGTTTTTACATGTTCAGTATATACCCATTTTGTTTGTACACTTGATGACTGGCGTATGCGTGCGCTAGCACACAGCAAAAGCATTACACATTCCTGGAGCCTTTTCCACAGTATTGCACTGATTGACAGTTTCTGGTGGCAATGTGCAAAAGAGTGTAGCAATGCATAAGAAGAAGAAGACTGCAAGCTCACAAACAAGGATGTAAACAAAGCAAGCTTTATAATATTCATATAGTTGAATTTGTTAACGTTTGCTGAGGGAAGTGCACCCAACTCGTTTGTCAGGCCTTAAAGGTGCACACAGTGTGTTTGGTGAGAAACGCTGAATGTAAACACAGCTCTTTTTAATTAGAAGAATACCCCACAATGCATCTTTAAATTCCTCAATTTTTGCCATTAGGTCAAACACAAATTAAAAAGTTCAAGAAGAGGCTTAAAGCATTATTTTTGTGCCATTTATGTTTGTGGGGAGTTTGTCAGCCAGCTGAGCCAGAGAAGGATTTCCATGTCTTTGTGCTATGGGAGAAAAATTTTCTATATCCAGTTCTCTTTATGCTTCTATGATCAGTCACATTATCCTCATTCTTCCCAGGCCAACAGAATGGCTGGAAATGGCTGGAACTAAAGTAAATCTGTATTTAGCATCGACTCAAACTGGGAAGAAAAAGTGGAAAAACAATCAAAGGAATCATGAAAAATGCAGACATGCTGTTTTCCTTGTCTTTTTTAATTGAATTTTAATTACATGTTATTATGCACACTTTGAAGATACTGGCTCACTCTGAGACATTCCTTTTCTTTCACACCTGTAACCTGACTCATCTCAAATAACAACTCTGAGACAACCAGGCCTCCCACGCCAGCAGCCACAGCAATTATCCCCTGACATGACTGCAGGGTGAGGCTTAGTGTCTCGCACTTCATGACACCCTTACATTACCCTTACCAACGGGGAAACAATACAGGGTGTAGTGGTTCACTTCCTTCCACACTGAGAGGCAGTTCAAGCAGAAATCCTTTGTGTTTTAACCATATATGTTGCATAAGATGCATCCTCTGGCAACCCAACTGAAATGCTGATTGTGGGAGGTATCAATATCCTCTCAATAAAAAAAACAAAACAAGGCAGGGCGGGGGTTACAGGAAATTCAGACGGCCGTATCATTTTGTGAATCAGCAAGGCTGAATCCAACAAAACAAAAAGGCTTTGTTAGCATGCTGTCCTTGGTTTTATAAGGTCTCCTGGCTTCTCTCTCACCCTTTTCTCTTAATTCCCCTCCACTTCTCATTCCATTTCCTCACATCTATTTGGCCTGTGCAAATATTGCCATTGTGAGATCCTGTGAGCATTGATTGATCTCGGGTAGGGGGCTAATCATCCGGGCAAGTTACAAAGACATCTTCCACGAAATCAATGCCAGTGAAAGAGAAACTAAATCTTTGTAGGGTTCTACAGTCTTTTGTAATATAGCACTGTCTACCACAAGGGGAATATCCAGTATTTCCTCTGATTTTGGTCTGCTTTCATTTCTTTCCTACTCCTTCGATTTTTGAACCACCTCATTTATTCTATATCATTTTTCCTTTAGAAGCCAAAAGAGGAGGGTTTATTGGACACTTGGGGTTTGATATATCACTGAGATCAGCTACTGTATATGACTCAATTTTAATGGCAGAATTGATGGCCTCCCATCAGGAAATGGAAAGGTATAGAGATTGGCTGTGAGATGCACTAAGACAGAAAACAGACAACTCCAGCAAGGGCAAAGAGAGTGCAACAAAGTGATTTATTCATCCCTGTGTTGGCGTTTATGTTCCCCCTGCTTTGCCTGCCATGTGTGGAGGGAACGGGGAGTAATAATCATGTCAACGTCATGGCTTCACTCCAGACCATTAAACACACACAGATGGAAATACATATTAAATGATCAGCTGATCAACTGACTAGTTGATCAACAGAAAATTCACCAGACAGCAATTTTGATAAATGAAGTAATCATGCAAGTCTGTTTTATGTTACGGCAAACTGAATATCTCTGGGACATGAACTGTTAGTCAGACAAAGCAAAAAATTTGAAAGAGTCACCTTGGGCTCTGGGAAACTGGCCAATTGCTGAACCCCTCCCTCGAACAGCGACTATCCAATCATAGCATAGCAACCGTAACCAGGCACAGCAGGCCTGTCAAGCTTTGAATTTCTCCACATGTTGAAGCAGTGTGCATGAGGCTGTAGTAAGGGATACACAAGATTTTAAGAGTTTAAAGGATGGTGTCTTCTTTTATTCTGTCCAAAATAAACATAAGTGCTTATGTGTAAGAAATGTGATGAACTGTGTGTTTGCAATCAAGCTGCAATCATTACATTTATGGCTTAATGCTACTACTTTGACTACAATAGCAACCCCATCCACCATTACCCTAGATAGTCTTACATTTGTTGTTATGTGAAACATAAAACAACAAGTATGTAATCCAAGTAGCCAAATATGGCTATGCCAGAATGAAATAACCCTTTTAAGTAACACTTTACAATGAGACTGCCCTTATAAATGTTTTATAAATGGTTTATATTTAGGGTAATAATTAGGTTGTAAAGACTTTATAAATCATGGATAAGCTGTTACAACACATTTATCACACCTGGGAGGGGTGATACATTTATCTGTACTGTTAAATCTCAGAGCTCATTCCTTACTTTCTTTTCTCCATGAGCAGCATTTATACCTGTATGCTTCATTACATATTTGTTAATAAGTTACTATCACTTTCAGGTTTTAATCATCACAGTTTCATTTGGTATATCTACTTAACATATCAAATATCCAGTTTCATACACTTAAGGCTTTGGAAATATTGTTTGACATTTTCAGCTACGCCACCAAGTCATTAATAAATGCAGATGGATTTTATACTTTACAATAAGGCTCCCTTTGCCAATTATAAATGTCAGTAATTTGTTAGCAAGATTAATTAGTAGCAGTAACTGGCTCTTAGTAAGCACAAATATATCAAATATATGAAAACTGTTTAAACATGTTTAGAATGGTTTATTAATGATTTATAAAGTGTTTACAAATGGCCCAATTATGAACATTTATACATCATTTATAAGGGTATTCTTATTGTAATGTGGTCCCCATTTTTCTTCACAATTCTTGTAATTCTAGAGCTGGCCAGTTCTACAGTGTATAACAAAACAAATGCTGTTTTCTGATTTCTTTGTCTTATGCATGGATCATCAGCTGGTGGGGATGGTGAATTTTGCCTGCAGCTTTTAGCACAACAGGATGTTTATAGCCATTAAGTGCATACATATATAAGACCGTTTTACAAGATTCTCATTTTAAAACAAGTCAGCGTTTTCAACGAATTCAACAGACATTAGCTTAATTAGACTGTAAGCAATAGCTGACTGGTAAATCTGCCACTGTTGTGACTGTAAACTGCACATTTAGAAACCTCAAAATTGTTAAATTGTCAATTGATTTGTTACTTTAAAAGTAATGGAAATATTGATCAGTGATGAAAACAACAGTTGCAGCTCTACACTGAACACAAATGTATGCAAAACATATAACAGGAGACTGAAAGAGAAGAAGAAGGACGCACATCTGGTACACAGATTCAAACAATCTTCTGCTCTCACTGACAGAAACAAATGGAGGGCAATAGTGACTCTGCTAGGACAGGGACGGACGGTTGGGTGACTGCTGCTAGGACAGGGACGGGCAGTTGGATGACTTTGAGCACGCTGGCTTAAAGAATGCAAGCTTGCTGTGCAGGAACGACACAGCCAGGCCAGGCCGCGACCCCAGCCATGTTCTGTTTTTATAACCCTCAGCCTTTTCAAAAACACCCCTCTCTCTGCCATCCCATCTCTGCTGTTTCTTTCCGTCTGAAGTTGCCGCCGCACTGTATTATATACTCATGTTCCCATCTGGTAATAACAATAGGTGTGTGTGTATGGGGGTGCGTGCGTGCCGTCAGCAGCCTTGTATTCCATGCCTATTCCATGATTCAAAGGCATATTCTCCACACTTAAGATAGTTGACCACCAGAACTAATCCATCAGCCTTGTTGGCTGTCAACATGTTGCCCTTCATAGGTATAAGGATGCCCAAAGCCCCCCCTCTTTCTCTCCCCTTCACCCCTCCCAGGTGTTCCCATAACTCACCGGGCCACAAATCCCATGCGGGCATTCCTGAACTTCAGAGGCACATCGGCAGATGAGAGCCTGGATTTATGACTTGCTGATGGACAGTGGAGGGGGGGAGCAGAGCAGGGGGAAGGAAGGTGATAGGGTCTGCTTCAAAGAGAAGGAAGAGTTTGTTGTTGTTCTCTGCTGCGCTCACTGGTGCACACATATGTACAGCACTCTGTCCCCCCCTGTGCTTCCGACAGCTGGAAGGTTCACTCACTGGTTTACACACATATTTTAGCTTTGATTTCATTTTTTACAACCTATACACTCTTAGAAAATAGGGTTCCAAAAGGGTTCCTCCTGAAGGACTGGGGTTCTACCCAGAACCATTTGCTTCCAAAGAACCCCCTTTTTAAGTAAGGGGTTCATCAAGCTTTCTTTGTAAGACTAAAGATTCGATTAAGAACTGTTTTCATCCAAAGAAGTCCCTTTGAAAGAAAGAGTTCTTTGTGGATTGTTGAAATCCTTGATGAACTCTTTTGTCAATGATTCTTTGTACCATAATAACTCTCCAGGTGGGTTCCAGGTAAAACCCTTCAAATATAAAAGGATTCTTAGTACAACCCCTGATAAAACCCTTGCCATATACAAGGGTCCTTTGTAGAACCCCGTGGGTGGGTTCTACAAAAACCCATGAAATACAAAAAGGTTTTTGTCAGAACCCCCTGGCTGGGTTTTTGGTACAACCCTTGGTATATAAATTGGTTCTCAGTAGAGCCCCCTTGGTGGGTTCAAGATAAAACCCTTGGACTATAAGAAGGCTCTTTGTCAAAACCCCTGACTGGGTTCTTCTTAGCACCTTCAGAAGGTGGAATGGTTCTAGATAGAACCCCCAGAGAGGGTTCTGGGTGAACCCATTACACAATAGAAGGGTGGGTGAAACCTCCCACACATAACCCTTTATGTTGGATTCTAGGTAGAACTCTCTAAAAGGGTTCTAAAATTGAAAAGGTTCCACCAGGAACCAAATAGAGTTCTCCTATGAGGACAAACCAAAGACCCTGTTATGGTTCCAGCCAGCACCTTTATTTCTAAGAGTGTATGACCAGTTACAGGTGGCATATTTTTAAGTTTGCCTCTCTCACTCACACTCATTGACAGACAGACAGACATTATTACAGACATGATTTAGCCTTTCATCTTTCATAATATCAAAGGTGACCCTTCTAAGATTGCTTCTGAGCTTCTTTTTTATTGCACCTGCATAAAATATTCCGTGTTCTTAAATGCCACCTCCTTCTGAGCCATTAGAATTTGTTTGTGTGACTTTGCATATAACATCATAGGTCACAGGAAAATGTGCGAGGGTGTGGACGTGTGCGTCTATCTATATTTGTATATGTGTGAGTGTGTTTGTATTTTTTCGTGTGTGTGTGAGTGCAGCCTCCATTCCGAACCAGCCAGTGTTATATTGCAGGGGCCCGCGGAGTGTGAGCTTGATGGATGTGTGGCTTGGTGTCGTTTCTCTGAGCCGGATGTGTAATGAACCCTGCTTTGCTTCCGTAACATTTGGGCTGATTGATTACAAACAAAGGCCATTCAACATTTAGAGGTGCTGCCTCTTAACAATGCAACATAGCTTCATAGATGAGATTACACTTAAAGCACAAGAAAAGACACCCTGCTTTTGTCCACAGTGGGCTGTTTGTTAAAGTAAAGGTGCTGTTATCAAGCTTTCCCTCTGCCCACATTAGAGTATCCACCCAAGACGAGCAAGAGAAGATCTTCCACAGGCAGCAGATGGTGAAGCACCTACTGCCATGGAACCACAACTGCCAGATGCAACCAGTGGAGTTTTGTTGTATGGTAAAATGTATTAATTTATTATTCTCAAACAGTAACCATGCAGACACATGCTAATGAAAGGGAGAATTATTTATCTCATATCATTCCTAACCTTAGTGGATCGTAACATATCAGATTTGGAATTAATCTGCAGATGCTCCAGTTTAAGCTGAGACAACTATGGAAGACAGTTTTTGAGCAATGACGAAGGCCAAAATGTGTCCTGCAACTGATGAGGTGAGCCTTTTTTTTAACATAGCAGTTGTGACCCCGATGGACTTGTTAAAGTAGGTGAGGTTCAACAGTTGGCATAAAACAGAGCAGTTAATAAAATAAGTTTTTCGAAGTTTTTCAAAAATTGTGAATCACTGCCACCATGATAGGTCCTCGAGCACACAGTCATAATGTGCAAAAAAAAATATTAGGCTGATGGGTCCCATAATAGGCAAGATTATGCCTGGCAGAGGTAATAAAGCTGCATGATGATTCATAAACTAATTTTATACCGTAATGTTAAAAGTCTACCAGATACTTTTAAAAAAAGAACATATGGGACTTAATTTGTTGCTGTGGCTCTAAAATGTCCAAATTATCTCTTTTTTTATTAACTTTTGTCACCCCCTCCGCCCTTCCTTTTCTGTTTTAACACTCACTAAAATTTTCCTCTTTGAGTTGCCCAACTCCACTCATTGTAAGGTGGAAAGCTGATGTAATTTGTGGCTGTTATTCCCAGTAACCAGGGCAATCCAAAAGGCTCCGGTCCTCCCACTGCTCAATCAGACCACTGTTTGTTCACTCTCCCTTTTTCTCATGGTCTGTTCTGCCAACTAAAACCAGCCTGGCATTAATGAAAAGCAAAAAATCTTTATCTTCCCTCACATGTGAGTTTCAGAGGAACTTTGAGATGGAACATTCAACGTTCAAGCAATGTCCATCCGTGTGTATATATATAGAAAAACATCCCGTTCCCATTTTTTCTCTGTGTGTATGCCCTCACATTGCAGGGAGCCTTTCTAACCTGCCTCATTTCAGTCATTGCAGGAGAGCTGCAAAAGCTTGATGCACGATGTGTGTGTGTGTGTGTGTGTGTATGCGTTGTGAGTGTTGTGCTGGCCCTGAAGTGACACAGTGAGGGTATAAATAGAGCAGGCCCACAGATCACTGTGCCAGACAGAATGTGGCATCTGCTGTGCTGGGAGTGCAAAGTGTTTGAGAGCCTCTAAACTCCTCTCCATTCCTCTTCCCTCCCCTCTCAGTCTCTCATCTTTCTTCCTTCTCTGTAGTCACGTCAGTCGATCCCCTTCCCCTCTCCCCCTCTCTCTTTACCTTTGTCATCTTTCTCTTTCCTCCTCCTACTACTCCCTTTCCTCTTTCCTTCAGTCTCCCTCCCTCTGTCTCATTTTTCTTTTGCCCACCCCCCTCATCCCCTCACACACTGCTACACATCTGCTGCCATGTGTTGAGTGTTGTGGAGCAGTCCCATTTTCAATTCAGGCTACACGATCCTATTTCTAAACACACAGAGTGATCCGGACAGTGTGGGTGAGAGAGAAGAGGAAGTAGGAAAAAGGAAAAGGCTAGTTGGCCCTGCAGTGGTTAACATCAAAGCCCTGATTTCATATTTACCATGCTTTAAAAATTCCTCCACTGCGACGCGACACATGTTCCATGTAAAAACAATTTAATCCCTTGGGATTACGTGGTGTACTTCCAAAGCAATCTTGAGTGGGACAGACAACTGTGAGCACAGGAGATAAAGGCAAAGTCACTGTGATTCTCTGTAGGTTATTTCCCACCCAGGGCCGATTATCAATCCTACTGATTTAGCAATTCATTTCCCTTCTCTCAGTGAAACCATTACAAAGAGACAGTAACCCCATATGCCCCCTCTATCTCATACACACAACGTATTGTAGGATATAATACAGGAATGCTTCAAACAACACAACTCATTCATACACTCCCAAAAGAAAAGGTGCTAACCAGAACCATAAAGGGTTTTTCAGCTTTTGAATCATTCAGAGCATTTCCACTAAAAATAAACTGGATCAGAAACATGAAAAGTTGGTTCCCAGCTGGAATCATAAAATAACAGGTTTTCCCTCAGGAACCAAAGTGGGCGTGTCATATTCCACCGGTTGTTGTGCATTATGCACCGCCCTCTGTTGATAACTTCCTTCATTACAATAGTCACACTCAAAACTGGTGGACATGCAGGCTGGTTGCACTAAGGTTCCACAGCTAATTTGGCAAAAAAGGGCCTTCAGAGAGTTCTGCTTTGAACTCTAAGTAAAACATAGAGGGTTATACCTAGAAGCATCTGTGAATGGTTTCACCTGGAACTCCTTATGAGAGGTTCTGCAGAAAATCTCTCTCTGGTGTAATGGTTCCACTCTGAACCCTTCCACCAAATTACCTCTGGTTCCTGAACCAGTTCCATTCAAGCAAACTAGCAAACCAGCTCATGTTTCCACTGGTTTGAGTGGTACCATTGTAATCAAGGATGATATCAACATCAGAGTGTGTTGTATAATGCACAACAAGCTGTAGAATATGTGAAAACTTTGGCTCCCAAAGAGAACGAAACAGACAAACATTCAACAAGTGTTAGACGTCAGTTTCTGGCTTCATGTTGCCGGCTTCCTTTGAAAGTGACTTGTAGCCTGATGCCCATTGGTAGTCTCAACATACCCCTGGTCTCACAAAAAAACCCTTATTTCTAAGAGTGTCTCATTCACCCTATACATAGGCACACCACACAAGAGTTCAATTAAGAATGATTTCATTCCAGCATCATTGTGCTTACTGCGTTCATTCATCTACCATTTTTTTTTATTTATTTCCCAGAAGCATACCACTTAATCTCATAATCTGCTTTTGCTGTGACTAGTGTTGTATTCCCTCAAAGACAGGGGGCAAACAGACCACGCAGGCACACATGTGCACACACACACACACACACACACACACATGCACAGTCCCAGTGTCAGCAAAATTAATAAGCAGCTTAACTGTCATTAGATTTCCATTTTTAAAACGATTCATCCATTCTTTCTGCTCCCCTCCCCTCTTTTCTTTTCATCCTGTACTCGTCTCCTCTGCCTGCCTCCACACTCTGTGACAGGTAGTCTTCCACGTTTTGTTTGCTGACTCGGCGCTATGTCCACCCTCTGGCAGACCAGTAATTGTTTTAAGAGTTGATATTGGACACTGACAGTTGGCGACTTGCAGCAAGAGGGGGAGTTAAGAGAGGGAGGGGCTGCCATCAGGAAGATGGGGAATTGTCCAAGCGTCAGTCAGTCAGAGAACAGTGCCAGGTCACCTTTTCATCCTTTTGTTTGCTCATAGGCACTGTTCTCGCCTGTGAAGACGAAATTCAATCTTCATCCTTTCATTCGCTGTTTTTGTCTCTCCCTCCACAGTCACCCCACCCTTTCGCCAAAACTATTCTCTACTTCTATCTTCCTCTAACCTACTCTTCCTTTTTTCTTCTTCTTTCTCAACACTCCGTCAGTCACATCAGCTACACACGCGCACAAAAGATTCTCCTCCATTTTGTTGGCCTCGGGCGTAGTTGTTTGAGTGAACACTGTGTGAATCTCTTTTGCTTTTAAATCTGTAATTACCTCAGGGATTGTGCCAAATGTATTCTCACCCCTTCACCCCCCCCTCCCATTTCCACTCTGACAGGGAAAAAATAAGGTTCATGTTGCCACCTTTTGACTGACAGGTGTGGTGTCACCTTGACACCACATCAACACTGGTCTGTGATCAGACAACACAAATGAAATGACTTGGAAGGTCAGCTTCAACATGAAACGATAATGACGGGTTTGTGATGTGAAATGCTTTGCTTTAATGAGTGGTTGTCAGGTTTCTGTGGGAAATGTGGTTCCAATTTCTTTTCCAAACGAGAAGTGTGTGGAAACCCTTAAATCATCATCAGCACACGCAAAATTGTGAAAGCCTGATTGGTTTGGCAGCCAGTTACAGTATTTCTTCCCTAGCTGGAACGGGCCAGTTTTTAACCATTCAAAGGTGTCTCTTTCTTTTTCCTCACATGCTCTGCCTATCTCACTGAACACACTCACCTTAGCGCTGTCTCTCTTTCACTGTTTTGTAAGCCGAGTCCCAGCCAATCAAGCATGAGCCCCCAAGGACACCATCCCTTGGTTTGGAAGGTTCGAATGCTTCTGGCACGGCTACTCGTCCTGAGAATTTTCCAGGGCCACACCAGTGCCAGGATGCCATACGTCAGGGGGCACAGAGGAGCATTGTGACCCGGCGCCCACGTTTAGGGGGCCCACTGAGAGGGACCACAGAGGAAAACACTGAATGTCATTGTTGCATAGAGCCAATAGTGTCCTCGGCTATGATGTCATGGCAGACAGTGGTCCAGCTGTGGCCAAGTATGCACGGTTGTTGAAAGAGTCCATTAATCTAGATTATTGTGTGAACACTTCTTTGAGTTTTCTTGCATGCAAACTGTATTTGATGGTAATTTCACTGTGCAACCATGTCTTTATTTACACAATCTCTTCCTCAGTTTCACAGTTTTGGACGCTGATAACCTAAACATATGTGTGGTGTGCCATCTTCTCTGCAGAAGACTGTAAAAGAGTGGCATGTACACACTTCGTTTTGTACTGACAAAGCACAGATGTAGCAAGAAAATGAGCGTGTCATGAGTAAAGTCAAGACAGTAACAACCTCAGACAAACCAACCCTTGTGTCTGACTCACACTTTTCTTCCACTGAGAGAAAAGAGTATCAGTCTATATCCAATAGAATTTTATAAGGGACCTCTTAGACTTTTCCTTATTTTCTGTCATATATATTTATATACTTATACATGTATGTACATACATTCATAGATTAGCATTAGCGACTAAAGTAGCTAACAGATAGCAACAAGTAAAGGTTTGTCCAGGTAGAGCAGCCAGAGGTGGTCAGAGGGAAAACATGAAAATATTTTCTCCATAAAATATGATCCACTTTCACCAAAATAACTTTATAAAAGTTGTGTCCTTTTATACAGTAATCACACCCAAGAAATATTCCACTTTGGCAGCCTTTATCATTTTTCCAGCCTTCTTCTTGTCTAATTTGTGGTGTAGTTAGTAAACTGTATATTAATAAAATGCAGAATAGGGGTCAATCTCCAGAAAAACGGAGAGTATTTCCTCCAGTTTCACCAAAATTACTGAATAAAGTTAAATAACTAATCAACTAGCAGCTAAAGTAGATGCTAACAACAAGTAAAACTATCAAACTTTTGTAGCATTAATGTAGCTTTGGATGCTGGTAACCTTAACATAAAAGAGGTGTGCTGTCCTCGCTGCAGATTGTGAATCAGTGGCGAGTACACACTTGTTTTGTACTGATGAAGCACAGATGTAGCAGGAAAAGCATGCCATGAGTACAGCCAGGACATAACGTTAGACAAACCACCCACTGTGTTTGACTCACATTTGTCTTCCTCTGAGAGTAAAGAGGATCAATTTATATTCAACAGATTTTAACCAGATTAGGAAAGGGCTACTTTATGAAAGACGTAAAAGTCCAGTGAACAGTTGCTTACTAAGTAAACCAAGATTAAACATGACAGCACAAAAGATTTTGATTTCATACTGCTTTATTTTTGTAAAGCAAAGTTACCTGAGGTGGAAAATGTTTCTCCCCCTCGTCTCTGCCATATGATATTTGGCTTGGTTTTAGATTCACAATGTTTTGCATAGTCTGTCTGCTTACACTATGAGCACCTGTGCACTGTGCTATTTTTGTGACAGCTGGTGGAGGCCAGAAACATGAATTCTCCTTCAAAAGAGACATCACCTGGCTGTAGTAGTTCATTTGTGCTACTATAAATTCATATTTGCACTGCTCTACTGTATATTCACACCTGTGACTCCTATTCCCATCACATGCAGCTCTATTCTCTCAGTCCATTACCAAAATCTCTCTTTTAGGCACAAATCCAACACTAAGTTCAAGGATGGTCACTTCCTAAGATAAAAGCTATTCACAGATCACCTTCCCAAGCTTGCAGATTGACTTTACTTTCCCATCTTGAGCCAACAGACCTCTCCAAACGAGAACTGGAGAGGTCTAATCCTAGTGTCTGTTCAAATAGACATTTCCACAATTCCTCGTGTTAGTAGAAATTAATACTCTCTAAAAACTACTTTGACTAAAGAATAGAAAACATCGCTGATCAGCAAGCAGTATAACATGTCCTCTCCTGGAGGCTTTAGATAACTGTGCACCAGGTAACAACAAACAACAACAACATTTTGAGGTCACACTCAGCCAAACATAGTCCAGTGATGTTAGCCAAAGTCTGAGGGCTCGACGCTTTAGGGATAATGTGGACACAGGAGACTCGGCCCATTACGTGGACACATAATTCTTTTTCAAAATGGATATTAATAAACAAACACTTAGGACATATGATTAAAAACTGGAGCAAGAAGAAAAGATCCATGTGTGCCCAGCACAGGTTTGACATCACATCTGGAAGTTATTAACTGTAACAGGATTAGAAAAACAAGATTTTCATTAGAAAATTGTGAAATAATAAAAAGAAAGTTTTTGTTTCTATAAATCTACACTACTGATGTTTTTTATAAAGCAGATATTTTACCTTCTTTTGGTCTGGAAATATGTGCGGTATGCAGCAATAATTTATTTATTCATTCACAGTCTTGCTTTTGGACAGTTCCTATTTTCATGGGATTATACACTGATGAAAACATACTTTTGAATATTATATTCAATTTCTACCATATTCTGACAATAAACCCTTATATATCCAACACACTGGACCTTAAACAATAGAAGGGAATATAATGGTGCAGATGTATCTTGTTGCCTGGCTCTTTCTTCCTCCCAGCTGTTATTCAAGCTAAGATACAATATACTGTATGCTCAAAACAAATTTAAAAAAGTAATCCATCAATACCTCCAGAAATTCTCTCCCATGTGTAACCGATGAATGAAAGGAGTACTGATGTATGATCCATTTCAATTTGCTTCAGAAATACAAGCCTAAGCTTAATTGCTTCCACACACTGAACTGTGCAGTGAGAATTCAAAGTCATCATATTAGCTGTGCTGGATGTTTGATTCTGAACAACATTATTACTCTCGTCCCCTGACACCCTATTTCTGCTGCTCTGAGCAAAAGTGGACCGTGAACCCCGCAGGAAACTACTGGTTGCACATCACTGCCCTGCGACTAGTAGTGTAAGACAGTTACCGTGGTTACAGAGTGTGTGTAAGAGGCTGATAAGAGCAGCTTTTTGGTCCAAATAGGGCCAGGCAAGGGTGGGGGACTGTGAGGGAATATATGCCAAGGCAATGACGATGGATGCACTGGTTCATCTGCTTTGTAGGGTCAGTCCCACTTTACGATTAGTGGAAATTATCATTTTTGCCTCACAGTTTTCATTTCACACAAACATGTCTTCTTATATTTGGAGAACAAGATTTGTTGGCCAGGGTATCTCTACACCCCTAAAGTACTTCATACCGTTTTGTCACAGATTTTTGCAAAAAAAAACTGCAGCTTCAGTGATCTGGACATTGCACTTAGCCATACTGCAATTTCAATAATATATTGATTAATTGTACAGCCCTGTCAGTGTCTATATAATATCATACTTCAGTGTTTAAGGAAAGACTCATGGCTAAGCGTTTCCTTTCATACTGCAGCGACAGAAGAGACATTTATCATGAGATTTTCTGTATAAAAGGGCAGTGGAAAAAGTGCAGCCTACTTCACCAACCGACCTAATAATAAAAACTATTATTATTATTATTAGTCTGTCTGTACGAGACAGACAGATATGAGAAAAAAAAACACTACTAATACATTTGTGTTCACAATTAATGTTTTATTGCTACTAGACACAAATTCAAAAAGACTGAGTTGGACCAACATAGATTGTTTATTCTAAGATTAGTTCCAATCTAATTTAGCAAAACAAGGTTTAAAAACAACAACAATTAAAATTATTCTCAGTTTAGTAAACTGTTTAATTTAGTGTAAAACATAATTGAATAGTTTAATCAAAATCTGATTGCTGTTGGGACAAGTAAGTATAAAAGAGGGCGAAAAATACGTTCTTCCGCATGTGCTGTATTCCTTAAGAAAACATTTGCTAGCTAGCTGAAAAGTGAAAAAGTTATATTGCTAGCTAAAAAGTTGGTTAGCCTATTTGACCTACTCATGATGGCTCAGGAAATAATTACTTTGCTCAATCTGGCAACTATTTGAAAAGTTAATCCTCCTCAATGATTTAATCAGGTTAGAAAATCAGTCCCTGTTTGTGTAAACCAGTAAAAGAATCATAATTCAATAATTTGGTTCAGACACCCACTGACTTTCTCTAACAACGCATTCTGTCCATTTGCTTCTTGGAATCTGGTCCAAGGTAAAAACCTGGGCTTACAAAAACAGACATGTGGCTCTCACTCTCTAGGGATTATTGATTAAGTGACTTATTGATGGAAGGCTGCAGCCTCAAAGCTTATATTGATTCTGTGTCTCCAGGGAATAGAGGCAATAGCTATAAAGAGATTCTGTAACTTATAATAGCCTCACAGAGGTTAAGAGAAAATTGTGTATAATGTGGTACCATCATCTGTGATGGGTTATACTGCTCATAATGTCAGAATTGAAATAATGCATGTGCAGACACACGCTATGCCCTTTTTCTGTCTTTATGAGGGACTGTTACTCTATTACCAACCCAGCAATCAACCCACAATCCCAACTGCAGCCCCTCGGAGAAGAACAACCAGAGAAATGTCCTCAATTCAGAGTGAAAAATAACTTTCCTCATCCAAAATGTGTACATTTCAACAATGCTCAATTTCAACAAAGTGTACACTTCAATTTTTCAAATCTAAACTCAGATTCACCTGCCCAACACTGTAAGAAGCTGATGGCAGTGAGTATGTCTGTTTTCATGAGGGAGCAAAATTTGCTTTTGTCCTCCTCCACGAGAGAGAAGGAAGACGACAGTGACAGAGATTAGTCTAGATATGCCTTTGGCAGTAGACAGTAATGAGTTGGTGCTTTGTGTGATACATATGAGTATGCTTTCTGGATGTATTCATGATAGAGTGTTCATTTAATAAATGTGAAATACAGCCTGCATACAGCAATTTAAAAATGCATGACCTTCGTTCAGTGAAAGATGTTACAGGTTTAAGGTAGGTGAAGAAAAGTCAAATATGAACTTTTGAACTCTCCTAACGTGCTCAGAAAAAAGAACAGTGTGTATGTAAATACCCAGACAACCAAATACTGTATGTATTTATATTTTGTACTGGGTTTGTTTGATTTTTGTACCATGTCAAGTATATCTTGCTGTCACTGATGAATATATAATGTGTAACATAAAGAATGCATGAATTTATGACAGGGTTGGAACACATAATTTCAGCCCTCTGGCCCTGATTAGGAATTACTGAGATCTAGAAAAGTCTGAACAGCTGATTACATGTGACATGCCTTATTTCAAAGCCGTTAAAGGGAACCTTGACCACTTTTTATGTTCAATTAATGGTATGGTATTAATGGTAAATGTGTAAGTAATCAAGTGAGGCAATTCCTCAGTGGAACAAATACAGGATTTTCACCTTGGAGACTGAGGTTCCATATGTCCATATGAAAGCAAAATGTTATTAAAAGTTTTACGATACATAATATTATGTGTATCATGTCACTTTCATGTAGTAAACTGACATATGTAACATGACATAGTTATTATAATCACAAACTTGGTCTTATGCTAGACCCTCTTTTGGTGTGTGAATCCGCCATTTTTTCTCTTTTTATGCACTTGATATTGTGTGATCCAGCACCCAACCCATTGGGCCTCAGGGATGTGCGTGCCCCTCATTTACATTGTCTTATGCTAGACCTAGCCAAGTAGTTTTTGTGCCTAAACTTACCCAAACTGCAGCCGTTTCACAAGATTATCCATTAATATTAATGCATTACAAAGGCTTTCTGACAGCATCTCATATGGACACAAAGGGGTACTTTGTGCATTAGTATGAGACAAGGATGGGTTTGGCAAAACGTCAGTATATGACGAGTTGGAATGAGAAGGCGTTGGCTACTCAAGCTTGGATTTCTGGTCTCTTAATTCGAGTTAGTTGGGGTGTGATAGACGAGTATGTTTGTCACCTTTTGCTATGTTTTTGCCAACAAAGTAATAGCTATATAGGCTAGGAAGGCCATGGGTGTGAGCACTGGAAGCACAACTCTGCAAGCATAAGAACTCCATTTTCCTGGTCAAAATAGCACAGACAAAGGATTTTATTGCTTCAGTTGACTACATTTACCATCAACACTGATCGGACAGCCGCAGAAAAGGGTGAATTTTCCCTTTAACTTAAATCCTTTAGTTATATATGGTGTTAGATTAATGATAGATAACTAAGGCACTTATACAGAAAACTGTCCACCCAATAGACTGTTTTCACCGCAGCAATTCTGATATGAAATAGTAGAGTAAACACAGGTGTTACCAATTATACTAATTAAGGTTCCATTCAACTCAAACAGAGTCAGGGTGCCGCAATTGTGCATGTTGGCTCACTGGAAAGGCTCTGCTGCACTAAATGTAACAGGTCCTTAATTAGTATCATTGGTACCACCTGTGTTTACCTATCATTTCATGTCAATGATGTCATTGAAGGTGTTTTGAGTACATATTTGTATTCTTGGGAGAATATTGCAGGATTTTACAATGTCTTGGATGACAGAATTTTCTTTTTCCCTCACCTGTATCTCACTCCTCACTGCCTGTGATCAGTCTTGACAGCTGTCCTTCCCCTACCCTGAGAGAGAAAACAAACATTGCTGAGCAAGTGCAGCATCGAGGGTCCAGCTCACAAAGCAGGATTACTAAGTCAACTGGTTAACTGCACCTGAGTGAATCCCAACATACTGTTCATCTCTATTTATTTCAGTCCATGCTGCAGAGCAGGTCTGAATGTTTTAGTCTACAAAGTTCAGTTATCCTGTTTCATGAGACAGATTTCAGGAATACACAAACAACCTCACAAGAAAACAGCATATTGATTCTGTTTTATGTTGCCCAGATATGACAGGTTGAGAGCTGTGGAAAAGTCAAGAGCAGCCAGAGAATGATCCAGAGCGCAAATGAGGAGCTGGGAGACAGAATAATATATCAACGGATAAAGGGGGGAGAGGGGGAGAGACGTTAACTTACTCCAAGAAGTGCTCCTTTGACAGACTGGTGCTGAAGGACATTTCATCTCGAGACCAAAGGCTGACCTCATGCTGATAGAACAATGTTAAAACATTAGGCATTAGGTAAGTGTTTTCTGCCTGCTCTGCTTGTTTGCCAAAGCTTCCCCTTCAGTCTTGGCTGCCACTTCAGAGAGCTTGATGTTCTTTGTGTTGCCAACTTCCATGCACAGGATTTTCTGAGCTGTAGAAACACAATTCAGGTAAACAAATTTAGCTCCTATTGCGTGTCAGATTTTGTTTCACTACAATCCCCGGGTAGGGAAAGAACCAGTTCGTATCAGCAGTCTCATATTGTATTTATATCGAGCGCTTATTCTAATGAACTGCAAGTCAATGAGCCTTTTAATTGTTTTCAGTGTGCAAGATGATGCTGTCTCTTAATGCCCAGCAGATGCAGCGAAAGATTTTAAAATAAATCAGGTGGCGTTTAACTTCATATTGACCATGGCGTGTTGTTCAATAGTAAAAGGAAATTTATGGTTGGATGTGATATTCCTCTGATGTATGTGGCAAAGCAGTTAGAGCTCTCGGTTTAAACTACAACTCCAATCAGGATCACACATCTCAACCGTAAAAAATCATGCAGGAGTTTACAGGAAACAAATAATCATTTGTAAGAAGGTTAACATAAATGCACAAGTTTTATTTACTTTAGTTAATTAAACTTAAAACTTCTGCTATTTATTTACAAAAGTTATAAAGTTGAGTTATTCTAACTTGAAGTCATTTGCCTTGAAATGATAAGTTGAATGGACGTACTGCACAGTCCAGTCATCTCTTTCTAAAGCAACATGATCAACATATTAGCCACCTCCCCAGCATGAATTGTTTGACAGTTGAAATGCACCTGAGTCCCCTCTTTTTTTTCTTTTTTTAAAAATAAAGGTTGAAGTAAACAGTAGGTGTTTTCACACTGCACTTAACCCCAGCCTAGGAGATCTGTTAGCTCCAGGCTAAGGGAGCTTTCACACAGGCACAATCCCGGCACATTCCAAAGTAGGTTAACTCAGTCATTAGCCTAGGACTTACTAGCCTTTCTTCAGAGCAGGGTGGGCCCCAAGTTTGTGAGGTTATTCCCTGAAAATTGACTAAAGTCAGCCCTGATCTAAAAATATGTCATGTAACAAGCCCTGTACATGATGAAAACTCACTCTCTGTGTGTGTAATACACTTTAAGGTAAGTCATGGTTGTGTGTTTTCACTAGAAGAGTGCACTCAGTAGAGTGCAGATCTCCACCAGGCAACCCAAAAAGAATGATTGGATGAAATCCCCTTTATAACCACCAGTAATTTGATTAATTACATTTTTTTCTCAGTAACAGTAACAGATTACATTTATTTTGCATTTTAATTACATGTTACTGGTTACATTTCAGTTGGTGCTCTTCAGCTAGTATCCTATCACACATTTGTGTATACATTCTTGACTTATGGCCAGGATCGTGTTTTGTGAGATCACAGTGACCTGCTGGTGTTTGTGTTCCTTGAGTCCAATTTGTGTCAAATTTGAAGAAATTCCCTGAAGGCAATCTTAAAATATCACGTTCATAAGTATAGTCATCCAGTAGTGTGTGAGATTAGCTGCAGGCAAGCTAGAGGTTTGTTGGTCACGCACCCAACCACGCAACCACAGTGAAGGTCAGTATTGAATTCAGTCCGTACCTCCTTACGTTCAAAATTTAATAAATGCACTGGGAGCAGCTTCAAATAATGTTTTTGTGTCGACATTGGAACAAAGTAGTTCAAACAAGAGCAGCAGTCAAGGAAATGGAAAGGCAATGAAAGGAAATCCAATTTTTTTGTAATGTTTGTCAGCGTGACTTATTAAATGCTGTCTGAAAACACTGTTTTCGTTCTAATCGTTACATCAGTATGGCTTAAGCGAGTCTCATGCCAAGGAAAATTTGATTTTGCCAGTGAAATATGCTGTCATTGAGTAATCCTTTTTGTTAATAGTCTTATGATAAATCTTTTGTGGTGACAGTCTTTATAAAAGAGCAATCCTCTTCAAAACAGCTCAAAAACTTTGGCAAAAACAGCATCATCATCCATATCGGCTGGCTGCCGGAGGCTTACTTGGAATGTGGTTTATGGTTATTTATGGTGTGCCATTCAAATCAGAGTAGCAGTCAACGATGATTTGCCAAATACTGCTTGTGTGAAGCCCAGCTCAATAGCCTCTTTAGATCTCTCTACAGAGAACAGCTTGTTTTTCCTCATCTCTCCGTCTCTCTCTCCAGACCTCTAATCCTGGTCCATTGTCTCTCAGTGCCGGTTTATGGAGGGTAAGGACATGAACAGAAGGGGAAAGCAGACATCATAATTAGAAACTCCCCATTAACACTGGTATTAAATTCTGAATTTGTTTATTCTTCCAGCTGAACCCTTTCCTATATTCAGATTATAAGCACATCTTTGCCCGGGCTTGTAGCTGACGCTGTCACTCACTTTGCTGTAATTTCTTCTAAATGTATTCATGACCAATAAAATGCACTTATTTTAACACTATTTAAACACTCACTGGGAAAATAGGATTGCATTTTGTGATATAAGCGTATATTGCCCTCGCTTTCACTCACTTTGCCGAATCCCCAAAGGAAACCAAGAGAGTTTAATCTCATCTCATCCCCAGGCCCCAGATATTGCTATTATTGGTATTACAACTTTTGCAGTGATGACTGAATCACAGAAATAAATCGCTCTTTTTAAAAATTAAGACATTTTGGGAAGATTGTCTCAAGTCTCTCTTATCCTTATGCTCTACTTGATTGTCACAAAGCAACTGTATGTTTTTTTCACAGATTGAGACCAAGTTTGTTCAATCTATTAATAAACTATTCTAAACAAAATCTAACAGTTTTCGTACATTGACGTGGTCTCACTATTTGGCAAGATCAAGTTATTGCTTGCTACTAATTAATCTCACATGTAAGTTACTAACATTTATAACAGGCAAAGAGAGCCTTATTTTAAAGTACACAACTCATTATCATTACTTCTATTTGTAACTGGCAAAGAGAGCCTTTTTTCAAAGTGTAGAACTGTGCTGAAAATGTCAAGGTAAACAACAATGCCAAAGTCTCAGTGTATGAATCTGTTAATTTGATATGTTAGTTTAATATGCCATGCAATGGAACTTTTTGACTATGAGCATATTCTGACAGTGGTTAAATGCTTGTAACCTATTAGCAAATATCTGATGAAGCCAACAGGTATAACTGCTGCTGATGGAGAAGACAAGGTAAGCTCAGTAAGCAATAACTATACTGGGTTGGTTCACTATTTTGCAGTTTTGAAGTAACTTGTTGCCCTTTTTTTTTATCTCTAATGCCTTGTATCTGTAAGTTTGTTGCATCTTATTAATGATTTATAAAGTGTTTACAACCTAATTAATAACAAATATAAACCATTTATCAGTCATTTAAAAGGGTAGTCTCACTGTTAAGTGATACTAATAAAATCAACTCAAAAGTACTGTATAACTTACCAGCTGCGCACAACATCAAGACAACCATGAAAGAAAGAAAGATCTACTTAATACCTACTCATCTTCATGCTGATTAAAGGATGTGTTTAGTTTTTTAGTTCACAAAACACTGCTGGAGTTTCACCGGAAAACAGTGTTGCAGAATCTCCCAAACAATTCAAGTGAATGGTGGCCAATTTTCAAACGTAACAAAACAACCCAAAAAAACAAACATAAAATGCTTGCATACTGCTCGTCTGGTGTAAATCTCCTAAAGACTTGACATGCCAAGATGACTTGAAAGATGTCATTTACACCATGTTTTTAACCTAAACCATCACCGTAGATCATGTCAGGGTTTTAGGAGACTTGGTTTATGCCAGACAAACAATATAAAGGCATTTTTTTCATTTGAAAATTGGTCAGTATTCACTTAAATTGTTTGGGAGATTCTGCAATGCTGTTTTCCTGTTTTCCTCAAGGAGTGTTTTGTGGAATAAAAAACTAAACCTGACCTTCAGTTGGCATTGGGGGGAACAGATGATGACTAAACTTTCAGTTACAACAATATGGTAGCAGACACAAACAACCTGACATGGTTCTGAAAATTTGGATGTATTAATTTTTGATGAAAACAGTGGCTCAGCCATGATTACAACGCAGCTAAACAACAAAAGAAACGTGACAGGCACAGACTATCTCTGTCTAGTTACCGTGGGGTTTTGCATATTTCTATTAGACCTATAACAATCTATTGATTAAGAAATAAATAAGTTATTATTAATTGAGTATTCAATTAATCACCAACTATTAGATAAGTATTTGGTTTCAGCCACTAAAATGTGAATATTTTTGTTTGTTTTAGTCCTCTCTGGCAGTAAATGGACTATCTTTGGGTTGTGACTGAATGGAGACGTTTGAGGACGTCATCTTAGGCTTTGGGAAACACTCATCACCCTTTTCTTACATTTGAAAACAAGCAACTATTAATCCAGAAAATAACTGACCAATAAATCAACTATGAAAATAATCGTTGTAGCCCTGTTTTGTATAGCAGATAAAACTGTAGTATTTTAGCACATTATTATGTCTTAAAAATGACCTGAAACCTGATTGGCTGCGTGAATCAATTAACTTTCGTTTGCGCAGCTGGGGGTAATTACGGTTAATAAGGCTACTCGCCAAGGACATTACTATTTCTTTACCGTAACGTTACAACTGAGTCTATTTTTCTGCCTCCGGTTTGCAGTTTGACTCTTTGTTGTGCTTGTCAGACGGGTTTTCTCTCTCCAACCTCTGTGTGTCTCTGCCGCTCTCACACACACAGGAGACTACAAGCAGGAAGTAGAAAAAAAAGCAGAAAGGACTGATGAAAATAAGGAAGTACACGGCGTCGGATCGGAACCGTGGAGCTTCTCTTCTGCTGTAAAGTGAAAGTAGATCAGTCGTCAGCTCAGTAGTAGAAGTCAAGGCACAGCGGCTGTGCTAAGGAAGTTAGCCGTCGAGCTAATTCCTCAACTGACTCCACATTATCTCAAAACACGCACTAGACAGGAAAAACACAGGAGGAAGAGACACAGACGAGTAAGTACACTGCAGTGAGCTGCAAACTGGTTAAGCCCCGCAGGATGAGGGGAGAAATGCCTGTGTGAATGTGTGAGTCAGACAGAGAAATAGCAGAGAGAGGTGTAGAGGGAGAGGAGGGGGAGTTTTCTGTGCGTTACAGCACTTTTTCTACCGGTTGTTTGTGTCAGCAGTGGAAAAGAGTAGCTACACAAACACAGCTCAGGAGAGGAAGGCTCCGAGGGGGGAAGAGAAAGTGAAGAGAAACAACATTATTTCTATTTGTGTGCGTGTGTACAAGGCATGCACCACTCTTTCAGGGTTCACTCCTGCAGAGTGGACTCGAGGGTCCGTGAGAGGGCATGAAGACGAAACATGAACAACACATGAAAAGGTCAGGGCCTGATGATACAGAGAGGTGAGAGGAGGTGAGTGTGTCTGTTTGGTCAGGCACAGGCAGGGTACAGCCGCTCGCACTCAGCACTTTCTGTTTGTGAGGCAGTAAACAAAGTGAGCGTGTTTGCACACAGACAATCCAGTGACTGCAGATGCGGTCTTCCTGTTGATTGCCTTTGCAAAATCATGCATTTTTTGTGCAACTAGCTCGGGTGATACACTGTAAAAAATCATGCAGGAATTTAGTGGAATCAATTGATATCTCCTCATAATCTCAATGTGTATATGTAGGTTTTATTTATTCAAGTCATATAAACTTAAACATTCTAGTGTTTTCAGAACACTGAATAACTTCCTCTAACATGAAGTCTTTCAACTTGAAATAATGAGTTGAAGGAGTGTACTGTGAATAGTTCAATCAACTCATTAAATTAAGTTTCATACTCACTATTGTTTGTAATGTTGGGCAGTCTGACTTAACAGTTGTTGTGTCAACGTAATATGTTTCACTTGAACATGTTTTTTCAAGTGCAACTTTATGGGTATGAAGTTTATTTGATGAAAAAAGTTTATTTGTTATGAGTAATTACAAAACTACCTCAACTTCAGTCAACTTAATATTTTAAGGCAGCCTGGACAGAAACGTTTTTTTTAACAAATAGATTATTTTACAGTTACAGCTTATTTTTAAAGGGATAGTTCAGTTTTTTTGAAGTGGGGTTGTATGAAGTACTTGCATAGTAAGGGCATCACCTTCAGTAGATGGCAGTAAACGTGGTCCCAGCTAGTAGAAGGGGAAAGAAGTCCTGGCATGGGTACTCAGCATTGTACTGTTACATGAATGAAGGCCTACCTATGCAATCAGTATCCATTCAAATGTGCATTAAATTTAGATTTTTTTAACTACTTTACTTTGCCACCAGACAGCCTTTTATTTAGCCATTACATTTCCTGTAGTTCTGAATATATTCTTATGCACAGGAACCCTTACTTATGCCACCATCCCTCCAGATCTGCTGTTTGGCTCAGAAGGCTGGAAGATCGGAATGAAATCAAACTTTATTGTCCTGAAGATTTCAAAGATGGTGCATGTGTGTGCTTTTTCCGGGCTATTAAAACAAACGTGTCCTGGTCACCATTATACAGACTGTGTTCAGTACCGGTCTGGTCATGTTTACTAGGAGGCTGTTGATGGCAGCTACACTTAGAAGCAGGGAGCCGTTACTCTAGCTATATGCTGCCCCCTATTTGTTCTGAGGTATAACTTTGATAGGTGAGAAATTGTTATATATTGCGCTTTTAAGAAAAGTCATAGTTGCTTGTTTTCACAATAATGAAAACACTGCGAACCATGATGAAGGTTAGTAGTGAATTCAGTGGCTACCCTGTAGAAATGTAAGTAATTCACTCAGAGCTGTTTCACATATTTTCTTTGCACCAGTGCTGAAACAAAGTAGCCCCAACAGGAGCAGCTGCAGCTGTAAGCTCTTGGTGTGAAATGAAGAATTGACTTTTCAAAATTAGAAAGTATAAAAAGAAATCAAAGCATTTTGTAATGTTTGTCAGTGAGACTGAAAAGCTGTTGGTCCAACATAAGATCTTACGCTCAAATTAAAATCAAGTGTATTTGTCTAGAAAAGTTTGTTTTGAATCATTGCAAAATTACCTCAACTTTTCTTTTCACCTTCAACCAACGTAAAATTTGAAGGCAACCCAGACAGTAACTTTTTGTATTAAAACAAATAATGGAGTCATACAGTGTAGTGTTGCTCTGGTTGTTGTTTCTTGTGGACTTTGGCTCCCTCCATACATCATCTATTATGGGTATATTATATCAGAGGGGATTAGTCCTGAGGATCTTGGACTTTCCCCTGTGCAAATATGAGAGCTGTTCACAGAAGGTCACAGCTATTAATAACACGTCCTCTACTCTGTGTGTCTCCTCTAAGACTTACTCCTGTTATCCCCAGAATTATCATCAGCCATCATGGACCACAAAGGGGAACCCCAGGAAGGAGCTATGGGGCTGAAACACGAGGAGCTGCCGCAGATGGACGGGTCATGTGACGCCTGTGAGCCCGATGAGGCTCAACCAGCAACACAAGTGTGCCACACCTGCAGCTTCGCCTTCTGCCCTGTCCATGCTGACAGACATGCCAGCAGCACGCATCACCCGCTAACACCTTATAACCATGAGGAGACACAAGCTAATGGACTTGGCACCAGCAGAGACTGTAGAGTGGGAGATGGAGCCGAGGGTGAGGCTGGGATAGGCATGAACCAGAGGATGCCACCACTCGGGGTGGCAGTGGCTGATGCCAATGTGAGTCGGGATGCTGAGGGAAGAGAAGGAGCACGTAATGGTCTGCCTCTGGAGGCTGAGCTGGGTGATGGAGCCGAGGGTGCAGAGGCAGGGCAGGAGGCTATGGCTGCTGGAGAGGCCGGGAAGAGGGACACTGTGACAGTAGAGCGACTGCGCTGCAAGGAGCACGGACAGGAAGGCTCCCTCTACTGTAAACCAGATGAGAAGATAATCTGTGTGGTGTGTGCCGTGCAGGGTGAGCACCGTGAGCATGAGATCATCACCCTGCATGAGGCCTATGTGTGGCAGAAGGTGAGTCACACTCTCAGAACGTGACATGTTTATATATGGTAGAGCTGCTGTGTGTAATTTACTGTATGTTCTCTATTGTACTTAATCACAGTGGCATGCTCCACAACATCTGCAGCTCTGTAATGAATTCAGAGCGTCGCCTATTTGGTTTGCATTTCTAAATCAGTATTAAGTCGTATGCCAATAGCTGTAGGCCCCGTAGTCTTTAAGTCAACTCACCAGGAATCTGTAAATGCTCTGCTTTATATTTAAAGCATAACATTGTCTCATGGTCACCCACATGACATCTTTTATACATTGATTCGCTTACACAGCTACATCAATAATTTCTACGAAAACCGTGAAATGGAATTTAAACATAAATAATCCCAATGTCCATTTGGCTTGGTGCCAATTATGACTACATCCTGTCTTCTTTTCCCAGAAGACTTTTTGCTTCAGGTGGATTTAACAGGTCCAGAGATTACGAGCCAGTCAGCGCAGCATCTCAGTTGGTCCAGTATAAGGTTATTACAGAGTTAACTAAAACAAACCTAAAAATTAAAACTAGGTGTGAAAAAAATATTTTAGAGAAGAATAAGCAAACTAACTTTAATGATTGTGTACATACAAATCTAACAAAAATAAAAAGTATACAGGAGCTGTCTTTAGTTTTAGTCTTCTTCAGTTTGGTCAAATTTTTCAACACAAGCTCGAGGTCAGAGGTCAGAAAATATCGATACACTCTAGCACTGGCCGATATCGCTTATAAATAATATGTCTGTCTTTAGGCTATGCACAATATATGATATAGGCCCCCATCTCGATATACACTTTCTCTAAAATAACATGCTGTACTCTCTACTTTATGCTCATACTCTGGAAACTTAAACTGAACTGTAAAAAATAAAATGAATAAATGAGTATAAAAAATTAATAAAAACTCTGATAACTCTGGTCCAGTAAAGTGGGCTAATGCTGGCATGGATTTTGAGTATAATTCCCATCATCACTCTGGGCTCAGTTCTGCAGTGCAAAGTGTTTGTGATGATTATGGTACCGTTTAGAGTCAGATGTTATCAGCACACTGAAGACATTTGGACTGTATTATTGCACAGAGGGACAATTAACAGTGTGTGATAGTATCACAAACCAGGACTTAGCTTTGCATTAATATTTTTAGCAGTCAGGGGTTTTGTTTGTGAATACTAACGTAAACTGAATCAGGAAATCTCAGCAAGAGCCTCATTAGAAAATCATCATGCAAAGCTGGTGCATTTAGCTACAGTAGTAATGACCCTCATGGTGTGCTGGCTGTAATTTACAGAGCAAGACTTTTTTTTTTCTCTGCCCTGTGGCTGTACATCTGAAAAACAAAAGTAGAGCAGCACACTTCACTGGCTTACTCTTACATCATGACCACATATGGATTGATGAGAGACAAAGGGGGTCACACACACACAGCCTAAGGCCACATTATTTACTCTAAACTGACTCTAGCTTTTATCCTGCTTTTTGTGTGGGTATTCATGTAAAGAGCCCCTTATCTCTGGGAGTAATGATATGATTTTCCATTGCATTGATGTACAATGCACTTAGTATGTAACATTAAAAAAATATATATAAAAAAGTGTTGCCTGTGATTGATGGGTGAGCTACCAAGGTTATGCCATGCTTTTGTTTGTTGTGTAAACATTTTCTAAAAACATCATCCCAATCATATTGTCACATTATCAGTACTGATATGTTCAATCAAAAATATTGTAATATTTGTTTTTGTTAGTGTACCCAGCATTGGTTTGTATAGAGTTTAGTTAATTTGGCACTTTTCTAAATGAATAACAGCATAGTAATTCAAGGTCCAGTGTGTAAAATTTAGGAGCTCTACTGGCATGAACCCACATATGTTACGACCCTGGCTTGATGGAAGCAATATAAAGGAAGGAAACAAAATTGGTTAAACCAAATTTTATGTCTGTAAAGTAAATAAAAGAAAACAAGGAATAAACAAGAGGGACTATATTGCAGGGTTTGCTGGGCAAGAGAGTATTTGAGGTGGAGAAATGGCCTTTTGTAGGGTTTGTAATGAGGGCTTAGATGATTATGAGCTTCCTGACACAAAGAACAGAAGCCAAGGGCACATAAACTACATTGGTTGTAACATATTAATAATGTTTTAAAATGAGCCATTTTTATCTACAGAGGGTGCAGGTCCTCTTTCACAGAAGCGACCATGTTGCACTGCAGTGTTTCTACAGTAGCCCTGAAGGGACAAACCAAACAATGACTTTAGATCCAGCCTTTTGCATTTTCTGCAAGTTTCTGCAGCCACCATAGGTTATTCTACACTCTTGGAAAGGGGAAATGAAACATGGTGTTTGCAATCTGCAAGCTATATACCACTAAATCTTGCACACTGGTCCTTTAATAGGTAGCTTACTGGGTATTAATATTATTATTTGAATCACACAGAAACAGTTTCTATGTATGTGTTGTGTTTTATGTAGTGGCGTGTGCTGTTGGGTCAGCTCTGTGTTTCTCTGCTCCACCTGTAGAGCAGGCAAGGTTATGATCTGCTGGGCTGCACACAACAGATGGCTGAGAAGATCAAGACTAAGTGGACCAACCCTGAGGTAAGTGCAAACTCCTGCATGCAGCAGAACACTGTGGCGAGTACTAACAGAGGTTAATACAGCAAAGGCCATTTTTAGAAAACCTCTCCCAAAAGACTTGCACTCAACTGTTCTCATTTAGTAATGAGCTCCAGCTGACTCTTATCAAATGAAATGAGAATTTCTCTGCAGCAATAAAAAGTGGATTTGACCTCCTTGCAAGGAATGACAGAGTACCATGTGCGTATTGCATTGCTGCATCTGTCAGTGTATTGTAAAGAGATGTCAACGTTCACTTTTAGTAAGTACAGAACAGAATTTTGTAGTTTTAATTGTAAGAGAACAAAAATAGAAGGTTACTTGATTATAGTAAGGACACTACACATTTTATGGAATAATCTGCACACTTAGTTTTGTTTTATCTTAAATTAATGATACATATAGAACATGAGTCGGTTCAAGGTTTGTTGCTATGGATTCTAGAGGTGCCTCCAAGGAAACTGTTAGTCTACTTTCAGCCTTATCTCTTACATAATTAGGGCAACCAGTCTCAGCCTGTCAAAATACCATTGCAGATCCCGCAGGTCATTTTTTAAATATTTTATATGTAATTCTACATTTCAGTTGCCCACAGTTCATGACTTTCCTTACTATCAAGGCCACTTTCAATCACTCACAATCTGATTTGATGACAATGAATGTGTGTGTGTCTTAATTTTGTCATGTCTTAAGTGTAATTTTAAAAAAAAGCTAAATTTTAATCGAATATGCATAAAAGCATCTTATTAGTTTTGCATGTTTCTCATGAGGATTTAAAACAAAACAAACAAACAAAAAAAAATGCGGTTGAACCTGGTTTCAAACCATGGGGAGCCATAACAGAGCACAAAAAATGAGCCATTACTCATTTCTAATTCAGTGGGTACGGCAGTAAGCACTGCAGCAGTATAGACACTGCAGCGGTGGAGACACAGCCGTCTAGAATGAGATAAAGAGGGATTAGAAAGAGATTATGTCATAAAGGCATTGGGTAGTAAACATGAGAGCCAATTATTTCAATCCATATATTTATCATGCCGCCCCATTTACAGATCACAGATCTGGCTTATTTCGTTTCTGCAGATATAATTCTTCTTGGAGCCTGTGATGGCATCACTGTGTGACTACTGAGTCATGTCATTTTCAGGCTTGAGTTGATGGTGCGGTTTTTGACTGAGCACACTTGTGCTATGTCAGAGGTTTTATTTTCAAAATGACTGTGATTCAGGCATTGTCATGATAGAGAGGAATACTGAACACAGAATACCCTCGAGCTGTTTTTAAAAGCTCACTGAACTTAACAGAAAAATTCTTGTATTCAATTTAGGGGTGGATGTAGTGCAATGTGTTAAATTATAAGGGGTTTCTGTTATAGTTTTCCCCCCGTCATATAAACCAATGAAGTGGTAAAAATATTAAATATAATATAATATATACATATATTAAAAGCTTAGTATGCAGCATTTTCTTAAAAGAAAGTATAGACTCATAAACCCTATAAATCATCATTTATCATCCACTAAAAGTGTGTGATGCTGTCAATACAGTGTGCAGGACTCTAAGTAGGGACACTTTGACAACATAGCGACAAGGTTATATCACATTCTGTCTCTTTTCTCTGCTCACTGTCTCTGAGAGCTGCAGAAAGACATACACACAGGCAGAGCAGACTGAGAATTGCTTTGGCTGTATTCACCCAAAGTCTGGTGTTGTGCAGAGGTGAGGGCATGGGCTTTTAAGCAGTAAGTAAGATAATCACTAGCAAATGCATTTTTGCACCAGTGTGTGGCAAGAAAAATAGACTATTTACCGACTGCACCAAAATTCAAGTCGAGCCTTTTCCTCTCTCACACGACACTTAATGTAAACAGAAAAAAATAAAATGGCTGAATAAATGTTGGACCCTTACGTTATGTTACCATATCAGCAGAAACTACTTTACACATGGAGACAATGAAGAAACATAAATAAAATTATTATTAAGCGACCACTACTCACAAACACATTCCATGTGTTGATAATCATAATACATCATGCATGGGTGGAGACAAACTGTAAATAGGACGGTGATGTCTTGATAAAGTGCCTCTTTGTTTTACCAGTTGTGCAGAGCAGTAATACCGCTGCGATAAGACCTTTCCAGTTTGCAGAGCGTACAGAACTCTACGTTGTGTCTTAAAAACAAAATTCTCCATAAAACACTTCAGATGATTTTGAGCAAGGATTTTTGGCTGCAGCTTGTTCTCTAGGGAAATCATGCTTTAACCAGGCACAGTCATCTTTGAGACCGCTTTAAATCAATGACGTTTGTTACATTGATGAGGCACATGCTGCATATTCCACCTTTAAAGACACCTTTCAATATAATGTAGCCCAATATAACGCTGATACTAATTACACCACAACATTACTAAGTTAATATTTATTACTGTATTGTTGTATTTGACTATCATTGTACAGAAATTTCACTTTTTCACTTTTAAATATTTTCAGGCACTCACACACCCCTCTATGCTCACATTCATAAACTGAAGTAATGGTTATAGCCTTATTTCAACCTTTTTGTCTAACCTTTGCCAGGTTGCTGTCTGAAAAGCAGGGTGCCTGGTGCATGTTCCCATATGATTACTGCTCTCTCAATATCAACCAAAACAAAAGCTGCAAACTGAATTTTCAAGTCAAGTCAACCTTGAAAACAGTAGCCGTATTTCCATTACAGATGCCATAGCAGGGGCATGTTCTGCCACACTCAGTTACGTGTTGTGTAGTGAGAGCTGTAGCAGCGAGCAGCGGGATCAAGGATATATTGCAAGGTCTCAGCCTTGGTCTCCCCATCAACCATGCCTGTTCTGCCTTATGTTTTGCTTATAGCAGAGTCTGAACCCTTCTGAGAGTAGTGGCACACTCAGTACCTGCAGAGATGCGACCCAGGCACAGTTGCATAATTTAGAAGGTTAATTTGACTGGCCTGCAAGAGGTAACACTTTTACTGGCAGCTGGAAGCCCACCCGAGTTTTTGTCTATTATCATACTGAAATATCAGTGCTGCCCCAAGGACTTCCTGGACATTTAGTCTGGTGCTGCTCCACAGTAGAAGCGCAGTGTGCCTGGTGAAAACCACTTACCTGCTCGCTCACAGGGCACTGTGTTAGAGACCATTATGTGGATTTGTCGGTGTGTCCTCTCTGCACTCTCAAATGTCAGCGTTTCTTATTATGCATGACAGGCAACCATCAGAGTGACTGCTCCTGGTGAGGAAAGTTGTGTGTAGGTGTGTGTGGGAGAGAGAGAGAGGCAAAAAAGAGAAAGCGATAGACTGAAGTTGGAGGAGGTAAAATTGCACAGTAAAGGACATAAGAGAGGAAGAGGTGTGATGAGCTGTCTGTGAGGAAGTGAGGGGTGAATGCAAAGATTTAACCCTTAGCTCGTGTTTGCTTATTAAATCTAGCCTGCTTAATTATGTGCTTTGCCGCAGGTGTGGGGATTTTAATCTCTCAAAGCTCATATCTTTGTTCTCCACAGGGGAATGGAATATAATGCAAAAAACAGTGATGAGGCTGCATACATATTAATGGAGGACCAGAGGCGTAATGTAACATGAGCAGCCTGGACGGCTGTCTGTCATTCAGCCAGTCAGCTTGCTTTACCTATTGCATGAGAGCTGGAAATGATACATGAAGCATGTTGTGGCTTCAGATCAAACTCTAAGAAATAAGGATTCCAAAAGGGGTTTTCCTGAAGGGCTGAGGTCCTACCCAGAGCCATGTGCTTTTGAAGAATCCTTTTTAGAGGAAAGAGTTCTTTAAGGATTGCTGAAATTCTTGTCAAGGGTTTTTTTGTACCATAAAATAAAAGGGTTCTCAGTAGAACACCCTGGGTGGGTTCTAGATATAACCCTTGGAATTTCGATGGAAAGGTTCTGGATGGAATCTCAAGGGAAGATCTGGGTGGAACCATTACAGCATAAATGGGTTCTCTTTAGAATCTCGCAGAAGGAGTTCTGGGTTGCACCTTTCGTAGCTAACTGCAGGTATAACTCTTTATGATGTGTTCTAGGTAGAACTCTGGAAGGATTACAAGTGAAGCCTTTGTAAAAAGTTCTGCCAGGAACCAAAAAGCATTCTCCCATGGGGACAGGCCAAAGAACCCTTTATGGTTCTAGTTAGCATCTTTATTTCTAAGAGTGCAGGACAGCAGGTAGTCAGCGTATTTACCTCACTCTCATGTTTAATTTACTCACTTTGTGCCACGCAGGGTGTTGTCTAGGGCGCACGCTGCCTGTGGAGCAGTTCTCTGCAAGCCTACAGAGAGAGGAGTCCGATATCTGGAGGCGGCACGGCAACACCGGCCCAGTCACAAATGTGTATGTGTGCGTGCAGCGGCTACATCCATTTTCCCTGCCTCATAAAATCTACAAGAGCAGCAGACACATTAAAGCTGTCTTAGGGAGCCGAGGCTGAGGAACAGACGGGCGAGGCATGAAAAGGCTTGGCTGCTGCTGTTAGGTTTATTCATCTTGCTTTTTCTTGTCCTTCTCTACCTCATCCTTTTCTTCCCTCCTCCTCCCCCTCTCGCTCTCTACCATTGCTCTTTAAGGCTGTCGTTCCCTTTCTATCTCTTCTCACAGAATTTTAATTGAATTACTCAGTATCATTCCCCAGAAAGTTGCTTGGCTGACATTGCTTCTCAAAACCAATAAAAAGGTGCTGGATATTGAAACTCTGCTGTTATAAAAACCAAAAGGCCTTCTGTCTCATTTTTCCTCTCCCTCTTTAAACTTCTCTTGCTTTCCCTGACTTTATATTGCTTTATATGACTTTTGAAGAAGAGCTGGTGTTTTTCAAATTAACTTTCTATGTATTGCTGTGTTGTTTTAGAGGCTAAATTGGAGAATCTAATTTCTGGAAGAGATAAAAGAGAGCATGAGGGAGAGAGAAAGAGTAGTGTTCACTTGGAACAGGGCCACTATTGCCAAGGGCAAGGACAGTTCAAATCCATTTACTACTAATGTTCTATTAATGCTTTTTAGGCCTTTTTAAAAAAGCATCACACAAAACAGACCTCTGAATAAGCAACCCTGATTCAGTAGTGAGAACATTCGAAGAAAGTTAACCATTTGAACTCTAGTGCTTCTATGCACCAGAAGCATCGAAGATAGATGAAACATCTCTCTATGCCAATTCCAAAAAATATATTCTGCATCTGCATTTTTCATCACTGTGCTCCAGCTGCAGGATGCCTAATTTTTTAGGAAATATTCAACTTCTGGATGGCACTATTTTTGTCTGCAATTCTAGATGTCTTGGGCGTCCACTTTTAAATAACAAGTTAACTGTCTCTTGAATTGTTGGAAGTTAACCAGAAATTAAAATACTTTCGTCCACAAAAATGCATTTACAATGATGGACCCACTGAAGTGTCTGCGCGGTGGCAGAGGTTAAGATTAAAAGCTGAGGCTACTTTGATATTTGTAGCTGTTTATAGCTGTTTTCCGTTAACTTTTGTTTTCCATTTTAGTGTGTCCTCATGTCTCACCAAAGTGATGCCACACACTGTTTTTGTTGTTTGTTTTCACACTGATATATTTTCACTCCCAAGGGCTTTGGTTCTTTTCCTGCAGTTTTTTTCATGAGCAGTAATGAGTAGCACAACCTTTTTTGCAGCCATTCACACAAGTACTCTAGTGTGTGAAGTTAATTCTATTTGAGAGTCTTGCTATATTGTAATCATGTGAAGTGTGAGAGGAATGTCTGAGAAGTTTTCTATTTTTAGCAAGGCACAGATCCCAACTTTCTGTCTGATTGCAAAAAAAAAAAAAAAAAAACATTTTCAGTCACAGGGAGTTTGTCTTTTTTTTTCCCCGTTGGAATTTCAACTTTCAGCCTGCCTTTCACATCCCCCATATATTGTTCAGAAAGAAATGAAATCAAGGTTCAAGTTGGCATTTTCTGCTTAAAGGGATAGTTTGGATTTTTTGAAGTGGGGCTGTATGAAGTGCTTATCCAACGTCAGTGTATTACCTACAGTAGATGACTGGCGGCATGCCCTCCGGTTGGAAAAGCAGCAGAAGTAGCCAAGTAAAGCAATGTAGTGCTGTGAGCAGGGTCAGCAGCAAAATGTAGTTTAAGCACTTAAAAAAAAAGGTCCACCCAAAAAAATCTATATCAGTTTGGGTTTACGCTGTATTAGGTATGCTTTTGTTAGGTAGCTGTCAGACAGCCTTTCTTACTGTTACATTAGCCAAATATCGCTCATTCCAGAGCCAAAAACATTAATTTTACCTGGTACGAGAGTTGCTGGTCTACTGTCCTTTATTTGCTTTGTTAGTTAGTTTAAAAGGTTAGTTTGGATTCAGACAATAACTCACACATCAAGGCAGCAGTAGAACAGCAGCTCTTGTGTTCTGTGAGATAAAATTATTGATTACAGGTATGGAGTTTGGTTGGTTTAGAGAGAGAGCAGTATTTGGCTTATATAATAGCAGTTTCTCATTGCAAAAGGCTGTCTGACTCACAAGATAAAGTAGCGAAAATATTCTAAATATAGACTACACCTAAGCTGATAATGATTTTTTTTTCTTTGATAGGGTAAAATTAATTTTTCTGCTGATCTTGTTCACATTGCTTACCTTCCTACACCAGTACTCCTGCTGCTTCTCCAAACTGGGATCATGCTGACTGCCATGCACTGTAGGTTTTTTTAGTGACAATGGATAAGTACCTCATACAATACCACTTCAAAAAATCAGGCATGGCTGCTGATTACACTGCATAATGGATCTGAACTGACTTAATTTGCTTGCTTTACCATCATTCCTGAATTTCTCAGATAACAGTGGTTTTACAGTCATAATACAAAGCATGTTAAAAACATGACCGGAAAATAATTTGCCTTTCCTAATCTGCTTGCCTCGCGTCGTACCTTTTGCTTAAAAAAAGAAATGAGTTTTCTTAATCTGCAAGCCAGATGTCCTGCCTCTGCCTGCGCTCACTCTCTCTCTCTCATCCCGTCCTTACTCTAACTCTGCCCTTGTAAGCAGGCGCCGCTGTCTCTCCCGAGGCCTCATTTCGTAGCCTCAGCTTGCAGCAATGCAAATGAAGATTAGCACGCATGAATGCTCCTTCCCTGCTAGCTCTGTCGCTGAGTGAAAGGTCCAAGGGCAGAGGGCTCCTGCTCCACAAACACAAAGAGCGCTGATCCAGGATCACGACTCCCATCTGCCACAGAGGGCACAGGGACTCACTGAGAGAGCAGGGGGCTCTGTGGAGGTCCTGGAGATTGGGACATGCAATGATGGAATGTGTCAGACTGATGACAGATAAGATACTAAAGACAGTCAGATTTATGTCACAATTCTGTCTGCCCTATTCATGTTGAAGCTTTGCTCTTGGGTAGCATTGTTGGTCATGATTTATGCAAAATGCTTTCTTTCCATTCACAGAAACCTGTTGTGTCGGGCTGCCCCCCAAGTGTACATTTTCCAAGTTGACTTGTAGCCGTTAGTTCAAGCCATTAGTCGATTAGTCATTGCACATTTAGGATATTAACTATTAACTATTCAAATATTTATTTTTTGGAACACCTGTCAAATGCCAATGGCAAAAGTGGTAATGATTCTGAATGTCTCAGAAAAACCAGCAAAGAGACTGAACGTTTTGTCAAAACTAAGGTATAAATAACTTCCAACTTCACAAAAACTTATCAACATGATGGGTGTTGCATACTTAGGTGTCTTCCTTGTCCCCAGTGTCTCAGTCCTGGTCAGAGATGCTATAAATCAAATCGGTACCGTATTGCCGGCTGACAAACTGCCCTCCATTGGTCAAGTCTTTGTCCCAGTCTAATAGGACTACTAACTGAGCTAGCTAGCTAATGGCAGCTATAGTACTGTTAGCAGATGTGTGCTGGTGGACTCAGTGGCCGAGACCAGTTCATTTGCCTGCTCGCCAGGCCCTGGTTCTGGTGCCCATTTCAGCAAAGTTCCCAGCCAGCATTCTCTGCTGGGCCCCCTTGCCACCGGGTCTGAAAACCTCCTTCTCATCCTGGTTATCAAAGCCATGAGGAGCCACTGGAAAGGGGCAAAAACACACTGGAGCTGCAGGTTGCTGACCCCTGCTCATGTTGATAGCAAGTCCCTTGTTACAAGAGAAAAGGTCTGTGTTGCAACATTCCCCTGACACTTCAATCCAGGCTTAACAGCAAGATGCAGCTCCCAAATGTTTTTTTTTCTTCTACAACTAATGGATAAGTGAGACCTTGGTTGACTTTAATCAAGTATTAGGGGGCATCCCTACAGTTGTGTCCACAAAAGAATAAAATACGCAGATATGTACGTTAAATGATTTCATGTAGTGAAATGAAACCGCAGACACTCATGACTGCTAATCTGCTAGGCTTTTTAACTTTAGCTAACCAGTGATCACTGTGATCAATAACATATTTGCAATTTAACAACAGCCTAAATAGAAAACAGACATAAAGTCAGCACATTGACTGCAGTATGTATTGTCAGTTGCACTACATATACAGTTAATATTAGCAAACATTAGCCACAATAAGCCACTGTGCTTGAATTCAACTTTTAAGAGATTGTTTAATTTCATACTTTGAAAGTCACATTGTCATTAATAGACTAGTCATTTAAAAGAAATAGCTCCTCTTCAGTATTCATGATGATAGCCTAATGCTAAAGCTACACCTGACATGGAATTAATTAATGAAGTCATTACTGCTACTCCCAGCTGTTAATGAATTCATAGATATCATTGAAACTTTGACAGCCAGATATATTCCATTTCGCTCACTGATAATAAATGCAAATGCCCAGCAGATGTCAAAGCTTTTAAAAATTTGAAAGGATTATTTAGATTTGCAGGAGAATTGAACTTGAATGTTGAATGTGTTGATCCATCATGGTGTCCAAGACACCTCAATCAGAGCCCACATAGAGCAAAGACATCTGAGACATAAAAACATGAGCAACAGCTTGAGCATTAAATTCTTGTCCCAGTACAAAATGAAGTAGTAAATGCCTTGTCACTTCTTAATGTGTTTTTTAAGTGCTCGCTGCTCACATTTAAAATGATGAGTCTTCTAGAAGGTTTAATCAGCGTATAGTTGTAACTTAGGAGGATTTATTACATTTGAGCACTTCCCTCTATTGCTCTGTGCGTTAACGTATAAGAACTTCCAGAGGCATAGAAAACCAGATTTGGAAAATGATTGTTCGTTTTCTCAAATCTCTCCACTTTCACAGATACATGTGGAATGGAACATTTTGCCGGTCCAAGGCAGGTGTAGTCTGTTGTTCCTAATTCATCAGACATGCATTCGGAGCATTGATTTTGGTGAAGCAAAAAGAGAAGACGACTCTTTGCTTTCCAATTAGATGTTAACTAAGTCTCTCTGTCTGATTCTAAATGAATTATGTGCTGTTTTTTCCTGCTCATACAAAGAAAGTAAATTAAAACTGTTACTTTTTGCGCTTGGTTTAATGGGCAATTTGGAGAATCTGATTGCTTGTGCAGAAATGGCAAATACATGATAAAACTTTGGGCCACTGGGGACCATGGCTCTGCCAACCTCAGTAAAGACTGATGATTCCTTGCTTCACTGGAGAGAGGGAGGCTGAGGGGTAACAAGATAAAATAGATGGAAAGGAAGAGAGTAAAGCTCTGCTCAAGGGAAGAGGGGAGAGTGAGCAGCTGATGTTCATAGATTGAAGCGATTATAACATTCAGGAGCACAGATCATGACAAGGGACTTTGGGGTGTTTTACGTCATGACAGCATCTGCGTTTGAGGTGGAGCCATCTCTGCGGGATGGATTGTGGGGAGGCGCCTGTTTATTGAGGTGTTTTAACGTAATGACTCATAGCTAAAGAGCGCCTCATTGGGGGGAACAGGGAAATGGATGAAAAAGGTATTTCAGTGAGCAGTTCACTTGCCCTGAAAGCCAAACAGATGGCTTGCTGTGGAAGAAGGAGCCTCTGAGGTCTCTATCTGCAGATGGGATGCATAGAGTTTGCCTCCAGGGGATCTGCTTCATGCTATCAATTAGCTACTGCATGACAGAGACCAGTGGGCTTATTAAAATAATATTCGCATGTCAAAGTAAACGACAGAAGTTGCTGTCTGGCCCTTATCCTTTTGTCATTTTATATGCATCTCCCTATTTCACCTGTGGTTGCTCATTTTACCTCAGTACAAGTTTACTTATTTATTTATCTATTTATCTCTATTTTTACTCACTTGTTTTTGAGTTTGATATCTATCTTTACCTCTGCTTCTCTCTATTACGAGTTCATCTCAATGATTAATATCTACACTCTGAAGTAGGTTAATTTGAAATGGCAGCCCAGTATCTCTTTCCATCTTGGTATCTTGTGGACTTCCTCTGCTTAAATTCACCCAGATGATTCCTTCACTCACACCCCGCTTTCTCTGTGTCCTCATCTACATATCTTAGATGTCCACAGAGGAGCTGGAGGCCTATGTGAACAGCCAGTTCGACGAGCTCCGCAGACTGGTGCGTCTGGAGGAGAAGAGGACGCTTCACTTGGTAGATCTCAAAGAGGCATTCCTGACAGCATCCGCTGCTGAGAAAATTGCAGAGATCAGCGTGGAAACTGAGCGTCTGCAGGAGGAGATGGCCAACATCACAAACCAGCTGTGCCTGCTGGAACAGGCAGAGGCAGGAGGTCCTGCGCTCGTAGCAGAGGCCCTCGTAGCAGGGCCTGTACCAATCCGCGTGCCGGTGAGAAGAACCTTCCTTCCTCATTATCTTTACTCTGCTTCTCAAACTGCTTTTCTATAACCAGTCACTCACAGCACAGTAAAGAGCATATAGAAAGGTTAGCAAGTTGATAATGTCACAGAAGCCCAGCATGACTCACACTCAGCATGCCATGATTTATTTAATGTGCTGCTTTATGCTTGGAGGCTTTGGCTTCTTAGGGACACACCATGTTTCCTTCATGTCTTCATGCTGTTTGCTGTATAAGCTGCAGTCTTACACCACTTCCTGATATACAGTGAACAAACAGACTTGAGCGGCTGGAGGGTGAAAAATTGTACAGATTTAATGTGAGTGATGTGTAGTAGAGCAGCTTGTGATTTCTGCCTTTGCAGATTAGTAAGTGTCTAAATTATTTATTCATAGTAACATACTTTAATTTTCTTAAGTCAGCCTTTTTTCTATATAATTTTGGGACACTTGACTTACTTGTAGCTCATATCAACTCCCCGATATTCTCGTAAAGGGCGATGTGGATCATATTAAAGGTGCCACTTGTCAATCCTGTTCATTAGTCTCTTGTCCTACATATTGACTGCTTTCCTGAGGGGAAACAGAAACATCAAGGACCTCAGCATTGATTTTGACCAAAGAAAATAGGTTGGATGTGAAACAAGTGCTGAAAACTTCTCTAAAATAGAGCCCGGACAAGCGTTTTTATTATATTTTATTTTTTTTAGACAGTTGAAGCAGTGTTATAGACCCAAAACTCTGATATAGGTGCTGGCATTACTCAAATATAATTTAATCTAATTAAGTAACATATTTTTTCATTCCAGCTACATTCTCTATTTAATGTAGACTTTTAAAATCCCGACCAATTATTATTGAAGCCACTTGAGCCAGCACAGTGGTGCAGTGGTCAAGAAAGTCATGGGTTTGAATCCTGGTCTGGACACTGCATGAAATTTGCATGTTCTCCCCGGGTGCTCCGGGTTCCCCCATCGTCAAAAGCATGTATAGCGGGTCAGTTCTCCTGTCATTATCCCTGACCGAGGTGCTGGCTTAGAACTGGAGTTTGTCCCCAGGCGCAGACACTAGCTGTCCACTGCTCCTTGTACTAAGATGGGTTAAATGCAGAGAATGAGTCTGACTGTATAATTGTACTCTATATGATTGTACCTTATTCTGAGGTGGGATTTGGTTTAAAACAGCAAGCAGTAAGAAAGTGAAATTACTTACCAGTCTTAGCTTGTGGTTAACAACATTTTTATTAAGACTTGTTACCAAAATGTCCAAAATCAATACAATATATCCAGCAGTCCATGTTTGAGCATCATCACCTCGCATCACATCACAGTGACTGAAAGAACCTAAGCTGTGAATGAAACTAAGCAAACAGGGTCAATGGTTAATTAATTTGAACTTTAAACACAGAGGTCCAGTGCCAAAGTTGTTACTATGAGCAGCCTTGTAAAATTGAGCGCTATCACTCTCGTCAATAAACAATTACAAACAGTTTGCCAGCCAGCACAGAGCTGATCATGTGTGGCCACCGTTACACTGCATGCTATACATAGCGATTATTGATGTTTTATAACATATAGGATAGTCAGCAGTGTCGCCTCAACCTGTCTGTCTTTGCTTGTGACTGAAAAATGCTTGTAGCCATGGAGGTTGATTCAAGACCTTAAAGGATTGTCTTTCTAATGAGTGTAGCACCTGCTGCATAGACATTATGATCAAATAAAAATGATAAACAGGTTCCACCATACGCAGATCTGTTCCCAATAAAAAGGAGTGATGTTTGTATTTATGCAGGACAAAGGTTATGCTCATGTAGAGAAACACAGTTTTGCTTTCATACAGTCAGTTGTGTCAGTATGACACAGGTAGTAATAGCTGCTGGCTGATGAAGCATGAGAGTAACTATTTTGTCCTCTGGCTGCAGTGTTTGTCACTTATGAACACAGCAGCTGTTCCCTCTCCTCTCACACACCAGCTCCTTAGACAAAGGAAGGTTTTCATGCCAAAATACTGTTCGCACCTGAGCATGTATGTATTTACAGTGTATAATGTACACATGCACTCATACATTAACACAACCACAGGTGCAAGCCATGACACTTCAGATTCTGCTGTGCTTCACTCCCTCATCTCTCATTTGAACATTGAAGAGGAAGGTTTTATTGCTCATAGGGCCCAAATTAAAATATCCCATTGGTCTATTTGTCACTCTCCGTACTTTAGTCACCACAGTCGGGAAAAGAGCCTTGAGTGTTCCCTTGCGATGCTGCGCAGGACCAGGGAGGCTGCTGTAATGGTGATAGCTGATGTGCAGATTGCTTTTTCTAGCTGAGAAATTAATCCATGGTGGGCCAAGTTCATTAAGACCCTAATTGAATGCCGATGGTTACCCTGTTTACTCTCATGTGTTAGTTATTGCTGGAGTGAGTAATGGGCAGTGTTACTTGGAAATGTATAGTCACAAGAGAGGCGTGTATATGTGTAAAGAAGGGGTTATGCAGCAATTTACTCAGTCAGAAATGATGTCTCTTATTGTGTGTATGTGGATACACACAATAAGTTGCATGAAGTGCATCTGAACTCACCAATGCCTGAAGCAATTTTGTTCTTCAGTACAACATTTTAGATGTGGAGAGCCTCGTGGATCCAGAGGATAACCGCCTCAAACATTAATTCTCAACTTGTTCACTCACTCCTCCAGTGTTCATCTGTCTGCCTCATAGTGGCAGTGTCTCCAGATGGCACATTGAACTACAATCATTCATTTGACTCTTTACTGCAGGTCTGTTTAACTGTGTAGGGTACTTCTTGTCTATGGTACTGGGGCTGAAACAATGCCCTTTTTTATGCCTCTGTGCTGCCAGCAGCAGTGACTCAATGCATTATGTTTTACAGGTTGTCAGTCTGTACGGAGAGATATATGTACGTCCCATTCTTTTGAATGTGATATGTCAAGAACACCATATGAAATTCTTCAACCTTGGCATGAGCACAAATATGGACACGAGGATGAACTGATTCAATTTTGGTGGTCAAGGTCACTTTGACTTTACTATCTCATTCTTGTGAATGTGATATTTCAGGACTAACAGCACAGAATTTCATCAAATTTGGCACAAATATCCACTTTGACTTAAGGATGAACTGATGAGACTTTAGACGTTAAAGGTCATGGTCAGTGTGATATTACGCCCATCCCTTTCTTGTAAAGTTAATATATCAGGAATATCTGCAGGGATCTTCTTTGAATTTGGCACAAACGTCCACTTTGACTTAAGAAAGAGCTGGTGGTCAAAAGGTTAACGTCACTCTGACCTCACAAAACACGTTTATGGCCTTAACGCAAAAATTCTTACACCAAGTATGACAATATTTAAAATGATGACGTGACTTTATGCCCAAAAGGTGAAAGGTCAACTTCACTGTGACATCATGATGTTCTACAAAAGCACTTGATACTCTATCAGTCTTCTGTACTACTGTGAAGTCATTAGAAATTATTCACACATCAGTGTCAATATAGCAATAACTTTCATTTTGCCAGAAAATACACTTTTTTGACTAAATTCCTTCACTCACTCTGCTTCTTCACCATATACATTATATGAGTCCGGACAGATATAGATATAAACTGCAACCTGACTTGTTGGTGGACGGATACAAACACAAGACAGTAATTTTAGTTTCGATTGACCTGCAAATAATTATTTTGATTAATTAGGTACAGCAATTGTTTCAAACATTGAAAATGTCAAATTGCCAGAGCTGACAGTGACAGTGACAGGGAAGTAATATTTTAATATTTTCAAAAGATTCTGTCTTGAGCTACTAATTGATTCATCTGTTGTTTCAGATATTTGACACCAGAATAAAAAAATAACTAGACTGCACTGAAACCAAGTCATTACCTTCAGCTTTCCTCAAATGAAAATACACATTTTAAATAAGTTGACCCTGTTTCCTGTTTTTGGTTTTCGGTCATTTCTTCTCATGTAAAGCACAGAGCACTAAGCACTAATCCTGTTTGCTGAGGAGCGACAATTTTGGCCCCCAGCACTTTTTGGAAGTAGTGCCTCGATTCCAACTTTGTACAAGAAAACAAAGACTAGCAGCTTCAGAGCCAAGCCAGAAAAAAAACAATTGCTTTGTAAAAACTATCACTTACTACAGCCATATAACTGCAAGCCTGTGGAATGGGGCAACTATGATGTAAAAAATTTCTCACCTGCAAAAATCCCATCCTTTCAACTGCTCCCCAAAGAATAGACCACATAATTGAGGTGAGTCTTCTTGCTTCAGGTCAAACAAACAAATTACCACTGCTTCTTTTAATAATCTCCCATCTTTCTTTTAATCCAGGCATGGGAGCACAGGTGTAGACACACATGCATGCACAATAAAGTCAGTCTGCAGGGATGAAAAAGGGATTCTGAAAATTGACCAATCAGTGGGAGCCAGAGGGAGAATATATTAAGAGATGGTGTCTCAGCCTGAGTCCATTTGTTCTCAAAATTCTCAGTATTCACACTTTAATTAAAAAGCGCCAGTAGGTACTCATTTGTACAACCACACAGTGTGTTTACTTGAACATTCTCTGATGACTGTACAGTAATTAAAAAAACATTGATAAGTCACTGGGCAGGAAGTGATCTATACACCTGACAGATAGAAGCACAGAATGAATTGTGTCATCTAAAATATTTATACAGAGGCACAGAAAGCAAAGTAAACACACTGACTAAATACGCACTCTAAAAACAGTCCAGGTATGTAGAGAAGAGACAGGTATAGATTGATACAGTATGGCAGGTACAGCAGGAAGAGTGCGTAATTATATATGTGTGTGTATATATGTATATACACACAGAGAAGCAGAGAGGAGTACCAGTACAAAACCTAAGCAATGAACCACTGTAGACAGGGTCCGCAACAAAAGGTACTTTAGCCACTGAAGAGGTCCACCTAAAACAATCACTATTGTTTAAGTGTAGTCTGTAGGTATTTTCACGGCTTTACTTTGCTGTCAGACTTCCTTTTCTCACAGAATACGGCTAAAAAACTTTGAGGTTGCTGGTCAACCGCAGCCCTGATCTTTTTATTCATGTTATGTGTCCCTTTCAATAGCAGTTCGTTGCTTAGCGTCATACAGCTACACCACTGCTCCTCTCTGCTTCTTCAAACTGAGGGGGTGCCGACCGACTATGGATAAGTACCTCATACAAACCCACACCAAATAATCAGAACTATCCCCTCCTATGTCCAGGTGGTATTGGTGCACATGTGTCTGTGTACATGCAAGGCTCACTTTATTGCAATGCGACTTCATTAAGCCACATTTTCACATGCATGACTGAGCAGGTTCTGTAAGGTTGCTTTAGTCTCTGATTGTGTTTAGAAAAGCAGAGGCTCAACACTGTTTAAGCTATAAAGGAATCCTGGCATGAAAACAAAGCCAAGATGCCTCATTAGCCAGGCATTGGGAGTCTACACCAGTGACCTAACCCCGACTCAGCCATGACTCAGGTCACAATGAACTGCTCCAGGGCTGATTTTAAACAACACAGTCTTTTGCACTGTGGCTCTGCCGTTAAATAAACTGAAGCTCTGTGATAAGAAAACTTTTTTGCAGTGCAGTGTCTTTCAGTTTTGTTATATAATGCATGCTGGGGAATTTGGAAACAATAAATTCATCATTTGGGTTTATTGTGACTACCCATCGGCTTAAAAGGAAAACCATGTACTAATGAAGCCCTGAAACGTTTCACTAATTTCATGATATGCTTACTTTTTTTTTTACATTTTGAATATTTATGACTGAACTAATAACATGTCAAATTAAATTTTCAAGGTAGGAATTCCTTGTGGATCATCGCAGTGTATACTAAAAACAGGTTGTCTTGCATTACTGATACTAATTTAATTAGAAACAACATTTTTCAGCTGAGCTGTTGAGGCTGTGCCCCAACAGATTCTTTGTAGCAGGAGTTAATAGCACACCTTTGAAATAAGGCTTGACTCTCATTTGAACAGTTCAGAGAACATACCGTTCCATAAAGTTGATATAGTTTTTAAATTATGAATGGAGCAGTTTCCGCTTTTGATGACAAGCGCACAAGTCTGGGTTGTTCTCAGCTTCGAGAGTTTTTCTGTGTGGACATATTGATTGAACTGCCCTAGGCTCTGTGAATGATGTAAATGTTGAATGTTGCTGGTATTATTCAGCCCTGAAGGTTTGATTTTTCTCTATACTGTTGCAAAGGAAACTGTGGTAATTACAATTGGAGCAAAGCAGGGCTGTCAGCTTTTCTCCAACAGCATATTTCTTTCAATTTTGTGGGCAGTGGCTCTAAAAAACTCTTTAATTGGCCCAAATGAAAACAAAGCACACGGCTGGGACTATAACAACATTACAAATTTATTGTCCTAATATAATGCAATCAAAGTAAGTTTCAAATAAATACAGTACACATTACTAACTCAATACTTCAATATAGAGATTCATCAAAAATGGACTGGTGTGGTATACTATCAGTATAGTAACATAGTAACATAGTAGCATAGTTATTCTGTATTTAGCATTTAGCTTAGCATACCATCTGATGCCATTTGAACACCAACAATAACTGATAATATTAATGATGTCAGGGCAGATATCAAGGTAGTATCAGGGCATCAAAAGAAAATACTAGTTAGAAGGATAACTTCATTGTTGATTTTGATATCTTCAGGAGAATCATTGACATTGATTGCTTGCAAGTTTTACTCTTTCATACATAAATATTTTCATAAAGTGTAGCGATTATTTGCTTAAGAATAGTTTAAAACACCTGTCTAATGATATCCCATGTACAGTTTACTCATTGGTCACTGGCTTAAGTTAGCCCACAGTGTCGGTATTTGATAATTTGAGACTGAGTCTGTGCTTTGTCCTCCATCATAGGCTAAATTTTCTAAAGCCTGAAAACAGAGCCAAGAGAGGAGGTACAGAAGTCTAGTTTTCTCCCAGACTACTTGCATTAAAATATGCTGAAAGGTTATTATGGAATTTTTGTCCAAGGATGCCAAAAATAAACTGCCTACCACAGCTCTCAGTGTGTTTAATGCATATAGAAACTGTGGATTTGCAGTCATAATTTAAAGCAGAAATTTTTGTATGTCCTCTGCATTTTGGGTGTCTTAAAATCTGCCATCGTTAGCTATAAAGTAATGCTAGCGCAGTTAACCAACCAAGCAGTGGATAAACAGAAAGACATTTCCAAATGTGTACTTTTGTACTGGCAGTCTTACAGCAGTGATTCGAGAGCTTCATTGGTGAATGTCAGTTTTGCACACTGATTTCACAAATTGACTTTTGAGTCTTATGAAGTGTTTGACAAGGTAAACCAAGAAAAAAATCTTACCCAGTTCCAATATTTGAAACTACGTATTTGTCCAGATCTGAAGCTAATTAAATTTAGAGCCACATCTTAGTCAGTGAGGCAGACAGCCAGTCAGCGCTCCACAGCCTCCACTCATCAGCTCTTCTTCTCACATCTGCTGGGCTGCCAAGGAGCCACTGCTTTTCAAGATGCTGTTAGTTACACAGTGTCAAAATCCCTCTCTGGCACAGCCATCTTCTCACTGTTAGTCAAGGTCCTGTGCAATCAGTGCCAGGCAGAATATTAAAGGTAACAAAGCAGGCCTTCTTGTCCTCAAGGTCCTCTTGACTGAAATAAACCAATTGAGCTCAGGAGTGGGGCAACAAGTACTTTGGCTGTAGTACATGACAGTGATACAAGTGTAGCGCATGCATACTGGGACAGTGTGTGTGTGGCATGCTAAATATTGTATACTGGCATAGATTCATAGCAAGAAAATAAATGTTATGGGTAAGCCTCATGAAATAATGCATTTACATATTCTGGAAATTGACAGAATCCGAAATAAGATTAAATTTTTCATTTGGCTCATGAATAAAACTTTTGCCTGCAATGTTTATGGTAACCGTCACATACTGGCAGTCAACAAATCACATCCACCGTTTTGACATTGAAAAATCTTTTAAGCCCCCCAATCAGAATTAAACAGAAAAGCCAGCGTGTGGATAATGTTTACAGCTCGCTCAGCGCTTTGTTCCAGACTGCTCCTTTAAACGCTCATGAATATACATGAGCACAACTGGTAGATGAAAGTGAAAATTAATTGGTCAGATTTAGAGCCACAACAGCTGTGGTCCAAGTTGATGTAAATTATGTTGTTTACCTTTTATTTGTTTCCCACAGCACCTGCGCAACCATTTTAAATATGTTTTATTCTCTCTCTCTTTGTTTGCAGCGCGACATTGAAGCCAGGCCAAGGTAAGACTGCCGCTGTGATTCATGTTCACTTTTTCTTAACTGGATACACTCTTAGAAATAAGGGTTCCAAAAGGATTTTCTTGAAGGGATGAGGTTCTACCCAGAACCATTTTCTTCTGAAGAATCCTTGTTTGAAGGAAAGGTTTGCAAGACTAAGGATTCCATTAATAATCCCTTTCCTCCATATACCCCATTTTTTAGAAGAAAGAGTTCTTCAAGGATTGTTTAAGTCCTTGAAGAATATGTTATAGGAAAAACTCTTTTTTTTAAAAAAAAATGTGCATGGTTGAGCTCCCTGGGTGGGTTCTAAATAAAATTTGGAACATAAAGGGGCTCAGTTGAACTCCCTTAGAGTGTTCTTAATAAAACCCATGGAATAGAAAAAGGTCCTTAGTAAAACCTTCTCAGTGTGTTCTACATAAAACCCTTGGAATATAAAAGGTTCTTGTAGAGCCCCCTTTGTGGATTCTAGGTAATACCCTTGAATATAGTAAGGTTCTTGGTCGAAAACCCCTAGTGTGTTCTTAATAAAACCCATTGACTATAAAGAAAAGTTTCTCAGTAAAACTTTCTGGTTGGTTCTTGTTGGCACCCTTAGAGGGTGGAACCTCTCACATGGCTTGAACATCACATCACAGATAGTTCTAATTCTAACCATTTATGTTGGGTTCCAAGTAGAACTCTCTAAACGGGTTTCAAGTGTAACCTTTATAAAAGGTTACCAGGAACCAAAAAGTGTTCTCATATGGGGACAAGCCAAATAACCTTTTATGGTTCTAGTTAGCATCTTAATTTCTAAGAGTCTAGCTTAGCGGGCACTAAGGACACTTCAGAACCTCCTCACACAGGTTCTTGTGCCATCAATCGCTATGAGACGGACGAGTATTCATCTCGCATAATAACATACAAACACACCTTCCAAGTCCTTTTCCCTCTTAAATCTTCCACCTTCTCAGTGACTCACTCAAACAAGTCACCCACTGCACACAGACTCACCTACACACATAAACCCTCCAGTCCCTCAGATCACATGCGAGTCACGTCGGTGCCCCAGCAAGGCAATTAGTAGCTCTCATCTGTGTGTGCCCGCTGGAATCAAAAGAGGTGACAGTCTGCCGGGTCCAATAAGACTGCCATGGACAGTAGTTGACAGGCTTTAGCTGTGCATATGCGCGTGTGTGTTTATATGCATGCATGTTGTGTCATTAGTGAGGTCAGATCTGGCCCTCTGATATACCATCGTATTTACATTTCGTATGTGTCCCCACAGTTATGTGAGACAAAGGGTGAGAAACTGCACCAGACAGACACAGCCATATAATTTTTCAGCTGCTTTTACAGTTTGTTTGTGTCTCCGTTTTTTGCCTACACTACATATTTCACCTTTTATCTCCGTCTGTGTCAGACAATCTGAAATGGATAGTCCTCTCCCAATCCCACACTTATTGATCTGTTGACACGAAAGCCTCTCTGCCTCCCTCCCTCAGCCGGAGCAGGAGCGCTCCTAGCACCACCTGCTGTCTCTCCCTGCCTCTCGTCCTGGCTGTCTCTCTGGGCTTTCATCTCACAGTACCCCTCCCCTCTACAGATACAAGACACACATGTATACACACAAACACAGACAGTTTCAGCAAATGCCAGCACATCCGTCCTCAGAGACAAGAGCTTTGTTTTCTCTGAGAATTTATTTAAATTGAAGGCTGAATACAAAAATAGTTTGTGCCACAAAATACACAGTCTTGATGGACAACTTTCTTGTTTTCTGCAAACAGAAATTTAATTTTTAATTTGACTTTGTTCTGTTGATATTGTTGCACTGCCTGCTTGTGGAAAATGTGCTGTATTCCCTCTCTGGAGTGTAATGTACCTTGCTTTTAATAAGCAAAGAAAGTCATGACCATGGCTGGCGTACAGTGCCAACATGTAATATGTTATTGATTGGTCAGCCAGTATTATGACCCCTAAGCTCGGGAGCAGATGGCAGCAAGCTTGGACCCAAGGGTGAGATGGAGCTAATAGTTTGCCCTCAGTCAAGGTTAACCTCCACATCTCTACACACTCACATTCACACTCCCGGATATAATTACTCCCAGAGTCCCCTGCATTGCCCTAAATTGCGGTGGGTGCAGAATCTACTGGGCTAGTGGAAAATGACACTCATTTTGGAGAGAAATACTGGGTTGTTTTGGAGAGGTTAGCAGAAAAAAAGGAATGACACAAGTGAATTCTGGACAGCTTCATGTGTGAGTTTATTATAGTGGTTTTAGCCATAGAGATAAGACATTTTAAAGGAGCAGTTGTAACAATTCCATCTCAAAAAAATTGTCCTGTAGTCCACATAGTGAGTGGGAGGCATAGAATATACATTAAGTAGGCTGAAATCCTTTTTAATAAACTGCCTGTGGTTGAAGTGACTTGTTTAGACCCCGTCTCCTCCTTTCTAGACTCCAGGAAGCTTAGGCAGGTTGCAGGATTACTGCAGAAGAGCAAGACGAGCCTAACATTGTAATTTGACAATAACAAGCAGCAATGAGTCCTGAATCTGTAAGTTTAGCAGCTGTTTATAGCTGCAGATTGCCTGTTGATGTAAAGCTAAGCCTGTTGCCCTGCTGATGTACTGCTGTGAAAATACACACTCTGGAGTTTGTGTTCAGTGACTTATCTGTCTCACTGACTGCCAGGCTCCATTGATATATTGCTTAATTTAGTCGTTATAAACATCTACTCCTTCTAAAAAATTATTATAAAAATTTTTATGACTCAAATTCTTAGACACTTACTAATTCAGCCAACATTCTGCATTAATTTGACCTCTAAGTAGACAAAAAAGTGAAACTGGCAAACAGTAACACCTGTTTCAGACCAGAATAGATATTTGACAGAACGACACAGCTGTTGTGATCAATATTTCAACTTCGCATATTTCCTTAATCTCTGGTGACATATCATGGTCATTTAATGATTTATTAAAATAAAAGTATTGTAGATTTCTCTTTTATGGCTTGAAGGTGAAACAAACAAGGTTGTGAGGGGGTGAAAAACAGATGAAGTGAAATTGGTGGAGGGAAAAAGAAGGAGAGAGATTTTGCAGGATCAAGTGAAGAGTGGATGTTTAGGGTTATGTGCAATGGGATCCAGACAGCAAATTGATTATGGAGCAGAAACACTAATCCGCTGTCTGAGCCCCATATCTCTGCTGTAGACAGAGCATCCCCCACAGGACCACAATCCTGCACCCACACGCATCTTTCCCGGACTTCCTCATCAATATGATCCCCCGCCTCTCCCCAAGCCTCTTAACATAGGTACTCCATGCCTGCCAAGATTTGTCCTCCCCTGAATATAAATCTTGCTTTACCCCCCACAACACAACCTCCTCACTGTTGCCTCTGTGATGCATTGCAAATTCTGCTTGCTGTCCTCAGCTTTAACCCCCCCCGCACCCTCTTTACAACGCTTTTGCCTAACTTGAACCTTTTATGCATCTGTTTGTGGATGCGTCATGTGTTTGTCTTGTGTACATGCATTTATGTGTATTTGTATGTATTAATGTTCCTAATTGGCAAATCAGAACAGTATTTATCTTTTGGATCTAATCTAGCTGTTGTAATCTATTTGTAAATCGTGTTTGTGTGTCTACGTGGATGTAATAATGTGCCCAAAGCTCTGAACTTACAGGCTATGCTAGTATCTTACAGTGTATTATGACTAGTGTTGGGTACCATTCACTTTTGAACCAGTACAGTACTGCTACCACTACCTATAATTCAGTACCGGTACCAACTATACCTTTTTTCAGTAGTTTAAGTTCTCTGTAGAAAGAAAGTTGCAAAGAAAAGTCCAAATTTAACTTCAACATCATTAGTGTACTCATTTAAAATATTTTATTTATTTAGAGCATTTTAAACACTACACAAAATAATCCCTCCCATCCCTCCTCTTTCATCCCAAACCTATACCTACATCCTCACATACGTTTTAGCCAACAAAATAGTATGTTAGTAAGGTATTTTGGTAGCAGCTAGTGGCTGAGTGTTGGCTAACATTAGTAAAATGCTAAGCCAACCAAGATAGTGGTTATATCCAACAACAACAACTAACCCAGCTAGCTAGGTTTTGACATAGCTAAATAAATCTCACACACTCTTGTAGCATAGTAAGAAATTTCAGATGCAGCCAGTGGTTGAGCGTTGGCTAATGCTAGTAAAAATCCTAAGCCATTGTAACACAAGACAGTGTAAATAGCTGAGTTATCTCAAACAACAACTTATTCAACGAACCAATTCTTTCACCCAAATACACACCAGGTACAGAAATTTGGCACTAAATTTAATAAACATGAGCCAATACTCTGTATTACCCACCAAATTATGCTGGTACTCCTAAAAGTACAGGGCTTAGACATTTAATGTGTCTATTATATAGATTTAATTAAAAGAGAAACAAGTAAATGTAGCAATTAAATTTATTACTAAATTGTATTTCTCTCTCATAGGATGTGTATATATAACTTAGTTTCTTTCTTGAAATTCTGAGACACTATTTATTTGCTTTCACATTTTGCAGTCTGAGCCCTCAGTGATCACAGAGGGGCCACAGCACATCAGGAGTCACCATGCCACTGATCAATAGTTGAGATGAGTGTCTCTGACTGACTTCACACACATGAATACACACACACACACACACACACACACACACACACACACACACACACACACACACATACACACAAACAAAGGCAGGATGGGGAGAAAGGGTTTATTGCTGCAGTAACGCTTTAATTCCAGAAAGGCACTTTTATGTTGTCTCCTGAGATGCATGCTTAAGAGAGAAAAAGATACAAAGACAGTGAGACAGTCAATGAGAGATAAAGAGATATACACCAAGGAATTCCACTCGTTAGACCTAAATTTGCTGTTCTTTTGGGACTTGGGAAGATTTATTTTTAGTTGACATGTAGAAGTATCTAGTGTCTCTTGGCTTCTAAGTTTTTAGCTTGGGTGTTTTGGAGCTTTAGCCACCAAAAAAAGAGTCATTATAGATGACTGATGTATTTATTTCTTCTCAAAAAGTCAGTGTTTTGGTTTGCCCTCATTCTCTTGCAAAATATCAATCTTTTTGAGATGAAATATATGCACTGACGTTATGAGAAAACAGCTTCTGAGTCTTCTAGAAGCTAATAATGTGGCTGTATGTTAACAGGCTAACAGATGAGTAAGCGATGCGCTTGCCTGACAAATATGCAATATACACCACATACTGTACATCAGGCTCCAGAAACACAGCTTAGCAGAAATGGCAGATTACGTCTGGGAGCAAAGAGCAGTGTCTTTATCAACATTATGCTCGTGTTTTTTTGCAAAATTCTAGCCAAGAGAAGCTCATTTGCTCTGCAACATTGTGACTATTGTAGATGTACTTACATTCTAACATTAACTTATTTGCTAAATGTGGCTATTGTTACAACTGTGGTAGCTAATTATAAGAATTAATATGAAGTTGCTCACACACAAATTAATACTTGCTCCAACACAAATCGGGCCTAATCGATACCGGATTTTGAGGCCAATACCATATAATATAAACAACTAAAAAATTGTGAAAAATGAAATTCTACTCTATACAGAATATAATTTACAGAATATAGAATCACATTTGTTTGCAACAATCCCTAAAAGTGGAAAAGATATGCAATGGAGGCAGGATATTTTACAGTTTGACAATAAAATTACTGTCCAAAATGATACCAGTGCACTTTCACTCTTATTTCTAATCATTATAAACAACTATACTTTGAAAAAATCAAGTAAAATAAGGTATATATTAAACCTAAATTAAGAAAAAACATGTTTATGCTGATATAGCTAACAAATGAAAATATGCTTTATGTTCTCTTTACAAAAAGTTTTAATATAGGCATATATTGGTCAAAATATATGCCAGTACCAATATAAAGTAGTAAAGTTGTGATTGGCCAGTATTGGAGCAATAATATCAGTAGACTAATACAGCAGTCTAGCTCTAACAGGAACAGTCAAAACATAAAACCTAGACCCTGACTGCTCTTCATTTTTTGGCTTTTTTCTGTCTTTACTGGGGAGATAACTTAATAAAAATGCAGGCATCAGTGAACATTGGTATAGCTTAACAGCCACATCCAAAACTAACATCCAGAAGCAGTGATTCATGGAAGCAGTGTCATATTTAAGTTAGGTCTTTCTGGAGATGTTTTCTTTGCCTCCCATAGTGAGGCTTCCCTTGTGTTTTCCTATCCTGTCAGTCTTGGCATATAAAGAGAAGCAGTGAAAAGAAGAGGTCCTAAAGAAGAAACACTTCCCAAGGAAACTGAAAATAACTGCTCAACTCTTCTAAGTCATCACTGATTGGCTAGTTTCTCATAGCAGTTCAGTGGTATGGCTTTTTTCTGTTCAAATGTATTTTCAAAAAAAATGCATGAATACTCGTCTACAATAGTAAAAAGCTTATTTGATGCAGCTTTCTCCATCTATGCCATGCTTTTTTCTTGCACCCATTAGCATTCTGTCTTGTCTACACCTTTTGGGAAAATAAATACATTATATTATATTATACTAATTTTATTTGCAGATTTGAAAGAGGAGGGAAGAAATAAGATAATAAGTCTGCAAAACCTCATGGCTTAATGTTTAAAAAACATGTCACCCTGAAGGTATACAGGGGTCTATGGGAGTATGGTTAAACACACAGTACTATGCATATGTTACAAATGAATGGAATAAAATAGACGAGTAATCGTAATGCAAGGAAAGTGGAAGGAAGCCTTGCAGCTCTATCTTATCTCCTAAACAAAAATTCAATAACTTCAGCTGATAATCTGGTTTATTTCTGAGCTTAGCTTCAGTCAAATCCCCTTCATGATGAGTAAATCTATAAGAAGAAAAACCATCCGAATTACGAAAAGTTGAAGCTTTGCGACATGTAGCAAATTTGCTTAGCGAGAGCGATGGAGGCCTTCTCAGCATATAAATCACACAGCATAATCACAGTAAAATGGTAAAGCTCGCTGGGGAGCGTAGCACTTCTAATTACAATGCAAGGTCCCCCCATTCATTGCTCCAATCACTCACGTCTGCTGTATCTCCTGAGCTCCTGTCCCCTGCTTCACTCACTTTATCATGCATGCATGGCCCAGAACACACACACACACACACACACACACACACACACACACACACACACACACACACACACGGCTGCAACGTGGGAAGATGCCATCTCTCCATTTCCCTTCTCTGTTCTTTTCACTTTTACAGATGCACACACATTTACTCTGTATGGCTTACATTAATTTACACCTATACATAAATCATGTGCTGTAAAGTTTCTTCATTGACTGTTTTGGTTTTGAAGACACTCTCTGACTGAATCATATAGTATTTTCTTTGTAATGCATTAAATTTAAGTCCGTCTAATCTATCAGTACATACAGACACATTGTAAATGTATGAACATTTACAAACTTCAGAAAGGAAGTGTAGAAATCAAATTAAAGATCATCTACTTGTTCACAATTGGTCTTCATGAATGTACATACCTTATTGTTACTCTGGCACCATAGTGGCACTTGTTGTCTATATATCACATATCACTTTCTGATTGATGGACCTGAGAAAAATTTGTTGCATCCACCTGTCAGAAGTACTCCACTATAATCTCAACATTTGAAACAGCAACCAACAGTCCTGAATGGCAAGATTATTTTTTCTTTTTCTGCCTAGGAGGCTCACAAAGTTATGACACATGATTCCTATTTCCAGTGCTTAAAGCAATAGTTCACCCAAAAATGAAATTTCACTCTATTTCTACTGACCCCTGTGCTGATGTGAGGATGGGTGAAGATATCCTGTTCACAAAACACTCCTGGAGTTTCAGCGGAAAACAGTGTTGCAGCCAAATCCAGTACAATTGAAGTGGTGACCAGTTTTAAAATGTAAAAAAATAACACAAAAAACCCACAGAGTGTCTCCAGACTGCATTTTAAAACTGGTCACCATTCACTTCAATTGTACTGGATTTGGCTGCAACGCTGTTTTCTGCTGAAGCTCCGGGAGCTTGTACTCACCACTGACCATGCTCACTGACAGAGAAGAGCAATGGGGCAAATCACTCACTACTGTGTGTCTCATTGAGTGAAGGCTGTAGACACCCCTCAATCATGGCGTACATTCACGTGAACACACGAAAAAAAGGGTGCTGACAGGAAAGCGAAGCAAGCACGTTGGTACACAGCTTATCTGCCTGTCTGAGCTGCTTGCCCTTCACTGGGTCAAATAGATGGGTTGAGTGAAGCAGGGAGGTGTCATGGGAGCGTGGCCAGAGGACACAGGACAGAGCTCAGAGATTAGGACATGGAGGGCGGGAGCTGCATTTCCTCTAATGAAAAATTTACATCGTCTCCTACGAAAAGGAGGCACTACAGCCTCTCTTGCCTTTATACCAGTCTGTTTATGTGTGTGTGTGTGTGTGTGTGTGTGTGTGTTTGTGTGCTCACGCCAACATGCCCTCATTTAATAATTTAAAATGTTTCAGCTAGATGCATCTTTATCTGTTTTTCAGTGTATGCATGTGTGTGTACGGCCTGACTGCTTGTTATGACTGTACTAAAACCTCTTCATTAATACTCTCCTCTTTCTCTCTTACTCTCTTCTTCTCTTTTCTGTCTTTCTCTTGGCCATCACGATTCCACAGGGGTGGATCAGACGTCCCAAATGAATGCAAAGCACACACAAACCAAACTGACAAATACAGAGACATGCATTTAGATGACAAGAGACTATAAGCATGCATAATTCATGCCATATGCACAATGTTCCTCCAGTTTTTAAAGTATCACTCACTTGCATTAATGTGTGTGCATGTGCATTTGTGTGTGTGGGCACTTGTGTTTCACGGATATTGTCGGCGTTAGCATGACTCACATCAAACATTTTTTGGAAATGCTCGCAGAGGGGCGTGTGTAGAGGTGTTAAACGGAGAAACTAAGCGCACTCACAGAAATAAAGGAGCTAACTAGAAGCATAAAAGCTTCTTTGATTTGTCCCCATAAGAGAACCTTTAATAAAATTCCACTGATTAAAAAAAATGTCGCAGAACATGAGAACATAAAGGGGTATACAGTCTGTGAAAGATTTCACTCAGAACACCCTATGAGAGGTTCTACAGAGAAGCCTTCTATGGTGTTATGGTTCCACCCAGGTGCCTCTCTTGGAGTTCTATTTAGAACCTTTCCACCTTGTAATGGTCCTAACACAAACACACCCAGGGGGTTCCACCAAGACCTCTTTTATACAAGAGATCTGTCTAGAACCCACCCAGGGGGTTCTTCCCTCAACCCTTTTATATTCCAAGAACATCAAAAACTTTTCCAGGGTGTTCTACCAAGAACCTTGTTATGTTATGGTAAAAAAGAGCCCTTGACAAAAGAGTTCTTCTCCTCCTCTGTCTTCCAATAAAGGTACTTTGGATGAAAAAGGTCCTTAATGGAACCCCTGGCCTTAGGAAGGATCCTTGACAAACTCTTTCTTCCAAAAACGGTTCTTCAGAAGCAAATGGTCCTGGGTAGAACATCAATCCTTCAGAAAAAACCCTTTTGGGAACCCTTATTTCTAAAGCGTGTAGATAAGTGCATGCAAGAGTGTGCTTCTGTTTGCTTTGTCTTTTGTGATGACTAATGGCAGTTATTTGTTTCTCCTGAAACTTTTCCTGAATACAAATGAGGCAATTTACCTAGAAAAAAACACGCTGCCTCTGATTTAGAGTTGGGTTGCTTCAGCTCCGCGCATCTATTTCACTTCAGATTCCAGACTCCATCCAAAGTTTTCAGTGAAGTATGACGGTTCAAAGAGCAAGTGGGGGAGAGGGAAGCTGTCTAATTGAATATCCCGTTAAGGTGGCAAGTGTGAATCATGACTGTATGGCGCCTGTCAAAATGCAAAAGAGAGCAGACAGTTAGGGATGCGTTTTTGTGAAACAGACATGACAGGTACAAATGTATTTTCAAACAGAAACTGCTTCTTTTGATATTGGACTTGACTGCAGTGGGGATTGCCACCTGATAAGTCTGATGTACTGCAGGATTTTGGATTTCACCAGAGCCGGCACTGCTACTGGATTTATTAGTTGTTCATTTCCTACAGTATAGGCCTGTGAGGGCCAGGGACACAGTGTATAGAGCTTTGACCAGAGCTTTAAGAGTGCTTCTAGTATTGATCTGCTGGGTAGATAGATACGAGTGGTCTGGCGAGTACTGTGTGTGCTGTCTGCGATCCCGAAGAGCAGAGAGTCGGCGATAAGTGTCTATGATGCATCCGAGGCTATAGTGTGGCAGAATCAGGTTACTGCTGTGTTTGTGTTTATGCTCTGAGCCTGTCGTGCCCATGAATAATGGATTGTTAATCCATGTGTGTAAAATACATCTCTCTACCACATACCTTTTCCTGCCTCTCCGATGTTTTTTGTTGTATGCATGCAAAGGTGTGTTTGTACTTGCACTTTTGTTGTATTCTGTGTGTGTGCTCATGCGTTTGTGTGTGCTGAAGTGCTTTTCTTCAGAGATCAGTGTCAGCACAGTGACTTTATACCTTGAGAAAAGGAATGATTGTCAGATTTATTCTGCTGACATTGAAAAGCTGGTAAAAGAGCGATTTAACAATTTAACAAGGAGTACCACAGGATTCTTTAAATATTCATGTTTGTTGAACTTTGCCTTACAGTGCGAAGAAAGGCTAGATTAACAAAGTATTGGGTTAGGAACCTTTGCAGTTCATATTTTACATATCAGGCCGATGTTCTTATTCAGAGGCACTTTGTGCAACTTAAAGATTGAATCTGCAACAGTTTGTAAACGCAGCATCAAAATTGTCCCCCTCCTCCTACTTTCAGTGAATGACAGAGAGGTCGAGAGACGTAGAGTGTGAATTAGCAGAGGGTGCATGATCAGTGAGAACAAAACAGTGAATCAAAGAAATAAAACAATACTTTCTGGTTGTTTCTCAGTGGTTACATTCTAAAGCATAAATAAACAGGCCCACGTCTCTACACAACACTGTGTTTTGTATTAATAGAGCTGAAATGATCTTCAGTCTGCTCTACCTGCTTGTGTGTGTATGTGTGTAAAACTCTTTCTGCAGTTTTTTAGCATAGGAGATAGACACTGTTCTAGTGGGTCATAGAGGAACATTTAGAGCAGAGGGCCATCCAGGGACCTCCTACTGCAGAGGCACCTTGTTTTTGTTTTTTTTTGTTTTTTCTTTGTTTTTTTCAACTTGACCCACATAACCCCAACATAAGACAAACCAGTCAGTCATTAAATAAAACGAAACATTTAATTTACACAACGTTCACAAAATGCTGCTCATGAAAACCTCATACAATCATGTGAGGTAGCTGACAACACAAAACCACTGTGCTACATCTTACCAAAAACAGCAAACAAGCTAGTTATGCATTATTGAAACACACTGGCCAATTAGCTGTATTATAGCTGTATATAAGTGCACTGACGTTCTTGTGAGCCACAATGGAACATTTTGTAACTTCACAAGCAAGTGACTGTGACATACCCTCCACCTGAAACACTACTGGCTGAAGTGCAGAGGATGCAGCTGACACACCTAGCATTAGCCATGCTACAACTGCTGCTAAGCACAAATGAGAGAGGACTCAAAAATATTCAGTGTAATATATGTAGTAGGGGGTCTGTCAGCTAAGGGGTCTATAGCCTGAAAAACATTGAGGACCCCTGATTTAGAGGGATCATATTTAAATAATTCTATACATTGTTTTGTTTTGTTTTATTTTAGGAAAATGTTGCATACAGTGCCTTTAAAGTAAATGCCACTTGTATGTATATAACATCATTCTAAGCCAAGGAATGAAGACACGCAAGGAAGAAAATAGTACAATGACATAAGCATTTGCAGCACTGCGTTTTAGGATGAAATTGAGCACAGGTATGGTGTAACCAGGCTGAGATGAGCATAAGAGTATAGCCTGTAGAAATGAATTTCAACTCCACCAAGGAAGATGCGAGGTGACTGCTGAAGAGGAAAGGGAAAAAAGGTGGGTGGGTGTAAACAGCAAAATTACAGTAAGCTTTCTGGGCAGATGGCTAATACAGAATGGAAAGGCGTGAAAAATGAAAGAAAGCGTGGCAAATAATATTTCAGAAGGCTCCAGTGCACCAGACAGCAACAATAGGTTAGTCTGTGACTGTAAACTTCACCAAGCTTCCTGGTATGAGCATTTTATCTCTTCCAGTGGTCCATATTTTGTGATATCTGCTTCAGCAAATACCCTCACTGATAACCCTGTGCTATCTAATACGTAGGCTTGTGTTCAACATCATACTCAGTCATTTAGACTGAGAAAGCATACTTGTCTTGAATTCCTTTACCCTCTCCATGACTGTAAATTGAGGCAGCACACGTCATGTTAATGTCACATCGTAAAATGTGTTGATGTGTTATTATCTACTTCATTATTTATGGATACAGCACAGCGTTTTTATGTGCTGCACTCCTTTTCTCCCAGCCTGTCTTTTTAATTCCATTTCTCTGCACCTGCTCATTAGATTACTTCTCAAGCTGTCCCATCTAATAATCGCATGTCACATAGGAAAGCCTCTGCACTTTGTGTGTTCTGTTAAGAAGAAGGCTTATTAGTATCAGCAATAAAAAATAAATCCAAATGTGTTAATTACAGCACACTTTCCCCCTCGGAAGACAGCAGTACTTCTAGTGTGAGCGAATGTACGTTTTATGTGTGTGGTAGTATGTGGGTGACGCGTGTGTGTGTGTGTGTGTGTGTGTGTGTGTTTATGCACACATGCAATTATTTGAAAAGAAGAAAGTGTTAAGACAACAAGAAGTGAGAAGAAAGTGATTGAGGAAGTGCAGTGAGGAAGAAAGTTGGCAGATGGCAGAAGCTGGATTGCTACATCGAAGGTGCAGATGTTTTGATTTTCTCTTTTTTTATCTCCATCACATGTCAGAGAACATCTGGCAACATGTATCTCTGCTGCTGCAGTAATGAAATGACCTTCAACTGAGTCACATTTCATGTCTATAGGATGTTTTGTTGTCAGCCTGTAAAGCGTGACACATGATGCATAACAGCTGTAACACACAATTGTAAAGGTCAAGACATATTTTAAATAAAATGGAATCTATTAGTCAGTTGAAAGAAAATTAGCTGCTAACTATTTTGATAATTAATCATTCTTCTTCAATGTAAAGATTTGCTGCTTTCCTTTGTCATTACCTTCATAATTTATGGTAGTAAATGATAAGTCTTTGGATAAAGGAAGAGGTTAAACGTGCTTCAACGGACTCACAAGGAACTGCAGGCCTGTCCAGTGCTATCAAGGGCACAATACTCTTCTCACAGGAAAAGAGAACACAGACTCACTTTTCAGAAAATAATCGTTAGCATGCATAGGTATAATGTTTACCATATTGACAATTTTAATTCAGCATATTAGCATGCTAATTTTTGCTGATTAGCACCAAACAGAAAGTACAGTTGAAACTGATGGGGATGTCATTACATTTGTGTTTTGTCATAACACAAAGATTTTGGAGATGGTTAGAGAGAAAAAGTCCCAACAGTAGTTGTTGGAAAGAGTTTATTCAAAACCACAACTGTCAACCTCAAGTCAGGGCATCATCAAAGTCATTAGAATTCATTGAGACTGTGAATGTCTGTACATGAAAATTCATTCAGTAGTTGGTGTGATATTTCAGCCTGCACCAAAGCGGTGGAGAAACGGGCTGACATTACTATCTGTAGAGTCACGAGCACAAGCATGAATGTTGATTTACTCTCATTTAAACAATCTATACAGTAACTGGCAGGATATGTTGGGTACTTTTAAACGGCTTATCTGATCTCAACATTAACAGCTGCACTGTAATGATCAGCAAATGCCAGTGTTGTCAACGGAAATCACCACCACAGGAAACTGCCAATCAACCGGTTGTTAATTGGTCTGATGGGCACGTTGCACGCTGTAGGCAATCTACGGCTGCCTGTGAGTTTTGTTTGCATTTGAGAATAACATTATTTGGCTCGGGAACAGCTGATATGACATACTGTGCAGGAAGTGGACGAGGCAATTAGAGCTTCCCTCTCCTCCTGTCTTGTATCTTGTCAGGGAATTAAACACATTTACAAACAGGAAAAATAGGTTCTCCGGAAACTCTTTGCATATTCTCTCTCCCACTCTTACATTTCCACACACATATACGCACACAAAAACACACACACTTCTTCTCTCAGTGCTCTATCCACGAGGCAGATTGTCATACTGGATCTGTAGAGACTCTGCCTTCCATCCTATCATGCATGCAGTGCTCACGCACACACAAGTTAAAGCACTCAGAAGATGTCGCACTCTGTATAAACATTCATTATTCATTCTAAAAGCACACATAAACAAGACACACTCACACACACTCATACACACACTCACACGGTTACCACAGATAATTAGTGGAAGGATGGAAAGAACAAGGCAACTGTCTCGCTGCACAGACCGAAAGATGCTCACACACACATACTGTCTCACCTAGAGTGTCCCCTTTAACCGCACACACACACATACACACAGACACACGTACACATGCACATTGCATTGTGTTAGCCTTCAGGTGGAATTACAGGTCTGATTTCAGCTTGCTGGAGATGTAGGAGGACGATAGTGGCAGCCTGAACCAGGGGGCAATGAATCAGTGCCTTATCAAACCTCTGGCCCTAGGTATGAACTGTCAACACAGAAACTCACACATATACACACACACACATACACACACCATTGGCAAACATCTCCCTTCCACAGTTGGACACCGCAACAGCGTCATAGCACGTGTGTGACAGCTCGGCGGGACAGATGTCAGGGCACTCTTCACTCTCCCAGTCCACTGTCCATCCCTCTGCTCAGTTAGAAGTTGGCATGTTTAATTCAGCACCTTCACAACGAGTCCCATCAACATGTAGATTTATAGTACTGGCTGGAGAGGAATGAGGAGATGGTTGGGATTAAACTACCTCAGGATTCTAATGGGGGATTTAGCATGCACTTTGCGAAATCACCTTAATCCAGCGTTGTTCTGTGAAGGGAGGGGTGTGAGCAGAAAAAAAAAAAAATGGCTTTTTCTGACGGAGGTCCCATTTGTACGTCTGCATTTTCCCTTTTGAACCAGACAGTCTCTCAGTGGAATCATTAAATATTATTGCTTTTTGTGAATTTTGCCCAGGCACAGAGAGACATTAGCTGGTTTTGACTAGAAATTATGTATTGTTTTCAGATGTGATTATAGTTATAAATCCAGTTTCCAAGAATGGGCATTACTCGCTTTACAGTTTTTCAAAGTTGCTAGGACACATTTCTTGAAACGTTCCACCTTTTTCTCCAATCTGCAACCACAAAACCAAGTCTTCAAGCTGCATTCACAAGACCTCTGACACTTCTGACAAATCAAACAATACATTACACACTACAAAACACATCACTACATCTACATCACAGGCAATGAGGGAGAAATGGGAAGAAAAACTATTCTACCATTTTACCATCCATCTTACCATTTTTAAAAATCGAATATTGATTGAAATGAGCAAAATAAAATTGTAATCGAAATCAAAAACAAAATTGCAATTCTCCCAGTAATTTTTTTTTTTCTATTTGCAGCACCTAACACATGTCCAAAAAACATAACAACACTTCAAGGACGACACAGCGTAGCTTACTGGCTGTTACATCACAATTGATATCATATCTTTTCAAAGAAGAATTTGAAAATGTAAATGCCAGTTGTCAGGGTGTAAAACCAATGATCTGTAGATCTTTCGCAAATCAAGACTTGTTTACTAACTAAGTAATTGTCACTGAAAAAAAAAAAGTGTAAATAGAAAAATCTAATTGCATTGTGGGTTTTGAGAATTGTGTCACCCCAAGTAAGAGTTTTTCCAAAACACTGAATGATTTGATAAATGGCTTTAGGGCACTGAGCATTTGTTTCAGAGAATCACGTTTAGCGTTAAAGCAATTGTGACAAACTGTTAAAAACTAATAAATAAATAAATGAAATTGCTTCCAGTTTCCTGATGATGAAATATCCAATAGAGGCATGTCACCTTCAGGAGAAGGCAGGCTTTCATGACTGATGTTTTACAGGATGCATTAGTACACATAAAAGTTTATTAGTCAGTCGGCACTAGGGAGCTGTCGAGCCCCATGACTGTATTTCACTGTGTTGCAATGCTGCTTCTGTCTATTCTGCTTCTGCAGGAGCAAAACAACAAATTTCACCAACAATAAAGCCCAAACTAGTCTCAGTGTCTTGCAGCGCCATCTATAAATTGCTTATACATTTGCATTATAGCACAAAATTTGCATTAATAACTTTTCTTTAAAGGTGGTTTTGAGATTCTAACTGTTAATCTTTTTGTTTGTTGCAAGAGGCAGATCTTTGTTCTGCACCCTGAGGGAGGTCCTTCATTCACATAGTGTGTTTAACATTCTGCAGAGGAAAAAGCAGGGTGGGACGGATGAGGCATATGAGACTTTTATCAGACGAGATGAGAGCTGTGACAGTCTGGAGCCCAGGTTTTCTAGGCTGTCTATCTGGGTGTCCTTCACACTGAGGGCTTGGATGACGGGGCTTGGATGCAGGGGAGGGGGAGTTTTCATGTGACAGAAGGCTTTGCCTAATAGCCAGTCTGTTCTCCAACTCTGTCTGTTTTTCTCTGTCTCATAGACTCTTTTTTTCTCTCCTCCTCCTCCTCTTCTCTGGCCATATGTGCCTCTGACATCCCTCCATCTCTATGATAGAGGAGAGCGCAGACAGAGGAGGAGTCGGCATCGTCTCTCCAAGTGTGGTGTAAACAGGCTTTTAATTTTCAAATCTCTCCAGAGCAATCCAGATTCCAGGACAGCTCGTCCGGGCACCTGGGCAGTTCACTGATTAAGGTGGCGCCGGCGTTCTGCTGTTAGAGAAGGGGGGTTGTTTGAAAGAGGCAACAGGGGGCAGCGCTGCCAGCCTGCCAAGTGTGTGGGCGCTGCTGTGACCAGTCAGTCTTCATAATGGCTGTCTGGCCCTGGGACAGAGCCAGCTCAGTGGTCACGTGACTGACTGACTGTGCAGATCAGGCTAGGAAGGACTCCCTTCAGTTACCACAGATCAATGGTGCCTGCGGAGAAGACAAAGGGCAGAGAGGGACAGAGAAGGGAACATGTTAGGGGTGTGGGCGAATGAAGGGAGAGAGGGGGAGAGAAAAAAGAGAGACAGTTGAGAAGTGGACACAAAAAATAATGAATGGCAGCCGAGTTGCAGTCACAAAAGAGAAAATAGGAAGGGAGGATTGTAAGAAGTCTTAAGTAAAAGGGAGAGCGGGGACAGCATAGGTGCTCACTATTCATTACCTATAAGCTGATGCTCTGTGCTTTCTGAAGGACAGATAAAAGTTTATCTCTCCAATGTGTTTTTCTCTCCCTTTCTCACTGTTGTGAGCTCAAGATTCAAACTTCAAAGGAATATTAGATACCACGGAAATTTCAATTTAAGCCAAAGACATCGTCTGCATTTAAAGTTTGCATGTTTAAAAAAAAAAAAACATGCAGGAAAAAATAAGTTTTGCTCTGCTTAGCAGGTATCAGATATCCTTAAACCTGTGGATTTGTATAATGAACCAACAACAGTCTGGCTGTGCCTGAGATCCGTGGGTTCAGTGGGCCTGATATTAGTGGTCTCACAGTGTATAACTGGTGTGACGAAGCTGGTTATCAGCTTTAATCAGAGAGTGTGTCAAGAAACATTGAAATTAATGATTGTTGTGAGGCAGAGGTGTCCTGTCCTACATATACAGACTTAAAAACATATTCATTTAGTACAGATTCCTGTAAAACAACATGTAATGTTTTTCAATCAAAATAAAAATAGTGATGTAAAAATTATCACAACCTGTAATATTGCAAATCATATCGCAATTGCAGTATCACTCAAAATAATCGCAATTGGATATTTTTTTAAGTCATTCAGCTCTAAGCTGGGCTGTGTAACACAGGTTACTGTAGGACTGGGCAATATGGATAGTATTGAGCAGATATTGATGTTTATTGAGATTGCAACAGTATTGTGGGGATGACTGTTTGTGCTGTCACAACATATTAACACACTGAGAATATTGATACATCATCATCAGTAATGTTGAGATAATGACTAAGGCCAGAGTTCTGCCTATGCTTTTAACTACGTGTTTGCAAATGCACCCCTATGCATCTGTACACACTGTGGCTGCCTTGCATATTCTGCATCCATTTTGAAATGGCATCATGACCTTTGTGATGGCAATGTTTTCACTGTCAATGTTGCTGCTGTACTGTTTTCAACTTTGGCTGATGCTGGACAGTATTTACAATGTTTGTTTTTTTTTTTCAAAGTGTTGTGATCAAACACAGTTATCACAATAATTCAATTTTCAAATAGTAATACTAATCGTCTGGGATTTTATCATGAGGGTTTATCACTTCAACACTACTGGTAGTTCAGAAAATTACTTATAAGTTTAACTTAGGTACTTGCAAAGAAATAAGATTTTTGTTTTCTTTTTTGCAAATGGTTCCTGCTCTTTTTGTAGGTCCATTTCAGTCATTTTGCCATCAGTTAAGCTTTTGTCAGTGTTGTAGAACAGTTTTAAGTCTTTGCATCAAGTCTTTTGTTAAGGCTTCCTGGACAACAGTCTGTAAATGGTGCTCAGGCTGTCATCAGTCATCATGTCCCTCTAACAGTGAAACTCCAAACGGTAACATTTACTGTGTATCAGCAGAGTATTAGACCACAGTGAGTCATTTATCCTGTCTAATAAACAGTCATTGAGTTTCTTTATGGATCTGAGTTCTTTCATTGCATACCTGTGTGTATAGTCTTCCTCCTGAAGATCAGACCTCTTGTTAGCAGTCAGTTTGTCCTCTCTCCCCTATCTCTTTGTTAGGCAGTGGGGAACCATTAAGGTGATTCCATTATCTCCTCCTTGTTCTCCTCCAAGGGATCTTCTTAACGTCATTCATTGCCATTTAATTTGTGACCAAGACTGTAATGGCTCTGATAAATTGGAAGGCACAGTCCTGTGGCCCCACGAGAGTGTACCAGTCAGGATAATTGTTGATCGTCAGATTGAATCTTGTTGAAAAAGGGCTTTAAAAGGAAATATCATGGTGTGTTTTTACCCACATGATGGTTCACACACAGTCAAATACATACGTCTCTGATTCTAGAAAAGTTGTGATGCTGTGTAAAACGTAAATCAAAGAGACTGTGTAAACTATGGTCAATGTTCAAACTGATAAACTTGATTGTTTCTGTAAATATACACTTATTCTGAATTCGATGCCTGCAACACGTTCCAAAGAAGTTGGAAGAAGAAGAAGCTGTGTCATGATTGGATATGAAAAAGGGGCATCCTTGACAGGCCCATTCATGCTTGTGAATGACTTGATAAGCATGGATTCAGGAATTCAGGGATTTCACCATCTGCAATGCATGATTTCAGATATATGCAGAGATTTCTCCAGATTCCAAGAATGTAAAGGCCAAAAACCAACATTGAATGCCTATGACCTTTGACCTCATGCGACACTGCATTAAAAACTGCATTAAAAGCCAACAGGATTACAGGATTGCAGCTACAAATACAAGATTAGAGTCTCCCACACATATTAACACCAGAAATGCTGCCGACTTCTCTGGGCCTGAGCTCATCTGTGATGGACTGATGGATGGAAGGTGGAAGGGTGTGCTGTGGTCTGACAAGTCCACATTTCAGATTGGTTTTTGAAATCATGGACCAAAAAAAGACCATCCAGATTGTTACCAGTGCAAAATTCAAAAGCCAGCATCTGTGATGGTATGTGGGTATGTTAGTGCTCATGCCATGGCTAACTGTCACACCTGTGAAGGCCCCATTTATGCTGGAAAGTACATGTTATACAAGACAGGTTTTGGAGCAACAGATGCTACCATCCACATGATGTCTTTGTCAGAGACATCCCTACTTATTTCATCAAGACAATGCCCAGACACAAGAGTTCAGGTACTAGACTGACCTGCCTGCAGTCCAGACCTGTCTCTCACTGAAAATGTGTGGTGCATTATGAAGCCAAAAACATGACAAGAGACCCCAGACTGTAGAGTCTCTGAAGTTGTGTATAAAGCAAGAATTGGAAAGAATTTCACTTTCAAGACTTAAACAATTAGTGTCCTCAGTTTTCAAGTGTTGTTTAAAGAAAAGGTGATGTAACACAGTGGTAAACATGCCCCTGTCCCAACTTTTTTAAATGTGCTGGAGGCCTCAAATTCAGATGAAATTCTGAATGACTGTATATTTACAAAAAACAATAAGTTTTTCAGTTGGAACATTAAATATCTTGTCTCCGTACCATATTAAAAAAAAGGATTTGTAAATCATTGCATTTTATTTTATTTACATTTTACACATCATCCCAACTCTCTTGGAGTTGGTGTTTTAAGTACAAGTTGCAAGTAACAACAGGGCTGCATGTCTTCATGTTCAGGTCAGTTTTGATTTGGCATTCACACTAATTAGAAGTTCTGTTTTTGTGGGCTACATGGAGGGGATTGCTGCAGTTCTCCTCAATTAATTCCTCGATTGCCCCTGTGACCACAGAAATTGTAAAATCACTAAATGAGCCAATGTAAGATTGAGTCTTTACAGTAGTTTAATGCTCTTATCTGAATGGCTTCACGTTAATTCCTCTGTATGATTAACGGCAGGTACCTGTGTCAAAGTGAGCGAGAAATTAGTTCATGGAGGATAACAGTGTTCATCCAACTCCTCGCACCTGCTGCAGCACAGACAAACCTGTGTGATTATTCTGATTGGCTGAGCATTTTGTTCCACTTCGCTGACCTTTCTGCCTCGCTGTTCGCAGTCTGTATGCAGAGAAAGGCGTCCTCGGCATAATACATGCATCATGTAGTGAGTTGACTGCACGCAGTCCCTAGGTTAGAGTGGTACACGCCGCACTTTCCAATGCACATTTTGAAATAATGGCATGCATGAACATGAGTTTGAATGGGGTCTACTTGAGGCAATACATCTGGTGGATGATGAGATGGATTTATCCTCGCCTCTCCCTTTTTGCTCTGATGAATAAGCCGCGGTGCACACAAAGGGTCATATTAAACAGCCCCTAGCTCTCTGTCCCCTGTACCATGATGCATCGCCTGTTGTTGTGCCTTGTCTCTTCACTTCCTCCCTGAACTGATTAAGTCTTTGGAACAGCATGGAAACACCACAGGGTGTTGCATTGTTTTTCAGGGGGAAGACAATCCCAGTGAACAGTATGAATAGACCAGTGACTCTGAAAGAGGCAGACTGTCACTGTTTGTAGCAATTATTCAGTCGGTTCAGGACATGTATCATGTGATGGTAGGCTCTCTATTTTGATCCAGCAGCTTGTTTCACTCTTTTCCTCTGATCTCCAGCCATTAAGATACAGTCAATAATTCATTTCTTGTCAGTGAGGGTATAAATTGTACATTTGTACATATTTGATGGATTCCATCCTAGAGTAAAATGTAATTACAAAAAAAAGACTTAATAATTGATTAGATTAAAAAAAGCACTTTTCTTTCCTTGATCAGGCTGTCATTTTAGATATGAAATTATTACAGTTTGCTGTGGTCAGTCTGGATATCATGAGCACAGATAGTTATATTTCCTGTGGAAAAGAATCACCTTAGCCCATAAATCACCATGTAAACAGACAGAGGCAATACTGCTGCGACTGTGGCTCAATAGGGGTTGCTGCACAGATGCAGGCTATAAAGAAATTTTACGCATTTATCACTAAAATGGCCACAGAGTTTTGACACCTGTGTAGATTATTTTCCCTTTTCATGCAGAAATAACAGTGTTGTTATTGTTTTCTTTGTCATAAGGAAAATTACTAACATTATGAATCTACCTACGTGTCGGCTTTGCATGTAATACACACACGTGCATGTGTTTATCACTGCATCAGAGAACATCAGACTTGGCTATGGTTTTTCCTTTAGGAGGAAAAGTTTTTTGTGGCATTATTTTTTTAGGTTGTCCGTCTGAACTGATTAGACTTCGGAGGTCAAGTCTAGATTTTTTTGTGTATGTGTTGTGCTGAAATCCTAGATTTATCAAGTTGTACATTAAAACATAAATCTGAGCAAACCAGAATGAAAAACTAAACACAATATCAGTTGTGTATGTTTTTTGGGCAGTGTCCTCCATCCAGCCTTTGACATCTTGTCTCCTATTTGTGCATCATTATGCAGCACTTACTGTCACATCCAATCCAATTGAAAGTCATATTCATGCATTTCCATATTTTCCCATGCATCGATTAATCAGGTGGCATAAATAGATCCGGTGCATCAGAAGTTTAAAAGTAAAGCAGTGGAACAGTCATAAAATCCATGCTGTGAGCCTGCCATCCACCTCCAACACCTGCAGAGCTGGTAACACCTGTGCCCACGTAGCAGCCTCTCACCACAGAATCTTAATGGAGCTCTCACTCCTCGATAGCTGCTGTCACACATGGTGAGGTTTTCTTTTTTTGTTTTGCCTTGACAGGACAGACACTGTTACCAGAGGAAAATGGTGTATCATATAGAAAATGTTTTAAAATATAAATAAAGGGTTTGTTACAAGGAATAGAAATAAAGGAAGATCATCATATCATTGTCAACATCAGAACATAAAAAAGACAAAGAAATGGAAAAACTGACATCACTAACAATTTACATAAACAAGCATAAAAGAGGTTTTTATAAAAGTGACTTGAAACATTTTCTGACCTCCCTAACCTGATCTCTTCAGGTGTGTTATTTCTGAAGTCTCGAAGACTTGAGAGGAACCCATGGTTACCTTTAGTCTTCAGTCTACTCAGACATGTCTCATCTAAAGATCACAGTCTGTGTAGCTCATATGTAGTCAAAAGGTCAGTGATGTAGCATGGGGCAGACCCAGTCAGGCTTTGAAAGTAAATTTTAAAATAGTCTACTCCAAAAATAACAGCTAGCCTACAGCAAACGACAGAAGATTCAGGGTGAAGGTCTTTTCTCGCTTTTTAGCAGTGAAAACCTGAGCAGCTGCGCTTGATGAGATAAAGTGATGCAAAATATGTTTTTTACCAGTTTTTTTTATCAATAGTGTAAACAAGACTAGACATCCTGTAATAGGATCATAGCAGCCATAACACAAGTCAACATGTTGATGTTTGGACCCATAAGAAGTCAGTGCTATATTCAAATTCACTCACTAAATGTAAAGGTCAATTTTATTGTAGCAAATACAATTATACAGAGTACAACATAAAGTAAGTTTGCATTTAACCCATCCAAGTATTAGGAGTAAGTATTAGGGTAACGTATAAATTGGGGAAAATTAACCTAGGACAATCCTCTGGGGCTCGCCAAGAAGCATCTTTTTTTTTTTTTTTTTAAACCAGTTTAAAGCTTTTCAAGAGATACAGAGGCAGTATTTATGACACTCAGAAAGGAAAGCAAAATCAGCTGGTTAAAATGCTTTTCAATTCTAGTTGCTAAATTATTTAATCATTGTTATTTAAGGCAGAGTTTCAGCACTGTGCATATTTATTAACCTCAACTGAAACTTCTAAAATAACCAATTTGTTTTCATAAAAGTAATCAACTGTAAAAGGTTTCTCTCCCTTAAAATAAAATGTTTTACGATTCAATTATCATTATCCACTTCTATTTGCTTCCAAAAGCTGCTCTTTTTTATAAAACTATATTTGCAAATGAAATTGGATTGTAGTTTGATGTGTTTTTAATACAGTTTAATTTGCACAGTAGCAGCAGCTGGTGACATCCCTACGGTGTCTTCTTTGTTACCCCAGGAGAAGTAGCTGCACCTAATTTCAGAAGTTGCAAGCTCTTAAACTCGGAGCCGCATATCAAAAAGACTGTTGATGATTTTGTTCCCGGCGGTGCTCGGAAGTGCTCTTTATATTAGAGCATGAGAGAAAAGCACCATATCTGATCATGGCCTGAGTAACCTGTGACAATGGAACTTTAATAGAAACTCCTGAAAAATGCATCAGTCATGGCTCCTGCATTTACATATCACCTCTCCCTTTCTGGTGTCTGAGCAACAAGCTCTCATCAGGATGTTGTCACCTCCTGACAACACTCTCCTCCCTTTTGTTCTCTGATTTTCACCTTTCTAAAGCTCTGATCAAATTGTCTTTTCCCTCCTTAAGTCTTCCCGTACCTCTCTATGTCGCTCCTTTGCCCTCCTCAGTTTGTGCTTCACATTTCTCCTCATTAGGATACATCCATATCTCAAATTCTAGCTGGCAGGATCATCGCAGTGCAAAGTGTTTGGAAGATCACAGGGGTGCTCTTAATGAAAGGTGTGCGTAGGGGCTATTTCTAAATTACACACCCCTCGACAGGGCTGTCAGATGAAAGGAGATAACATAAATCCATAGAGAGAAGAGGGGAAGTTGGCAGACAAGATGGCCAAAAAGAGAGAAAGATGTAAACCTTCCCAGGACAATGGCCACTTAGATCCAGCAGAGCATTAGCGCAGAGAAGCTAAATTACTCATAATAGCCTAGAGTATATCTTTTCCTTTTCTTTTTTTAATATCAGATTGCCATCTACAAATCGATGCCTGCTTTTTGTTAACATTCACTCCCCCTCCCTCACATCAGTAATGCTCTACACTCCTTCCTTTCCCACTTTCACTCCTTTATTTGATTTATTTTTCCATATCACAGTAGGGCTGGGCAATATGACTTAGAAATAATATCTAAATATCTAATATTTTTAGTCTGTGCAGTGATATGCAATATGTAACTCAATATACACATTTTCTCAAAAATAACATAAATTCTCAAATGGGGCAAACCATATGATTAGGGCTGGGTGATACAGAAAAAAATGTCACAGTATTTCTGACCAAATATCTCTATCAACAGTGCAGCCATATTATGGGGCTGACTATCTGTGTTTTCACAAAATATTAAGAAATAAGGGCTGCAACTAACAATTACTTTCATTATCGATTAACCACTTAGTCTGTGAAATTGTGAAAAATGCTCATCACATTTCCTAGAGCCCAAAGTTACATCTTCAAATTTGCTTCTTTTCTCTGACCAACAGCTCAAAACCAAAAGATTCTTCATTTATTGTCATGAAATTACAAAGAAAATCAGCTAATCCTGACACTGGAGAAGCTGGAACCAGCAAATGTTTGACATTTTTCTTGAAAAATGACTGAAATGATTAATCCACTATCAAAATATTTGGCAACTGAATTTCTTTCAATCAGTTAATCCAAGGGTTCCCAAACTACTTCACGTTAAGGACCTCGGCAATGGTTGCTCATTGATCAGCTTTTTGTATCTCCCAGTTGTCTGTCGATGTAAAGCTAAGCCCATTTTCCTGAAAACAAAAGCCCACTGCCACAAAAATACACACTTTAGAGTTGGGGTTCAGTGGCAGTCTGTCTTACTGCCTGCCAGATATTGCTCAGTTTAACTGTTACAAACATCTACACCTTCTAAGAGATTATTAATGATTTCTTACGATTCATAAACAGACACTTCAACGAACGTTTGACAGTGATTTGAACTCCTGGAATAGAATTTTCAAAGCAGGACACCACGGCTGTGGCTTTGTTGTCAGAGAGGGGAGTATTTCACCTAAGCATGTTTCCTTAATCTTTGTTGACATATCATGCCCATTATATGATTTTGCTGAGGACCCTACAAGCCAGTCAAGGACCCCTTTTGACCCCAGTTTGAAAACCATTGAAATAACTGGTTAATCACCTTAATGTTGCAGTTCTATCAATAATCATCATCATCAAAAGAACAGCTTGAGCAATCTGCTAAGTTTAGAAACTGACATCACTTCACTGTAACGCAGCCTTTAAAACAGGGAAAGACACTCGCCATAACACAATATAACAATATCTAAAACAATACCTAGTCTCATATCACAATATCGATAAAATATCGATACATGGCCCAGCCCTATGTCACACTACTTTCTTGTCGTAAAAGCTGTTTGCAGTGTTAAATCATCCTGCAGAAGCGACAAGATTTACTTCATTAAGTAGTGGCAGAGCGCACTGCTTCACTGGAGAGTAAGGGTAAGAGTCTGTCCTCATGGGCTCTATCAATAACCATTAAAGATCCTCTCTCATTAGACCAAACCTCATAGGCCTCTAGGACTTGAGAAATGGCTCCTGCAGTCTTATGTGATGGAGTACGCTTCGATGGCATCACCGCTGTTTGGAAACGCAAATTGCAATAGTTATTTTCCCCTGAGGATGACTGCCACCAGCGCTGTGTACGCAGCCTCGTTCACGTTCAGCCTCTTTGCTTAATCAAGAAGAACCTCACTTCCCTATCAGCAACCTCCTCCTTGCTCTTCAGCTCCTCCCTTTCCCACTCTCTCCATCTTTTTACGCACACACCTCAAACCCATTCCATTCCATCCAAGCTACCGCAGTATGATTATTCATATGGCAATGAGGCTGGATCAAGCTGGCAAGGCTGCCCCGACGTGATGGGAGTGTTTCCGGATGATGACTTAGGAGTCCTGCAGCTTCTCTGCCAAGAGCAGGGAATTCAAACTTAATCAGGGCGAGGACCCCTCCCTCCCTCCATCTCCCAGAGAGCTCCACGGAGTTGAGGCCAAAACAGGAATAGAATGAGGGAGACAAAAGTCAAAGTCTCGGCAACATCAGGCACGCTCCCTCCTTCTGTTTTTTCTCGTGGGGAGCCAAAGGTTTTCTCCCATGAGCGATGGGTTCATTTTAGGGCTATTGGAGAAACTTTTCCTGTCTCACTCAGAGAGGAGACATTAGTAAGATTAGCTTTGTTCTAGTCTATCAGTCCCATCGAAAACTCTTATCTCTCTCTCACACACACACTCAGTGTCCCAAATTTCCTCACACCGAGGCATCCATCCATCACCCTGGAGCCACAGCCAGTGTGTCTCCCTGCAGCCCAGACAGTGAGCTGTGAATCCGGCCCCCCAGCCCTCAGCTCACCCTTGTCCGCAGGCCATGGTCACACCAAGGGGAAGAGGCAATGATCGGTCCTGATCAATAATACATCGACTGCATTAAAGCTTATGAATAAGTCATGCACGGAAAGAAGCCAGTCACACACACACACAGAAAAGTGATCTTTTACTTAGGCTAGGAAGAATGAACAGACAGAAAAAGAGAACAAAGCAAGGGCTTTAGCTTGTAGGGAATTTATCACCCACCCACTGACATTTGGTTGCATGTTGAAGCTCCACTCTGTCTTTTCCCTCCACCACCCATCCCATTCTCTCTTTCCCCTTCTCAAGTAATGGCCTTTCTCCTGCGGGTGGAATAAATAAGTTATTACAGCCATGTGTCCTAAGGCTCAGCAAAGACCGTTTGAATATAAATAGTTCATTTGCTTCCATAGTGGAGGTCTCATATAAATATATTTGTAATTACTTTTTTATGTTGTTTTTGGGGGATTTTTTTGTTTGTTTTTCATACGAAGAGCAGGGTGACTGTTTTGGTTGACTGGAGTTCCAAGATGAAATTGCCTTACACAAATAAGGCAGCCAACGGTTTACCCCCCAAATGCCATTTCAGGCAGGAGGGAGCTGTGCAGGGCTCAGCTCAGTGCAGAATTTTGTGTGTTGTGCTGACAGTAAAGAGTGAACACCCTGTGATGCTGCAGACAATTTGAAAGCTGGATGAAACTGGTGTGGTAGAAAGTGCAAGTGGTAACTTTGTCAATTTGAATGGCTTCTGAATAATTAAAGGGATATTTCAGAGTATTTGATGTGGGTTGTATGAGGCACTTATGGTTAGTCAGTGTATTAGCTGTAGTAGATGCCGATCAGCACACCTTCTGTTAGGAGAAGCGGAAAGGAGCACCAGCACGGAAGCTAAGCAATGTCCTGCTGTGTATAGGGTCAACAGCAAAATGTATTTTAGACACTTAAAAACATGCCCATCAAAGATGGACTTTTTTTAAAGGGCGATTTAGGCACTTTTCAAGTGGATGTCCAATCAGTGGTAAGTAGTCAATTTAAGCAGTACATTCCTCAGTGTTCCTATATTAACTAAGAAAACTGAGTTCTTCTGCTGCAGTATCTCATGTTGATCATTTGATGTCAGTGGATGCAGGAAGAACTACAGACCACTTCAGCTTGGATTTTTAGTGGGTAGTCAGGGGATGTGTGGTAGATGGGTATTTTTGTCACTTAATGCTGTTTTGGCCAACAAAGTAATACCTTTAGGCTAGGACAGTGATTACATGGGAACATAAGTCACAAGCTAATCCACAATGCACCTTGGCACATGTGGGCACTGTTGCATGGCTCCCTGAGCAGGAAAATTCAGTTTTCTTGGTCAGTATAGCACACACTGAGGAATCTGTTGCTTCAATTGACTAAATTTACCATCAAATGTGATTGGACACTCACATGGTGTAAAAAAAAATGGTGTATTTTCCCTTTAGTGGCTAAAATACCTTTTTTTGCTGACCTTGTCTACAGCAGTTCATTACTTTTCTACTTTTCTTTCTGCTCAGTGCTCCTGCTGCTTCCTTCTCCAATACACTGACTCATACAACCCCACTTCAGATAATAAGAACTATCCCTTTAACGGTCTGAAAGTTTATTTAAGATAGAATGTAGAACTAACCCTATATGTGTATGCACTCTGTTCGACATCATCATTTCTTTTGGCAGTCAGTATGTTGGCACTTGAGGTGAAGTTAGATGCCAAGTCTGAATTCATATTCTTCCCTCTTTGTTAAAACCTGAAAGTGCTGTTTATGAGTTGACCACTAAGCATTCTTGAGTCAATCCATTATATTCTGAAAGGCTAACACGCCATCAAAACCTTTTTTACGACGCTGCTTATAGGTGTACACACGTGCAAGCTTGCATGCGCACATTGCTGCTCTTTGATAAGGCACCCTGTTGTGATTATGTGCTCCTGGAAAAGGTGCAGGATGGGAGAGGAAGCAGCTCTTTGTTTCTGCCAACACAAAGTATGTCAGACAGGAATACTCTGGGAGCAGTGCTCAGGAAGATATCGCTCCCTGTTAACCGATGAGCAGATTTTTGTGCTGCGTGCAACATGGGCAGGAAAACGAAGGCGGCGGAGGTGGAACAGTGTTTGAATTAAGTGAGGGAGGGAAGCAGAGATGGATGGAAATGTGTCCTTGACAGAGAGATATGAGATAGAGCCCAGTGAACTATTACTAGACACAATGACAATAAGTTTATATAAAATTCATTAATTGGCTGCTTTTGGAAAGATTGTACTTATAAAAAGAATTCTCAACAGCGAGACTGAAAATGGAAAACTCCTTCACCCCTCAGTAACAGAAAGCATCATACTGTACATCTCTATGGTGAGCCTTACCTGTAGCTAAAAACATTCAACCATTATTTATTTTGAATATACAGAGTGCCATCTGTTCTGTATGGTAGCTTGACAAGCAGTCCTTTGTCTCATTTTGATGCCAATTATTTGTAACAAGGGTTTATATACTAGAACTGCGCTTTATACTAGAATTATAGATCCATTAAACACTGAACAAAATATAAACAAACTCTTTTGTTTTCGCTTTTTGTTAGTAAAAAATCTCAGACTTCATCTATGAACACAAAAGATTTGTTGCTCTCAAATTTTAACACATTTGTTGAAGTCCATGTTAGTGAGCACTTCTCCTTTGCCGGTATAATCCAGACAGCTATAGCATATAGAGAAGCTGATCAAACAGCTATGGCCATTTTACATAGGGCTACACATACTGAATTATGACTCCAATTGTCTTCTCCTGATATTTCAACAAAGGCAACAAGTACTAGCCGATCAGCAGGCTGAAATATTGCATGAAGGTCAAGGGCTCTATCTTCTGCCTGGTACAAAGCACAGCATGGAGTACAGTGCAGTTGGTATTGCTATTTTCTGACCAACACAGTTGTCATTTTCTTGTACAGCACCCACGTTGTGTACTTGTGCCCATCTGTGTGTCCATGGGTGTGTTGGTCTTAAAATGAGCTGTGGTAAGGCTCATTACTAGCACATTGCTAGCTTGAGGCAGCAGAAACCAATTGTGCCATTGACACACTGCAGTTAATCTACAGATCCTAAAAATTAACATCATGATTAATAGCGGATGGTTGCAGGTGGATAAAATGGGATGAAGCTGTGTTCACATAAGAGAGAGACACTGTGTCCATTTACACATGGAACTGTAATTTCATTGTTCAACTGTTTGGAGTAAAGCAGCATATACACCCTGACATCCATTGGAGCAGTATACAAAAATGTTTCCTCTGTCCTGTCTGTTTCTAACCACAGATTTTAGTTTTTCTGCTTAATTATTAACAAAAGTTTCCACAGTGGCGTCACACACACATGGAAACAAAACTGAAGCCTCTGATCATTAAACCATTGCTTAAGTGATGTCAATGTGATTTCTTTCTTGTGTGTTGTATTGTCTTTAACAATTTACTCTGCTGATCACAGAGGTTGCTTGCAATATTTAACCTGCTGTATTAATGTGTCCATATGCACTGTAATGCCACAGCAGTTATCCTTCTTGGATCCTGCGTAAAGCGTACAGACACAGTTGGAACGGGGGGAGACACTCCATCCTATTTCACCCACCTGCAGAGCATCCATTATTAATCGTGCTGTTAATTTTACATGTATTGTTTTTGTAAGTAATTTTTATGACCCGACCCGCCTGACCAGTGGATTAACCGTAATGGTTATATCACTGCCAGTGTTGTCTGACTGGATGCACATTGTGCACGCTTGGACAGCTCAGTTGGTAGAGCGTGCGCTCCATGTACGGAGGCTGTGAGTCCTCTGCAACGGCTGTGGGTTTGACTCCCACCCATGGCCCTTTGCTGCGTGTCATTCCCCCACTCTCACTCCCCATTTCCTGCCGCGGCTTCAGCTGTCCTGTCATTAAAGGCATAAGATGCCAAAAAAATATATAAAAAAAAAAAAAAAACACATGGTTTTGAAAAAGTATTAAAGTATCGCTACTTTTGACAACCTTATCCGAGACTGCAAATCTAACTAAAACTGAAAAACATTTGATGAAATATTTTGTTACGTTACATTGAATGTACTGTACAACTGACTGTTTTGCATCATGACTTTTTCATGTTCTTGCTGCTCCTACAGAGAATTCTATATGTGTGTTGTTAATGCTAACTGTGTTTGTCTGGAGAATGATTCATTTATTTGGTTTTCTGTGTTGTTTGACCACATGTGTAAGAGATGATACTGTTCGCCATACAAATTACCTGTTGCTTTGTTGGTTGCCATGGACCACTCTCCCTCCAACTGTAATAACCAGAGAACAAAGCAGCTGCATTGTGGGATACATAATTATGTAGCTGCTTAACTGACAGTGAACAAACAGATGACCTCATTGAATCATGCAGTTTATTTTTGCTTTTGTATCCAAATACATCTTGATTTTGTGACAATTATGATCAGTTCTGACCTTAAACTTGGACTTGAAATGTCACTTATCTGAATCAAAACAGTGCATTCATTTAAACTGCCATTTCACCAGTTTGTGTATAAGTATAAAACTGTACATAAACATGACATCAGGTATTTCTTCTTTGTTGATTCTTGCTCTGATAGGTGACAGTAAATTCTCAAATATAAATGCAAACTAACTGTCCAAGGTCATAGGAGGTGATTGTTTTTAAAATAAACATTTGAGCAGTGAAATTACATGGCATAGCTCTAAAGTGCATTGAATCTCATTGACTTAATGAGCATCCCCATCCGGTAAGTGTGTTTTTAGAAAAAAAAAAAAAAAAAACATGCTGACATATAGTCTCTTTAAAATGGATGTGGGTACTGTAGATGTAGGGGGAGAAAAATCATAATAAGAAGGATGGAGGGTGGGATGTGACAAGTTTCAGGAGAGAGTTGCTTCTCAGGGAGGAGCAGTGCTCTATCACCCTTACGACATTGTCCAATTAGAGCATATGATTAGTGTAGACTGTCTGCGGAGAAATTGAATCTATCAGCCAGACTCGGATTGCTACAGGTCCCTGCAATTTAGCTATCACTTTGTCTCTGTCAGCGCAGAGCTGCTAATATAAAACCGACAGAATGGATGATTTCTACTTAAGGCTTAGCTTGATTGAAGCTGATTACATTTCACAAAGGTTTATTATATTTCCATAATATGTGCGCGTGGCAGGTGGGGTGTGTGTTTGTGTGGCTGCATGCAGGTATTTGTGAAAGAGCTGGAGGATGTACAGTCATCTAATTTATCTCTGTATCTCTTTTTTTCAGGCTACCAGAGCCGAGGGCACACCCCATGGACCCACGGGACTTTGAAGACAATGATTCCGGACCATCCATGGACCACGCCCCCTGATACCAGCAGACCAGACCTTTACTACACCCACCTGTCCTTCAATGTCTGCTTCAGCCTGCCATCAGCCCTATCGAGCTGTCAGGCTGGCCAGCTCTCTGTCAGCCGTCTCCCTTTTACCCCACTCCTGTCCCCTCCCCTCCTGGCGCCTGCTGGCAGTGAACTGACCTTGAAGAAGACTGGTGTGACAAATATGGATGGCCACGTCTTTTCTGCTCCCAAACTTTTTTAATTCCTCACTGGCTACTAACTTTCTTTAATTGAAGCAAGCAAGTTATGTGCAATCAATTACCATCAGGCTCAATTTCCACAGCCAGTCAGATCCTTGGCTTACTGGTGAGCCTGGCTGACTCCGAGAGGAGCCTGGCTAGGCAGCCGAGCGGAGCATCTGTTAAGCCCAACAGATGTCAGGAATGGGAAATTCTGTGACATGGTGCGCTTCACGTTTCATTTATTCGCGATATCATTTTGGTTCTGTCGTTTTGACAAACATTCTGGACACCCTCAGACACAGAAAGGGAACATTTGTCAGATGCCACAATGCCTTATATCAATCGAGAGAATATATATTACAAGGGTAATCAAGTGTGTTATATTTTGATTGTAAAAATGAAAAAAGGAAAGCCTAATAAAGGAAGTTTCTCTTGCTTTTGTTCTATAAGGAGGTCTCTTATACAAACCCCAGTTCCAAAAAAGTTGGGACATTGTGTAAAACATAAATAGAAACAAAATATTCAATTGAATACATTGCAAAGACAAGATATTTAATGTTCAAACTGAAAAAAAAACTATTGTTTTTCACAAATATACACTCCTTCTGAATTTGATGCCTGCAACACATTACAAAAAAGTTGAGACGGGCTTGTTTACCATTGTGATACATCACCTTTTCTTTTAATAACTGTTTGCGAACTGAGGACACTAATTGTTGAAGTTTTGAAAGTGAAATTCTTTCCCAATCATGGTTGATATATGACTTCAGTTAAAGTCGTATTTTGTGCTTCATAATGCACTACAAGCCATACCATTTCTAACACATGCCAAATGTGTTGTCATGCTGAAATGAGCAGGCATGTCCCTGAAAAAGACATAGTCTGTGTGGCGGCATATGTTGCTCCAAAACCTGTATGTGCCTTTCAGCATCAATGGTGCCTTCAAAGATGTGCCAGTTAACTGTTTTCCCATGGGCACTAACACGTCACCATCACAGATGCTCCCTTTTGCAATTTGTGCTGGTAACAATCTGGATGGTCCTTCACCTCTTTAGCCCAGAGGACACAACGACAGAATAAGTGTATACTGTATGTGTATAGTGTATTTACCAAAAAATTTAGCAGTTTGAACAATAAATATCTTATATACTATATTCAATTGAATACAGGTTGAAAATCATTGCATTCTTTTTTTTATTTACGTGTCCAATGTTTTTGGAATTGGGGTTTCTACTTCCCATCATCCTGTTGTCTAGACCACTTGTCTGCCTTCATCCTCTACCCTACCATCAGTTCCTTATGTTTGTGTGTAATTCCTAGTATTCATGTCAGATCTATAATCAGAAGCGGGGCGCATTTTGACACTTATTGATTGGCAAATGCTGCTGAGTCTTTGTTAGGTAAAAATCGAACTGTAATTTGACTGTGCAAAGTAGAACTCCCGCAGTATCAGCTTTCTATGTACTGTAATGTAAAGGCTCATTACTCCTGGCCAATCTGCAGCGTATGACGGATTACCGTTCAGACAAATGTATGCACTTTCTACCTTGACCCGCCCAGCCATAGCTTTCATTCGTGATGTACCACCACGAGTCTGTCTGTATCAGCAGTTTGTTTTTAATATGATTGATTCTGTTGCCTTCAATTCAGAATTGAATGCAGTGTCACCCATAATATTTGACAACAGTGTGACTTCACTTGTGTTGCACTGCACTAAGATACATTGAGACATGTGCACCCACCCAAGGGAAACGTTGGTGTGTCAACAGTCTATTGAAATAACTCCAAGTGCTCATTCTTTATTCTAGTGTAACAACAGACAGTGTGACTGTCTGTTTCCTCTTGTTTTTATTTGTCTATTTTTGTCTTAAATCTATAAATAAACAGTCTCTTTCTTAGATTGGATGTTGAAGATGAATTCAGATTTTCACTTTAGGAACACTTCCTGAATTAATACTACAAACACCTGAAAACCATCAGTCACTCAAGACACTGTTATCAGAAAACCTTGCAGGAATATAACAACGGATGGAGACAGGACAGGAGATAAAAGTGCTGTAAAGGGTGGAATCAGGAATGGGAAGACTTTTAAGTTTTCCTTCATCAAAATTCAAAGCAGCAACTCATCCAAATAGGACTGGGAATTGGAGGTTTTGGAACAAAGGCGGGTGATGGAGCAGGAGAGCTCTTTGGGGTCTCTCGTCTTCTTCTCCGCAGATGCATTTAAATGCAGACCAGTTTCATGCCTACACACCCAGACAAGCCAGAACCCACTTTCATCAACTCGCAGCTTCAATCAGAAAGCCTTTGTCTCTCCACTGCTCATTTTTCTTTCTTGCTTCCCTTCTCCGAATCACACCACGCGGCCCACATTGGCTTCACACCTGCTTTTCCACCAGAGCTCCTTCATCAAGCCAAGAATGCTTTCTCAGCATGTCCAATCTCTCCCGCATTGAGATATTGACTCAGAGAAACTCATTTAGCTGTGGTCGTTGCTATCTGGGTGGTAACACATCTGGGTTTGCATTCTCTTGTGAGTTTCCCTTTACGGAAATAATGGGGCTTAATGATTTACCGCATGAGACATTGATCCTCAGCATCCACTAAGCCACTGCAGACTGACCAAACACCACAGCACTCAAACCCTTTCAGAGATTTTTTTTTCTTGTGTGTGTTTTAGCATGGCAGTGGCTAAATTGATTTAGGTTAGCCTGCAGGAAGCATCGCCAGGTGCTGGCTGCAGGGCTATCAGGGTTCTGGTTTTGGGGAATAATCATTATCCCGTCATCTGGGTCGCCTCTTTCGTAGGTTCCAGCCTGATCAGAGAAGTAATAACAAACCAGAGGGGCCACAATGTGCCTGTTGTCTGTGGAGGAAATGGAGAGGAGAAGATTGTCTGATCTAATTTAGCCAGGGAGACCACAAGGTCCTCTTTTTTTCCACACCCAATTACACCTGCTCTTCCTGGTTCACTTCACCGAGCATGTTCACACAGAGGCACAAAGATGCACAAATAAACAGCTGCACAGCCGTAAGAGCTCCGCTTTCCTGATGGGCAAAAAAGAGACTATTTGTGTATTTGTATTGACATGAATTAATTGCTTCATGGGTTGTGAGATTGAATTAGCTACGTGACATGCTTGCAAGTTGTGATGCGGCTTTGATTGCCGCCGTTAATAGAGCCTATTTCTCTCTGCCATCATTTTAAAGACAGTTGGAGTCTGGGCAAAGCAGCTCCACCACCCACCAGCCCACTACGACTTAATGATTCTGTTTATTAGCATGCAAGAGTGGGAAGAGAGAAAGGAAATTTTTCTAATAACAGGCCACACATTGCCCTGAGATGTATCTGTGTGCGCGCTGCATGTGTGTGTCTATACGAGTGTGTTTAAGTATTTGTGAGGATGTGCATTAGCCTGTGAAAAATGACAGTTTATTTGCAGAGACCCCACACCTCTTGTACCATTCAAGAGAATGTATTGCTTGTCTCACGGTAAATGCACTATCTTATTCATCTTTCCCCTTGGCCTCTTTACACACACACAAACACACAAAAACAAGGAAATAGGCATCAGCCGAGGGATGCTAACTCGTATTTTTACATCTCTCACTGTTTGCTTTGGGTTCGGCCACTAACTGAAATCAGAGATGACTATTATAAGGCTCAAAGGTACTGTCAGTATATTTTTAACACTTGTTGTGACTTATTTCCACTGACCACGTTTACATGCACGGTTATTTTCCACTATTATTCGAAATATGACAATGTTCCGACTCTGATACAGGTCATGTAAACAGCATGTTCCACTACAGGGTTAGTCCTAATTCTGATTGTAGTGTTTTACAATTAGGATGTGGAATAGGCTGATATTATTCAGGTTTTGATTGGGTTTTTAGCACATTTTGTGAATTTTGTGAAGTAAAGGATATGAGTATTTTTTTTCACCACTGCTTTTAAACATCATGAAAGTAGGAATAGGCACAGCTGCATGTAAACAAGAATACACATGGAATATTAATTTTCATTAGCCATGTAAACAGCTTTCTAGGAATACTGGGCCTCATGCAAGAACATTTTCATATTCTAGTCTTAAATTCTTCTTCTCTTTCTTTTTTCATACAAAGGGCTCCTACAAACACCCCACGTCAGATTCAGCAAACGCTCGAAACTTCAAGAAAACTGTCTAAATTATCATGAGACTTGTAAATTAGCATAGTTAATCCCCCAATAATGTCATATACGACTGCACTTCCGGCCTCGTATGTCATGAAGTGTTCATTCATGAAAATGGCATCAAAGAGACAAAAGAAGAACTTGACGTCCTGCTCTCAGAGATCCATAAAAGAAAATCTGTCATTTTAACAGAGGAATTAAAAGACCTACTAAAAGCAAAGACATGGGAAAAGTGAGTGCCGTTAATGCCATGTTACCGGAGGGTTGGACTGTCACTGTGAAATAAAGGAAAAAAAAAACGTCTCGATATGAAAATTACTTAAGAGAAAAAAACGACTCGCCACAGCCACAGTAAGGGGCGATCAATGACTGCAGCAGGAGGAAGGGTTAAGGGGAAGTTTCCACCACGGAGACAGAGGACAGAATAAGTGAGGATGTTCGCCTGGACAGAGACTTCAGAAACCTGCATGTGCAGAAATACGGCCAATACACCTGACAGCAGGCAATAATAGATCATTGAATGAATGATGATAGGCTTTATATGTAAATTTGCAATTATATAATTGCAACAGAATTATGAAGTGTAATTTATTTTTCAAACTCAAAATGTCTTCAAACTAATGAAATATACAATCATTAGTGAAAAGCTTTGGTTTGTATAACAGCAGACTGAGTGCATGAGTCTACAGCAGGTCTGGACCTGAGAAATTGTGTTAGTATCTGAAAGAAAATTCACAATACCAGAATACTGGTGAATACCACAAGTTCTCTTAAATCACTCATATGCACCACTTAAGAACAAATCTGTTCATACTTGTGGTTCTTGTGTGAGGCCCATTGTCTTTTCCTGAACAAGGACAAAAAACTGAATATTTTGTCTATGTAAACATATTGTGTTATGGATATGTGTTTGGATATAAAACACAGGATGGAGAGCAGACAAATTCAACATACTGGCTGAGAAAATTAAGCACATAACCAAAAAAAGTGACATTTCTAGATTTGAGGATGTGCTCTCTGTGCTTTTTGATTATATATTTATAGTCACAATACACATGAACACGCCCAGCTTGTCTCTCTTTCATTTCATGTGTTCAACAAAAGGCTAAAGCACCACTGAGAAACACTAACGGAATAAATTAATCCCTCCCCAGTCGTCGATTTTTGGCTCATATGAGATCCAGCCAGCGAGCAGGTAATGCAGATTGCGGACCCTCCCAGACTGACTGACAGCATGCATCTGTCAGAGGTGGCAGGTACAGACAGCTGTCTGGCAGCCCGGCTCATGAACAATGAATGGGTGAAGACAAGACGGCCGGGGGAATCCATCTCTACTCTCGACAGCTTCCATCACTCTTACATCCCCGAGTCAGCAAAGACACCTTAGGGCCTCTGTCTCTAACCTCTATGCAATCGTTTCCTGTCTCAGCATGCTACTTGGACAGGTAGAGGAATTGTAGCGCGGGAAGGAAGAGGAGACTGAGGGGATATTGCGATCAAAAGCAGCAGATGAGCAGGCTCGTACCAGGGCTTAGAATGAAGATTAGAGTTTAGAATTAAGCTTGCAATGGGGAGACATAAAACTGGTCACACGTGAGGTAATAGAGATGGGGATCATGATGGTGTGGATGCAGCGGAGAGCGGCTGGGATACTTGGTTTCCTCCAGCTGATAATGGGACGTGCCTCTGAATAAAATGAACGTTCCGCCCAGATAACACCTACTGCCGTTCCTTCTGGGAGCTGTAACACATTATACTCTCTCTGTCACAGCTGTGATGAATCATCCTCACAACAAGAATGAATGTAAAATGTAGAGAAGTGGGAGGCAAAGCATGGTATTTGCAGGCTTGCTCGCCAAAATCCCTGCCCAAAGGTATGTGGAAGTAAAAACAGTGTGTGTCCATATTGTAATGATAAAATTGAATATCAGATTTCTCCTTTTAGTTGACACAAATATGTCTGCATGCATCTAAAAATGATATAATGCATTAAAATCCTGGGGATATTTCTTTTCACAGTTTGACATTCGCCTACGCTCACAGTGACTCTCACAAAAATTAAGAAAAAAACAAACCTGGCAACCTGACTTGCTCCACTTGTGTGTCCCCTCCATCTCTTCCTCGCTCCTCATCCGTGCTCATGCCTCTCATCATTCATGCTGTGTACACAGTCTGTCCCTTTCTGGTTGCCCAGGCTCCTCCGGAGCTTGTTAATTGCGTCGGTGACACAGGTCCGCGTGTGAAGCAGCAGTTGTAATTGCTCTGGCCTGGCCTGAGGAGAGGAAGGGTGTACCCGTCTGGCCTCCAGGTCTGCCCCAAGGCTATGAGATTAGATACACGCTTCCATGTTTGATGAGATGGATAGCATTAGCAGTTTTATCAGGGACAGAGGCCCCAGTCTTAAAAATGAAGGTGCTAGCTAGAACCATAAGGAGTCTCTCACTTGTCCCCATAAGGAGAACCCTTCTATGGTGCATTGGTTCCACCCAGAACCCTCTCTGAGCATTCTCTCCTTCTCTCTCTGAACCCTTATTTCTAAGCGTGTACCATCAAGCTTGTACTCCTGTCCTGACTGCAGATACTGTACAAAAAGTACAGATATGTTTTCTAGCTGTACAGTTCAATAAAAGCTAGAAGACAGTCTGTACAATATTATGATGACCTTTCGATTGCAGCAGAGGCACCATGTTATCCACTCACTCAGTATTTGTTTCTCCTCACGCAAATACATGCACCTCAAATGCCGCCACTTAGCATAATTTGTAGACTCACATGCATGAGAGTGGCAGACTTAAATGCATGCTGTTGTACAAATAGCTTTCTCTCAGTTAGTGGCTTAGTGTCAGTGGGCCCCATTCATCAAGCTGTTTCTGGGAAAGACTGGAGATTCTACCATGCAAATTATCCTAAATAAGTCACAGGCAGCATTCGGAGAGAAATCAGTTACATATAAAGCGCTCAGAATGAGGCAGTTTGATTTATCAAAAGAAAGGCTTGGCACACCTGGCTGTAATTTACTAAAGCAGAAGTTGATATTTTTGTTTGCGGGGGTTGCTGTCGACTTGGGATTCGGGCACAACTTCTCTTGCTTTAAAAATGATTGAAGACAATTCTAAAGATGAAATCTAAAGAAACACTTGTCGTACTGAGAATAATTGTGACCAATGAAAGCATGGGAATTTAATCAGATTAGGGCAACAGAGTTCCAGCATGGAAGGTAAACCATGTACTGCTGTGGGCAACGTCAGCAGCGAAATGTATTTTATCCACTTAAAAAAAGGTCCATCTAAACGAAATCAATACCAGTTTAAGTGTATGCTATATTTTCACACACCAGACTCCATAAGCGTAGTTTTACGTGGCACAACAGTTGAGTTGCTGGTCTACTGCTGCGATATGTTAGGTTGTTTGTGTAACTGTGACTTCAGTGTTTTAAAAGATTAGTTCAGATTCACCAAAGACACAATAACACAAACAAACTAACCAATCAAGGCAGAGGTAGACCAGCAACTCAATTGTTCTGCTGGGTAAAATTACTGTTTTTCCTCAAGGAGGCGAGTTGATTTGAATAGAGAGTGATATTTGGCTTATAACAACAGTTTCCCAAAGGCTGTCTGACAGCAAAGTAAATCAGTGAAAATTTTATTAGAAGTTATTTATTAAGCAGAGTAGTTATTTATAAATATATCCTAAAAATTCTATATTTTCTGGGGGGTAGACCTTTTCTAAATCACTAAAATATGTTTTGCTTCTGTTCTGGTACTCCTCTCTGCTTGTCAAAACTGGGTGCATACTAACCTTAATCTTCTGTAGTTAATAAAGTGACAACTGCACTTCAAATAATCCAAACTATCCCTATAAGTATTGGGAAAGCACTTCACATTACTATCGACCAACACGCTGGCCTTAGACCTTAATTTGGCTGCTTAGGGCTGCAACACAGCTGCCCACAGTTGCTAAAAGGGTCGCATACAGAGGACAAATTTCCTCACATTGATTAATGAAATACAACATAACAGGTGTTGCATTAATTTTCAACTTCAAGGTTGCACAAGTTGCTGCCAAGACACAGTGTTTTTGGCAGTCTCAGAAGTCGTAGAAATAAATTTTGTAAAGCAATATAGGAAGCCATTGTGTTATCTGTCAGCTTTGTTTCAGCCAAGAGCATCATTCTCGCTCCTAACTATTCTCAGGTCAGAAAGAAACTGCAGTTTTGGAGCAGCATGTTGTAATGTGCTGCTGGTGTGGAGCAGCACATTTCTGATCTGCAGCAGCACAGTGAAATTTACGTGCACTTGCTCAGCCAATCAAGAGGAATCCACTGCTTCTGCTACCCAGGATGCCGTATAGGGAGCTCATATATTTCCTGCCTGAGTAAAATACTGTATGTAGAGTTGTTCTGCTCCGCTTTTGGTATAGCGTGAAATCAAGCAATCAGAAATCTGCATCTGCTTCACAGAGGTCCATTGCTTAGCGGAGGGGTGTTAGCATCGTCCCCTGTGGCGTGTAGTTCTGCTCAGAGCCTGATGCTGGTGTGAAGAAGGACTGCGGTTAGACATTGTGACCCTGATTATAGGAAAACTGGTGAATTCCTGTTCATACCAGGTGGAGGTTTCATGGGTTTGCCCTGATTAGCCAAACTGATACATGCACTTGTACGTAGAGCCCATTACAGTAGGCCTATTCAATTATGTTTTTTTGAAAAGCCATGCATTTACATTTCATATGTCTAACCGAGAACTTAAATAGGCAAAACAATTCATTTTTCTCCACTTTATTAGATTTCACAGTTGGGAAAGAAATGACACGAACAATATTGCAGGAAAAAGCAATACAGCTTTGTAATCCTAAATTAGAAATAGCTTGTTGTTTTAATAAACCAAATGTTGCATTTAAAATCTTTTTCACTCAGTTTGATTTTCCTAAATTGCCTCTGCTTAAACAGCTTGAGTTAAAACTTTGTAATAAAATAAGTGCCTCTGTGCTTAACAACAGGCATAACCAATGTTAGGCCGGATTGAGGTTGTTAAAAGCCCACAGGCCGCCAATTAAATAGTCTTACATTAAAAGTTTCTGCTTGTGTTCATGGGTTATGCAGTGGCAGCCTAAAATGCAAGGATTTCAAGTAGTTATCTTTGCTCAAATCAGCTTCTTTCCTCCTAGAAGTTAGTGTGTGTGATTTACAAGCAAATGTGATTGTGATCTTATAACAATGATAAAGCTTTTATTGTGAAATCAGATTATACTCATAGCGATTAACTCTAACAATGCACTGAAATACTTCTTTAATCCTATTTGTCTAAAATGTTTTCTCAATACATGTATTGTTGTTACAATTGTGTAACAATTATTGTTTTAGAACTGATAAAACACATTTTAATGCGTACTGTTTTTCAGAACAGTCTGTGTGAGGAGCCGTGAGATTCTAAATTAATTCAAGGTTTAGACAGAAAGCTATATGGAAAATATAGACACTGAAATGTCAATATCAGTACGTATTTGTGCAGTCAGCACGATTTTATCCTTTTAGTTCTTTACCCACATCTTGTACTGCTGTCTGTCCTTGTACTTCCCGCCTACACAAATGTTTCTTCAGCAGACTCCCCATGGTGAGTGTTTAATCAAGATGACAAGCAGCTTAAAAATCAGATCCTAATTGGATGCAGTGATGATAAGACATTAACTAAACATGCACTCTTTTGTATTTTCAAACGAAATCTCTCCCTCAACGAGATTCTGTCCCTAATCTAAAGCAGAATCTCTTCTCAAATGGAAGTTGCATAGAAGTGAATATATAAAGGAGAATTAGAACTCCTCTGTGTTGCAGCCACATGCTGCAACACCTCTCGTTTTCCTGCTTTCTGTTAATGTGTCTGTCACCTCTTTGGTGCTACTGCACTACACTGCACCAGGGCTCCTACACGTATGGAACCAACACGTTTGGATGTGCTAATGACCTCTGTTCAGCAAGAGGAAAGAGTGCATCTTCAATCTCTGCAGCATTGCTTCCTCTGCATAGACATCTAGACATGATACTGCTGCTAAGAGAGTATAATCAATACACCGTGATATTACATAGTATTTCTGGATGGCTAGCACTGTAGCCCACAGACTCCACTCACTAAATTTTAAAAAGCACAAGCCATAAGAGGGGAAATCAAAAGAAATGAAAGAGAAATTATGTTTTTTTCACACCTAGGGAGTCTTGCAATTTTTGATGGATTTCTCCTAAACTGGAGCGGTAAATTGGCAGAATAGATATTTCAGTCTGTTGTGTTTGTGATTTCGCTTCTCCTTTTTAAGGGGGAGAATAAAGGTGTGGTCTCGAGGGGTGGTATTTTTCTGCAGAAAAAGACAGAACTACATTACAGGCAGCGAGAGAAACATAATAAATAGTGCGCGAACTGAGGTGCAGGTTTGAAAGGCATGAAAAGTAGAGAAATGAAAAGCACAAACAAGGCATGAGGCACATTCTGCAGCTGGATCAGAATTCTATTGCAGATAGAAAATGTTTTATGATGTGTAGATGGAGCTCAAAGCATAAATACAGGTGTTATTGCATTCAAGGCGCTTAAGAATCTTATTTTTTTCAATGTATCTTCCCAGCTAGCTTCGTTTCTGTCTGCAGCCAAGGAATCTGTATTCAATCATCCTTTAGATTTATTGATGCATCTTTTATTTGTAGTAGAGGAAATGGAACATGGGACTTATAACAAAGGGCAGACAATGTGGAGATGGAGCAGAATGAAAAGTAATTCTATTCTCCAAACCTGATTGCTGTAAACTGACACATCAGGGCTCCTGCGAAACAATGGAGGGAGGTGAGCTTTGCTTTCAAGGCTAAGAAGAGGCTGCTGTTGAATTCAAATCATGTAGAATACACATGGCAGTGCGAAGGGATTAAACGTGTTTGTATTTTTCACTCTTGTCCACATGCGCCACAGGAGCCTGAAATCCTGTCTTTCTTCGATTTCATTGTCTCTCCAAAACAGGCTAACATCCATTAGTGCTGGCAGGCAGGGGATTGAGATGAATGTGTTCCAATTTTAACCACCCCTCTGAGTGCCCTGCTGGGTCTCGGATGTATACAGGAGGACTGTGAAGTGAGAGCTGGAGCTGTCCCAAGGTAGCTTGGACTGTTTCAGAGTGGCCTTGCGATCTCTACCTGTGGGTGGAATACTAAATACACTATCTATGAATGTGCTTGTAGGATTTCATAAATAGTTGCACAGACAGCTCTCTCCTTCTTTCTACCTGTTCTGCGCTTTCCCGCCGATGTTCGAACATGCTAGGGGAGAGCAGGGGTGGAAAGTATAGTGGGGGCGGTTGCAACCCAGACCTTTTTTCTTGCAACATGAAAGCCAGGAACATGCTTGAAGTCCACACAAAGTACACCCCATCACTGAGTTCACGGCTGATCATTTTTGTCAGTTACAGTAGGAAAAGGGATTTTTCTCTTTGAAAGCAAAAAAATACAAAACAGAAGTGTTTTCTGTTCTGTTCTGCTGTTGGACTCAGGTGACCCGAGTTTTGAGCTGGGATACTTTTCTGAGAAGTCATTGCTCCGTAGTCGTCGTTCCATGTGATAGCTAGCAAAATTGGTTGTATCTGCTTGGTTAAGCACAAAAAGCACAAAAGCGCCAAAAGAGTTTTTGTTTGCCAAAACTCATGTGGCAAAGTATATCACTGGTCCAGGCGATGCGACGCAACAACCATTCCCCAATCTAAAATATGGCTCATTTCCCATCATGCCTACTCTGTTGAAGTGAGTAGTTTGTTATGTTTTATGTTAGAAAATACAAATGTTACTTTTTGTTTATGTCTGTTCAGAACATGGTGGTTTATGTTGGCAATTGTCATTTTTGTACTTGTTTGTAGTTTTAACAATTGGACGTGGCTGTTACATTTTTTGAAAATGATCTGGCAACCCTCCAAATTACCCCAGGTTGAGAACTTCTGTGCTACAGAATGCCAGGCTGTTTTATGTGAAGAACAACCCAAAAGTGATGATAATACACTGAGGTGTGTTTGATGCACTGGACTAATTTCGTACAATTGGGACATTTATCATGATAAATTGATTTGAGAGTGACATTATCATTTGCATGGACGACTAACTGAAGCAATAATGAGTGTTATATGCCAGAAATATTAGATGCTTACTTGTTTTGTGGTTGATGAATCTAACGGTTACTTTAGCCCCGGGCCTGTGTTTCCAAACACAGAGGGGCAAATGTAACATTGTGCAACATCAAATTCCAGGTTTTAACAGACTGATTTATCCAAAAATAAAAATTTAAAAATTCAAAAAATACAGTTACTCTAAATGAATGCATGTCTGTGCAAAATATAGTTTCATCCCAGCTCTCCCCTGTGTCCCTTGAGAAGATTGCACCATCACAACAAAACTTAGAAAATCACTTCAAATGCGGCCACTCTATCTCCATAACCATAGAGTGGAGTAAAACTTTAATGTCCCAGAGGGGCAATTTGCTTTACAGGCAGTAGTCAAACACAAATATATACAATACATCATACACAACCCATCACAGGATCCATATGCCCTACACTGTGAATTAAAAACAATAGCAGATGGAACAAAAGACAATCTTTATCTATTAATGGCACCTCTAACTGGATGGAGGCATCTGGAAAGATGTTAAAGGTCTATGGTCTGCTTGGCAGATAATAGGGAAAAAGATGGCAACAACGTAAATGCAAACACACTCACTGAGAAGCCGACCTGATAACTCAGAGGAAAAGAAACACACATCTTGTTTCTGATACCCAGTATCTGTTTATTCACACTGCTTTTGAGTTATTGTGGCACTGTATACAGAATCTTTTCCTCCTGAAAGCTTTGTGTATGACAGAGTGGAGTAATGAGAGGATACAATAAAACTTTCCTCCCTCCCTCATATTTAACGTCTACTTTCTGTCTTCTGTGGGTAGTCTGCGATGATGTTTTATGCCTGTCCTTGCCATAGCCAATCAGAATGCTCATTTAAACCTGTGCCCACATCACTGCACTGGAGGCCACAACTTAGTGAACAGGGTTTGACTTTAACCATGATACATGAGTCGCCATTAAGATAATGATAATAAAATGGGCGTCTGATTAAAGGAGCATCCAGTCATGTTAATTGTTCTTATGATGAAAGGTCAGGCTCAGCGTGTGTCTGAGCCCAGGCGCCACCAGCAGTGGTATTTAATGAGACTTTCTCGATTAAATTATCCACAGGGAAACAAAGACGGAGGCCAGCGTCTCTGCTCCACACTGACATTTTTAGGACATACTGGGTCTTAAAGGCACTTTAGCAATGGAAGGCAGTTCTTCGCCCCATCAAATGTTATGGAAGATGGATCATGCTCCAAAAAAATTGGCACTTCACACTTCAATCACACAGATAATCGTTTCAAGTGCACTGCGCAACACACAAACATGCACCGACACTCCTTCTTCTCCCTGCATGCTGGATTTGGCCTTCCCCTGCCGACATGCTGAGGTGGCCCCCCTCCTTTGAGGATTAGAAACGATCAAAGCTATGTTCATTCCATGCTCACATTTCCTCCCTCCCAACAGCGGGCGGGAAACCCCCATTGGCCCACACACACGCACACACACCTCTGTATCAGCCAGCAGGGTAAGCTTCAGGCATGCTGGAGGGGGACAGGGAGATACGCACCCAAATGCAGCTTAAAAACTTTCTATTACTGTGCATAAATTCTCATGACGTACCATGTGTTGTTGTGGCTGTGTCCTGTGTGTATCAGAGGACTCATTTATAAGTGAATCACACTGCTTTTATAACATGTCCTCAGCTTTTTGAATTTGAATGGCTGCCTCCATGTTGTCCAGTCTGAGACATGTTTAGCCTCCAAACCCTGTTGTTCACACTTCAAAAGATGTCCTATATTTCAGCAGTTCCAATGTTCCACTTTTCTGCTGCTATTGTTTCGATGCTCCTGGCGGCTGCCCTCTTTTTCAGTCTCAATCATGTGTGCAGACTGGCGTCACCTTATGTCGCTGCGTGTCACAGTCCCATAGCTCCTCAGCAGTGACCCTAATGAGAGTTCGTCCAAGGCAAGACAACAGAGCAAAGCTCAACAAAAATGTAAACGAAATACTTTTATGTTTGCTCCCATTTTTCATCAAAAAACCCTTCTTCTGTGGAGACAAAAAGTTTATTTATGTTTACAAATTTGTTAGCACTTTTCCAAGATGATCCATCCACCTGACAAGTGTGGCATTTAGAGATGCTAATTAACCAGCATGATTATTGCACAAGTGTATATTAGAGTGGTCACAATAAAACGCCAGTCAAAAAAGGGCTGTTTTATTTTGAAAACAAGCACGAATTCATGACAGCTCTATGACAAATGGCTGATTAGTTATCGAAGGGGGCAAGGCAAACCACCAATGAAAAATGAACTCTGAAAATGGGTAAATGGGTTAACTAGTCGCTTCTCATGCCTAAAACCTAACCAACCCAAGCAATGAAGGCAACAAGTAGTAGGTAGTTTATGGTGGTAATGGAGGCTAGTATGTGTCTTTTTTTTTCAAGATAAAACTACACATTTTAGAGTGCCCTTTTATTATGACCAGTCCAAGCCATACCTGTGCAATAATCATGCTGTTTAATCAGATTCTCTACATGCCACACGTCAGGTGGTGGGATTATCTTGGCAAAGGAGAAGTGCTCACTATAACACAGATTTGAATCAAGTTTGGGAACATTTGAGAGAGACAGACCTCTTGTGTGCACAGAAGAAGTCATAGATTTTTTGCTTCGACTTGTGAAAAATGGGAGCAAAAACAATAGTTGTGCTTATAGTTTTGTTGAATGTATTTTTTTGTGTCTCTAGGCTCTGTGTGTATATTTCTGTCCTTGTGCATGTCCGTAAAAGAAAAGACATGTAAAGAGAAAAGGCTTGATATTTGAATATGAACATTTCCCATGGTGCTTTGGGGCTGGGGCCCAGCAGCAGTGGGCATTGAGCTGGTAATTCTTCACCCTGTGATCAAAAGACCGGTTCTCAGCAAGATCCCTTACCACCCTCTCACCGTTTCCCTTATTTTCCCCTCCCTCCCCTCTCTTCGCTGCTCCAATCATGGCCCAGAGCAACCAGGCGTGAGTCAACCCCCCCCCCCCGTGGTGCTGTTGCTTATTATCCCTGAGTCTTGCAGATCTTACTGGTCCCGCCTGACTGGCAGTCCCTCACTGTGCTGACTCTTGCCCCTTCAAACCAAACTTCCTCGTCTCTTGGTCAATCTCCATACTCTAGCTGCACCCAGACTTAAATAAATTCTTTCACTCCTGGCCTGTCTAGAAACCTCTAGGCAGCAACAGTACTGCTACCTTTTGCCATCCTCTTGTGTTTAGTCTTTTGAAGTGATACACTCTATCACGCCCTTGACGAAACCTCTCTTAACACCCATAACTTTCAGTTTAGTTAAGACATTTCATGCTTCCTTTCCTCCTAACCCCCTTTTCACACACCCATCTATATTCATGCACTTGACTGCTGAATCTTATGTATGAACCAATTCTTCCGTCCCTGTTTGCTCCAACTTTCTTTTGTTCTCAATGGCCGTCTGCTGATCTTTCTATTCTAATTCACACTTCAATAGCTCAAATGTGTCACTCACTCTCTGGTGCTTTGCATATTTGTTCATTCTGACATTTCGCAGACACACAAAGCTGCTGTAATATTCTCAAGGTTACTCTCAATGTTACCCTCACAAATCTGGGCCTTTTTATCTAACACAAATATAGCCTGGAGCACCGAGCAGTCTGATGAAAAATGCAGAATAGGGCCAGGGTATGGCAGGAAAGCAGGGAATGTGTGGCCCACTTTGGCCTGTGAAAAAACACCTGTGACAGTTTGTGGTCCTCTTAACGAAGGCAGCCTGCGGGTATGAGCATTGGGCCAGGCCAAAATGATTGCTATAAAACAGGCCGAGCCTGCTGGGAGTGCTGGTGCCTCTTTTCATCCTGGCCTCACTCCATCACATGACCTTCTGGCCCTGATGCTCTCGTCTGTCCTCCGGTTTTCTTCTCTTTGGCTCACTGTCTGTGATATTCCCACTCCTTCTATTCTTCAATATTCTATTAGATTTTGTCTGTGCAGTTGGTCGCCCAGACTTATGCACAATTCAATAGGCTCAATTCTTTAATTCTGTTTAATCCCCAGGCCTATTTTAATGTTGCCTTTGATAACCAGAGTTATTGACTTTAATGTGAACACCCTTTTTGATAGATGACACTGGCAACACCTGGCAAAAGCTAAGAGAGAGATGGGATTGAAGAAGTAGATATTATGCAGCAAAGATGCAATAAAATAAAATCTTTAAGGCTTAGATGATCAATTCTGATGCTCATGAGCTGCTGACCAGACTGTGTTTTGACCAAAAAGTATTCATAAATAAACGAAATATTAATTCATTTTTCATCGGCTTCCAAAACAACTCAGATCAGAAAACAAGCTGTGAAAAAAACGTTGTTTGTCTGTGCCTTCCAAAACAACATGACCATTCAAATGAGCATTTCTGCTTTGCCCGCTCTATGATTAAGATATTGCGCAGTTTAGGCAACTAAAATTACCTTGCTGATGTTAAATGAAACCAGTGCTGTCAGTTGAGAGAAAGGATGCAAATCTTTTTTTTTCCTGCTTTTTTCTGCTACTTTTGCTTTTGCTTCTGAGAGAAAACAATAATTATTCACGTGATCACAAGAGGCCACTTGTCATTGAAATCATAAACATAGGTTGTTATGTTTATGTGACTTCCTCACAGACCTCAGACAGTTTGGATTGGCAGTCTCATCTCCTCCTCCTTTAGAGCTCAACACTGGAGCCCCTCAGGGCTGTGTGCTCAGCCCCCTCCTGCTGCACCCATGGCTGCAACCGCCAACATGGGAAGAACCCTCTAGTGAAGTTTGCGGATGCTATCCCAGCTGACATTGGGCGAGAGACGGGTCACACCCTGGACAAGTCACCAGTTCATCGCAGGGCTAGAGAACAACTTAATCTTATTATACTGTACAACTCTGTGTCGTACCTTGTATAAATATTTCTACATACCAACAATGCCATTGTTTTTATCCATGCTGACTGCAAGGCTGTAGGTTGATGGGCACCTGGTCCAGACTGAAACATCCTGAGACTTCAATTGTCCACCGACTTTCCCTCTAACACCTCCAGGAAAGTTAACAATTTTGGTATTGTGTTGAATGGCTGGACAACTCTTGAATATTATAGTTTAATGTAGAGCTGCACACATCAGTCCATTACTTAATTGGTCAATTAGTCAGTTACTTAATTCGTTGACTGAAACAGAATTAGTTGCCACCTGTTTTGAACATCAATAAATTGTTTCAGTCATTTTCAAGAAAAACTTTCGAACATTTGTTCTGGCCTCTTAAATGTGATAGTTAATGAAGAGTCTTTAGGTTTTGGACCATTGGTTGGACAAAAGAAGCAATTTAAAGTTGTCATTTTGGGCTCTGATAAATTGTGATAAGCCTTTTTGTCATTTTTTTTTTTTACATTTTATGACATAACAATTGATTAATCATTAAAATAATCTGCCGATTAATTGATAGTGGAAATAATGGTTAGTTGCAGCCCTACCTGAATGGAATAACTTTTCATCTAGTGCCACCAGCACACCATAGGTTTCAGTTATCAGTGAAATATCTGCACATATACTAGATGGATTGGCAAACGGTATTTGGTGGTTCCCTGATTTATGGTGTCACAAGCCAGTTGGCAGTTTTAGTCCAAAATGAAATGTCTCAATCGTTGGGTTGCCCTGAGGTTTGGACATTGATGCTGCCCGCATGATGATATGTAATAGCTTTGGTCATCCCCTGAGTTTTATCAGGTCAGAATTTCAATTTGTCCAATACTATGGTTTATGGCCTAATACCTACAAAACTAATGACATTCCCATCAGCCTCGGATGTGCTCTGCTGCATTTAGCTCAAAGCACCACTGTGCCTCTGTAGAGCCTCACAGAGGACAGTCCCAGCCTGACACACAGCCCCTGGTGTATCTACTCCCTCTAATCAGCCATCATTTAAACTCAATTGACAATAATTTCGTCATTTAGACTGACATTTAAGATTGTACAAGCCACTGTTTAGTTTATATTTTGCCTAAAGAGAGGGATAAAACCTCGATGAGTGCTCTGAGTTAACCGAGGTCTACTAATCACGTGTAAGTGAGAGAAGATTGCCCATTTCTCAGCTGGACTTGACCTTGTTTGAGGCTGTTATTTAGAAATGCCACTGCCTGTTGTTTGAAGACCAGATGTGATAATAGACTACTGCGACCTTGAGAATTGTTTCACCACAGAGAGTAAATCCAGCCTCTTCCAGCTTCGTTTTGGAGTGGATCTGGATCTTTATCCACCAGAAACAATTGCTGCCTGGTTTTCTGTATATGTTTTGCTGTTAAAGAAGTACAAATCATTACAGCTAATTGATCAATTATTTTGGCTCTGATTGTGTTATATTAACTTTTGTGTTGAAGGTCGCATTAGCCACTAGTTATTTACATTTACTCACATAGCCTTGGGATTGATTTTATTTTATTTTCACATGTCTATCAAAATGCCTACCTTCCCATAAGAATAATGTCATGCTAATCCTATACTTGTCACACTTATTATTATCCTTGTTTTTTGCAATGTGCTATGTTCCAATCTGTACATCATTTTGTCTAGCTTAATTAAGAAAGTGATTGTTGATGCTTCAGGCGTTTCTCACTCAAATTGTTATTGGCCCTTGCCTCTGAAATCCCAAATCAATATCTGTTCCTCATTTGATTCTCAGTCTGGGCCTTATAGATTGACAGTCACACACACACACACACACACACACACAAACTACTCTTTCTATCTCCCTCTGATTCAATTGTTGATGCCTATCTGGTGTCCCCGCTGCACCACCAGGCCAAGCCTCAGATCTGTTAACTAATGTCAAAGGAACAAGGCATTGAGCACAAAATTGAATGATTGTTCAATTAATGCACTTGGAGGAGCATAAAGTAGACTTCAGCAAAATTCAGCAGGTACGCATGCATGTTTGTGCATGTGTTTTCACATGAATGGTCACATAAAGGCTCATTTATACTAAACGCTAGATATGCATACAGATACTCTGTGTTCATTTTGTCGTTTGTGCATGTTAATGGGTTCATTGTGTTCATTTTGTTGTTTGTGCATGTTTTTTTGAAAGCGAATGAAGCAGAGCAGTATTACCATTCCTACCAAGTCTTGGATGGAGGCAGTATTTCAAGTGAGACACAACCACAGGCCAATATGAAGAAGCTTTAAAAATCCTAAATTATTGGAAATGACATTCATCATCATTATTATAGTGAAAAGAATTATGTGTCCACATGTCACAGTGTATTTAATGGCCACACAGACCGTCACCGTCTACAATGCTGCTTCCGCTTTTGTCTTTTTCTCAACCTCTTCTAGAGTTGCCATGTTTGTTGCTGTCAGAAACTTTTGGCTCTTCTTCTCTTTGCATAACTTTTAGACCCTGAGCAACACCCTCTAGTGGATGCTTAACATCCATGCCAACATAAAGGACGCATGGAAATATGTGGACAGTGACTGTTACATTGTTTGAAATGGACATATTTATTTTCATATGTACAGGGTGTGTTCATTTCATCCGTATTTCTGCTCATTTTCTGAAAGCTTATGGATACAGTCATAACGAAACAGTACCTCTGGCAGTCGTGGAGGCAGTGTAGCAGCGTACAGTTCAGGCAAAACATAACCACAGGACATGAAGAAAAAGTTTCACAAATCCAAAAGAATTGGAAATGACATTCATCATCAGTTAGGTCATGAAAAGAATTCTCCATCCACATGTTGGGATGTACTTAATGGCTGCACAGACCAGTGCCATCTACAACACTATTACCACCTCCTCTGGTGTGGCCATGTTTGTTGTCAGAAACTTTTTCTTCTTTAGGGTGAACATACAAGGGGTGGGTGAATAAATCACAAAATAATAGATTTGTGTATATTTCTCTCTTTACCCTTGATGGTTTGAATGACATGTCCCGACTGTCCCTACCCAATTCTACGCCCTTGGTAAAGAGGGCACAAATGAGTCTTAAAGGAACAGTTCATGCCAAAATCAAAAAACACAGTTCTTTCCCCTGGCCTGGAGTGCTATTTATCCATCTAGATTTTTTTGGTGTGAGTTGCAGAGTTTTGGAGATATCAGCCATAGAGATGTCTGTCTTCTCTGCAATATAGTGGAACTAAGTTGCACTCAAAATTGCTCACAACAATTACTCAACATTGTACTGAGTAAGACGGTCATGATTTTTTTTTTTTTTTCAGTTTAACAAATGTATTTTTTGGTGCTTTTAGCACCAGTTGCCAAGTGCCATTTAGTTTCCTTACATTGGAGAAATGGCAGACATCTCTATGTCATGGGGAAAAATATGTATTTGGGATTTTGGGATGAGGTGTCGCTTTAAGCCTCTACATGAATTGTGTGGTGTCATTTAGGGAGAGTTGTGTGCTGCTCTGAATATTTGCCACTAAAGTCAGCTTCTTAATGGGCCAGCAGAAACATTTGTGGAAATCATTAGCTCATTGTCCCTTGATGTGTCCTCTCCTCTGTCTTCTCTCTCTATATCACTTTCTGACTCACACACTCACTCACAAACAAAGATGTCCTTCACATCGGTACGCTGGTTATTAAATATAAGATGAATGTCAAGAGAGAGTTACACCAGAGAGTGTAACTGTGATCGCTAGTCCTTCAGGGGCCTTGGCATTTCGCGGGTACCTCAGAGGCAGTCTGACATGACAAGGACATGTCATCCTGAAGCGCCTGTGAGTTGTATTACGGCTCTCTTGCCCTCATTTCACCCACTTGTTAGATGAGGTGATATATTAGCATAGTTCTTGCTGCAGTGGCCTCAGCTACTCTTGTTGGCAGAAGCTATAGTATATTTACTCTCAGTAATACCTTGCAGCTTGCATGTAATACGCTGTAATATATGTAATAATATCTTAAGTATTGATGAAAGTTTTGTTCAAATACATTTCTCCTCTCATTAGCCATCTTTTTCTATTACAATATCTCCCCAGATTTCTATCTCTCCTCTTTATTCTCACACCATCTTTTTCCACCTTCTTCCACCTCCTGATACTTTTCTTGCCGCTGGCTTCCTCACTCGTTCTCTCTTCTCGCTGCTCTGTAAGCATTGTTCTCTCCTTCCACCCACACATGCATACGCTCGCACAGACTCCCTTTTGTGTTGTTCCTGTTATACATTCCCTCACCTCACACTACATATCCGCTTGAATCTCTCTTTCGCTCTTTCTCTCAGTGCCACCACTCACCCACAGGCAAAGTCATCCCAGGTCGCCAAACTCCCTGTTCTTCGCCAATCAGATCGTCTCACTACCTCAGAGTCATTTTCCAAATTTGGCCACTAATTGGGTTTCTCCTGCGATTAAGTCAATAACAACCTTCATATTAGAGTTTAATGTCCCCTAATGAGTCCATTTGTTGGCCAGCGGCTAATTAGGTCTGAGCTGTTTATAGATAGCCTAAACTAATTGATGGGCATGGCTGAAACACTGTGTGTCAATCAGTGATGTAGTTGAGCCCATTCCTGCTTTTAGCTTGCAGCCCTCGAGTGCACGGCCCCCCCAAAACAGATTATACCGTTCTGGTTCATGGATCAGGCTGTATAATTTGTGAAACAGCTCAGCATTAACGTTAATGATAACTCCAGGGGAGCAGAATAAAATCCATTAAACATTGACTGACAAATCTTCTTCCTCCTCAACAAGCATTTAGCTTTATTAGTGTTGATTGTGTTCAGGATCAGTGTTGAGGAGACTTGTGTCTGCTTTTGTTAGCTGTAGCGATCATTAAAATATTCATATCTGCCAACTGTAGATTTTTCAAGAGTGCATGGTTACACAGTGCACTCACACACAACTGTCTAACATGAAGACTCATCATAACAGACTGAAATACATAAGGCCCTGCAGGCAACAATGGGGGGATGTGAGGACAGCAGGCCCCTGCAGAAGATATCAAGCCAGAATCTTTGACAAATTTTTAACAGATCCGACTGACATGCCAAGACCCTCCCCTGGAGTTTGAGTCTGCATGAGGCTTTGGCTTGATAAGGCAGTGTGTGGATGAATATAAAGTGAGCTGGAGGAGTCTGATATTGGGACTCATCCCAATCATATGCCTCCAGGTTAGCGTGCTATCAAAAGGAGGGGTTTGTTTGAAGCAAGGTTGTCTGTCTGCACACAGCTGCAGCTCTATGATAAAGCGAAGAGAGGTTTGATAGGTGAAGCCTCCTGTCCTTCCATCCCTCCCTCTGTCTCTCTCTAATTCAATTCAGCTTAAATTGGCATGACAACACCAATAGAAAGCATGAGGATATTTTCTTCCTTACTTTCTGCCTTGTATATCTCGGTATGCATGTGAGTTGTACATCAGTGCCTGGACAGTACTCTGTGTGGGTTGTTAAATATTAAAGTGCTCACTCTGAGGAAGTTACTAGAGCTGAGTTTGTGGGGAAACATCACAAATACAAGTGAAAAGGAGAAAGGAGAAGTCTGTGCATCCCCCTCTCACTTTCTGTTCCCACACCAAAACGTCTTTCATGCTTTGATTTTCTACAAGTATTTGCCTCTTTTAACTTTCATCAAGGCAAACCATCTGTTAAAAGATTGCTCCAAATAGTTTTCCCCTGTGCCATCTGTTGCCTTCATATCTACTTTTTTTCCAGTTTAAAAATATTTACATTCCTATGGAAAACACCTCGGCAAGCAAGTAATATCGGGCAACATGCTGGTGAAATGTCTGTGAGTTAAGTTTGGCACACAGCTGGCAACTGCATTATGTCTTTTCTTATGTCTAAAACACAACATGAGAGATGAGGTGAGAGTTAAAATGTAATGATGATAAAATGGAATAACTGTTATGAAACAGAAACATAAATTAGTTCTAGTAGTCCTCCATCTGGCTAAAATATTGTCTCTAAAAAGATAAAAATGCATGGGTGATCTGCCTTATATAGTTTATAAGTGTGGGTGTGTGGTGCAGGCAGTGATCTTTTGAGCACTTTAACTTGGTATGCATGGGGCTGTCCTAACATTGTTCTGTTCTTTGTTTAAAAAAGGATTTGTCTCTATGAATTCAATGGGTCAGCCATTTGCATGCCCGAATAGCAAACACGCAGCAAAAAGAAGACAACACCAGATAAATATGACTGAAGAGGATCTAGAGGAACTTCCTGGGAAAATGAACTGAGGGGAAAAAGTCCCCTGCCTTCTTGTGACTGATCCTTCAGACTTCTGTGTGTATTGATGAATCAATTCATGTCTATTGCTATCTATCAAATTAAAAAATCTTTGTTTTTCCTCTTACCTTTAGTGCTTCTTGTCCATCTAGATTGTTTGGTGTGAGTAGCAGAATTTAGGAGATATTGGCCAAAGAGATGTCCGACAACAGCACTGTCTCCTTCTAGAAATCATGACTCATTATTAAAGATAATCCACAGACCTTGTCGTAAGCAGTTTCATGTAGGATCTATTTTCTTTCAACCAAACTATAACTGCAAACCCTATTACTCTGCTAGCTTGCTCAGTGGTGCTAATGTTACTTGGGAAGATGCCATTAATGCCTCTTTCTGCACAGTGATTCAGTTGGTGAGCGCAGTACAGTAGAGTGTATTTTTGGGTCGCTTTTAGCACCACAAGCCGAGTGCCATCTAGTCCCATAACATTCAAGAGAAGGCAGACCTCTCTAATTCAGCAACTCACACCAAAACAATCTAGATGGATAAACAGCAAAGAGGAAAACTATGTATTTTTAAGTGAACTGTCCTTTTAAATCTTCTGCGCACCAGAACCGACCACGTGCCTGGAATTATCTCAAAGTCAAATCTGGACCCACCCAGAACTGTTAAGTCCTGCAACCTGACCCGCAATTAAATACACATACACGGTCCCTTGCATTCTGAGTTGCTGCAGCCCCTGTGCTCCTGCAGCTGTTGATGTGTTTCCTTAGCAACAATGTGCCTAGGTTGTGGCTATCAAAAGCCAATACGTTTTGTGACTTTGGACAAGCAACAAAGCCACTGACATTGTTATTCTTTCAGTGAATGATCAATCCCACATGTCCGGCTATTTTTGCCTTTATGTTGTCCATTTTAACTATCAGTTGGTCTATATCACTGTCAGATCAAAGAGTGACTTCCCATTGTTTGGCAGGATATGGGATCACTGGTTGTAAAATCCTGGTGGCTGATTAGACCTGAGGGAGAGTGGCGTGGTGCTGCAGTGGTTAGCACTGTTGCCTCACACTTCCGCCCGAATCCCCCCAGCTGGATGGGTGGCTTGGGAGTTTGTGGTTGTGGGGTTTGCATGTTCTCCTTGTGTCTGCGTGGGTTCTCTGCGAGTACTTCAGCTTCCTCCCGCAGTCCAAAGACATGCAGGGTAATATGGTGACTCTAAATTGCCCATAGGTGAGAATGTGACTGTGAATGGTTATTTGTCTCTTTGTGTCAGCACTGTGATAAACTGGTTCCTGACCCACTGCAGGACTCCAGTGTCTCATAATTACATGTGCCTCAAGTGTGCATAATATTTCCTGAGGAAAGTGTTAGTGTTATACCATACTAACTTTATGGTGACCTTTTGTAAGCCTGCTGTATTACTGCTTGATTTTCATAACAGCCATTCTCATAATGGGATTTACAATTAAGATGATTAATTTCATATTATGCACCAATGCTGTAATTTCTTGCCTCTGTAGGTCTGCCTTTCACTTTTCTACCAGAGTATTGTAGTTTCTGAGACAATTATCCCATGCTCAGTTTCAGGTCTAGGAACATAAATGCTGAAATGTTCCTCTCCCAGGCCTCCTTCATATATTTTCCACGTGCAGGGAAACCAGTAAGCTTTGACCCTCCTCATTTTGGAGGTTGTGTTCTAGCTAATTTTATCTCTGTTTCACCTGTTTGTGTGTCTGTGCTGAACAAATAGGTGAAAGTAACGGTAAACAGGTCGTGGTTTAGCTACCGGGGACCATTAGCGGTCCCTGGCCCGCAGTTTGAGAACCGCTGTCTCGGTCTGTCCGACCTCTGCTCTCCGGCTCTCTGCCTCCGACTCCGCCTCTCTCAGCACCAACACACGAGCGACCGACTCCTCAGCCTGCCTGCCGCCACCCCGAAGCCCCTTCCAGCTCCAGCCTGCGAGTTTCCCCCAAAACCCCGGACTCCTAACGCGGAACCACCTCTCTGACGCCACATGAGCTCGTAGTTTTGCAGGAATATACAAAAAAACAGTCCAAGTTTTAAGCACAAACGGCAGGAGGAGTAGCCGTGCCGGAGAAGTTTTTCTTCTTTGCCCCCAGTTTTTGGCCCCGCGGCGGGGCAGGACAGCACGGACAGGCCGGGGGGGGACACGGAGAGCGTATGATGTGGATCTGGTACCTTCTGCTTGGTTCGGGGTCAGGCTCAAGAACTGTTGGTAAGTTTATAAAAGCTCACGGAAACTAATGTTGCTGTCACGGCGCCGACACGCTCCGGTGTGCGGGTGGGTTAGAGGACGGAGGAGGAGGAAGGGGGGGGCATGTAAAATCTTTTGAAGTGTTCGCTACAATGTTCAGAGCTTTATTTCCCTCCGACGAGTTTGCAGAAACTTATTACAGCAGCCTATATGAAAAGAAGTTATCCGACTTTTCATTTCCATCGACTGAACGGGTGTTTTTGTCTTGAAATTGGGAGTTGTAGCAGCCGGGGCAGCAGCTTCCCGAGTTTTTCATGCATGTCGAAAGCTTTGCACTGAGTGCGTGTCCCCTTCACTTCAGACTGAGAATATTTTTTTTGCTACAGACACCCTCCATGTCATATTCATCCACTGTGTGTTTTACTCAGATGGGGTTATGGTCTCCTCCAGGTTAAGTTATGACCCAGAGGTTGTTGACAGGACTGTGTTGACAAGTCAATCTGTTCTGCAGCCCCACCATGGCAGCTGGGGCCCGGTGGAGGACACTGCAGGGGTTTATACATAGGACAGCCAGTTGGTGCTTTACATGCAGCTGCAGTTTGGAGCTGGTATTCCAATCAGGGACATCTATCCACTGGTTGTTACAGTGTGCTGAAAAACTGTCCTGTCAGTGATGGACTGCAGGCAATAATTACATCAACATAACACACGTGTTTGATAAACAGCCTCAAAATATATATGAGCTTGATGATAAGGTAACAAACGGTTTATATGTTTTCCCCCTTAAAATAACTATCTGCACATGATACATCACAAAATGGGTATAGGCCTGTGGGCTCAGCATGTGTTGTTGAACTCTGTCCCACAAGTTTTAAATCAGGTGAGGTGGAATTCCTCCTGATGATACAAATGCTTGCACTGTGGGGCTGCACACTAATGGAAATATGATCAAAATCGCAATATGGCCAAGTGCAATGTTTGGATAAAGGTAAATTGTGTGACAGAACAGCATTACTGTAGTGCTGCAGAGATGCCGTGGCCTACAAATCTTGTAAGAAAAGATGTAAGAAAATGTGTGCGTTTGGAACAGACCCCAGCAAATGTCACATGATCATGATATTAATTGTTTTTAAGTAACAGCGAAAATTTTGATGCAAAAATGTTAATTGTCAGTTGGGCTGGTGGTTCAGGAATCTACTTGCCTGAAGTCAGTTTTTTACTTGCTCCTGTTCAAATGATTTTATTTATAGTGGTTATCAACATCTATTAAGTGTCAGAAAATAGAGAAAAATGGCCAATTTCCAAAGTCCAAGATGATTTAAATGTCAAGTGTTATCAATGTAAACCCCAAAGATATTCAGTTTAATATGATAATAAACAAATAGTAGTGAGAAATCTCCACATTTCAAAGGCTGATAACAACATTTCCAACCATTCTGTATGAAATATTTGATTATCAAAATATTTTAATAGTTTGATTCCTTTTTACCACTTGGTCAGGCAAATGAGTTGCCAGATTTTCTCACCGATCATGGAAGTTTACTTGCCCCTGGCAATCAGGCAATCCTTATAGTTGAGCCCTGCTAATGTAGTGCAGTTAATATATATAATGAGTTAGTTTATCAATTACATGACGTGCATTTAAGCTAAGAAGTTAGTGGTGCTTTTATTGTCTTTAATAGGATAATTTAATGGGTGTAATAAAATCATTTAGAGATGTGACTTAAATGTCAACATGGTTCAAGCTAAACCTCAGTCACATCTACAGTATATTAATGCATCTAGTTGAGCTTAACTTTTATTGCAGCTGCATTGAATGGGTGTAGCCAAAACAAATCTAAGATGCTTCAGGTACTGGAGGTCTTGTTTATGGAGGACAACATTAGTGATTGCTGAATTCCATGTAACTGCTTTAAATTCAGGGTCTATGCCGTCTGTCTGTCATGCTGTCATGACTAACTGGGACACTTGAATGGAGAAAACCATTGTTAATGTTATTAGTAACACCTGTGCTTTCTCACCTGTGATGACTCAGTATGTGTGCTGTGATTTGTCTCTTATTGCTACAGTTGTCAGGCATTTGTTCTCTGTGTAAACAAACACAAACCTCTGAAATTTATGTCAGCTTTTACATTTAACACTTGTTAGTGAATGCAGGAAATACACACGTAGTTGTGTATTTGCATGCACATATGTATATGTTTTTGTTAATGACAGTGAGAGTGAAGTGTAAATAACATTATATTAGGTATGGAACAGAGATTTATTGTGAGCTGCCAAACCCCACCCTAATTTGCTCTATTGGAGCCAAGCAGCATGACATACACATGATTGATGTCAGACATTTTCTCCCAGAATATTACTGAAGTTTGTTTTCTTCAGCATTGCTTATGTGTTGTCAGCTTTGAATAAACAAATTGTGTTTCAGGCTTTTATTAGCTTACAGCCTGACCAGGGTAGTAATAATGTCAGCTAGACTGTGTGTGTGTTGTATTGGTGCCTAGGCCAGCATGTAAGTACAAATAGAGCATTGATATTACCGGCCAGTATTGTCCGCAGACAGGACATTACTGTTGGTGTAAATTCTAGCGTATAAATGAACCAACAATATTAGGTCTAAATTTTGTGTTCTGTCACAGTGTTTTGCATTTAATTTGACATTTAGTCCAGACATTAATGAAAGGTCTAATGCATTTCAAAATCTATTTGGGTCTTGGCTGGGCAGTACCTATTTAAATGATAATCACAACATTGACATTTGAAGATATGGCATTGGGAAATTGCATTGGAAGAATTTCCCATCCCAGACAGAGCCTGTCCTAAAAATAATAAAGCAAAAAGAATGGAGTGGAATTTCCATGGTAGGTGTGCCTTGTGCACCAGCATCTGGGTTTTTCCAAATGTGCGCTGAAGAATCAAAATATTTTGTTAACTACACATAATTACAGCTATGAATGGTGCAGATCTGCAAACACGCAGATGATATGTGAGCACGGTAAATTTTCTGTACACACTTCACCCTGCAGTAGCTCAGTTTCTGAATGGTAAACACATGCCACAAAAGTGTAATGTGATATCTACAAACCACAGCACAGTAAAGCTTTTGCATTCTGTCATACAAACACTCAACAACTGATGTTTTAATATATTTCCAGAACTGTCAAAAAATACTGCAGTTCACAATATGAAACCTCTTAATGGAATATAAAGTGAGTCTTCCAATCAGACTATGGATGTGATACTATACAACAAGATAAAGATCTCTTTTAGCTCCAGTTTGTGTAAAGGAAATTCAGATATTTTCTTCTAAACATGCTGGAATAATGGCTGAAAACATGTGAAAAGACTGTGCATTATGTAGTACTAAATTGTGGAGTTAGACTGTTCAGCTGTTTGTGTGTTTTGATTTTTTGGGTGACCCTGAAATCTTAGTTCAATAATGTATACATACTATATCAACTAGAGTACCTTAGCATTTAGAATCAGCAGTGTAACTGATGAGAAGACTGCTTCTTTCGGTCCAGACCAGCTTGGCAATTATTGCTCACTTCATTTCCAACAACCAGACGCCAAGAGAACTAGGAACATTTGTAGAGTTGATTTGTTGAGTTGTTTGAGTCGATTCTCAGGTTGGTCACTGTCCTCTGGCTCTGAATTGGATTCTGGCTCTGGTGTCTCAAAACATTTCTGCAGAAGTCCAATAAAGCTGCTAGACGAAGCGTCCATTTTTCAGGTCGGTGGTATTTCACACTTGAGACATGGAGCTTTCAAGCAGAGAAAACTGCTCATTTATTCACCATTTTGAAACCTAATTTTACATGGCAATTTTTTAATCATATAAATTTGGCAGGGTGGTTAATAACACATTTTTCTGTGGTGTGACAAACATATTTATTATTGCTTTACACACACTTTAATGTGCTGTACAGTATACAAGATCACATATCAGTTGGCCCAAGTCATTCAGCATTAAGAAAATATTCACATTCTAATTTGGGGAAATTTGCCACAGATATTTGGGTAAATATGTGGGTATTCTACAGACATTTTTTTCTTCATAAAATTCCCATTTTTTTATCTCAGCAAATGTCATTTCCATTCTTTCAGAATTTATATCTGTGTGCTTTTGGTTTATTATTTGTAGTCATAGTTCTTATGTCATATGTCAAAACCCAGTGTCCCAGTGTAGGTACAGTATCTGTCCCATAGTGACAATGATAGCCTGTATAAACTCCACTCCCTTTGAGAGGTTGCTAACAGACTTTGCAGATATTTGGCATTGTACTGAACCACACTCCTAGCCTCACAGCCTTGCACTTGCCCTGAAAGCTAGATGAGATAAATCAGTGTTATTATGTAATATGAGATTCAGCCACAGACAATGGAATGTTGCGGTGCAGTTACAAACAAGGCGAGTTTATGCTGTTGTGGCGTGCAGCCTGAAAATAGGCTATATTGAAGCTGTTCAGCTGGTCTGCTCAGCTATGCACTGGGGAGTTGTTGATACAAATAAATTTAGGTATGAGATTGGAAAGATGAATAAGCTTTCCATCAGTTATTTCCCTTTACACCCAAGGATGATTATTGCAGGATCTGCATTGTGATATGCATCACAACTTCATAAATGTTTGATTAGGCTATGCTTTTGCACCCAGGGCTGCCTGGATCAAATATCCTGTAATGATTGTCTTTTACAGATGTGTGGTGATCAAATACTGTATATCTGTTTTTTTAAACTAGTTGATTTATTTCAAATGCTCCCCCCAAACCCCCATTTATAAGCACTGATATCCGATATTGCACAGAAATTCTTTGTGTATTCAAACAAACACAAGGTGACAATAGGACCATCTCCCTTTGATTTATGTGCATCGTTATTGGTGCATATAAATCAAAGGATTACGCTTGAGCATATTTTCATATGTTAAAGCCTATGTTCTACCATTCATCTTGAACAAGTAAGCTCTCAGAGCACTGAAAGCCAATGTCTTGGTTCAGTGAGGAATTTTGTAAGAAACCTTGATGCTTTACACGTTGCTGTTATGATTACAGAGTGGAACAGTTTAGAGGTTACTTCTCCTGCTCACCCAGAATAACTATGCAGTACCAGGCCTGGAACTAAGTGACTTTTAGCGCAAGGCCATTGATAAATACATTGTAGCATCATGGGCAAAATGTAGAACATAAAAACCAAAACCAATGATGCAAGAACAACAAATGATGATTACACTGTATGAAGACTAAACAGTATTAGTACAATTAGCCGATAATTAGCCTGATCAGCAACTGCAAGTAATCAACACAAACACGCACCATTTGACTGCTGACCATTAATCAAACTCATAACTAACTATAGTCAATGTCAGGCAACCTTATTATACTTTAGCACTTAGCCTTCAGCGACAAAATGTTAGCAGTTTAAGTTATATGGAAGGCCATTTACACCGATATGATGAAAAAAAGAAGGTATTAGAAAGAGAAACTTTATAGACATAGTGACATAAATATTAAGTCATTATTTTGGGTGAAGTAAGTCATAGACATAGTTTTGAGGTAAATTAATAATTATTTTGAGATATTAAGACATAATTTGACAGTCTTCAACTGTCTCACTCAGACAGAGGCAGACACAATGTGCTGAATAGCCACAGTGCTGTGCAGCTGTGTGGGGTGTAGAACTTTAATCAGGAAATAATGTTTTAGTTCTGTAATTCACCAGCCTTCTCACTACAGTGGTCCCTTTCCTTGCTCAGCCCTTACCTTGTACGACCACAGCTTCGTGCTCTTTCTCTCTGTGTAACATAGAATAAGCTAATAAGAAAAGAAACATTGAGCATCTTGGGTTTGCCTAATTGGTCAGTATTAATAAGTAAATAATAAACGGGACATGGAAATGTAACAGTGCAATGACCAGCAACAATAGCTTCTTTATATTTTCATTCCCACATGTAGAAGACAGAATTAAACTCCTGCCTTACGGCAGCTCTGAGGGGACACACTACCTCAAATACAGAAGGCCTTTAAATCACAATGTTACAATGGTAGAAGGCCCAGTGGTCAGTGACTGTCAGCCACCGATGATGGACGATGGCACAACCCTAGTAAATAGAACATACCTCACATACACACACTCTTGTTTCTTAAATGGCCCAGATTTTACTCTGTGTTACCAAGTCATACACACACACACATGCCAGGTGGTCGGATATTTTCATCCATAACCAAAAGACAAGACTATTCGGGTCATTTCTCCTACTGAACGAGGAGACAGAATCACATTGTCTCCTGCTTAGTGTGCTTTGTAGTTCTGCACTGTGGTTTCCCAGAGACAGGCCAGTTGGCCCAATAAACCGCTATGTGTCTGTGCTTATCTTTGCGTGTCTTTGGAACAGGAAAGAGGGAAAGAAAGAGAAAGAGAGAGAGAGAGAGAGAGGCTGACATGGCTGATATGCTTCCAGCCACAGTCACAGAGAGAAGGCCAGGGATTAAGGAGGGCCAGTGTGGCTTCAGTTCCCAGAGTTGTTAAACAAAGCCACATGACTAGAGTCACGTTTCAGACCTTGGTAACAGTGCAGCTTTAAGTACTGTAACCTCTCATTGTGTTGATTCTGTTTCATCATGTATCAGTCAAATGTAACTACACATTATGTTTGTTTCATCTGACCAGTATATTTGCACATTGTAGGATTTCTGACCACCGGGTGGACCATCACATTGTGTTTTTTTCTTGAAGGGCTGTAGGCCCAATGTCCATTCTCTTTGAGCATCTCTGATCTATAAGTCATGATGCTAAATGTTTCATGAACCTCAAAAGAGACAGAGAGAAACAGAGGAGTAAAATGTACTGGAAAAAGTTAGAGGACAGCTCATTACATATTGATTTTGGATTGATCTTAACTAATTTGCCATGCAGTGATGCAGAAGCTTTGTTAATCCTTGGTGGTTGCCTTATATTGATCCACCATGTCCTTGGATGTCAAGATCACCCCTCAGTCTGGGATGATTCTGCTTATTTAAAGAAGAAACTTGTTTTGAGAATTCTAGCCATTTGATTTTTGTCGACTTATGAATATATGGAACTTTTCACTGCATATAGTGTTTACTCCATATTTTTTACCCAGTATCTTGTATACTATCTACAGTTTTTCCCATTGGAGTTAGCCATGAGGACAGTTTGTGCTAGACATTGATTTTAACTGTCTACAGTCAGCACCAGCCCAAAGGGTAACTTGAGATATGCCGAGGAGCTTGTTTTAAAGTGAATCCAAAGCAGAGAATGTTTTTGGACCATTTTAAAGATTGCTATAGTCTCTCAGTGTATTTCGCAACACATGCAAATGTGCACTCATCTCACTCATACTATTTGAGAAGCACAGCAGAGAGAGGAGAGCCCATTTACATGTCACAGTTTATGCTGTGAGCTGTTGTAAGGCAGGAAAGTGCTGAGCTCTCCACCCCTCTGTTTTCAGTTTTACTGGATGAACTTAAAAAAACATTTTTTTCTTTCTTTTTCCAGAAATCACACCCCCCTGTCCCTCTTATCATTTCAAACAGGCCTCCCTTTCCTTAACTGATATCCCATTGTTTTACAGTTTAGAATAATCCTTTAGGGTAAAGACACCCTGTTCACAGCAAGATAGGCGGAGCTGCAGCATCCCATTCATTGCCTTTGTAAAGCAGCAAATGGCTCATGCGAAGCAGCAAGGAAATGATCAGGCAGAGCGGGAAGGAAAAGTTCATTTCAGTGAACTGTGACATTCAGAGGCGGAGGATTGCAATGCAGTAACCAATCACATCTGACACTTATTGTGCATTTAATGTAAATTAAGTAATTTTACTGCTGAAATAAGATTCAGATTCAGATGCAAGTTCTGCACTGATCTGTATCAATTGCGAATATAAACTGCAGCAACCATGGAGGCTAGCAGTAAACTGCATGATTGATCTGCCCACAAGTGAAGATATGTGGGATGTATCAGCAGGCTGACAGCCTGACCATGTTTGATATGTTGTCCTCAGTATGTTATGTACATCATCACATCTTGTTTTCATATGAATTAAATAGTAGATTTCTTACTTTTAAATACTTTAAAAACTGAACACACGATTGTTAACTGTCACACTGATTCTGCTTAGGATGTTTTATTAACTAGTCCTGTCCGCTACTAATATGTCTGTAATATCACTGTGGACAAAAGCTTTTTGTTTGCATATACTGTCAGGGTACAGATGACCCCTGCCCACAGTCCAGGGGGCGCCCATGTAAAGGTTTATGGCTGCACAACAATGTTTAATGCATATTAGGGCTGCACAATCAATGGAAATATTACTGAAATTACTGAATTATATTATACATTCTGTTTTATTACTGAAATATGTGCAATATCTAATATTTTTTCAACTTGTCATCTGATAAAATTATTGTGACAATGGTGCTGTCCCAGTATACAACCTAGAATCAGATTTGGCTGTTCAATACAGAGATTCATCGTGTTGTCCTTTTTTCCAGTTCGGTGCCAACTCATGTTTGTATGCCTTTCTTCGTCATCTGTGATGTGAGCAGGTATAAAATCTCAGCGCACCACAGACCATTTCTCGTGCAAGGCTGCCACTTCAGCGCGTCGCCTTCCCTGCTCGCTCTGGGGTGCTGGGGTGGCTGACAGGATGCCATCTGCGCTCTGTGTCTATAAGTCTTCTCTGCTTCCATCACAGTTAATTTTGTGGTTTGTGGTGATGTTGAGACTCGGTTTGCAAAGTTTGCAGCCTGCCATGCTGTTGCATTGCACTTGGCTAATGGCCTTTTTGAAATTATCTGTGTTGGTATTAGAGTAGCTAGGTGTGGGTGGTGGTGGTGTGTGTGGATGGAGGGCCCAATTCTGTCCCCCTGTCATAATTCTTAATGACTGTCCTGTATATAGTCCCCATTCTGCCTGTAAAATATCAAGGTAATTTAACACTTAATTGCTCATTATGTTGTGTGTTTTATAGTTGGTGGAGAACTATCCAAGGTTGTAATGCAGATCCTCCCACAGTGGACTATAATCGCAGAGTCTTGCTTGCTGATGATGTTGGATTGATTGATGTTGAATATTTTAAATTTAAGTCTACAGCTGTTTTAGCTCACTGGGGCCGAGCTGTCAACAGCAGGCCGGGTTGCTGTCAGTCTTTTGTTGAGTCTCGTCCAAAGTTTCGAACCTTTGGAAATGTTTGACCTTGAAGTTGTTGATTTGTTGTGATGTATTCAGTCTGCAGACTTTGGAGGAACTGACCTTTGCATTTGGACACAGCTACAGAGTTATGGATTGGTTTGTTTAGAGCTTACGGAGGGCATTGGCTCATTTCTGCCTTGGCCAGTCACCTTGGCTCCTCTTCTTTTATCTTCATCCCAAGTGCCCCCTCTGAGAGGAGGCTCACCTGCTGCATGTGTCCCCTGTGTTGCTTTGCCTGCTGTCAGACAGGGAATGGACCCTGGCAGGCTGACAGCTGGCTCCCCCGCTGTCCCCTGTGATCAACAGTCGTTTGCTGTACTGTGTCTCACTGCCACCGTGGCAGCCACTGTGGACACTGACAGGCTATTTTGGACTGAAATTCCAGCATCCCTCTGTCAGACCAAACAAACACTACCTTAAAGGTCAACACAGATCCAGAGAGAAACACAGATAACATCAGGGCAGCTGATCCTGTGTTTGTTTGTTGACCCGAGTGAAAATAGATGTGGTGTTAGTGTGGTTTATAAATTTGGATATTCACATGACTTTGATTTGTCCCTTGAGATGCTGAGATGACTAAGGCCCTAGGAAATGAATTCAGTATATTTTACTCACAAATACGATTTTACCTCAAAAATTGGCGAGTAGGTGTGGCTTTTTTAAATGCGGCTAATCCCGCTAGAAATAAGCAATTGACTCTTTTCCCATAGTCAGTAGATGAGTTTGCCTTTAAGTTTTTTTTTCTGACGTGCTGGAAAGCTGAGGCAGAAATAAGTTTTTAAAAGTCAAGTGTTCAGCTCTCAGTTGTTTTATTGCTTCTAACTGAATTTCTGTGGTTTGAAGCTTCTTATCTCTTGTGCGTCACTGCTTGTACTTTCAGGTATCTGCTTTATTTTACTGTTTCATGTTTGCGCTCAGCTGTGTAAGAGTTACTACTCATGAAAACCCAACATTTGCTGCCTAATACTAAAATCTTTTAGATAAAAAATGGGGACATTGTGAAGAATTTCTATGAAATGTAGTGTGCCCTACTAAAAATGATGGCTTCATCAGTAAATACACAATTTTGAGTGCAAAACTCCACCTTGCTGGGCTGACACACCAAGCCAAGCTAAGCAGCACATGTGTACGACGAAGGGACAGAGGGGTCATTGCCTCTGCCGAAAAGGTTTGAAAATTAGCATGTCCACCTAGGTGTGATGTTTACATCACTGCCAGTCAGAGCTGGGGGGTCAATGCATACTCATGACTACTGCAGAGTAATTTGACCTGAGGCTCAATGCAGGTTTTACCCTTTCCCATTGAATAGGAGAGCCAGATCGGGCTGAAGAAAACAGTTAAGCTCATTTACTTTGTCATTAAGTGATGAGGTAAGTTTAAGCAAAATGAACAGTCTTTCTTTGATTGACTGTTTCCAGTCTATGGTGGTGTCAGGGGGACAATGTGTAGCCCAAGGGAAACAAACAATGGAGGGATTTGTCATCTTTGGTGAAGGTTAAAAAGGAGATGCTGCTCAAAATTTTGTACATTCACAGAACATTGTTGTGTACTTATTTTCATGACTGCCCAAGGCTTTATCTTCTGCTGCCAAATACCTGTGGTGATGATTATGCTGCACTAAACTTTAGTGTGGACATACCTTTTGTGATACAGCTCTGGCAATTTCATCATTCCAGTGAATGGCCCAACTCCATCCACCAGCTTTGGATGCTGTAATTAGATGCAATTTTCCAAACATCTAATCATAAGTAAAATGGTTATTTTGACTAGACATGGTGTTTTGATTGCAATCACACAGACATTTGTTTCCCTTGTTTCACCATTTTGCATGCCAAGTGTGATTACGTAAGCGTTCAATGTCCTATGTGATAAATATGCAAATTGTCTTTAATAGCATCATTGAAGGTGAAACTCGTTTTAGAAGCACGCCATCACTGCTAATGTATTTTTGTGCAGGGCTGGATTAATCTTTTGAAATACAGAGACCTTTAGTGGAACTCTTTTCTCCTTCTATCACACAACACAGTGATTCAGGATTGCTTAATAGGTCAGGGTTAAACTAAAAGTCCGAGACTCGCGCAAAAAATGCTGGCTCATGAAACAAGCCATTTGCTCAAGTGAACCTCACAATTGCAATTGCAGGTGTCGTAGAGTGTGAAATTTCAGCAGACTGCACTGAATTTCCTCTCCTCATTTGAACATAGTATAGCTGTGTATCTTATTGACAGTAATCTGACAGATTATGCTTTAAAGGGACTGTTCACCCCAAAATCAAAACTGCATATTTTCTCTCATACCTGTCATGCTATACATCCATCGAGATGTTTTTTTGTGAGTGGCCAAGTGTTTTGAGATATCAGCCGTGCAGTGTATGCCTTCTCCAGAACTATATTCTGTCTATTAGAAAGAATATAGTTCTGGTAGATTCCACTGCAGGAAGAGAGTAGTTCCAACATGAAACTGCTCATAACAAGGTCTGTGGATTATCTTGAGTAACTGAGTCATGATTTAAGTAAAGAGACATTGCAGTTGAATTTTTCAAATGTATTTTTTTTTGGCACCTTGAGCACCACAAGTCGATTTAGTCCCATTATATTTGAGAGAAGGCAGATATATCTATGGCTGATATCTCCAAAACAATTTACACAAAACAATCTAGATGAATAAATACCATTACATGTTAGAGGAAAAATATCAGATTTTTATTTTGGGGTGAACTTTAAGTGTGATGATTGCGTGCCATTAAGGGTTTTTTGCATGTGTCATATTTATTATCCTGAGAGCAAAAGTATTTGGCCTGGTGTGATGGAGTGAGAGTGGAAGACAACTAAACCCTCACTTGCTCTGATGTCCACTCCGTATCTGTTGAGAGGAGACGTGACCCGCCCTTTTCTCTGCACCAGATTTGGCATTTAGGTGATGGTGCCAATGGAATCCTTTCACCAATTATTGCGTGCTCACTCACACAGTCACTCATTTGATTTAGCGACCTCTCAGGTGAATTTCCAATCTAGGGACTTAAAAGCCATTATGTACTTGAGGCTACTCCTCCAGGCATAAATGAACAAATAAGATCAATCTCAATTCGCCTGGCTCGAAATAATTGCCTATTTGTCACAATTAATTTCCAAGCTTTGACTCAAGACCCCTTGATATTGATATTGAATTTCCCATTATTACATACCTGAACATTTGCTCATTAAAAGGAGCCGAATCCAAAGAATTAGTCTGTGTGTTAAATGGATGATAAAAAGGGTCAAGGCAGGCAGGGATAATTTCCATGTGTGTTTGACGGACGAGAGGTGAAGTGATGCAGAAGCTGGATGTTAATGTGCAGAGGACACGTGACTCCACCTTTGTCGTGTCACAAACATGGCTTAAGCCCATGAGCCAGCGGCACCCTCACTCCCAAGTGTGCACGCTCTTGTATTCCCCAAGCTTGTCATCTTTCTTCTTCAGTGGAGATCATGCATTTGAGTCAGTGTATACGTGTGTGTTTGTGTATGTATAAGATGCAGTGTGTACATGCACAATTTGTATAAAGGGTAATCTTCTCTTGGACTGGGACCAGGGGAGGCGAGGCGCTCATCTTCACAGGAACTAATCACCTGATCCCGCCTGCTGTTTACAGAGGCAGTCTCGCCAGCCAAAATCAAATGCAAAGCCCATGTTAATTGCCTTAATGCTGCTTCCCTGTCAACCATGGCTTGGCAGCGGCCTCCAGCACTAGGCCACGAAATGAATTCTTTTCACTTGTTCATTGAATACCAAAGACGAAAGCAGGGGGATTCTGCTCCTCGGAATTGAAAAGCAGAAAGACATTTTTACCCTCTGATATTTTGAACTTGGGAGAGCAGGATATGGAGAGAGGAATGGCAGGGTGAATGAGAGTGGGGGAGGCTTCATTCTGGAGTGGGGGAGAGGGCGGGGAGTTCAGGTCATTATTGGGCCAGAACCATTATTCTTGCCCAGGTCCAGTGTGTCAGAGATGGTAATTGAGTCCGTCTCTGTGCAGCACGCTCTAATGAGAAGCTGCAGGCTTAAAATTTGACTAATTTCTTTTATGCCCAGGACGATATGTCAGCCTGGCCGTCCCGTGCTTAATGACTCCAGATACTTAATGAAGGATTGGTGGGATTTCCAAAGACTTGGATGGAGCTTTATATTAGTGTACTTCAAAAGTTAGTGCGCTCTGGAGTCTCATGTAATGACATTCCAAGGCTTTTGATGTGCTGACAGTGCAACGTGCCGCTGATCAAAGGCGGTGTGTATTATATTATATATTTGTATTTATACATGTATTTTTGTTGGATAAATATATTTTATTGATTACTGACCTGATTTTCTTCCATGACAGTGAATTTACAATATATATTTCTAATCAAATGAAGAGGAGATGCAAGATCAACTCATTTTCCACTTTATAAAGATTTGGGCTGCAAATAATTACAGTTATAATAATTTTATATAATTCAGTTAATCCATTAGTTCTTTGGTCTGTAAACTGCCCAGTGTGACATTGTCAGGTGTCTTGCCGACAAGATGTTTTGTAGACAACTCAAAGATATTCAAGTTACTGTCATAGAGGTTAAAGAAACCAGAAAATACACACATTTCTTTCAAAAATATTCAAAATTATTAATAAATTATCACAATAGTTGGCAAATAATTTAATAGAACTTCTTGAAAACTAATTGATTAATTGTTGCAGCTCTCGTAAAGATATTAATGGACAACATAATCTTCCCATGGGTACTGATTAAACAGAGATATTCTACATACCTTATGCCCACAAGCAGTATATGTATTGTCTTAATGCTCAGACATTGGCATGCCCATCACTCCATCAGTGCAACATCAGACAGGTGATCTATTGATGCAGCTTAATTTTCCAAGTGACATTTCCAAAATACTAAATGTGCATTCACTAGAAAAAATGTATACGGAAAAATGTCACACAGATTTGTAGATGCCTTAACCTGCCTACGCAATCCTCGCCAGAGTCGAAAATGTCTTGTACAGTAACCAGCCAAGCTGGTAAACATCACATTTCACCCTCATGTGATTCTCATCTCCACCGTGTCCGCCATGGGTCAGGAGCTCATCTGTCCTGAAGGAACAGCACAGCAGCTGATTATGATGGATTATGATAGATTCCTCCTTGACTGACCTCTGCAGACAGTCACACATTCTTCACTGCACTTGCACGCACGCACACACACACACACACACACACACACACACACACACACACACACACACACACACACACAAACAGACACTCATAAATCTATGGACACAAACAAGTGTAAACACAGATGCAGAAATACTGATACACAAAAGTGGGCACACTTGCTCAGACACTTGCTTGTCCTTGTTGCATTGGGATGGCACATTCACCCAAGCGCATACATACGGGAGAGAGCGATATTTGGCTTATATAACAGCAGCTTCCTGTCAGAAAAGGCTGTCTAGTGGCACAGTAAGGCACTTTTTAGGTGGACCTTTTTTAAGTGGCTAATATACCTTTTGCTGCTGACCTCGTCTACAGCAGTTTGTTGCATAGCGTTCTGTGCTGGTACTCCTCTCTGCTTCACAGCGCACCATGCAGTGCTGTGCTTGTTAGTTGGAACTGACCGTCTTACAGGTTAGCTCAGATCAGTACCAGTGAGAGTCTCAAACCAAACTCAATTAACTCACCGCAAACTCACATGAATGCAAATTACATCACCAGGTACAAACCCCCCCCCAAAAAAAAAAACATGAACTAAGAGTGGGAGCTGCTTTCAGTGGAGGCCATCCGTTTTCATTTTGTTTGGCGTCTTTGCCGGTGGGGTGCAGAGCAGTGTGTCTCTGTCAGACCAGCCACCTCTGCCTCCACCCACAGCCGCCGCCCCTCATTCCATTACAACTGATGGTGCTGGTGCAGCTGCGGTGAAGAGAAATGAGATGAATGGCACTGATCTCTGGTGCAGACTGATTTACTTTCAGTCACCTGGTCAGCTAAGGTGCTGCTCTTTGCATCTGAAATGGTGCAGAGCCCATCAGCAATAATGCAAGAAGAAGAATGTCAGGAGTAGATGGTGATGCTGACCCAGGGGGAAGCTATAGAGGTGTCAAGGAACTGCAGCTCTGAGTGCAAGTCTGCATGTGATGTGGAGCAGTGGGAGCACTGGCATGTTGTGCAGCGGGAAGGACACGACTGTGAGCATATGAAGCTTTTTATCCAGTGCCAGTGTTGAGAGGACTTTTTAACCATTACCATGACAACATAGAGGTCCAGGGCTCTCTGTGAGAGTGAGTATAACTGAATTACAGATCTGAGTTATGCAGCAGATCTCTCAGAGGGGAGGTGAAGCCAAATGAAGCAGGCTCACCACTGAAAATGAATTGAATGAAGTGGCAACCAGGAGACACAATGGGGGGTTGTCAACACTGCAAACATGTTGACAGATTTACATTGTTATAAAACTAAAATTAGCACTTATATGCAGATTTTTTCCCTTTGTCAGTAGACAAGTTTACCTTTCTATTTTTGTGGGGGGTTTTTCTGATGTGCAGAGTGAAAGGCATTTTTTAATGTCTCTGCGCAGGGGTCAACGATAAGGATTGCCCACTAGCCCAAGGCAAATAATGTCATGTCACTTGTCTGACTGTGTAAGTGGTAAAAAGAATTAAACTATTTTGATAATCAATGATTTGTTTAAGTAATTTTTAATGCAAAAGGGCAGAAGGTGCTGTTTTTAGCCTCTCATGACCATTAACTTTAGTCTGTGTTGTTACAACCATTAATAAAACAATATGTACAGGGCCAAGCAAGTAGATTTTTTGATCCACTTGCTCATCTGGTCAAGTGAAAAAAAAATAGCTCTTAGGACATTTGTAGATTTTAATTGATTCTCCTTGGTTTGAAGTTCAGTTTCTCTTGTACTTTTAGCTGTATATGAAACATATTAAGTTACACTTTTAGATAACAAAAGTGGGAGCACGTCATAAATACACACCTTGATGCAGATGAAAACTCTGCCCTGCTGGGCTGATGCACAGATTTTACCGACAGCCTTCATTGTCTTTGCCAAAAGGGGGTGAAAAAGTGAGTTCGACCAGGTGTCCTTTGTTTATCCCTGCTGATCGAAGTTGGAGCTGATGAATACTGTGACTACTGCAGAGTCATCTGACCTGGGAGTGAATGCAGATTCAACCCTTTCCCACTGAAGAAATAAGCCATGTGGGTGTTAGTGGGTTTTTTGTCCAGTGTAAAAGGGGCTTTAGATGAACAAATACTGTTAAACACATGAAATGCACTGTAAAACACAAATGAACATGTTCTACACCTTTCACTTTCTACCACACGGCAGAAAAGAGGAAAGCACAACAGAGAGGATAAAAACGTGAGATATCCCACCGCTGTGAACTCATCACCCTGAGTGTGATTACCAGTTGGTTAAGAAATTGGTCACCTTGTGCTCTCGTGACCTTTCTCATCACCATTCATGTCTTTTCCTGTCACGTTGCTTCTATGTCTAAGTTGGCCTTTTACAAATAGCACATAAGACTGAAATCTTATTGGAATGACCTTTAGTTATAACATCAGCTGCCACGGTGGGAACTATTCATACACCCGCTGCCTCTTTTAAGCTAAAGGCTCTCCATTTGACTTATTACCATTTTGACTCATTACCATTCAGTTGAGTAGATATTATATTATAAAGGAAGAAAGAGAAAGGGGAGACAGACGTAGAGACAGGAAGCACAGACGAGGCCCTATGGCGCTCTTCTCCCTCATCTGCATTCTGTCGAAATAAACATTCCCGTTAATGCCCCCGTCATCCCCCCCTTTACCCTTTCTCCTTAATGTAGTGTCTCTATCTCACATGCCTTTATGTCTTCTCCCACTCACCTTGTGCTCTCTCTTTCTGTTCCTCTATCGCTCTCTTTGCCCCGGTGTTTTTGGCAGATATAGTTCATTCCCACTGCTTTTCAACCCCTGCAGTGACTCCATGGCCTGGCTACACAATTAGGAGCTCATTACTTGCTAATACACAGACTAGAAGACAGACAAAGGCAGTCTGTGCCTTTTTTGTGGAGCGCTCCCTGCTTCCATCATTTTATCTCTCTCTCTCCCTAGGCACTTTTTGAGTAAAAGGGTGCTACTTCTTTCCTCCTCCCTCTCCTCTCATCATACCCTCTGCTACAGTACATCTTCTCCTCGACGCATAATGAGCCCGCATGTGCTAAGAAGAATTAATAGTTCAATTTCCATCTCTTATGGATTTGTTTTTATGAAATTAAATGTACTCTTAACTCATACACCTATGACATTTGAGTTTCCGTGCGTCATTTTCCAGCTCATTTAACATCTAGAAAGCTTAACTGCTTTATACATTTTTATTTACCTTATGTAAGCAGTGTCCTTTTTAAGAATTTCTTTATTTGCAGATGCTCTCCTCTTGTCATGTTCAGTTCAGAGCTCAGTGTGAGCTAGAAGCATGCTGAAAAACACAAGTCTCACAGGTGCAATATAAGGTCAGCACTGGCAGCTTCCCTCTGTGACACTGTCTGCATCATTTCTCACTATCTGGCTGCCTCTGCCGAAATGCCAATTTGCTCAGCAAGAGGTCTCGCGGCATAGCGGCGGATGAAGGGTGTGTGCTGTTTACCGGTGTGTTTTGCGACAGTCGACTGCATGATGAAAGAGACGCAGGGGAGTGTTGACATTTAGATTTGTGCCGGTGACGGGCCAATGTGGGGGATCTGAATTAATGGGATAGATGTGTTCATTTGACGGGAGAAGCTTCCTCCTTGGGATTGATGAGGAATTCAAGCCCACACTCTTAAAAATAAGGGTTTCAAGAGGGTTCTTCGTGAAGAACTGAGGTGCTTTTGAATTACCCTTTTTTGAAGAATAGGTTCTTCAAGGACTCAATGGGGTTCTATTAATAGCCGTTTTCTGTTGAAGTTCTTGAAGAACTTGATATAATCTGAGCTGATATGTAATGGGTCTTGGTAGAACCCTTGGAATGTAAAAGGGTCCTTGGTACTCCCTGGGTGGTTTGAAACCCTCAAAATATGTAAAGGTTATTGGCAGAATCCCCCTGGGTTGGGTTCTTGTTAGCACCCTTAGAAGGTGGACAGATTCTGGATAGAATCCCCAGGGAGGGTTCTGGGTGGAACCATTCACAGATTGTTCTAGATAATGGCTCACCCTTTATGTTGTTCTAAGAAGAACTCTGAAAGGGTACCAAGTGGAACCTTTAGAAAAGGTTCTACCAGGAACCAAACACATTTATCCTGTGGGGACAAGCTGAAGAACCCTTTATGGTTCTAGTTGGGACCTTTATTTCTAAGAGTGTATAAGAAGATATTTGTCTGTTTGGCTTTGTGTGTGTACTTGTGCGTACATTTCTCTGTGGCCATACTATGTCTGTTTTTGTATGTTTGTGTGACAAACACGTCTGCTTTTTGTCTGCATTTGAGTGGCGAGCGGTTTGCCCACAGTGCCAACATCTAAATCTCATTTTAGCCACCGTACTCATCCTCATCCTTCCTCTCCCCCTATCTCCATCAGCTCCTCCTCTCTGTGAAGGTAATCCCAAGGTGATGTTAATAGGCTGAGATGCTGTTGAAAATGCCACTGTCATCTCTTAGAGGATTAGATGGACAATTGCTTCTCTGAAACCCAAGCCAAGTGGTTAAAAGAAAACTGCAACAAAACAACTTTTCTGAAAGTGCCTTACAACACCAGCGTGCAAGGGTTTTTTTTTGTGTGTGTGCTTGGATTTCATGTCCTCGATACTGAGTATGCATTGTAATGCATTTATGTTCTGATCTCCATTTTAATTTGACCACAGATGGACTCATAAACAGCCAAAATAAACTGATACTATGGGATTATAGGCTCAGTGTGATCTGTGATGCCAGATTAGTGGGAAACCAGTGTGTGATTAATAAGGGCCTTGTTTAGCCGAGCCAGGCTAATTTGGCCAGTAACCGTCCCAAAGATCCAAAGGCAGTGGAACGCAGTCACTGCAAGGCCTATTTGATAAAGGAGAGGCTGTTAAATGAATACATAATAATAAGGCAGAGGCTAATGAAGCAATCAGTGTTGTGCTCATGTTGCCAAGGAGCTGTGTGTGCATGTTTGCTTGCGAAATATGCATCTTTATGTTTCCATTAACCTTTACGCATCCATATGTAAGAACACAGAAATAGCCGCTGGGGAATCAGTTGCAGGGAGTAATTACTTGAACAGACAGCTGTTAGTTGTATATTACAAAAATACAGCCACTACTTTCTGCGGCTCCATTCAGAGGAGAAAACGCTCATTTATTTTCTCTGTCATTTTTAAAAAATTCACTTTCACCTAAGAGCATATGTGTGCGTGCTTGGATTGGGATTTTGTAAAAGCAATTCTCAGTGCGCCAATTTTTCACCAGTTTTCAATCTAAATATACAGATGTAGACTGTATGTTACATATTTCAAATTATACTTTGATATACTCCCTTAAAGAGGAAGTTGGATTATAGTTAAAGTGTGTGTTTTATTTAGAGTATTTACACTGTTTTACCTTGCAGTTAGACAGCCTTTTCTGATGGGGAACTGCCACTATGTGAGCCAAATATCATTTTCTTCAAAGCAAACAGATTATTGCTGAAGAAAAAAAACAGTGATTTGCTGGACTGCCGTCTCAACTCAAAATAAAACACAAAAAACTAACTGATTGAGGCAGTGATAGTCCAGCAATTCCTGGGTTCAAGCAGAGTAAAAATGACTGATTTTCCTTATGGGGTCTGGTGGCTTTGGAGAGAGCACTATTTGGCTTACATAATGGTGGTTATCCCTCAGAAAAGGCTGTCTGGCAGCAAAGTTAATCACTGGTAATATTCTAAATATAGCATACACTTAAACTGATATTGATTTTTGGTGGGCCTCTTTTTAAGTACATTGCTTAGCCTGTGTGCTGGTGCCCCTCTCTACTTCTCCAAACTGAGGGCCTGCCAACCTCAAGCGACTGTAGGTATTATACTAACCATCCCACATACATCAAATAATCCAAAGTATCCAATTAATAATATTTTAAGGACTGATAGAAATGTATCTGTACTCATTAAGACAATTTGTACGTGTATAGATTATCATACTCAATTACACTACATTATTAGTTATATGTTTTTATTGTGTTTATGTCTGTAACAGCTGTTTTTCTTTAATTTAAAATCAGGGTTACTCTCTCTGTCATTAGTTTGCCTCTTCAAGCTGTTATTCTCTTTCTCTCTCTCTGTCTCTCTACTCGACTCTCTACTCACTCTGGTCCTATTTCAGCCCACAGATCCACTATCAATAATGCAGCCTCTTAAACAAGGCTGAGGCTTTTAGGAGGGTTTGTCTCTGCCCCTCCCTTCTAGATGCACGCTAGTTGCAGGGTGGCCACATCCTAGTGGAAGAATGTTCGATTTTTTAATGAAAGCAGAAATAAACTTGCTGTTAACAGACGTTTTATACTTTATTCAAATCATTATCAAGGCTTTCTCTTCTGAACCTCACAAATGCTGGAAAGCACTTAATGCTGGTAGGGGCAGGAGGTCACTGTCTCATCAGGGAAGTAAAGAAATTAGCACTCGCTGCATAGCTGTAGGCAAAAATGAGGTGGCAGCTAAAGCAAGAAGAAAGCGCAGGTCCTGTATTGCTAAAGAGTTATGTTCTGCTTGAACAACATGTATATATATATATATACATATATATATACATATATATATATATATATATATATATATATATATATATATATATATATATATATATTGTTTGCGGACAACAGAAGGTTTGGAAGGCATTGCAAAGACAGCTTCATGTCCCTTTTCAGGTCAAACCCATGTGGTGCAGCCTGCTTAATTTTGTGTGGAGTGTGTGTGTGTGTGTGTGTGTGTGTGTGTGTGTGTGTGTGTGTGTGTGTGTGTGTGTGTGTGTGTGTGTGTGTGCTTGGATTAGTTACTCTGGGATCTTGACGAAATCGAGGCTGTTTTCTCACGGTTATCCCTCAAAATCTTTGATAATGCCATAAGCTAAAGAGGTTAGAAAACTTCCCTTCACTTTCAGGCATGTTGACTGAAGACAGCACTGTGTTTGATGTGAGTCCAAGAGAGCAGATCCAGAAAAACAAAAATAACTCATGTATAACAAACACACAGAGATAATGATCATGTTGGGATGTTGCCATACCATCCTTGTTTTCAGACATGAAGAAGAATGAAAAGCCAATGACGGACATTTTTTTTTAGGCCATTAAAGCGATGCGACTGTTGCCAAAGCCTTTGTCTTTTCAATTCACATGCTGTGCTTTACACTGTAAATCGGGGCCACTCATGTTGCATACAAAGGAAAAGAGGCTAGTTGGTCTCAATATGTTGCAAGTTCGTACAGCATTTCTTGTATCATGCCTTCTTTAAATAAAATTTTGATCATAATACAAACAAAATCTATAGTGAAAAGCTATGAGAGTATGTTTTACACATCAAACCTTGGCATATATTCTGTCTTCATCCCTTAAGGAATTCACTCTGACTTTCTGCTTCGAGAGCTAGTGTCCTTATTCCATTAAACTGCAAATGCTAAGTCCCGAAGCCAAACAATTGCCTCGTTATCAGCTGCATGGATGGTGACTAATCCTGCTTTAGGCTGTAGAGAGGACAAGCCTGTGGTCCATTGTTTGTTCCTCTCCAGATGCATGCAGGGGGATTGGACTGATCATGTCCCACCTGTGGGTGCTGATCAGCGCTGTGGCCAATCCTGTTGAGGATGAAGCACCCTCTCCCCTATGTGAAATTGGTGCTGAAGACTTGGTCTGACAGTTGGCGGTGGTGGGGCATCCTGGGATTCCTTTTGCCAGGACATGAGCTCATCTGGCAGCAATCAGTCTGGTTGTCTTGATGTGGTCATGACAAGAGCTTTTCATTTTGGCCATGCAAGTGTTAATGCTTTTCTGATGTGGCCTTTTTACAAGTTGATGTTTCTTTTTTTATATATATATATTTTTTTTAATTTTTTGCAGTTTCGAACTGAAAAAGGAGAAGGGATCATTTTATCTACTTGATCCCATCCAGAGTAATTTAAATGCATGCAAAATATTCTGCATTGAATAATATTTTGTCTAATATGTTTTTCCCCACAAAGAACATGTTAAATCAACTACTGTAAAAGATTAAAAGTGCATCTACTCCTTCGCCCTCATCAAAAATTCCAAAATCTATGAATATGCAAATAAGGGGATGCCTCCAGGCGCAGTGGCGCGCCGCGTCACACCCACCACTGTGGTGTCTGTGGTCCAGTTTTTCTCTCATCTGAACACAGCAACACAGCCTCTTATTTTAAGCATGTGTGTTGCATGTGGTCTGTGATTGATTTAGCAGGATAGATGAGTTGAAAAATTCCCTTTTTTATTAATATCAGTTTCCTCAGGATGTTGGAACATGTGTGCTAAAATTTTCATGTTATTAGTTTTACAGACAATGTGTGTGACTGTGCTGTTTTGTGATACGAATATTTTAAGTCCCTTGTGAAATGGGGGAAGCGCAGTATTGCTACACTGCTGACTTAAGTGACGGCGGAAAATTCTTAAACATTATTTTGCTCTATTCAGCAGCTACCACGCTGCTTTTGTTTAACTTTCTTGCTCAGTATGCCTCCCCCACTCTCTCTGTCTTGCTTTCTGTGTGTATGCATGGTACCCTGATATAAATAATATGTATGAATGTAACAGACATTTCCATTTCACAGGAATTCTCTAGCTCTGTGTCAAACACAGAAGAGGAGATAGTCAAACTGGCATATAATGGTACTGTAACAACAAGTATCATCAGGTCCACCTACAAAATGTGTGGTAACACACGTAAAGACAAGTCACATAATCATAACCACCAATCTGTCCTAGTTTATACCATCAGTGTGCCTAAAAGGTCAGTGAAAACTAAATTTCATTGGAAAGTATAAATGAGGGGCTGCACCACCATTTATCATGGAGCTAGCTCAGGCCTGTCTGCAGCCCTCTACAGGCCAACGGTGGGGTAAGTAATGACAAGAACTGCAGTAGAAATGGGTATTCCAAACAAGGTCTGTGACGGTATGGATGGCAGTTTACTCCAGCTGCCAAAAAGATAATAATAAGAGTAGCATAAGGAGTAGGGCAGTGTGTAATGTGTGTTCGGTGTACAACTGAAAAAGAGAGAGTGCCAGACTGAGAGTGACAACGCTCCTACCACAGCAGAGGGGTATTTTAGCTGTAAGTTGTCATTCTGACGGTAAATGTACACTACAGGTTACAGTGTGTCACTTCTTGAATGCTGTATCTTCTCAAGACCAAGAAAAGTCTCGACTGTTGTTTGTCAACTGTTGGAAAAGTGAAGCGGTTAGACTTGAGGTAAGCTGAACAGGACAGGCTAACACTAACATTGGCTCCGGTGCGATCACACTGATTATCTTCTGCAGTTGTTTATCCATTTTTTGATGTTGAAACAGTGGTTAGCATGTTGTTCTCCATCCCCTGGCAATCCCATGATGCCTTGGGTTGTGTCTGATGACTAATCAGAGTCTCTGTTCCTTACTAGTCAACTAATCAGAGACTGTGTTCCTGACTTGTTGTGTGTTACAACTCTGATCTCAAATGCACTGCTCAACAAAATTTAAAAAATACAATTTGCAGCGATGATGGTAATGAGCTTAATCCAGCAGTATTGCAATAATGCAGTTATTGTCATAGCCTTATTGCAAACTGGGAGAAAAATGGGGGCAAATAGCAAAATTAATAAAATAGAATTGTTGTTAGTTTTCTTTCTCAGCACTATTACACTCTTATTGCATCAACACACTCTTGTTTACACCCATGCAGTATTACATAAGCCTATCAAACTTGTTACGCCTAAGTCTGGCCCAGTGTACTGATTAAATAGAGCTGCACGTAGTGTATGAAATTTATTATAATTCATAGATAACAGCTTTGCATGAAAACTGATTGTGAAAGACTGAGATAGGGCATCTTATAAAATGCACTTAAGAGAAAATGGACCTTTGAGTGTTTTCACCAAAATCAGGTTCAGTCACAAAGTTACAGATATTGAATGGTGTTGTTTGTTCACACTGTGTGACCTCTGTGTTAAATCATAACATATGATTCATAGAAGACAAAATCTGATTCCCCATCAGGAGAAAGGCACTACAAATTAACAGCACAATTAACTTCAGCTGCTTCTCTTGACCCCCTTACAGTAATTAACAAGTGATGATGGGCAGATGAGAGATCAACACATCTCTATTACAGTACCAATCCCTCTAAAAAAAAAAGCCTGCAGCTTTAGATGTGATTAAAAATGACAAACCATGCAGCCTTGGAACTATATCATATTCTCATTTTCTCACTTTTAGGATAATGAAAATCGGGATTACATAACAAACTGTATGCTCACAGCTGTCACTGCAAATAAAGCTGTCTCGTGTACCAGAGGCAAAGATGATTTGGTCTCATTACTGTTAGTTTGGAAGGGTGACCAATGGTCAAATTGTGTCGTTACAGTTTTTGCCATCAGTTCTACTTTTGACAACTAACATTAATGCTGAGATCTTGTGATTCAGTGATGGTTTTAAACAAGTCAGCTTTTCAGCAGTATTATATAAAGTCCTAATTTGGATGTGAAAATTAAGGCAAATGTTAGAGTTATTACCCGAATAGATTGCTGTAAATGTTCTCTTGGTTTTGGAGAGGTACCCAGGTTTAGGTTTGACCCACTGCGCCTACTAGAGTCTTACAAAGTAGTGCTGGATTTTATCGGACACTCCAGGTGAATATGCTTTTGTTTTCATCTCCAAATGTGTGCTTTATACAACCGGGTAAATCTGGGATTTACTTCAGACGTGTCTGGTTGTAGGATTACCGGTGTTTGTTGCCTTGTTGTCCTTTTGTTGTAAAGCTGCTTGTACCAGTGCTGCTGTGTCCCAGGCTGTGTCAATGAGTTAAAAAGACTAAACGTGGAATGCAAATGTACAAAAATATTAACTTTCTTTTAAGGATTAAGTTTTGTTTCATGCTTGGATTGATAGATGGATGTTGGATGTCCTGGCTTCTAATATTCACGTTCCTCATTTTTCCCTTGTGAGGAAATCTTATTTTTGGATTGTACTACACATTTAACAACAATACAATAGAATACATTACAATTCAATAAAAGATATGGCCTACATATTGAGTATACCAAGCCACACCACAAATGCAACATACAGAGAATGACAAACAATATGGGAATGAAGCATCATGTGTAATTATGGTTGCTTGGTGGTAGATTGCACTGCAGTGGGTTATTATTTTGATACGAGGCAGACAATTGACGAAAACCATTACTGTGTAACCACACACAAATTTAGCTTGAAGTTGTTTCTGAACACATAGTAATATAGCCCATGATTACCCAGTGCTAGATCACTGATGTATTTTTGGAAATATTGGATATTAAGTGAAGAATTGCTTGCAACTGTTGTATGTCGAGGTCAAGCCCACCAACAGAGAAGCTACAATCACATGCAGACAATATTGTTATGCTCTAACACTGAATATCACACCCACAACCAGTAATTCAGCATGTAGCCTTTTATTTTTATTTATCATTGCATTTCTGTACAAAATCATTATTCAGAATAGAAAACATAATATCCCCAAAGAGGTGGTCTGTCCACATTCTTCCCTGCTGTTTAATTTTAAATTATGGATCCATTTAGTTTATTAAAAAAAAAAAAAAAAAGACAATATAAAAACTTTTGATTTACCTCTCCCTATTGCCATGCTTTTATTCTGCTAATTTCAATTTCCTCTATTTTCTACATAGTCTTTCTATCAAATGCCCATTATTTTGAGGCACAACATGCAGTCCACTTGGGCTGGGCAACATATTGATCTAACATCGTTATCTTGGTATTAGACTAAATGTCATCTTAGATTTTGGATACCGTCATACCGTGGAATTGCTAGAACTTAACGTGTCAGGTGTATGAAGTGTACACTTTACTCCACTGCATCAAATAATGGGTTTTTTGTGTGTGATAAAGAAGAAATTAGTGATCACATATCTGAACAGTGTACGAAAATACATTTCATGCTATGTTTCTTTTCAGTGTGCCTTATAGAATAGCCAACTGAAATCCACAAAAGACTTATTGTTCTTTAGTTGTAGTTTAGAGTTTGTTCATGTTAAGAATTATTTGCCTTGTAGCACTTAATATCTGCTCAATGACGTTTGATTTTACACTTTTCTAAAGCCTTATTGCATTCATAATCTGCTTTTGTTTTATATTTTCTTCATCAGGTGCTCACACTCTGTTGTGGATTTTCTGGGGATTTGGTTATGGATTCATATGAGTGAGCACAGAATGCATTTGTTCATGGGAATATTTGTGATAATGAGGATCTAACTTTGCTTCTCAGTTGTATTCTTCTCACTTTAGAATTAATTAGGGATATTACAACCGTTAGTCTTTGGCTCAGTCGCTCATTTAGCATTGTTGTTGTGGACGTAACTGTGCAGTGTGGCCACCACAAATAAGGTGACTAGGCTTCAGCAGGTGGTGAAGTCTGTGGCCCCTACCCGTCAAACGCTCAGATTCACAGTTTCCATGTGGCTGAAAAAGGCTAAACAACAGCTGAAAGAGGCACAGCCCTAAATGTAGCAGCCAGTATCATATTATTCGGGCTTTACTGTCTTTTTCCATGCATGACTGCCCTTTTCTCTATCCGTCCCCATTAAGGCCTTGCTCGCTCTGCTGCTCTGTGCTTATGCTGTGTGTCTGTCCGTCTGTAGGGGGCCTTTAATTGATGCAGACCAGGTTCTTTACACTTGTGCTTATTTATATTGGACGCTTCAGTGGGCTGAGGGAACAGGATGGAGAATCTTTTTCTCTCTCTGGGAAGCTCTGTCTTTCTCTTTCTCTGCCACACACACACAGACACCAAGGAAGAACACAAAGCTAGGCTGAAGTTGCCTGGGTAACAGCCCATTTGCCCTTTTTGTTTGAGCTGCCCCTCTTGAGAAAAGAATAATGATAATTGTTTAATTGTTGCCATTGTGGCTGCATGAATATGAGTAGCCTGTAACTGCTGAAGTTAGAATTTATTTAAGAATTGAATCACCATATCATCCAAACTATAACTTTTTTTGGATGGCTCCACGGGACAAAGAGACGTGGTGCAAAGTGATGTCCTGTGCCCCTTGGTCATGTGACACTGTAGCATCCAGACTTGGTATTGTTGCCATTGTGTGAGGACTGCAGGCGAGTCTTTTGAAGTTATGGAAATTAATGATGAATGGTATAATCAATGGGAGGCCCTGTAAAAAAATTCTCTAGGGTTAGAGATATTATTTTCAGAAAAGAGCAACCACTAGGCTTGGGGTTGGAACAAGCAGTGCAGTTGTACTGAGGAACATCTGTGACACAAAGTTAGAGGGCTAGCTAGTAAAAAAAAAAACACATTTGGGAGTCATTTAAATTATGTCCTGAAGATAAAGGTGAGCTAGCAAATGCTGCAGACTACTGACTTGTCAGAGCAGCGTGTAGCTTTGGTTGAGTGAGCTTGAGAGAATGAGTGGCAGGGAATGACGGTGAATGCGTGATGAGCCGAGGTGAACAGCGAACTTGTTGGTCTGGCAATGGAGTTCAGTCAAATTTAACTGTTTCAAAGTAGTTTTACACAAATCATCATATACCATATACCCTGGTAAAATGTCAGGAAGTTCTGAAGTTATGAAAAAATAGATGCTGAAAAAGATATTGCATAGATGAGAAAGAGACATGAGAGATATGTAAATCACCTCCACCCTTCTCCTGCTGCGCCTCAGAGCCTGTGTGTTTGGGCAGGCCATTAAGAGTTGTGTGTAACTGAAAAACAAGTTACTATCTCTATCACATTAAAAAGCTGTTTTTTTTATTCAGTTAGGCCAGCTGACACAAGCAGACCCTGACGTCCATGTTTGAATTGACATTATCAGGATATATTGTAACCTAACCTGCTCTTTTCCAGCTTCCAAGAGGATTTCACATAATTCACTGGAGACTGTTTTGCGCAGCATGGCATATTATTGAGGACAAAAAGCCTACGTTAAGGGATGGCTGATTTTCTATTTCCTCTGGAGACCTCAACAACTCCCCTTTATAAACATTTTATTGTCATAGTTCTCCCATAAGCCTTAGTATTATTTCCACTGCCCAATCAATTCCCTGGTACTGTTTCAAGCCGAGGCCGAACCTCTCACCCAGGGCTAATCAATGTAGGTCACATATCCAAGTCTGCTGAGGAAGATGGGGTTAAAGCAGTAACAGCCAAGCCAATAGTCATCTCAGGTATAGATTTATATCACTGACCTTTCATGTACAGAGCACAGGGAATAGAACTTGCTTAGGGCGGCTATTACTAGGAATGTGAGGGCAGAAAATGATGTTACTGTCCACCTCTCTGTTTCTTTTTTATTACTCCTCTACCTTTTTCTCCATTTGAGTCCCATTTCACATATTTTCCAGCTGTATGCTGATCTTCCCTCCCCTCCATTTGTTCCCCTTCATCTAACTCTTTTTTTATCTCTCGTTTTCCTTAGTGAGCTGACAGTCTTAACATGTTTCCCTATACATTTAAAAAAAAAGCATGATGTTTTGTTTCTCCTCACCCACCTTACAATCTGTCGTGCTGTTGACTATTGTAGTATTTACTGCAATGTCTCCAATAGTACAGCCATTGTCCAGACATACAAAAAAGGGTCATATTGAGGGTCATCTATATGCTTTAAGGGTGTTTAAATTTTCAATAGGCTCTGCCAAGGGTAATATAGATTTTATTACTAAATTAACTGTCCAATGTTGGGGTGGCATGCTGACATTAAGGTATGAAAATATTCATAAGACCTGGGAGAGAGTTGCAGATGTGGGTGGCTGGACTGTAGGCTGCCTTGCAGATCTTTACATTTTCAGTATTGCTGAGGGTGTACTGAGGTCTCTAGCCTGCCATTTCTAAAATCATTATGGACTGTATGACGTGTTCCCATGGAAAATCTTGGAATGACAGTTGGAAGCTTTCCATTTATGCACTGACTTGATTTTTGCTCATTCAAATGGGTAACAGTGGTCAAAGATATTGAATAATTGACAACCCTTTCAAGAGATTGTGGGTATGCATTCCTCTTTCCAATTCCAATTAAGCAAAAAGTAATCCGCCTTTAAAAATGTAGAAATCATATACTCAGGAGAACCAGACCTATCCCAGCGCTTTAATTTTGTGATTTTATTTTAATTTAGGATGAGTTTGATGTTTTTAGCCAGAAATGAATGTTTTGATTAAACTTGCCCTGAGGAGTTTTTAACATCCAGTTATGGTCAGTGTTACTCACCTGACAAATATTTAAGACATGTTTCTTTCCTCATACAACATTTGCTAAGCCAGTTTTTAAAGATTTTAAATTATGCTTTGTTTGGATCTTTGTTTGCTAGCTTGCAGCTGAATAGCTTCATACATTAGAAGCAGGAATGTGTTCCAGGTCATGGGGTTGGGCCAATTTGCTGAAGGCTGACAGTCATTGACTACTGAGCCTTCGACAATGGAAATTTGCAACAACAATGGAATTGAAAAACTTTCTGTATTTATTTATGTCCACTCAGAGTTGCTGTAAGACAGGAGTTCTGTTCCATATTTGACATCTGGGAAAGAAATAAAGAAGCTGTTGCTGCTGATCAGTGGTCATTAAAGTTACTTCTCCCTGCCTTGATTATAATTTTCTTGTTAAACCTGACAGGGCAAAATCAGGCATTTGATGTTTCTTTTCTGCGGGCCCCACCCATACCTCAGCTTAACCCTGTGCCTAATCATCGTAATGCCTGATTACATTTGTCACTTTCTAAGTGAGACAGTTTATCGTTGCTGGTGACAGTGGGAGGCGATGGTGACTACAGCTGGTGAGCAAGTTTGCTTTTCTGCTCGGGGACAGAAAATCCCCCCCCCCCCCCGACAATAACAAAGCCATTGTGTGATGTTTCACTGTGGAGACTGTCAAATGGTAGACATCGCCCAACCCTATTATGTCACTCTCATGCTTGCATGTGCAGACAGAAGCCACTGATAAAAACATTGCCCTGTAGCACTACAAGCGGTCAAAAACTACACACGGTTCTTCTGAAAAATGTGTTTTGCTTATTGTTACATCCTCTGGATGTTTGACCTTCACTGTGCCGAATGATGTATGTGCAGAGTTTAATACCAGGAGGCTGTTTTCACATTCAGCAGCTGGAGGGGGAAAGTTTCTCTGTGCTCACCCGAAAATACAAGCAGGTTTTTGTGACATTATAGCTTGTTTGGAAGCCAAACATTGTCCAATATGTAACCTACAGATGTGCACAGAGAATTACCTTTTAAGTAAAGTACGAGAAAGGCATACATACAGAAATACAGCATCTGCATATTCATAAGTCTGGGTTTCTAATGAGAGGGATGGAGTAGATGTAAACCGAGAATTTTGAACTAGGCTTTATGGAAAAATCATATCAGAAAAGATATTATTCAAGGCAAAGTATTTTTATATGTCTTAAAACATTTCCAAAGAGGATTTTTAAACTTGCATTTGTCTAACTCTACTGTATATAATCTTCGCGCAAGAAAGCAGCTATGCTCATATTGCATGCCACTAAGGACTCAACAAGGAACGATTACATTAGGGATGATTTTGCCATTAGAAAATATCGCAAATTTGATTTCAGTATTATTCAGAACCACTGGGAAATTAGACTTGTGTTTATGCTGGGAGATTTTATTTCAAATTATAATTGAGGTAAGAGAGGTGCATTCCATGTACAATACCAGCAACAGCAGCTGAGCTAAAATTGGGATGGAAGCAAAGACTTTTCACCCAGCGTGAACCAGAGAAACTTCTTGGAACAGAAAATGTAAACGCTAATTAAAAAAGTATCCAGCCTGAAAGATTCTACCCCTTTATGATTTAACAGTCTAAAAAGGGCCTTAGGTGACACAGGCATGGAGAAGGGTGGGAAAGGGTGGAAGGCAGAGGATGGGTGTGCAGAGGCAAGGATGGTATTGTCAATATTTACCCTGAGTAATTGGTCTACACTTCCCCCAGCAAGATACACAGGCGTCCAGCGTCATCCCTACCTTATCTCCTCCAGTTCTCCCTCACACACCCACAGCGTGACCACAGTTGCACACAGCAGTGTTGTGCAGCTGTGCATAATGCCCAGAGGATGTCCACAACATAATAGTTAAAAGCATAAGGGACGAATGAGTGAGTAGACACCGTCATGTCCATTAAAATTCTCCGGGTCACCTTGTTGGAGTGTTGCAGTGTCCACAGAGGGCTGTGGTGACGTATTATTCTGTTAACAAGCTCAGAGAGCAGTCTGTAATGAGCTGTGGCCACACTCACTGTGGTAATGAGGTGGGCCTGTTCGTTACCCTGATGGTAAACCACTGTAAGTATTCGTGCTTATTACTGTATTGATAGAATGACAAGAGTATAGTGATGAGATGTGCCAAGCCTGCCAAAAGAGAAACTCACACAACCTGGATGCAAGAAGTGATGCAAAGGTTTGCCACTGGCAGTGTTAGAGACTTGTGGGAAAAAATGAGCTGTCTGTCAACCTTCTTTCTTCCTTTCTTTATTCTTTTTGGCCATCTCTTAAACACACACACACACACAAACACACACATAAACGTTGTCCTCTCTCTCTGATGCAACTTGCCAATTAACCTGATGCCTCCCGAACCGCCAGCTCTTTGAAGCCATTTTACATGCATCCCTCCTACACTCACTCTGTGTGGGTGTGCACGGACATTTACATTATAGTATTTTGTTCAGTCCTGTTGTTAGATCTGAGTGGCCCTAATCACTCTTGTCTGTGTGTAAGTTTGCGAGTCTGTAAAACTTTATAAAAGCTGCTGGCTTCTGAGGGATCTATAGTGTTCTAAAGTATAAGAAGCACACACAGTATGGTGAACATTATAAACAAGTTAGATTGAGCTGGTAGACCAGAGTGTAGTTCTGGATTTACAATATTTACCTTGTATACAGTATGTGACATGAACCTCATACTAATCAGGCTGCAAAAAATTCTGTTGCCTATATCAAAACAATAACATTAAGACAATAAGTTAATTTATTGTTGTACATATTCTAATTCATTTTCATGCTATCTTTTCTTGAAATGTGAATTTGAAATATGAAGTCCCTAAACACAGGATATGTCAGATACATCAGGTAAGGAAGGAAGTCTCGAATATGACTTTATATAATAGATGTGATAGATTTTCATTAGCTATGATGTCATGTCGCCTCATGACATCATCAAACTGTCTTTGATATTGTTTTAGTGTGAAAGAGACCTCTAGTAACAGAATGTACATATTATACATTTAAAGGTAGAATTCTCATTTTAAACACACCATTCAAAGTTGGACCCTCCTCCCACAAAGGGACATAGAGTGTGAATTAAGAGAGCGAGCATCACTTGTGAGAACAAAGCAGTGAATCAGAGAAATAATAAGTTACTTTCTCATTGTTTCACAGCGATTACGCTCTGAAAGACAAATAAACAAGCCCACACCTTCTATTCTCAGGCTGCTCTGCGTGTGTGTGTGTGTGTGTGTGTGTGTGTGTGTGTGTGTGTGTGTGTGTGTGTGTGTGTGTGTGTGTGTGTGTGTGTGTGTGTGTGTTTGTATTGCACATATTTTGCTTCTAAGTCCATTTTTCAGTTAAAATTATAAATTTACTTGTCTAACTCTATCTTAAGTTTTTCCATATGATGGCTTGTAAGAAATTCTGTAGTCTTTTTGTACGCCTTCTAATGTTACACTGTTGTTCCTTTCTTTTTCTATATCTCTCTCTATTTCTCTGTGTGTGCATGTTTGAAAGAGACGAACAAGATGGGAGAGGAAGAGCCAGGGTAGATTGTGTGAAGATGCTAGTGTTTTCACAGATAGATAGATAAAAAATTGACATTTGACAGTTTTCAAACATACATGTACAACTGTTTATATATCCAGGAAGCTCACCCGCAACACCATAGAGATTGGTATTATTCTATTTTACTGAAATAATAAACCACACAGTTGAAACTTGAACTAAGAGGTGGGCACAACAATTCAGTTTTAACTGCATGTATTCATCAACAGTTGCCTCGCAGCAATGAGAGAAATGATAATTGAAAAGCTTTCAGCCCTCATAAGTTCCAAGAGCCCTTCCTCTTTAACCCTCACTTTCCTTTTCTATATTGCACGAGACAAAAGAGGGGTTTACATCATCCCACGGAGGATCAGAAGGGTCGTGCTGTCTCATTTAAGAGAGGATCTATACATGGTTTCCACAACCTGCTGCAGTAAGGGCAGCGGGAGAAGGGTGATGTAAGAACAGATGATTTCTATGCGTCAGTTACTCAGCTGTACTTTGGGAACTGGCTACTTCTACGAAGTGAATATCAACTAAACAGAGCTGAAGCTGCAAACCCTGGCCATGAATTCACAAACATTTGAAGGTCAAATCTTTCCGTTCGTTTCAGAACACAATGGATCCCTCAGTGATGAATATGTGTCTCTGTGATGATTAAATCGAGAAAACAAACCCTGTTTCTTCTGCACAGTGAATTCATTTGTCTGATTTATTTTGAAATATTTGATCTCTTTAAAATGCACTATTGTACAATATTTAATCTTTTTACATCCTTATTAAACATGACATGTTTCAGTTTGTCATATGTGCAATATTGCAATGTAAATAAGTCAATAAGTCTGTGGTGTGACTCATGGCCAGCCAGTGAATTTTACATTTAAAAGTAGAATATACAGGATTTAAGAGTGCACCAAACCACTCATAAGCCAGTATGCATGAAAGCCAACTTTTTGCAGTGAAATTTTGATAATGATGAAGAAAAAATAATTTGCTTCATGAAAATACAGAAGAAAAAAATGTTCTACAACTATTTATTCATTTAATAATTTTAGATGTTTACACAGACAGATGGGCACACAGACAGCTTTGAACACCATGGACGTGCCTTGCACTCCCCTAACTTCTCTAATTGACACCAAAGTATTCCATGCCGCTTCTCAACAGACCAAATAAATTTTTTCATTTTATTTAATTTTTCATAAATTTTTCAAAATAAATGACAAGAATATTAGATTATTGCTTTTCAGATTGTTTTACAGTGGTTATGTTCTTAAGCACAAATAAACATGCCCATACCTTCACATAGTAAATTTTGTGTGAATGTAGCCAGTCTGCTTTGTGTGTCTGTGTGTGTGTATCACTCTTTGCACCTCTCACAGACAGAGAGCAGAGAGAGAGAGATGGCGGCGCTTTAACCATTGGTTGCTGCAGTTTTATAGAGTCCTAACCTCACAACCTGCGTGCTGTTATTGGTTTGGGGCTACACACCACTGCCTAAATCCTGATCCCCAGAAACACCCCAAACATGTCTATAGTTTTAGTCATTTTAGATGAAACCACACTCACTTCCTTATATGGCCTGATGATCATTATTCAGAACTATAAAGAAGGGACATGGTTTCATCTGAACAGGGTTACAGGCAGAGGGCAGGGTCTTTGCAGGTGGACACATGTCTAGGTCACAAGTTATGAAATCCTGCATAGTATTCCTTTAATAAACCACCAGTTATGATCTATGGCACAAAAGGATACTGATGCACAGCACAAACACACCTTGACCAAGAGTCTTTGGGAATCATTTCGACGCTCATGGAAACTCAGCTCCAACACCACCATCCTCTTCAGTAGAAGTGTAGCAGTTCAGTGTAGCACCTTTTTCCATTTTCACATCACTGCTTCTCTCAGTTGGAGTTGTGTAAGAAAGAGAGACCTACAGTGCGACCCAGTCTGTCACTTTATTGGTTAACCACATCGTCAAGTAAAGCTTGAAGGTCCACACCTGCTGTGTCCTGCTCTCAAGTGTGATGAAGTTGCCTACCAGCTGAACTCAGCTTTAGCTCTGTAGCTCTAAAGAGTTCCCCCAGTTTGCCCAGAACTCCTCATTACTGCCCTATAGTTTTGTTTACGAGCTAAACTGCTCACCGCATAGTGTCAAACCTCAGCCAAAAGGCCATGTTTCACATTCCAGCCCATTATGCCGCAGCTGCACTGCATCAACTTGAAATGCCCCAACTAGTTTAGGGCCCAGACTTTCTGCTGAGTGTGTTTATTTTGTGTATGTATGTGTGTGTATGAGCATATCTGTGCATCTGTGTCCAAGACATAAATATGTGCTTTGTTTGTCTGAGCATTCTTTTTATTGTGTCCTTATCTGCCCAATTATGATATTGCCCTGCTTTAAACTTACACTTGCGCCTACATAATACTGTTAACGCCGAATAACCTCTTCTGCTTCTTAAATAGAGCTTTTAATATTTTTCTGTCTTTAGAGGAGGTGATAATAACGGTTCCGCATTTTGACTGTAGTGATGAATATCGCTGGAAAGCAGCATCCCTCTGCTTGTTTAATTTCTATGTGGAGTGAGATTGTAATCGTCTGTTCTCTTTCTTGTTGTCCTCATTTTTCTTTCTCCTCTTTCTATCTGTTTGTCAATCAGAGAGCCAGCTGCTCCCGGGGAATAACTTCACCACAGAGTGCAACATCCCTGGAAACTTCATGTGCGGAGATGGGAAATGTGTCCCGGGTGGGTGGCAGTGCGATGGATTGCCCGACTGCTTTGACAAGAGCGACGAGAAAGGCTGTCGTAAGTCCAGTTTAGACTCCATTATCAGACCCTTTTTTTCCCAGCCCTTAGCTGCGCCCTAAAGCAATAAAGCCTGATAGCCTATTTAGAGTCCTGTCATGTCTTCTCAACTTCTCTCCTGAACTCCTTTCCCTATCCAATGCTGCAGTTCTTCTCCCATTCCTATCCATAGAGCCATAAAGGGCCATTTAAACCTAATTCTCTGCCAACTAAAATGAACTCCCCTCCTCAATCCTCGCTTCTCTCTCACCCCCACAGCGTGCAGCCCCCCTCCCGCCAGACCCTCGGCCCCAGTTTAGCACCGGGGCAATATTTAATACCATCAAAGCAAAGGCCGATTACTACTGTGCGCAGGAATAGCAGCGCATGCATAATTCTACTGTAAGGCTACAGTAATAGTTCAGTTTTGATCCTCACTTTTAGCAGACTTTGATCTCTCTGGTCTGCTGCTCCTCCTCCTCCCCCTCCCTGTCTCAGCTGGAGCACCATGCAAAGATGGGATTGCTGATGCAGATTGACTTTGAGGGCCTGCCACACCAAATGGAAACCTCCATCTCCAGATAAATTCATCTCTTTAACCGTCTCGCGCTCCCGTTTTCACTCCTCTCTGCATTTTCGCCCTCTTTATCTCATCTGATTATTTTTGGCTTTTGGCTTGTAATTTGTTTCACAGGGGCTTGTTTTCAATTAGAAGAAGCATTACCCTCTTCTTGCAGAGTGTTTTTTTCTTTACCCAACTAAAGTCCCTGCCAAAAGAAAATCACATATGGTTTGTCCTCGATTCTGTCACCTCTCTCATTTTCTTCTTTTCTCCTCCTCCGGCAGACACTTTTCTCACTGTTCTCTCTTGCTGGCAGCTTGGGGAACAGGCAAACTACTCTCAACAAAGTTGCGTCCCATGGCTTGCCAGCACACACACTCACAGACACACACAAACTCACAAACTTTGCAGACATCAATCTTTTTAGTTTGTAACACCTCTGTCATTTTAAGTTTATGTACATAGGACAATTTCAAGAGATGTGCCAGGCTATATCCTTAAATACACTTTTACTCCTGACATCCCTGTAACTTCAAGAAACTCTGTTGCATTAATAAACTACGTAGATGGATGGCTTCTGCGCTCCAGATTCTCATCACTCAGTGGCCTTAAACTGTCAACAGCTGCCAGACCTGGAAAGATATTATTCCAATTCTGATTTTGGACTAAGTGCATCAGAACTGGATATGTTAAGCGACCCTGTTTAATCTAATCATTCGTGTGTCAGTTTGTTACATCTTTAATCAAAGTAATTTCACTTTGAACTTAAAAAAAGCAAGATTTTTTTTTGTCTGTGGCTGACACTACGTGTTACAGCTAAAGATAAAAGCAAGTTATCAGAAAGCATCACACTCAGCCCGCCTCTCCATTTGTCAGAGGTCTATTTGTGTTTGTTGTCGAAGTCTACATTATCTACACTGGCATAAATGGGCCTTATTATCCTCAAATAAATGACTAGTTGTCAGTCGATACCTCCAGCGACTGCTTCACAAAAGTCCCCAGACAAACCTCTGGCTCCATTAGGGGCTCAGCAGGGACAGACAGACAGACAGACAGACAGACCGATGGAAGGAGGGAACAAGAGAGGGAGGGGGAGACAAGGGATTTAGGGAAGGAAAGGAGGTAGAATGGAGGACTCATTATGGTGGCTACAGCAGGAGTTGTGTCTGGATGTCTATTATCTGAGGAGAACACAGTGCCTGGAAACTTAGAGACTGCGGCACTGGATTCTCTGCAAGTAGAATCATAATTAGAAACCCCCCTCTAAGAAAACACACATACACTCACACAGTTATATATATTTAACAGAAGGGAATGGTTGATTTGCGAACTTGAAAGAAGTTTGTTGACTTTGCTTCTTCTCTGTCTGTCACTGAGCTACAGGAAGTGCAAGCTTCAATGAAGACTTCTCAGAAAAATAGTGGATATCACTTTTGTTTAATGAAACATTGCTATTAGACTTACTTTATATAACCAGTTAGGATATCACACAGTGAATCTGATCATTGCAGTTACATTACTATGGAGGCAGAGCAGTGCTGACCACCACAGGATATTAAATTTCCCCCCAACTGTAATATGAGCAGATGGCTTCTGTCAGGAAGTTTCCAAGAACAAGTGTTTTAATTGTCCATCATTGAGGAAGCTTTTAAAAACAGTTTTGACCACTTTCGTCTTTAATTTATCAATTTCAAGAGGCCAACAATGTGACTAGATCATTAACTCCACCCCTCACTATTATACACTTATTTTTGTCATTTTGAGGGAGGGGGAGGGGTTTTTCAGGGGAGACAGCAGATGAACAGTATATGGCCTTTCCCATTAGGAGTTGGAATCTCTTGGCACCTCGTGTTTTGATTCAATATGATTTGATTGCAGTTCTGACTCACATTCAAAGGGCAATGTTTCTTGGTATCAAAAGCTTTTGACATTTTGGAGATTTCTGCAAGAATAGCATGTTTCGGCAATGGAATGGTAAGCCTTTGTTTTGCAGATTGCACATAGACCCCCTTACTGTCGATATACCAAGGACAGCCATTAAATTCTCTGAATGCCCCACCTCTCAAGTTTGTGGTTTTAAAGTTTTATGAGGCTGTGATTATCCTAGCAGTTACAAAAGGTCATTTTATACAGTAAGGTCAAGTTTCAAAAAATGAACTCACTACAATGAAATGTCTACTATGGAGACCAGAATTATTACAAATTAATACAATTTGGCTTATTGAAAGCACAAGCATTTAAGCTTTCCAATCAGGCCCAATCTATGCAATTCCAACACTGTTTAGGTGCCTCATTATGCAGAAATAATTATATAAAAGAAAAACACATTTATACTGCATGCAAATAAGCTGCATGGGAAGTGGGCATATCTGTAAAGAGGCGACTTTTGGGTACCCATAGAACCTATTGTCAAGCAGATGTCTTGAGGTGAGACATTGAAGGACTCCTTTGAAAATTGCTATGCTGGTTTTTTATTTCACTCGCCAAAATTTTGCCTAACTTTGGAACATTATGGGTTCCTTAGGTCTCTTAGTTTTATATGACAGCAGTATATTCACTCCAGCTTTGAAACTTAACCCACTACAGCCTCTGAAAGAGAGTAATGGCAGCCAGGAACATCACTGTCCCTGCAGAATAAAATAAGTTTTGAAGCATTATAAGCAACCTCAGTGCTTACGTGCATGCACACATACATAATAAGTTTGTGTATTTATTCTTTGCATGTGTGAACATACAAAATCCCAATTTTTACCATGTACATTTGCACCAGTAGACAGCTGTAGTTAGTAGATCCCCTAAAGCCCATGCTATTTAGCCAGCACATTGTGTTTATGTGGATGTGTCTGATCCAAGAAATTCTTCTGCTGAGCTTGAGGTAAAGGTTATAGGTGGTGACATCTCCCTGGTGTCTCATTAACGAGAATCTGGTTTTTGGAAGCCATGTAGCTAACAGGGAAACGCAAAGAGAAGAAATCAATTTGGACTTGAAATTACTCTGTTGAAAATGTGAGGATCAATTTTCAGTTGAATCTGTATGAAATTTGTAAGACTCGAGTTAGCAGAAACACCGATATGCACACTTACTTACACGTCCTGGGGTGCATCGGTCCAATCAGTACAAAACTGTTTTGCAAGACAGAAACACCCACACATGAACTTAAGATGACACTCTGGAAGATATTAAGTTTTTTACAAACAGTTGTTTTGCCTTGGAAATAAACTTCTGTCTACCTTTTCTTTTGACCTGACCATATTTTGTTCCGATGGTATTAGTGGATGTAGAAGTTTGGAACAAAAATTATGCAAACCTGATCTGTATTTGCTTGGCTCCGTCCTAAATTTAACAATTTATTGTACATGTGTCTCAGTCTGCTATGTCTCATAGGCGAGCAGTTGTCTCTCGAATGGTCAGGGAATGTTTATTCACCCAGAAAAGACAGCCTTCTCCCTTTCTCTCAAGCCCCTCTGTTCTTCTCTTGTTTGTTTGTTCTTCTGGTCCCCTCTAGCACAAGGGTCAACTTGAGTCATGTAAATACTTTTTGCTCGCTCTTAAATAACAGTCTGAGCTGAAGAGAGTAGAGAGGCAGTATCTCCAGCCTGAGTCTTATTGCATTAAAGATGCAGCTTATTGTATTACTGTCCTGCTGAGCGAGGCCAGGACCCCCCTACAGATCGTTTTTATCAAGTCCAATTTTTTATGGAGTGTAACCTCTGCTTTGCTCCACTGAATTTCAGATGAAAATGTATCAGTAGCTTTTACAGTATCTCTAATATTGAGCATCTTCTGTACATAGGTGTGTTTGATTGGAAATGTGTTGGCACATCTGAGGGGTCTTCAAGCAGTGATTCAGAGATAGGCTGCTGACTAAGTCTTCGCACAGAGAGGTCAAAAGTACCAGACTGCTCTCTGGTGTCCATAACGACAGGGTGGAGGGTGTTAGACGAAATGGATACTGACAGAGGAGAGAAGGAGGAGAGCTGACTGAGCTTACTGGGCCTCAGAGCCAGGATTAGCCTCTTTGCCCTTGTCTGGGCAGAGCACGAGCAGGCAAGAGAGGAGAGATACGTAGTGGGGCCAAAAGGGCGAGTGGACATGATGTATGAAGCAAGAAGAAGTGGGGTTTCAAAAACGGAGGGGGGAAAGAAACACAGTTGGGAGAAAGAGAGAAGACAGCAGTACATTTCAAAGAAATGACTGTTCTGAACTGGCAGTCCTGCAGGCTGAGGCTGTGGCCTGTCTGTGTGGAGAAATCCATGTATTCAGACTACTACATTTAAAAACTTCTGGACAAGTTCAACTTTTAGTCTCCTAACTAGAAGAGCTATCAGCAAGGCCAGCAGCTCTTAAGGATCAAAGCTCAGCAAGGGCTCTGCTCACAATGAAGTCAGCATGTCAACATCTCTTGAATCAAGACTGGCCAAGGCCTACTTCTAACTTGATTTATTAGTACAGTGAACAGTTTCCTAATTAGTTTATGGTTTCAATCACAGGTTTATTCTTCAATACAATATGATGATAATTTTGGAAATTATGGTCCCATCTAGAATGAAACAGACAATAATTCAGGATATGCTTCAGGACTTGGCTACTGTGTGATTTAAAAGTCATTCTCAGTGCTGAATACATATTGATCAAGATTATGTTACTACATTAGCTATTTCTCACATAAAATATCTTCAGAAACATATTTTAGTGTGCTGTTTAGCTGTAATATGAGAAAGATTGTGACCAGGCAATCACCATGTAGTTACCAGTTTCCAATGCAGCCTCCCCAAAACTCAGACATTGATTACTGCATTGCCTATTTCCTACCTAAAATGTTTCTAGAAACATAATTTAGTCTTTTCTTCAGAGTAGTGGTTCCCCTGGGAATCAAGACCCCCAAAGGTGTCACAGGATAAATCTGAGGGTTCACACAATGATCATTTCTCCTCAGTGAAAAATTTATTTTTCTCATACTTGTTTTCAACAATTCTTTTTTTGTGAAATACTGAATCATTTTAGTCTTTCAGGCTGTGTACTTTTGAAAGAAGAAATAACACAATCTTCCACTTCAAATGAGATGTTGAATTGATAAGCAATAAAATCAACTACTGCTCAATTTAATGCTCTCCGGGGGAGTGGGGGGTTAGCTAACTTTAGATGAATTTTGCTGCATAGCTGACATTTCCAAGTCAATTTGCTGACTGATGACTCTTCTTTACCCGAGCTACACATTTAAAGTCAGCTTTCTTTATGCCACAAGATTTGCTGCAATAGTCTGAGCTATTTGAACTTTATGTGAAATACACTGTAAATGCCAGTAACATCACTGACTCCCAGCTGTCTTTATTCTATCACTGGAGAACACAGGAAGGGCAGAAAGTTTGAGGGGCTGATGTTTTGTCAGTTAGTTTAAAAGTCTATTAATACTTCATAACAATCTGGATATAACTGTTTGGAGTTTACATTACCTGATGCACAGTGTATTGATCCTGTTAGCTCTTCAAAACAATTAGGAGCAAAATAAATTCAGTTGATTGGATTACTCGAATATTATCACATTATTGCTTTCTGCAGTGGCAACACAACCAAAGTCTGGAGGAACATCAAGGGTGCTTTTTTGTTTTTTTTGTTGTGTACTGACCTCCACAAAATGCCCATGAGATATTGAGCTCAAAAGAGCCACTAAATGCTTATCAACAACAAAGTTCTCCTCGACAGCAGGGGTGGAAGTAGCTAAAAGGACTCCTGAGACAGATTGGGTATGATTTAGATATCAAGACTGCACACACTGCCAATTTTTTACCAAACCTCACCATGGGTAAGGAAGGGGTTGCAAAGATTAGGAGTGTGTGTTTATGTGATAAGAACAGTGACCAATGCTCTGACTCTTAACACAAAGAGCCATATACTGCTGACAGATCTGTTTTTATTCCTCTGTTGTCTTCTGTTCATGCTCCGCTTCATTGTGCATAGGTGTCCTTTGCTCTGAGAGTGAGTTTGTTTTTCTGTCTCTGTGTGGGGGTGTAGATTTAGGAGGACATCATGAAAGAAAAAGCATGTGGGACTGAAGGAGTGTGGGGGAGTCAGACTCAAGCATGTCTTGGTTTGGGTGGGTTGTTTTAACCCAACTCAGAAAAAGCATTAGCTACAGTAGATTCTGGTCGGCACACTCCCAGTTTGGAAAAGCAGAGAAGAGTATGAGCATGGAAGCTAAACAATGTACTGCTGTAGACAGGGTCAGAAACAAAAGGCCTTTTAGTCACTTAAAAAAGTCCACTTATAAAATAATCAATATTAGTGTAAATGTATGCTGTATTTAGAATACTTTCATGGCTTTACTTTGCTATCATACAGCCCTTTCTGATGGGAAACGATTGTTATATAAGCCAAATACCACACTCCCCAAATCAACCGAACTCAGTAGGCAAAAGGCAAAATCTGTAATTTTACCTCACAGATCATGGGAGTAGCTGGTCTCCCTTGGGCAGTTAGTTTGTTTGTGTCATTTTGTGACATTGTGAAAAACTAAAGTCCCAGTATAACACAAACTAACTAACCAATCAAGGCAGCAGTAGACCAGTAACTCCACCTCTCTGCAAGGTAAAATTACACCTCTGGAGTTTGGCTGATTTGGAGCGAGCAATATGTGGCTTATATAAGGGCAGTTTCCCTTTAGTTTAGTGGTGAAAATATTTTAAATATAGTATACACGTTAACAGATATTGATTTTTTTGGTGGACTAAAGTGACTAAAATATGTTTTGTTGCTGACCCCATCCAGAGCTGTTCATTGCATAGCTCCTGTACATCCCACTTGCATGATGGTTCACTGATTCATGAGGTGGTGTAATTAAGACTAAGAAGCAGGGATAAAATATTAATTAGGATTTTACATACAGTCTGTTCTAGTATTTCTTTCAGATTGAATACTACCCTTGTCCGATTAATAGTCACCAATGAGGCAAAATGATTGTATCAAAATCTTCAAAAGAAATAAGAAATGCTGTCTCGTCATTTTACACTTCAAACAAGGCAATTTTACCAGCACACTGCTTTCTATGATGAATATTGCAGCAGCGATATTATCGGACAGATCACTTGCTGCTTTTTCACTATATGCCCTTGCTTCCCTCTCCTTTTATCGGAAGTTGTTGAAATATTACTGATATTTTGCACATGTGTCTGCTGCATGGTATACGAGCCGCATTTGCTTCATCATCTAGCATAAAGTTTGATGGCTTTGCAGTGCACCAGTGGCCTGTAAACTCCTGGCCCATGAGACGAAGGCGGCTCTATAATGTTGCAATGCCTCTTCCTGCACACAGAAGGTTATTGTACTGTACAACAAGCGTGCCGGGCTTAGACAGTGAAATCTACAGAATGATTATTTTGATCCTCGAGCCCTTTAGACCGAAACTACCCTTGCCCTTCTTGCTTACAGCCCAGCTCCATTACCTATTGATTTCCTCCCGTCAGAAATGCTCGGCAAGGTCAGGAGAACCTTTGAAGTCCTCAGCTGTCTCCACTTCTCCTCGGCCTCTGTTCTCTCCGCTGTTTTCTTTCTTATTAGTCTCTTCCTCCAGTGTTTCTCCTCACTCCGTCAATCATGCATGCCCATCACGACCAAGCCTACCTGTGCCGAACAGATTATTCTGTTCTCTGGGGAGCCAAGAAAGAAGAAGGAAAGGGGAGAAGTGTGTTGAGGGGCATAGAGGTGCATGTTGGGGGAAGAGAAAAGCACAAGGCATATGCAACAGGAGTTCTGTTGTCAGATTCAGCCTGGCATGAATGCTGGAGCCATGGGGGAGATAAAGACTGCAGAAAGAAGAGATGAACAGCACCATTCAGTTTCAACTTCTTGTTAGATTATCAAATGATTTATGCTGAAATCCAAAATATGCCACTGTGCTGCGCTGCCTGGCCTAGATTTAAACTTTGTGGGGGGTTTTTTGTTGTTGTTTGTTTTTGTTTTGTTTTGTTTTGTTTTTGTAAAATCCACAAAAAAAACAAACAAATGAGGTATGGATGTTTGGTGAAATAACCGTACAGTATTCTCAATTAAATAATGTTCTTTTGGAAGAAATCTCAGACAGATGTCAAAATAAGATGTTCAGTATGGTGTGTGCCTGTTAGTCAGGCTGGGTGATATGGTTTATAAATAATGTCTCATTATTTTAAGGCTATACATGATATATGTCAAAATATGCACATTTTAAAAGCTATAAAATAACTAATGTAAATTCTAAAATAGTTAGAAATGCACAGATTGACCGGCCAGAGACCGGTGACCAGCCGGTCAGCGTCACCTGCAAATAAATCTTTCATTGAAACTAGAACATCTATAAAATGTAGACAATACAGGAGGTAGAGCTGAATATTGCTGCCTGAGTTGACTGTCTTCAGATTACCTTCACAGCACAGACTATTATTAAGTTAATGAATGAACAGCGCATCGCACCGGACTCTCTCTCCTGTTAAAAGTGATTGTAGCTCACCCATCATTCTGATCGCTTCGTTTCTCTCTCTCCTTACAATTAATTTAAAGAGTAATCCAGCCAGATCAAATGAAAATGCATTGAAAGGAATAAAGTGACAGTTTTCTTAATGAATTGATATACTGATCTACTTGATCCATAGAGAAAACATAGATAAGGAGATATACTGTGCAATTTGAAATAAATATTAACTGCCAGCTGAAACTGTTAAAAAGATTTTAAAAGTGTCATAATCGACTGGAAGTGCTAGTCTGAACAGGTGTGTTTGGGTCTAGTCGTGGCGACGTTAACAGGGGCAGGAGATTGGCAAGTGCTGTGGTCGGGGCTGGGAGAGATGCTCTCATTTAGGCTAACACTGGCCGCAGAGCTACCTGTGCTTTCCGCCTCGCCACGTACGGTTCGTTTAAAAAACGCTGATATTTTGGGGAGTTTAGGAACCATCACTCTAAAATAACAAAAACACGATGCTTCATACTTTCAGGTGATTATACACTAAAGAAGACATACTTGTGAATTTTATATTCCATTTCAGCCTCATTCTGACAAAAATAACCCTAAATCTTACATGCTGGACCTTTAATGCAGCATTTAAATGAGGAAAAGACAACACTTAAGCCATATCGCTATATAACAATATCCAAAATCTAAGATGATGTTTAGTTTCATATCACAATATTGATTTAATGTAGGTGTATTGCCAAGCCCTTCTTGTTAGAGTCACAATGCTAGAATTTCAAACTTCAATATAATACTAGCATAAAAAATGACTTCTGAGCTTTCATTGCATCATTGGGACAGTCCCAACCCCCTTGATCTTCTTGAATATCCACAAGTGGATGCGACGGCCTCCAGTGATATGGGTGCACCCGTAACTATCTCTGAAGTGAAGGACGTAATCAAATCTCTACAGAGTAACAAGTCACCGGGTCCTGATGGTTTTACCACAGAGTTCTATAAAGCCTTTTCTACAGTACTTGCCCCAATCTTAGTAGGAGTATTTAATGATGCACATCTGAAAGGTCAACTTCCACTAAGCTTATCAGAGGCCTCTATTACTTTGTTGCTTAAAAAGGATAAGGACCCGGTACTGTGTGGCAACTACAGGCTAATCTCTCTTTTGAATGCAGACTTTAAGATATTGGCTAAGGTCTTTGCTTCTTCTCTCCAAAAAGCTATACCAAGCCTGATAAATTCTGATCAGACAGGTTTCATTTCAGGAAGGCATTCGTTTTCAAATACTACAAGGTTGTTTAATATTCTTTTTCCTCCTACCACTAACTCTCCTGAAATTGTACTGTCCTTAGACGCGGAAAAAGCATTCAATAGGGTAGAGTGGAAATATCTGTTTTACACGCTTGAAAAATTTGACTTTAGTTATAATTTTGTTTCCTGGATTAAACTTCTTTATGCATCACCTCATCACCTTCTTTATCATCATAAATATTAATGGTATGAAATCTGGCCTGTTTTCGATGTCTTGCGGTACACGGCAAGGATGCCCCTTATTTCCGTTATTGTTTGCCCTGGCAGTACAGCCTCTGGCCATATGGTTGCGTACTGAGAAGGGATTTGAAGGCATTTTACGTTTTGGCTTATCCCATAAACTTTCATTGTATGCGGATGACCTTTTACTTTATGTCTCTAACCCAATATCCTCTCTCCTCGTAATTTTAAGAATTTTAGAGAAATTTGAGAAACTCTTAGGTTATAACCTTAATCATGGAAAAAGTTAATATTTTACAATTAATTCACTCACTGATAAATATCCTCAGGCTCTCTTTCCTTTTCGGAAGGTTTCAGGGGGGTTTTAAATATCTAGGTATCTTCATCACTAGTTCATTTGCAGATCGCTTTTTTCAACATGTACCAATATTTATAAGTAAGTCTTTCTTTTCCTCATTGGATCAATTGATATTTTTTTTTATGGCACAATAAACAGGCTCATATTAGGAAAACAGTCCTTCAACTCCCTAAGTCCAAAGGCTGGCTCTACCCAACTTCCACCAGTACTACTGGGCTTGTAATATTTACAAACTTCTTTTCTGGAATACTAATGTGAAATCGGACGAACAACCACAGTGGGCTCAGATGGAATCATTATCTTCAAATCTTTCCCTCTGGTCGGTGGTCTGCTCCCAGCTTCCTTTTTCAACTAGACAACTGGTACAAAACCCAATTGCAATTAACTCAGTCAGTTTAGGAGACATTTTGGTTTACACGCACTGTCAGGTCTAGCTCCAGTTTTTCAAAATCACTTATTCTTACCATCCTGTTCAGATCCAGTTTTTCAGACCTGGTCAAACAAGGGTTTACAGACCATTTACGACTTGTATGATGAAGAGGTGTTTTACTCATTTGCTTATCGGTTAAATTTAATCTTCCAAATACTCACTTGTTCCGATTTCTGCAGTTTAGACATTTTATACAAAATAAATTCCTGAATTTGCCCAACCGCCCCCCTGACTCTACGATGGACTTCTTTCTATCACTAGACACTAGACAAAAGAAGCTCACTTAAGCTATTTATGACTTTATTTTTAAGTTAAACTCAACAAAGCTAGAGTCCCTCAGGGGCGTTTGGGACCAGGACCTTGGGATTACATTATCCAATGAACAGTGGGGACAAATATTACATCGTGTCCATACCTCTTCTATATGAGCGAGACACAGTTTATTGCAGTGTAAGATTTTACATAGAGTTCATTTTACCAATGCAAGATTAGCTAAGATTTACCCTGACAGGACTGATAGTTGTAACAGATGCAAGCAATCTCCCGCTGATTATATGCACGTTTGGACCTGCCCGAAACTGTCAACATTCTGGTCTGCAATATTTGACACCCTTAGCGACCTCTCTCACTGCCCTTTTTGGAATTTCTTCTGCTGTCAGTGTACCTAAAGCTACTTTACAAATCATTGCATTCTCTATTTTACTCGCCAGGAGGCTTATCCTCCTTAAATGGACACATTCCTCTCCACCGACTCATAATAAATGGATACATGAGATACTGCAATGCGTTCAGCTTGAGAGAATTAGGTTCTCCCTGAGAGGTTCCCTTTGGAAACCTTTTTTTAGAGCATATTGATAGTCTAGTTATTAATGAGGAAACCAATGAATTATAACTGAACAGAGTAATAACAGAGTAATAATCCCCAATTTTTTTTTTTGTATGTGCACACATATACATATTCCAACTGATCACTTTATTTATTTATCTACTTTTTTATTTACTTATTTAATTTTTTTACTTATTTGTCTCATTTTAATTAAATTTAGTTTTCTTCTTTTGTATTTTCATTTTTTGTAATCCGGTATGCATGTGGATGTGAATGAGATTTTTGGGTAAACGGGTTGGGGTGAGGAATCCCCCCTCGTGGAGCGGGATGGAGGGAGGGCCGGAGCGGGTGAGTGAGTGTTCTCAAAGAACGGTTGAGAGGGAGGCGTAATGGGTTTTGTAAAAGATCACAGCAGAGTATTGTTGCCATTGCTGTTTTTTGATTTTTGTTTTTTGTTTTTTGTTTTTTTGGGGGTGCTGCTGATTTATGTGCTGCTGTCAATAAAGAGATTTAAATATAAAAAATGACTCACTGCCTTTGGATATAACAAAAATAAACCACAACAACCTGCACAGAGCTTTGATACTTACTATAGTGTGATTAAAATATATCATATTATTTAACACGTGGTATTGAAGAAGTATTGATAACCCAGTACTTTTGACAATACAGTGCCTGTAACTGACAGTAAAACAAAGAGAGACAGGGCATGTTCATGTGTGTACTTTTTGCCTGTGTTTGTGTGTCCCGTCCTCCATCTCAGCATTTTCGGAGTGATCCAGCCACGTTTTTCTGCTACTGATAGTCTTACCTCAAGGAATCAGCTTGACTGCTAACCTCATTCGTTTTCATTTGTGCTGCGCAACTGAACACTGGAACCAAGTCTGGAAGCCGTCCAACACCCTGCCTGCTTTTCGTAAACAAATTCTACAAAGGCTTAGGGAAGAAAAAGAAAATTTGGCATGGAACTAAAGCAGTTGAAACCAAGAAACAGCATGATGACAGAAGGGATGAAGACTGGATGAAATAAATGGTTGTAGGTTGCAGAGTGAGGCAGAGGTGCTGAAATGATTCAGCATCACCTGGATCAGCAGCAGTATTTGAATTTGAATGGTAGTCCAGTCCCAGACGTACAGTAAAACAGGACACCTTCATGAGAAACTTAATGAGTTTGTGTTTTTACCATCTCATCCACCCTCAATTTGCTCCTTCTAATTAATTTTTCATCTTCTTGCTCAGCTGAGGCTATAAAGGGCCATGCATCCCCCAAAATGCAGCTAAGCACATTAGCTCTATCCTTCCAAACAAGCGCTGTCTCTCCCACCCACGAACTTCCCTTCATGAGCTTGCCCTTCATGTGACTTTTGAGCTAATTTGGAGCATAAACACTGGGTCAGATGAGTCCTGCCAGCAGTAGGAGTGGTAATGAGGATTCAGGCAAGGGAGAAAGTGGATGAGGAATCCAGAGCTGTCCTTCTAGCAAAACCTGCCCACCAAACGATGAAAAAAGCAGTCAGGATCCACATCCAAAAGAGTTTGGTAGAAAACAAAAGAACCCAGAAACAGAAGAGAAATCCTGGACATGTAAAATAAATAAAAATACATAACAAAGGATGGTATTGCCTGTGTTTGCGGCCAAATGAATTTGAATTACCCCCTCCACTGCAGCATGTTTTTGTATCTTTTCTTTTATGTGTTGTTACACCTCGAAGCCATGGCTGTTTCCCTGCCTGGCCTCTAATGAACGTGATATACCATGCAAAATAAGCTTTGGGTGGTTAGGGCCTCTGCTGTCCAGGTAAACAAAGGCTTCTCAGACTATAGACACAGAGATCGGGCGCTATCCCAGCTTCCCCTCGTGTTCAGCGGATTACATTTCATCCTGGAGACGGCCGCTCCAAACCCTCGTGGTTGTTATGCCTAGCCCTCCCCCCTTGCTGCACATAATCGCCGCAGCTTGAAAGAGCTCATAAATCAGCCTAGCACAATATATCGTAGAGGGAAAAATGTGCGCCCCTGGCATTTGAGACGGCACAATGCCAACCTATGAGCAGGCCAATTCCACCCTTTGTATTCAGCAGAGAGAAAAAAAAACAAAAAAAAAACAGAAAGACTGTTTGGTGGCTTGCTTTGAGATGTCTAGTATGCCCACTCACTCTCCCCCTCCCTGTGTGTTTGAGTGTGTGGGTTGTTCCATCCTTTTGTATGTTCATAATTCCGTTCCCTCATTGGCATTAACTTCTTATTTAACTAGTATCATAACAATGCCTCAGCTGTAATTGGTAGCTTTGCCTTTCTCTGTCTGCAATAAGTACGATTACAACAGGAGCAGATCTCACATAAAGCTGAATTTACAAGTTTAAGCATTTGTATTGCAATGCAAATTACCAGAAAGGAATAATCCATGCGTAGTTTAAAGTCCGTGTAAAATATTTCTTTTTTTTTCAAAACACATTATACATCTTAGACAATAGTTGCTGAAAATGTGAAAAGACTGAAAACTATGCAGTACTGATTTGTGGAGTAAACTGTCGCTCACGATTTGTGTTAAGGATTTTTTTTTTTGGCGGATCTGAAACTGAGTTGAGTTGAGTTTGAGTTTGGGATTGAGTTGAAAGGTCACTGTCCTCTGGCTCTGGTGGTTCAAACATGTCTGTACAAGTCCAAAAAGCTGCTAGACGGAGCACCCATCTTTAAGGTCATAGTGTTGTTTGACATTGAGACAGCAGCCCCATATTTCAAAGCAGAGAGAACTGCTGGTTTTTCATGATTTTGAGACTCAATTTTATATAGCTTACAATTTGTTGAATCATTCAGATTTGGTAGGGTGGTAAATACCACTTTTCTGTGGTGTGACAAACTCAGAATGTGCAGTCATTATTGCTTGTCTCTCTTTGTTTTTTTTGTTTGTTTGTTTTTGGGGTTTTTTTAAGATTACTTTTTGGGCTTTTGCCTTCATTACGATAGTGACAGCTGAAGATATGACAGGAAAGGGGATAGAGAGAGGGGGAATTACATACAGTAAATGGGCTGCAGGCGGGACCCAAACCAGCGATCGCCGCAGACGACTAACAGCCTCGGTATGTGGGGCGCACACTCCACTAACTGAGCTATAGGGGCGCCCCAATAGAAAGAGTTTTTAAACAGCTATGAAACAGTCTCAATTTAATACCGATACCTCTATATGACCATATAAGCAAGGTAGATGATCTTCAAGATGACTGGCTATTTCTACTTAGTTATTCTTAATATCTGACATTGGATTTTGCTTGAAATCAGATGAAATGAGCCTGTGTTTACATTGTCCCTGGCAAAGTTACAGTGAGTAGTATGTTAACAAGTTCAAATGCAGCAGGAGAAGATTTTTATTGAGATAATTTTATTTAATATTTTAACATTATATTTTGTAGTTATTACAGTGGAAACCCTCAAAAGCAACAAAATATGAACGTTTCTTGCAGTAGGTTTACATTTATACGTTTGAGGCATGAATCAAGCCACCTTTGACATGCTAACAGCAAAAGTGGTTAATGACTCTGAATGTGCCAAACAGCCAGAAAGGAGATTTTGTTAATTTATTTCAACACTATATAACCTTACACAAGTAGCGTAGTCCAAAACACAGGAATAAATGTTGGGGATAAATATGGGGATGCTAGATGCTGTTTAGCCAATGTGCCTATTTGTCCCTGGGGTGGAATAACCAATGTGGCTATTTACACCTGGGTGTATATAGACTAGGATGGCAGAGACAAGCACTCAGGTGTCTGTAGCCAACAATGATATTTTCACCCAGGGTGTAAATAATCAGTAAATAGGCAGTTTTGTTACGTAAACCTAACCAGGACCCGCATTTAACCCATATATCTACTGCAACCTCTTGTCAATAGTGATTCTGTCACTCCTAGCTAAAATAAGTGGGAAGGCTGTGAATGCTGCTGTATATTCATATTTTGTTTATTTTTGTCTGCAACTAACAGATTAATGAAAAAGTGGTGGACTAACTAACTTAATGGTTTTGTCAACAGTTAGGGGACAGGGCTAATTATTATGAACTTTAAATAGCAATGGCTGTACTCTAGTGACTTTTATAGGATTTTTTTGTTTGTTTGTTTGTTTGTTTCCATCAGGGTTTAAAATTCTAACTTCACAGTGATCGGGGTCCTTTTTTTTCTGATGTCTTTGCTCACATCTACCTGCTATCTTCTGCCTGGTCAGATCAATGTGTTTGAGTTAAAACTAGGGGTTACTGCTAAACGGAGGATGCCAGGCATTGATGTTCTGCAGGCTCGTCACTCAGTCTCAGGCCTGTCCTGTGAGATAAGTCCTGTGGCCTGCTTAGGCTGATCAATGGCAGAATCCATACAAACACTCTCCCACACAATCGGCTCTCTTTGTCTTTGTCATTAACTTGTTTTCTCCTCCTATCAGTGCTTTTTGCTCGGGATCTTACCCTTTACTTGTCATACTTCAGAGAACATAAAGATAAGCCTTACACAAGAAAATGAGCTGTGTAATTAATTGGTCTCAGTAACAAAGCAGCTGTTTGACTTTTTGAACCTTGTACAGTGTTTAATGGTTGAATGGTTTGCTGTTGTACTTTAGTACACAGAGTTGTGTTATGTTATTTTGATAATAACTTAAAGAAAACTTAGCCAACCTTATTGATGGGTCCCTCCTCTCCCTTGTGCATCGCAGTCAAGGCTAATTCTGTCATAAAGCATGATGTAATGCATTGAAATCTACTGCATCATCTCCACATCAACCATAGACTAATTCACTGTTCTTCTTTCCACCACCTCCCCCACTCCTCTTGTCTGTCCTTAGCTAAGGTCAAGTCAAAGTGCGCCCCCACGTTCTTCGCCTGTGCTAATGGTGTCCACTGCATCATCGGACGCTTCCGCTGCAATGGATTGACTGACTGTCCTGATGGGAGTGACGAGGAGAACTGCAGTGAGTGTCACACCACAACCAATTTCAACAGTAGCAATCTGTCTCATCCCATGGCCACCAGAAGTCATGGTCTGTTCAGTGATGTACTGTCCCTCAGTGATAACAGTTTATCCTGCAGTTACTGTACTGCTACTCTATAGCCTGTGGTGGGTTGAGTGCTGAATATGTAGTTTACTTTAGTACAATTATTCCTGTAAGATCTGAGCATTTAAGTGGCAGTCTAGTAATTTTACATTTAAAATTCAGTTTACTCATCATGTACTACTAGACCTGTAAAAACTGTTATATAGTCTCACCTGGACTTAAAATCTATAAGAAGAAAGTCTGTATTACAAAACTGGTGTTGGAGTTTATGGTGTTAACAAGGCAGTGAGAGCTCTAGCTAAACAATACAATCAATTTCATTATGGGAAAGGTAGGATGGAGTGCTTTTGGAGCTTGATCCACACTATGAAATAAAAGTATGAGTGTTCCAACATTTTTTTTTAAATATGTCTCTTTTCAGTCAAACAATATAATGGATGTGACTTTGTTTAGATTGCAGGCAAATCAGATTTATTTCTGTAATCAGATCTTAAAGACAGACTGACCGCATTGTTTTTTGCAAGTGATCAGCTGGGATTTATGTGTCCAGACATCACCAGCCTTTCTAAAGGGTTGGATGTGATAGCAGGGTTTCCCCAGTAAAGTTGTTAGACCCGATGGCAAATATCTTTTGACGGGAGCCAGCAGCCAAGTGTCTTTTTTGACGGGGGCCCGGAGTGAGCCAGCGACAGATTGATGGCAGCATGAAGGCAGGGACCTATAGTTTCTGTGAAAACATAATCATGATTGCAGTAACAGAAGTGAGGTTAAGTGACAAAAGAAATTAAATTGACTTTCTTGACTTTTGAAATTATTTTTTATTATGACAAACATTTATTTCATAGCACAATTTTAAACAGAATAAAAACAAATTGTCTCTTGCTGTGGACTACCATACATCTTTTTCCAAAATAAGGTCCCACAGATAGATGGGAGGGGGAGGGACTTTGCTTCTCTGTTGATGATTCACTGTTTTAACTCAACAATGTCTCAACAATCAATGTTGCTGCTGAGCTTTCCAAACAGTATATCTATGTTTCCAACTGAGTTGCCCCAGTGTAACTGTTACTTATTCAACATCTTGTAAATACATCCTCTGAAAATAAAATTGCCAGATGCTTAGGCCTTGTGGGGGCTCAACTTATGCTTGATGAGCCACCCTGTGCCACACTTTGGTCACTCTGGATGCGACGTTATTGTTGTGTGTCAGGTTGCAAGCGATGCACTTTGAAAACTGATTTGAGCAACCAGAGTGTCCGGACTTGGACACATATGTAGAAATCCAACTGAAATCAAATTTCAAACCACCTCCAAATGGGGCTTGGATCAGATGTTCAAAAATCACATATCATGTGTTTCTTTGCTTTTGCAAAAGAAAGACTGTCTGAAATCAATCTGGATACAATCTGGATATGCCAAAAAATGGATTTGAGCTGGCAGTCTGCACAAGGCCTAAAGTGCAGTACTAAACCTTTGGAGTATTCTCTTTGAGCTAGAAATATGCTTCAGTGAACCACAAAGGCATAAATACTTTGCATAGTTGCAGTGCTAAATAATGGAATAAAACAATGCTTAGTGAGACCTAGCTCAGAAAACTGAGCTGACATCCCAGCCTCCATCTGTGGAGGTTGGGCAATTGATTTTTTAAGGCAAAAATCTCTTTGTATTTCCAGAGGCACATCACGCACATGAGTATCATGTAATGGTTGCCTTTTTTAGATTTGGTTATGTACAGTGGAGGCAGAAGTATTCAGAGCTAGTCGCTAGAATTTATTGTTCAACCTGGTTTCTTTTGCTCTGATCTAGTTTTTGTAATGCCAGAACAGTATTGCTCGTGCTTTCTAAAGCGTGAAGCAGGTATTCTTTATGTCCCTTCTTTCAGGGGAAAATGAAGGAGAATATCATTCTATAAAGAATCCAATTTCTGCACTGTTGCTGCTCCCTCCACTCACCATCAAATCCTGCATTCAGAGCAGATAATACCAGTGGTGACAAGGTATAAATGGCAAAAAGCAGGAAATTCTACTACCTTTTCAGAAAAGTTTGAGTCGTCTTTATTTGTTTGAATTGCTTTTAACTCATAACTCTGCACCCTTAGCTCTAGCTTTGCCTTTAAGACAGTTTAATACCCATGTTCCATTGAACTGAAGGACGAGGGGAACACCCTGGTGTAGTCTATATTATAAAGCATATAGTTTGTCCTGGCATGACCCCAACGCTGCTTTCCCAGTGGGGACTGTGCATCAAGCTAATCACTCACCATTGTCAGAGGCACCGTTCCTAGCCTGCAGGGCCCCACGCTCACAAATCTAATCTGGCCATTTAAATGGAGCTTTGCTCCACGCTCCCAGCACATACTGCGTCATCACTGTGTAATTGTCTGGATCTTCTCACAAGATAATTCTGCCTCATTTTGCAGAAGACAGAACAAAGACCAAACCAGAACATGTGTTAAAAGGAGGACATGCTGGGCAGGAAAATTTAGAAAATTTTCAGTTAGATTTTTGTCCGACTCTCCCGATCAAATGCTTTACTAACTCAAACTGTTTTTCATGATTAATTCAATCTCTTAAAGTCCCCATGAAAATGTAATACCCATGTTTTTCCTTTATATTTAATCATATCAAAGTGTTGTAGATCAGCAAATACAAGCACATATAAACAGCCTTTAACACCCCTCAAACTACCACTACAAAATATAAGTTTTATTTCCTTTTAAATCATTTTTTAAACTCTGAAGTTTGTTTTTTACTCACAGTTGTTCTTGTTTGTCAGGTAGCTTTGAAACCTCTCACTGTAACCCCCCTTGAATTAACACTTTACACTTGACCTCTGCTCTGACTCAACCCCAGCAGGTAACCCTTTGGTTTGCTCAGAGGCGCGCTTCAAGTGTCGAAACGGCCACTGCGTAGACCGCAGCTTCTTGTGTAACGGCCAGGACAACTGTCAGGACAACAGTGATGAGGAGCTCTGCCTAACTACAGCAGGTAAGTCATTAAGTCGAATGAGATGGACATCTATGCAGAAAAGAAAGGTAAAGGTAGTAAGAAAATGTTGATACTTGGGTGTCATAATATGTTTTGTGATACTGCATTAATTCTCAAAAATATATATCTTGATATTGTAATACATGCAAAGATGGTTAATTTTGTGTTGTGTTTAAACCCCTGACGACTAGATGGCAGTGTTGTTATCTTCAATGTTCTGATTGCATAAAAAGTAAACGTTTTAAATTGAGATTTCATGCATATGGTAGCGTGTTCATTATACTATGACAGTTTTCCCCAAATTAGATAAAAAAAAAATAGCAGTATATCACGTTTCTTGGAGTATTGCACTATATTGCATATTGAATTGTAACCCCTGTATCATGATAAGTACCATATCACAGATTGTTGGCAATACACAGCCCTAATGATGTAGTAGAACTGAATTATAGCAGATCAGAGACATTACTGATCCCTCACACATTGCAAACTGTTTCATTAGGGTTTTGGTTGGTTAACTGATGCATTTCACCAAAACTCAAAAGATTATACAATAAAATCAGTCACAAAGCTACCATGGGAACATTTGAAGTATGATTTCTTTTGATCAACAGTGTGCACTTAATAAAAGGAAAAGAAGCAGCAGAACATGGACTTTGATAAACCATTACAAATATTGGCAGCACAAGAATCCCAAAATTCCTGCAAAAATAGCAATATATGGCTGCAGATTAGAAAGTTACAAGAAAACAAAACAGTTACTATATGTATATATGTTACTATATGTAGATAACATGTAACGTGTTCATACTATGACACCATGTTTCTGCTAGACCAGTGCTCTACAAAGAACCATATAGTGTCAGAGAGTGTAAAGGTATTTGCCGATGATATAAAAACTATACACTAATAAATGAAATATGCACTCACTCTACAGAAGTGGGTAATTTGTACACATAATGTGTAGATTTAGGGATGTGATTTAGAGGCTGTCTACTTCATCACAAACTCCAGATGGAGGGACCATATGTACAACAAAAACTAACAATATCTGTATTGATGTCTGATTTCATTATCTCTTAAATAAACAACACTTTTTGAAGGAGGAAATTAGAAAGCATGAAAATTGTGTACAAGATATGCATCAGGAGCAGGTTTACTGCATGAGACATGCATGATTTAAGCTTAAACTTATGAGAGGGACAGTTTCAGAACTCGCAGAATTAAAGGACTGTCTTTGGAATGACTTTAAAAACCCTAAAGAAATGAATGTTCAAATCCAGGGATGCCCAGATTGATTTGTCACAGATCTTTATCAGACAATATTCAGTAAAAATATGTGATCAGGAGATCTGGATTAATGCTTTCTTATCGCCAATAGCGAAACTAATTAGTTACACAACACACGTGAGCCCATTTTCAGCTGTGTTGGTGTCATTGACACATACTATCTACATATATAATATAACTGTAACATAACCCTGTCCTCTATATGTCAGCCATGTTTGTCACATCTGTTTGCTATGTTAGTGAGGTAGCTGCGATCCACTCTCCACTGAAAAGTTACCACATTACGCTGTTAATACTCAACACTTCCTGTGTCCATTTCATTACAAACTCTCTAGCATTTCAGTGGACATCATTTCTTTGCAAATTCATTAATAGGACCGGGTGTTAAAAACCATTAATTTCTTTGCAAGGCTTTTATTGTGACATATTTGCAGGAATGTGGGATACTGACTGACTTACAAGTCCACCTCATGCATGGGCTCATTATGTTTCACTTGAAAGTGGCTGAGTGCTTAATATGAAACTGACCTATAATACTGCTATTCCAGCTGCTACAACAAAACAAAGGAAGGTCAGTATTATCTGATTTGGCTCATAGACAATCAGCAATCGTGATTGATGGCAAAAAAAATGTGATTGAGGCATTCCTATCAAAAATATGGTGACACACTACCAGATCACATCCCTAAAGCTACACATTATGTGTACAGATAACAATTAGCAGTCCCTTTATGTGTACTGTAATTAAACCATGCCAAGAATGGTCAAGTAGATGATAATCTTTCATGGAGGGTTTTAAAAAACACTGCACAATAAAAACCTTGACATGCTATGATTCTGTCTGACAGAAACGGCTACAGAGACACCAATTATGTTGGATGAGTAAGATAAGTTTCCTCAACACCTCAAAAGTATTTAAATAGTACTCACTATCTCCTCTCACTTTATTTGCTTCATTCAGAGTTCATTCACAACAACAACCCACTGGGTCGTAACCGCTGTCGCTTCCACTTATTGTGACGAACTGGAGTGTAATTTAATCAGGCCATAATTGTTGGAATTATTGGCAGTGAACTTTGGAGCAGATTTCTGAACAGGTGGAAGCTTGTAGGTAGCTTTTCTATAAAAGCGGATGAAATGATGATAGAGGAGGTGGAACATTCAGTCACTCAATATGTCACATTTTGTGATATTTCTGAAAGCATCGCTCGGGAAATCTGTTCTGCAGTCTGTGCTTCATAAAGATATAAAGCAAAGCCTCTGACAGATTAAACTTTATGCCAAATGAGCTGCTGCGATTTTTTTCTCCCAGCTTCATGTTGTGAAATATAATGATATTGATGACATTGTGCATTGGATTGTGGCATAAATAGCACCAGTATCATCTCTGACAGTGAGGCTGACGTCTTCTGGTATAGCATGTCTCATTCCACTGGCAGCTTCGCTTCTCTCACGCAGCTGCTGCCACTATGGCACAGCAGTCGGCTTCTGTCAACACTTGAGCTGTACTTCCACTGGCAAGCCGACATGATTTCTGCCAGCAGTCCAACCCGGGTGTGCATATAACCCCAGGCAACCAAATGTGGACCACTGTCAGTGTTTTTTTTTTTTTTTCTTTCCTTTGTTAAAAAAATCATGTGGATCCCTATCCTTCTGTCTAGGTGCTGCTGTCACATTGATTTACTCTGCAGTTAAAAAAAAATGTCTGTCAGAAATAACAAAACGGAAAGTGCAGAGTACCAAAAAAAGTCGACAATAACCTGTCAGCATCTATAGCCCACAAGACAGTAATGTTATTACAAGTACTGAGATAGGCAAAGTCAGCAGAAAAAGTCTGATAAACAGAATATAAACAGAGTAAATCCTAGTGAAACTTTTCAACACCATTTATACTCTGAAACAAAATAAAACAGTTCTTTTTTTTTTTAAATGCCTCTAATCTGACACAGATGGGATAATGCTTGCAGGATATAATTATTCCGCTTGTTATAATTTAGCCTGCCATCTAAATTTAATATGCTGACATTAGTCAATCTATTGTTTTATTTTGCCGAATTACTGAAGCAGATTTAATAGAGTTTTTATTATTCTTTTTTAACCTGTGTTTGTGTTTGTCAGGGAGGCAAGAAAGGGAATAGATCCAATATCACAAGCCTGTCTGTTTCACACTACACCACTCAATGCAGATCCACAGAATGCTGGATGGAACTCTGTAGTGATGCAGAAATATTGATCGATATCTGTGTCCACTGCACTTCATTTCCTTGTTGACAAGTGAACAATACCGACTCTGGTGCCGGCTGGCAGGATGTAGCTGTGTCTTGTTATGGCATCTGAGAGATTAGGTCTTGAATCACAGTCTTCACAAGAAATACTGGATAGGAAGAGCAGAAATGATCAAGCTGCTCACTGTTGGCAGAAAATCTAATACTTAGTTACATTTAATGTAACCGGTGGTTAAAATGCACTGTTTTTCAAGGAACTGTATTGTTTGTATCCTTGATGCCTAATAAATGTGTGCATTTCTTCTCATGTAAGAAACTTGAATTTTGGAAGACTTTGGCTGTGTCTAAAATCACTCTCTATTTTCTATACAGTATATATTCACTGCACTATATTCAACCTGCGCCATTTTATTTGAGAGTTTGAATTCTGAGTGTGATGTAAAGGAGAAAACTGTAATATATTAACTGTAATAAATCATAGAATGACCATGATATGTCATCAGAGAACGAAACACACTAAGCTGAAATAATGGTTTCTCTGACAACGCTACAGCTTTCTATTCCAGTCCACAACTTATCTTATTGTTTGCCCATTTCACATTTAATAGAGTTCAAATTGTCATGACACACTGTCTCCCTATTGGCTCTCCTGTGTGGCTGTCAAGCTATGGGGTGGGATTGTTAGTTTGAAAGGAGCATGCCAAAGTATTTAAGTGTGATGATGGGGAGCAGGTGTGGGACAGAGAGACGCTGCGACAAGAAGACCGTCAAGTTTACCCATTTTCCATGCAAAGTTTTGTTTCAAGTTATTGACTGCATGTTTAATGTCTACAAAATGAACCGTCAATGGAGCATCGACGAAAAGCAGTGGTGGACGAAGGAGAGTGAGCTGGCAGAGCGAGGGGTGTCAGATTCAGAGTCAGAGCAGAGAGGAAAGCAGATGGCCCCACACACACTTTACCTTTAGCCTGGCAGCCAAACGCTCAGTTTGAACAAGATTCAAACAAACAGGACCCCACTCAGAAACATAATTCTATAGCACTGATAGTGGTCAAAAAAAATTCACAGGGTACCTTTAATACAATTAGTGTTCAGTGATAATTACCTGGCAGAAAACAGCCCATTTTATTACAGCTCAAAAATGGATCATAAAATATTATGTACCTCAGGGGATGAGTGAAGATCTAAGGTCTGAGCTTTATTATTAATAATATATAATATTGCCAGTCCTAAGTACAATTATTATACTCTTTTCTACAAAAGTGTCCTGCTTTGCAGTGATTTTATTAAAAGGCCTGCTATGCTTGACTGAGAGGCTTCTCAGACTGCCTCCATCTCTAAAATGTTTTCAGGTGTCTAATGATAAAGTACCAAATTTTCATCTTTTTCTTATCTCAAAAATGTCTGAACTTCCCAGTATACAGGGGTGTATTTTGCATGTTTTCAAATCAGCTCTCAGATCTGTACCAGTGCACCCACTTCTAACCTATTAGTGTTTGGACGTGTTGTTGTGTTCCATAAGACTCCTTGTCAGCACTGATTTTATGGTAGTATTTGTATGTAAGGGGTGCAAACGACCTAAATGTTCTCTCGCTTACGTTGCTGCTGAAAACCTGTGTAGTGCTGCGTAAAGTACAAGTGTCAAGAAGGTGCAAGCTGTCATGTTGTCATGACCTTCAGAACGAAAGAAGGAAGAGCAGCTTTTTTCTTTGTTTTTTAGTTATTTTTTTATCATCTCTCACTGTGGAGTGAAGGCATCGCTGGGGTTTGACTCCTTGCATCTCTTTTCTGCATGTGCACACACACACACACACACACACGCACACGCACACATGCACACATTCTCACCTTACATTCTGCTCTGACTTTGCCTCTCTCTATAATAAGCACAGACCTGCAGGTGACAGATAAGGCATACAATATCCGCTCTAAGCCACCTGAGCACAGCATCTTCTTCCTCACTTTCTCTGCCATACCACCTCCTCCTCCGTTCAACTCCTCTTCCTCCTTACCCATAATTACGTGCTTCAGTGTCTCCACATTTGCTTCCTTTATTTGAAAAGTCTAGCGAGAGTTCAGCACATGGCCTGTCAGCGGACACATCATCATGGCATTTATAGAGTAACGTTTGCTTATCCTGCCCTAGAGGTGTCTGATAATTAGATCCAGCGCCGTCCTCCAGCTCCTTTATGCCTTCAGTGTTTTTATTTCCCATCAGAGTGATTTTAAACAATTTGGCACAGTTAGATACGAATGAGGCAGCATGGAGCTTTACTGTTTATCGTTTTATTTGATGGGTAATTGATTTTTGAAATAGCAGAGAGGTGGCAAAGTGGCAAACAGTGCAATGTAACAATATACAATCTTCTATAAATGCATCGGTGCAATCATTGCTCGGTGAGATAGAAGGAGTAGGAAAGGGGAGCCTGTAACGGATAACAGAGATAAAGAAATGGAAAGAAAACCACATAAACATAATATAGTGAACCAGAAGGGGAGTCGCAAAGAGCAATGAATAGCAATAGGCAGGAAGATGGAGGTAAGCAAAGAGAGACAGGTGATTTGGTATAGAGAAAGGTAGGGATTTGGATAGAACTGAACGAGGGGTAAAGCGATAAGCCGGAGAGGATGAGAGCGGCATCCATCTCAAGTCGAGCCCTGAGGCCTGAGCAGTGTAGCTCTGAAAACAGGAATCACATGAAAAGCAAGCAAAGCAGAGCTTCTCTTTGCTCTCCCTGGTCTCCTGGCTGCTCGTAGCAGGGCGAAGAGAGCACGCAGTGATGGAGCGCATGTTTGCCCCTGCAACGAATTGTTGTTGAAGCACCGCCGCCGGGCTCACAGGACATAGCCAGATGCTTGGGGAACCCTCGCTGAGAACAAGAGAGCCACTCTGCATATCCAAGGAAGCATGTGCATGAGTGCCTGAGTGCACTCACACACACTCACAAAGAGTCACAGTGCATCTCTTAGTGATTGTTCTGCATATTTAATTGAGAAAAAATAACTCCGCAACCTCCAGAATAAACTTCCTGAAGGTCACAGCACAAACAACTTTAAGGACTCAGTATAAAAGTGATGAGCATAGAAGTTGACGCTCTTTTTTAGAAGTGTCTGAGAATCCCCTCAGAGTCATTTAAGAAAAGTAATTGATTTAAAATGCACACATCAGCGTCTCTCATTATGCATTAATTAACACAAGTAGAGAAAGAGTATCAGATGGTGTGGTGACTGTGGGAGAGTGTGATAGTGATTAATTCTCACATCTCCTCTATCACAAAGGAGCTCCTACTTGGCCTTTTTCTTAACTGAAGTTGTTCTGAGAGAGAAAAAGTGTCAACGTGATGTGAAGGTGGGAACAGAAGGCCGGAGGATGAGGGCTTCAAAGGCTCCCAATGGCTTTGTGTGTTTTTGAAGATAAGGTATTCTTTGTGTGCTCACAGGCATCAAAGGCATTTGTTTTGGTTGTGTTTTTGCATTTGTTTCAATGTGAATTTATTCTTTCAGTGAATAACACACACATATAAGTCCAAATTATGTTATGTTCTTCATTAAAACTGTGTGAAGTTGTGATAGTAAAGCTGTACAATCCTGCATTAAGTTTCATGACACAGTGCAGCTTTTCAACATCACATGAGGAAGATTTATGCTTTCACTGCTGCGTCTCCTCCAGGCTGTATAATATCAATGCAATAATTGGACAAATAAAAGGCAAATAAATCCTTTAACACGTGAAGACTGCACCGCCTGTGGCACACAAACACTTTAAAAGAATCTGTGCATCAATTAAGCTTCTTTGAACAAAAGGGGCAACATTAATTCCTCAGACCAAAATGTTTTCGAAATCAGGACACATCGTTGAATACATTTATACTGTTTGCTGGATAAATACATTAGCATGTAATTAAAACTACAATGCATGAAAAAAAGGGGATATCTTGTATCACTCTTAGAGTGACGGAATCACTCCCAAGGGTAGGCCTTTGTTTGCAGTATAGTCTGCATATTCCATAATGTCTAGACTCCTATGGAGACAAACCATAAATCCCTCAGCAAATGAAAGAATGCTCATACAAATTACGCTGTATTGTCTGTTAAAATAAACTGTTAGTTTTAACTTTAAAAAGGTAGTGCTCAGGCCACCTTAAAATTTAAAGTTGACTGAATTGAAAAGACAAATTGAGGTACTATTGTAATAATTTAAGACAAATAAACTTTTCTGGTCACATAAACGTATTATTAATTCATTTGTACTTGTGAAAACATGTTCAATAAGCTAAGGATGTTAAGCTAAGATATTAAACAACAACTGTTGAATTACACAAACACATTTGATTTACTTTAACATTTTCTCAGTTTAAACAGTGAATTCTTCATTTAAATCAAAGAACTTACAGCTGCAGCTGCTTGTGTTGGAGCTAATTTGTACCAGCATTGGCCCAAAGACAATAATTAAAGATTGTATACCAGGTTGCAGCATGGTTCACAATAGGGATGTCACCAGAACATTACTGGTTGATACCAATACCAGTGAATTTCCATGACACTTAAATGCCCTATTGGATACCTGGTAAAAAACAAACAAAACAATAAAATTCAGCCATTATTATTTTTCTTTGTCACAAAACTCTTCTGAGCTTCTAAGACAAAAGACTTGGCAGTTGATTCCATGGCACATCTGCACCGTGGTTGTGATCTGTCCTCTGCACGGCTGCAAACCCCACCAGCAGTGTTTCAGAAGCATTTCAGCAGCGGAGCGTTTTGCCCACCTCGTTATGTTGACTTGCTCAGATTTTGTTGATTAGGTCCTCTTTCCTTGCTGTTTGTGCGTCTACCATGGATAAGCAGGCTACATGGTTAAATAATTTCTTTTCTGTCTGTCTTTATGAACGTGAGTCTGCACTGGGTCTTTTAATTTGAAAATTACCCGGATTCTCACCGCCTTCTCTGTCTGATTTCCTGCCTGTTCGATGCTGCCATGTCTGGCCAGTAAGGGAGTGAGACAGTGATTTCTGCTGCTGAACTTTGAGTATAACTTGAACTTAGATTCCAAACAGTAGTTTAACTTTACTGACATGATATAGACAAAACTCTAACACAATATTTTGCATATTTTGATGACCGATGACACAGACTATATGGTAATGAGTCAGGACGGTAGCCAAAAATTAGTACTATGAGCTATGTTTACATTATGTTAGCCTTAACACAGTAGCCTTTTGCATTTAGCCATTGCAAACATCATGGAACGTAACACAGCAATGCTAGCTGTCTTACACAAAAAAAAATGGTAATGATGATAAGGATAACAAGAACACATTGGATATGTGCTAAATGTAACATTAACATGAACTGTGATTTGAGGTGCATTTATAAATAAGTGTTTACTCCTTATGCCTGAAAAGTTTCCAATTAATCCCTGTTGATTCGCCTGAACACACAGTACTTCCATACACAGCTCTGTTACTGTTTTTCTTTTTCTTTTTTTTTTTTACAAGTCGAGCTGCCGCTGCGTCTGCACATGTTGCTGTCCTACACATGTAGTTGTTGTTGTTCCTCAGTGCTGGGTGGTGTTTTTCTTCTTCCCTTGGCATTTACCATTAGACTGCGCCACTTACAAGTGTATGCTGTCCCTGTCGTGACAGAAAGAATTTCCTGTCTTCAGCACATTTTCAGAATTTTGCCATCGATTTTGTACTGAAGTATTGGTGTGAAAACAAACAACAATCTTAAAGTGCATTTCAAACACATCAACTTTTCAAGATATATGTTTTCTTCAAACTACAAAAAAGAATGGTTAGGAGAGTTTTAACTTTCACACATTGCATGCTGGGAAGTCTGCTTATATGCTGATCTTGTTTCTTTAGAAACTTAATTTAATGACTTGACTGAACTCTGTACAGAACATTCATTCAGCTTACCATTTCAAGAAATAAAACTTAGATATTTTTGTCAAGTTAATGAGAAAAGAAACTGGTTCCACTAAATCCCTGTATGATTTTTTTACTGTGAAGTCTAACTGCCACAACACATTCTGCTGCATGGCGGTTTTTAACAGTGACCCCATCAGAGTCATCATTGGCCTACAGGTCCTCAGAGAACTGTCAGTCAGAGTGAGATCTTGGGCAGCAAGCTGACAATTAACATTAGTCTGCTGGATGAGTACACTGTCAAAACACTGGCAGCTGACTTCGCTCTTGACCCTGGTTGGTTTGATGAAAATTAAGCCACAGACTAAACATGATCCAAGATCTGCGAAATGAAGTGGCAGCAAGACTTTTTGGAGGACATGACTGTGTATAATTACAGTTTTAAACCTACCAGTTCCTTTTCATAAGCCTTTCAGGGAGAATCGCTTGTTTCACAGCATCAAGGGCATTTGGCAAGTAACAATGTCTGTCCAGCTAAAACATTAATATCATAAGCTTTATTTCTGCTGCAATCGCCACACATCCACAAACCCTCTGTATTCCCACTGACAGTACAAAAAGCAATTTTAACCTTCTGGTTTTGTGTATGGAGCGCTGCTCTCTGAGAAGTCAAATCCCTCATTTTAAACTCCAGGGATGCTTCCCTCCCACAGAGAGTAATCTGCAGCTTTCTATTTGTTATATCCTCCTAAGGCTGTGTAAGAACTACTCGATAGATCCACTAGCACTACATCTGCTGCTTTGCATAAGCACTATGTATTCAACAACCTGTCTTCACAGCCCTGCCATTTACAGCGCCAATAAACACCAGTAATTCAGATGGGGCTGTATATACAGTGACTGTGTGCTGACATCCAGCAGTAACTCCTGCCTCCCCATTAGAGTCGCCAGTAAACTAGACATTAATATATGGTGTCAGTCTGATATATAAAGAACAAAGAATGTCAGAGTGATTAAAAGTCCTTCAGTCGCTATTCACTATTGGTATCCTTTTAGCTTGCTAATAGCTTCTCACACAGCCACATCCTCCCCCATTGATTGCTGCCAGACTTTGGGCTCGAATAATATAGCTGCTATAGATTAAAATGACAAGTTAATCCATGTGCAATTTTTGTGGTAGAGACGTGTGTGACGCTGAGATGTTGGTCCGTTCATGCCCTTCGTCAGTAGCACTCAGAGCGCTGCTGGCAGAGAGAGAAAGGTGTGGGAGGGAGCGTGAAATGGCGCAGGGGAATATAATGGCAGTAGACTGAGGTGTGGGAGTGGAATGTAATAGTGCCAGTTCATCAGAGCCAACGCACACTTGACAGGCGCAAATAGGGAAGGTTGCGCATGTCACCGCCCATGGATTTGAACTCTGGAGAAGTTTCAGGATTTTGCTTTTGTTAGCCTAAAGCATGTTCACAAAGCAGCATTGAGGAGCTCTCGGCAGTTGGTCTACAGGAGACGAGAGCAGAGCAGTTGCCAAGATGCTATTAGCTGCTGCTGGCAAAGTTGAACTGAGGGGGTGCAGCTTCCTATTTCTGTCATTTAAATTAAAACAAAATAGTTCTCCAATATAGTAAGAGTATATTTTTAATTGGGTTGGAAGCATCTTAAAAGAAGTGTCTTTTTCTACTGTTTTTCCTGTATATAAATTATAATATATCTAATATATAGTATATCCAAAGTACACATTTATAATATTTTTCCTAAGGGTGTATGAAAATATCGATACTCTTGAGTATTTCAGTATTAGGTTTTGTAGTACTGTCTTAATTCTAAAAAACACTGTATTGTGATATTGTGATACGTTCATGGCAGTTTTGTGTTTAAATACCCAACTACTATACAGCACTGTTGTGATCTATCTTAACTGTTCTGATTTCATAAAAAGTTAACTTTTTAACTCAGATTTTACGCATATGGTGGTGTGTTCTTCATTACTATGATAGTTTTCCTGAAATTAGATTTTAAACAATAGCAATATATCACCTTACTGACATTATCGAAACATAGCAAAACATCCTATGTTTAGTTCATGATTGTTTTGGTTGTGACATCACATGACAGATTTTAACTGACATGGAATATATGCTAAAATACTGGGATTTGCATGACTGGGATTAAAATTATTTTATTTTCTCCAAATAAAGAATTCAGTATTCCTTTTTGTCACTACCAAAACAATCTTGTTGCAACTTCATCATCTTGTTTCTGTCATGGTTGTTTCAATGGTGACAGTTGTGATCATTTTGATGCTAGTCAGCACGTGGTTGGCTAGCACAGTACTGAATAGTTGTAGACACATGATATATTTTTTTGCTGCAATAACAGACAGGCAAAAAAGTTTGCTAAATTACAGAAAGTAGGTATTTGGTAGAGACATTACTTAAAGTTTCACCCTGATTTTCAGACTTTTGAACACATTTACATTAAAATGATGGGACCTCTACTCGCCATGCTGCCATGAGAGAGAGGGAGATATAATACACTTACTGATTAAAAATGTATGGGTGTGACGAAAATCTGTCTCAGTGTACTGACTCAAACTTTCACTGTTTTTGAAGTGACATGAAAATTCATAACCTTTTGTACCATTTTTTACATTAAGTTTCATGGTTTACATTTGCAGTTGAAATTTAGGAGTTAGGGTTTGGGATAGCCAGCTGCAAATTTAAAGTACCCTACAAGTGATGATTTTGTATATATTGAGCGTACTGATATATCAGATAGAAGGATCTTAGTAAACATCCAAGATTTGCACGCTTAAATGCTTTTTAAATGAGTTTTTTATGAACAGCAGTTTGCAACAATTTGGTAGAATGTCTCTCTGTCGTTATCCATGTAGGTATAAATGAATACCATCCACCTATCTGTTGTGCACAGCCAGCTATAGCAAAGTGTGAGAATATGTCTACGCTTGTTTCATCTTTCATTACTTGTCACCCCCTCCCTCCCCACCCTCGCACACCAAGGCTAAGTGTCAGTCTTTTCAGAGCTCCTGTTGTTTAAGGACCCTGTTGCCATTGGCTGTGGCTACACAGAGGGGGTCACTCCAGGGACCAGAGTCTGCATGAATCATCCCTGTCCTTGAATCACTTCCAGTCAGCCATTGCTGTTCGGCTCCTGTAAATTAACAACCTTTCCCTCCTAAACCTATCCTTATTCAGTCGCCATGGTGATGGTGGTCAAGTGATGACCTGCACCCACATTACTAGTGGAGGAATTTCACTCCAAACAATAGCTCTACTGTTGCTACTGGGCAGAGTTGTACTTTGAATGAGGGTGGTTTTTTTTTGTTTTTTTTTATTTATTTGTGTGTCCCTGTATGTGCGTGGGTGCTCTAGGAATTGTTTTCCATCACTACTTGTTGCCATTCTTATGCACTTCCAATTAAATAGCTTTTTGGATGGGCGGCTCAGAGGAAAGTTCAGGTTTGCCATTTAGAGATAATTTAGCTCAAGTGTCAATCTCTGGTTGAGCTGGCGCGCTCCATGATGGCTACGCAGCAGCCAAGATGATTGAATCAAGGTGAATGATCTGATTTTGAACCATTAGATTACTTAAGTAACTCTATAAATCGTAAAACCCCAATAGGGAAGAAAACAAGCTCATTAGCTCGCTGATTTGAGCCTCTATGAGCATCACATTTGCATTAGAGTGTGTTAAGCCTGGCCTCAACTGCAACATTTCCCTGCTCCGTCAACACTTGGCTTGAAAGACATGCCCCTCTCTGGCCCCTCACCATGCACTTACTGGTTGGCTCACAGCAGAAAGGAGGTGAGATCACCATGTAAAGAGCGCTTGAATAGCGCTCCGTCTCTCTAATAAGTCTTTTCTTTCCATCTGTGAATCTAAATCATTCAAGTCATTTACAGTACCTTCACTCTTTTCACCATACACTGGGAAGAAAATTGCGCATGCCTCGTCTGCATTGTGCAACACTCTAATGAGGCTCACAAGGCCATTATCTTTCTTGAACAATATCACATTAAAGACGGACCAAGAGGTGTTGAGGCTGCACCAGTGCTAGATATTGACTGCTCATTAGTCACTCTGCTAAAGTCCTCAATAGCTGTTAAGTGGTGGCAGATACTTTGACTACTTCTTTGCAAAAGTTTAGAGAATATTAATGAAGTCTTTAATACATTCAGTGTGCAATAAAAAGAACTTGAAAGGAACATTTAATCACTCCTTGTTTTTGATTTCTCTCAGAAATCTTTCCATAAGTTTGTACAAGCGACTTTTTTAATCTCTGCTGGCTCTTTGTGGCTCAAGAGAAGAATAAAATGCTGTTTTTGCATTTTTAAATTGTACTGCTTTTAAAAATGGGTGAAAATTATGAAACCAGAGCATAGAGGTGCCATGAATATGATTTCATTCTCTTGAATAGCTTTGATGAATATTGGAGAAATTTAGATACAGTACTTTTAAGAGATGGTTTGTGCCCAGAGCTCAATTTAATTTCCCCTCATGCATGCACACACACACACACACACACACACACACACACACACACACACACACACATTTTTTTGACCATATTATCTTTTCTTCAGGCATGTCTAATGCGCCCATCCATAAGTAGCAGAGCCACTTAGTAGCGTTACAGCTCTAGTCTGCTGGAGTAAATCATAGTGTGATACTAGATTTGGTGTTGCAGTTTTGCAGGGCTAAGGCCACATTCAGACAGAATCAGGCATTGCAGTGAAAAAAAAATGCAGCAGGGCACAGCAGCAAAGTTAAAACAGAGTCAGCTTTTGGAGACACAACCCAGTGTCATGCTGCGGTGGTCATGACTCATGATAAGACAGTCAGTCTGAAATATCTCTAAAACCAGGCACTATTCAGGCAGAGTTCATGGACCAAACGATGACATTCTCCCAATTGTGTCCTTGCTTTGTTTATTTCATGTACCTAGCTTTGGCATCTGGTTCAGGCTTGGAATTTATACTGAAAAATGCTGTCTATTTGTTTGTGTGTGTGAGAGAGAGAGAGAGCACACAGATGTGGTCTTGCAAGGTACAGTCTGGATGAGGTGAGGGAGCACTGATGGCGAGAAAGCTAATCATCATCCAATCGAATCAGTTTAATAAAACATTGTTTAAAACTCTGTGGTGACAGCTGCATTACCACAAAACTGCATTTAAGTGATGCCTACTGTGATCACCACAAAGTTCATTTTGAAGGGTGAGTCTCACAGTGTGTTTTAGAGCCGTGATCTATTAAAGATGGGGTGTGTTATTCTAATCTAGCACACTTGATATCAAATTCAGCAAATGTCTCCTCTGGGAGCAAATGTCCCCTGGCTCTGTAAATGGCAACAAACATTATCTCAAGCCATGCCACACAACACTCTTCCAGCCAATCAGCGACAGATTGCATAAGTTCCTATGCAGAGGACAAGGGAAAAATCTTCTGAAGGAGCGATGAAAAAGGATTTGTTTGGTTGACAAGTTCAAATATAAACAGTCGTTCCCCAGAGGACCACACCCCACCATTAATACATCAATGGATCAGTGCTGCCACACATTACATGTCAGGAATATAGCCTCTGATTGGTCACAAAACTAAACCCAAGGCATAATGGGATTGTCAGTTGTCAGCTATCAACATGCTAACAACAATGATTGTTTTGAAGATGGGAACATGTGTAAATAATTACAAAAGACATCCAGTGTTGAATTTATCATTATGATCACACTGAAGATGACTATCATTCAACTATCATTGGCATTAATTTAGCGTTAGCTTACTCAGCTAACTGTGGGGCTAACCCCCGTCACTTTTACAGAAATTTTCAAGACTTTTCTTGGTCTTGAGAAGCTGCTGCATTTATGACCTGATACAAATGAATAAGAAAAAAATCCATTCTGTCACAGCACTATAAAAAAATTATTCTGACTGAATGTGGTCGGTGTATTAAAGAAAATAATAGAAGCTGACACATGAAATAGGACTAATCATCACTGACTTATCGTATCTTATCAAAAGTTTTACCCTTATAAATGCCACTCCTTTGGGCTACAAAATTGCTTAGGTTTTGGATCACTTAACATCTTCTAGTCCGCTGAATACTGCATCACCTTTTTTATTCATGATTTTTCCATGATGTGCATTTATGCAATGATTACCTAACAGTAACTAATCCACTGTTAATTATTACTAAAAGGCAGCATTATCCTCACATGCAACCACTCAAGTGGCAATGGAGCAAAATGGTGTGGAGCTATTAGGACTAAACAGATATACACCGTTGAGTGATGCATTAGGTGTCAGTCAGCTCTCTCACTATAATGGGCTGGGTTATTTTCTGCAAATGTGTTTTCTGCCAATACTGTAAGTGTGCATTCACCCATGATATAGTTGAGCTGAAGGTGTTGCTCGACAGACAAAGAGCCACAGCAGTTATAAGCATGTGATAGAATGCAGAGGTGTGTGTTTGAGTGGTGATAAAGGTGAGGGTGCAGTGGTTTGTGTGTGCGTTCAGTGTCCACATATGTGTTGGGTATGTGTGTATCCATGAGGAAAATGCAAAAAGAAGGAAGGCTTAAGTGGAACAGAGGAAAAAGAAGAGTGCCCTGGAGAGAGAAAAGAGGGATTGCATGTCAGAGAGTGTGAGAGATAGAAATGTGAGAGGATGGTGGGGGGGGGGGGGGGGGGGGGGGGGTAAAATATGGGATGAAAAAAGAGCAAAGTGTGAGTGTGAAGACGATGGAGCGGAAGAGGCAAGGAAAGCACAAGGGAGAGAGTGATAGAGAGTGAGAGGGAAGCTGATGGAGATGAGGGATTAGGGAGAGTGGCAAAGCCATTGAGGGAAAAAAAAAGATAAAACCCTCTGGATTCATTGTGTAGAAAGACAGGGATTCAAGGGGGAGGACAAAGAACCGGAGGGAAACAGGGAGATGGAAACGGTAGCTGGCGAAGGGGTCAGAGGCGCTGGTAGAGAGAAAAAACAAGGTAAAGACAGGAAGTGAGTGGAGGAAAAGGTGAGGAAAGTATGGATGAAAAAAGGCATCTGCAGTGAGGGGAATAAACAGGTAGAAACCTGAGAGACAGGTGCAGGAAGCAAAGGTAAGAGCAGAACAGAGAGGATGTGGGGGAAACGACGGAAAACAACAAAGTGAGTGATGGGGATGAGTGGATTGAAGTCGAGCCAGAGTGGCGAGGTGGGAATGAAACAAAGCAGGGTAGACCCAAAAAAAGAGACTGAAAATAAGCTCTTAGAAATAAAGATGCTAACTAGAACCATACAGGGCTTTATGGCTTTTTCCCATAGGAAAAACCTTTTTGGAACTTCCACTGAGAACCAATTTAGAGATTTCTACATTGAACCCAATATTAAAGAACCATCTGTGAAAGGTTTTACCCAGAACCCCCTATGAGAGATTCTACAGAGAACCCCTCTACATTGTAATAGCTCTACCCATCCAGGGGGGTTCCACCAAGAACCCTCAAACCCTTGATGAAAGAGTTCTTCAGGAATTTCACCAATCCTTGAAGAATACTTTCTTCCAAAAGGGGGGCTTTAGATGAAGGGTTCTTAATGATACCTTTAGTCTTACAAAGAACCCTTGACTACCCCTATTTCAAACAAGGGTTCTTCAGAAGCAAATGATTCTGGGTAGAACCTCAGCCCTTCAGGAAGAACCATTTTTGGAACACCCTTGCAAACAAAATGGAGAGCAGGAGTGTGAATGATGAATGATGAGAGTTGGGGGTGAAGTGAAAAACTACTGGCTGAGATTTTGAAGGGGGTCATACTTGAAGCGCAGAGATTGAATAGGGGAGCTAGATTAGTCCCTGCATGCAACAGTGGTCTCATTCACAGTAATTACTGGATTCTGCGCCATATTTCTCAACTGCTGTCTTCTCTTTTTTTTTTTCTTGCCCTCTCTCTGCTCCGTCTCTCTGACTCACTCTGCTCATGTACCATTAACCTCCCATCAGCTTCTTTCAGTTTTGGCGTTTGGCTCCCATCTCCACCCTTTTCTCCTCGGTTCTCTTTACCATTTCACCTCCTCGTTCCCCAGTGTCTTGTCTCCTCTCATCATGGCCTTTCTCCTCTCGCCTCTGTTCTCTGCTCTCACTTCCTCTGGCAGTCTGCGGTCGCTTTGTTCAGATGGGCAAGGCTTAAACGCAACGCTTGAGACGATAAGAATACTGTGCTCCAGTAGTGGTGGGGTTTTTTGTATTTTTATCATCCCCTCTAACACCCTCCTCATCCTTTTTTCTCTCTCAGCCTCGCCCATTCTTTCTCTTTATGTAGTTGTCATTGTTTGATACTGTCATATGGACACCCACATGCCAGAGGCATGCTAAGACCATGCTGGAGATTGAGATAGCCAGGGGATAGGGAAAGAAACGGAGCGAGAGAGAGCAAGAGATACAGCAAACAATAAGTAGAGACCTTCTCTTATGCAGCTTTGTTTGATGGTGAGAATGCACAAACAGCAAAAAGCAAGGACACATGTGCCTGCAGGCAAATGAGTGTACACATCTGTGATATACATTTGTGAGCCACTGGGCAGTTCAAATTACAGTAGCGACAGAGATTGAGAGAGAACACAATATATTTGTGTATGAAATGCATTTCTCTGAAAACCCATGAAAATGCAAATTGATTGATATAACAATAATAGAAATATGAGCCTCCATTAAAGTGACATCCTTGTACATCCTTCTTGTTTTTAATTGCTTACATAGCACATACTGTTATGTAAAAGTTTTTGCTGTGCAGCTTTTTGCGTATTAAATCACTTTCACTTATTTTTCAATATTATAAATAATGATTAAAAGTGATTACTTATCAATGATCAGTAGGGCATGATGGTTATACTTTGGTCTGGTACTTTAATAATCTTCCTTACTGCTTGAGTTTCCTGTCTGAAAAATACATCACCATCTCTCCTGTGTCTTAGATAAGCTCAAATCTCGAAGCATGTAGCAATGCATGTGGCACTGATTTCAATTTGCATGACATTTTTGACCTTGATTAATGGATGAATTCCTATAGTATACTGAATCACTTGTACTTGTACATTTATTGGCTGCTAAGCATTTTGTCACCCAATCGATTGCAGATATTGAATTTTCTTGGCTGATGTGCAAATTAGCTTTGACCTTTCTCAAACTTCTGGTAGGCTACATTTTAACTAACTGCCTTTAATGGTTTCATTTTAATTGTCAGTGGAGCCACTGCAACATCAGAATCAGAAAACACTTGCACTTTGACATTATCAGTGTATATCATGGTTGATGAGTGTGTATATGTCCACTTGCTTTGAGCGTCCTTTAAAATAATGTTGATGCAGCAACAAAGGCTGTGTTCTGTGTTGGAGTATGAGTGTATGTTTTAGAATAGTGTTTGTGGTTGGCACTTCAAGTGTTATGACACTGACATTGAAATTATTGGGAATTTGAATGTGCATTTAAGTCATTGATACAACAGTTTATTATTTGTCAGTAGATGGATTAACAGGGCTGCAGTGTCTCCACCAAAGTTGAGTGAGATTTCTGCCCTCTGGTAGAAATTCTTACATAGCTGTCATCCAAATGTGTGGGTTCTTAAACCAGCCTCGTAGCCAATGAGAATCTTAGATTAAAGTACATAAAGACTGAAAACAAATGACCACTCTCACAGGAATATTGAAAAAATGACAGAAAACCACACAGAGAGAGAGAGAGAGAGAGAGAGAGAGAGAGAGAGAGAGAGAGAGAGAGAGAGAGAGAGAGAGAGAGAGTGTCTAATTTCAAAGCTCTTTACAGTGTTTTTTAATCAGGGTTATCTGTCATGGTGCAAATGTTGACTCTTACTGCCTGTTAAAACACCTCACACAGGCTATAATGTGCATTTATTTACTCTTTTGATTATGAAAAACTCCTTTATATGCATTTCCTTTGTTTGTACTGTGCTATAGGTGATTTCCTTGTAGACAATGCACACAATATAGATGTGAATGTTTAGACCAACTGGGTTTATTCTTGAGGGATGGCTTTCAAGGGATGTTATGTTCTCGCTAGCCTAGTTTCTCAAAGCAGCGTCTTGATTTGTTTCATTTTCTCTCTAAGAATGTCTTGATACATTACACATTTTACCAGGGCTTATTTTTCACATAGCACCAAATATATGTGAATAATTTACTATTCTGAAAGTAGCATCAGAATCACTATTCATTTTTTGGAAACTCACCCCCATTTGTTTCCAATGATAGTATGCTGTTTTGTTTTTTTTTTTTGCTGTGGCTCTGTCCTGGGGTTGGTTGTTCTGTGCAAAAGTGTGGCCCAGAATAAAATAGTTAAGATGGATTGCCATTAAATTTGATACAGACATCCATTTCCCAGAGCGCTCACTGATTTGATGATACACCAACTTTTTATCCAGCATCAGAAACATATCACATTGTCTTTAGTGCAAGGCAGAAAAAAGAAATGACTCTTTTTTCAGTCTTTCTTTTGTGCTATGATAATGTTATCATTAGGATGTTAACTTGAACTGTTCTTAATTACATAATTTGTAAATTCTGACACAATAGGTCTCTCTCACATGAAAACAATAACAGGTGACATAGTTTGATGATGTGAAGTGGTGTAGGATCATGGGAGTTGTTCTCTTTGCTGTTAAACAGCCACCATGCATCCCTTTTTTTTCATCCATTTTTCCCGGAAGATAAAGAAACTATCTAGCAACAGCTAGCAGGAAACACACCATTACCTTGAATAAATTACAAATTTCTTTGCGCATGAACATTGTTGGAAACAGTTGGGATAATTTAAGCACTCAACAACTCAACTAAACAAAATATATAGCATATGTCAAGCATTTTTACACACTTTAATGTGGAAATGTTCCATATTTTAGCTTTAAGCTCAGAAGTTTAGGGCTGATCAGTCTAACAGTTCAAACTGAAAAAGCTAACTCAGTCTGACATTGTAGACCTGAGCCTAACTAACTCTTGATTGTTGATATCTCTCAGTTTTTATCAATCCAATAATTTTAATGTATTACAGCATTATTTGTTCACTTTTATGGTTTGCTGTCTCAGTTTCACATATACTAATTATTACCTAACGTTGTGCATTCCTTTGTTTTATTTTTAAAATCATCCCGTAAGTACATGAACTGCAAAAACACATTAGTCTGGATATAAGTATTAATATACTGTATAGTTCTAGCATGTAGTTGGGACACAGCCCTGTGTCTGTAATTGCATCTGTGAGAATTGTGCCTCAACATACTAAACATCTAAAGTATGGTACATGATCACACTCCATAACACAGTATCACACGACTCCCTCAGGCTGCGGATGATGCATAGCTGAAGGCTGCATTATTAATTAGATGGGCATAAAGTTGACTCACTTGCACTGTGTGCCACAGCTTGATGTGTGGCCTGTCTCATCTGTGGGTGCGTGGGCGAGAGATTGTGTTTCTGTGTTACAGAATATGTGCGTGCATGCCTAAGCCTGCTGCTGATGGATAGGATAATAAATAAATGTGCATATTTTCAAAAGCATTAATTACAGAGATGGAACGATTGTGTGTGTGAGTGCAGGGACAAGGATCAGTTACGCTGGAAATGATGCAGCCTAAGTATGCTATCGTATACTGTGTCTGGCTGTTATTGATTTGAAGGAAGCCATTAATGTTGCTATCCAAATCATTAGAAGAGGCTCCTGCTGAGAATATGGCATCAGCAGATATAAAGAAGCTGAATTGTTTGATACAAGCAGAGAAACAAAGACATCAAATGCAAAACAAACATTCATTGAGTGTTTAGTGATCAAATGACGGAAAGAGTGCTGTCGATAAAGACGGACAAAAAACTAAATGCAGGAGGGAAATGAGAGCACATAGGAAGGAAGGAGCAAAAGGTACTGAGAAAGTAAGCTGTATGGCAAGAGTATAAAAAACCTGCTCCTCCCACTTATAAAGGTTAAACACACATGCACCCCCACTGCTTCAATTCAGCCAATAAGCCACAGGGGTCTTGTGCGTATATAGCACATATACAGTAAAGTACATGCATAATTGATTTTAGAAGCATTGATCCTAATTGGCTGTGTTGTGTTAAAGTCTTTCCCTTCAGCGACAAGAGCAGTTTCTTTATATTTCCTTCTGGTTAATGAAGCTGTTATGTTGGAGATTGTCAGGGGAAGAGATGCCAAAGACTGTTGCTCGTCACATCTTCGCAATTTATCGAACACCGCTGTTCAGTCTTTTTGGTCTTCAAGAAGACCTCAGTCAGCTATTTCCAGCTGTGCGCTTCACTTGGTTTGAAGGAAGATGCAAATGGATGTGCAGAGAGAGAGAAAAAGTGGCTCAGATACAAGAGAAAGATTGAGATGCAGTGATATCCAGAGAGTATGCAAAAGACCACACAGAGCTGGTGACATACTTAGCATACCTTCTGGTGAGGCAAACCAAAATTCCTGCTGGGATTATTTTTTCTACCCACTCCCTCCTCCCTTTTTTTTTGTCAGAACAGCTCCTCATGGTGCCTTCAGACCGCACAATCAATGATTGGCTCCATCCCGCCTTCTCATATGCAAAAGGTCATGTCTTCAAAAATGTATCTCAGCGAGCGCCCTGGGACCAGCCTTATCTCTGACCTCCAGGTACCAGCCTCCCCTTCGGCACTGATTCCCAATCTTTCCATGCTTCCTCAACCCTAGCTTTCACACTCGGAGCAAATATGTACAATCTGCACAACTGACCATCATGCTCCACTTCTTATCACTCAGACAGAGGCCATTGATTCCACTCTAGCTGAACGCAGAGATATGAGCAGGAGCCATAGACCTTCAGCAATGGGCTGTGTTGTTCTGTTGTTCGACTTTGATAAAAGACGCAGGGGTACCTCGCGCCTCCACCAGCCTGACCAGGCCTATTGTTGAAGGAGAGGGGATTAGATGGTGGAATGGGCATCAGGGGTCTTGCTCTGTTTCTTAACCAGGAAAAGAACAGGGCAGAACTGAGGCCATGGGAGGACCAGCATTGTATGCAGCCACTGATATTTTGTGCATGTGCATGTGTGCGTCTGCATGCCTGCAAAAGATTTAAATGCCCTCTGCAGACAACTTTTTTGGTTTGTTCTCTGTGCATGTGTAAAGTACAAATGTGCATGTGTGTGTGTGTTTTTGTAGGGTTTATCCCACTTGATCTGAAGCCAGATCCTGGCCTGACTTCCCCGTGCTCCTCTCCTCTCTGAGCTCAGACTTATCGTAGCATGGCCTGCCAGGATAAAGTGGGCTGCTGTTCACTGTACTTTAACAGATAAAGCCTTGAGCAGACTGTCCGTGCTGGCCTATGGCTGCCTAAACAGCACTGACTGGGCCTTCTGCATACTTATGGATGAACACACAAACTAACTTACAAACTGTGTACACAGATTTCTAAAGCAGGGGTTTGTTTGTGTGTTTGTCTTATTTAAGTGTTTTTTATTACATATGTATTTTGCTATACATCACCTATATGCCAGTTTCTGGCCCGACAATGACATAAAGTCATTTAGTAAATCCTTAGTAGATTCTCAGGAATTTTTAATGGTTTGTCTTTTCCTGGAAAACTATTAAAAACCATTGATGAATCATCCTTCACTTTGAGGCGTACACCAGATTTGCTTCCAGTGAAACACTTTCTCATTTATGAGCATTGAAGGAGAATGTATCTGTTCACCGGAGTGAGAGACTGTGGTTCTGACTGTTTCTGGTTCTTTTCTGGTCTTCTGCTGCACAGTTCATTTTTTGCTTAAGTAGCTTACCATAATTCTTAGCTGTTATCTGCCTGCAGCCTCCCAGTGAACACAACCATCACTGGGACGAACACAGCCTGATAGAAAGATAACTTTACTTGTTTCTAAACTAAGTTAAACGCTAACTGCTATTAGCTTGATTAGCTGTGACTCAGACTCATGGTGCTGAGAGCTATACCCAGCAAGACAACCACCTGGACTACTGTAGCCTATTTGCTGTTGCCAAACTAGCCTGTAACTGTCATGGTCTGGTTTTGTGCACTCAGAGTTCTCAGTTTTGAAGTGTTTGCAAATGATCGCTGTCCTTCTGACATCTATGGGCTGCTTTAACTGCATGGCAGGGGGCATAACGCACAGTGCTATTGTCTACTGTAAACGGCAATGAATGTCTACAACAGGTTCCTCCCTAGCTGCCTGTTTTACAAGAAATAAGCACACTGCCAGCTGTTTCATGGGAACTTTAAGCAAGCCAAATTATGCAGCAATATTAAGTGGCAGTCGATCTGAAAGTCAGTTGTTGGGAAGTTTGATGGCTGGTAAACTCTTCAGTGATCTAATTGATAAAACCTTTTGGTAGATCCAGGTCGGAGTACCTTTAATTAATCTACAACTGTCCATTTTCTACTTTGTTATTGAGAAAAAAGTCTCAACACACCTTAATTAATCCTGTCCATCCAACTATGAACTCTGCACTGAATACTAAATCAAATGCTTTCAACTGTATCACTCACTGAAACACAGTCTCCTGTTGCCACCACTTCTCAGTAGATAAACTTACCAAGAGGAATGTATTGCATGTGTGCTCATGCATGTTCCTGAGTGTGTGTGGTTGTCTTGAGTGTAGTTTGTGTCAGAGTTGAAACTGAGAGTGCTGCAGCTTTTACTCAGACCGCTATAAGAAAAAATCTGACATAAAAACTCCGTTTGACAGTTTCATTCCATGTTGCTGCTGTTTGTGTTTAGATTTAATATAATGTAGCATAACACATTATCTTCTGTTTCTGAAAAGGGAAGATTAAGTGCTCTGCTTTTAACACATGCTGAAATATAGTTGGATTAATTTTCTCTGAACAATATCAGAATAATTGGATTTTAACTCCCAGTTCAAAGTACTACAACTTTCTACACAAACAGAAAAAAAGATGTAACATAATGCTGAAATAGATTAGTTTTTTCACAGAATCCGACACTGTGCAGATAAGGGTTGAAAAAAAAAAAAGACAAACACGGCATCTTTGTGTGCCATAATGTCAGCACTGATACAATAAATAAGCTGCACCACAGCAACCTTTTTAACCAGCTCTAATCTCATCTATAGACCTGCCAGTCAGCAGGGCACTTTGGGACAAACTCAGCAGGTGAACCTGTGAGTGGCAGCATGAGAATGACTGATAGCTTAACTGCCACTTATGTGATCAATGCAGCTGACAACTACACGGGCACACTCAACTTTAGACAAGCAGCAATAACCATGTACTAATCTGATCGCTGCAGTATGTGGATGTGGGGATAGCTCTCTTCAGAGAGTTCAGTAAACACTAGCAGTCTAACTACGGGCATTTACACAAGAAAGATTGCGACAATAGTGACAGCTACTGTGTGCATTTTTATTTATAGCAACGGCTTTACCAGTGTTTACAGCCGCAATGACTAGTTGATTAATCATTCAAGTTGTCAACTATTAAATTAATCACCCACTATTATGGTAACCGATTAATGATTTTGAGTTCACAACACATTTTAGATTGATTTCCTAGCAAAACAAGACTTTTCCTTATTAGTGTAGTCAAGGACCCTGTGGCATTTGAAATTGAACTGCTGAAATGCAAATATTTTATTGGAAGAAATTACAACACTCACCTTAACCTTTTCAGGCTGCTTCTAGAGGCTTGATCCAGGATTTTGACCCAGTCACGTCTCCTGGATACCTTGCAAGTTTCCATGAAAGCGTCTCCAAAGAGGAGTTTTCAAAACATTTCCTATACATGATTAAATTACCACGCAACAATAGGAAGCAATTCACTGCTTTACCTTTCTGTCAGACAATCTTTCCTGAGGGGAAGCTGCCATTATATAAACCAAATATCACTCTCTCCATACCAACCAAACTCCTCAGGCGAAATCAGTCATTTTCTCTCTCAGTAAACGGGAATTGCCAACCTACTGCTGGCTTGACATGTTAATTTGCTTATGTTATCGTGTGACTTTGGTGTTTTCAATGGATAGTTCAGATTCACTTAAGTCACACAATAACACAACTATATTCTCTGATGTAAAATTACTGATTTCATGTATGGAGTTTGGTTGATTTGATGATAGCAATATTTGGCCTCTATAATGGCACTTTCCCATCAGAAAAGGCTGTCTGATGGGAGGTAAAGCAATGAAGATAAATTCTAAATATAGCGCACACTCACGCTGTTATTCTTTTTCTTATGGTGGACCTTTTTTAATTGGCTAAAATACCTTTTGTTGCTAACATCGTCCACAGCAGTTCCTGGCTTAGCTTCCATGCTGGAGCCACTCTGCTTATTATAACTGGGGGCATGTCAACCTTCATCAACTGTAGGTAATACACTGTTGATAAGTACCTCATACAACCCCACATTAAATAATCTGAACTACCTTTTTAAGGAAATGTTTGGCATTATGCACAATTTGGAGTTAATTACTTAAAACATTCAAAACCACTAATAGGGTGCTTTAAATAATTTTAGAGATGCCTTTTACATTCTGAGAAAAGATGCATACTTATGTGTTGGTTAAGGGCAGGACTACATTTTCAAGTTGAAAACTCGTTTCAGTTCAAGCTCTTGATGACACACAGACCTCTGAGTGCTTTGAAGAGCTGTGAAACAAAGGTTTTGGATGACAGAGAAACTTAAATTAGTGGTGAGCAGAACAAAGAATCTAAAGATAACACTGGGATACTGGCAGTACAGCATAGGTCCTCACTGCTGTGCTTCTCAGTTATTAAAAGACTAGCCCTGTTACACCCTGCTGCTGACAGACTCTCAGTTAATAGGGCTTTGTTTTAAATTATCTCTCTCCTTTACTGTGTGGCCCTTAAACAGTCATTTTTCTCCACATAAACACGAGACAGCATCATTTTCTGATCAATTCAGCCTTATCCTCCTCCGCATCTAACACGGTCTTTCATCAAGTCTTTTGGTCGGGTTGCCTCTGGTGCCATTTACCCTCTCAGTCGACCTTGTATCTGACTTCTAATAAATCCAGCTTTTATTTGAGGCCAGCTGTAATGAAGAGAAAATGTGGTGTTTTACTTAGATTTCAGGTGTTTTTATGGTTAAGTCCTCGCATAATATTTGAGTAGCTCTCTTCTGTCCTCTAGGACCCACAGCAGATAAATGCAAATGGATGTTTAAATTCCCTACAGTGCTTACATAATACTTTTCTCACGGATTTTAACATATTATGGCACACTTTATTGTGTTAAATCATCCTCATGGCAGGACTATACTTCAGAGATGCAGAGAAAATCCATTCATTTTTATATATTCACATTCTGTGTATTTCACATTTGAGCTTAATGAGCATCCTAATTCTCTGTGAATGTCAGCCTGAACTCTTCTTCAATATTCAACCCCAACTAGCGCTACTTCTGTATTGTATGAAAGTTTTATAAGTCACTAAAACCAATTTGCCCTCAACAGACAGACGTCCCATATCAGCCCCCTGTCACTGAGGCTGTCAGATGAGTCTGCGTCTCTTCTGTGACTCCTGCATGTCATCCTGCCGAACTGTTTTGTCGGTCTCGCTGCAGGCTACAGCTCATAATAGTCTCCTCTCCCTCCTGGGGAGGCTGGTCGAAGCCTGCGGATCCCATCCCTGCAAATGAACACAGGCCCGAGTAGCACTCTTAATCTCAACAGTCTTATCACTCATCTCCATCACTTCTTGGCTTCGGGCGTCATCTGTTTGCACGCATGCGTCAGGCTGTGTGTGAGTTCTGTTTGTGTCCACTCTCAGGCTAGCCTCCATCCCCTTTACTAACTCACCTTTCGGCCTCAAAGAACAGTTGCCATGGCGACTGTACCCATCAGGTTTGGAGGGGCGGGCTTGTTGTCAAAGCCTCTCAACGATCCCGAGCAACCTCTCACCCTCCCCATTCTTCCTTTTCCTACAGGAAAAAAAATAGCCTACCCTTCACATCCACTGAAAGGGTTTCTATAAAAAAAAAAAAGAAACAGTTGAAACTCCCACTTGTGTGCCTCAGTTGAAGCACGCAACATGTTACAAATAGAACCATGAGTGACGCGTCTTTGTTTTGCTACTCCTACGGAGTCTGTTTCTCTGTGATACACAAGCAAAAGTGATATTCATAGCCCATCTTTTCACCAGCTTTCTAAAGCTTATTCATGAGCGTACCTTAGAGTCTTTCCCCACTGTGCTACAGCGGCTACTCTGCTATCCCACTTCTCACTGTCTCCCATGGTCCCTCAACAGCAGCAACAGTCCTTTGTACTGGAGATCCAGTAGTGGAAACTTTGCCTTTATATTTGTATGTTTGTATGTTTTTTCTTGTTTTTTCTCTTGTTTTTCTTTTGATTACAACAAAAAACCTTCTTTTTTTTTGAACCCTAATTAGTATCACTTGTAACACCTGTGATATCTGTCCACTAAAACAAAAATGTCAAAGTACTCAAATGAATGATGCAACGCATTTTGCACATTAAACAATACAAAGAACCCCTGTTTTTCTTCCAACACCCCAAAGAGTGTAGGACAGTAAAGAGGAGCTCTATGGCTTAAAGGACCAGAGGTTAGTTGATGATGTTACTGAGTAAATGACATGTGTGTCAATTATTCCTGTAGATTGAAGTGAGTCCAAAAAGTCTTCACTGTGAAATAATATAGTTCTACCAGTTTGGTTTAACAATCTGTCCACTCAGAAAAACAACAGGAGCAGAGGTTATTTTAATGTGAATAATTCACATGAATTGGGTTGACTCATCTTCCAATAATGAACCTTATAAACAGTGTAAAGTAACGTTGGAAGTGGGTCTTAAACTCAACTGTTTTTCTGCTTCTCTTAGCACATAATGGTTCACAAATGGCTGCAAAAACAGAGACAGCAGATCCGCTTTGTCACAAAGGTAATTAGTTTTCAGTAAGTGTCTTTACCTGCAGAGTCAATAATGAACTGTATGTGTCAGGTTAGTCTACTTTGATGGAGGCAGACTGAAAGGACACTCATTAACTCCTTAAATTTCTTTTTTTTTTCTATATAACAATGCCAATTGTTGATCAGCAAGGACATAACATAATTGTTTGCCATAGGACTAGGGCTCATAATAGCCAACAAAGAACACAGTAGTTTTATTTAATGCTACTAAATCTAAATTCTATGCTACTAAACACCTCAGAATTTGCATTTATGGCAGCACGATGGGTGCTCATCTATACGTACTGTACTGTATATGCACATATACATTCACAAATACATGCAGTTTACAGATATCATTATAGTAAAGCACTAGCAGTAATATGCATTGTTATTGGTTATTAAATCAGGCTATCATGTTACAAGAATTTCTTACTGTGGTAGTACTCATTTCATTTATCAGCTCTACTACTTGCATCCTTTCTTGTATTTTACAGTCAATAGCTGATTCCTTAAATTTATCTATCAGTCAATTGCTTTCATTTTACCTGTCCTTCAACCTCTCTGCCTTGTCCTCCCCAGCTGTCCCTCCACTTTACTCCTCCACCTCCTCTGTGGATGTTCTCCAGATGCTGAAGTCATCCATTAGCTCTAACCCACCTCCCCTCCGCTCTTCTAGCATCCCACAGTAAGCTGTGACTGAGTGTTATTGGGGGGGTCTGATAGTTGCAAGCAATGGAGCGGACAAGTTATTACAGGACAGGCAAATAGAGGCCCGATGAAGCATGAAAACCTCCCTTCCCCATAGCGCCACTCAGACACACACACACACTGGGAGATATACAGTCATACAGCAGGACAGAATTAGAGACAGACAGAAAAAAACAAGGGCAAACACACACAACACAGGCACTTTTACCACCTCTCTTCCAGGAAACCATAAAGACATGCATAAGTCCTTAATGAGAAAAAAAGATAGGCAGACTTATAGAGAACTACGCACACACAGACACACACACACACACACACACACACACACACACACACACACACACACACACACAGAGCCTGCCCATTAATTCGTTCTTTCTCTCTGCATGCTAACGAGAACAGACATATACTACATGACAGGGCACAGCAACAGGAACAGGGTGACAGCATGGGACATGAATATTAATACTGGGATGCCGAAGGGATCTGGAACAGTCCTGTCACAGAACAGTTAACATGCCTTGCTTCCTAGCATGGCTTGGCAGAGCAGCTTTCAATCAATCAATCTTTCATGTCCCACCAGGGAGAAGTTTGTTGGCAGAAAGGGCTTATGAAAACAATAACACATAACAGAGGACAACAAGGGTGATCACACTCGAAAGTGAAGGGGTGAAAACCCTAAGAACTTTAGATAGTAGGGATTTAAAACAGGAGAATAGAATAGTCCCAAAAGTTCTACAACCAATGTCCCATTTTGATGGCTCCATAGTGTACTTGCCAACTCTCATGATTTTTGCAAAAGACTCCAGTTGGTCATTGCACTCTACCGGTTTCCTCCCTGGTCACAATTTTCACATATATTCCTAAAATGACAAATTTCTGACACCAGTGTGTAAAAACCCTACAACTAGAGATGCACTGATCCAGTCTTCTTCAGTTCCGATCCAATTCTGAAACCCAATTTAGGAATCTGCCGATACCAATACCCTAATGATTACAAGTTACTGTCTGGCTTTTTGTGTTTTTTTGTTTGGAGACTTAAATATGTCCAAACTAAGGACAAGTTGAAGTAGCTGTTACTGTTACTAGCTCACTAGCTCACATGAGTTGCAGATTGTATTTTACATTATGGTCAAGCAAGCTCTACTTGTACATCTAACTCAACAGTGGCAAATAAGGATGGCTCTCGCTCTCTTTAAAATGCAGGCACCCTGAAATGATTGCATGAAACCAGTTGCTTAAATGGCTTTGGCAGGTCAGAGCGATAAAGTATTTAATTTGCTGCAAATACATTGTGTCAAGCAACCAACCTAATGAAAAATCCAATGTCCTTTCGCTGAGGACATTGGACCTGTGTTTCCAGGTCTCTGCTAGATAAAATATACCTCAGTGTTCCATAGTATCTTAGCGCGGATGCCTGTATCAAAAGCCATTTATCAGTGGAAATGTCTCATCTGTACGGTGCGGCACACAAACACCATATATCTCAGGTGCAATAGTGGAAACATGCGAGCCGGGATGGAGGTGAGGCGTGGACTGCATTTATCTGTGGGAATTAAAGTTTGATCTCTATCTGGATGTCTTATCTTGATAAAGAATATTGTATGTTAATGGAAGGCGCGAACACACAGAAACACTATCAGCACGTGACCGGATCAGCCGGACCACCTCTGGAGTTGATCTGGCTTGCAGAGGGATTGGATCGCATTAGACCGTGTCCGCTCATGAGGTGGAGAAATAAAATCACTACAAGCTCTGCTCCACAACTAGAAATGGTATATTAAAAGGACATTTTTCATCTCCAGATTTACTCAGCAATGCATTATGCAACTCTCAGCAATGCATTATGGGAAATTATGAAAATAAGGGCCAACTCTCAGCCTACACAACTACACAAGCTTTCCAGTCTGAAGTTAAGTTTCAGCCTCATTTAATCAGACTACCACTACTACCACTACTACTACTACTAATAATAATAATAATAATAATAATAATAATAATAATAATAATAATAATAACAGTAATAATAATAATAATGAGAATAATATTACATTAATAATACACTGGTATCAGTGTAATATCTATATCAACAGATACCCAAATTCAGATATCGCAGTTGGATCAGAACTTAAAAACAGTGGGTCAGTCCATCTCAAATTGAAACATTCACAGTTACAACAAAAAACAAATGCTGAAAACCAACTTGCTGTTTTTGGATGCTTCCCATGAAGAAAGAAAAGGTGTAGTCTGTACAGTAACCTCAACTCACCTACATGCTTTTTGTGGGGAATAGATAACCCTCTCGCCTTTCCACCTACTCACCTGCTTTGCATAGCGTGCATAATAATGAGACCAAATCGCAATGCAGGCAGAATGCAGACAACAAGGAAGACAAATCACTGGGAGTAAATGCAGTGGAGTGATAGTGTTATATTCCAGATGCAGACTTAAGTTTAACAGCAGGTGTAAATTGGGTCAGAAAGATGGTAAAAGCGGGATAGTCTCAGTTTTATAATCCTTTTTAGCAAAGTTTATTGTGACCATAACCACCGCAGTCACTTTTAAGAGTTTGTTTTTCACCCTCTCTGCTGAAAGTGGAGTTCGAAGAGAAGAAAGGCACGAGTGCACCCAACCAGCCCGCAAGTTGCTGTTTGTAGTTTCCCCCCCAATTTTTTTCACATTTCTCGACCATGTGGCATGGGTTTAGTTAGCTCGCTCTGGACCAGGATGAAAGGGTTTCTGGGATTTTGTTTGTATTGCTGTTTTTTTACTCGCATCTGAAAGCAGTCTGTGTGCAAATGTGTGGGCGTGGGGATGTGTTTGAACTTTGTCTCTGATGAACTTAGTGTAAGGTAAGTAAATTTAATGTATGCTAACATACAGGCAATATATGTGCCTGTTGGTGTGCGCTCTGTATGTGGGGACTGTATGGCAATTGCATCTGTTTGCGGGTGTTTGAAGCCAGATGGCATGCCCCCCCCCCCTCCAACCCACCCCTCAACCCAAAGCACGCCTTGGCTCTGCTCTGGATGCCCGCCCAATACAACAGATGAAGTGTGACTGTGCCTGAGTGTACTGTACGTATGTGTGTTGCCAAGTTAACATGAGAACTGTCTGCCCCCTAGTGGTTTCATTCTCTTCTCTTCTCTTCTCTTCTCTTCTCTTCTCTTCTCTTCTCTTCTCTTCTCTTCCTCTCATATTGGACTTCATGCACTGAGCTACAAGATGGCCAAGCCTGTCACTAGTTCTGCTTCTCATTTTATCACTCTGTTGTTGTGGGCGTAACTGTGGTAACCAAGCTGCCAAATGAGCCAGCAGCCCCACACCTGTAATTAGCGTCAGACAAAGTGACTGTGCAATAAGGGGAAAGTACTGCTGTGACCAACCTCTATCAGCCGAAGACAGCGGTACTCGACACGTAGCAGCAAACCCTGGTATGCCAAAGCCAGAGGATGATTACTTTTTCCCCCCACTTTGGACTCTTTTTAAAGATGGCACTTTGTGAATGTGAAATGAGTCTTCAGTGCATAGGGAAAGTACAGCACATCTGTGCAGGCCCTATCTGTTCCCTCAGGAATGAGCCAGAGGGGGGAAATATCTCCATTCCCTTTATTCAGAGGCGTTTAAAGTGTGGCAATTAAGATATGTGGAGTCTTTTATTAGCCCGATTTCTTTTCATTTTATTTCGCTCATTCATCTTCAGATGAGCGTATCCTGACAGTTGTTAGTTAGCATATTCAGTGGAAGGTAGCCAATCAGGATAAAGGAATGCACTCCACAAAATGAAAAAAAAAAACAAAAACGCCTGTATCTCAGCAACCCAGCAGCATGTCTGTTGTTGACCTGCAGCGTAGTTTGATTAAAGACAGACAAAGGAGTGCTTCAGAGCTTGTTTTAATCACTGCATGCTCAATAGCCTATTGTGCACCAACATCGGCCCTCACATTGCTCCAGAAGCTGTGCACAGTTTTCTATTTTTGGGTATGTGTGTGCACCAATACTCTTGTCTGATCTTGTTCTGTAGGATCCCTCAATGGATTTCGATTTTTATTTAATTTCAGCAGAGAAATATTTTGATTTTAAAGAAAAAAAGCTGATAATGATGATAATGATAAACTTCTCGATATTTGTTTAATATAATATAATAAAAAAGTGTTTTCCCTTCAACTTAAGACACAACACAAAATGAAAAATACATTTTTCAAGCTATAATCCTGTGTCTTTGTGTTAATTTATCTACCTCATCCTCCTCCTTGATGTAGCGACAGGAGGGAGGTACACATAAAGGCCAACAGATCAACACATCTTCTGCAGCTTCATATTGAGCTGTATCCACTCAGCCACACCCACTTTTGAGCAGTACAAAAAAATCTGAATAATTTTATTTAAATTCCTCTGGTAACTGTACCCTTCTTACACATTCTGTTTCAGTTGGAAATATGTCACATTGCTGAAGAGAAAAATGTTGAGGTTTCCCAGTTTGGCTTTAAGATGAAGATACTGTATATGGTGGAACATTTTAGTTGAAAAATAAACACGTTTGTGTGTTTTTTTCTGGACAAACTCCATCTAATGTAAATATATACATACATATATAAACCAAGTTTTATCTCCACACTTGGTTTTACCAACATAGCATTGCAGGTCCACAAACATCCCAATTCCTTTGCGCCTTTTAGTTCAACATACTCAGAAAACAACCAACAGTTCTCATCGACAACTAGCGACTAATGTGTCAGGTCTACTGAAGTATGCATTTACTGAGCGTACTCAAACTGCTAAGATGATCCTTACAGAAGAACCAGAGACATTAAAGGCAAACGGAAAAGCAAATCGGCAGCGAACATGTAGGAGTGAACAAAAGCAGGAGTTTTAGAGGCTAGAATATGACACATCTAAGAATGTAATGTGAAAGTACTGTGTGCTGCAAGTTTCCTCTCTTTTTTATCAGAGACAATGCCTTCAGGAAACGCTACATTCAGGAAACACTACAAGCATTAGATTGTCTTTTTTCTATTTTGTTATACATAAGTTTACATCTGGGCCACCAAATATATACTGTAGCCTCTAAATTTAGGGACTTGGTGGCCCGTGGGACCAGTAATTAAAAATATTAGCATCTGTCCCGTATATTATTTATTTCATATAGTTCCTTTATTTTACTGAAAAGTACCACAACAAAGGAAGCTGTCAGAGGAAATAAGGATCGTTAGCCAGATTTATAAAAGATGGCTCAAAGATGTAGAAGAGAGTGAAAGAACAAAAATGGATGGAGGCAAAAAGAGTCCGTTCCTGGTACTGAAGGCATACAGCAGGGGGTCTGTGTGACTCTGCCTCTTGTAATAGATTTAAAGCTAGTTTAGAACAGCGTGTGGTGACTTCAATTTTCTTAGTCTGTGTTAGAGGAGATGAGATGTGTGCACATGATACTTCAAAAGACACTGTATGCTCCTCCCTCTCCTTTTGGACATGTCCTCGTCTCCTTCTTCCTACCTCTGTCCTCTTTCAGCTCCTCTCCTTTGTCCACTGTTGTGCTGTCTGTGACCTCTCTATGTCCCTATAATTCTCTCCTCCCATGCAGGGGTAATAAGATTGATGCAGGCAGCAGATAATGAAATGCAAAAAAGAGTGGTAGGCTATTGGAAAGAGAAAAGGCAGTGAAAGAGGGAACAAGGCGGAAGGGTGTAAATAGAAAGGGAAGAGAAAGTGGAAGAACATTGAAAGAGAGATTTGATAGGTTTTTGCTTTCGATAAGCACTTTATTGAGTGTACAATCCAGGGGTAGTGCAGTTGTTGTATATCATAAAGGCATGGTACATGTCATCTCCATGACAGTAAATTACCAACAAGAGGGGAGCGCAGTGGAATAGCGAGTGGAGAGGAGAGGAGGGAGCTATGGAGAACACAAAGCTGAGGGGAGGCATTAGAGAAGAAACAAGAGAGGGAAACAAAAGGCTCAGGAGAGGTGGCGACGAGGCGAGTGGGGAGGACAGGGGACGGGAGGGAGGAGATGTGGGGAAAAGGCACTCTGATGTAATTAAAGTGGCTGAGTTGAAAGGCTGCACCTTGCCCCCCTCCTCATACCGCCACATATGGAAGGTTTATGTATTTATGAATACAGTATAGAAGCCCGATTAGAGGTGCCAATATGACTGGGAGAGCTGCAAAGTGAGGTTACTCATGTGGAACATGAGTACATCTGTGTGCATGATGTGCATTAAACATGAATCTTCACCTAGAAACTCTCCAGAATTGTCCCGGGGTCAGCTAATGTTAACCCCCTCAAGATTAAGTCCTGGTCATTCACTGCTCACTAATCCACTCACAGAATGGCAGTAGCTCTATGTTTCACAGAAAGCTATTTTGATAGGTTGCAAGTTGCATGATAATGAACATGTAATAAATGTATTGGTACTTTTTAGTCATTGTGGTCATTTTCAAGTATGCAACTTACATACTTACATCTTTCAAAGTCATCTCGGAGTCCAACAATGAAAAAAAAAAAATCCTTGAAAACTTAATTTTCAAATACAAAGCAAAGTTCTAGCCATCAAAAAAAGTCAGTTTAGGCAGACCATGACCAAAATCATTAAAATGTCAAAATTGTTGAAATACTTTTTTCATACAGTTGAATAGTCAATATTTAGGTCAGTTTGGTCAAGATTGTATTTGTATGACTATCACTTGGAGAGGAAGAAAAATGTTTCAACCATTTATCTATACTTTTTGCTTTTTCAACCATTACAATTAACTAGCTTTATTAACCATGTGTACATTACTTTTAGCTAACTATTTCAAAGGCTTATCCATTAATTTTAGCTAAGTAGTTATAGCTAACTTCAAAGTTAATACACTTTGAGCTGTTTATTGCTTGCAGCTATAATTTTCAACCACTTATCCATTACTTTAAGGTATTTATAACTTTTAGCTAACTTATATTAATTTTCACTAGGGAACCTTGTATTACTTCAGCTATCTATTTCAATCATTTATCCATTACTTTTAGCTAACTGTTATGACTTTTCTTCTGGCTTACTACCCCCTGGAAACAAAAGTTTGGTACAAGTTCCTGTGGTTTGGAACGCACTGATCTACTTCAGCTTGTATCCTGACTGACAGTAAGCCATGCCGCAGGTCTTAAGAATTTCAATTTTTATTATGTCACCCAAGAGTTGTATGAAATTGGATGATCTAAAAGGAACGCTTCCTTCACTTTGGACTTTACGCCTTCTGAAGTCAACAGTGTCCAAGCAGCTTTGTTGGTCAACAGCACGAATGCAGCTGAACCTTTCATGTCAAGTTTGACAAGACAGGAAAGCCCTCTAGTGAACTTTGATGTTCAACTTTGATCATGACAGTTCCATCACATAAATTTGGTACAAAATAACATTTCCAGAGATGCTAGCAGGACCAAGCACTATGAGTACATGTATGTAATGTGAGAACACCATTACTCAGAGATTTGGATGGACATATGAAGTCCACTGCTTTGAATTACCTGTTTATACATAATATATCAGCCAGGTGGTTGCTGGTTTTTATCTTAAAGGCTGCAATATCTGCAGAAATGTTGATCCATAGAATCTAAAATAAAAAGATTGCATCAGTGAGTGTGTGGCTTTTTCCTTTGAAGTACTTTAAACCCAACATCTGGCTCTGTCTCAGCTATCCACGACTTTGATGTGTGAATCCATTCTTCATAGAGATTACATTTACAGGTAGAAACTAAAAATAAGATATGCAGATAGAAACCAACAGTAACATCCTGCTTTCAAAGGACATAACGTGTGCGTGTGTCTGTAAGTTATGATTAGGACGCTTCTCTTTTGAAACAGAATTACCCTTGTTATTGTGAGTCCCCCCTCACCTATCTTTGCACGTGATGATCACACCTTTCTTTGTCCCTTAACTACAACTAACAGCTCAAAATGTGAAAGCGAAGCTCAATCACACACACAGCAAGGGAGGGGTCACACATACACACACACAGGACCTCTCTCCCCTGACAGAAAAAGAGCTTGCTTCAGTCTCTTTCTCTTTTTCTCCCTGTCTTTTCATCTCCTGTGTGATTTGAAACAGCCTTTCAGGCCTCTATCGCTAATGTACCGAATAGGCTCCCATTGTTAATGTTACAGCATTATGAGTTCCTTTTGTGTGTGTTTCTCTCTGCTCCCAGAGGACTGCACTGAAACCTGATAGGCAGCGTAGGGTGGCAGCGGTGGGATCTCTTTATTTGTGCTTTTTTACTAGGTAATTATGGAAATAATTCTTCTTTGTTTTGGCCTTTCTCTGCTGAGAGTCCAGTTCATAATTAATTGGTAGCGTGAAGGACTAGCCAATTTTAAATCACAAGGGAGGGGTCGAGGGGGGCTTGTTTTATTGGCTGGTGCCTGGTTGGGGCAGCGGGCGGGTGGAGCATCTGAATTAGATTAGATTTAATTAAGGCATGGGGCCCCTGACTACACACTGGTACATAAATAGGCTGTATGCCAGGCTAGTTGTTGTTGGGAATTCAACAGTATGTGTGCATACATACACACACACACACACACACACACACACACACACAGCTGAAGACTCCCGCAGGCCTTCAAGGTCAGGTAGACAGAGGAAACATGCAGCATGGTGTCTGAAAGAAGGGGAAAACAAGCTAAAAAAAAAAAACTCCACCTCTAACGATAGCTTGCTTGTCCACACAGATGCTCGGACAAATACTATATAATACTAATCTTCGATAGATTCTCTACCCCAACCACGTTTTTTCTTAAAGGAATAGTTTGATTTTGGGGAACCTGAAGACTGATACCTCTCAATATGAAGACAGTACCAGTTGAGCCTAGCTTAGCATAAAGACTGGAAATGAGAAAAACAGCTAGCATCACATCAGTACGGTCACATTATCTGCTTATGAGCCCCTCTAAATCTCACTAATTAACACATTACATCTCATCTATTAAATCCCAAGAAAAACTGAAATATAAAAACAACACATTGCAGTATATTGGGGGTTATGTGCCAGACAATTTCCTGGAAAGGCACAAGTCACTTCCTGGATGAGCTTGGACTCCAGGAAGTCACTGCACCCAGCCAAGAAATAGTCTGGCACTTAGCCAGGTGAAATCTCCATTTGTCTTGGGAGGTTTGGTTTTTGTTTTCTATTCATTTTTTTTAGTACAAGTAAAACCCTCTGTCCTGTTTACAGTTTTTATGCTAAGCTAAGTAAGCCAGCTGCTGGCTGTTTCCTGTGTAGATGTGAGTGTCGTTTCTCCTAAAAAAATATCACCCAAAAAATTTGATATTTCACCTGGGGTGGTGTCCTACAACATTTGTGTCACACAGTGTTGTGTGCCTGATTAGCGTTCTCGCTGGCTGGCATCGGGCCATCTTTGTCGCTTTTTGGATAAGTTTGCAAAAACGTAACCTCAAAAAGTTGTTTACTAACATAATCTTTACCTTAACCCCAACATTAAACATACAGGAAACCTTAAGCCCAATTATAATTTAAAGCAGAGATGATTTTTTTTATTTTCTGTGATCACTGACTTATGTAGATACACTTAGATGTTTACTTCTTGTACTGCTCACACAGCTTCAACTGCAGCTAGACTCCCCCGCAAATGTTCAAATTACTTTTACCTGGCTAAATTCTCACATTTTGTAAAGAAATTGATCTCATATTGTGGGTGTGTACTCAGAGCAAGGGTTGAGATGGTCATGAAGGTCACTGAACTGTGCACTGGTCATGGGTATCTGGATGAAATAAGTTTAAGGGGGTCCCATCAATCTTCTCACCTCACTCGATAGAACAGATGTATTTCCCAACATGTGTAACTGTTCCTTTAAGTACATATTGTGACCTCTATTAATGCATGACTTGAATTCCAGTACATATAAACAGTACATTACTAGTTTTTTGGAATCAGAAAGTGAAGTTTACTTTTATAGGCATTTTAGTTGATGTAGCTTTGTGGAGCTGACCTGTAATTGACTATCAAAGGATCACACTGGTTGAATTTTGGGGAGCTCTGCTGGTTTCATGTGATTCTCTGGGGCCCTGTAGCTGTAGCTCGTATGTTTTGGGGGGAATCTCTGCCCTGGTCTAAACACAATATCCCCCAAGAGCCTGTAAGTCTGTGTAAGCCTGGAATACTTCAGAAAAGCTCGAAAAAAGGCTTGCCTGCTTTGCAGTTTCAGGGGATCTAATCCTTACAGATGGAACCATTTTCAAACTATTGATTCAACCTCGAGATACCTTGTAATGGTTATTTCCTGGCAAGATTTCTGGGCAATATCCTCAACTGTCTGCATGATGGCAAGTGGACAGAGATGTGATTCCTTTTAAGCGTATATTAGGTGTTAATACACACAGTCTGTTAAGCAGCAACACAGAAACCTCAAACACAGAACACTGAAAGCACTCCAATGAGTGTTTTGAACTTTTTAGGAGGCACACAGAGGTTTGATGTTTACAGCCCCCTGAGGCATTAGTGTAATTTGAACTGAAACAGCAACTGTAAAATACTTTTATGTAGCCCATTCCTCATTAGCACAGCCTCGCTGCAGCTCCGTAATAAATAGGATTCCTTCCACTCTCCCTCCCTCTCTCCGTAATACAACAGTACTGTCTGCCGGTAAGCAGCAGAAACACCATTTACATGAGCCTCACCCCGAGTGCCTGATTGAAATTCTCACACTGTAATATCAGTCAGCGGAAATGTTTAAGTGCTATTCCCCTCATCCCATCTGGAATAATAAGCTGCACTGCTCTCTGGCATTATAGTAGTCCCTTTCCTCATTTCAGGCAGGCAGCGAGTTGGCTGCTCTGCATTTCTTACTGCTGGCCACGGCTCTCATTGCGAACTTTAAGTTCCCTGGACTCCTAAGTAGTTTGCAGACACCCCCTGTTCTCTGCGACAAACATGGTAATCTGTGACAGCCCCTGGTGCTCCTCTGCCTTCTATCATCTTCAATGCAGAGCAACTCGAGTCTTGTTTTATCTAAAACTGCTGTAAGCTGTTTTGTCCTCTCTCTCTGTTCTTTCTCTTTCTTTTTTCTTTCATTATAAAAAGTGAGGTCCCTTACTTTTAAACTAGGCTCTCAAAACTAGCCTCTGCACCGTACACGATGCTCCATTTGTTCTCGTTGTCTCTGGAAGCTCTCGGGGAGAGTCTGACTGCTGTTATGCTTATTATGTAGCGCTCTCATCTCCAGGAGAGGCTGCCTCTGTTGAATCACAGAGAACGCATTTCAGAATGAACCTGAAAACAATTCACTGCTTGATATTCATGCCTCTTCTCTCCTTCACTCCGTTCTCCATTCCCCTGTCTATGCAACTCCACAACTCATCCTCCTGTTTCCTCAAACTCCTGTACAGGTATAGTTTGGGTTATGTTATGTTGGGGTTATATGAGGCTACCTACAGTAGATGCCAGCTGGCACACCACCAGTTTGGAGAAGTGGAGAGGAATATCAGCACAGAAGCTAAGCAATGTCCTGCTGTGGACAGGGTCAGCAACAGTAGGTATTTTAGCCACTTAAAAAAGGTCCACTTAAAAAAATCAATATCACTTTGCCTTTTGAACCATTATATAAGCCAAATATTGCTCTCTCCAAACCAACCAAACTCCATGGGTGAAATCAGTGAGTGAGCAATATTTAGCTTATGTTTATGGTGGTTTACTTTTCTGACAGAAAAGTAAAGCAGTGAAAATATTCTAAAAATAGCATACACTTAAACAGATATTGATTTTTTTAGATGTAAGTGGCTAAAATACCTTTTGTTGCAGTCCACAGCATTATGTTCCTTGGCATCTGTGTTGTTGCTCCTCTCTGCTTCTTCAAACTCGGGGTGTGCTGACCGCCATCTATTGTAGTTAATACACTGCCTATTGATTAGTACCTCACACAACCTCACATTAAATAATAGTGACTATCCATTTAAATTGTTTCCTTCTTCCTCCTTATCTCCATCCTTCCTTCCTACAGTCCTTTCTTGTCTGCTTCACTGCCACTCAACCGCTCTTTTTCCCAACCTCCTGCACTGAAGCACTGGCTTCCTGTGTACCAGAGGATAGATTTAAAAATCCTGTTACTAGTCTATAAAACACTAAATATTCTCAGGCCTAAATACATCTCTAATTTACATGTACGTTATGAAGCACCCAGACCTCCCAGATAATCTCAAACAGGTTTATTCATTGTTCTCAGGATCAAAACCAAGCAAGGTGAAGCAGCTTTTAAATTCTGTGCTCCCCACCTGTGGAACAAACTTCCTGAATATTTGAGGTCTGCTCATTAAATCGGGGGTTTAAAACATTGTTGCTTACTGTGGCTTGTTAAAGTAATCTGTATTTGTTTTCTTTTGCTTTTTGTTTTTATTGCAATTTCTGCAACGTAATAACTTTTGGCTTGCTTTTTCCTTTTATGTTTTTTTAAATAATATTTTGATGTTCTCTTAATATTTTATTTTTATTCTCCTGTAAAGCATTTTGAATTGCCTTGTGTCTGAATGGTGCTATATGAATAAACTTACCTCGCCTTGCCTTGCACCATCCTCACCTCATCTTCCTCCTCTCCACACAGAAGCTCCAGGGCAGGACTTTGTGACCCTAGATTATCGCCTGCGCTACTACCCCAGCATCACCTACGCCGTCATTGGCAGCGCCGTCATCTTCGTCCTGGTGGTGGCATTGCTCGCCTTGGTGCTCCACCACCAGAGGAAGCGGAGTGTCCTGCTGCCCAGAGGTGTAAGAGGGAGTTCACACCACCACCACCACCACCAGCCCCTGCTACTGTCCCGTCTGGTCATCTTGGACCGGGGCCACGTCCACCCTGGAGGTCCAGGCCTCTCCCCCGGCTCCCCCACTGTGGCGGGCCAGTACCGTTCAACTCCTCAGGCACTGCAGCTGCTGTCTGGTACCCTGTATCCCTCGGGACTCTCCATGGACTCACCTCCGTCATACTCACAAGCTGTTCTAGATGTCAGGTGAAAGGAATAATGATTCTACCAGCTGTATGAAAGCTTGTAAGCTTTTGTCTCTAACCATAAAGTTAGCTTTTCACTTTAAAGGGTAGTTAGATAGTTAGTTCAGATTTCAAAAAATGTTTGGGTAGTGCTTTCTCCCCCCAAAATGTGCTTATTTAAGGTGCATTTTGGATAGGGACACATGTACACAAAAATAATGAAAAACTCCAAGGCACTTTTTTTGTGATTTTTGGATAGTTCTGATTATTTTATACAGGTTTGTAAAGGTACCTACAGTAGGCACAGCCTCAGTTAGGAGAAGCAGAGAAGGGCATCAGCACAGATCGTATGCAATGTACTGCTATGGACAGGGTCTAAAAAAAGTTGACCTGAAATCGATATCAGTTCACGTCATGTGTGTACGCTATATTTTGAACATTTTCATCTCTTTACTTTGCCGTCAGACCGCTCAATATAAGCCAAATGTCACTGTCTGTAAACCAGCCAAACTCCATAGCCAAAATCTGTAATTTTACCTTGCAGGTCACAGGAGTTGCTGGCCTACAACTGCCTCAATTGATTAGATATTTTGTGTTATTGTGTGACTATGGTGTTTCAAAAGGATGTTCAGATTCACCTAAGTCACACAAAAACACAAACAAACTACCAGACCGAGTCAAATGTAGACCAGCAACTCCTGCGTTCTGAAGTAAAATTACTATGGAGTTCAATTGGTTTGGAGAGAGCAATTTTTATCTTGCATAACCATAATTTCCCATCGGAAAAGGCTGCCTGAAGGCAAAGTAAAGCTGTGAAAATGTTCTAAAAATACCATGCACTTACACTGATATTGAACTTTTTAGGTGAACCTTTCTTAAGTGCCTGAAATACCTTTTGTTGCTGACCCTGTCCACAGCAGTACATTGCTTAGCTTCCATGCTGTGGCCCCTCCCTGCCTCTTGAAGCACACTGACCGACATCTAGTTTTGGTTTAGTTTTAGTTTAGACGACATATTATGTGCAGTGCAGAGAGAAGCTAAATCTCAGATGACTTATTTGAAGCTTCCACTTAAAAAATCACGAAGTTATTAAGAACACAAAATACAGAACAATACAAAAAATAACAGAAGCAATGGTAAGTACTGTAGGCAATACACTGACTTTAATTTTAATATAACCTAATAAGACTGTAATTTAATTTAGTTCTCACCTCATTTTTCTCATATAATTAGTTTCAGACTAAATCTGTTTAAATAATGGTTCTTATTTAATAATGTTATTTTGTCAGAGTGGGGTATACATCCTGAATGTTTGCTAGCTGCTGGTCCCAGTTGAAAACTATTCATTGTACAGTCCTTATGTAATAGCTCTTGGCCCTGACATCATATTCTTCCTCCATCTGTTTCTTCTGTTTTTTCCCCAGTCGGCCTCCCTGGTTTGATCTCCCTCCACCCCCGTACCTCTCAGATGGGGAGCTTCCATCAGAGGGCGAGCTGCCTCAATACGAGGGCCCCCAGGACCCTTTGAGCCACCCCACAGCACATCCCTCTGTACCCTCCACACCCAGAACTGTGGCCTCGGGCACGCAGCCGAGTTTGAGCTCGAGAGAGGAGTCGGAGCAGCTGTAGCCGCTCTCATGTAGAGACTGTAGTTAGACTGCACAGACTGCGGGACTCAAGCACCGGGCTGCAGGGCCACACGGGGCCAGGACAGTCCACAGCAGAGAGCCGCTGAGGAGAATCAACAGGGACTAAGAGACTAAACAGTGCCCTAAAGTCGCCGCCTACACATCGGCTTACTGAAGCACTGGACTGAGACAAGCCCATCCTGCTCGACTGATCTTGTATGCTGGCTCCCCCTGCTGGGGTCACGGCTACACTACACCTTAATCAGTTTCATTCGTTTTTCATCAGTTCAGTTCAGCTGAATTGTGCTCCCCTTGAAGAAGTACTGTGTATGATGCCTGACATACCACAACCTGCATCTACAAAGAAGCAGGATTTAAACAGCCATTCATCAACATATTCATTAATCATATAATGGCACTATAAATGGTCATTGTGTTTAAGGATAATCATGAAAGAGTGGTGTTGTTCTCCTTTGTGTAACACACTTTGGCAGCACTTGGACAGATGAGTCAACGTCATTTTCTTATCCTCCTCTCTGTTTTTCATTTCGAATCAATATTTTTTCATAGTGGGATTTTGTTAAATTCCTGAATGTTAGATAAAATCAGTACTATTTGATCACTCACTGCACGCAAATCATTTTAGCAAAAACATGTTGTTGCCTTATTCTTACTGAAGTTGATACACTTTCCAACAATACAGTAGTGTTGTTTAAGACTTTTACTTGTTAAACATAAACACTTGCAGATCTGATATAGAAGAGCAGCTCATTTGGAGGTACTCAAACATTTAAAATTTGTTTTTTCAGTGATGATGTGAACAGTGACCTGATTATAGTAAAACATTTTGTAGCTTTTTTTATAGTGGTACTTCAAGCTTGTATCAGCTCCGTGTTTTCACTGAGTTGTTGAGAGACATCTGAAAGATATTTCGATACCATTTTACAGTAAGACATGCACCATTTTTACACTTTACATGAACTTGTTTAGAATTGTTTATTAATGATTTATCGAGTTTTTACAACCGAATTAATACCATACTAATATAAATAATTTATCAGGGTAGGTTTATTGCAAAGTGGTACTGGTATTTCTAAAAGAGCAAGGGAGGTCATGGGCTTTTTTTCCCCCCAATATTTTTCACAGTATTTTTTTGTTGTTGTTTGATTAACTTCAGGCTAAAAATGTGAAGAGGACCACTGAGATTTAAAATAATGCTGAGCAGAAATTATATAAGCATATATACTTACCAAGTGAGCTTCATAAATCATTCCTCTAAGCTAAAGAATCACCTCTGTCAGCAAAGATAACTTTTTATTACATTTCTGTTTAAAGACCAATAATGTTTTCATGTAGAGACAGAAAAACAAATAGAAATAATTTTCTTGAGGCCTTATTCTGTGCGAGTTTGGCAGTTAGTGCCTTTGTACACGATATGTTTCTGGGCACAAAAAGCCTTTTTAAACCTCCAAAAATAAACAACTGCCTGGTCAGATATTTTATAGTAAGCTAACATGAAAACATACATTTAAGAATATCTTGTCTCATATAAGATTGTTCACATTTTTCTTGAGACGTTTTAATGTATATAACTCTGGTTGTGAATTATTCTGGAAATTTATCCTCGGTAGTGTTAGACAATGACTGATGAAATCCATATCTGAAGGATCTGTGTTATAAATATACTATTGTACTTTGTTTGTTCATTTCAAAGTGGTTTGTTCGACACTGTACATAGGAGGTAGGCAAAGTAAAGAAGTCTATTTAAAAGTAGAGTTTAACGTGAGAGATGAATGTGTAAATATAGCTGTGCTTTTCATTTCATTTTCGCTGTAGAGCCAGCAGTGATAATGCGGGCACAAGCAAAACAATCAAACCAAAGATAATCATTATTAACCTTAACCCAAGGCTATTACCCTCCAAAGGAGTAATTATGTGTCACAACTGTTTGTACCGTTATTATATTCAAATGTGCAAAAACTTATTGAGTAAAACAGAATTGGTGTTATTTGCTGTAAAACTGGAAAATATTTCTCAGGACAAAATTTATACCGGTCTGTCTGTTCTGTTTTTTATATCATGGATTTGTTTAAGATCAACTTCCATTTTCTTTTTTCTGATTTGATATCATGAGGTTAGTTATTTACATATTTGTGACATTGCCCATCCTGATCTTTTTATCTCTTGTGCTGAAAGTAATATAAAATTCAGACTCAGATTGTGTGTGTGTGTGTGTGTGTGTGTGTGTGTGTGTGTGTGTGTGTGTGTGTGTGTGTGTGTGTGTGTGTGTGTGTGTATGTGTGTATGAGCCTTCCTGGAGATTTAATATTACATTTTCTCAGCAGCTTAATATATTGTGAAAATCTGTTTATTGCAAAGTCTGGAGCTGTACCGCCAGCCTGCGTCCCAGACAGACAAACCTCAGATCACAGATCCCCACATAATAAAGACTGAGTTGCAGGAATGTCATCTGAGTCTGCACTGAACGGGTGGAGACGATTCTGAAACATGCTGTGGTGGAAGGACTCACTATTCAGATCCTGTACTAAAGAAAAAGTAGCATAATGTAAAACTGCAAAAGTGTTATCAGCTAAATGTTCCAAGTAAATACATTTTCTGGATTAAAAGTCGCCTCTGTGACAGATAATCTTTTTTATGACAATATTACATTGCTAATACTCATACATCAATCAACATCATTTCACTGTGGTAGCTGGTCAAGTGAAGTTACCTCTGTCTATTTCCAGATTTTATGATTTAGGGAGTTCTAGCATGGCAGAAATGGAATATGAATTAAACATAAATTAATGATGAATCACCTGAAAATAAGAATTGTTGTGTTATCATCACTTTAGAATGAGCTGGTTATATCTACAGAGGGGACTGGTACTCTTCCATGGAGGCCAGCATGTTGCACCGCCATGTTTCTAAAGACAATCAAACTCTGGCTCTAGATAATACTTTCTCCATTCTTTTCACAGCCACCGTACATCCTCTTACACGCTAGGAAGACGAGGGTGACTTGACAGGTTTGCAATCTGCAAACTCACCGCTAGATGCCACTAAATCCTACACACTAGTACTTTTACGTACATGGAGTGTAGTTCAAGTGGTTCCCAATTTGTGGGTCAGGCCCCTCCAAAGGGTCGCAAGACTGAAGAGATGATTAACGGCTTGGGAGAATTTAGTTAAAGTTTTCATGAACCATCAGTTTGTTCCCAGTGATATCACATCATTGTTTTCTGTCTTTAATTGTTTTAATTAGTTCTTTAAAAAAAACAAAAAAAAAAAACATATTGGGATCAAAAGCATCAAAATCTACCCATACAATTTTAATAGATGGAACAATTAATTGATTGAGTTCATATTTGCCTTGCATCCTATTTTATAGCATTACACACTATCAGTGTAGGGGCACTCCATCAGTCAAGAATACAAGAGGCCGCAGAAACAGATTTCTCCATGTACTCTATATTCATCTTACATAATATGCAAATTACCTTCTTTCCTAAAATAATAATAATGTTTTTTTCTTCAGATGACATTAATTTCATACCTACAAATGCAGAGAGACAGAAATAAATCAACATTTTCCTATTATGGTTGTTTCTTCCTGTAGTTCAGTAGTTTATTCTTGAGGATAAGGGACCCCAGTCGGTAAACATTGTGTGTCAAATATATTGGTAAGTTAAGTGTTAATAATGCATTGTATGTTATAATCTTATATGATTTTTTAATGTAAAATCTTAATCTGCAATGTAATAAGTTATCATGCATTATCTGCCAAAAAGTACAATATTTCTCTCTGAAACCTTTAATAACTCCTAGAAAGCCTCTGTTGGTGTGAAACACTAGTCAAGATAGAGTCAATGAAATCAAAGAAATTATTGTTCGGTTTGGAGGTTTTGAGTCCCCTCAAGTATCCATATTTTTCCTCCATGTATGACTTATATTATAGCGGCAGCTGAACAGAGCCCAGCAGTTCTACATTTCCACCAATAGATGTCACCATGTCACTATAATGGACAAAGCTCTCGGAGCAGAATGTCCACCGTGTTCAACTGAAGCTTTTCATTTCTGTCCCACTACACTGTTGTAAACTTAATATATCAAATTAAGGTTTCGTCAAAGAAGCTTTTGAAACTTTAATGTAAGAAAACTTTTAGCATTCAAATTTAGTTCTGCATATGTCATATTCATGGCAACTATCTACATCTTATATGACAGAATGAATACATGAATGAATATTATCTCACCAGTCGCCCCCTATTTTCATTGTAATATCTCCCAAAACCCTGCATCTCATCTTGGCCCTCCCACCTCAATATCCGCATCACATTATGATACATCAGATAACACAGGATACCATCTCTGACAGCACCTCCCTGTCCTTCCCATCCCTCTACCTGCCCCTTGCTTCCTAATAGTCCTTTATGCCTCTCTGCTCATCTTTTATCTTCCCACACTCACACATCTCTCATTTTCACTCCCCTCACCCCTCCTCCCTCATCCAACGCTCTCCTCTACCACCTCATCTTAAACTCTGATGCTGCTGGAGGCCCCTGTTTGCTTAGCCCGAGCCCTTAACTACACAGACTTTAATTAAAAGCCTGCACGCTCCTCTTTTGCTGTCTGTCTTGCGTCTGTCTGCCCAGCAGCTGGTGAACTGGCAGAAAAGGAATTTCTACATATGCTGCAAAATAGTGGAGTTGCTGGACCAGAGGAGATGAGACCAAACGCTGCTAGTCTTATGTCATGGGACCCTCAGTGGACAATGATGCAGAGAACAGTAAAGATGATGCAAACAATGACAGTAAGAAGAGGAGTTATAGTGGTAGTGACTGGGTCGGCTGTCATGGTAGTAGTGAGGAAGGTGGTGACATTAATGTTTATGTAGATAAGGATTATTGCAAACAGACACTATGGCAATATTCCAAGGTGATGGAGACTAGTTTTCCTCTCTTGGGGGTCTTTCATTTGGCATTACCGTAGACATTAGCTATGGGGTGCAGTGCAAGTGCGATAAAGCTGGCTAATATCCCACTGACAATAGAGACTTTAATACTTTCAACTGGTGCTGAATGAGACTCTTGAGGTTCCTGTATATTTAACTTGCTCATGTAGTTTCTGATAATATTTCTCTACTGGAAAAGCAAGAGATATAAAGTTCAAGACCTCTCTTAGAAATAAGTGTTCTTCCCAGAACCATTTGCTTCTCATGAAACCTTTTTTGAAGAAACGGTTCGTCAAGCGTTCTTTGTAAGACAAAGGATTCTAATAAAAATACTTTTCATATAAAGAACCCTCTTCGGAAGAAAGAGTTCCTCAAGGATTGTTGAAATCATTGAAGAACTTCATCAAGGGTTCTCTAGAATATAAAAATATATATAAAAAGGTTCTCAGTAGAACACCTGCATGGATTCTAGATAAAGGTTCTGCTTAGACCCCTCTGGGCTGATTCTTGATAAAACCCTTGGAATGATGAAATGGCTCTTGATAGAACTCCACTGGGTTCTGTTTGCAACATTAGAATTTTCTAATGATTCCTGTTTGCAACATTAGATAGTGGAAACGTTCTGGATAGAACCTCTCACAGGGGGTTCTGGGTAAAATCTTTGACAGACAGAGGTGCCTGGATAGCTCAGTTGGTAGAGCATGCACCCCATGTATGGAGGCTGTGACTCCTCGGCAGCAGCCGTGGGTTTGACTCCAGCCTGCGGCCCTTCGCTGTGTGTCGTCCCCCCACTCTCTCTACCCCTTTACTGCCAAGCTGTCATATCACTTAAAAGCATAAAAAGCCCAAAAATATTTTTCAAAAAAAACTTTGACAAATGATTGGTGGTATTACCCTTTATGTTGGGTTCTAGCAAAACTCTCTGAAAGGGGTCCAGGTGGAACCTTTATAAAAATGGAACCAAAAATGGTGCTCACATGGGGACAAGTCAAGAAACACTTTGCTGTCCCAGTTAGCACCTTTTTTTGTCAGAGAATAGGGATACAAATCTAGATTTAGTCATATAGGTGTCCACTTGCTCTCAGTCATGCAGCTCTCTGTCACACATACACTTGGCTGTGGTGCCATAGTTCCAGTGAACTGCAGATAAGACCCAGTGTTTTCACATGTAAATGGCGTGAGCTTGGAGGGGAAAGGAGGGTGCATTGTTAGCATGGAGCAGCTCTGAGGGGCTCTGAGGAGCTCTGCTGAGGGTTTGGCCAGCGCAGCCCTTATCAGATGAAGAGCAGGCCTCTGAGGGAAGGAGGGGTCGGTGAGGGACAAGGGCTGGGTAGGGTTGAGGGGGCCAACAGGAGAATAGAACAGCTGGCGGAGTCACGCGTGCAACCTCAAAAACACACAGAGCCCAGACACGCTGAGCACGGTGGGAATCTCCTCGGCTAAGAGATCCACAAACACACGGCCTCTTGTGTTATTATCAGCCACCAGCCAGCAAGTCTGAGCACATAATCACACACACAGCAGTAGCACGAAAAGAGGAGCGTTTCACACAATCACGGACACGAACACAAATGAAAACACAATCACTGAGGACAATCGCAAAGATTCACAAATACACATTTCCATACAGGCGTCTTTACACATCATTAGGCTAACACACATACACATACATAGGAAAAGAAAGACTGTGGTCAGCCCAACATCAGTTTCAATGAATTAATAAATCAGCAATAATTTCAGCTACCACCAGGTTTCAGCATCTTTTTGTCCTTCATTATTGTGTTCAAACTTTAGCATTAATCCCAGATTAGGACTGATAACACAAACATTCATCTTGTTTTTCTCCCTTCTATGCAGTTTATGCCACTCTTTCATGCCATAAAGCAGGGGTGTCCAAACTCTTTCTCTTAGAAGGCCAAAACTGCAACTTAATGGTAGTCTACAGGCCAAAAGCACACAGCCATTGTCAATTATTACACAGCTCTGTTAAATACTCAATTCTATTTGGTAAATTACGAGTTTCTAAGGTCTGTTATTTCTGTATAACACACCATTACTATGAACAACAGACCACTGCTATCATTATTAAATGATTGATTTTTTAAAGTATGTAGCTGTGTAATAAGACAGATAATGCAGAGTGAGCAGGTCATTATTGCAAAATAATCCCCAATAGAGTGATGCAGGACCCCAACACAACCTTATCTTTGCGTATTGTTAAGATGCAAAATGTTACTGTGATCCCAAGGTCCCTTAATTGACTGACTTGCTGCGCAAAGTGTCACTCTGCCTGCCTGCTCAGATTATGAAAAATAATTAATAATTAAGGATCATACATATTTAAAGACCTTTTTTAGGGGTTTATTTGGACTGGAGAGGCAAAGGGCCACAGGCTGGGATCAAACCTGGACCGCTGCGATAAGGCTTACAGCCTTAGTACATGAAGCGTGTGCTCGTCTGAGTGAGCTACCATGCTGCCCCTTAAAAAGCATTTTTCCCTCACAAAAATAAAACTGCATAAATTGCCATTAATATTATAATTATTTTAAACAATTCTTTTTCTTTCAAAAAGGAGCCAAATCAAACTTCACAGTGGGCCAACTATGACCCGTGGGCCTCACTTTGGAGAGTTGTGCCATAAAGGCAGTAATCACACAGATTCTGCACAATCTGGCAACAAACATTATGTATTTTTGCTCCTAAATCAGTGGATATCACAGTCTGATAACTACTAAAAGACCAGTGCAAGTTCAAAAGGCCAGTCAAGCGCGTTGTTAAGATAAAAATGCAATCTTAAAAGCTGCATGAAATATGACTTTCTTTAAAAAACAAAACAAAACATTTTTTTTCAGGGAATAATGAAGAAAATAACAGGTTATTGAAACATTGTTTAAAATTTTTGCAATGCAACATTTGCTGCATCAGATTTCCAGTCAAACATTGTCCTTAAGTCAGTCAGCATACCGATAGAAACAAATATTCCTCTCATATATATGCATGTATGCGTATATATGCATAAGTCAGAGCAGCATTAGCAGCTGAAACAGTAACACTTCCCTGCTTAAGAATAGACCAGGGTGCTGGCTCTTGTCCTTTCCATTCAGGCCAGTGTTAAACACACAGACTAGCATGCTAATGGGTAATCCCTGAGGACCAGCCACCTTTGTCCCAGCCCTAAGAGGAGGATGTCTCTCTCTGGGCACTGGGTGACAGCCACCAGGCTGCCGGCTACTGGACAACCAGCATGTTGCCAGATACTGATCTCAGTCCTCCAGAGGGATGCCAGCATGTTGCCAGGCCCTGATTGGTATCTGATGGGCGGAAGATTGGCGTCTGTCCTGGTTTCCTTTATGTTTGTTTTTTCCGGTCTGTAACGCACCAGGAAGAAGTTTGCTATCTTTTCTCTGGTGAGAGGAAAGTGAAAGTGTGGCGTGGTTGTTATGCAGCAGGTGGTCTGCATGTGTTAGATGCATTTTATGTGACAGACTACAGTGGGAGTGGTATGAGGTTGATACTTTTGTCTCACGGTGCAATCTAAATAATTGGTTTACAAGATAAATTAACAACAACTGATTTTTGTATTGATAAAAACAGGCCACTTCAGATTTAATCTGTTTTTGCAATTATGAAGAATTTAAGAAAGTCAGAATTTGAATGGTGTCAGGCAGATGGTTTTTTATGCAAATTGTTGAAAGGTGTTCCTGGGGTTATAAGCACTTGTTCATGTATCTCTGTGGATTAGGACATTCCACATTGCAAGGCGGACAGTGGGAGAGGAAAGTGAGCCCGTCATTGATTTGCTGAGAGGACATTCCACAGTGCAAGGTGCAGTAAGCAGGCCATAGGAGGAGGGAAAGCTCTTGGGAATACTAGTATTCCTGATCCTGATGATGAGATGAAATAAATAGGAAGATGTTCTTTAGATTACACAAAAAAGTGAAGTAGAGGAGCAGAGTGAAGCTTCAAAATTGATGACAGCATCACGCACCATGTGTGTGGTATTATATGTCGTTGGACAAAGAGTAGCCATATGATGATTATTTTAAACAATTTATCCAGCCCTGGTTTTATACTGTCTATGATGAAATATTGTGGTCTCATCCCAACTCTGTACCCTCATCTGTCTTTTCACCCCCAGAGAACTGAGCTCCACACACAGCAGCACCCAGTATGTATGCACACATGCACTACAAGTACACACATACAGGCAGTAGGCAGTGCAACACACTAGTCTCTACTCTCTCCCTATTAAAAATATCATAGATTGACTGTATTTTCAACTTTCAGAAGCAAATCCCTATTTACATGCATCACATCCAACAATTTTTTTTTTGCAATAGTGGACAATATTTGTCAACATGAGAATAAATCTGCTTGTGCTGGACTTTTATTGCAGATTCATCAGGAAAGCTGGATACCCCATGATGCAAAAAAAAGCAATCCTTTTTCCTCAATATCTCAAACAATTCCCCACTTGCAGCAGCATCATTCTTCACTCCTATGCCTTTGTCCATATCCTGCACTCATGCGGTGTCAGAATAATAATAAAAAAGTCTTCCCGATTGAGAAAATTTACCTGAAGGATCACTCAAGTCAGATCAACAACTTGAAAAGTCAGGGACAATTTTGTTGCTTTAACTCTGATGTCCTATTCACAGTAACATGGTGAATGAAAATACAGGTTGATAACTTACTTTACTTAATTAATTCACCTCTCACTTCATGGAATTAGGTTGTGACCATTAGTTGCTATCCACACAGGGTGACCTGAATTAATTAGAAAATGTATTTATTAGCAATGAACCTGATAACAAGTCTGGCAATAATGGATTCAGCATATAACACACCCTACCCTAGCTTACCTTGCCATACTCTACCCTACCAGACCCTACTGTACCTTATCCTACTCTAACCTTACAATACCTTACTCTACCCTAGTCTACCCTACGCTACCCTACCTTACCATACCCTACACTTACCCTACTTATTGTATCCTTCCCTGCCCTTCTCTATCCTATCTTATTCTACTCTTAGCAGCATCATGACTTAAAAAGTCATGAACACACCGAAGTCAGAAGAATGACTCAAGGAACAATAATAGATGCTCCATGGACACTCACACACTCCCTCTCTCTAAGACCCTCACCCCCCCCCCCCCCCCCCCCCCATTTCCATCCACAGCCCTTCTAAATGAAACAGACACACAGCATAGAAACCATACCCCTCCCGGCCTGAGTCCGCCTACCACCCAGGGCCACCCCATGCCTCGCACGTTCCACTCAGACAGGGAGCACGACACTGGGCCCCTCCATCCCAGTCTACCCTGCACCCCCCCAACTCGCCAATGCCCCCAAGTTCCATCCATCATATCTGCCCCCTGGGCCTCCACCACGTCCCTATAAAGGCAGCTAACCCCAAAGAAAAGAAAAGACAAAAAAAGAGAGGCGAGAAGAATACAGCCGCTACCATGCAGAACAGTGCAGGCCGGAGTACGGTCTTTTGTCCCGGACCCTGCCTCTCCTCGCCTGGTCTCTCCCGCAAACACACCCTCTTCTGCAAGGGAACAACAGCCCAGGGGCTTGGGGGATGGAACCGGGGTGTGGTGCTATCTAAAGCCGTATAGTTCGGCCCCCTCGATGGCCCCCTGGTCACCAGCAGACCCTGTGTGTTGAGCTGTCAAACAGGGCCGCCCTGGTCCTCCCCTTGCGTCCACGGGCACTCCCTCTGGGGGGCAGCAGGGGCCCCCCGAACTCCTGACTCAGGGGCCCACAAGGCACAACTCACCGTGCTCTGCTGACCTGACCACTAATGCTCCATGAAGTGGAACAGTAACACTCAGGTGAAAAGGGGGGGGCAAGTGCACATCTGCAAGGAACTTGTAAAGAAAGATGGAAGAGTAGGAGATTTACATCAAAGACACCCTTCACTTCTGTGTAATATGTGCACTCAGCTGTGCAGATTTAATTTTTTTATAGCAGAAAGAAAGAAAGAAAGAAAGAAAACTCTCTTTTATAGAATTGCCTGTGCCTGAAGAAAAGCAGACAGAAACCAAAAGTAAAAAGAGCTAAGATTGAGGAGGGGAGTGTATAAGTGAATGGGCAGCATCCATTAAGTGCAAACAAAAGCGGGTGCCTTTCTGTTGCTGCTGATGTTCTGTTGCAGGCCATCCTGCCTTTGTGACCCAAGGAAGAGAGGGAAGTCCCGGCTTGGTCACGTTCACACCCTCTTCTGATAGAGCACCTCTCACTGCTGGTCATGGATGTTAGGAAGTCCTGCAGCTGCGTGGGCACAAATGGTGGTGAGAGACAGAGAGAGATGGACAGAAGCAGAGACAAAGCACCGTGATGTATGAAAGATGTATATAAATGCACAATATCTAACTTCTGCCACTAGAGGGCTCTCTCACATTAAAACAATAGCAAAAGACGTAGTTTGATGACATTGTGAAGTAGTGTAGGATTATAGTTGTTTTTTTCCCTTCACAATGACCATAGCAGAAGAAAATCTATCTGATATGATTCAGGAAGAGATTGTGTTCTGGGATTAATTAGTATTAAAGTTTTATTCACGTTACGCCTAGTCACATTTGCAGACTCTCTTCCTCACTCTCTGATGTGTCTGACATATTCTGTGTTTTCCAGCTCTAAGAGCGTTGTGCTTCGAGGCTTATTTGGCATAGTGACCAAACAGTGTAATGACAACATCATGTGATGTAGTGCCACCTAAAAATACTTTTTTTTCCCATAATGGCAGAGACACAGTGGCCCCTGACGCACCACAAAGCGCTGTGATTTGTTAATTCTAGAATGAGCAGCAGTGTGGCTGAACACATTGAAACCACATTTCTCAGCACCACTCGGCCTGTGATTCAGCTCCTCTGCTGTTTTCTAGTAACACATAGAATGGATCTGTGTAGTAACATCGCACATTTAAAGCTTCTTATGTGTTCCTGGATATATAATATATCCAGACCCTCCTTCTCTCCTGCAGGTCTGCCAGACTCGTCTCTTTCCCTCTCTGTATACACATCTGACAAATATGTGGAAAAAGTGCATAATTAAAAAAAAATACAATCACAAACAGCACTTTATATCAAATAAATTTTACAATTTATGGTAGATTATTATTGTGTTTTCATGGTAGATTTGCTTGTGGAGCAAAGCTTAAGTTAGCGGAGGGCTAAGTTAGCCACTTGGCTGAAGGAAGATTCAGCAGCGCTTGCTCTATGTGGAAGCTCTGACACAGAAGCTGGCGTCATGCACCACTGAGCTGCTCTCATAGTAATGAACCTCAAACACTGTATCTAGTTGTCCTTTATATATCCATTGCGTTTTTCCAGAATTTATAACAACTAGCTTGCAACAGTTAGCAGAAAACTCACCGTTTCCTTGAATAACTTACAGATTTCTCTGCATTTTAATATGTTGGAAACATTTGTGATAATGTAAGTATACAACTTAACAGCAAAATATATAATGTGTAGTGTTTTTGAAGCTTGAAATGATAAGTCAAAAGCAGACAAGTGAAACACACACCTTGATGTCTATCTGATATTCATATGGAGGAGTAAAGGAAAGTAGTGGGGGAAAAAAGGCATAGAAAAGTTAGCAAACCTGAAAAACTGTTGAGGAAAAGGTTTATGCAGAAAAGGTTAGAAGACAGGGAAATTATTAATGAGGAGAAAGCCCTGGTCGGGGGAAACAAAGCACATGTTGGATTGTCCAAATTCAGTGTGCTACTTTATGAGACCCCAGAGACTTGTGAAGCAGATAGTAGACTGGTGGAATAAGAGGGGGCTGGAGGGGTGGAGAGAGGGAACGAATGGGGTTATATGTGGCACAGCTATTGTTAATTAGCGCCTAGCACCCGCATGAAGAGAGGTGGGGGCCATTGCATCGTATATATTCTATGCATTCTATTATTGTCAATATTGTTATTGATTGAAGACGATAAACAGAGACAATAATACATAATAACTACAAGAAATACAACTACAAAAAATAGACATAGTAATCCCCCCCCCCAAAGAAAATGTAAATAAAACCACAAACACACACACACCCACACGCATCAGTCCTCAAACACACAGCACCCTAATGGAACCGTGACTGACCACGTTCCAGCTCTATTCACTTAAAGGACAATAGGGTGCTGAGGCTGCAAAAAGCCAGTTGAATGTGTGTGTCTGTGTGTGAGTGTGTGTGTGTGTGCGTGCTGGCTATATATGTGTGTGTTCCTATATATGTGGGCCTGTGTCCGGTCCTCGGGGTGCACAGATTGTGATTTTCCCAGGTGAACAACGCCATACGGAGCGCTGCATCTTCAAGCTCATTAAAGACCATTCGGAGCCATTAGAAAGCATTCAGCAGGGTGTGCATTCCCCCAGACTCTGGTGTCAGGGCACGGAGCCATGCCCGAAGGCCCCGGGGTGGGGACCTATGCTAAACGGGCCGAGGGAACACACCAGAAGGAGCTGATCCTTTTTCTTCAATGAGCACCGGTTGCTGTGTGGATGGATAGGACGGCAAGGGTGGGGGAGCTGAGTGTAACAGCTTGCTGAGTTCCCTCACTTGGGGAATTCAAAAAAATCATAGTAACTGTTGAATACAGAGAAGGATAAGCTTCCAAAAGAAAACATAATTTGGTCTTATTTGTGTGCATTTGAGGCCAAAAGAAAAACAGAAAATTCTCAAGAACAATTAGTTAAAAGATATTAATTGTGCTACTTGTGAATTTTCAGCCAAATCTGGACATGTGAATGAATGGAAGATGACATAATGCTGCTGTGATTGTGATGATAGATCAGCAAAGACAAACAGTCCCCCTTGTGGACAGCAGCCAGATCCTCAAACATCAGCCATCTATTGATTCCGCTGACTATAGAGTTGGACCACAGAGCAGTGTGATGCCATTCAGTGCAAAGCGTTGCTAGGTAGAGTGCACTAGTCCATAGTTTGTGTGTATATCTGTGTGTGTGTGTCTTGCAGAGAGAGACAGAGAGAGAGAAGGAGAATGAGCTGGGTAGACAGGAGAGGGTGCAGCATCCACCCCTGATGGTTATAAATGAGAGTCATGTCAGCAAAGGGACCCCAGGCCATCTGTGATACTCACAGATGATCTCATAATGTGCACGCCTAACACACACACACACACACACACACACACACACACACACACACACACACACACACACACACACACACACACACACACACAAATTCAAGTGAAAGCAGTCCTCTTGGGAAACATATTGCAAAGTAGTGCAATATATACACAGGTTTCCCAAATGTCTGTGACAGAGCTACCAAAATTTCAACAAATTTGAAAGTTTTGGGGGGTTTGATTTAACTTAGAGGAAATTTCTGAGTCATTTTATTAATATTTAGGCTGATCTTAGACATAGATTTTGGCGGAGATGGAGGCAAAAGGTCCCCCTCAAGATTAAGGACATGTGCAAACATTATGCACACATTACAGTAGTAGAGGACTTTTTCCTAAGAGCCTTACTGCACTAAAGTCAATTATATTTTGATAATTATATTTTTGTTACTTGGCATCTGAATTTTGCGTCTTCTTTTCTTTTACATAAATAAAGATTTCCTCTATGAATTGATGCAGAAAAGACAGAAAGTGGAGCATTGATGCCAATGCTGAAACAAAACTTATGTCCTTAGTCCTGGCAGTATTTCCTTAGCTACGCAAGCTACTGGTGCTGTTTATTGTTAGTCAGACTGAGAGAAAAGAGTTTGAAATCATTATTGAAAATGTGAGTCTGTTTGAAAAGCTTTGGGAAACTTGTACTACTCTCTCGGAATCACAGGTTTTGTCAACGATACCCAGGAAAAGTGTGTGTTTTCGGAGCAATGGGTCTTCTGAACAATCAGAATTTGTTTTCAGGATAACTGTTTGTCGCAAAGTTGCTATGACCCACAGTCAGAGCAAATAGGACCTAAGTAGAAAAAGACCCAAATTTCCCTTTAACTAGTAGCTAGGAATATAAATATGGGGATATTGGGTACTGAGAGAGGATGGATTTCTACAGCCATACAAGGCTCAGTTCAAAGACGAGACTGCAAAGGAATGTGGGAAGAAGCAGGGCAGGCTTTAGCAGCGTAATGTTTCACTGATAGCGGGCTCAAATTTACTGCTGAATAAGATGTTCTGTAGGATACAGAGGATAGGCCCAAACTTTTTCTAGGTCTCCCAAAAAACATGATCTATGTTCTCTTTAAGTCAATTAATCAGACCACTTGCCACCCTGTTCCCTCTGGTAAGGAGAGCAGGAATAGGCAGAGCCTCTTCTCGTGGTGAGGGCTCGAGGAAGGAGAGTCAAATATTTATAGAGCTACGCACCAGGATTCATTTCTCTCTCGTGACATTCACTAACTCCTGCTTCAGCGAATAGCATTTTGGCAGCCATCTCCAGGTAGATAAATAGTCGAGTGTCCAATCACATGTGAATTTATTTTAGCTCTTCCAGAAGTCAAATATAAACATCAACCGGCCCATATAAGAGAGCAAATCATGAATCATACCCAGCGGAGAGAAATTAAAAGTCAAAGTGACCTTTTGGGGGAGTCACTGGAGAATACTGGCCTGAGGAGGTGTGCTGCCATTTCCTCTAAACTACAGTAGGGTGGTTAAAAGGAAAGGCTGTTGCCAAGGTAACTTGTGGTGGTATGTTTTGGTGAAGGCCAAGACAAAGCAACACGTGACAGGCTCGCCGTCCCCCTACAGCTGTGACCTGTCTCCCACCCTGGAGAGGGAAAGAAGAACAGGAAGGGAGAAGAGATGGATTGAAAGAGGGAAACAAGTGTGGAGGAGAAGAAATAAGAAAACAGAATTAAAAAGAAGAAGAGGGGAAGAGAAAATGAAATTGGATTAGGTCAGATAATAGTGCAAAAATAAAAATGTGAAACAAAACAATAGAACACATATGTCTGAGGCAATGCATTTCCCCACCAGCTCAATCTGCCCTGCCCACTGCTACTTCTACCCCTCCCAACAATGAAGAAACAAAGAGGTCGTAAAATAGCACAAAGTTGTAAAAAGCAGAGAAATATAAAAGAGCGGCTTCACACAAAAAAAAATGCTGTAATTGTGAGGGGTCAAAGTGGCAAGAGGATCGAACTCTTGACCTCTTCTGTGACCCAGAGCTGCCACCCAGTTAAAACAATACCTTCATAATCTCTCCCCCCTCACAGCGTGTGTGTCTTCTAGTGCCTGCTGATTGAGATACCTCCTGGTAGGCGTCTTTTAAAAATCTTCATCAATAATCATGTCTCCCATCCGTCTGCTCCTCACCTCCCCCAAGACCTCCTCCGTCACAGACCCTCTCCAGCTCATCTCGAGTGGGGTGTCTCCCTCCCAACAAAAGACATCTTCTTCTCATCCTCCTCAGAGGAGACAGAGGGACGGATGAGGAGGAGATGGAAGGAGTATCAGCTCATCCCTTTAATCCAGGGTGGACAGAGAGACTCTTCAGTGGAGAGGTGGGAAATCCACTGATCAGGGGCTTAAGATGCAAACTCTACAATAGACCTGTGGACCTCTTTGGGGTCGTCACAGCAGGATGGGATACCAATCTGTGTCTGTGCATTGTTGAGCACACACACTTCTGCTGCAACTGCACAGCATACTTGTTTCAAAGTGATTATGCTCATTATGCACATACACACATTAACATAGAAACACTGCCTACACATTGAAACCAATTCACACGGATCCACACAAACACAAGTATAGATTGATATTATTGGAATGAGCATATGGCCAAAGTTATTTTGCTAGTTTTTGATTACAGTTTACTCTTAATCATTAATAAATGATTATTGTGGCATAATTTTGCAAAGCAATAACACTGCAATGATCTAGGGATGTAATGTCATCACAAATTCAAGATACCATGAGTCTGTATAAGAAGTGTAATCTCCGCTGTAAAGGAGAACACAAACTATCAAAATGGACCTTCCACCTAATGCTGTTGTCAAAATGATTTTGTACAACAGCACAATTATTAAGTAACACATCTATTTGGTCAAATTTTGGTCAGTGTCTTCAAACTTTGCGCAAATGACCAGTTGGACTCAAGGTTGAACTGATTAGACTTTGGTGGTCAGAAGTCACTATGACATTTTTTGGCCATAACGTAAGAATTCATACACTAATTCTGACAAAGCTTAAAAAAAAATGTCTAATAGGACACTAGCAGTGCTGGAGAGGAACTATTTGCATTTAACTAGTTTCATGCAATTAAATTACAAGACATGTAATTGCAATCTGTTACAGTCACTGACAAATAATGTCAATTAGTCAAAATGTTAGTGATTATAAAGGGGTTAGATCCACGTATTATTGCACTCTTCTAGTTTTCTTTGGTTATGGTTAAAGTTAAGTCTTTTTGCAGTCTGTTTGGCTTCATATAAAAAAGCCCTTACTCAGTCCAAACTGTCTATGTTTTGTTTTCATCATATGAATAACAAAGTATGGAATTTCTGTGACAACAGGCTCACGTTTACATGAATTATGAAAAGTGAGTAATCATGCAGTTTGTGTAAATCTGACTGTTGTCTATGTATGTCTGCACATGAGCCACAAATTGCACTTGTGCGTACGTACACATGTGTATCAGTATGAGCATGTGTGTCACTATGTGCGTGTGTGTCATTGTGTTTCCTAGGCGGTGAGTGTGCGCCTGCATTCAGCATCTCCCTGCAGCTAATGAGTGGCGGCCCACCTCTCCAGCAGGCCTGGCAGTCCTTGGCTATGGGGCTGGAGCTGGCTGTTTTCTCATGGTAATCACACACTTTGTCCCGGGGTGGATAATCCTGCACTGGCATTGTCTGGGCCCCAGAGGAGAGCCCCACAAGGTCGACCCCGCTTCACAGAGAGCCACAAAGACCCAAATGCAGCAGCAGCACCCCACTCCAGGCCTGCGCTCCTCAACACGCACCCGTACACGCAGACACACACAAAAACGCATGCTTGCACAGAAATGCACGCACACCCACCGGCACACACTCATTAGTTATTCTCAATTTCAACAGCGAGGCCTGGGGTCATTAAAACGGGCTGCTTGTGCAGACACACAGACACACTCGCTCTCATACACATATACACATGCTGTACATAAAAGAAAAAACAAGCAGATATACATTTTAATGCATTTCCATCAGCTTTGTTGGAAAGGTTAACTGGGATAATACACGCCAGGTAATGTTAGTGTCATTTGTGCCCTTGCAGCAGAGTGAAATACAGCAATACAAGACAAAAATGCATCATGAAAGATCATTCTCAGCAGTATCTACAGTATCATATGGACCATACACATGCAGGAAGCCTCTCCTGGTTCCCTCAGAAACAACAAATGACTCAAGTCAAAATATTCACATTCCACTTTAAAAATGAACCCCCTTTGATCCAAACTAATTTTTCCATCCGTTATCTTCTTCCGCCATTGGCAGATTTCCAGTCTCTAACCCTGATGTGTATAAATAGGCTGTATTGCTGGAAGGCGAGTAACATACTGAGGATTTGGCGTGGCATCAGGGAGGATCAGTTCAGTGGAATATCTGGAGGGGCAGACTGGGAAGAAAAAGGCCGAAGCAAAGGAGAGAAGAAGACAGGCTCCCACAGGTCTCTCTTTCACTCCATCTACTCCTGAGTCATTAACAAGCAGGCCTGGGAGGAACACGGCGAGTAGTGCTTACACCAACACCTTGTTGATCTTGTGAAGCATTACAGAGAGTTGTACGCAGGGCTGAACAGCAACTGGAACTCGGTGGTCCATGCACGGGCCTCCCGAGCATCAAAATTAGGCTCTAAGCCATTAACTTTTATGTTTATTGTTGATTTAAGAAGGGAGAATGCACGTTAATTAACATTTGCTCTTGAGTACATCATGTAAATGTGCCAGATTGAGCCATTCAGGCTAATTTTTATCTGTCGTCCTGGCAGGTTGATGGCATATAAAAAACATTACAAGACAACATATAAAAGCACATGAGCACAGACAAAAAACAAGACAACAAAAAAGTTGCATGTCAGGGGTGTTTTAAAAATCACTGTAAAAAAAAAAAATGCAGAAATTTGGCGGAATCAACTAATCTCCTCCAGAGAATGGAAGTAACTAATACTTTTGTTACTGCACTTAAGCAGATTTTTCAGGTATCTGTACTTTACTTGAGTATTTATTTTTCTGACAACTTTTACTCCCTACATTTGAACACAAGTGTTTGTACTTTCTACTCTTTACATTTTCAAAACATTCTTATAACTTTAATTTTAATGTACTTGAGGGGAATTATTGACTATTTTTATTTTGTACTATTGCACACTGCCTTCCCAACATCAAGACTGATTTCAACCTAAATGGATAGAACAACATCACGCACAAGAGACCAACAAGAGGAAAATGACATAATGCATGAAACAGGATGAAAGCAATGTAAAAGATGTCACAAGACGAAAACAACTTCAAGGAAATAACAGGCCAAAAATAATGTAATGAGACATAACAAGAGGAAAACAACATAACAAGATGAAAATGATGTAAAAGACATAAAAAGGGGGAAATTATGTTAAAAAAAAAAAAAAGGACAAAAATAACATACCACAACGTAACAAGACCAAACAGAGAGAAAGACTTGATTGTGGAGAAAAGGTGAGGTTCAGTTAACTTTGCACAGAAACAGTGGGTAGAAATGACCTCCACAGAACTACTTTTTATTATTGTACTTGAGGACATTTCAGAGCTTGTACCTTTTCACTATTACTTACTACACTCTTTTTCTTACTCGAGCATCTATACTTCTACAATGGATGTAATTTTGCCACCTCTATTCTTTTACCTTTATATAAACATATTTATTTATTCAATATTTATTTCTGAAGTTAATTGAACCTGCATCTATTTTCAGAACACTTTAGTACTCACGAACATGAGTTCTTGTAACTTGATGTCTTTTGACCTGAAATTATGAGTTGAATGAATGTACAGTGCAGAGTTCAATCAACTCATTACACTACTTTCAGTTAAAACAAATCTATTATATTTACAGTGTATAGGAGAGCTAAAATAATGGTCAGAAAAGCCAACTGCTTTCTGCAACATGAACCTGTCAAAGTCAGAAGAGTACCAATATGCACCACGGAAGGAAGAGCACAAAGATACAAGGGTGAGATTTTTGAATTTCCTTGATTTCATGGTAATCAGATTCTGTTGTTCAGATCTTATATTTGGAGGAAATAGCCGGGATGAGCCCAGATCTGAGGTCTATTTGAAGGAATGAATGTGTCTCACTGGGTCATTAGCCAGGGGGAGTGGAGCACTGTGGGCCAGTGTGAAGAGGCAAAGAGAGGGTTTGTAATCCTCTATGGCCAATGGGACACAGCCAAATGTCTGTCTAGGGACACACTAGGACATTTTTGTTCCACAAACAAGTGAGACACACACACACGGCCACGCATACATACATAAATGCACACAGACACACACAACCCTAGAAATCCCACTGCTTCCAGTCTGGTAATCCTCATTTGTTATTCCGACGGAGTTTTGCTGTGGACACCAAGTTGACAAAGTTAGAGAGTAAAAGAGGAACAGAGGGAGGGAGGAAAGGGAGAGGAAAACAGACAAAAAAAACTTCCCCCTTCTCTGCTCCCCCAGCCGTCATTGGTTGATGGCACAGGGTCTTTTATTTCCTTTTTGCTAATTGGCCACCCAGGCATTGACTCTGGCGTGAGTTCTACCCCAAAACACGTGCATGTCTCTCGGTCCCATGAAACACCCCCCGGCTATTCTCCACTCACCTTGCCATTTAAATGACTGGGGGGAAGCTTGTTGCCATGGCAAATAGAAACAACTCCAAGAGGAGACGGTGAAATCATTTTGTAACAGGTGTAAAAACAGCCATCCCTTACATTGGCTATCATTTTGTCAGCAGCCTTAAAGGGATAGTTTGAATTATTTGATATGGAATAATATGAGGTACTTACCATTAGTCAGTGTATTTCCTGCAGTAGATGCTGTTTGGCAGTTTGTAGAAGCAGAGACAAGAACCTGCATAGAAGCTAAGCAATGAACTGCCGTGGACAGGGTCAGCAGCAAAAGGTATTTTACCCACTTAAAAAAGGTCCATCTAAAATAATCAATATCAGGTTAAGTGTACACTATATTTAGAATATTTTTACTGCTTCACTTTGCCATGAGAAAGCCTTTTCTGAGGGGAATCGATATCTGTAACTGTACCTTGCAGAACACAGGGGTTGGTGGATTACCACTGTCTTGATTGTTTGTGTTATTGTGTGTCTGCAGCGAATATGAACTATCCTTTAAAAACACAAGAGTCACACAATAACACAACAAATCTAACAGGCAGAGGCAACAGACAAGAAGGTGGAATTACTGATTTCAACAATGGACTTTGGTTGGTTTAGCAAGAGAAATATTTAGCTTATGGAATGATAGTGTCCTATTAAAACAGGTTTTCTGGTGGTAAAGTAAACTGGTGAAAACATTCTAAATATAGCATACACTGATGTTGTTTTTTTTTTTTAGGTGGACCTTATTTAAATGGCTAAAATATCTTTTGTTAATTATTCTATCCGCAGCAATTCATTGCTTAGCTTCCGTGCTGGTGCCCCTCTCTGCTTCTCCAAATTAGGGGCATGCTAACCACAGTCTACTCTATGTAATTCACTGACTATCAATAAGTACCTCAAACAACCCCTTATCAAACTATCCTTTTAAACTTTGCAATAAAAAGTGCTTCATTTAATCTGAACAGCATGTTTAGTGACGCAAGAAATAGAGAGCCATATGTTGCTAAACAGACTTCATATTCATCTATTTATAATTTCAAATGTATGTTATGTAACATAAATAAGCTTATTATTTTGGGCTGCCCAGACATTTTCTAAAAAGAACAAGTTTCTCTTTGGAGGTCTGGAATATTTGCCCCCTGAAGGGTCCTCACCTTTGGGGCAAGGCATTTCCCCCAGAATTCTTTATGGTGTGATGGACAAGGGATGATCTCATTATTTCATTAACTTATTAGGAGCGCTGGAATTTGGTCACATCTTCCACTTATGTCCTCCCTGCCTTTGGATGGCGAATGCAAAGGTCTGCGATAATTTCTTTAAGAAAATGAAAGAAAGAAAGACGAGGGTTGGGGGGAGAGGAGAAGAGAAAAAAGTAATTTGATTGTCTGAAGGCTCCATATGGTTCTGTGGCTTTTTGGTTCACCCTGGCTGGCTGCTAGCAGGCTGAGGCCTTTCACTGTTTCAACCCGATGACAAACTTCCCTATCCTCCCTTCATCCTCCCTTCAATATCCCCCCTCCCATCATCCCCACCCAGAATCTGGTTAGGGGAATAATAGAAGAGCCAAACAATGAGGGGGTATGAGGGGGTGTTGGAAAAAAGAAGGAGGGGGTGTCAAGTGACCCGCAGAAAACACTATCAAACAAGACTGGAACTCTAAGGGGCTGACAATGGAGCGGCCTGCTCTTTTCTGTGCTACGCCACTGGTGGGGTAAGATAAGGGAATTCCTCAATACAGCAAAAAAGGGAAGAAAGGGGAGCACTGCTTTTGAGAGATTCAGACCTCAAATCCAAACACTCCCCCCCATAGATTATAGCTTGTGTGTTTTAAAGGGTGGCTGAAATAAAGCAGCACTTTGTTGGACAAGTTAGCCTTGTTGGTGTTGATCTGCGCTGCCATTGTGAGCGGTAGTTTTATGCAGTTCTATGCAGATGACGGGAGATTAGGAAAGGCCTGGACTACACAAGGCCTTTAAAGTTCTGATACAGAGATCTATCGCAATAATTCAAAAGGTAACACAATGGCACTAACTGCTGCAGCTGTCTGAATTTATTGAGCCTTAAAACGCTATAGAATAAACAGCGGATTTAGCTGTTGGTCCCGCACTCCTTATCAAACCTTTCAGTGCACTCTGTTTGACTTATGTGCTCCAAGCCAGAACGTCTGCAGTGTTTGAAAACCAATCCTATAGTAATGTAATAGATTGACTGATCTGAAAGTCAAATAGTGGGCAAGATAGTAATGTCTGCCTTGGGCCATGTGAAAGGGAACTTGAAGTTTTGGAGAAGGCAGTGAAGTCAGAACACTTAGATTTACACTGACGCATCATCAAAACACTCTGCATGCAGCCTGGGGCCACAGTGTGAGCCCAGCTCCTCCACGTCAAACAAGGTGAAACATTTCACTGATGTCTGACCATGCCAACTACCTGTCAGAGAGCCAGAAACACATGACTGTTCCTCTTGTGCACACATTCACAGTGCAGAGACCAGTTTTACTCGTGTAACCCTGGAACTTATAGGGGAACCTTGGGAGTGTTGTAACCTTGGGTCAGTTGTAACACTGTTGTTTTCACAAATCAGAAAAGAGCTGCAGTGATTTTCTAAAATCAAATTTGTTTATTATTTATGCTTCAATAAAGTTTTTTCATAAACTGAAGACTGTGGATCTCAATTCAGCAAATTACCTCTCATTGTTACAACTCACCCCAGTAGTGGGGTATGTTGTAACAATGGAACTCCTTGTATTAAACATTAACTCACATTTTATTTGTAGTAGACAAATATTGGTACCAGTACCAGGTGACTTTTCAGAGTTTGAGAGATCTAGTATGAAGAACCACTGAGTTACTGATGCTCAAACAAAAACTGTTCCTACCATCCAAGGTCTCCCCTATCATGTCTCATTGGTAACTGAAGCAGCACGCCACCACCTAACTGGCTGGTTAGTTGAATGTCATATATATTGGTGGATAGTTTAACTAACTAGTTTGGATGAGCAGATGAGAAACAGTTTGACAGCTTGCTTTAATAAAAAGATGGATGGATTCCATGCTGACTTGCTGATTATTCTGTCCAAAGATGGTCCTTGTGTTCACAATTTTAGTCGTAAATCAAAACACCCCACATCTAACCACACGTGACATTTTGGGGACACTAAATTAATCAGAGGAGCGCTCTTCTAAACTTTCATCTAAAAGTTTTTCTCAAACATGAAGGCGAAACAGAAGAAAAGGGAAGATGACAGGGGAAGAGATGATGATAAGAAAACCTCAAAACAGTTTTTTTTCTGCAGAACTCCTGCAGCGTCCTGCAACCACTGTTACCATAATTCTACTGTTTCTTTCTGCCAGCCTGCCTGCTATCCAATAAAAGAAAACTGTCATAACTTTTCCCTCCCTATCTGTCTGCAGATACAGGCACTGATAAGCTAAACTGCTGCACGATAAGAACTGCACATTTTCTCTCCAACAGCATTCAAATCCTTCCTTACTTCCCTTCCCAGTATATCCAGTGAGATTTGATGTGCTATGTAGCTCTGATGGAAAACAAAATGGCATGAGAGAGAGTGCCAAAAAAAATTGACCGTTAAGACATCGCTCTCTGAATGAAACCAAGCCCAATGCTTATCTCAACGTTTGGGGCAGAAGGGGCTTTACTTTGGAGCAGAGCTGCTCAAATATGCGCTATTTGCACAGCGTACAACTTCCCAGTCACTGCGGATTAGGCAAACAATACAGCTCCCCCATACTGCCCCCTCCACCAAAAAACCTCCACCCAAATTAGTCTTTCTTTGGCCAGTTATAAAGACCTGAGTATGAATGAGGGCCTCTGTTAGTCCAGGGAAGATAACACACACTCACTCACAGTGAGGGGGAACTAACGCTGTGTACTCCAGCCTTCCTCAACATCTGATTGGCGAGAAATGATTTATCTTGCCCTGATTGGCCGATGCATATAACTGACCGGGGAACATTATACACCTGGCCAACACCGTGCTTACACTGTGTTTACGTGTGCGCAGAGCCTGTATACATACATATATGCCTCCATACGTGTGTGACAGAAATGAAAAGCCTTCTGCTACCTCCTGATTAGGTTTAGAGCTCAGAGAGTTTGGCCATTGAGCCATGACAACCTGCCAGACTTGTACCAGACTTGCAGAAAGGCAGATGAGTTCGAGCCAAGCCGCCACACAAACAACACGTACACAGAAGCCAAATCACCAAAGTTGCCGCTCTTCAGTGAGCAACCTCCATCACTGGAGAAAATTGTGGTGGCACTTTTTTTTTTACAGTACACTAATGAGACATAACAAGCTGTACTTTACATCCAATTAGACAAAACTAGAAATAATATGTTCTTTATTAGACAGTAAATAAGCTCAGTCAAACACTTTACACCTAACAACACACTAGGAAAACATAACTTTCCATACCTTGTATCAAATTAGACAAAAACAAAAACTAGTATTTTTGTGTTAGACAGTATAAGACCCCCATTAGACTTCTTCAGAGGGTAATTATGGACACATTACAACAGAACTGCACAATAAACTAAAAATCACATATCTGCTAAAAACCAATATGTGAACCAGAACTCCCACAGAGGGCAAAATTATAGATGTAGAGGAATATTTTGTTTGTGAGTGACTACACAGACTTATTGTAATACTGTTAGCAGGTTTCATCAAAGAAGTAGCCATCGGTCTCAGTTACTCTGCCAGTAGTATGGGACCAGCCAAAGAAGATGTGTCTCAGGTTGCAGATATGTGATTTTACTTTAGTTTACAGTGCAGTTCATTTTTATTGTGTCCCTAATTACCCTCTAAGAAAGCTTTAAACGGGTCTAATATAGGGTATAATGGTGTTTAACAAGGAACATGTTATTTCTAATTTGATACAAGCTTGTTATGTCTTATTCGTGTATTGTAAAATGGTGCAACCCAATACACGAGCAATTGGGTTGAGGCGTTATGAAACATGTTCTTTTGATTAATAGAGTTCAAATTTTGTTTCAGCCACATGAGCTGGCAGAGATGCTTGGAGCAAATTCCTTTCAGTCAAATAAACTGTAACATGCCATCTTCTGATCATAGAGGAATAACATGGCCATTTTGCAATACTTCATCTTGTCTGAACTGAGTCATGATCTCAGTCTTCCAACTGCACCTGTACGCTGTCACTCAGAGAAGAGTAAAATAAACATTTGAGCAGCTGAGATCATGAATCTTGTATATTCTGGTGAACTCAAAACTGCTCACTGACTGCTGCTGCTGCTTTGCCAGATGTTTGATTTTGTATTGATATTTTCTATGATATCGAAAGTGGAAAAGTGTGATAAATGACTGAAATTATCAGTCATGCAGAGAGGTATGAGGCACCGCCACTGCCAAATTAGAAGGTAAACATGTGCGTTGATTCTACCAGTTGGACCGATTACACATTGACATGGGAGAGACCTTCACAAATAAATAGAAGTTGTTGAGTAGGGATAGTCTGGATTCCAAAAAAGTTTTTGTTTTGTTTTGTTTTTTTCAAGTCTAGGTGTGTGCGTACGCGTATGCATGAGTGTGCATGTCTGAAAGAGAAAGAGAGTGAGTGCAAGGTAACACAGCGACACCAAGAATGTTTAATTAAATTCTGGAACAGACTCTGGGTGCTTGTGCTCTAAATGGCCCTCCAGCTGAAAGGAAGGATTAACACAGAGCACGGACAGGCCTGCAGCTACAGCACGCTCATTACTGCAGAATGGAAAGATAAGTCAGAGAAAGGAAAAGGAGGAGAGAGGCAGAGAGACACAGAGCAGAGAGACAGTTGAAATGTAAAACAGAGAGATGGTGTGAATTTGACTGAAGGATGTGTATAGGTACAGTCACCCAGACTACAGGAGAAGAGGCTCAGTATCTGTGGTCTGTGACTTGAGCAAGGAGCAAAAATAGGCAAGAGATAGAAAACAGAAAATAATAGAATAGAATAATATACTACAAAAATAAATACATACACTCATAAGTTTACAGGTTCCCTGGCAATGATTTTCTGAGTTTGGGAATTAGTACATATTTGGTATTAAATGATAACTGGTTTCACAATCTTCCATGGCAGTAACTTTCACCGGGGACAAGGAACCTTTGGAGGAAGTCACTGCTTCTCCACCACAGGGACCAGGGTCTAAATTAAGTTTCAGGTACATTATTTTAATTCCAAAAATACAGTAACTTACAGGGTGGGGCTTGTGGCACTGAACATCTCTTATTGGTCAAGTACTGACAGCATTTTAGTTCAGTCACATTTTTTAAAACTCTGCAGCCAGCAACCAGTTAGTCTTTGGTTCATTGTGCTCTGACACATCAACATGGTGTTACAGAAGAGAGCATACAACTGACAGGCCAACAACGAATGTAGTATAGTCACACGTAAAAATAATGTGTAAAAACTGGTGACGTTTTTTCATACAACAGCAGACTAATTTGCCTAATCTATGGGGGTCTTTGTGGAAGTCAACAGTCAACAACAGGCTAAAGGAACCTTTTAGTTCTTTGAAAAGTAGTTCCTGAGACTAACATTTCTGGGTTCGTAGGTGGAAATGCAGCTAAAGAAGACCAGGGTTTACGTCCTGACTCCTGTTGTTTAGGTTTAGGTTCAAGGAAAGGTTAGGGAGAGGACGGTTTCGCTTCAAAGCCAAGGGCTCCCTGGTTAAGTGCATGCCACATACCGCAATGTCCCCAAGTTCAAGTGCCTGCCTCATTACTGTCATCTACCCACAAAAAGCAAAGATGCCAAAATATGAAAATACCTCTCAAGTCACTTGTTTTTATTTTTTGTTTTTTTGTAAGTGCTGAGTACCTAAACATAAGAATAGCAAAAGTTTTATTCTGCTGCGAGCAGATATTGTTCTGCAAGAGAAAATGTTGCAGTGAAAAGAAGTAAGATTTTACTGATATAGTCAGCATCAACATCTTTGACATGGCAGACACATGCATTCACAATGGGCCTCATGCAAGAACTACTCATACGAACAGATTTATTTTTAAGTGGTGCATACCAGCGATTTAAGAGACCTTGTCGTTTCACCAATTTTCTCGTATTTTGAATTTTCTTTCAGATACAACACAATTTCCAAGTGATCCAAACCTGTCATAGAGTCATGTGCAATCAGTCTGCTGTTATCCACACTGACCTTATTCACCTGTATATTTCATTAGTTTGAAGACATTTTGAGTTTTAAAAACAAATGTCAACATTATCCTGTTTGACTACAGCCAAATTATAATATAATCATAAATTTACATATAAAGCCTATCATCATTCATTCAGTGATCTATCATTGCCTGCTGTCAGGTGTATTGGCCGTATATCTGCACATGCAGGTTTATGAAGCCGCTGTTCAGGCGAACACCCTCACTTATTCTGTCCTCTTTCTCTGTGATGAAAACTTCCACTTAACTCTCAATTGAGTCAGTTTTTTTCACTGAAGTCATTTTCATATTAAGACATTTCTTCTTTATTTCAGTGACAATTTGACCTTCTACTAACAAGGCATTACAGCATTCACTTGTCCCATTTCTTTGCTTTAGCAGGTATTTTAATTCCACTGCTGATACTATTAAAATAACTGATTTTCCTTTATGGATCTCTGAAAGCAGGACGTCAAACTCTAAACTCTTTAAGTTCTTTTTTTTTCTCTTTGATGCCATTTTCATGAATGAATATTTCCTTACATATGGGTCAGAAAGTGCAGCAATATATGTTATTTTGGGGGCATTAATTATGCTGATTTATAAGTCTCATGCACGTGCAGTCAACTGCACACGTGGATAATTTACACGGTTATCTGAAGTTAGGTATGGCTTATGTCCATACAAGCCCTTCGTACAAAAAAGTAGAACAAATTTAAAATAAGAATATGAAAATATTCTTGCATGAGGCCCAGTGTTTCCTCACTTCACTGATAGAAAGCATAATTTAGATGGCATTATGGTATTTACAAAATGTACTTACTGTTGCAATAATAGCAGGGCTGTCCCTACTGCCAGTTTTTAAAATTTGAATTAGATTTGGCCATTGAATACAAATATTGTTGTAATATAAAGTTGTTCTTTTTTTCATTTCAGTGTGCCACATTGAATTCCTCAGCCTATGTGAGCATGTTTTACCACAACACGTGTTTCAATGGTTTTCTTCATCGTGTGAGGTGAAAACATCAGATTTTCACACAGTCAGAGAAAGTAAAAGTGCGTCCTCATATAGTTCAGTTATAAAATTGTCTGACCTGCCTCTCCAGGGTGCAGCAGCTGTGTCACTTACCCTGAACACTCTGTGGTCTTGTACGCCGTGAATTAAGCATTTATTTTGACCAAACCAGAACTGGTGATTGTTGGAACAGTGGAAATAGAAACCAAGATGTTTTTGGTGAGTCATTTGAAAGAAGGTGATGTTGAACTGAAGTTTTTCAAAGGGAGTCCGGTTAGTTTGGCAAGAGCCATAAAACAGTTGTTTCAGGTGAATCAAAACGTAACTCTTACTCTTAAGAAAAAGGTCTCTAAGTGTAGGGATCCTTTCCATAATGTGGAATCAGTGACTCCCATTTGATCAAATTTTGGGTTACTTTTTGTAGTTTAAGGTGAGGTGACATTATTTTACTTATAATTAGAGTCTACTTACATAGTTTAGGGGCAGAAACAGTGGCAGAAAGATAATGAGGAGGCAGACATGATTCAAGAAGTGAGGAGAGAAATAAAAGGTAAACAAAGACTGAAAATTTGCTGTCACTTTACGACACGGACATTTTTGAGAGCATGCCATGGCGTGGCCAGTGCTACAAGGATTAGCCCTCTTCAGCTCAGACACGTTGACAGGCTCTCTCCAGGGCGTCTGAACGACTGGGCAGAGCAGGGTTCGACCCCAAGCCAAGCCCCCTGAGCCCAGGCCATGTCTGTATTATAGACACAGCCAATCTAACTCCGCTCAGTGTCAACAGCTCACACACTGTATTCACAGGGGGCACTTTGCTCGACCTGCAGGCTCTACCCTCAGACGTCCTGTTGACCTGGCTGCTCCAGCTGGCAGACAAATACACACAAACACCACTTCATTAAGTGTCTTGAAACACTACGATGGAAGCGGTTTGTTTGGGAAGAGCAACACAAATAAAAACACACATGCACTTTTGATTCATTCAGCTAGTACTGGGATTTCTGTAAGGCTTTAGTCAACATACACAAGGAACGTATGTACATACTGATAAATGCAAGTGTTACACAAATAACCATCCTTGTTAAGTGACTAATTTAGCTCCTGGAATGTGATGGTGGTAAGTATGTGAAAGTATGTTTGAGTGAGATCAACATTCCTGTGTAGAGCAAAGTGCAATGTCAACAGGCAGGGATAATTTGATTAAGTGGCTGCTTTGCTGGTTTTGCTCTTAGACAAGTAACCCAAATAAAGCTCCATTCACAGGTTAATTCTCCCCCACTAATAATGGATGCAAGTTAAATGGCAGAGAACCATGTCTGTCTGAGACAGGAGGCAAAATTTAGGGATTTATGCCAACAACGCACAGGTTTATTTTAGGCCCTATAAGACAGAAGAGGATAAAATCAGACAATAAAAATATAAGCATTTAAACTATGCATAATTATAAAGGAGAGGTGATAAAGGGTGGTAAATAAGTCTTATTTCTCTCAATATTTTGACAAGGCATGTTCTTCTCTAAATTGACACAGCTTTAACACCTTTTAATTCCAAATATTCCGATACCTTCTCAGAAATGATGGATCATTTCCATCTATTGCAATTGTAAAATGGGAGGAGAAACTAAAAGAAATATACATCCTAAGAGTATCCATTTATCAGGTTCTACAAAACATAAATTACTCTTGTCTCTGGACACTATGCACTGAACTTTCTTGATGTTTAATTTCCTGGACTCATGGCTCTGTTCCCTTATTCTCTTATTTTGGAAAGCAGCATTGAATCTAATCTTGGCATCAGTCATCCACATCCCCCTTTCTCCATATATATTGGAAATTCATATCTTGTACGTAATATTTTTGACTGAAAACTCAAACCTAGTGAGTGGACATTGAATTATAATTTCTTTTTAGTTCAACTACCATCTCCAAGGTCAAGAATGAACTTAAACAGTGTACTTTAATGCTCTGACAAGTTTATTTTCCAAGACAGAAAAACAGAAGGAAGTTACTTAATGAAAAACTAGTACTTAATAGCCGTGGAAGAATTCATTATATTATTCAGCTTACAAAAAACATGCCATCATTTACCCTTGGCAGTATCAAACTATGCAAATAGTCCTCTCAGCGATTTTCAAAGTGGGGGCAGCAAAATGCTACAACAAAAAATAATTGAAGAAATAAAATAGAATTATTATTATTATGTGAATTATTATAAAAGATAATGTATAGTAATATGACACAAAATGAAATCTATTTTTTCTTCTGAATTGACTGTTAGTTTAAGGTCGTCAGTGTTGACCTGTAATGGCACCTGCTGCCACGAAGCTGCACTGCTCCTAGAATGGACACACTTTTGACAAGGAAAAGACCTGATGAGCAGACCAACAACAAAAAGCACGTGACAAAAGTTTAGCTGCGAAAAATCAGAACTCAACTGAACTGATCAACTAAAACTTCTTCCTCAACTAATGCATCATACCCAAGGTACAGATTTACTGCTGCACATAAGATTGAGTGTCATGAATGTATTCTCTACTACTCTCAAATGAGTGATTACAGCCATCTAAACGTCAGCACGACTTGAACAAAGGTTTTTGCAAAGGGGAGACACCAGTCATAAGCTAATACAGTATGGGGGGCCTTGGCATGGAAAAGTTTGGGGACCTCTGCTCTAGTTTTTTAGAGATCCACCTCTTAACTTTTTGGATAAATCAAAAAAGGATAAAAGTAATTTTTTACATGATGTTAATACCCTGCAAATTAGTATCCCTGTTATGAATAACCCAACAAGTCCTGAAAACTAGATATTAATAGGTCGTTCAGTGCACTACAAAAACTACTCATGCAGGCATTTACTGATGTAACTGTCAAGGTAATAAAACTACTCGATAACTTGAAAGTGAGGCAAATTGCCCTCACTTTCACAAGTCAAAATCACCCATCCCTCCAGCCCAGCTAAAGATGGCTACATTAAATCACCAGCCCTTTAGGGACCAAAAGGAATATTTCTATCCATATAACCTTTTTATTAAAGTAAAATTCTTCCACCACACTGAGTGACATAGAAGTAAAACCATGCACAATTTGAAATCAATCACTTCAAGGTCAAACTGACAAACAAATAATAAAAGAAAACTGCAGGAAATTAGAAGCTGGCCCTGTGTTGAAGTAGCAGTTTATCTCCAGACAGTTAATATTGACTTGTATTAGACAGACAGGGGCGGACGGACAGAGAAGTCTGAACGGCACGTCCCTTCCCAATCACTCCTGCTTTGTGATAGCTGTGAAGATGAAGACCTGCCTGTGAAGCTCCTTATCTCTATTTATCTAGCTGCATCTGAATCATAGCTTTGATCATAGCGTGTAAGTGTGACAGCATGGCTGAGCAGATAGATTGTCAGCGAAGTCGTGTTCAAGTTCAAAGAGAAACTTATAAAGCTGCATTGTCTTAACTTGTGCCGACTACTGCCTCTGACATTCATGTTGTTTTGATCATTGGTGGAGACAAGAAAATTTATGGAGCAAAACAAAGCAGCTCCCATTCATAAATCCAACCTTAGTTTCCCAGGCCCAACATGTGTGTATGTGTGTGTGCCCTCTTCTCTATGTATGTAAGCCCTTTAAGAGTGAGCATAAGCACCCAAGAGTGTGTTTGTGTGTGTGTCTCTTGCAGTTGCCTGTAGGATTTAGGTCCAAATGAGTGGAGTGTTGGTGCATTAATGAGTAACACACAACCCTCATCTCCAACAATAACCCCCCTATACACACATCCATTCTCTTAAAAAAAAACACCCCATCCTCACACACACACACACCACCACCACCACCCTACACCTCCTCCCTCTCTGCTGACATTTCAAGGCTGTGTTGGGAGCCAGAGGAGGAACTTCTTCATTTGGAGTGTGAGACAATGTGGCAGGCCGGTTGGCTTTGTGCTCCTGACATCCCGCCGAGGCACAATATGGCCCCGTCAGGGATCAGTGGGAATACACAATGCCCATTACCCACGGGGCCGTGCGGAGGGCCTCAGGGGCAGGGCTGGGATGGGCCAGTATCCAGACTACGGGGTGTCTAGGCCACACTGAAAGAGAGATAGAAGGAGGAAAGAAGATCAGAGAGGAGATGGAGAGACGGAAGATTAAAGATAAAAGAGAGGGGGAACAGATGAGATGGCATGCCAGAATAAAAGTAGGGAGAAAGAGGAGGGAAAGTGCAGAATGAAGGAGTAAAAAATGGGTAAGGGTTATGAGAAAGAGTAGATCGCAGGCAGATAGCGTAAGCGGGTACAAAAGAGGGGGTATTGAAAAGAGAATAAACAGAGAGCAGGTCCTCTGCCAGAGATGGGGTGCAGTGAAAGAGAGACGACACCATGCCTGGGGGCGCATCTCCCTAGGGAGGAAAGGGCGAGGGGGGGTCAGTTTATCTTGGAGCTGAACTTGGTTGCTTGATCACACCCCACATAATGGCAGCCTTGAACAAATGGGCCGGCGAAGAGATGCATTTTCACCTTCACTGCTGCTCGTTTGACCCCAGGGCTCTTTGAGGGGATGCTGTGGGTGGACAGGAGCACACTGGGGGTGGACATTAGGGGCCAGAGGGGCCAGAGGTGGCGACCGGGGGCCACAGAGGGGCACCTAGAAGCACAGAGAGAAAGATAGAGAGGGTGGACGTGGGTCAACGAGTCAGCTGAACTTAACCATCAGTCTCCCACGAGAATCTAACCCTCTGTCACTTCTGTCCACCTTTCAAGAAAGCGCTAAACCAGTTAGCCGGGCAAACAATCTATGATCTAGAGTCACAGATCCTACCTTCAAATGAGCAGGGAGGGTGGGAAAGTGTTGCAAATGGGATACCATGACCTCTGTGTTGAAACATTAGATTATCCCAAAGTCAACCAGCCCCCATTCAGATGTTACCTGTAATTTGCACCTTGCTTTAATTTAACATGAAAGACCGCAGGGCTCCTGCTCCTGTAGCTCCTGACCAAACGTTTGCTCTCACCTTAGTTAGGGGTCAGTACGAGTCTGATTAAATGGGTCAGCGCTCACCTATTTTCAGCCCTCGCTGACAGGGAGATGCATTAGTAATCTGGGAGTACTTCCCTGGAAAGAAGGGGGAAAAGATAAAACTGCTGTGCCGGTGGGTTTGCATGTGCCCCAGGAAGTTTCTCCACAAGCCTCCCAATGGTACAGCTTTTCCTGTGATAGAGGTGCTCTTATCTATATACAGCCTGCTCTGGCAGAAATTAAGTGAATTTCAGTTTCACTGTGGTTTATATTCCTTCAGAAATATCCTGCGCTCATTTGGAGCTGTGCACCAAATCCTTCTTTGCCCCCCTTTTCTTTCATAGCGGCCAGCTAAAAATTGCCAGATGGCTCTCTATCGTTCTGTCGCTCCCTCACATTTATTGTCTCACAGTCTGTTTCTGCAAATGCACACCATTTTTTTCCTTCGTGTCTCTGTCTAACACACATTAAGACTTGTACAAATTGCCTCATGTAGTTTGGATTAGAACCTGACCGATATATTGGTTGACTGTTACTATTGGCCTGATATACAACTATGTCTATATCAATATCAGTATAAGTTGTCTGATAATAGCACCTTGCAAAGTAACACTTCACTGTGATTCTACTATTTGTGGTGATAAGTAGACATGTAACTGATTATTTTTCTTAATTTAATAACACAGTTACAATTACTGATATGTAAATGGATTCATGACTCGTTAACTTTCTGAAAAACAGTGGACAACTGCAGATTCAGCAGACAAATGCAGACTAATCCCTGATCTATGATCTAACATCACTTGACCTTGCAGTAGCTCGAGGCAGCGTGAGATTGTTTTTCATCATAGTGCAATATAGACTGAATCATGTAATTATTTATTAACTACTGTAGCGAGACTTCCAGCTTCCTGTGAGTCTTCCACTAAATCCTGTACTATCTAACCATAGGCAATAATATGTAGCTTACAGGTAGATGCTACTCGTTGCTGCCCACTGGTGGTCAGTAATATTAACTCCTATTAGTGATAATTGGTACAATGATAGATAAAAAAATGACTCTCAGCACAATAATATAGCTACACTAAAATAATAATAATGCTAGCTGTTTCTACTAAGTTGTAAGTTGATGTAACTTGCAGCAAAACACAGGATTCTTCTGATATGTCAGAGAGTGAGGTAGGAAGTCTGTGCACATAACTGAACGTAACATGAATAAAACTTTGATATTGTCTCACCAGATAGATTTTTTTTACCAGCTATGGTGGTTATCTAATGGTAAAGAAAACAGCTCTCATGATCCCATACCACTTTATGACATTATCAAATTACATCTCTTGGTACTTTGTATTTTGTTTTAATGAGAAGGAGAGAGAGAGAGAGAGAGAGAGAGAGAGAGAGAGAGAGAGAGAGAGAGAGAGAGAGACCCCAAGCAGCAACAGTAACATCTTATGTGTAAAAATTATTGGTCTGCATCAAGCAAACAAAATAGTAGAACAGTAGAACTCATTTTTAGTGGTTGACATAAGAGCATTTTTACATGCACAATGCAAAGAGAACTCAAGGGATTGGGACTAAACAGCTGTGTAGCCTTAAGAAAACCACTTATCTGTGAGGCTAATCAGAAAAAAGGCTTCAGTTTGCTAGGGAGCATAAAGATTGGACTCTGGAGCGATGGAAAAATGTCATGTGGTCTAATGAGTTCAGATTTTCCCCTTCTAGAGTGATGGGGGCATCAAGGCAAGAAGAGAGGCGGATGAAGTGATGCACCCATCATGCCTAATGGCTACTGTACAAGCCTGTGGGGGCAGTGTTACGATCTGGGGTTGCTTCAGTTGGTCAGGTGGAGGTTCAGCATCATTATGTGCCCAAAAAATTAGATCAGCTCACTACCTGAATATACCGAATGAGCAGGTTTTTCCATCAATGGATTTTTTTCCTTCCCTGACGGCATGGGAATATTCCAAGATGACAATGCCAGGATTCATGGGGCTTAAATTGTGAAAGACTGTTTCTTGGCCACCACAGAGCCCAGACCTTAACGCCATTGAGGATCTTTGGGATGTGCAGGAGAGGACTTTACACATCATCAATTTTAAATCTTGGTAAAAAAAAAAATGAATGCAACTCTGGACAGAAATAAATGCTGTGACACTGCATAAGCGAATGTGTGCCATAATCAAAACTAAAGGTGGTCCAACGAATTTAAGAGTGTGTGATTTGTGCATATATATTTTTTGTATATTTTCTATATTACATACTATATTCTGTAGAAAGAATATTGGCAGATATATTGATATCTAACATCAGCAATAGTCCCAAAACTCCAGTACTGGTCGTGCCCTAGTTTGGGCACATAATGGACAGTTGGAATGTAGTTCACACAGACTCAGACGACGGAGGCAATTACTTAAAAGTCCAGTAGTGTAGAGCTGTGCCGTTATGTACAATGAGGTAAAAAGTATACAAAGAGTGACACGGAGCTCAGGACAAAATATGTGACAGCGCACAGTATGCAACCAAAAACAATAAACAGGCGCTTGTTATGTGTTCCCTGGTGAAATCACTTCTCTCACTTTCTCCTCCGTCTCACCCTCCTACCTAACGCTCTCTGTGCTATAGGCTCCACCCTGGGTGCTGCCACAGGTTTATTTAGAGCTGAGGGCATGTCCACACTGCACAGCTTGGCTGAATGGAGACTCACAACATGTGGCACCACCCCCCACCAACACCCACCATCTGGTCTGGTCCTCTCCACGGTATGAGACCCACGCACAGCAACACGCTAGGGAGTACACGGGGTGCACAGATGTGTGATCAAAATATTCCCATGCTCGTGCACATATGGAGGCACTGTGATTTTTTTTCTCCTTGGTGTTGGCACATCTAAATCCAGCCCCTTTTCCCTCATGCTGTTGTTATGTTTCTATTTATGTTACCATGTGTTCATCATGTGTACTACTGCATTTTAATGCAATATGACACTTTTTTAACGTCATTTTTGTCCAGCACTTGGTCAGAGGAATTCTAACTGCAGCTTAAGAGCTGACAGTCTGTTCTCCAACAAGAGCTGAATGCCCATAAGCATGTTGACCTTTCGGGGTCAGAAATCATTGTGTCCTGTCCTTCCACTGTGTGGTCTCCGGTGTATAATTGACATTTAATGAAGGCCTGTGTTAGCGTGAAGCCATAATGGCACTGGGTAAAAGAATGGATAGAGGGGGGAATGGGGGGGGTGAAAATGGGGCAATGGGAAAACTATGGGGGAAACAAGCTGTTAATGGCAGTTGGGGTAAAAAGTGAAAAAAGGTAGAAAGGATGAGAAATATTGGTGAGGAAATGATGTAAACTGCAGTAAAAAAAAAGAGAACAGTGCTATATGAAGAGGTGGAGCAGATCGGGAACTTGGGATACATGGGAGCGAGGAATGAGCGCCCAGTAACAGACGCAGAGGACAACAGCCTGTTGTCTGGCTGCCAACCCCATCTGTCTACTTTCACATCACCTCCATCAACCACAGAGAGCAAGAGAGATGGAGAGAAAGAAAATAGACGCGTTAATGTGGCTCATGTTGACACCCTGCCCTGATATGTCACCTTAACAGCATACCGCTGCATGAGAGGAGCACACAAGTGTTCTGTTTGTAAATGACAGAACCTCTGAATAAGATGAATCACTGTTATATAACCTGTGCCACGGTAATTATGTTCTTCTCACGGCACGCCTGGGTTCAAGAGCATTAAACACATCTCTTGATGTGCTTAATCGTCTGTCACTGTTAAGTCCTTACACATCCTCCTTAGTAACTGTATGAAAATGTATTCACCAACCCGACAGTAACTAGAGTTATGAAAAGGTGTGTGTTCTTCTCCCGCCGTCTCATTTGCCTCCTTCTTAGAAATGTAGTCAGTGTTTCTAAGGAGTGGCTGTTTTTTTTTTTTTTTTTTTTTTATCAGCTTCATACCAACTGAAGTTGGCCAGATATCAAAGGTTGCGCTTGGGGAAAACCACACTCAATCGAAATTGTCCGTGAAATGTGAAAAGTAAACAACTGTGCGAGCAGAGGTTAGCTATTGTGGTGTGTGACTTAATAATGCTGCAGTAAAAAGGGTTTTGCCTGAGGTCAGACAACCACAGCCTCACAAACACAACGGAAACCAGAGATAAGAAGAGGCGGGAAAGAGTAATACAGCACACAGAGTGGAGGGGAATCCCATAAACTATCTGTAACAGAAAGCATGATACCTTCATTTAGCTTACAACACAGCTGGATGATGAGCAACCAATGTTAGCTCTGTTGCTACATCGCTCAGAGATGAAGGCCTGCTATCTTTATTGCTCAAGAGAATCCCTCTTTAATGTGCTGCCGAACATGCTAAAAAGACTGAGATTGTGTATGCATGAATGATTTATAACTATGTGGAAACTTATTCTCAGTAGACCTTATGCGTTATCTGTTATGACACCGTGAACACATCTGTGTATCATATTTTCACCCTGATTACACACATTTTCAAGTCTCAGACTGAAAACTGTGAGAAAAGAGCAGTGTTAAAGTAGGGTACACCTGAGAGTTGAGGGAGTCATTCAAAAAAAAAACAATTCATGAGGGAATTTGTGCAACTCACACTGAAAACTAAATAATTATAATGTGTATAATAATACATGACACAGTCATAAATGACACTTAAAGGTGCATGAACATACCAAAGACAGAAGAAGACAGCATGTATGTAACCCAGAATACTTTAACTTTTAGGTACTTTTTACATTGTTAGTTTATTTTTACATAATGGAAAACAAATTGTGGTGAGAATATTTTGTCATGACTTCTTGGTTGGATCAAAAAATTCACTGTTATAGATGTTGTTATGTCTGTTATATACAATGATCTTAAGGATATATTATGCAAGTGGTTATACCTGGATTGAATCTGTGTATCTTCTGTTTCAAAGTCACTAATCTTACTTATTGAATCCTTAATGTAAAGCTTCTTCCAGATGAGGTTTTGCAATGATTGGATATGACCGGATGACAATTCTTTTGTCAGTGTCTTGTCCCCATTATGGGATATTATGGTTCAGGATATAGAGAATAACCATGCAGCCATTTCTTGTTATGATTTACTGAGCAATATTTCAAAGAGTAAATGGTTTCAAAACTTTTTTTAAACTTTACTTTTTTTAGTTTTCTGTAGTTGCAGAGTGCAAGGCAGGCAAAAATCTATTAAAACCTCCCTTTCTCTGGGGTTTAAAAACACTCTAAAATAGAGAGCTGTGCTGCAGATTCGCCCCCTCAGGGAGGAGCTGAGAAAGACCGTTCTTCTTAAACAAACTTTACTCAGCCAGCACTCATTCTCACAGCTCTGTGATCTCCTTGCAACATTATACATTACTGCTGTCTGTCACTTATTTCAGTGTCATCCTTCGAGCATAATCAAGTTCTTTCATAGACTTCCTTGACATAACACACAAACTAAACTGTTACACCTGAGATGTTTTAACCTACTTTCTAGATAAGTGACTAAATAGATGAATCAGATTTGAGCAGAGAGATACATAATCAGCCACATATCTGACTTCCTGTCTGTCTCGCATGCAAAATAGAACGATGCCATGGAACTACAGGAAATGTTTATAGGAGGGGCAGAAAACCGAAACAAAAAACAGAGAGGAGAATGGGCTGCTTGTCAAGTTCGGGAGCAGAAAAGAAACAGCTCTTTTCAGGATGTTTCACTTGAGTGACCACAGTATGGTCCAGACTGGTCAGACACTGGTATCTAGAGTTGATGCTTTTCCTGCTTGTTTAACCTGAGACTGTGGTTCTCTTCCAAATTTGCATAAGATCTCATCATGTCTGTTTCATTCACCCATCCATTCATCCATTCACACACACAGAGACAGAGGCTTGAACTCTCTTTTTACCTGTCATCATCCTTCCTCCTTTTTCTGTTTTTCCTCTTTCTGTTGTCTCCAATTCCTTCAGGACCTGTAACCACACACTTAAAGCAGTTAACGGCAGCAGTTTTGTGTGTGTGTGTGTGTGTGTGTGTGTGTGTGTGTGTGTGTGTGTGTGTGTGTGTGTGTGCATGTGTGTATGTGTGTGTGTTTCTGTGCACATGGACATGTGTTTAATATAAACAGACTTAGAGACATCCATCTGTCAACACAAACACCCTGTCGACACTGGGCGGCAAACAGTAAATTATACACACACATATAATTTCTGTTTATATGCTCTCTGTAAAACTTTGTGTGTGTGTGTGTGTGTGTGTGTGTGTGGACTTTTTCACGCTGTCTTGGAGATTTGCATGTGAGAGGTAATGGTTTGTAACTGGCTGTCAGGATTACCAGGCCCACAGCTATTTTCACCATGATGATAAAATCATTAGCTAAACTGCGATGATGACACGTCCAGAGGCTCCAGCTGTTCACTGTGTTCCGATATAAAGGTGGAGATGATAAATAAAGACAGAATTCTGCTGCCGCAGTGGTTGTCATCATACGTCACCTTCAAAGACACAAACAGAATCAGAGAAAATAAAGTTGCGGCTGTGCGGTTGCCTGTCATTAGCTATAAGGTGTTCACACATGGAGATGGAGGGAAGAGTCGTGTGCATTCCTGGCTCTCTCCCCTGCAGGTTACCTGTCAATCACAGCATGTCACGGCTCACAGAGGCTGCCCTCAACACTACTGAGTAAACTGGGCATTAGTGCTCATACAGCACTAATAGTCTCAGTCACTATAGTGACATGTAACTGCAGACAATTATATTTGGTTAGAATGAATTATTTTACAATCTCTCTCTATTTAATGAAATTTTGTTTTAATCCTGCACACGTGTTTTCCATCTCTGTCCATCATCATCTTTTTACACTGAAGTACTAAGAGCTATGTTTCCTTCCTTAGTTCATTCTTATGATAATTTTATCTATTATATGATGCAGTCATATCCTTAACATTCCCAGTATTCCCAGTTGTTTTACTATTAAAATCTGGTTGTTTCAAGACTTTTCTTGAACTGCCTTCTTCCATCAAGTATCAATATGCTGATTATATAGGGATATAACGGAATGATCTCAGCTAATTGAATAGATTTTCTACACTTATTTTAACTATTATAACATTTTAAAATTGACATGAAAACTAATAATCAATCTTAAGCTTAGTTCCATAAGTTTTTCTCCAGTGTAATAGAGGAAAAATATGAAACCAAGTGTTATTCTCAGTATTAAAAGATTAGTGTATAGAATTTAGTGGCACCCAATGGAAGAATTGAAGATTGCAGCTAACTGAATAACACTTGCATCACTCTCCCTTTGCAAGCATGTAGGTGAACCTACAGTGGCTGCACAATTTGCAAAACTTGCAAAAAAATGAAAAAGGTCTTTTCTGCTTTTCTGTTGAAAGATGGCAGTACAACATGGTAGACTGTGTGGGCAGACACACTCTGTGATATAAACAGCTCATTCTAAGGTAAGGCTGTAAGGTTTCTAGGTGATTTTACATTAATGAAAACATATTTAAGAATAATCTATTCCTGCCATTATTATTATTATTGTTGTTGTTATTATTATTATCATGCCAATAGATCCCCATAAATCTTACACATTTAAAGCACTAGCCATTTAAGCAATATCAAAAAAACATCACCCAGGTTGTTTGCCATTGCAGACAAATAATCTACTGGCCACTGTCTGTTAAACTGAGGTTGTTTCCATCAGTTTTGCATTTTCAGTTAGAGTTCATACATGGCCTGAAGCCAGCCAAGTGAAAAGGTCAGAGATGTAAAGGAGACGACACTGTTATCTGTCATATTTCCACACTGATGCATGCTTCACCTTGAGAAATGTTTGGTGGGAAAATAGAAGAACAACTGCCTGGAGGGTCACTTAATTTCCTCGTAACTGCTGTCTCGTCTTACCCCTCACTTTTCTCAGTCCACTTTTGAAGATCAGGCTGCCTTCATCCCCAGTGAAACAGTCATAAATTCAGGGGAACTTGAACCAGACAATTGGCAGTTAAGAACAACAGCCATGAATATGCTTTTGCCAAGGAGAGGACTTCTGGTTATATTTTTTGTTTGGTAGTTACTGTAATATTGCATCATGCTGGTATCCTAGCTGGAAATTACATTCTAACTGGATGCAATGAACAGCAGCAGAGCTCTGAGTTATTTACATAATGACATCAAATTAATAGCGACAGCTTGTGTTTTTGCCATTTATTTATGCCATGAAAGCTTTTGACAATATAGCTTGGATTTACAAAAAAAATTGAGAACAGAAGAAAGAAAGGTTTGTTTAATTATGAAGCTCTGCAGAAGTTCAAGGCCACCTTTCCACTTCATTCATTCATGATCTTCTACCTCTCTCTGTCGGTCACTTAATCAGCATTAACTTTTTTTTTTTTTGGCTAAATCAATCAGATTTTGCCACAATCTCCATCAGCCAGTCACACTGCTGATGTTACACTTTAAATCTGTTCTCCTCTCTGCTGCTGTCAGCTGTCATTTTAGACAATCATCGTGGCCCTCCTCCACCCCGTTCACCTCCAGTTCATCAGCTAATCAAACCTCCCCTCGTCATGTCACAATTCTTCAAATCCACAATTTGATTTGGTTTGTTTTGATTTGATTTGATTTGATAAGATTTGATTTGAAGGTCACAATTTCATATGATTTTTTGATTTTAAGGTTTTTGGGGCCTTTCTTTTAGCATTGACACCTGTGCTACTGTGACTATTGAGTCTTGTAAAGAGCAACAGATCATTGGTTTAATTCCCTGACGACTGTCATTTACATTTTCAAATTCCTATTTAAAAAGTCTATACGGTATCAAGTGTGATATAAGCTACGCTGTGCTGCTTTGAAGTGTTTCTTTACTTTAGCCTGGACTCTGGGTGGAGAGAAAATAAAAAATACTGTGAGCAATAAAAAGAGAATTACAAAAAAAAAATACTGTGAGAATTGTGATTTTATCTTTGATTTCGATTATTGAAATTAAAAGTTCATTGTGATTGATTTCCCATTTAATACTTGAAATCGTGACACCCCTGTCTTTATCAAATCACCACCATCAGCTGTATATAGACTCCATAGTGAAAAATATTTTTTTTCTCAGAACAAATTCTGTTCTGATTGAAATAACTTTGTCACTGTCATTGTCACTAATTTATTATGATAATAAGAGTGGTTCTCTGGAAAAATCTACATTAAAAATGTAATTTTTCTGGATTTACTCTGTTCAGATCCTGTACTCATCTGTCCTATATCCTACTCTCTCACACACAAAAGTACAGGAACCTGCAGGCCAAGTTTTTTAATGCTTTAATGGAGTGTGTGCATGTGTGTGTGTGTGTGTGTGTGTGTGTGTGTGTGTGTGTGTGTGTGTGTGTGTGTCTGAGTGTGTCTGTATGTGTCACTTTGTCTCTGCTCGACAGGAGAGCAACTCCTTACCTCTTATCACACTTCTTCTTCTCATGAACCTTAAATTAAAGGGCACATACAAACACACATACTGCACAAACCGTATACTATGTACATTCTACTGTATATATACAGTGGGTTATGATATGTATATATTCATGTATACTATCAGTGTTAATATGAAATAATGCATGCTTTCAGTTGTCTTTTTTTTTTTTGCTTGGTCTCAACAAGAAAGACAGAGAATGGAATGAGTGAGAAATAAAGAAAATATGTTTTACGTTTTTATAATTATGCAAAAAAAATACCTTATTTATGTTGAGTGTTTGTACTTACATATGTTCATGAATGCAGGCATGTATGTCTACACTCTTTAGAGTGTGTGAACAGGGTGGGGGTACCCAGCAGCACCAGGGACAGCCAGCAGCCATTTCTTGTGCTTGACAGAGCTGTCAGAATGCATCGGCTCGTCCCCCTCTCTTTCAGGAGCGCAGGGCATACATTCTTCCATCAGAGAATGGAAGGAAGAGACCTGGGAGGTGTCTTCATCCATAAGGAAAGACAGAAGAAAGGTAGGGCAGACTTGTAAACATACAGAATCTGACAGTGTGAGTCAGTCGAGTGGGACACAGTGTGAGGACCCTGTGAGCCATCTCCTCTGTTAGTCACGCTAATGCACCTCTGTATCGGACACTAGGACAGAACCTGCACATGTAACCAGACTTAAGTTTGAGCAAGTACTGGAAATTATCCTTAAAAATGACAGTAAAAACACAGTTCATGCCCTGTGTTCTCTCCTCAACTTTCTGCTGACACACACATGCTCAGAGAGTCAGATCTATCCTCGCTCCAGGCTACTTTCATTCTCTGCTGTGTGCTGAGACGTGAGCAGACCTGCCTGTCTCATCCCAAGCCAAATTATTGCAAGAGAATGCCCTTAACCGCCAACTGAATTCTAATATACGTTTGCGTGTATATGTGAATGTATGGTGCATTATGTGTGCTTTGAGCAAATAATATTAGACTATGTTGGGTTATGTGTTTTTTATATATACAGTACTTTATGAGTTTTACTCGCATCTCAGCTGCTAATACATTATATAACTGCAAGTGAACCTATTTGCCAAGGGTCAAGTTCATAAATCATGCCTCACAACTATCATAATACATTCCTTGAAGTTAAATCCTTTTTCATAACTGTGACATATAAAACTCATAACTCATACTGATGCCTGTGAATACATTTCATAAAGTGCTAACTGTAGAATTTTGAGAAGAACCCTTGAAAAGTAGCATTGTTTAAAGGAGAAATATGTAATATAATTACAGTACTAAATCATAAAATGACTAAAGAAACAAGTTGAAGAAGGAATAAGTTTAATTTGAAATATTGGCTCCTCCGACTACACTGCTACAGTCAGTATGTTCTCCTTCAAAACTTCCATTCTTATGTTGAACATCTGTTTCTGAGTTAAAATTAATGCCAAATGATCTTTTATGAGGAGTAGATGTTTATAACGGTTACATTGAGCAATATATTAATGAAATCTGACAGGCAGTCACTTAATTCCACTCAACTCAACTCCAACTCAGGATAACAGGCTTAGCTTTGCATCGACAGACAATTGACAGTTACGTACAACCTGTCTGAGGTTTAGTTTACTTTAACTACGTATACAGTAGACCGTAAACATGTAGGAAAAACTACAGTGGCTGCAAAATTCATGTAAAATGCAAAAGGCCATTTCTAGAGTGTTCAGACTGAGCTACTGTGGAAACATGGCGACGCCACATAGAGGACTCGCAGTCTATATAGATAAAAACATCTCATTCTAAGGTAACGAAGACGTAATGATTCTTATTTTCTGCTAATAAATCTGAAATGCTACACACTTAACCTTTAAATAGGGCTTCAACCTATTTAATACACAGTATATGGACCCAGCTTGCTATTTGCATTGCAGTACTCTCTAGGGTCTTACATATTGCTGCTTTAAAATATAAATTACAGCAAGTTGAAGAGAACTGTTCCCTTGTTCTCCTCAGTCAGCATATTATAGTCCAATAAACTGGAAATGTAAAGTCGTTGCTGAAACCTCATTAGTCACCAGGCTAGAATCATCATCACTGGCGTGTCACAACAACAACACGCTGTCGTGACTCTGTCGTCATGCTTGGTGCAAATATAAACACTGGCAGGGGCCGCCTTCACAGCGTCAGTGTTGTGTGTGTATCTGGAAGCTTCACACAAGGAGGGATGGAGCGGTTGGCCTACACTTTGATTGTCTGCTGCCAACACCTTGTCTGTTTGTTTACTGTACAGTGAGATAAGCGAAACCCAAAACATAGTAAACGCTCAGCATGCTCCAACGCTCATCCTTTTCTCTGGAATGCCGCTCACTCAGCTTCTCCGAGGGCAATCAATTCTCTTGCAATGAGGGGGGGGGGGGCATGCATTTTAACAGAGAAAAGCTGTTTGAAATATATATTTTGTCAAGGTGATGTCACTGAAGCCCCCAGGGTAGATTTTGACTGGATGAGTGGTGAGCATCAGATGGAAAACTTGTATGCTCCATCCAAAACTTGTATGCTAAATCTGACATAATTGATGCCATTAGAAACTATGTAACCTTGGCTACAACGTAAAGTTCAGAGAGTTTGAATAACACTTGTCACACAGAAGGTGTTTTGCCAAAAGATCCATCAGACAGTCTGTGCAGACTGAAGAGGTTAAAGGCTCTGTCATACCATCATTTAAAATTTTGTGGCGAAATCATTTCATGTCAGTGGAACTGTTGCAAGTTGATTCACTTATAAGGTAAAGTAAATCAACACAAATCTTTTTCTTGCAGTCTGACTTTGGTGAGTGTGTGAATTCACACCATTAGCCCACCATGTTAGTGCTAAGCTAGCTTTGAGGGAAGAAGGGGCAGTTCAAATAAATAGTTCAAAACCTGGGTGCTGTTAGGTGGACTTCGTTACTTTCAACTCACATTCAGTCTCCAACACTTCACCTGGTACAGACTAAGGGCAGTCTCCCAGCATTCATTGCTAAAAGTGTTTGGAGACAGAGTTAAAAGAAATCCATTGGCAAACCATTACAATGTCTTTAGGGTGGCCTGAAGCTAAAATGTTAATAGCTGTAGCCTTAAACTTAATGGACAGATATAATCAATCATCTCATCTAACTCTCTACTGGAAAGCCAAAAGGCATATTTACCATCAAACTACTGCTGCAGTAGCTTTAATAGCTGATTCACCATCCATTTTTTTGTAGTATAATATTGTCCAAAAGAACATAGTTTGCAGGCAGTTACTACACTAAAGTCAGTAGTACAGATATCTTGTTTAAACTGTGTGAACTGTGAAGCTAATTAGCTTTGCAACTGACAGTTAGCAAGCTAGCTAGCTCAAAGAATTATTGTGCCTGAGTAGTGTTGGTATGTTTCCAACTTGCTTATACAGATAGCTCACCAGCAAGAGTAGTTAGTCAAATGGCCTAGAGATTAGTCCAGCCTATTCTGATCTCAAATGTCAAATATCAAGGTTTTATCACTGCCCCCGTGCATCTCGTACTGATACACAAGGTACCCAAGGTACACTGTCAGAAAGGCTTTTTAACATGTGATTGTGAAACATTCATAGTTTGGGTTTAAGCAACAAAAGTTCTTATGTAGGTTTGAGATAAGACCATGTTTGTGTTACAAAAGCTTGTTACATCATGTACATCAAGTGACATCACTGAAGTGACTTGCAAGACCAAAGTCACTTAATGCAAGTCATGTCATGCACATAAAGTTTTGTACCTCATGACATTTCTGTTTTCACATAGGACACAAACCTCGGTCTCCTGGGTGAAAGTCCCGTTTGTTTGACCCATCCCTCCACCCCACCTCCTCCAGATACAGACTTCTTTCCTCTTTATATTATGTCGAAAGCCCAGCGTGTCTCATACAGCCACAGATGGGTTTACATTCAAGTCACTTAAGAGCCTGGTGCGTCTCTTTCAGCTGCCAATATGTACCATGTGTATCTGTATGAGTTGCCAAGGGGGCAGTGACCCAACATTGATGTTTGACAAGTTGGAAATGAGAACAAGCTGAGTGGTCGCTACATCACTGAGCCTCTACAGCCACTTTTTTTTTGCTTAACATGCAGCACAATTTTGCTGTGCCACTTTCTGGTGTGTCTGGGCAGAAATGCACCTGAAATTATCTTCTTATTTAAAATAAAATGTTTTTTATTTACAGAAACGGGTATGATGATCATGGATCTTGGAGGTAATAGATTAACAACTTTTTAATTTACCTCCATATCAAACTCAGCTACAAAGAGTGGAGAAGCCAAGAGCCCCATCTAAATCATTCCAACATAAACATAGGCAGGCATACACCCACACCCACATGCATCCAAATGCACACACACACACACACGCACACAAATGTATGGGCACATACTCTCACACAAATGCACAGCACAATCCTGTATCTTTTTTTGATCAGCCTTTTTAATTGTGCATTCCTGCATCTCGCCTGGTGTATTTACAGAAAGCGTAACAAGGCCATTGGAGCCAATTATACAAAGAACGCTCTGCAAACCCATCGTCCAGGCGGAGGAATCACAGAAATATTTATCCTGTTTAAAAGTTTAGGAAGGAGAGAAAGGGCCTTGGCACTAAACCCTTTAGTGAGGCAAGGGGAATGAAAACCTCCAGTGTAAAAGGACCTATTAGTCTCAGGACATGGGCATTAGCATGATAGTAGACTTAGCCTCGGGGCTGAAGGAGAGGGACGCTGTCTCTGCGCTTTCAGCTAGTAGGAGAAGGGGGGGTCCTATACATATACACACGCACACACACACAGACATACACACACAAGCTCTCTGATACGCAGGGAAATGCAAAGTGGGGCCCTATACAGAGCATGAGGCACACCAGCGACCCAGTAAATAAGGAGGAGGAGGAGGCAGGGAGGAGAGAGGGCGGGTCAGGGAGTGAAGGAGGGTGATGAAGAGAGAGGAGAATTAAACTCGCTCACAACAGACCAAGAAGAGGAGAACCATTAAAAGATGTAAGGAGCAATTTGTAAAACTGCAAGAGACAACAATGCTCTGCAAGCATGGAAAAAGGAGTTTATATATTTTTTTGTATATAACAGTCACTCTATTAAAGTTGCAAATGTTCTCTTCTACTCCGGTCTGCATGAAGCATGAAGAACTGTATTCCAGGACAGAAACCCATCATATGTATCATAATAAAAATGTTTAGTTTCAGATGCTCAGTGAGTACTAAAGATTTCTACTTTTTCATGTACAGTGAAGAAAGAAAGTAGGGAAGGATGCTTGAGCAGAGGTCACATACAGGAGGTTCAAAGGTCACACTTTTATTTTACAGTAGACTATTAAGATGTAACAAGCCCTACTTTGTGTTAGAAAAAAACTAAAACTGAATATGTTCTTTATTAGACTATATATTGGAAGCTAATTTGGGACACATTACAACAGAACTATATTGTAAACTTAAGTACAATTTATTGTAAAATAAAGTGTATTAATTCCCACTGTTAGACCCTTATTATGCTCTTTTTAGAGAACAATCAGGGAGACATTACAACAAAACTCTACAGTAAACTAAAGTGATATGTGATTTAACTGTGGTTTACAGTACAGTTCTGGTGCAATGTGTCCCTAATTATTGTCTAATAGTCTAATGAGGGTCTAGTAAAGGTTTAACACTGTCTTATAAAGAACATATTATTTCTTGTTTTTGTAAAATTTTGTAAAAGTACAGTTACATCTTACTTGGGAACTGCAAAATAAAGTGTCACTGTAATTATGTATTAAGTTAAACAAAAACTAGCAATAATATGTTCTTTATTAGACAGTATTAGACCATTGTTAGTCTTTATATGAGAGGGTAATTTTGGACACATTATAATAGTTCTGTTGTAATGTAATGTAATGTTGTCTAATTTAATACAAAGGGCGGCTTGCTATGTCTTATTTGTGCAATTTAAAAAAAAGTGCAATCATGAGTCAATTCACACTTAAATATTGTCTTTAAAAATTCTGATATAATATTATAATAAAGAAATATAAAGAACATATTATTTCTAGTTTTTGTCTAATTTGATACAAAGTACACTTTGTAATGTCTTGTTAGTGTACAGTTCAAAAGGATGGCAGAGGTTAACCTGTACAACAAGTTGACTAACAACTGAGTTTAGAGAGAAAGAGTCTGCAGAGAGAACATCACAACTCCAAACACAAACAAACACCCAGTGTACATTCATTCAAACACAAATACAAGCACAATCATGTGTGGTCATTTAAACATGCAAGTGTGTGTGTCGGGGGGGGGGGGGGTGTCAGATGAAGGGAGTAGCCTCAGTCCAGGGTCACAGGGAGCAGTTATGTACAAAGCGTGTGTTGATATAGTGTAAAAGATGGAGGACACACCAGCAACTCATGCAGGGAGAAGGCAACAAGTGGAGAGAATGAACCTCATTGTATGTGTGTTAGGGAGATGCTGAGCATGGAGGGGTGATGGTGGTGGTGGTATTGGTGGGAGTGGGGTGTCTAAAACTAAACAACAAAACCGAAAGTGCGTCCTGGCATTGAACTGTGGGCTGACAGAACAATCAGTAAGCAGCAGAGGGAGGGGGGGAGGTTACACAGAGGAGACACCTCCAGTGAGTCCCTCAAAATATGATAAATGGCTGTTTAATGTCACCATTCATAGCTTTGAGACAAGGCAAGACGTTGAGGGATTAGGTTGTTAGAGTCAATATTGGTGTTGGTGGCATTAGGAAAGCCCTGTCTGGTTAAACAGAACAGGGAATAAAGCGTTTCCAGCTGATGTCAATGTTTGAACAATGATTCTAATCATTTGCACAGAGATGAGGCCTGCCTTGGTTTATCTAATAGATCAGGAGCTGGTGTGGTGCAGATACAGAGACATGCATAGTAAGAGGAGAAAGAATAGTTTTCTGAATGGACCAGTTGGAGCAGAACGTGTTAAAAACATATATGTCTGCTAATAACAGGATATATATTCCAGCTGTTTGGCTGAAATTCTGCTACTTTGTCTCTCTTTTCACAGAATAACAATAAATGTCAATAAAATAAATAAATTGGTCAGTAAATGTTATTGATCCAAGCTTTTCACTTGCTGCTGGGATTTAATAATCTTTAAAAGTACTTGCTCTTGGCTTTTTCCAAAGCATGAATGAACATAGTATAAGGTGGAGAGAGGGAGTCCATAGTGTTTTGGCTTGTTTTGTCACATTTTACAGGGATGGAAATATTGACTTATCCATAGTCAGTCTAAGTAGTTAATACACTAACCATTAATAAGTACCTCATAGAGCCTCAAATCAAATAATCCAAACTGTCCCTTTAAAGGGATAGAAAAAATGGAAATGGAAACTCCAGCCATTAGGAAAAAGCAGTGAGTGCTGATGCCCCTCCCCTACCCTCCTTCAGTCTAGGAGGTTTATAACATATATAACATATATATAACATCATGCAGAAACCTACGTCAGGCCATGTGCAAAAACAGTTTCAGAGGGGTTTTTGGAAAATAGCATTTTGACTCTAAAACATAAGCACTTTGGCCAAAATGTGAAAATTCGGATTTTAACAAAAACACTGCTGGGAAGCAGAATGATATAAAAACCTCAACATGTGTATGTCTTTGTACATAGTATCAATGCAACTGATTGTACAAATAAGGATAACTGTACACATGTTCAGACAGTCTCACTCTAAAGGCATTTATGGTGTCGCACTGTATTCTGAAGCCTCAGCTTTCAAATTTCTGCTTCCTGTAAGTTTTAAAAATGACAGCAGAAAGTGACCACTCTCCCTCATAAAACTATAGAGAAACATAGGTACCTAATTTCCAAGTACATTAAATTATTTGCCACTTTTCTATTCATCTCCGGGTACCATCATCTTATCGTGGTGGAGAGGTTTGCGTGGCCGTATGAATCTGGGAGCTTTGAATATTGTCTGGAGTCTAGTGTTCCTGGTAGGGTATCCCATGAAAAATTGGTCTCAGGCGAGGGTCCAGACTAAGAATGGTTCAAACACCCCATGACAAAACGAGGAAGGAGCAGAGTGACCCTGCCCGAAGGAAACCGAGGGCCCCCGTCTGGAGCCAGGCCGACAGCCAGCGCCTGGTGGCTGGGCATGCCACGGAGCCCAGCGGGCACAGCCCAAACAAGCAACATGGCCAACGCTCCTCCATCCCGTGGGCCCACCATCTGTGGAAGAACGCTGGGGTTGGGTGTGCTGCCCGTTGGGCGGCAGTGAAGGCAGGGGGTCCCGATGGACTGGACCCGGGTGGCAGAGCCTGGCTCTGGACACATCTCTTCAACATTGCATTGTTTGGGATGGTGTCTAAGGAGTGGCAGACGAGGGTGGTGGTTCCCCTTTTCAAAAAGGGGAACCATCTGCTTTTTGCAGATGATGTGGTTCTGATGGCATCATCGGCCTGTGACCTCCAGTGTTCAGTGGATCGGTTTGCATCCGAGCATGAAGCAGCTGGGATGAGGATCAGCACCTCTAAGTCTGAGGCCGTGGTTCTCAGCAGGAAACCGGTGGATTGTCTGCTCCAATTAGGGAATGAGTCCTTACCCCAAGTTAGGGAGTTCAAGTATCTCAGGATCTTGTTCTCAAGTGAGGGGACAATGAAGCATGAGATGGGCCAGAGAATCGTAGCAGCGGGAGCAATATTACATTGGCTTTACCACACCACTGTGACAAAAAGAGAGCTTAGCCAGAAGGCGAGGCTCTCGATCTACCAGTCAGTCTTCGTTCCTACTCTCACCTATGGTCATGAAGGGTGGGTCATGACCAAAAGAACGAGATCATGGATACAAGCAGCCAAAATGGGTTTTGTCAGGAGGGTTTCAGGCATCTCCCTTCAGGAAAAGGTGAGAAGCTTATCATCCGTGAGGATCTCAGAGTAGAGCCGCTGCTCCTTTGCATCGAAAGAAGCCAGTTGAAGTGGGTCGGGCATCTTGTAAGGATGCCACAGGGCAGACCGAGGACTAGGTGGAGGGATTATACCTCTACCCTGGCCTGGGAATGCCTCGGGATCCCCAGTCAGAGCTGGCTAATGTAACTGGGGAAAGGGATGTCTGGTGTCCCCTGCTTTAACTGTTACCTTCGTGACCCGATATTGGATAAGAAGTTGAAGATGGATGGATATTCATCTGACAAGATATCAATTTAGAAATTGGGGTAATATTAGCCTCAAAGTTGGATTTTGTAGTTTGGGCCAATAAGCTGTTATTTTGTATTAGTTAGCTGCAATTCCCAATATGTTTTAATGTTTTTGCACACCCATTGTCCTGCCACACCATTCCTGCTATTTTCAGCCACAACCCAATTAAAAAGGTACAGTGATGAGATGAAGGAGTGGGTAGTCAGCACCCACCCCTATTTTATTGGGAAAATTATAGATAGTAGACCCAGGTGGAGTCGGTAGCCACAGCGACAGATTTACCTCCTGCAGAGTCCAAATCTGGAACACCAACAACGCTGAGCAGCAGCAACTGATCACTGTTTGAAAGCACCATAGCAGCTCAGCTGAGTCAGGTCTCCAGTGTTAAATTTAATATTCATACCAAACATTGTCATGATATGCTACCAAAGCTGTTATTATCTTAAAGGTAGTCATGGATTGTGCCTTAGAGGTGGTTAGCTTTAAATAAAATGCAATTGCTTTTGCAAAGACACAGCAATTACTTATGGGTATCCAATCAGACCAATATAAAATTAGCTGTTTTGGTTTTGGTTAATCAAAAATACTTGAAATATAACAACTCATAAATTACAGAAATTGTTGCAAATGGTTTTCTCATAAAATCATAAAAACTGAGTATTCGATATAGATTATTTTATTTGAATCTAAAAAACAATCAGGCAGACAATGTGAACAAACCTGAGGTCACTAGGTCAACTGCACACCTAGACAGGTGTTTCCATGATCAGACCTGTGATCAGACCTGTAATCAGCTCAAGTTCACTATCAAATGACAATGATAACGGGGTAAATTCTACTGTTATTAACAGGAGGAGCAGCATGCACAATATCTGAAACTGAAGCAGCTAATTGGACTGATCTGTAATGGAAATGACTGTCAGATCATCATGTCTTTTTCTCATTGTAAGATTTCCTTTATTATGCACTTGTGACCTTAAATACATTATTCTTTAATTTGGTAAGGTTTGAGATGACTCCACAGCCTCCCAGTGAACACAGTGGAACCAGGACTGAACACAACCTGCGACTCAAATCTCTGCAACATAATACAAAAACATCTTCACCATACCTTCAAAACTGTTACTTGTTTGCATTCTGTTGATAATTTTAGTTCATTTTTGGAATGTTTTATATAAAACTTCTGGTCAAATCTAACACATTGCACATTTAATGCAACATTAAATAGGTAGGCCATACAATTGAGCTTTTGGGTTTTCACCCCTTTTACGGGATCCTCAATAATTTTAATGTGGCAAAGTGCATCACCTGAATAATGATTTCTCATAATCTATGACTGCATCTTACCTCTTACCTAAAATTCAGGCATGCATAAACAACCTTGTTAAGTCATTTTATTCAAGGCAATGGCATTAAGAGTTAGCCAAATGTTATGGTAAAACAAACAAAAATTAATTAAACAAAACAGGTGTAACAACATGTAAACTAAAACCCTCCTTTGTAAAAGGGACCTCCTTGTTTCTCAGAGGGGAAATTTTGCATCTCATGTTTCAACAGTTTGTTTTGATCAAAATGATTTACGAGTCTCTCTGGTACAACAGGAGCCAAAGGTTGTAACTGTGAATTCAAATAACTGGCAGTATAGTTCCTGCCTCTGGTATGTCAGGTAAATGAGGCAGAGAGGCACATCAGATATGACAGATAACATGCAAATGAAACCACAGAAACCAAGATTTCACTGACCGAATGCATCAGTATTTCACAGAGAGTGAACACTTGTGAGTCACATTCCTGTCCTGCAGAATAACTGCACTACAAGTGCTTGCATACACATTTTAGGCAATAGCAAATTGGAGCCATGCAGGTATATGTGGGGTTTCTGCGTGTGTGTAGAGGTATCCCTATAAGACAGGGGGAATATGCGTGGCCCGCCTACAGCTGTGATGAATGGGTCTGAGGCTTTGTACCACAATGCCCCTCACTTCATTACTGTCACATGGAACAGATGGTGCCTTTCACCGTAGCATCGCATGTACACACACACACACACACACACATACACACACACACGAACTCACACTTTCTTTCCGGGGATGCCGCCGTTCTGTGATGTGCGCACACACACACGCAGGGGACAAGGAGGCTTAATGAATTCTACACCACATGCAGCCTCTGCGCTCAGCTGAGGCATTAATTTACAGATCTGAAGAGCAACCAAACAAAAAATTAGATCATGAGTATGAAATGTTAAACAAACCAAAGAGGGGGTAATTGAATGAAGCAGGGAATAAACAAAGACCTGTGTTCCATCTTCCAAATGGAAAATTGTTTTGGTACTTGGGAATCTTGATTTGCCAGCACAGCAACGAAAAATCCCAAGATGTTTGAGGAAAAACAATAATATGTTTGCATGTCTGTGTGTGTGTGTGTGTGTGTGTGTGTGTGTGTGTGTGTGTGTGTGTATGCATTGGTGCCTTGGAGACTACAGGTTTCATACTCTTCTTTTCGCTGTGTACCTCAACTGGTGTTCAGCATATGACAAACACACAGACAAAGTGCAAAGTTTGAGCAAGCACTTTTCTTTATTATGCATGCAAACACATTTACCAGATCAAACATGAGATATGCCGAGAATCACATTAAATATTGCACTTGTTTTCACAGTGAAGAGCATCAGATGTGCAGAGATCAGCTAAGAATAAAAATTTCACTTGTCTTTCTATTCTTCATTTTCATTCAGATCTCAAAGTCCTGAGCCTGTGGGTGTGTGTCACATTTGTGAAGGCCCACTGCTTGAACAACTTTCCGCTCCCTCCGGCCTCAGACCACATTTCCCCACCAAACCCTGACCGCTATCCCTTCCCTTCCGAATGGGTCACAAATTAGCAAGTACCTGCTCGCTCAACCACACAGGAGAATCCCTGGAGCTCACAAATGTGGAGCAAAAGCTGAGGGGGCCGAGCTGTGGGGTGGAGAGGTGTGAGGAGGCAGGGTGTTGAGGTCACCTCTGGAGAGATGGTTGGCATAGTAACGATGGACGTACAGTAAGTCTTACTAACGAGTCATTTTTAAATTTTGTATGTAGAACAGACATATTGTCTTTTTTTGCTTCTCTTCTATTTCTTTGCCAATCTTGTTTAATGGACCAGTGTGTAAGACTTAGTGGTATCTAGTAATGATCTTGCAGATTACAAACAGCTCGTCTCACTCTCCCCATTCAAGTGTGAAGGAGAACCTATGGTGGCTGCAAAACGTATGCACAAAATATGAAACCCTATAAACCCAGTTATTGCTTCAATGTTGTGATTGTGACATTCATTCAAGACATAACAACACTGCTGCACTATTAAACTTAAAATGTTATGTTGTAGTGACATTCCCAAAATGTTTTTGTCATAGTAATTGCATGCAACATCCCAGCAATAAAAAGTGATGTTGTCACAATGTCTCCAGAAAGTGGTAGAAACATTATGACAACATCTATCTGAATATGCTTATTATTCAGGGAAAAAAATCCTAAATGTAATGCAGTAACCCTAAGAGTACTAATTTTTACTTTAATTATTTTAAGAGCTTAATTTGATAATTCTAATACTATTATAATATTAATCCACTGAAGGATTTTTTTTTCACATCTTAACTTGAAAGAGTTCTTATTTCAAATAAAAAAAACTGAATATTTCAGTTTACTTTCTTTTCAGTTTCTTATTGCTCCGTGTCCCCAAAACCATCAAGTTTGGTGAAGCACATACCCTGCTCCCACAGCCAGTGTGGTCCATGTGTAAGGTACACTAATGAAAACATACTTATAAATATTATATTCAATTTCAATATTCTGCCCATAAATACACTGGACCTTAAAATCGTTCATATTTCTTTCTCAACATGTTATGAAACTCATCATCTTCTTCCTCCTCATCCCTCTTCTCCTTCTATTTCTTCATCTCAAACTGTGTCTCACCTGTTCTACAAAAAGAAAAAGGGCTTTTCAACAAACACTTTCATGCTTTCTGGGGAGCAAAGTTCACAGGGCTACACACTCTGCTTTAAAGTTACACCTGCCCATAATGGGTGCTGTAAACACTATCTTTAACTTACACACACACACACAAGTTTTAGCCTCACTATCTAACTGAAAATCAGAGCCACTGATACAGAGACAGAGACCACATGCCACACAGTGCCCAGTCCAGCTCTATCTCTGAATGGAGCGAGTCCAGACTACGTGCTCCCTGTTTTATCTTGTTGGTTTAAAATTAAGCAAACTGTGGCAGCACACCAGCTATTGGTTCCTCTTTGCTTTATCGTGTTCATATTTGCTCTCCTTTCCTTCTGCTATCTTGAAGGGAGCCATTAAAGGTGCATCTTTCTTATTTACAAGCGAACAAAGACAGGGTGTGTGCGTGTGTCTGCCTGTGTGTGTCCATGTGTGTTTAAGTACATTTACTTAACTGCAGTCAGAAGGAATGGAAGAGAAGGAGAACATCAGGGTAAATAACGAGGAGATTTGTATTTCAACAGGTCTTTTGTCATGTTCGTCCCATAAAATAAAGTGATGAAAAGACAGGAATGACATTGTAAGTCTAGGCGCACTTCATTTTACATTACAAAAAAAAGATGTAAGAAGGTGTACTTCGTATTAAATTAGATAAAACCAGAAATATGTTCTTTATTAGACACAGATTTTATTAGAGGTAATTGGGGACACATTACAACAGAATTGCACTGTTTTAATTTACAATGCAGTTCTGTTGTAACGTGTCCCTAATTACCCTTTAATCAAGCCTAATACAGGTCTAATATTGTCTTATAAAGAATAGATTTTTATTAGTTTTTGTCTAATTTGATACAAAGAACAGCATGTTATGTCTTATTGGTGTAATGTAAAATAATATGTGAACATAAGTCCATTCAATTTGGCAAAATATGAGATATTATTTGAGTTAAATATAATTTTCCTCCCATTTTTTTTAATTTACAGGACAAACTTCATTTTAATTTTATAACAGAAAACAACGTGCATATATTAACACACAGTACCACAATATACAGCACAAACAATGGCTGAATGGATGGACTTTTTTTGGACTATTAGTGGAGTAACTGGTCCCAGTGGGCAGCAGATGCAGGACAACCTCCCCACCATGTAACAATAGCTCCCAGTGCATGCTGTCCATCCATCTGTATTTGTCCAATACAGTAAAGAATCCCTGCAGGAAAACCAACTGGCATTCTTCTGTTGTCCATTGTGATGAAACTATCACAGGAATGGATCACTAGGAAGACAATCCAACCTAATTCTCTGATCCCAAACCAAAAAGAAGGCCAGGAATGGACTTTGATTGATCAGGGAACAAATGGACCAGACTCTCCCGGCCTGCAGTCTAGCATGTGAATGGCTAACTTAGTTAATTTCCGCGGCCTGTGGCTTCATCCCTGTCAAAGTCTGATGGAGTGGCTGGTTTCAGTAGGTGGCTCGTAATGACACGGGTTTCCGACATACAGTGCATGCTACCGCTGCTGTTGCTGTAGGTCCTCGCTGTTGTCCCTGAGGTGAGTGAATGTGGACCCCCCAGTAGAGGTGAAAGCACATTACACATTCCTGCGTCTACAAGGAGATTACTTATCACTGCAGTGACACTGGCTGCCTCTGGGTCAAACAGATACACAGGTTTGCATCAGCCCCTGGAGTAGTACTCCTCTCTCGTTATGTAAGTGGCTTGATGGACTGATTTCTATACATTAATCCAAAAAGAAACAGACTAAAACTCCCTCAGCAGTCAGAACAGGGTAATCCACCATCTCAATATGTATTATCTTAAATTATTGTATATGTCACATGATTGTAGCTGAGTGATTTATAGTGTCTGAGGTGGAACCTGTAACTGCATGAAAATCAGTCTATGAGCTTCTGGGCTACTCTGAGGCGTCTCTCTCAAAACTCAATGCCTCCACAGGTTTTATGAGCTAACCAGATAGACTCAAGTCTTAATGTTTGTATCAAATAGTTCCTTGACATTTTACATGCATAGAGAGGCAACAACTATAGAAAATAAAGGTCCAGTGTATTAAATTTGCAGGGTTTATTGGCAGAATATGGCAGCAACAAAATATAATATTCTCAAGCATGTTTTAATTAGTCTATTATCACCTGAAAATAATAACTGGTGTGTTTTTGTTACCGTAGAATGAGACATTTATATCGAGGATGCAGGTCCTCTTCCATGGAGGTCACCAAGTTGCACCACTGTATTTTTTACAGTAGTCCAGAACAGACAATCATCATGATTATATCATGATAGGGTATTCAAAAAGGCATCCCTGAAAGGCTCAGTCATTCACAAGCATGAATGGGATGAGGTTCACACTTTATGAACCTATGGCTTTGTCATTAAAGAGTTCAGGTACTAGACTGACCTGTGGGCAGTCCAGACCTGTCTCTCATTGTAAATGTGTGGTGCATTACGAGGTGCAAAATATGACAACAAAGACTCCAGATTGTTGAGCACTTTAAGTCTTATATCAAGCAAGAATAGGAAAGAATTTCAGTTTGAAAACTTCAACAATTGGTGTCCTCAGTTCCCAAATGCTTACTGAGTGCTGTTAAAAGAAAAGGTGGTAAACATGCTCGTTTCCCAACTTTTTGGGAATTGGGGTTATATTTACAGTATACTACATATTGTGGCTTGTACATGTGATGGATACTTTTTACTGACCTTTAAAAGGTTGTACCTTCATGCATAATAGCAAGCTTCTTTTATGTGTCCAAGTAGCCAAACAGGTTTTATGAGTCACAAAGAATCCTGCAAGAACAGGACAATTATATTGTTGTTCTGAAGACTGATTTGAACAGGTTAGTTTGTGTTACAACCACAAACTGGTGTTCTCTCTGCCTGTCTGCAGGGTGTAAAAGCCCCAGCCTGGACTCTGCCCAGAGAAGAGGGGTGGATGGATGGATGAAGGGAAGAGAAGGTTTCATCCTTTATTGCCCGTAAAGACCCAGGAGTGGAGTCACTCGTGCAGTAAAATGCGCTCGACACCTGCCGGGATGTTGACTCAAAATCTTTATCACCAATATCTAATCGCTCACCTTCTCCCCCTGATAAATGGGCTCATGTTGGAATTTTCCCCCTCTAACTAAAAGACATGCTATATGCAGGTGTGTGAGTGTGTGTGTGTGTGTTTGACAGACAGAGAGGATATGAGAGGATCTGTGCATTTATTCTCTTATGGTTTGACGTGGTTAATGCTTAAGCAGGTGTAGGTGTGTGTATTGATGCCTGTGTGTTTACCTGTGGATCTTACATATGTGAGGAGGCCATGAACCTGGACGGGACATAAAGAGGAAAGACAGAATGGGCTTGTTATCTAACGAACTGTGATTAATGGTGAACAGAGCAGACCTGCTACCACACGCCATTGAAATTAACTGAAAACTCAACACGCATGCACAAAAACTCAAAGAGAAATAGGTTGTTTATGCTTATTATGAGGTGGATAATTAAATTGAATGAATGCGGTGAGTCACTGCTTTCTTTTTCTTTCTGTCTTTCAATTCTTTCTTTGTAACTCTGCAAGAAATGCCCCTGACATTCCTCTCAATGACTAAAAAGCAGAAAAGAAAATCAAGTGATGTTCAAAGCCGTAAGCAGACTGACGGTTTCTTTAGATCAATGACAATGATAGGTCTTTTTGGCTGCTCTGTGTGAAGTAAGATTCTAAGATCTTACACACTTCAAAGTGTCAGGATTACACTCTTTGCTTCTGTTAATCCTAGGAGTCATATGACAAGAGCTGTCTGTCCTGTTTGCATGGGATGGCATGGGCCAAAAACTGTTACCGCCGGCAACAAAAACACACGGGGGGTGGGGTTAGTGCTCTCTACCTGAGTCTAAATATTGACTCTGAGGTCTGTCACTGCGTCCAGCTTTGCTTGACTGCTATTCACGCAAGAACAAGGTGATTTGAGATGAAAGCTCTGCACTTCAGGGAAGCCATTACAGAAGCACAAACCAGAAACTGTTGAATCTGTGAATGCTACTAAAGCTAAACCTCATTTTTCACCCACTGATGAATGCTCAGTGTCTTAAGTACTGTGCCGTAAGACCAAACGCGTGTAACACGTTCATCAGAAACTCTTCAGAGACGTGCACCGCCTCCTCGTACAGGTACAGACAGACAACTGGCCAGGTTTGAGGACTGGCAGTAATTGTGATGTGTTATTACGGTACCACAGGGGCACACCGACACAGTGTGGTTCAAGGACTCCAGGATAACCTGAAGGTCTGGCACGTATGTGTGTGTGTGTGTGTTTGTGTCTGTGTGTGTCTGTGTCATAGGTCTGCACATGTAAAAAGCGACACTGTCAGTAGAACTAAAGTCTCGACACACCCAGAGGTGCATGTTATAATAGTCCAAATACAATGTGAACAGACTCAAACAAACACACACACTAAGACACACTAACACGCATACACTGACAAAAAAGAATTGTTGGACCAACTTTTAAGAATTACTTCAACTGGTAATACACAAATGAATTAAGTTTTTTCAAATCAAGTTCACCAGTTGTTATTATTATTATTATTATTATTATTATTATTATTATTATTATTATTATTATTATTATTATTATTATTATTTCATTATTAGTTTCTATAGGTCATAGCTTTCATGTACGATAGCAAATATAACTGTTATTTGCTCTACATTGTGCTCATGTTTTAGCGAGCAGCTTTGCATGGTGATGTAGGCCAGTACTGGCGAAGTAATTGTAGTTGGTTAGTGTGATGGGAGATGGTTGTTTACAGAGCCAAGATCTCCGTTACAGGTCGGGGTTGGAAGGTGAGGAAGAGGATGAGGAAGATGTAGCAGACAGGCTGAGGTTACTGTGCAGCCAGGGCCAGGTGAGGGAGAGGTCCCGAAGGAGCGAGAGCAGCAGCTTCGCTGAGGGATAAAGAGAAGTGATTTGAAGCTCTCCAAAGGAGCCTGAGAGAAATAACAAAGGTATGTATTTAGAAAATTACTTTTGTACATTTCTATGTGATTTGAGTGATATGAATTATCTTAATCCAACACAAAGTTATATTTAGAGCTCTGTGCTCTACATGTGGCTAATTTCAGAGTAACATGAGTCACAATTACCTGCAAAACATCAGAGACCTTACAGAATGAATATAAATACTAGGGGTGTAACAATTCACTTGTGCATCCAATGCATCAGACTTTAATGTGTTAGATACGAGTGCATCAGTTCAGGTGGCCTGCATCGGTAATAAGCTGAACATTAATCGGAAACAAATCAATGTTGCACTAGCATATCAATACATCTCATTAGGACACGCATATGTTTCATTTTTGGCATCACGGAGCTTCCGCTGTAACTTTCCTCCGTTTTCTCTCCTCTTGTCTCTTCCTGCACCGCTCTCACTGGACGCCTGCTGTCACATTCACACAAAACAAGCGCTCCCTCCTCCCTCTGCTGTGTCTCCTCTTCATTTCATCAAAACAGACTGCGCTGAAAACAGCAACAGAAGTGACATTGTATCGCATCGTACACAAGTGTAAATTAAGTTTGGGTTTTATAAGAATGATGAGAAACACTGCTGCAAATCATTTATGCAAAACGTCTCTGACAGCAGAGTACAGAGTCACGAGTCTGACCCACAGAGACATCATGTCACTGTGAGAGCAGGTAACACCGAGCATAATTGTTCCTCCACACTAATCAAAACCACAACACTCTTCATATGAAACAGAGCAGCAGATCATCTTACTGCAAAAATTCTAATATTTTAAACAGTTTTAAAGTTTGTTCACAGATTCTCATTTAGGCTTCAGGATCTCATTTACACATGAAACTCCTGTCTTGGCACACCTGCATGCGCCGCTCCTTCTGGTCATCATTCAGCAGCTTCAGCACCATCTTCGCGCAGATCTTCTGCATGCCTGTACTTGTGGTAACTCTAGGGACATGCCGAGGGGGCTTGGGGATGACAATAGGAAGTAACATTATGCTGCGACATTTTATTGTTTGGCAATATGGCTCTTTAGTGTAGGGTCCCCAGTTGCTGAGTTTGGAGCATCAGGGACAAGTTCTCTGATCCCAGTGGACATCATACAGGTTTCAGGAGTGTCGATACAGCACCACAAGTATTCACAAACCTGTGTATACAATCAACCAAAAGTTTTATTTGTTCTATATTATATAGTATTATATAGTATAGTATGTATTTAATATTATATTGCTAAGTATGTTCTATATTTTATTTTTTCTGCTAATATTACATATTATATTATTTATTGTAATATATATATAACAGTTTTGGCCATCCCTTTCAATCTTGACAGTACAAGGAGAAATATTGTCCTACAGTCATAAACTTGCAGCCTTTAGTGTACAAACAAACATTTCAACAGATTGTTCTGTCTTCATCAGAGTTGCTTTGTTGAAGGCAGAAGAAGCTGACGGACGTTTGTCTGAACTGAAGGCTAAAAGCTGTGAGCATTGTGAACATTCTGTGGTCTGCTCGGTGCCACACTTTGGTGCCAGTTCTCTTGAAGCCTATGGGAGATGCATGGAGAAGCACACTAAAACCCAACACATCCAATAACACCAATAAAAGAAATGAAAGAAGGCACTGACTGATTTTTACAAATGTGCGCATTCATTTATTTGCTGTTGGTTGCCGGATGGTTTCATGAATGGATTTCACTGGGTTTGAACATTTGTGATAATGTAATCAATCATTAATTTTATTACAGCCCAGACTAAAAAAATCACTCTTCCTTACAGTCTGGCACAAATTACAGTGGTCCCTCTACATTATTAACTGTACCAGAATGGGTTTGCTTGCTTATCTGCAAGTCATGCAATAAAAGGGACTCTACAAATGAAAGTGAAGTCAAATGTCTGAACTATGAGGCAGCCCACCTACACTGCAGGTACCCACACACAAACACACACACACACATCTCAAAATGGTCAGCAGATAGGAGCTGTCACTGAACAATAGAAGTGGGGTTGAGGCCCAGCCAGTGCTGCGACTACAGGGGGACACAGACACAGACTGATAGAGGATGACCTGATAAACAGAGAGTGAGAGAAAGGGAGAGAAGGAGGAAGACCTCCTACTGACAAGGCCACACAGGATCAGCCACACTAATTCATCTGACCTCCGGTCAGCTTTTGTTTGTTTGTTTGTTTGTCTGTTTGTTTGTTTGTTTGTTTGTTTGTGTGTGTGTGTGTGTGTGTGTGTGTGTGTGTGTGTGTGTGTGTGTGTGTGTGTGTGTGCGTGTGTGGGGGGGTGGGGGTTCAGGGTTAAGCATCTAAATGCCAGCCATTGCGGTGAACTGGCACACTTCTCTCTGCTTAGAAATAAAGGTGCTAATTAGAAACCAAAAGGGAACTTCAACTTCTACCAAGAACCCAACAAGTGTTACACCTAGAACCATCTGTGAAAGTTTTCACTCAGAACCCTCAATGAGAGGTTCAGCATAGAGCTGTTCTATGGAGTAATGGTTGTACCAAGAACTCTCTGTGGGGGTTCTATCCAGAACCTACCTTCTAAGGGTGCTAACAAGAACCCAGCCAGGAGGTTCTACTGGGAACTTTTTGTATCTAGAATTCACCCAAGGAATATTACAGAGAACCCTTTTATAGTCCAAGGGTTTTATTTAGAACCCACCTATACGGTTCTACTGAGAAACCTTTTAATTTAAAAAACAAACCCTTGATGAAAGAACTCTTTGTTCATAAAAGGGTTCTTTGGATGAAAAAAGTTAATAATGGTACCCTTGTCTTATAAAGAACACTTGTTTCTTCAGAAACAAATATTTCTGGGTAGAACCTCAGCCCTACAGGAAGAGCAATTTTGGAACCCAAATTTCTAAGAGTCTGTGTTAAAACTTAGTCTGGTTCCATGTCTTTGACACATTGGGCACATACATTGTTCCGACCCCTGGCATCAGTGAATAAGGCTGAAATGGGATTACACAGTGACTTGTCTTCATCTCTGTCCTCCACCCTTCTTTTTTTTGTCTTTTTTGAGTCCTACTTTGGACTCAGCCGTGCTCTCAGGTCTATAAAGCCAAGCTGATGAGCCTGACTGGCCCATGCTCTTAGGGCCAGTAATAATCTCTCTTTAGGAGGCTGAGAGGGTGAAGTGAGCCATAAGAACCCTCTCTGTCAGCTTTAACCGGTCAACAGAAAGAAAAAGTCATAATTATAGTACTCTCTCTGGCTGGATTTAAATAAAGCTTCCTGGCTGGGCCCCTATAGACACACACACACACACACACACACACACACACACACACACACACACACACACATACACACGCACTTCAATAAAGAGGCACTAATCAATCAGGGGTTCCCCTGCCACGGCTTCATTGGAGCCCTGGTCTGAAAGAAGGACTGACAGCCCTCAACCTCCCAGTATTGTCAGACGAGACTGATTAGGCTTCTGACTGGCTACCTCAGCCACCAGCTAGAAAAGCACAGAGGTTAAAGGGTCTCCATTTGAAATCGACGAGCACTGAAAAGTTCTGGACACCTGCTTTTTAAAGTGATGCTTGTCTCTGCAGCCCTATCCTCCTTTTTTGTTATTTGCAATTTGAGGGCAGTGCAGGGGGAGAGGGAGAGAGTTGTTTGAGAGAGTAAAAAAGGGGTGAGTGGGGTACTGTGTGTGTGTGTGTATGTGTGTGTGTGTGTGTGTGTGTGTGTGTGTGTGTGTGTGTGTGTGTGTGTGTGTGTGTGTCTGTGGCTTAAGTTTTGAAGGGGGAGCTTGGCTGTGGGCCCAAGGCTGGAACAAAGAGGGGACACTCTTTACATGCATAGCCAGACAGAGTAAACTGGCCAGCAGCGCTTCCAGCAAATACAAGGCACAAAAACAGACTTAGAGAGAACGGGAAGAAGAAAAAAAAAAGAAAAACGGGAATATCAGACTAACCCGACTGTCAGGCTGCTCCACCTCTAAAACTTTTTATCTGTCACGTTTGGTTAAAAAAATGAGAAATGTATTGGGTGGCATGCTTATAAGGCGTTAAATAGCACAAGCTGCTTAGATTTTATTGTGTTTGCGTTCAATATGGAGCTGTGTGGCCGTGGGTAAACGGAAGCTATCCCTTTGCAAACACCCACAGGATGAACAAATACAGGCAATTAGTGCAGCACAGAAACACAGAGAGAGACAGGTGGACCAAGAGGAGAGGAGAGGAGAGGAGAGGAGAGGAGAGGAGAGGAGAGGAGAGGAGAGGAGAGGAGAGGAGAGGAGAGGAGAGGAGAGGAGAGGAGAGGAGAGGAGAGGAGAGGAGAGGAGCTTCTATTTTCACAAAACCAGCTAAATAAAAATTTAATTGTATGTTACATAGAATCATATCAATATATTGATATTGCCAGCATATTAGCAGATTTCCTAGCAAATACCCCTGATTCTGTTTTCACAATAATGAAAACACTGCAAACCATGAGGAAGGATAGTATTGAACTGGTTTATCAAAAGTTAATAAACTTTAATAAATGTTATAAATGCTTGTCAGGGTGACTGAAGGGTTGTTTGTTCAATTTAATATCTTGTTTAATGTTTCAGTGCCTAGATGACATTTGTGTCCATTATATATCTTTGTCTCAAATGTTTGATAATCACATTTGCAGGATCATTATAATATTGGCTGATATCCTTAATATCATTATTGGAATCAGAAAGAATCAATCAATCAAAATTCCAGTACTGGTTGGGATCAAAATGACATATAATGTGATGTGACAGTCATAATATACATAACATACTCACCTGGAAGTCAGGTAGATTCATGTTTTCATTGTCAACACGTCTTGTATTATCAGTTGTGTGTGTGTGCTCTCACCACTGGATGAAACACAACAACACTTGGATGTAACTGTCATCACAAAACTCTAACTGCTGAATGGGAATAATCGCAACTGAACAATTCTTCACTGCCATGACACTTCAGATGAATGGTTTCTAAAGACCACCTTTTTTCCGTGACTGTTATTTTTTTAGAAGGAGGTGCAGTGGATTCCCTCTCTTTTATTCTCTCTCTTTCTCCACTGAAATCAGCTTAGAGCTCTGCAACGATTTCACCCTCAAAAAAGGAGAGCCACTCCATCAGTGAGGGACAATAGTATATTCTGACAAAAAAGTCTGAGGGCGTTACGCCACCCCGCCGTCACCAGGTTCCTTTCCATACAGCCTCTGCCGGTGACTGGTAAATGCCACTTTCAATCTTTCTCTTTTCTCTCCTCCTTCCTTTTCACTCCTCCTATTTCTTGCCCTCAATGGGTGTGTTAAGTATTGTGCGTTCTGATGGGGGCGGTGAGTCAGTCAGGATCATTAAAAGCAGGCCGAGCCTTTGGCCAGATCAAAATAATTAACTGGAGAGGTCACAAGCTAATGAAATGAAATGGGGGGCTGAAAGGAGCCCCTAAATGGTGCTCACTAATCCTCCCTTTACCTTGTTTTAGGGAGGGGGCAGGACTCTGTAAGCCAGGGCATCGCTGCTGATAATAGGTTGTGGGGTGCAGGGGGACCTGGGACTATGGTGTGTGTGTGTGTGTGTGTGTGTGTGTGTGTGTGTGAGAGAGAGAGAGAGAGAGAGAGAGAGAGAGAGAGAGAGAGAGAGAGAAAAACAACAACATATTTTTCTAAAACAAGCAAAACTGTTGAAGGTCTGATCTTTTCAGTTACTTAAATGCAAATCAGCTTTATATAATCATGTACTATTTGGGAGTGGAGTGCAGGGGCACGTCTTTACTTTTTCAAGATAATGACATTTGTTTCTTTAAAATCCCAACCAGAGCTAGTTCAATAAGAAGAAAAGAGAATAAGAAAGCAATTCCACATTTTAAGGAAGTACTACATTACAAGTAAGAGTCCAGCCTTACAATGTTTACTTAAGTAAAGACACTCAGAAATTCAGCGAGCATCACAATAAAGTTACTCATTTTGTTTTTTAGCTGTGTCATTGTACACAGAGCAATGCAACAGCATGTCAAGCTGTAAACTTTACAAACCGAGTCTCTAAAGTGCCACATTGTGATGGAAGCAGTGAAGAGTGATAGAAACAGAGGGCAGGTGACGTGCTGTGAGCCACGTCATCAGAGCGGTGACACGTTTTTGCTTGAGCATGTTTTTGACACTGACACGCTCAGATTCTTGTTATACGTGTCTGACAATTTTATGGAAAGGATCACAACGGTGAGAAACCTTTTTCTGAAGAGTAAGATTTTAACTAGAAACATCTGTTGTATTGCTCCTGCCAAACCAACCAGACTCCGTTAGCAAAACTGTAATTTTAACATTCAAACTCAACAGAAACAAAAAGTCTTGGTTTGTCTTTCCACTTGTATTTATTCCACTGAAATAAACCCTTAATTCACAGCGTGATAGAGGAGCTGGAGGAAGGGGATGCTGGGTAGCAGCTGCAGCGCTGTCAGCAGCCCAGGACAGAAGCTTTAAAAGTGAACTACAGGAGGACGCACATCTTTACTTTTGCTGACTGTGTTTTCACATCGCAGATTATGGAGAAATATACTAAAATGTGAGTCTTATTGGTAAAAAGCAAACTCATGGAGGCTGTTATAAGAATTCATTGTGGTGCACAAAATTGAAAAAAAAAATGAATCATTGAATCGTTCTTTGCACCAAAACAAAGGGAAAAAATGGAGGTGATGATATTTATAGGTTTTATTATTTCAGTGGCCTGTATGTGGCCTGTGCACTAAAATGAAATTGATACCCCTGAATCTGCAAAGTAACCAGAAACTATAACTGCCAAATAAATGTATATCAAAACATAAAATGGTTGCCTCTGCAGAAGCCTTACACTAAGTATCATAAAATGGAAAAACTTAAGTTAATGTGTCAAAATTGTTATCAAGTACAGCTGTGAATGTACTGTACCTGTCTGACTGTACTTAGTTATGTTTTTGCAATGCATGTAAGAGATACAAAAAGACATTAAAGAGGGAAAGAAAAATATTATATATATATATAGGATAGATAATATCTAAATATGTCTATGTAAGTCTATGAATAAAGACCAACATCAAGGCTGTGAAACAGGACAAAATCAGACAAAACTGGTTTAACTTTGCAGTAGCACCTTTACTTGATTTCTTTTTTTATCCTAATCCTGCATGTGCTTTCATGTTACCATTCAGAACCCTTTCACACAAACCTTTCATTACCAGAAGCAAGTGTATACTAAGCTTTGATACCATAAAGAGGGCACTACTATTGTGTCATGCAGAGATATTCACAAGACATATAAAAGAAAATATCTAACTGTGCTACTGTCTGTCTAAATCGAACAATAGAAGAATGAAGCATGTGATCTGAAGCTGAGTGCGGTGCGTGTCAGAGGCTGATGAGGCTGTGGTGTGTCACTATGAACAGGTTCTCCAGAGACATGCTCCAACCTGCTGAAGACCCTAGGACATGGTTCTGTGTGTGTGTGTGTGTGTGTGTGTGTGTGTGTGTGTGTGTAGGGAGGGACAACACTTGTTTGACTAAAAAAGAGAGTAGAAAAGTGTTTTTTGTGGTTCGAGGTGTGACCTCTGACATGCAGACAATCACACACCCACGCATACACAAACTTTAAGACATTACAGTGTATTGTTGAGTGAAGGAATGCACCTGATCTCAACAGAAGCGTGGATGAAAGCTATTTAAACACACACACACAAAGACAAAGGCACACACACAAACAACAAGCCCACACATAACATGTTTTTAGAAAGACAGTTAAAGGGAGTTGCCGTTATTTTGTTGTGTTTTGTTTTGTTTGGGTTTTTTTTTAATGACTTAATATCTCATGTCATCACACACAACAGAGGGCAGAACAGGACAGTGTGGGGGAGTTTTTTTAATGAGGTGACAGGAGGTCTGTAGAGTAGCAAACATAAATGATACTGAAAGGAAGAACAGGTATGACCACTTGACTGACAGCAAAAAAGAATACATAAAGCAATTAGCCGATATAAAGTCATATATTGTCGAGTTTCGAGTTCGAGCCACAGCTAACGTGAGAGTGTCGTTAGTTTCAGTTGCTTTAATGGCTACAAGAAGCTGGCTAGAAAACAGGTGGTTGGGGAAAACCCCAATTTCTGTCTAGCAATGAAAAGTTTTTGATCTCATCCTCCAATGTGCGTCTGTGATGATGTTATTAACTACTACTGTTCCTTTGAAGGTCTGTTAAACCATCTTCTTGACCTTCTCTGGTTTGGATTGTACCATCACTAAAAGCAAATTATAGCTGCCTCGGGTTTGGACATTTAAATGAGGAAGAAGAAGTGGAAGAGAAGAGGAGAAGACAAAAGGTGGAAGAGGAGCAAGATAAAAAAAAAAAAGAGGAGAAGAAAGACAAATGAGGGTCCATCAACAAAACTGCCCAAACCATAATTATTTTAAACTTCTAAATAAAAATTCAGTTCAGTCATCAAGACATATCTACATGGAGACAACATACTGATGTGAGATGATGTGAGAGTGCGTTTTTGAGATAAGATTTTGACATTTATTGCACTACATCAACCATGACATCACATTTTTGTCATTTATTGTTTTTTTTAGAAACATTGGAAATGTATTTAGCCAGAATTTGCAGGAGCTAAAATATTTTGATTTTTGTGGGCTCAGGCTGGACTGTTCGTGGAGGACAGTCTGAAGATGCAGTGTGGCATGTTTGGTGTCAGTTGAGCAAAAATGTTGGGAGGAGGAAGGTTTAACTTGTTTTACAGTTTTCAAGAAAAACAAAGTGATGGACTTCATAATTCCTCCCACCTCAAAGCCTCTGAGCATTTCTCAGTGACCTTACATTTTAGTGAAGTTTACAAAGTGGCAGCACATACGGCTGAATTGTTATGAATTTTCAAAGTTTTTAACCTTTGACAGTCACTGTGATGCCAATGCAGGACTATTAGCTTACAACAACAGTGACACATACAATTGAGACTGGCAGCAAAGATACCCAGCCATAATGAGTAAATGTAAAACAGATGCATGTTTTTGGGGTGTGTTACAGGTGTCTTTGTCTATCACATTTCAGGTATGATGGTTGCTTCTTGTTCCTGATTGACAATGGCAAGTTTAGTGACATTGCAGAGGCTACATCTACTGTTGGCTTGATCACATTCCAGAGATCTCTAACACTATTCATTATTAATGTTCAAATCATCAGCATATGTAACCAGAATAACACTGCACTGCACTCACTATTCACTATTCTGTGTCATTACAGCTTATCTTCTGATCATTTTCACACTAAAACTTGTGCATGAACCCTATCATCACTACACTCTGTCTCCATCACAAACAAGTTTCTCACGACTCCAGATCATGTTTTCTTTACATGTATCCTGTACTTTAAGGCATCATTCCATACCACTGTTTTTTTAATTAGCAGCTCCCATCATTGTGTCCATCATCGTCTTCCCTCCACCTAACCTCAGACATCAGCTCTGCCCCTCTTCCTCCCCAACCAACCCACACATGCAAAAAAAAAACATCTCCCTCTCAAACTGTGGACAAGCAGCCCACTCCAGGCTGCAGGCTGCAGTCTCTCTGAACCATCATTACAGTCATTAGGCAAGAATAAGCTCTGTATCACAGGAGTCCACCAGCATCCAGTTTAACCCAGCACAATTAGCACATCCGTTGGAGTAGAATTACCCTGTAAAACGAGAATGCTCCGGACAAAAGAGGCAGGAGAGTTGGAGTTGAAAAAAGAGGGTAAGTGTGAGGGAAAGGGGGAGAGAGGAGGAGAGGAGGAATAAGGGAGGACAGGGAGAGATTAAAATTGTTTGAATTGAGTCCACGCTCGCCCCATTCATTTGGTATTCTGCTCAAATCAGGCCTTTTGTTCAGCCTGGCGTAAAGTAGTGTCAATCATCTCGACCCGGTTTTGTAGAATGGGGAAATTTATTATGAATTTGCTCCTGCAAATAATGAGGACTACCCCCTGCCTGCTCTCCCTTTTCCCTCCTCCTTCTCCCCCCCGAGCCACCTCTCCTCTCTCCCCCTCGCCTCCACCCCCATATCAATGCTGCAGAATAGGCAATAGAGAGTGAAGTTAGCAATCTCAGGGCCACTCGCACTCTGGACCCACATCAAAGTGACAGAGACGTCCAATCAGATTTGTCTTACAGGCATTACATGATGAATATGGTGCGGCCGCAGCACAAAAGCGCCTTTGTGTCTCCTCCGAGCAGAGACTATTCACAGCCCGCCACAGCCAGCCAGAGTGGAAGTAAATGGCCAAAAGGGCCCAGGCCAAAAAAAAAAGCACCCAAACTTGTGCAGCACAATGGCCCATGCAAATCACAGCCCCCGCCACCTCCACCCTACCACACATCCCCACCTCTTCCATCCCTCCACCCTTCAGGCCTGAGCTTGGTTCCTCCTCTGCTGGGTCGTCTGAAGTTTAGGGCCTATTCACGCACATACAGAGGTGTCAGTTAAAAGTGCTGAGCTGCACGCATTCAAACATTCATCTGAAAAGAGAGAGATTTCTTTTTTTAGAAAGATCGAAGAAAAACACGAGTCGAATGGCTGACTTTTTTGTCAGAAAGTGAGAGAAATTTGGCGGCTGTGAGCAAGACGCCTATTTAGCCAGACTTTTGGTTTGGGGGACAGGATTTACAGCACGCTGGTGTGGAACTATGATATTTCAACACATCCTGACGGGCTGCATATTTACATACATTGCAGTGATGACCAGTACAACTCAACAGTGCATGATTCTAAGTATAGAATGAGGTCAGAGTCAAAATACATATATTTTCCAGGTTCCTACACCTTTTCCAAAGTCACATTCAAGCACTTTTCAAGGTGCATTTTGTGGTGCTTTTTATTGATCTAGATTGTTTTGGTGTGAGTTGGAGTTTTGGGAGTAATTGGCCATAGAGACATTGGACCTTCTTTTTGAATATGATAAAACTAGACGTCAGTCAGCTTGTGGTGCTCAAAGTGCCAAAAAAAAGTACACTGGAAAATCATGACCACAGACCTCAGACCATTTAATTTATGCAACAGAAAGAAAGCAATTCCTACATATCTCTGAAACTTGGCTATTCACAATACAACAAGCTAAATGGATAAATAGCACTATAAGTCAGAGGAAAATGATGTACTTTTGATTTTGGGGTGATTTGTCCCTTTAAGACGATTTTCAGTGCAGAGGAAAACTCACTAAAGTACATCTCCCACCCTGGAAATAGAAAATCGTAATAATGAAGTCTGAATTTGAAACTAAACTATCAACAATGTTGAGATTAAAGGCCTACTTCATTATAGCAAATGTTAGCATCTGCGCTAGTGTAAATGTCAGCTCCTGCTTACAGACAAGATAAGCCTCTCTTTTAAGGAAAATCTGACAAGTAAAACAACTTGCTGTATGAGTAAGACTCTCCAGTGAGAAGGAAAAGCCTGGGCAGCATCCACAGCATCAGAAAAACTCTAAATGTAATAAGGAGAGGAGAAAAAGGCTTTTATTATCATATCATTATCAAGTTTTTACCTGCAGTGAGTGACCATAACTTCTAAAAGTGGGACGTCCTTAGTGTTTCTACTACCCACGACCTTACTCAATCAATAGCCAAGGGGTCAACAGATTTGTCTCCAGCTGTACGACCTGTGTGTGAGTGTGTGTGTGTGTGTGTGTGTGTAAATGAGTCTACTCCAAATCAGTCGAGCATGTTTTCTGTCTATGTTAAATATAAACGTGTCTGTGCCTCTGCTTAAACATTAACACCTCTGTAAGCATTGCTCAAGGTTGTGCACCATCTCTCCATTCATCCACATCTCTGCTCCGTCTCTGGTCATCACTTGCTGTCTAAAGCATATTTATCATACTTGCATCTTTCTGATCAGTGTTACACAGAGCAACGGTAGCTGTAGCAAATGTTTATATTGTCTAAATCAGTGTCTGGGGAAATAATGTTCACAGTTCAATGGAGTAATTGTTTTCCATGCCATTTGAATTGGAATTTGTATTTGACAAATGTGATTGCGGTCTGAAGTAATGTATAGTAAAACAAAGTCTGGTTGCCCTGTGTTATAAGCCCAGAGCCTGACTTTTTACTCTAGTCTGCAGGTCCTGATGCACCTGTTGCTCTGCAGGCAGATGTTGCTCTAACCACTCGCTGTGACTGGATGAGCCAAGCACTCAAATCAAAGCTCTTGGTGGGCTTGGACTTGAGCATATTTCCTGTTGCCATTTTCATAAGATATTTTCATCCTCTTACATTTAAATGCAGTAAAATATTATCACTGATTTCATTTTTTAGTGTCTTTCAATTAAAGTTTATTGAATAAATGTATTTAAGATAAAAATAGATGTAATCATGTAAGGACTAAGAAACATTGTTAGCTTATTAGCAGATGCCCATGATGATGTTCATTCAGGTACGGCAGAGAAGTCACTTTTTGGACAACAAAGTAACTGCTGTTTGACTGATTGATTATTTGATTTCATAGATAACCAGACACACAAACAAAACATATCCAAAGGATAACATGTTAATGTTAAAAATCTTAAAAGATGTTAGAAGTCTGGTATCCATACTGACAATCAATTAGTTAACTCAGTTACTGCTAACACCTGAAAGACAAACAAAACATTCAGAGCGGGGTCATTTTTCTCACATTTTAGGGCAGCAGTGCTACTTATAGAGAAAACCAGGGAGTGCTGTAACAGCTTTATTTGCAACATTCAGTCAGTTTATCAGTTATTAAAGTGCTGCAGTGATATCATCAACAACATACACTCCCATTTTCCTTTTTGAGTGGCATGTCTCTATGAACAACATTGTGGATTTTTTCCAAACAAAGAAAAAGATTTTCAGGTAAGAAAGTAACAATATATTATCATTGTTCTTTTTTCCCTCCAAGCATTCACTGTACTACAACTGGTCACCTTACGTTACATAAAGTAGCAGTTTTTCTAGTTTTATTTGATGCTTTGCTTTCATGCTACCTTCAAGCCCACACACTATAAAAGACAGCTATGTAATTGTGGCTTGGGGTGGGGACATTTGTAACAATCATTGAAATCACGAGAATCTCTGCATCATGTGCATGGAACACTTTGCAAACTCATAGCAAAAAGATATGTGGGTCAAATGTGTACTTTCTTCAATAAAGTTCTTTCATGAATTTAAAAGTGTGACTCTTAAACCAGCAAATTAACTCTCACTGTCACATCTATCCCCAGTTAGTGTTACAACTCACCCCAGTAGTGGGGTAGGTTAAAACGACATTAATTTGTGTTTGTGTTTGACATTAACTCACATACTCTTTGATTGTGTGGTAAAAAGTTTTATTTATAGTAGACAAATATGTGTACTGTGTATCACATTTTCAGAGACCTGGCATGAACACCTATTGAGTTCCTGCTGCTCAAACAAGTGTGTGTGTGACTTCGAAATAAGTGAGGATTTTTTTTTGTTTGTTTTGTTTTGTTTTGTTTTGTTTGCTTTTTTCATTTTTACTAAATTATATTACGAAATGAATAGATGCTCATATACTCTGATTGAAATGAAAGTAGAGAGAAAACAGTTATGTTATTAGTGGCAGTTGGACTGTTAAGTAACTATTGTCTACCTAAAATGTTGTGGGGGCATACACTGATGAACTATTTTTGCCAATGGGGCCAAAACATAGAAGCAACAATTGTTTCTTTTTTGCACCAAAACTGGTTCAGCAATGCGCAATTTGCGCACACACTGAAAGGATTAGCGGCCTCTTCTCCATCCAAATGTCTTAAAAACCCACTGAGCGCTCTGCTGACTGCATTTAGAGCAACAGATGACCCCTCCGCACCCCACTCTTGGCCAGTTTAAACCTATATTATACTCTAGGTGTATGCGCATTTGGCGTTTGAATGGTTTACGCATACATCATGGCTTTGCGCACGAAAACGCATGCATAAATGAGCTGCATTTGATTGATTATTCACCGTTGGATTACGCCAAAATTAACATGGCCCTTATGTATTGTCAAAATGACACGAATAAATCTATTTTCGCCCCTGCTCCTCCCTGTATGGCTGAGGAGAAAATTGCATATCCATCTTAAAGGACAAGAGACAAGCGCTTATTTTCACTTTGCGCTCTGGCCTCTGCCTGACACTGAAGGACATCACAAGCACCATTTCAACCGGATCATAATGGAGCAGCGGGATATTTTGCGCCCAACGTTGATTTGTCTTTTTGAGTCGCGCTGACGCAGGAGGTTATAAAGCAGAGCGTAATTAATGTCATTTATCACTTGTTTGATTTTGTCACTGCCTCACATACGCGAGCCATTAACCAATGGGAGCGCCGGAGCATTTGTCACCGAGTACAGGCACGTGGCTTACACCTGCAGGCTGCAGTGTGCGTGTGTGTGTGTGTGTGTGTGTGTGTGTGTGTGTGTGTGTGTGTGTGTGTGTGTGTGTGTATGTGTGTGTGCAAAAGAAAAAAGGAGATTGAGGATGCATATGCGTGTGTCACACTTTCAGGTGCAAAAAGAAAACATCCCAGAGATCTTTAAGTCTGTTACTTTTTTTAAGATTTCATAAAGTCCAGAAGTGAAAGTTCTGCGGTTTAACCATTTCTATGACTCATATTCTTCCCCTTTTATTGGGTAAATGTAGGTTAATGTCGTTTAGTTTTTGAATATATCACAAAATGCTACAAAACCAGCTCCAATCAGTCTCTCTTGTTCCCAATTTTACACTCCCACAGAGAGCACCAGGTGAAATTAAACTCGTTATTTCTCGTTCTGCCTCGCTGAATTTGGCATCAGTGTTTAATTACAATAGAAGATCTTCCATAATTGGCATAATGAGGCGCAAAGGCGCACACAATAGCGCTCACAATGTGGTGTTGCGCTCCCCATTTCGCAGGAGATGGGCTTTTTGATTGGGCTGTGTGCGCCATGAAAAACACAGTAGGGGGATACAACTAGTCTACAACCCCAGGTTTTTATTTAGATTGATCTCAATCGGGCAATAAGAATTTTGACCCGCCTCATTGTGTTGCTGACTTTCCCCAGGCCGTATTTCAAAGTGTCTATACCCTTTGAGAGGAGTGAATTGCACCCCTCCTCCCCCCCTCCGCTGCAGGCCCTCTGGGCTATTGGGTAAAGGCAGAGTATGCAAAAGAAACAATGCAATGCATGAAACGTAATATTAATCTCCCCGGCCTGAATGCACACAAAGCGCTGGAGAAGGTGCACGTCTATAATGGTTATTGAGTGCTCACCCAGCTGCGCAATTTACCCCGTGTGCCCAACCAAGTCGGGAAAAGGTCATGCAGGGTTTGAATAGAGGAGAGGCTCCCTAGTTTGCTCAATTACCACCACCAACACACACCCCTCACACACAAACACACACACATCTGAGCACAAATGTGTGCAATATCGGCTGAAGAACCAAACCACTGCAAAAGCATATAATATAAATAGATTCATCTTTATTTATAAAACTTGTTTTACACAAAATATATCTGTTAAAATCGAATATTTACATTTTAGGCTACTGGAAACGGAGAACAAGTGCATACATTAATAAAAGTCTCCTTACCACCTATTTCAAAATAACAAAACAACTACAATCTGTCACAGGTAGTAGCCTTGATATTGCTGTCCAGTCACACACGACTCATACATGCCAGCTCACTGCCTCACTGACAGCTGCTTTTCTAAACACTGTCAGGACAAGTGGCAGTGAGAACATTGTTTGTTTGACTCAATGTACAAAAATATGTCTTCATGTTAAAACAATTTGCTGTATGATACACTTTGTTATGAAAGGGGAGGAAACATGTACATCAGTCTGTTGACGCATCATCTTTGTTGTGTTGTTCCTTCCAGCTGAGGAAGGCAGGCAGCTCTGCTCATCATCAACAAGTCTTGTGGAGCTGCAGCAGCGTCTCTGCTGCTGTGTCACGTATTAATTGCACTTATTCAAACATAACATCAACAGTTCTTTACGTCCACGCGTCAACGTGACACCGTGTCCAACTCCCTCCTCCTGGTGGGGACTGTTCATGCTCTATGCAACAAGAGGCTCCCTCTGTCTGTCTCACTATTGCTTTGCTCCTGCAGGAACAGCCCGGGTGAGGGAGGGAGGCAACAGATCACTTCCACGCACGGAGACGAGATGATCTGACGCCTTTATCAAGTCTTTTCATGCGCTTTTACGCACAGACGCAGCTGTGTGTTTTGGATGCTGCCAGCCTCAGTCAGTACCTGTCGAACCAGGTTGTAAAGTCCAACAGCTCCTGCTCCTCGGAGCTCAGCGGCTCATAACCGCCTTCATCTGACGAGTAGGTGGAGTGAGGCGACTCCGGGTCGGCGGAGTAGCTGTTGGAGAGTGTCGGGGACGGCAACCCGCACTGGAACGCAGCCGACACCGCGTCGTGCTCGTCCAGAAGTTGCTGTAAAGCCCTGATGTACTCCACCGCGGACCTCAGGGTCTCCACCTTGCTCATCTTCTTGTTGGCGGCGCCGTTGGGCACATGCTGACGGAGCGTCTGGAAGCCCATGTTGACTTGTTTGACCCGGTTCCTCTCCCGCTCGTTCCGCCGGGCCACGGCCACGGGCTGCTGCTGGGGGATGGAGTAACCGAGGCCATTGAAGCTCAGGCGCCGCTTGCAACGCAGCAGCTCCGGCGAGCTGGAGCGCTGTCTCTTCAGCACCTTGGCTTTGCTCTGGAAACCGGCAGCACTGGCGGTGTTGTTGGGGTGCACAGCGGGGAGGGTGCAGTCCTGCGCCGGGGCGTGCAGGCTGAGCCCGGCGCGTCGTTCAGTAAGTCCAAAGGTGAATGCGGTCTGCGTGGTGGTGATGGTGGTAGTCTCCATCTTGCTTGACAGTTGGTGGAGTGATGGATGCAGTGGGACAAGAAGAGGAGGGATGCAGCGGGACAAGAAGAAGAAGTGTTGGCAGTGTCCAGCTCTCGTGTCCTTCGCGTGGGGACCGTGTGTCCAAGTCTCTCTTGACTGCTTTTACTCCACGAGCCGATCTGACCCAAACTTTGGCAGCACTCCTCTTTTTCAACACGCGCCCCCAACACACACCCCACCCACCCTCTTTCTGAAGACGCACGCTTCGTGGCGAGGCCCCGCCCCCGCTGTGTGATTCTTCTGCACGCCGCCCCCCCCCGGGCCAGGCGCGTGGCTCCGGGAGCTCAATAAACAATCCCAGCTTTCAGTGCGCCGGGAGCACGCGCTGGGCTCATTTACATTCCAATGTGTCCAAACCTGAAGGCCCATTGGTCGATTCAAACGGCCTGCAACCGTGCGAAAAGAAAGAAAGAAAGAAAGGAGAAAAAAGACAGCGAAAGAAGAAGAAAAAAAAGAATAAAAAAGTGAATGGTTTAGTTTCTTTGAAATGCCTTTTGAATTTGACAATGTACCCCTGGCAAGTCTTCAAATTATCAGTCTTTCGTTCCCCCCTCGGCCATCTTTCTCCTCCAGCTCTTTACAATCACAAATACCAAGGACGCTCTCTGCTGTATCCAGGCTACAGCTGTACACAGCTAACACTGCAAGCGTGTCTCTCAGCACAATCATTTGCGATTATAGAGCTCACATTTAAAGGCAAACATTATGTTTATGTCATGCAGGACAGCAGATTACAGTTACCTCTCTGCTCGGTGGCCTGCAGGTTCAGTTTGTTGCCACTTCCCTGACAGATCATCACTTTCTTTTGTTACATTCAGTAACTCTTTCACTCTGGTAGGAATACAAACACTGTCTTTGTTTGTACTTTTTTACGCTCAAGGACCACAGTCCAGTGCAGACATGTCAGTGATGCTGACGCACGGATGCAGCATTTCAGCACCACATCTGAGTGGACAGTTAAACACAACAGCGTCTCACTCACTCATTTTGACATTTTCCAGCATAAGTCACACTATATTTTGTTTTATTCACATCAAGTTTTATTGTCTGTGGTAGAAAGACGTTCGAAATGCGTTTAGTTTGTGGAAAAGTCTCCTTACCAGCAACTTGTGGCAGTCTGACAGTTTTCTGTCGCGCAATAAAAATGGAACACTCCTGGCCTCTGGCGGCGAAAAATGGCAAGTACCTCCTTCAACTGTTCTTGAAATTTTCAAGTTTCTGCAGTGTTAAATTGAGGAAGAGGGGGACTCCCTGACATCTTCTCTATGGGCTCAGGCTGCTTTGAACACACAAGGCTTACAAGATTCAACAAATTCATATTAAAAAAAACTGTCCAAAAATAAACAACTTTCACATTAGATCTTCCTCAACAAAATTTACAAATCACTGGCAAAATGTTTATTGTATAATGCTGGAGAAATCAGAGTAAATACTAATTTAATGACCTATTTGTATTATTTTTTGAGTCAAACGTGGCAAACATCAAAATATAAGGCAACACTGTACCATACTTGCCCACTAATATTTATTAATTAATGCTTTAAAAATGCACAGGTCATCATGAGATAATACAAGACTCAAGAAGAACTAAGTCATGCATTAATGTTTACCACATCAGCAACTGTCTGTCTGATCAACAGACTGAGTCATATATGAATTACTATTAATTATGTCTAGACAGTGAGGCACGTTTCAGTGTTTGATCATTTGGTTTACATTTAAATGCTTGTTCACAAGTTTCTGTGTCTTTCCTGACATACAGAATGTTCAAGGCAATATGTACATGTTAACAGTTTTCTCAATTATGCAACTGCAAATTTTGTTTAATATGAACATATTATTTCCCTAATTTTGGCTCACGTAAGACATTATCAAAACATTTATCTTCAAACTTGAACAAAAGCTTACTCATTAAAGTTCATTAAAGTTAAAAGTATAACAAAGACTGCAACCATATCATATGTGTCCAATTTATGACTTAAAGCGATAGTTCACCCAAAAATGAAATTTCACTCAATATCTACTCACCCCTGTGCTGATGTGAGGATGGGTGAAGATCTCCAGTTCACAAAATACTCCCGGAGCTTCAGCGGAAAACAGCCAAATCCAGTACAATTGAAGTGAATGGTGACCAGTTTTAAAATGTAAAAAAAGAACAGGTGTGAAGGTCTCGCGAGATCTTGTATATCTCATGTCATGCCGCTTGGGCGAGAGCCTGTGTACCTGCTTCAGGCATGTGTACGCAGATCAGGTCTGAGAGGCTACAGTTGACATCTAATCTAAAAACATGGTGTAAATGCCGTCTTTTTGGGTCAAATTTTAATGTCACGGCTTACGGACACTTGGATCACACCACATGATCAGTATGGCGACATTTTATCAGGAAGTGACTCAGACAGCAGAGAGAGATCTGCTTAGAAATAGTGACTTGTTATGCGTACAGTTGACTTCACAAACTTTCAACAAAGAAGAAAATGTCTTGACATAGAAGAGGAACATCATTTCTTTGCTACCGCTGCACTGCTTGGGCGAGAGCTTGTGTACCTGCTTCAGGCAGTGTGCACGCCGATCAGGTCTGAGAGGCTACATTTGACATTTAGGCTAAAAACATGGTGTAAGTGGCGTCTTTTTGGGTCAAGTTTTAATGTTGTGGCTTATGGACACTTGGATTACATCACATGAGCAGTATGGAGACATTTTGTGGGTTTTTTTGTTCTTTTTTTACATGACCTGCTTTGGCCTGTGTGCTTTTTCATGCTTCTCTGAGTGCTTGTGCTTTATGTGGCAGTCCCCACTTTTTATGGATTTCCCCTTGAACTCCAACCTCTGCCTGGCCCTCCAACCTCCAACCTCCAACCCAACAGCAGAGGGCACTGCAACAAACATAACTGAAAACCCTCCCTGACAAACCAGTTCATTCATCACGTGTGCTGAACCAGCATCTGACAAAGCTGACAATGATAACCTTTGACCATAAGGAAGTCTGCATTGTTGTGCTATTTTGAACAGCAGTTATCTTGAAAAACATCAAATCACATGCCTGATCTTGGTCACGTAGAAGTATTGGGTAGATGTTTTCATTTTCAGATGAGTATGTGTTGGAATTCACCTGATATAGTACTGATTAGGGATATCTTCCATCAATCCATCCATCCATCCATCCATCCATCCATTCATCCATCTATCTATAACAAGTTCTCCTTTGGAGGGATGCAGGCAGCTGTAGCCAGCTGACATTGGGTGAGAGGCTGGGTACACCCTGGACAGGTCTCTCACAGGGCTGACCTGGCAAACAATGTAAGACACTGTGAAATGTGTTACAGTCTATGGCATTCTGGAGCTAAACTCCGGTTTACTTGGACAAGAACACCAAAAAAGCACAGATCCATAAGCACTCAGGAATGTTTCACAGCAAACTGTTGTCAGTTGGTCAACCATGTACATGGACAGTGGGATCATGGACCATCTTTAAAACCCAATGAGAGAGGTGAAGTGTGTAGATGAATCTAGAATAGGCTGAGCAAACATGTGTCTATATGTATTATGATAACATTAAATCATTAATAGCCTCAACCATTCAAAAAAAAATGTAAACACTGTAACTAGAGGCAAGAATAGATTATATTTGCCAGACCTGTGTAGAAATTATAAAATAAAATTGGATGAAGATCAAAAATTCTAATGACTAAAGCATCACAACATAGATAAACTGATACTGTTTTCCTCTCAGTTCCGCCTACGCAGGAATACAATGACACACACACGCTCCAAATTAAGCTGAGGGCTGCCAAAGTCTTAGTCATAGGTAAGGGGTGTGGCTGTTATGAGAACTGCTGCAGGTTCTTTAAGACACACTGAAACTCCGGAGTCACAACACCCACCATTCCTGAAGTATTTTTTAAAAACAATGCCTGAAGTCAACATTGCTTCATGTGACACGTGGGCGAGAGGGAGATAAGGATGATAGAGTGTATATCGTTCTCTGTGTTAAAGAGATAATCAGGAAGAAAAAATAAATAAAATCCCCATTTTAAAACATTAATCTTGATTGTGCCTCTTTGATACAAGTTTGTCCTCCAAGGCTCATACTGTCCTGATTGTCTCTCTTCCTAGTTTCAAGTGTTTTCTTTAGCACTTGTAATGTATTCTCAGTGTTGATTCCTTGCCTGTTGCTATCTGTCTTTCTCTTGTGCTTCAGGATCCTCCTCATCTGCCTGTCTCCCCCACTTGCCTGCTACCCTAATGCAACTCCAACCTGCTCACACCATCCACCATTGCTGCAAAACCTCTAATAAACCCTCTTATCTTCACCCTATCTCCCTGTCTGTGTCTTAAATTTGGGTTCCCCTGTAACACTGTATTTTTCCTGGGCCACAGTAGAAGATAAAAATGTGCTCAGGGCAAAGTATTCAACTTTTCTGTGTCCCATGCTCCAACTTCTGCAACAAAACCACTCTGTATCACCATACAAGCTGACATTATGATATCGCCTTTGCACTGCAAATAAAAGTGTGAAATAGGATGTGAACCTTCCATGTGGTCTTCAGTAATCAGACTACATCTTTTCACAGTGGCTGGAGTGGAGCCCATGTTTTCTGTCTCTGAGGATTGAACTGTATTTCCAGTGATCGGGAAAAGGGAAGTGCTCCATTAGAGAATGTATCACTTCTCCATTCCAGACACATGTGTGGTGGGCTGTAGGCCTGTGTGAGACATATTTCTTAAACAGCGGCAGGCTAATCCATGAGCGTTATGATGCCTCAGTAGCACAATCATTTAGCAGGATACGGTCACACAGTAGAAATCAAGTCTCCCTGAGAGAGGAAGTAAAGAGAAGTAGACTCAGTGACCTTCAGCGTGCACAGCATGGGGTAGTGTCTGACCTTTTCTACAGTGATTGGTTAAAAGGTTGGATAAGACCCAAGAAGAGAAGGAAGAAGAAAACAATATTTCACACTTGTGCTTTCCTGTGCAGTGAACTTAGGAAACACTGATTGTAGAAAGAAGAAGTGAGGCCTTGTCTGGAGCAAGCTTAGTAGTGGTTTTCAGTAACATAGATTAAAATGTATGTCATGCACACAAGGGCATCCCCACAGGTTATAAATATTGTGCTCTGTCTCGCTCAAACACATGACACAACCATGCACCTGCAGGATTCTCACTCTGAAAGTCCCCCAAAACACTTGAATACGATGCACATTTATTACAAACTGCGGTACATTCACTGGTGGATTAATCTTTTTAAATTCAATGGAACAGGGTGGTTTCCGGGACACTATTTTAGTGAGTTTTCTAAAAGTACATCGGCTGCCTCAGCCTCTTAACCGACGGAGAAACCATTCGTTATCTGGACTGAAACTACTTGTGTGTGATATGATAAATAAAACATAAGTACATATCTCTGAGATATTTTTTGAGATATCTGAACTCTACACAGTATGATCTGAACCAATACGGTATCGGTTACATCTTTTTAATGCGCGTATGTGCTGTGATCGGCTGCAACAGGATTATAACCACTCCACACCTGCCTTTCACTCAGTAAAGCCTCTCATTGTACTCTGGGCTGGAATGTCAAGTGACTGACTGACAAGTATTTACTTTGTCAGCTGCAACAAATAATAAACCAGTGCATTTATTGTGCAAAGGAATGCATCTGCATAAAGCATGAAGCGGCACTAAAAGTCAAATAATGGCTAGTTTTCTACCAGTTTTCTGGAGGTCTTGGAGAATTATCTGTTAACATTATATTTGCAGCCATTAATTGACAAAGTAGTCTGTGTGGAACACAAACCCCTAGTGATTCTTCTATTCGGCCCACTTGCTATTGAAGTTGAATGGACCTGATTTAGACAATGTTAAGTGAGTTGTGGAACTTAAATCTTACCATCAGTATATGTGTGTTATTTCAAAAGAAATATGCAGTGCCATGTTGTAATGTAGCCAAAGACCTTAATGTTATAAACCACCTTTTTTTGAAATTTGACAGAAATATGATCAAATCAACCCTACTGTACCACAACATATGTATTGCTGTTTGTTTATAATCACTGGTGTCTTTTGTGTCATTTCAATCACATCGGATGTTGTATTTAGCTCAAATAGTATGTCTCTGTTTTCCCAGTATTACACTGCAACTATATGGTGTCCATTATGTGTGAAATATTGAAGCCACACCTATATTTTTCTGGATTCACCACAATAAAATATTTTCATGCCAGCTATCTAGATATGAAATATTAGGGAAAACACAAGTGTTACCGGTAATAACTAATCATGGTTCTGTTCCATTTAGTGTAGCAGACAGGTGGGTCAACATGCCGCCTGACTCTGTTTGACCTGAATGAAACTGTACTTGAATGCACCCTTTTATGTCCCGCCCCTTTTTGCACTGCACTTAAAGTTGGTATGTGGCAGAATTTCAGTGAACTTTATCCTTTCTGGCCTCCTGTACTTAAACATACTAAGTTATGGGTTCAGTGATGTTGGAAAGACATTTTTTTTCTAACATTAGCTTTTAGACAAAACTAGCCAGCTGATACTTGATTAGTAGTAGATTAGCTAGCTAGTTAGCCAGTGTTTTGCTTATATTAGCTATTAGATTTAACTAGCGGGTTAACAACTGCTGTAGATTAACTAACTAGTCAGCAAACATTTTGCTATTATTAATTAACTCTGTCACTTTTACAGGTCCCCCAGCAACATCAATTATCTTACAGATAACGGGAAAGGAAAAAGTTGTGTGCCAGCAAAGTCAGTTAGTAACACTGGTGACACCTGTGTTTTACCCAGCGACTTCATGTCAAAATGACTGGTGTCAAAAAGGTTTATATTCTAAATGTGGATGCATCATTTTATAATTTGTGTCAGTTATGATATGTCATAATTCGGCATCATATATGTATAGCATGTAATTTTATGATCCTCACATATTGACTTTAAAATGAATAAATATGAATTATTCATTACAGTGGAATTGCTGTTTAGAAAAAGGCAAGTTTGAGTTTAGAGAGATCAAAAAGCAATAAACCCATAATAATAACTAGTGGGAATTCCCTTCCCCGAATTACAGTAAAGTAGTTTCATTATCAAGTACCAGCCAAATGCAAATCATTAACTTTTCTTGAGTTAACATGATGTTTGGCTCTAGTGGCTTTAGAGAGTTAAAAAAAAAAAAAAAAACATTTGGATGATGAAACAGGGAAAACGTGGTGACGCAAGATCCCAAACGACTTTCGGTTTCTTTCGATATTTTGCCCGGAGAAGAAATTCCAGTTCAGCCAAATTCGCTCATCCGGTGTGGAAAGGGTGTGTTGAATTTATCTGCAGAGAGCAGCTCCACATTTGAGTTAGAGGCGGAGGGAGCGTCTCGCGTGTCTCCGTGAATCAAACAAACCCATTTGTCGGGAAATGGATCTGCCCTCCTCCCTCCGTCCCACCGGGGGAGGAGACATGATGATCTCACTTGATCCGGTCTGCATAACTGCAACAAAGGCGCTCCGAGGAGTTAAAGCAAGACACCTGAGGAGAGTAACACTTCTGCCAAGCAATGCAAAGGTAAGGAGAAAAACATCTCTCTCATAATGATGTTATCATTATTTGTCTTTGTGTTGATGTGAGTAGATTACTTGTGATAGTGTCAGTTCCCCCTTGTAAAACTTGCTGCGCATGTAGATTTATTCTTGTCTTTTGCTATAATAAGCTGCTGAATAAGTCTAGTAAAGTGTGCATGTTGCTGCATATTGTTTGGACAGACCATGTTAGGGATCACAGAGTGCTGCATGGGTATTTTCTGTCTTTTTGAATATCTGCAAGAACAAAAAACACTTTACTGTGTCACCACATTTCTCAGTACTGTCTTGTATGGGTGTGTGGTGAAAGTCCTTGTTTCTAATTCCTCTCTGTGTTTCCTCTTATTGAGATGTTTCATTAAAGAGACATGCTGATCTGTCATGTTTCCTCTCAGCCTTCCCAAGCCTCAGTTTGCCAGCTGGCTCATAGAGCAGGTGGAGACCGGCCAGTACACGGGCCTGTGCTATGTGGGCCAAAACAAGTTCAGAGTTCCCTGGAAGCACAACTCCAGAAAGGACTGTAACGATGAGGACAGTAAAATATTCCGGGTAGGTCCAAAGGCCTCTATTAAATTTGTCTCCACAATAGCCTACTGGTATTATCTGATGAGATAAAACGCTTAGGGCTTTGTTTACACCTGTCTAACACAAATACAGCAACACTGTAATGTTGCATCACAAACACTCCTCATAAGCAGCCACTGTAGAAAATGACAGTGATTGCTCATTAGGTATTCCTGTATTTCATTACTATCAGAGTTCTGATTTATGGCAGGTGTCATCAGGTGCAATTATGGCATGCTAACACCAGTGTTCTTTAGTTTAAGGAGAGGCAAAGTGAGCAATGACACAATGTAAAGTGCTAAAAGAAATACTCTATTACAAACAAACAATCCTGCAATCAAACTTTTCCTTAAGAAAACAATAGAAGACATTGAAGGAAAATGTTATACATTTCTGAGTTTTGTTACTGATACTGTATGTACTTCGAAGCTGAATATGCTTTCCTGTATTTACATTTCAACATCATAATCTGTTTACAAAAGTGATCATAATTCACAATTCAGTTTGAGTGACAGCTGATTTCTGTGTGTCACTGTCTTCCTTTTTAATGGCAGGGGAAATGTATTTATTCTCCACCTGTGGCTATTACAGTAACTGTGAAAATGTCTCTGTGTGGTTGACAGGCATGGGCAGTAGCCAGCGGTAAAATCAACGAGTTCCCCAATGACAAGGCCAGGTGGAAAACCAACTTCAGATGTGCCCTGAACAACCTCGCTGTGCGCTTCAAGATGATAAAGGACAATTCCAAGAATTCGGATGATCCTCATAAAATCTATGAGATCATCAACACTGAGTGTGAGTGTAACTTGATCCAGGCCTGCCAATGTGGAACCATTTGGAGTCTGAATGCAAATGAAAGTGAGTCTGTTCTCTTTACCTGCAGACAACTATGAAAATCTGCCAACGCAAAACTCTCAGGAGGATTCAGACGATATCTACAGCTCTCCCATAGAGTGCTTCCCCTCAGGAACTGAGGTATTGCCTGAAGCGCACATTCACTTAACTGTCTTCTCTCTCTCTATGTCTTAATTATATTTTCTTCCCTTTTAATACTCACTAAATAATACTCAGCCTTTTTCCTCCAAACAGAACAATCTGCTTCACAACTTCATGGCCTTGGATCTTGGGAATCATCCATCAGGTACAGGAGTTTTGTGCAAAGGAAAACACTGTACAAGTTAATTACATTCTCTCCACCTGTTTATGGCTCTTCTTCTTTATAATGAAGGTCAAATGGAGTTTATTCTGATTTTTATTATCTTAAACAGAGGAACAACTGTGGGTAGAGAACTATGATCAGCAAAATCTGGCTCTCCCTGGAAACTATCCTGTAGCAGCTGAGATCCAGCCACCGCTGCTGCCAGACCAGCCGTCTTACTATGAGGGTATGCTAAGCTAAATTCAATCAAAATTACTTTATTGAAATGAAATACTGTCCTAGAAAAAGCTCCCAATAGATTATATGTAAATATGTGATCTTTAATAATTTATTGTTACATGTTTCATTTATTTCTTTTACAGCAAATCCTCCACCAGTTCCCAGTACACCTCTGCAACCAAATATATACAACCTGGAGGTCTCCATCCACTACAGGAAAAAAGAAATGCTCAAGACCACATTTTCCACGGACCGTCTGCAGCTCCACTACCACCATGAGGCCCCTGAGCTCAATGCCCAGCATCTCTGCTTCCCCTCCACTGAAAGTCTGCTGGACCACAAACAGGTGCATGATTGCATAAGTTGAACATTTTGTGTGGCCAAAAGAAATTCCACCAAAAACTGCTGAAAAACACCCATTAAATGTTTCATTTCACTTTCCTTGGCCAATTTTGTGAAGACGTTTAGTAAAGGGAAGTTAACGATAAAAAAAAATCCACAAAGAAAACACAAAAAGTCTATTTTCTGGCTGTAACAAAACAGGGACCAAACAGGGTAACTTAAACAGAGGGCTGTAAAAGTTTAGAGTTTACTCCTTCACAAGAACTTTGATTAGCTTGAATTCAAAGATCATGTTTTGTATTAGCGCAAGGCCTTCTTTTGAGAGTCAACACTTTGAACAGGCTTTTCAGCAAGAGATATAGAAAACCATCCCAGGAGGAACAGATATCAATTTGTCTGCTGGCATTAGCCTCAGTAAACAAATACTTAAGTAATGAAACGTGCTTGGAGGGTGCGACATACCTTTCTCAATCCCGTCTTGCTGTGGCTCTGTCTCTGTCTGTACTTGTAATAATTCATCAGCTCTCTGGGGGTAGTCAGAATGTAGACAAATCAAATACATTCAAAAACATGTTTTATTACAGTAACTGCTAGAATGCACTGGAAACCAAAAAAATTAAGGGTGGAGTTTCCTGTTAAGTTTACACACAATAATCTGCTGTAGTCTTTATAATCACAACCATTTTTTAAACTAGATTGAATACACCAACCGCATCCTGAACAGCATCCAGAAAGGTCTGCTGCTGGAGGTACGGGAGACTGGCATCTATGCCTGGAGGCAGGACAGGTGCCATGTATTTGCCAGCACCAGTGACCCCTTAGTGGCTCACCCAGACCCAAGAAAGCTGCCCCAGAACACCATGGTGGAGCTCCTCAGCTTTGAGAAGTATGTGAATGGTAGGTGTGGATTTCTTGCTGATTTCTGCGAACAAAAATACTTATTATTACTAGTATTGATAATTTTATTTCACATATTTCAATCTGCTTGCACTGTGAAATAAATGGTTCCACCTTCATCTGTGTTCAGAACTAAAACAGTTTAGAGAGAACAATGCTGGCTCTCCTGAGTACACCATCAACATGTGCTTCGGAGAGAAGTTTCCAGATGGAAAAGCTTTGGAGAAGAAGCTCATTGTCGTCAAGGTAACAGTCTTTTATTATCACTCATTTTGCTTGAACTTCACCTCAAAGACACGTGTAGTGTTTGAGTTCAGCTCCCTTCAGTTTTGCAGTTTTTAAATGTGTCTGTCCCTTTGCCCCTGTACTGTAGGTGGTCCCTCTGATCTGTCGACACTTTCATGAGATTGCCCACATGGAGGGGGCTTCGTCTCTTCACAGCGCCAACGTCAGCCTGCAGATCTCGCACAACAGCCTCTATGATCTCATTAACTCTGTCTTTGGTCTGCCAGTAGCTGAGCTAGAGCCAGGACAACCTGCTGCACCGTTTCTACCTCAGATGTGAAATTTTATCTTGCGCTCCACCCCAAGAGGGACTATTTCGACTACCTATGATACGCCACATCCTGATCTTACACAAAGCTTCAGTAAAATCAAACTGCTGACTTGAATGTGACATAGCAGACCAAACGGGATTAAACCATTGGGTATTGCATAATATCATCATTGATTAACTGTAACTCCACTCTCCTGCTTTGTGTTATCTCCTGTTCATCTTATGCTCTCATTAAGTCACAGATGTTGGAAAAAAACTGACAATGTTTTAATCACTACAAAAGTAGAAATGGACTCCACTCTTGGATTGTTACTTCTTCAAATGGACAATGGCCTTGCCTTAAAATAACCTTTTAGAAGAGTACTGTAAATGCTCCAAGTCTTTCCTAGTGAAATGTAGAGTGATGGCAATTTATATTATATGTATTAAGTAACCAAATGATGCTTTATATGTAAAGTTGTTAGATCATAATTATGAGCTTGTAAAATGCAGGTTAGAGTTAAGTTCAATAAGATTTTTTTCTGTGTCATACTGTAATTTAAGGCACTATATACATATCTGTGGTGAATTGTTTTATATTCCAGACCTTTTTAACCATTTTATAGTTTCCTGGAAATCTTTGTGTCATATGTGTTGCAGCAAAATCAGATGTTGATCAGTCACTTTCTGTATGGTGTGCAGGCTATTAATTAAAAAAAGAAAGAAAATATTCAATATTTCTGTGCCTATGACCTTTTTTTCTTTTTACAGTGTTATCACAAGAGATATATAGTGTATGTTTATACATTTATTGTAAAACAGTTTAACTTTCTGTAGGTATCTGGCTACAGCTCTAAAATGCACCACACATTTTCAATGGGAGACAGGTCTGGACTGCAGGCAGGCCAGTCTTTTAGCTGCACTCTTTTATTTAAAAGTCACGCTGCTATAACACATGGAGAATGTGTCTTGACATCATCTTTGTCTTTTTCAAAAGAAAGAAGAAAAGTCTTCTGGGTGGAAGCATATGTTGCTCAAAAACCTGTACTGTATGGTGCTTTCAGCATTAACTAACACACCTCCATACCATCACAGTTGCTGGCTCTTGAACCTTGGGGCTGGTAATAATCTGAACAGTCCTCCTCTTTAGCCCAGAAGACACAATGCCCATAATTTCCAGAAATAATCTGAAATGTGAACCTGCCAGACAATGGCACACATTTCCACTTTTGCTTGACTGAACCTGTCAAGGATGCCCCTTCTGTACCAGAACAGGATACGGTCACCTGTTACCAATTAACCTATTTATGTGTGCAAAGTTCTAAACGTGTGTTGTTTTTTGTTGTTTTTTTGTTTTTTTGTTCTTTTGAGTTTTCCACTTTCCAAGTACTTTGTTTCTGTTGCTGGAATGTGTTGCTGGCATCATATTGAGAATGAGATTATATTTACAAAAAGGTTGATCACTAACAAATATATTTGTACTGTTTTCAGTCCCTATAGCAGCTGAGCCCTTGTACTGTAGCTTCAGGCTCCATTATAACCAAAAAAGAAATTAGGACAAGTATATATTTTTTTATTAAAACATTGTCCCTAAAAAAAAACTACATGACAAAACAGAGCTGCTGTTTTTATTCTGTGATGGCTCAGTCTGAAATGACATAGGAGGTGCACGTAGCAAATGCCATCACTGTGATTGGCTCATATATCTTCAGATGTTACCACCTCAAGCCCCAAATCCTTAAAACCCAAATATGACAACAGGACAGAATATGACCAAGAACTTGAATTAATTTCAGACAAACCTCTATTATTTTCACTATTCAGTGATTTATTATCATTTGTGTTTTCTCTGAGAAACACCTGGCCTGTTTGATCAAGTAAATGGAGGGGAAAAAAAAGAGTAAAATACATTCAGATAAACTTGAGCACCTGTTTTTTTGATTCTTCCACTCCTAAAACTTGGCTTTAAAAAGCCAAATTAAACATGACACCAAATTACAAGGCAAGTCCAACCACCAACCTAATGAGTCTTTACAGGAGGCAAACTAATGACTATAGACAACAAAATGGCGAACAAGCCGAGTTAGTTTCTCATGAACATTTCTGTTCAAGAATAATGCAGAAAAGTGAAATATCACCACAGGTTTGGGCTAAAGACACAATGACAAAGCAGTCATAATGAGGCTGTAATTAACCAACGCAGACACTGAAAGGATTCTGTTAATGTTCCCAACTACAGGCATGTATTTACTTCTATCATACCTACCTTGGAAATGCTGTGACTTAAGAGATGTTCCATTATGTTTCCAGTACACAGACTACAGATTGATCTCACAAAACCATATTTTTCCAAAAATTAGCTTAATACTTATTAATAAACATGAAACACAAAAAAAAACAAAAACAAAACTTTAGTTGAAACGTTTGTGGACATAAGAGCACCAGGTTGGACCGTGACGAAATCTATACCTTAAAATTTGCACAAGCTAACAGAGGCTGCAGCTCAGCCATTGAGACACAAAGTCTGTGTTATAACTAGGGCTGGATATCATTTTAAAAATTACCTTACCAGTACTCTGAAGTGATGCTGATACAAGATTACTTCCACTTCATTCAATGCCATCATGTAAATGGACGCATTCCCGAAAATCCTTCCGCATTTTATGCATTGAGACACCACAGGCGTGTAGTATAGGCGTACTTTCCAACTTTTGGTCAGGACATTGAAAGCCAAATATTTCAAATATACCACACTTGACTTCATTGTACGTCAGACTGTATGAGTTGTAGCTGCTGGGGTTGTAGTTGCAGGGGGCCAATCGCATGCTGCATTAAATCGAAGAATGCTTGCAGTCATTGGCTGCAAACAAATGACATGAAGTCTTTTTTCTAGGTCTGGGTACAAGAAGGTGGTATTGTTTGATTGGACAAATTTCAATACTATATATTTCAATATGACTACAGATACCCAGGCCTAGTTATATCCCTTTTCACTCAAAAGTAAAATATTACAAACTATATTGTAGTGTATTAGATTCCACTGTTTACAGAATGTCCCAAAACAAATTGAATCTCATCTATTCAGGGAAAAGGTGCACTTGTTTTTTTTATTAGTATAATTTTTACTCATTTGGCACAAAAACAAAATATTCCCTGGTTCTCTAAAACCTGGCTTTCTACATTTCAGACAAAAAGGATCATGTTGAGAGCATGAGAAAACAAGTATGCCTATTGAGAAGACTCTGTCATTTGAGAATTATTAAACTACTGAACCAGAATTCACCTGTAGTACAACGCTGGACTACATTTAGCTCATTATACATGGACATTAGAAATGTGGAAGACAGATAACAGAGGCTTTCAAATAAAAAACAAAAACAAATCAAGTCTACAAACTAGAACCATTTATGTCAGTCATTTGAAACAAAGGTGGAAGGAACATATAAGTGGATATATCAAATCTATATTATTTACAACCAAATCTAAAATTGTTTAATTACTCTACTGATAAATTTTCTACAAAAATTGCATAAGTGTCTTTCTGTAATGTGACAAATGTCTTTAATATGCATACTCTGCATACTTTTATGCCACTTCTTGACAAACAGAGTTTTTCCACTGATAAATACCCCTCCCTCCCACAAGACAAAAGAAACATAGAAAACTCAAAGCCCACACTGCATCCTCCCAGTGATATGCCTGTGGAGAAAGCTACCTGATTTATCACTCCATGGAAGGGGTCTTTTGAGATTTGCCTCTTTAAGGCACAACCCCAAATCTCCTATTAAGTTTCTGAGCTGCACTACACAAAAACACAGGTTCTTGGCAGTGACGGTCCAAGCACAAGACACCAACAGGTGTTGTTCAAGTGATCAACAAAAACAGTTTGTCCTCCAAAGTCAGTTGTGACAGAAAGCTCAACATTAGAGAAAATGTTCCACCTTGAAGCTGTGAGCAAATCTTAGTGAACAGTCAGAGATCACACCCAGTGGTACGGCCACCCGAGTAAAACACTGTAAATATAACCTAAGAGAATGAGTATTTGCAATGGGAGTGACTGTCCTTGCCTGTAGTTTACGCCTCCTCATGGGCTGTCAGAGATTCTCATGGCCTCACTCTGAACTTCCTGTGTCTTCCCTGAGTCCTCTCCTTTCTTGTGTTTCCTAGCATGTTTATATTTGTCCACATATGCCTTGACCAAATTTCCCACCTTCACGGGGTTGATCTCCCCGCTCTTGCTGTGGCACACCTGATGACCAGGAAGACAAGATAATTAGATAGAAATTCTCAGGAAAAACTCATTGAGACACTGATAAATGCCTGAGTTTATTGCTCAAAGCTGTTATAGCTGTAAGTTGCTGGTCAGTGACAAGCCTTTCAGTATACCTTGGCAAACTTTTTAACCCACCTTCTGCACGGCTTTACGTAGAATCTCTTTGTATTCATCCTTGTTGATGTCTCTCCTCTGGTAGAAAGGCTTGATAGCTAGCTTCACCTCCTCTATAGCTCTCTCCTGCATGTGCAGCTTCTTCAAGTACTGTTGGCAGGGTGTGGAGTAGATCAAATGTTATTATATAGGTTCAACAATCGTTCTCAAAGAAGGAGGAAGCTATAATAATTATAAAAAATCATTATGACAACATGAAATATTCAGTTGAAAGCTTACACATTCAAAAGCCAGACTCACCTTGTCTTTCCTTGACAAATCCCCTTCCTCTCCTTCTCCTTGTCCAGTGCTTGATAACCCCTCAGGCTGTACACCATCAGATCTACAGGAGCTACTGAGCGGACCAACGGACCCCTTTTTGGAAGGGTCACTAACAGCTGCAGTGATGTCCTATGAAAAAATCAAGGAGATTAAAAACAGAAAAATAAGTCTAAAACATTACAGGAGGATAGAAAAGTCATTGCTATTATTAAGTAATTTAGGGCTGTCATGTATCTTATATTGACTTATGCCACACTGAACTGCTATTACTTTATCATCTCTACAGACATAGCCATGTAGTGTATAAGTGATTACATTAGATGTGCAAGCAAGAGTTTTCATTTCCACAGAACAGCTTTTACTTTCATTTAGTCTGAAAATGCTTCAGCATCAGTTTTAGTTTCTGCCACGTGACTTTCACCACACAAATACATTTGCTCTTTTTAGACAAACACTGCCACCCTCTGGATTTTTAATCACATTAAACACTTGGTGTATTCCTACATTTAACTGACGCCCTAAGTATTAGGTTAACTCTGCAGGGACAAATGACTCTTAACTACCTGATTGGATGTCTGGCTGGTTGAAGAGGGTCTGCGAGCTCCTTCCTGCTTTAGTCTCAACTTATACAAAGCCAGCTCTGTGGAAGAGAGAATTCAGGAAATATTTAGTTGAGGGCCAGATACAAAACAGTTTTTTGATCTGCCTGCAAAGCAAAATCTCCTGTTCCAATGCCATTTTTCCCTTTCTGATATCGATTCCAATATTTGAAATTCTGTGCACTGATCCAAAACCCATGTGTTTAAAAACTCAATCAAAACTCAATATATCACTCAATCTTGAGAACTGGAACAACACCGGATTTGAGGAAGGTTTGATTTTTACTCTTGAATTAGGCTAGGAAAGTATATTTTAAAAAGGTAAGACTCTTAACTTTTAAACCTTGTACCAGGCACACTTCCTAGTGATTTGTTTTTATTAAATAGCATTTTTTGCAGATCAGGACTTGAATTTTGTCAATTCTGACAGACACAAAAAGTCATTTGTGTTTGTGATAAACGATGTATATCATTTATAACACAAAAAATGACTAACACGGTACATGTAACATGGGTTTTTAGTTTTTTGATAGATGATTTGTCCTAATTCAAGAATAGGCGATACATATATATACTTACATTACCATTATTTAACAGCTGTACACTACTAACACTGTATGGACATTATTTGATTGATATTCTCCTATGGCCTGGCTTGAGTTGAAAAAATAGGTGCACAGGATGCTGCTGGAAATTAGCAAGGTCCTCTTTCAGAGCTAATTAAATTGTGTGGATTGTTGCATAGACTCACATATTCACAGATACCCAGTCCAGTATTTTAGGTTGTATCAGAGGCATTTTTCATACTGGTATCGGTATCAGAAAAACCCTACAAAATGTCAGGATAAAGTTATCCAAATGTTTTATGCATGCATGTAAGGAAAAAAACCTAACAAAAAGAGGCAACTGTGTGTGAAACACGACCAGAATCCCTTTTTCCATCTTAATTCTTTGTCATTTCAATTGTTTAGCTGATTGAAAGAAATTTGGCACCTGTTCTGGTAATTGATTTATAATTTCAGCCATTTTTCAAGCAAAAATGTCAAACATTTGCTAGTTAAATGTAGGTATTTGCTGTTTTTCTTTGTCGTTTTAGATAGTAAATGAAGGATCTTTGGGTTTTGGACTGTTGGTTGGACAAAAGAAGAAATTCTTGAGATGTTATGGGAGCAGCCAAAATCAACTGTTATCATCTTTCAGCAACACTTACTGCTTGCAGACTTCTCTGGTTGAGGCCCCTCAGGCTCCTGAATATTCCAGGTAACCCTCTTCACCTGAGTCTTGGATTTTGCTCCCACTACAGTCGATACCTGCCCTCCTTCATTCTTCCCCTCCTCTTCTTCCTTCTCTTGTTTGACAGACACAGCACTTCCCTCTGTATGCTCAGACTTAACATAGTCCAAGTTGTCAAGCATCATGTCGACATTGAAGTCATCATCAGAGTCTGAGGGTGGGTGAACTTCTTTCTTTACAGGGACAGTCAGCTCAACAGTGCTTGGTTGTTCAGTGGAGGCCAGTAGCACTGGGTCAGGCTGAGTGGTTATATCCTGGAGGCTGTCTGCTGCAACAGGTGTGGTCAATGTAGAAGATGAGGTGACAGGGGGGGAGTGGCATGCTTCTGGGGAACCTGGCTCAGATTTAATTATGGGGATTTCACAAGTCTCAGTTTTGATGCTTTCACAGGTCTCAGTTTTGATGGTTTCACATGTCTCAGTTTTGATGGGGTCTTCTTTCTTTCCCTCCTCATCTATGCCTTTAACTTTCATCAAAGCAAAGATGTCAGTCTCCTCTTCCTTGATTGGTTTGGTAACAGGAGAATTTTCAAACATATCAAGAGATGGCGGTTTCTCTTTCTTAATTTCTTTTATAGTCTTTCTCTCCTTTGTCATTTCTGCTATTGTGTCCTGGCTGTTGGACTTCAGGTCTTTGCCTTCCTTCTTAACTTTAGAAGCAGAAGTACAGGAAGAAGTCTCCTGTTTATTCACTGTGACTTTTTCCTCTTTGAGGGAGCTTCGACTGGTATCCTCTTTTTTCTTTACATGTAACTGTCTTGTGTCTTTAGAGGATGAAACACAGGAGCCTGAAGTTTTCTGTGAACTCTTCGATGATGATCCTTCTTCTTTCCTTCTCTCTCTTGAGCTGGATCTAGACCTGCGCCTCCTTTTGTCTTTTGATCGTGACTCCACCTTGTCTCTGGAGGGAAGAGATGATTGCGGCGGTCGTGCGTAGTCTTTCCTCCTTTCCCTGGATCTGGATCTGGACCGTGATTTGGACCTTGAGCAAGGCCGACCACGTTTACGGTCCTTTGATCTAGATCTGGATCTTGAGCAGGACTTTGAGCGAGAGCGACCATGTCTCTTGTCCTTTGACACCCGTCTTCTCTCAGAATCTCTCTCTCTGTCATCATTTCTCTCCTTGCTCCTTTTTTTCTGTTTCTTCCTCCATGAATGCTCTCTGCTGCTGGAGCTGGAAGCAGACCTAAAACCAGTAATCGCAAAAGAAAAAACCTTAAGTGAAGAAAACTAAGCTTAGACCTTTGTGTCAAACAAATGGTTACTAGATAGCTGATACCAAGAATATTGGAAAAAGTATTATATTACATTTACATTACAATTACCTTGATCGTCTCTTGTCTTTGGATCGCGACCGGGAGTGCCGTCTCTTTCTGCGAGACCTGTCAGGGGAATTAGACTGAGAGCTTTCAGATGTTGAGCATGCCCTCCTCCTCTCTCTGAACCTCGACCGCCTGGAACTCCTTTCTCTATCCTTCTTCTTGTCTTTCTGTGGATCTCCCTGTCCTGGGGCATGACGGTCATCCCTCCTGCCTCTGTCTGTCTCTGGGCTGCTAGAGCGTCGCTCCTTCGAAGCTTGGGTGGTTGTCTTCTTATGGTCCAAATCTCTTGTAGGGGATTTGGAACAGGATTTGGAACCTGGTTTAGTTTCTGACTTTAGTTTCTTTTTGGTGGGAGCAGAGCTGGATGCTGATGAATAATTGTTAGGGGGAGTACTGTGGGGAGTTTCAGCACTCTGTCCACTGTCCTCTTCTAGAGTCTCTCTCTCAGTCTTCAAAAAATCTAGGCTGTGATGAACAGGTGGCGTGATGTCTGCTGTGTCTGAATTCAAACTTTTTACACTGCAACTAAACCTTTCAGCTTCCCCTGCATCATATACCCCTGGCTCTTTCTTAACTTTAGCATCACATAATGCTCTTCGTTTCTGAGTCCCAGTGTCTACTAGTCTTGATTCTTTTTCAACCTTGACATTTTTCTCGGAATATCTAATGTCCTGTGACATGGTTTCCTGAGGACTTGCTCTCCTTGGTTCCTCCCCTGAGATCTCAGTCTCCTGTGTTTCAGTTTTCACATGAACCAGGTCCTGCTTGCTTAGCACTAAACGCTCCTTGTTTCCTAAATTAAGAGGCTTCCCCTCATGTGTGGTGTATTGGGAGCTGCCATCCAGGCTTGTGCTCTCAGCTTCATTGTCTGAGCAGCTTGAGTCTGACAAAGTCGGATTAAAGGGATCGTAGATATTATTACTGTCTTGTTCCTTATTGGCTGGCGTACGTGATGCCAGGAGCATCTGTTTATCCCGGTGCAGCTGTCTCTTTCTTGCCTCATCTTCCTTTTCTCTCCAGGGTTCCTGCATGCTGCCTCCACTGGCAGAGGATGATGCAACATTAAGACGCCTCGAATGCCAGGAGTTCCCACTGGAGTTAATGCGGAAGCTCACTGCTGATGAAGATGCGGAAGAGGAGGAATAACGTGGCTGGCCAGCAGGAGAGCCAGTGGAGGAGGAAGAAGAGGAGAATGAGTTGGAGAAGGCTGATGATGAGCCTGGTCCATCAGGCCTCTGTCTCTGGGTCTGACCATCAGCCCTGCCCTTTTGCTGGTCTACACTTTGTTGCCTTACTTTGTCCCCAGCGAGGCTATTCATGCCCCTTTCTGGCAAGCCATGACCACTACTACTGGAGGTAGAGTTACTGCTATTTCCCCTACCACTACGGCTCGTATCACTACCATCATTTATGATACCACTACTCTCCCTTTTTATTTTTGGTATCCTTGGAAGCACTGACACATCTACCCACATGGGCTTCGTAGGTACTTTTTTAGTTTGGGAATGTAATGGGGCTATTCCCTTGCTCTTGGAGCTGGAGTCTAGATTGGGATGGATGGATGAGGAGGGGCTGGGAGATACAACACCATTTGTCCCCCTGTGACCAGGAAGGTGGGGGGGTCTGAGTGGACGAGGTGGCTGCAAACTCGGATGACCTCGGGGTGGTAAATCAGAAAGTGGAGATGGTTGAATGTGGTTGGCTGAGGAGGGCATGTGGCTGGGTAAGCGAGAAGTACTTTGGGAGAAAGGTCTGTTTGTGGAGCTATGGGAGGATCCTGGTAGGTCTCCATTGTAGTGGGGAGACAGAGGACTGTCTCCTTGGTTGGGTGACATTACTGGGTTGATCTGGGTGGTGGAGTCTGAGCTACTGCTTCTGCTGCAACCTGGCTTTGATACAGATGGCATCACTGTAAAACAAACATGCAAATTACACATATGAAGAGTGCGATAATTAAGTTACTTTATTTTCACTCTGTAGATTACACTGACTTGTACATTGTACACTGCTCAGAGTAAATATTCCGAGTAAAACAGTTTTGAGGAAAACCAGGAAACAGTGACAGCAACAAGCAGTCAGTCACAAGCAGCTGACAATGAGTGAGGAATAACTCACCGTCTATTTAAAGTTTAATATGTACCAACTGGATATGTGTTTTAGATAAAGCGGTCAGACTGAATTTAATTTGATAGTAAACAGCATGACTTCAAGCAGGGATAGGCAGTTTATTTTTGGCGGCATTGGAAAAAGGTTCCTTAATAACCTTTCATGTTACTGAAGTAATCTGAGAGAAAACTTCTACTCCTTCTCTTGGCTCCGTTTTCAGGCTTCTGAAAATCTAGCCTGTGACTTGAGCTTTAATAAGAGGTCGGTAACACAGTTGATCGCAGAGTCCCAAAACATAAGTATTTAACAACCTGAAGATGAGACTCAACAACCAACTATCTTTCTCCAGAATTGCTTACTGCACCTTTAATTGTAAATGGCTCTATTTTGATGGTATCGATTTTTCTCATGACAAAAATTAAGATGTCGTCAGATCTCTGGTCCTCTGTCTGCCTCTCCCAACCATCAAATGGTTACAATGTCTAATCAAACAGCTATAAAACATTTGAGTTAAAGTTCATTGTTTAGACTTTGTGTTTAAAAATGTGCCTCATACACTTACTTGGCGCTTTAGCTTTAAGAGAACCATCTCGATTGATAACAACATCAGAGCTGTCCATCAAGAGCATGCTCTGTCCAGATAAGATGCTGCCCAGCAGGTCAGGCACAGGAGCTGCCTCTACAACACCCCCCGATTGGGGGACATCCATACCCCTCCTGATATAACAAAGAAAACATCTACATTAGATTACATTACACAAACAGATTACATTATATACATTAGATGAACTCAATCAAAACTTAGTGCAGATTTGTACAATTTATTTGACCAAGAAAATAGAAATAAAGTCAAACATCACCTTTATTTTCAGCAGATACAGGCTACCATAAAACTGTTTTTACAGTCGACCGTTACCATTACAACGTTACCCAGTTAGTTACAAGATCCAAATCAGATCCTGTCCTGGATTACGAACCCTCCACATCATGGCGAAAAGGGGATATTACCTGGAAAGACTTGCAGTGACTGGTCGAGCTACAGGCTGATGAGAGCGAAGAGCGGAGTGAGAAATCCCTCGTCTCTTGGCCTCCAGCAGTGATGTAATGCGGGCCTGCTGCTCTTCCTCTTCACTGGTCAAATCAATATCATAACGCACAATGTGCTTTATAATTAACACTATATATGCTCAAACACATACAAAAACATAAACCGAGTCAAAGATAGTGATAGCCACATAATAATGATAGGGCTGACCCAAACTTTTCAAAGATATTTTTTCTCAACTAGATTTGCAATCATGAAGCTATTGTATCACAGAGTCAGGATTAATAGACCAGTATGCAAGTGGCACTAGTGACCAAGATTAATTTCCTGCAGATTATATAATATCAGAAACATAAATTAAGATTCCAAGTCTGTAGTTTAGGATCAGCCCTACAATATGTCTTCTTACCGGTCCACAAATGGATCCAGGTCAAAAGGATCTCCATAGATAGAAAGGGATGCAGCGCCTATGTCAGCACGCATGCCGCTTAGTGTGTGCTCTGCTGGCCGGTATACTGTAGGAAGTGAAGAACTCTTCTTGTCCTTGACAATTCCAAGATTATTAGCAATACGGCTTCGAGGGGTAGCTGTCTTTTTTAACATCTAGAGAGAAAACAAAGGTATTGAGTTTTTGTAGAGAGAAAAGCCTCTTCCAACTACAAGAGAAATAAAACATTCATTTTTCATAGTTTGTGTCAACCAAGTCTCATGACTTACTAGCTTCTTTCTGGATTTAGTCCTCCTCACTCTCCTTTTCCTCCTCTTTACTCCAGTGCTTGCTCCTTTACCTTTTTTACTCACAGCAGAAGATGTCTTCTTCCTTTTGACCTTTCTGCGCTTTCCTGTTGAATCAAACATAAAAGTTATCAGTCATCAAAAACGCATCAATATTTCATAGCTATCCCTTAAGTTACCCTTTCACTACATCTTTTAATGTGTGTGCTTGAGATTTTTATTACCCCTGTCTGAAACCCCCCCCTATATTTGAATGTGTGCTTACTTACCGGTCTTTCGCCTGCGACTAGTTGGGACACGAGGCGTGTAGTCCCGTACATACACAGACGTGTTAAGCCCAGCTACAACAGCATTAATAGTCTCATCGAGCCAGGTGGACTGAATCAGATACGTGGGAGCCAGCTAGTAAGAAAACGTTTGCATTACTTGACGGGTTGAGTTTTCACAAACCACTGTTGTCCAAACACAACTCAAAAACGCAAGCACTTCTCTTTAACACAAGCATTTAAATCACCAATCAAATATAACTAATCGAAAACACAAGCCATCACTGAATTACCCAAATACACAACTTTTGTCATAAATGTTGTCAGTAAATTTAATCTGCACAGCAACAAATGTTCAACATCAAGACATTTCCATTAGATCCAGCCTTGCGCCTATGTTGTGGAGGTGGGTTAGAAAATAAGCCAAGACTGAAGCATCACGCCTCATGCCAAACCTGTGACGTGCGTGCCTGTGTGATGCGATGTCGGTTGACATTAGCTCGAACTCTCTCGCTCTGCTGCGTCCTGGCGATAGCTCTGGTGGGACCTGCAGCATGGGACTGGGAGCGACTGGTGGCAGCACGGGCAGTTGAAGGCAGGCTCTCTGTATCACTAAGCTCTTCAGGTGAACCCCCTGTAATGAGTAGAAATGAATGTTTGAGTTGCTAGTGCTGATGAACACATTATCAGATGGAATATTCAGATATTTTTTCCTGACTATAAAGAACTCCCAAGTCCAAAATATCGTTTGAGCAGGAATGAATTTAAGAAGGCAAATAAATGCATGATTTACTTGAGTTACGGTTGTTGGCTTCACACTCAGGGCAGAACCATTCCTCTACAGGAACAGAGTCAAGAGGTGGAGTGAGACACTCCATGTGATACCTAGGGAACAAAAACACAACAAATTTACAAAGAAATCTGAGGACAGGTTTTTAGGCTGGAAAAAAAGGCAATAACTGACTTTCAACACATCAAGAAATGTTATTATTTTGGTCAATAATAGCTCTCACCCAGCATCACAGCCATCGCAGAGTAAGAGGCGGTCTTCACGATCACTGCCCCCACACACCTCACAGCTGGTCTGCTCAAGGTCCAAATCTACTCTTTCCTCTTGGCCTTCCTTCACTGGCTTTTGCACTGTGATCTGAATGAAACAGTCATCACACACAAATAATGAATCATTGCAGCATAAATGTACTGGATATAGAATTAGAAATGTATGTAAAGTTATGCTACCAAAGACTGAACACACTCACCATTTTCTTCACTTTGCCTCCATAACATTTCCTTAGGTATATGCTGTTGAAGGCAATACGGTCTACAGGACACGAGTTTGCATTCTAAGTTGAGAACAAAAATACAACAAATAAGCCATTCAGTGTCCTCTAACAAAGCATATACTGATAATTAAAAGATATAAAGGTGCTTTCTTTCTCCTTGGGATAATGCAACATTATGTTAGACTCACCTTGGTCCATTCTAGGATGCAGTCAAAGCAGAAGTAGTGCTCACAGCTCTCTGGTGTTGCAACAGGCTGACTGCTGAATGAGTTGAGGCAGATGGGACACCTCTCCGAGTCCTCATCTGAGCTCATCCCTGCAAGGTCAGCCGAGGTTCCTCCAAAAGCTCCATCCTCAGCCTTAGCATCTTCCTCCTCTTCTTCATCTGATAAAAATGGACAGAAATCTGTTGTGTTTGTACCATACAAACTATATTTATAGAGCAACATAACATTAAATAGTGGACACAATGATACACTTATTTAATACTGTTACGCCCCCCATACAAACAAGGAAACACACGGCTCAATAGGGGTAGGAGGCTATAACATATGAAGAGGGACGCCACACCAAAATGTAACAATTGAACCCACAAGCTTTATTTGTTACCCAAAGTGATCGACAAAAAAAACACAAACCAAAAAGGAAACAAAGGAGGGCTGGAGACCCCGGCCAAAAAGAACAAAAGAGAGAAGACGCTGGGCCAACCACGCAGTGGGCAGTCGCTCCCAGTGTCTCCCCCTAAACTACCTAAAAATAGAAACTAAATCTGAAATAAACAAAAGACGAATAACGGAACTGCCGGTAATCTCCAGCCCAAACTAACACAACAAAAGAAAACAACAAAACCCCAGCACCTAAGCATTCATGGGGGGAAAACCTGCCTGGGGAGGATAAAACAAGGAGGAAGGGAAAATCTCCTTCCTACCTGACCAGGTGCCTGTGCCATGTGCTGTGCCGCGTGTCTCTCCACTCCCTGTCCCTCTTATCCCCTCCTCTCCCTACCTGAGTGCCGATTGCACTCAGGTGCGCAGCAGGCAGAGGGAGGAGAGAGACAAGCCGGACAGAGAGAGAGAGAGAGCGAGAGAGCAGGCTGCTGCACGTAACAAACACTACACTATAAGTGTGGGTTGTATCACAGAAGCATATTTTTCCTCTTTAACTGCTACAGGAAAACAAAGGGTTGTTAAGTTATAAAAATCTCAGCACTGTGTAAACTGGATAAGAGCAGCTGAAAATGAAAGACCACGGTGTATTTTTAGTTCCATGACTCTTAGAGACTCAAGTTGATCAGAGAATAATTATATGATGATTTCATAAAAAACAAGACAAAAAGCAGACCACCACCACAATCTTTGACAATAACATAAATTTCATGTTCAGTCACTCCTACCATCCTCCTCCTCATCCTCCTCCTCATCATCATTCTCTCCATCTAGGTGACCCTCCTCTTCCTCATCACTGTCCGATTCTCCTTCATCAGATTCCTCTTCAACATCATCTGAGTCATCTAGAACGAAAAGTAATATAAAAATGCAAACAAAACAGAGTAAGTTTTATAAACTTTTATGTATGTTTGATATTGTACTCTTATGGAACTGAATGTAATTTCTCCAGAGAATTTTCTCAGTCATTCATCAGCTCATGATACATAACAAACATGTCAAATAAGCTACCTGAGATGGACCACAACACAGCCCTTTTCCCTTTGCTGTGGGACGTATTGCGGTTGATCAGCTCATCTTGGCTGTCATCATCATCCATGGCTGACCATCAGAAGAGTGACTGAACAATTTCTGACAGCCTTCCTCTGAAATAATCCTTAGAACACAGAAAACAATTGCAGATAAATAACAGATAATGTGAGGCTATTACTTGTGTATTGTATTTAACAATTATGACTTTAGGTCTGAATCTCGTTAAGAATTAAGTGTGCAATGCTTTACTAATCACACAACAGAGAAATCTGCATTGTTACAGCAGCAAACGGTTCTAACATAATAACAAAAGCATCAAAAAGACAAGACATTAAATCAAAAGGAAACAGCAAGATAAAATAAATAAACAAATAAGTTAACAAGAACGATATAACCAAATGGAATAAAATAATAAGAACAATATAAGCAAAAACAGACTCAGAAGTTGAGTTAACACCACGCACATAACTAGTTTTGAAATTTAGATATTAGTATTGGTGACATGTAAGTCAATCTACTCACTAAAATACAGAAGATGAAGAGAAGAAATTTTCAAACAACTTTGTGGAATGCAAGGTGATATTATGCTTTGAGTCCTTGAGCAGAAAAGGAAAATGATCATCAAGCATGTGCTCTTAGTTAATGGGATGTAGTAATACCTACAATGAGCATACAAATTAAGTTAAGCAACATCTCATTACTACCGACGAACGACATTAGAAACTATCAAACGGCCGTTTTAATGCTCTTAATTTCTGAACTGACTTTTATTGTTCGCTGACAAACAGGAAAGGTTAAGTAACACTTGCTAACTAGCCAGCCAGTAGCAGCAGCCTGCACACCATGCTAACGCTACATTTGTAAACAAAGAAGACAACTGGTCACCAAACAGAGTGATTCCTCTATATCTCACATAAAATATGCATGCAACGCATGTGCAGATATACATATTACACATATACACAATGACAAGAATATGGGACAAGCCTGTAACGCTGTTCTTACTGAACAAACGATGCTAGCTCGTAACATTAGCTTCAGTGTAGCGTGTTAGCTAGCCTCACAACAGCTAAATTTAGCGACTACAACTACAACTGCCTCGGACTTTATACTACAAACGCTCAGTGTGTGCAGGAATTTAGAATTAAAACCCAGCATTTAACCCACATAACTACAGTGCCATACCTTTACATTTCATACTAATTTCAAACCTACCCTGTTCAATAGTGGGAGGTGGTATGTTAGAGTGGTTTGAAGTCTCCACGGTTGTTGAGTGACACCACCGGCTGGCTATAGACGGAAAAGGCCGAGTGCACTCAGACGAGTGTGACTCTTAAAGGGACAGTAACCCTTTCATTTGATATCGGTCAGTACACAGTGTCTCCAATAGGATAAAAGTCACAGTCTGTGATTCAAAGAGCAGGGTAGTCCAGAAAACCAAAAATCACTATCTAAAGCTTAAAGCAATAGTTCATCCAAACATGAAATTTCACTCAATATCTACTCACCCCTGTGCTGATGTGAGGATGGGTGAAGATCAGTGTTGCAGCCAAATCCAGTACAAATTAAGTGACTGGTGACCAGTTTTAAAATGTAAAAAAATAACACAAAAATAACGTTGTCTAAATAAAGTTGATAAATAAACACTGAAATGGTGGTCAACACTGTGATGAGATGGACGAAGTTGAAATTACAGTCCTGCTTTGACTGCAATGATTGGAGGGTTTTTGAGCCTGCAGCTACAGACCTGGATGAACTCACTGACACTGTGATGTCAATTTTTGTGATGACGTGTTTGCCAACTAAGTGGGGACTGAATCCTGTACAACAAGGCCAGCAACACACTGACAAATGGCGTGTTACCCTCCTGTCTGAAAGTCTGTGCTGACCACCTGGCATCCATCTTTACACAGATCTTCAACGGATCACTGGAATGGTGTGAAGTTCCCTCCTTAAAATGATCCACAATCCCCAAGAAATCCCCTGTAACACAATTAAAAGACTACAGGTCCATCACCCAGACGAAGGACATTGGTCCACTGCTGGACCCCCTGCAGTTTGCCTATTGAACAAACAGATCAGTGGATGATGCAGTCCTCTGGTGTGGTTAGAATATCCTGAACATGCTTTGACTGAGGAGACAACAGTTTACTTCAGGAGAATCCCCATGACACTGCCCCCAATCACCATACGCAACAACACTGTGTCTGCTGTGGAAATTTATGTCTGGGATCCACTATCTCCCAGAACCTAAAATGGGTGTTCAACAAAGACTCTGTCATCAAATAATCCAGTCTGTTCTCTGTTCACCCCTAGCCGCCTAGTTTGGATCAGTCACCAAACAGGACAGGAACAGACTACAATGGACAGTCGGGTCTACAGAGAATATCATTAGTGCCATCCTGCCATCTTTTTAGGACTTTTAGACAGCCAGCATTCGGAAAAGGGCAGGAAACTGCAGACCCATCCCACCCTGGGCACAATCTGTTCCAAAATCTCCTCTCTGGCAGGCACTACACAACACTGTATGGCAAAACAACCAGACACAAGAGCAGTTTCTTCCCACAAGTTACCTCTCTGACAGTGTGAATAACCATTAAAACATTAATTAAACACATTAACTGCTTACTTCCATTATAGATTATATTTAACAGATTAGGTATTTATAGTTTAAATTTACTGTTTTGTTTTACAGGGTTTCTGCAGTTTTTAACAAGTTACATTTAAAACTGTTTAACACCTTTTTAAGCCCATAGTGAGTGTAATTTAAGACCTATTTAATGTCCATGCTGGCAAAAAATAGGTATGTACTGTACTGGTTTCATTTTGAATTTGTTGTTGTTTGCTGATCAGTGTGAACAGTACTATTTTTCCCCAAAAGATATTTAAAAGTGAGGCTGAAGTTAAATCCAACTTTATAAATGTATCTTTAACATGGAAAAAATGGAAGAAACCTCAGGAGGAGCCACAGAAGAGGAACCCCCCCTCCCAGGATGGGCAAGTGTGCAGTAGATGCCATTTGTACACAAGAAATACAATATTTGTCTGTGATACATAGGATTGTATACGATAAGAATGTGATTCCATGTCCATGTTAAGCAAGTCACCCGTTGGACCCAAGTCATTTGACCTCCTCTCCTCCATGGAGATCTGGAATGCATATTTTTTATTTTTTTTTGGACATCTTTGTGTTCTTTTGTGTTACGTTTTTATGGACATATTTGTGTTCATACTTTCCTGCCTTGGCTGGACAACAAAGTTTATTCTATTCTGTTCTACTGTAATGATAAACCATGACAACATAATTTTATATTCAGTACCTAACCCTCACTTTATACAAATCAAAACATTTTAAAAGTCTGATAAACATGATCAAAATATTATAACAGTCTGGTAACTGCAACAATTATTCCCTTATGTTGTCAGGGCTGTGCCAAGCCACAACACAAGCAGTCAATACAACAATTTAGTGCCACAGTCCCCCCTAGTGGTAACTCTAACTTGTCAAAATCAGCTGTTACATAATACAGTGTAATCCTGATTTACTACTATATGTCATAGGGTTATGTGTATCCTGGCTGTGAATAATCTGAAAGGGTTTTGACAGTCAAAAAGTGGTCCGAAGAAAACTGTAGAGTGTACATAAATCAAAAAACATGTTTGATAATACCCCAAAAACAAAGAGAGAACATCATGTTCCAGATAACAGGGGTCAATTAGATTAGGTAATCTCTGTGTGTATCTCAGAATGGGTGAATTTTTAATAACTGACCTTGATGAAATGATATTATGTTAATAATAACATTGTGATATTTATAGTATCAATATGCATACTATTATTTTATAAGTATAGAGTATAATAAATGTTCTGTACATTTTCCATCTTACATTGAAATTTATTTACTTTTTAATTGAAGTTCTAAATTCACATAATGTTATAAAATTTGTTAATGATGTCAGGAAGTCCTAAACTTTCACTCCATAAAAAACTGAGTGTTCATCATCTTCGTCGCCGTCGTCCTCCTCCTCCTCCTCCTCCTCCACCACCTCGTCGTCATCATCAGATCAGACTGTCGAGCTGCATCCTTGGTACGTGCACAGCCACACTCTGCTCATGGCAACACTGTACACAAGTAAGCCGAGTTCAACCACTTCACACTGTAGGGGTAGGGGCGTCCTTTGTCAAACCGCTTTAAAGCGCACGTATCCCCCTCCTGCGGCAGCTGTTGCCTCACATGGCGCCTATTTACGGCCAAAGAAACCTATGTCGCATTGGTGTTTGCCATAAATAATGGGTCAGGGCAGGAAACTGTTAACACGATAATGGTTCATTCCTAATGTACGACGTGCAGAACTGAACGCGCCGCACCCCAACTATAACTTCACAAGTCACCCGAACATGCTGGCCGCATGAGCCCCGCCTTCCAGCGATGCTTATTTGACCATTACCAATTGTGGGTGCGGTTTGCAACTCCAACGTGGCTGCTCATTGGCTATGCTTGACGCCAGTTTCTTCTCAATTTGCATAACCAGGTCGGGTTGCAGATGCAGGGGAGTGGGCAGGGTATGGGAGTGCAAGTGTACTGAACTTCTGCGTCGGTGTAGGCTATACTATAGTCTCAAAATGCACCTAACTTTAATCATGCACTATGATTTACTTTAGAGAAAAAACAATTTGGATGTTTGAGCAGACGGTAGACATGTTCCTGCCAGCGAAAATGAGAGATTTGAGCTTTTAAAATTAATCCAAAAGAAAACTTGGGACTGGTAAGTAGCTCCCTTTATCTGCCACTATTCTTTATTCTGTCTATATGGTGTGGACGAATAGGCCACATCCAATTCATTTTTCTATACGTTTATTCACAGTCGTCAGATGTAATTATTTATTATTTTGGAACTTGACATGGAAAGCTTTTTAATATATTTAGAACATCATGGACTGGAAGCTAGTTGCAATTTCTAATTCTGTAGTACAGTTTGTTACAGCATTGGGAATCAACGAATAGGCCACATCCAATGTATCATCACGTGTATTTTTACTATATATTTATTTATAATATTGTTATCAGATATAGTCTAATTATAAATTATTTTGAAACTTTTTCATCACAACTGAAATTGAAAGTGTTTTAATATATATATATATATATAGTAGTGGACTTAAAGACAGCTGCTATTTCTAATTCTGTAGCGCAGTTTGTTGGGATTTAACACATTTGTCCATGTATTTGAATATTATATAATGTGTGTGGTGGGTATTAATTTAAATAACACTATTTGGTAATGTGAATAGAAATTTACCACTAGTTCACTGTATGGGTGTTTTATGACTGTTTTATTATACAGCTTTTGTCCATGCTGCTCCACAGATTATGTGTGCTTATTATCACTGGACAATAATATCTGAGATCTAAAAGCAGGTAAGCCACTGACTAACGCACATTGTGCCAGTTGCCAATTCCACTGTGCGTGTGACAGCGGCTAACCTGGTTTTGGGAATACTTCTCATCCATGACCAGCCACAGCCGGACCAGGCAGACCTCCTTGATCATGTCCCATGTACATGGCTGGCTGGGACCAGCCTGTTCAACGTAACTGCTCTCTCCCAGCAGCAGTCTCCATGTGTGCACTGTAGCCTACTTCCTCCTATGTTCACATTCTCACCCCTTATTTAGGACCAGTAGCTTTTGCATTGCCTCCTATGGAGCTGACCTCTCTAATGCCACCTACTGTCAAGATTCTTGGTGAGTGTTTTGTTTCTGTTTCTGTTTCATCTGTCTAGTTTAGAAATGATAATCACCATCATGCTCGCTGCTTCTGAATTCGGGGTCAGGGGCCCTCCAGGGCTTCCTGAAGACGTTCCCAGGGGCCCTCGAGCAAAAATGAGCATTATTATAAAGACGCTGAACTTGGTTTTAGAACAAAATGGATAATGATATAGTAATTTGTCCACCCTTTACACAAGTGGAAGACTAATGAATTATATTTGGTTGGCCAATATATTGGTCTATTTTTATAGAACAAAATATACATTGATTTTCCTTTTATAGACAGCATTCTATGTGTATTTGACCCCTTTTTCTTAATTTAAGTTATTCTATTTATTTATTTATTTTATTTCTAATTATTTATAACTATTAAAAATGCCAGTAAGTTTACTGTTTCAGTGCCCTGATGTCAGTTTGGATTATATACATATAAATAAAGAATATCAGCCAATATATCAGCCCCAAAAATCCAGTATCATTCTGGCTCTCATTTGTACATTATGTATTATATCATGTTTGTTTGTAAAAAGTACCCCTCAAGTGAGAAGTAAAGTTTCTACTCAAATCAATTTGTGGCATCATGTATTTTACTTTTTGTTCGACCGTGTAATGCATTTCTTGGTATCAGAGAGGAGGATGCTTTATTCCCATCAGTGCGTAATGACTCATTGTGACACAGAGGAATAGATAAGTGCAGTATGTCAGACTCATTAACTTCTGGCCCCATTCATCATAATCATGTGGACGTGCAGATGCTCACTAGCTGGTCCATATCAAGGACGTTCTTTCCCAGATACCCATTTGCCTGTTATAAATACCAATTGATCACTTTTCATCCAAAATGTTGAGCTTTTATGTTCATCCGAAAGCTTCCAAAGTAGATTTGGATGGGGTTCATGTGGAGTGCCATTGTATGAGCAAAAATAATTCCCTCGCCGTGGTGTCCTGAAACATCATCATAATCTGTTAATGTCCTGTTTATGAGATTGGAGTCCTCTGGGCTAAGATATGAAGTGGGTGAGGTTGGATAAATTTCACTTCGCATGTAGGATAATGGGGAAAAAAAATACATGCACAAAATCAGCCTCATCTGAAAATAAAACATTATCTGAGGGGTCCAAAGTAATGCAGTGATTTTCAGAAATACAGTTTTTTTCTCCTCACCATTAGGGATCACATGACTTGGCACTGAATATTTCATTATTTTCAGTGTGACCGTGGTAGGTGGGAAATGCAAAGAGAAAAGGCTTTTTACTGTTTTGACTTTAGATGTAGTGTCGTTCGTGTCCACATGAAGGTGTCAGTGTTGCACCATGCTGTGCGCTTGTCCAGACAGTGGGAACCAAACAAGGATTTGGAGCTTATCTAACCCCTGCCAAGCCAGACAGCTCTAAAGCTTCTCAGTAAAATCCAATTCTACATAATTAATCATATCTATCTCCTTACTTGTAAACACATGGTCAAGAGTTAACAACAATGGTATAAAGTGGAAATGGTTGAATTAATATATACATATGATGCTTTTATAAAGTTTCTGATATCCAGTCATATGTATATATTGGACAAGGAAAGAAAATATGTGCATCAGGCTTGGGACTGTACCTGGCAAGTGTCATCAGATGAGAGTATTTATAGAAATCCACAGGGTTTCAGTCAGGGGTCAGCCAGAGCACTAGGGAAGCTCAAGTCACTCAGTGCGTGTGTTGTGGCCAGCATATTTACTCTCCAGGGTAAACAAACAGGAAAAGGGGTGGAGGACAGAAATGTTGCGCAGAAGCTCATGTGTGTTTATCTTATCGTGCCAGGGAGATTTTTCTTATCACAAATGAAAGAATTTGATAAAATAAAGTTGTTTTTCGAAGTAAATTAAAGATAGACAAAAAAAAGCATGGTCCTAGATATCCTGCAATCAGATATCCTCTAGTGATGAGAATTAAGTTTACCGATTGCATGAAAACACAAAGAGTATAAAGGTAGAGTACGCAGAATTTGTTAGCTGCAGTTTACAAACAAAGCATTCGAAGTTGATTGTTGAGTCTCATTTCCAGGCCGTCAAATACTGATGCTTAGGGTTGAGGTTGACTGTCGAGTCTTATCTGAGCCACCAATTCACGGCGCCGGTTATTTGATGACCTGGGACTGAGACTGAGTGATCAACTGTCTTTCTCCAGAGTTGCTGATGTCCAGAAACGTCCCAAATACAGCAAAATGAGAAAATAAGGAAATACAGGCAGAAGGCAGGTCTTTGCAGATACAGACAGGACCACACACTTCTAGCGGGTCATAAGTGATTATTTAGAGGGATTATTTTTATGAGTCTATACTGTATCTCTAAAATCTACATTTACAAGTAGATTGTTAGTCAGGCGTCTGCAGTGCCCTTGTGCATTTATGGTCACATGTTTTATAGATAGACTGAATTACATCATCCATAACTGCAGCCGCTGTGATGCCGGTATGTTTGCCACATTCCCCTCTGCTGCCCGGGACACATGAACTTGATGAACTTTCAATCAGCCACCTGTGAGTGCCGGCTTTAAAACGTCCAGAAATGATGGCACATCACAGGACCCATTGTACCACAACCAGTGTGGAGAGGAGAGCATGCATATTTCAGTAGCTATAATATATTCATAATGCATTTCACATAGGAGCTTCATGGCACTGTAATTTTTAGAGAGTGTACACTGGTGTGTTAATTATTTACAGATGGGTATAACAGATGTGATGTACCTCTGCTTTTAGTTGCTGTAATTATGCAGATGATTATAATAAACAGGGCTCCTACACATTTTGTTATGTTATATTCGAGCACTTTAAGAATTTTCAAGGTACACTTTCAAGCTTTTCCAGCACCTTAACAGCTGTGCTAAATAAGAGACACACAAAATGATTATTTAACTTATTCATCACATCAAATCTGATGTTATTTGGTTATAAACAACCAAAATTATGTTTTATGATAGCATTCTAGAGAAGGGGGACATATTAAAGGAGAACATGACAAAGTTTCATGTCTCAAAATGTGTCACCTGTCTGTTAGTAGACTTGGCATACCATGGCTGAGCCAATATCCAACTTATTTTATTTCTTAAAAAGTGAAATATTCAGTCAGGTTGCGATTTATTATGAAAGTAATGCAATTACATTTTCAAGCAGTTTTAAGCACCTTTTCAAAAACCAGGCACTTTTCAAACCTCTTCAAAGTGTTTTCAATGATTTCCAGCACCTGTACGAACCCTGAATAAAATGTGGCTCCATAAACAGGCTAATAAGACAATCACTCACCAAGAGATTATCTAAAACACAATGCACATTTTTTATTATATTTAAATACATAGTAATAATTGCTCTAGGTAAAAGGTTTCTAAATTATTTTACATTTCATACAGATACTTTTCAGTGTTTACAGTAGCAAAACTCTGTAAATATATTTGTCTTATGTATATACAGTATGTATATCATGGTATAGATTAAATAATGACAAGTGTTACAAAGAAAGGGGTTAAATAGGAGGTGACGGTGACAGAACAGTGAACAAGTTTCCCTTGGCCCTGCGGTCCATGTTTTATCTCCATGACGACTCTCTGGATGTCAGGACTGCAAGACACACAAAAATAAGTGGGGATGATGATCCCTTTGTTTGGAAAACAGTTTTCAGCTAAGACACAGCAGGAGAGACCTGGGTCAATCAAGGTATTATTCACACATGCCGACACAAGACCAGTTACTGTGTTAACTTCTTTATCCCCAAGAGGTTGCAGACTATGACAGGAGTCTTGTAGCATTTGGGGACAGAGTTGGTTTCAAGCCCGTTTCTATAACAAGCTCTGAGATGTCTGTAGTTTCAAAGCAAAAAGCAGTTTTACAATCCCTCAAAGAAAACACCACACTTTAGAGGGAACACTCTCAGAAATAAAAGTGCTGACTAGAACCATAAAGGGTTCTTCGGTTTGTCCCCAAAGGAGAACCCATTTTGCTTCCTGGAATAATCTTCAGTGAAGGACTTGGAACTCTTTGAGAGAGTTCTACGTAGAACCCAACATAAAGGGTAATACCTAGAACCATCTGTGAAAGGTTTCAGCCAGTGCCTCCTATGACCAGTACTAAAAGGGAACTTTTCCACCAACTAAATTCTGGTTCTTGAACTGGTTCCATTTATGATCCTTGGAACCTTGGTGCTATCTAGTGAATCACCAATTTTAAGTAGAACCATTGTAATCAAGGGTGCCATTTTCATCAACGACTTATAGAATATGACACTTAAGTTCCAAAGGGAAACCTGCTATATTTTGGTTCCAGCTGGGACCAGTCTGAGCCAATTTACTTCTGGTGGAAATGCTTTGACCAGTGTAAAGTTTGGTGCTTGAACTGGAACAGGACCAGTTCTATGTCTCTACCTTTTTATGTTCAAAAGGTTTTATCTACAACCAACCAAGAGGTTTCTACAGAGAACTCTTATATTATGGTACGAAGAGTTCTTCAAAGATTTCAACAATCCTTGAAGAACTCTTCCTCCAAAAAAGGTTCTTTGAATGAAAAGGGCTCTTACTGTAACTCTAAGTCTTGCAAAGAACCCCGAAGAACTGAATCTTCACAAAAAAAGATTTCTTCAGAAGCAAATGGTTCTCCTCACCAGACCTCAGCCCTTCAGGAAGAATTTGTAAGAGTGTAATGTGAGAGTGCACACTCAAACACTTTGACCTGTCAGTAAAATAGAGAGACATAATAACATAAAATGCTAAGTGCTATGATAAAATAAATACTGGTTTAAGTGGTTCGGATGGTCATTTGTGGTTAACAGTAATGAGCACCAAAAACAAAAGCTTTCCTTGTTTGCGTGATGTTTGCTGTTAGGATTTAAGTGGCTAAGTACGTCCTAAGTCTACAGTACACTGAGGCACATTGCAAGTTATGACAGGTCAAATGTTAGGTGTGATGACAGCAACAGAACCAGGCCAAAGAAAAATATTTTAACAAACCAAACCATGGCCCTGTGGCTCTACTTCTGAAATGTATCCCTTCTTTTAGCACGGAGCTTGACAAAAATAGACCTCGGTGCCTAAAATAAGTTGCACCGACTTCAAGCCGAGCAGAAACAGAACAGAAAAGATACATTTCTCTGTAGGCAAACACGGGCCAAGGCTTCACACAGGGAGAGAATGGGACAGTGCAATACATTTTGCAGAGCCCTCTGTGAAAGGCTCTTGCTCTTTGGAAGTCAAGCGTCACCAAAGTACAAGGCATTGTATAGATACACACCCCCACCTCACATATAAATAGTATCCATACATAAAAGGCATAACTGAAATGACATTGGTCTCATATCTTTCCATGTCACAGTATTTATATATATGTATATATATAAATGTGTATAAAAACAGTGCTACAATCAGAATGTCTGCTACAGTCATTCCCAGTGCGATTGATGTGTTTACATGGAGATATGGTGAAAAGCAGCTGTCGGTAGTCGAAGATTGTTGACTTGAGGGTGGGAAAGCCGCTCTGTATTACAGAGTGGGGAATTAGGAGCGAGTTCACAGATGCATTAAAGTATAACGAAAGCAGCTACTGTTAGTCCAGAAGCAAACAGTGAGAGGAGGAGGAGGGCAGGAGGTAAAGACAACGTGAAAGGATAGAGAATTAAAGCATACGGGGACATGTGAGAAAGTAAAAAGTTAAGGACAGGAATCAGCAGAAGACTGAGAGTTAGGCGCAGGAGAGACGTCTTTCAGCCTTTAAAAGGGAGGAGAAGTAGCAAAGACCTCCACCATACAGATGCTTCCACTACTCAACACCAAAAAAAACAGCAGCTGTAGCCTTAAACCCAATCAAGCTGGGGTAGAAAGTTTGGGGGCAAGGGGGCTCTGGGACCAGGGGGGCGGGCAGGAGAGGAGCAGAGCAGGATGGACTTGGGAAGTAGCAGGGTCTCACACATACACACCCTCAGGGTTGAGACTGGACACTAGAGGGTTTTGCAGGTTACGTGGATGTCCCAGGAACTGTTTGGCAGTGGGGCGAGGCGGGGACTCCACTGGAGTTACACTGTGGCCTGACGGAGAGAAAGAAATGTGTTAGTCATTTGACTTTAGAGGTCAAGAATACCAGGGCAACATTTACATGCACACAATTCTCATTTTTCTGATAAAGACATGTAGGACAGACCGGTATTATTCAGATTTTAAGAGAATTCTTTGGACATGTATACAGCAGAATCAGAACATGTGTCTCAATTGGGGCTTTTACTGCAGTTTGTGACACTCAACTTTTTGCCTGCTTAAAGTTGACTCCGCACACTGTACACAAACCAACTAAGCAATACTTTCCAAGCTGCATGCACCGAAAGAAAAGCCCGCATTTCTGGTTGGAAGGAGCAACACAACTACTTCTAAACATTATGAAAGACTTGGATATCAACAAGTTTTTTGACATGCTCAAATATTGCGACACCCAATGTAGCTGAAAAAATGAAAGAGGGAGGCTGCCTTCACTTGGCTGAACAAGTTCACCAGCAGTGGAAAACCTTATACACGGCTGCATGTAAATCTATGCAGTATGCACAACTGAATGTGAATGGATATATTAGTGAAATATTAACTTTCATTAGTTATCTAAATATTTATTCCATACTAGGGATGTTGCAATATACGAGTATTGACAATAACTATGATATTTAGAAAATGAAATATTAATATCATGTTAATAACACACATATCATCAGTTTTGGGGCCTAAGAGATTACATGTAAGAGGATTCCGTAATTAAGATACAAAAAGAAGATTAAAGTTCCAGAATAAAAGATGTAATCAGATTACAATTAAGTTTAGTAAAAATGGGGATAATTTAGCAGGATAACATTTTTAAATTACATCTTAAAACAGAACAATATGCCATCACACACTCTATAACTTCATAAGTCTCACAACACCACGGAGGTCTCAGTGAAAAAAGCTAATCTTACAGTTGCCAAATCATTATAATGGCATCTAGTGAAGAAAAAAGGCTTCACTGGGTGGAAATTTCAACATTATTTTGTCTCTAAATCAGAAAAGAGGAACAACATAACAGTAGAGTGACAGTTCTGCCTTCAGCTGTGAAAATTATGTCATCATCATCCAAGGACACAACACTTAAAGAAACATTTACAGGTATGACCAGTGACTAACACTAGCTACACAGAAATCCAGTTAACCTGCCAATATTACTACTATCACTACTACTGCTGCCACTGAAGAATATTTTGGGACTGTATGTGTGCTATAGTTGATCAGGATGTTGTGTGGGTAAAACCCCAGACTAGAAAAAGTTACTGTTAGTTTATCTGAAGTTTAATTGTGAAACATGAATAGCAAATTAACAAAGTACATGCAAATGCAGATATAATACAATTACTGCTATTGATCTAAACCTAAATTCAAATGTAACAAAAGGAAATAATAGCTGGACAAACAATTATTAAATGTAACAACAAATATAAATTAGTATATTAGACTAAACAACTTCAGCATATTTGATATGTTAATTAACGTTAACTTACAATATTTGGATTAGGTTACTGACTACATTTTCAAACAGTTAATTAGTAATTGTATCAGAATACATTTTTACAGTAACCCTCCCAACTCTGCATAGGATAATATTGTGTAAATAATGTAATTTAATTTTTTGCATGCTTATGTAAAGTTATGGTTTACAGACTCTCTCTGCACCTCTCTACCACATATCTCAAGAATAATTCATTAGCAAAAAAGGAGGCAAAACACACAATAAACAAAATTAAAGGTAAATTATGATTTTTTTATATATATATGTAGATGTCACAATAATATCCTTATCATGAATTGTTTTGGCCATGATGCTTGTGTAGTGAAACATATATTTTGTAACAGTCCTATTCCATACCTCCATTACTGTATCCATCCTGCAGGAGATGTGCCAGTTCTAACTGCTCCAGCTGCTCCTGAAGCTCTGTGCGTGAGTGTGTGTGCGCCGGCAGGACACCTGTCTGTTGAATAAACTGCTGCAGGTTACACTGCCTCAGCTCCTTATTCAACTCCTCCAGCTCCTCCTGTTTGGCCTGAGATGAAAACAAAAAAAAAAAAAACACGGATCAGTGAGGAAAACAAAAGAACGATAGAGAGCTCACATCAGTCAGCGCTGACTCACTGAACACTGACACCTTGTCTGCTGTTAACGGAAGTAGGTGCAGCATATAGAAATGTAATGAGCTAATGCTGTAAATCAGAAGATAAAATCCTGTTTCTGCATGATTTTTATGACTTTATGACTTTATAACTTTAATAATAACATAGCAGAATTCAATAATATATCTATAAGGCAGGACTGCTGTTGTTTGCGTTTAGGTAACATTACTACTACTGTAAATGTCAAACATCTTTTCACCATAGGGTGGCAGCAGAGTCTACAAGTCTCAAATCACTGATGGACACCATCACCTACCAGTTATCATCAGACCATTCAGCTACAATTAATCATCACAACTGCCATCATTTTTTTCTGATTCTATCAGATTCAAACCGTCTGAGACACAGTTAAAAAAGGGTACATAACAATGCTCATTTGTCTGTTGTATTTCAAACTTAACTGACCAGACGCCAGGAGAAAAGATAATCATTAGATCCAATTATTGAAAACGAGTTCAGAGATCCTCCATCAAGACAGTGGCATCACCTTCGTGCCCACAGATTAAACTGTGATCCGCACAGACAGGCCAGTCAATCAGTCTTAATCGACTCTCCATTTGTTCTTAATCAATGTGTCTACACACAGTAGAGGAAGCAGCAGCAGTATGCTATAGCCCTCAGCCTGTGTGTGTGTGTGTAAGTGTAATGGATGTGGGACTGAGGCAGCCTGCTGAGGCAGTTCTCACCTGCAGGTCTGCCTCCATTACCCTAATGACAGGAACGCTGTGCTCATCAGCACTGACACTTAAACACTCAGCTGGCAGCCTCGGCCAATCAGCTGACTGATGACTGACACGGCCAGAACTACACAGCTTTCCATTAATATGGATTGAGCTTTATTATACTGGATCGTACTGCAACATGGCGGCCTCCATGGAAGAGAACCCGCTCCTGCTATAAACAGGTCTTTCTAAGGTAACAAAAATACAACTACTCTTATTTTCAGGTGATTACACACTAAGGAAACCATACTGGGTTGCAAATTTTGTGCATTTTCCATAATTGATAGTTGAAAATGCAAACAATTGAATAATCAATTACTGATCAATGATTAATAAGATACTCCTTTTTCTGATTTTCAATTTTTCTTTTTTTTCTCATTTTAAGTTTAAAGCTACTACAAGGAACTTTCATATTTTGTTAATTTTGTAGGCCCATCTGGACAAAAGCAGTAGTGTTTCCACCATAAAAACATCACAAAATATAACACCCAAAATAAATTTATCTGAATAGAAATCTCCAGGCTTGTTTTCTTCTGATTTCACAGAGAATCAGACTGGGTGACAGGCATTAAAAGTAACTTTAGAAACAATCAGTCTTCTCGGGGATGGTCTTATTCTTTTATGGCTGTCATGTACAGGCATCTAATCATGTAATCATGTAGAGGTATTAAATTGAGAAGGTTTCATAACTAGTTAAAAGCTTGTTGTGGTAGTTTCAAGTTTCCTTGTTCAACAACAACTCCGCCAGACAAAACAATGACAAATGAAGTACAATTACTGCCATTTCTAGACTATTGATTAATATATTTTTAATCAATTCTTTAATGATTAATTGATTAATCATGAACATCCTATATACTTAAAAATACTGTATTCGATTTCTGCCACATTCTGCCAATAACCCCTGTAAATCCCACACAATGGACCTTTAACATGTAACTGCCTGGGTGGCAAAATGCCTCTGTGGTGACTTTCAGATTATACACTCTTGCAGTGCATGTTATGACAAGGTGGTACAAATTATACCACTATGTATGAAAAAACAGAAGCCTAGTACCTCTGTTCTGCAGCAGGATGTTTTCTCCATAACTGTCAAACTGATCATACCACAGCCCTCTCTGTTGTATCTATCGGACACTAAATCTGTTTACCTCCAGAGTCACACTCATAACCAGGATGACTGGCTGATGACTCAAACGAGCTTATCTTTGAGTTTTAATCAGTTTTACAACCACTTTTTTTATTTATGACCAGGCAGAACAGTCTGGGTGGTCCTTGCTAATGAAGACTAGGAAACCAGACTAAAAAGTTTTTGTTGTGTAGAGTGTCTATGAAAAAAACATTCAAAACACCATCTCCCCTACTACAGAAAAAGTGGAATTTAATTTTCTTCACTTCTCTGACTGGAACTAGTCTGAATAAGCTCCATGAAGTGGTTACTTGAATACTGGGTCTCACGTGGATTACAAGAAAACTTGAGTTTCACTTTAAACTGGGTTAGGCTTTTACTGACACAGCCGCGTCTATGACAACCACCAAAAGTAAACACACCACAACAACAACAACACAACCAACGTTAACTTGAGGCTGAGTAGATCCAATAAAAGGCGTAATTTCTACAAATCAATCCTCTTTAATCTCTTTTTAATACACAAGAGTACAAGAATATGAGTTGATACTGGCAATGTAATATTAACACCATAAGAAAGCACGTGTTCAGAGCATGCATACAAGATGATACCTGCCCAACCAGTTCAGCTAGAGTGTAAATACGTCCTCAAACAATAAAACATTCTCAGACAAGGTAGGATGTGAGTATACAGCATTCATGTCATCATAACTTCTTATTAATTTACATATCAATATGCCACAATAAATCATGTTTCCTTTTTACTCAGAACTTTTTCCTTTTTTACGAGTGTCTCTGCACTGTTGTTTTGTCTGCTGCAGTATGCAGGTAGGAGAGGGATACAGTTTTACAGTGTAGACAGAAGAGGGCCTGTGCTACTTCCCTCAAATGATTGTGGATTTACAGCCCTTTCTCCAGAACCGTGACCTCTCTCCTTACCTGCAGCAGAGATTCTGCCTTCCCCAGAGCCTTGTCAGTCTCAGATAGCTGCTCCTCCAGATCTTTCCCGTGATTCTCCCGGCTCTGGAGCTCTGCCATCATAGCTTCGAGGGACTCCTCAGGTCTGTTGGTTTTCCCTTCCGCCTGGCTTTCCCTCTGGATCTCTTGCTCCAGCTGAGCAGAGCGAATGGAGAACTCGTGGAGCCGCCGTCCGCAGTCATCTAGCTTGGCGTGGAGCTCCCCAAGCTTCCTCCTCATTCCTCGCTCCTTCTCTACCTCTGCCTGGAGCTCCTCCTCCCAGTACTGCTCGTGGGCGAGCTCGGCCTGGTTCCTCCGCATCGCTTGCTCCAGGGCATCCATCTCTTCTTGCAAACGAGCGTCAGAGACAGGTGAAGGACATGGAGATGGGTAGGGACGCTCCCAGGTATGTGACTCCCTCTCGAGGGTTTCTAGCTGGGCCTCAAAAGCCCTCAGTCTCTCTTGTTGCTGAAGAACCTTCCTAAAAACCTCCTCTTTGGACAGGCCTATAGGTGGTGAGGGAGAGGGGGATGGCACATGAGAGGATACAGGGCTGGGAGTAGGGGAAGGGGAGGCTCTTTGCTCTGGAGAGTCCCGAGGAGACCTCTTTAATTGTTTGACTTTGGTTTTAGGAGAGGTGGATGGCCCCAGGTTAAAGGTGAGTGCTTTCTTAGGCTGGCTGCGTTTTGAGGGGTCTGGCTCAGGATGCTTGGGCAGCGGGACAGGAGTTGGTCTGTCTTGTTTTGAGCTGGGTCCATCACTGCTGCTAGGGCCAGTACGGCGCAGGAAGAACTGAACTTCACTGCCATGTTGGCCTAACTTAGCCAGGGACTCCAGAGGCCTCTCTGTAGCCAACAACTGCCTCTCCGTGTCTCTAAGACGCTGGATCAGAACGTAGCGGCCAGTTTGACCTGGGGACAGAGAGAGTCAGAGAGTGAGTACAGAGAAATATGGCTACAAACTGAAAAACAACACCCACTTTACCTAAAGTAGTACAGGCATTATACAACATGACCTTACAAACTGCAACAGGAACTCTTAACTTCTCTAGTCTCATAAATATGTCATTTATAACAAATCAAAAGTCTAAGTGAGGAAAAGTATTAAAAAATACTGTAATCGATAATACCACATTGTACCCCACTCTCCACTAAATACCACAATGTCACACTCTGAAATCTACACCATAATCCAACATATTTTTTGTTTTATCCACGTTATTAGTAAAAATTCCACTGAGAGCAATCATTCATTCTCTTCATATGAGTCCTCAAGCCTTTTTTTTTCTTTCATTTCCCATTTCATGGGTAAAATGCCTGGACTAAAACACAAAAATATCAAATTGAAAAAGCTGTATGAGTTTTTAGAAAAACTTAAAACTACAGTAAGCAGTCAAGACTTGAGTTACTTGTGGAAGCCCTTTCTTCTCCTTCAGTGTACTTAAAGAAGTTGGACTGACTCCTCCCACTGCTTCTATGCAAGTAATGTGAAGTGAACAGTGAGTGAACAAATTACATCAAATGCATTATGATGATGCTGATACCTCTAAATCTCTGCCTCTGAGGATCGAAATAAAAGGCTGCTGCATAAGACTCACACATCATGTAAAAAATGTTCAAATAAACTGAAGTTTCCACAAGGACCTTGAAATTAGGACAAACCCTCCCTAATGACTTGGCAGGCAGCTCACTCATGGAAGGAGGAGAGTGCTAAATCTGGAGTTATGTTGTTCAATACTGTGTTGCAGCGTATGGTTTGAACAGAGCCAGAGGATACAGGGACAGAGTGTCGGCTCAAATCCAAACTGACCCCGTGACAATCCAGCGCAGTGCTTGATTTGGGTCAGAGGAGAATGAAAAGGTGAGCACAGAGCTGGATTGCTGCAACCTAAGCATGTACAAGTGCTCTTGTTTTGTTTGTATCAAATTCTCTCTGCAGGGCTCTTATCTAATCACTTAAGGCCTTTAGATAAACTGTCAAGCAGACAAACAAGGTGCTAAGTAACAACAGCCTGGAAGCTGGTATCACAACATGATGACACAATGATTTCACAGCAGAAAAGAGTTTGAGATACTCACCAATGGCCTGTGCCAGAGCAATGACCACGTCCTGGCAGGACGTCTCCTCAGACAGGCCGCACACGACCCGCACCACTCCGTCCACCCACACTTTGAGCTCCATGTCAGACCAGGCAGGACGGGGTGAATGGTAAGATGGTCTTCAGAACAGATCAATTCAGCGTGGGTTCATTCAACTCAACACTGCATGGCACTGACTCTGAAACACAAGAACAGAGATACATGTTAGAGGTGTTTTGATTAGGGCTGGACCCCAACCAAAATTCTGTCAGTCAAATCAGATTTGGCTGTTCAATGTGACAAGTCAAATTTATGCCTGCTGCTCATAGTTCAGGTATAAAACCCCAGCTCGCTGCAGAGGCTGACAGTGCATCACCTGCACTGTTTCTATCACTCCTCTCAGCTTCCATCACATTTAGTTTTGTGGTTTGTGGTGATTCGGTGACACAGTTTTTAAAGTTTATAGCCTGCTATGCTGTTGCACTGCTGTGTACAATGGAACAGCTAAAAAGAGCCAAGTCTTTTCCAAAAACTTACTTAAACTTCTCCCATTATATAAAACTATACTTATGATTCCCTTATTTATAATGCCTCATTGAAATGTTCTCCCTGTGCATTTTCTAAGCTTCTGTTTTATCCTCTAATTGTAACGCACACTGACTGACAAAGGAGGGGAACAAGACTGCTCAACTTGAAGAATATCAGTCAACTCGGGTCTCCAACTGATGATTTGAATCTTTGGGGCAGCCCTAGTGTGACTGGTAACTACCCCAGAAGTCAATTTTTCCAGTAAGTACAGACTTTTGTGAATGTAGAGACAATGGTGAGCTCTGACAGGTAACAAAAATGACACCACGCTGATTTTCTAAAGGCTCCACTGAGTTGTGGGTCATGATGTAATCTCACCCCAGCATACGACACAACTTGTTGCAAACCTAAACAAAACACAGAGGAAGCTGTCACATAGATAGCACTGTCAGTTGTTAGTCATTTTGTTGAGGTAACAGTTTCTACACTAAACAGTACTGACGTCAACAATGTGCTGTGTTGAGCGAGAGCTTCGTTGAATTGTAAATTTGAAGACCAGCAGCTGAGGGGTAGAGCAGTGTAGCATTTTGTTAAGTTCCTAGTGGTTAGTTAAGGGCCCCGGCAGTATCTTGTGGACCTGGGAGCATAAATGCCAATCTGTAACCCAATTAAACGCTCTGCTGCCCTCCTTCAAAGCCGTTATGATAGCTTACTGCCGAGGGGAACGGACAGGGAAAGTGGAGCAACTCAAGTGTGTCTATGTTTGGGAGAGGGTGTTTGTGCGGGTAGAAATACATAGAAACATGGCAGGAAAGATAGAACAAGTGTGTCTGAGCGTGTGTGTGCGTGTTTGTGTCCCTCAGTTTGATCCCCCTCAGCAGGACCAGAACTGAGTCTCATCAGACTTCAGAGAGCAGATCAGCAGGTAGCTATAACACATGTCTGGGAAGCAGGTTTAACCTAAATGAATATCGTTATGTTCGCCCCTTGCTCTGCCTGTCTGTACTTTTACAGCAAAGCTTCAAAACAAGGTAATAAAATACCGCAGTGCTCATAAAAAGTGAAACGCCTCGGGCAGTGGTAGGATTATCTATAGAACTTGGCACAGTAGATGAAACTTTGTAGCCTAGGTGGGTAAAAAGACAACTCTTCACCCAGAGTCAGACAGATGGTGTTCTCTTTCTGTCTGGTCTCTCCAGTTCTCAATGGGAGGTGTTCAATACTGAGCCCCACCATTATCTTGCCCCTCATTCAGAGCCTGGCTCTGCTCCACTGGCTGCCTATAGGGAGCTGCTTTGGAGGAATGCACTGACTTCATCTGCCAGCCGGAAGAATTCCTGCTTTTCTTAACAAAGCCCTCACCCCGGCCTCCTCCTCCTCCTCTGCTGCTGCTGACCTGGCTGCCCTGCACCACCATTACTTCTCCGCTTGTTTGGACGCCAAACACAAACTCTGCTGGGGAGCAACAGCCTATCTGATGTGGCAACAACATCACACAGAACAGCCCGACATGACACTCTACATACAGAGGGAATGACGGCACAGCTCTGAGACTGAACCTTGCGAAACAAGATCACAGGAAACTAGCAGGAGATAGAGATGGATGATCACATGTGGTAGAAATTCTTTTGAGCCATGTAAGCGAGGTGATTTCATCTGGAAAGAAACTTGATATGAAAAAGGAGTGCTATAAAAAAAACGCCAGGAATTTCAACACAGCAGAGATGTCAATATTTTTCTTGAAGAGGGCACAGAGAGTGCTGTGTTGCAATACCTAATTAAGACTAACTGGGTGAGTCAGAGACTGTAAAGACAATCATTTACTTGAGGTCTGAGGTTTTTTTTAAATACACAGAGGTGAACAGGAAGGCACATTTTAAAGGGTTAGTACAAATTAATTAATTCGGGGTTGAGAGAGTCAGTATGTTGGCTAAAGTAGATGCAGGTCAGCATGACCCCAGCTTGGAAAAGCAGAGAGAAGCATCAGCATGGAAGCAAAGCAGTGAAATGCTGTGGTTAGGGTATGTGACAAGCAATTTTAAAAAAAAAAAAAGGTGCAACCAAAAATATCTTTATCAGTGTAAGTTTATGCTGTATTTAGAATATTTTCACTGCTTTACTTTGCCAGAAGACAGCACTTTCCAATAGGAAAGCACCCTTATATAAGTCAAAATTTTACCTAGCAGAACACTGGAGTTGCTGGTCTGCTGCATCCTCGATCTGTTAGTTTGTTTATGTAATTGTATGACTTTGTTGTTTCGAAAGGATATTTTATAATAGTACATACAAACTAACCGATCAAAGCAGCAGTAGACCACCAACCATGTCCTGCAGATAAAATTACTGGTTTCACCCGTGGAGTTTAATTGGAGTGGAGAGAGAGTTATTTGGCTTATATAACTTATATCAGTTTCTCTTTGGAAAAGGCTGTCTGACAACAAGAAAAAAAAGAGAATATTCTAAATATAGCATACACTTTTTAGGTCAACCTATTTGAAGTGGCTAATAAACCTTTTATTGCTGACTCTTTACACAGTACATGTGTAGGTTCAGTGTTGGTGCCCTTGTCTACTTCTCCAAACTGGCAGCGTGTCGACCAGTATCAACTGTTGGTAACACACTGACTATTGATAAGTACTTAATACAACCCCACTTCAAATAACTGAACTATCCCTTTAAATTCTTCAATCTTTATGCAGTGGAATGTTACCTTACAGGGCAAATTTTCCTCTATGCAAAAGCTTCCTCATACCTTGGAGTAACCTGTGAGAAAAATGTTTACAAAGCTCAAACAGAGGTTGAACTCTTGACATTTTTGTCAAATGCATGTCTGCATGTATAGTGAAATTAGGTCATACCTGCCTGGAGTTTATGCAATTTACATGCAAACAAACTTGCAGACAACTTGCCAGGGACAGGTTTCTATATCTGTCCAACATTTCTATGTACCGTAACAATCTCATTAAATGAGAACACAAACACACAAACATCTCCCAGCTAAGAATGTCACTCTCCCATGATGCTTAGTTCTCGTCCCTCCTGGCTGGTGAAATGCGATAATCTGCACTAACAGGAAACAAACAGGGCTGTGAGTCTCAGGTTGCCGTCTATTCTCTTTGTCACAGGCACAACAACGCTGAGAACCAGACATCCGCCTGACCCAGCGCCTTCTCACAGCACAGCTCCGGAGTCCTGTGTCAGTTCTCACTGAAACAGATGAAGAGGCACCTTTACACTGTTTGTGAAGTGTAGCCTCAGAATCATGAAGCACACCATCAATGTATCAATGGGGATTATTAGCAGGATTACAATTTTAAAATACAGAAAAATACTCTACCATGCACAGTGCACCCACAGTTGCCAATTCATTATCAGGGCCTCTAATTAACAAATGCTTCACTAGGTGGAAATTTCACAATTTTTTGTCTTTAAAACAATTAATCAACTGTGCACAACAAAGAAAGGAACAGCTGGACAAATTAATAAACCTAACAATGAACATTACACAGCTGCAACAATTAATCTACTGTTAACTGACTATTATATTAACCTGCATGCTATTTTGATAATGGATTAATCATTTTGAGTAATAACAAACAGTTTAAATTCTCTGACAAGAATTCTTCTTGAATGTGAGAATAATCGACCCATTAATCAACAATGAAAATAATCATTAGTTGTGGCCCTGAAAACACTACATTTAGGCTAAACAATTTCAGCATATTCTATATTGAGGTAATCCAAAAGTAAGAGAAAGTACTCAAATTACATAAATTCAAAATTGTGATACTTAACAGGTAATTAGTAACAATATTGGATCACATTTTTTAGCAACCCTCCCAACCCTGGCTGTCAACAATGATACGAAGGGACTGAAATAGTGTTCAAATATTGCAGAAGCCATCTTATCTATCAGTCAACATATTTGCTACCCAAAAAGGAGGGTGACTCTAACCTTAATGTAGAATAGGACTGCCCAATTAATTGAAATATTTTTGAAACTCCAATATGGTGTAATAAGTATATAAGTATATAAGTGTAATATCCAAATTGCAATATATGTTTGGTACAGACCACAGCCTATGTCACATCATCATGATTTTAATAGTTTCTTTCAGTGAAAATTTGTGATAATAACATGTTCATTTCCACTAATTATGAAACATTTTGCAATGTCTTTCAAAATAATGGCAATATGATTTTTTTCAAACCATAATGTGAAGCGTGTTTGGTTTTCAAGTCAACATGTAAAGGCTGTTGACAAACATAGACTGTAGACTGCTTTACACATTCTCAGAGTCACTGCACACACTCCAATCCAAACTACTTAAGTTAACCAAAACTCATAATTCACTGAAACAACTGTTCACACCTCCAAGCCCCACCCTTCAACCTCAGTTCACCCCCACCCCCTCCAAAACAAGAAAAACACATTCCAATCCTACTTTTACTATCTCCCCAGCCCCATCCACCCTCCCAACAGTCCATAGTTTAAGTTCACACTCTACTCTGACATGTCAGATGTTTTCTCAGAGGAAAAAATTAACCATGACTTTGGGGGTAATCAGCAATCAGCAGTTTGGAGAAGCAGAGAGGGGCAACAGCACAGAAGCTGAGCAATGAAGTTCTGTGGACAGGCTCAGCAACAAAGGTTATTTTAGCCACCTGAAAAGGTCTATAATCTATACTTAAAAAAATAATCAATATCAATTTAAGTGTGCACTTCATTTGGAATAATTTCAAGGCTTAACCTTCCCATCATGAAACACACAGATATATAGGCCAACTATTGCTCTCTCCAAACCAAACAAACTCCAGAGGTGAAATCAGTAAATTTGCCTCCCAGAGCGCAAGAGTTGCTGGTCTACCACTGTCCATTTGTACAGAGCAATATTTATCATAACAGTGTTTTCTGTCAAAAAAGCCTGTCTAACACAAAGTTAAGTAGTGAAATATTCTATATAGAGTACACTTTAACTAACATTGATTTTTTTTATGTGGACCTTTTGTTCAGTGGTTAAAATACTTTTTGTTGCTGACTCCATCCACAGCAGTAAATTGCTTAGCTTCCACATTGGTGCCCCTCTCTGCTGCTCCTAACTGCAGACATGCAGACTAACATCTACTGCAGGTAATACTCAGACTATCTATAAGTATCTCATACAATTCACTTCAAATAACCCAAACTATCCCTTTAACTTGAACAAAGAAATCATACTAGTCATACTGTATGATGAAAGGGAGAGAAAGAGAGACAGTGAGAAGGACAGACAGGGAGGGAGAGAATAAATGTGGGGGGAAAAAAGTCTGACAGGTAGACAGATAAAAGAAAGAGAAAGGGTGGTTAAGAAAAGAGCGGTGATCGGAGCCATGTGCCATTCCCTCTCTCCCCTTCTCATCATCACTCACCCATCCAGCTAACCCGCTTTGCGTCTTTCATCACCCTGTCTGTGCCTCTGTCTGTCTCTCTTCAATAACAGCCTTCCAGCTCCTCTGTGAATTCAACTAAAGGCAGAAGTGGTTAGCATCATGGCCCTGCAGACACACAGGGCATGATTTGGCTCGTCTGTGTGAGCAACAGAGTCGGGCTGTGAACTGATGGGGCTTTTTGGACAGGCTGGGCATAGAGAGGTGTCTGTATGCCAAAACTACAGCTGTATACAGTATATCAGGCTTGAGAATGAACATCTGTGGATTTAGACTTTTTTTTTCCTTCTTGGACACCCACTTTGTGATATGATTTCATTTCTTTACAATTTGAATAAACACCTAACATCTGGCTCGGACAAGAATCTTGTGGGAGACGCCCACTCTCCATTTATTTCTGTCCAAAAATGCATGCAATGCATGTAGAGACACTAATACACAGTAGAAAAAGAAAAACAAACCAGCTCAAATACACTAGTTTTCACTCATACAGCTGGACAGACACACCCTGAACCCTCAATTTCCTCTGCAAAGGCTGGAACAATTTATTTCTGTTAGTCATAAACGGTATTGGGAAACATGCGCAAAAAAAGAAAAGCTTATCAGAAAATTTCCAAGCAAGGTAATAATGCACTGCACCTTCACAACACCTGAGCCCTCAGGCAACATGAAGAGTATGTTTACTGGGTGTGTAACGCGTGAGTCTGTGTGTGTGTGTGTGTGTGTGTGTGTGTGTGTGTGTGTGTGTGTGTGTGTGTGTGTGTGCGTAGGCAGCACAGAATACTGTCATGCCTGTGCAGTGGTCAAAGGTTGGGTTGGATGCCTGCATGTGCAAGCTTGTATCTGTAAGACTGGGTTGGACTAACGAGGATTAATTTAATCTAAAATTTGTTCCAAACAGAGTTTAACAAAGCTAGGTTTAAAATGAGAATTAAGCAGAACTCTGTTGCACAATTAAAAATTAATCTCTGTTTAGTAAATCCAAGTTTATTGATTGAATAACTCTGGTGTTAACTCTGGTCTCCTCTGTATTCCTTGACAAAAAGTCACGTTTTGATAGCTAAAGCTAGATAAAAAGTTAACAATACTTTATGGTTTACTAGCTAACAATTCATTAGCTAACTAAAAGTTAGTTAGCCCAGTTATTCTACTCATGATGGCTCGGCAGAGAAGCCTCCTTTGAGAAAAAGTATTGGCTGAGCAATGGAGCAATATGGCTTAAAATTGGACAACAGCACAGTAAAGAGAAAAACGTGACTGTCGGCAGCAACTGGCAGACTGTTTTCACTGGAGTGAAAGAGAGAAGAAACGCGTGATAAAGCTCGATGGGGTTCCATCAGTGTCAGTTTAGTTTAAAATGTGATCCAATATTAATTTTATTTTAGAGATCAAAGTTTTGGTGCAACAGAATTCAATTTCATCTAGGTTTAGAATAAAATGTTTCCAACTTTAAAAATTAAGCCTTGTTGGTGCAACCCAACCTAAGTGTGTTAGCAAGCAGTCATGTCATTTAGGCCTATCTTTATGAGAGGCTGCTGCTCCCAGAGTGATTGCTGTGCTATCTCTGCAGCGACAGAAGCCCAAGGAACAATGACAGGAGTAAAGGGCAGCGAGTGGACATCACACACAGCCTCAGATCTGAAACACAAACAGATACAGAAAACACACAGACGTACAACAAGTGTAGACAAACAGTCATCCCTATCAGCATCGACAGAGAGAATAGGACCCTGTCCCAGGCTGGTTAAAGTGTACATAATAGGTTAGACATCGCTGTTGGAGGACAATGAACAGTGTCCTCTGTGCCACTCTGGTCCAGGTTGGCAGAGACACACAAGCACTCAAAGAGCCAGTAACACGCTGGCACCGAGCAGCCTGGTCTCATCTGTACTGCAGAGACACTATTGTTATTGTGGTTCCACACTCAGCAGACAGTGTTGCCTCTTTTGTGGCCCCTGGCATCGCTGGATCATCTGACTCGCCTCGCCAGCTTTTTAGTGCCATTCTGCTGCGTCCACATGTTGCCACTGATAAAACTAATAAAAGGCAAAACAGATACTTTCTTTTGCCCTCGCCTCGCCTTCTGTTTTGCATTCTCTATGCCTCCTCCCCCGTCTTCATCATCCAGTGTTTCAGTCTACCATGTGAGCACAGTTTATGTGCTTAAAGAGCAATGAGACCAGAAACAAACAGAAAAGTCCACAAGATGCCCGCTGCTGAGAGCAGTGCAATAATTATTCATATTGGTAGAAAATTATCCTTTTGCTTCAGCAATTACAACTGGTTCTCTGTGGAAATCTTAAGATGAATCTCATGGGGATTCCCAGTCACTTCTTCATTACACAGCAAGAAAAAAAATGTCTGTCTGCTAGTGCACTTGCTACAAAATTGTGGTACCACACACACAAAATAACAATTTCCTAACGCACACACATAACTAATCTGGCTCAGAGCTCTACACTTGCCTTCATGACTTCTTAAATTTGGACAGAGGTATCCAGGTGGTGCTGGAAGCAACCAAGGCGTTGAAAACAACCATCATTACTAAGGATGAGCAAGCTTGTGCAGTTACAGCCTCAGGGCTTATAAATGTACTTCATAGCACTTTAATGAACAAGGCTTTTTAGCATTGTCACTTTGTTACCTTTACACTTCCCCTTCTGTTTTCTTGCAGCTGATTTTCAATTTTCATTTCCATTTGCATGATTTTTGTTTTATAAATTCACCAGTATTTCCACAAAGTACTGCTTGACTCTTTACCATCCCTCTTTTTTAAAGGATCACAAGTCTTTCTAAAGGTAAAAGTCTCAATGAACCAGAGTTTCCTCAAGTGTATTGTGAGCCTGAGTTGACCCCAAACCAAGAATGGAGGAAATTTATTTTCAGGGGATGTAGTTTTAAGATGTTTTGTAAAACAGTGGGGTTGGAAAGCTCAACAGCGTCATCGGTTAATTAGAAAATGAATACAATTTAAAGACGAAAAGTCCCTCCCTTTCTTTTTTAGAAAAAATGTATGATAGTCAGTGGTGACAGATGAACAATTCTTCAACCCCATTTAAATTGTGGTATGAATTACACGCATGATGTATAACTGCAAAAGATAATTTTACAAGTCAGGAAAACTGCAATTTAATTTCATTTGTTGTTGAAAACATCAAAAGAATTCCAAGACTGTACATTGTCAGATTATTTGCAAAACTAATACCATGGTTAATTTTTTCTTTAAAATTGGTTTTGAATAAATAACTTAGGCAATTTATTATAATTCATTTCATAGTAATATGTTTAAATATCCAGTCAGCTTTTAGCAAGAGACTTAATGTAGGGCCTTATGAAATCTGTTATGGCTTTCTTAGATTCTTAATTCTGCTATTCTGGCCATGATCATGGTATCACAGAAACTATAGGGCCCTACTTTCATGCTGCCATCGGTCTGTCGTTGGTCCACACTGGACCCGTTATCTTTTGACACTTGGTTGGCCCATGTCAAATTAAAGATAATTGTCACCAGGCCTAACAACTTTGCTGCAGGGAACCCTGATTGAACTGTGCTAATCCCTGTAAAAAACATCTGTGCAACTTGCGAACAATTTAGTCTTCGGGCAAATGCATAAGATATTTGGCTTTACATAACATAAAAACACTAACAAGCCTAGCTTAGACATACATCTTCATCTGGTCAAGAGTATATCTGTGATGGACAGATCTTCTTCCAGATCTGTGATGAAGAAAGCAACACTTTCTAAATTCTCCATCAGTAGCTCTCCAACACAACATAACTCCCATGTAGAAGCCACGATCAGCAGGGCTCCAGGGCCTGCGGTCAGAGAGCAGGGAGTGGTCCACTGGGCACGTCAGGAAACGAGATCCAAGATCTGAGGGCTTCTGCTGGGTGAATTTAAACATAATAACTTTCCAATGTAGACACACCTCTCACACAGGGGATAATTAGTTTTTATAGTATGTGACAAGGCAGTTAAGTATAGGAAAAATAATAAGAGTCACAGCTGGACAGTTCGTTTCGTCTGTGAGGTGTTAACAAAACATCAAACAGCAGTCTATTGTGGTACGTGCACCACTTCTGTTGCTCTGCTTTTGAAAAGAAAACTGGGTTATGTGTTTTTGTGCTGCCAACATAACATTTAATATGCAGGCATTATTGCACAGGCTACATATGTGAGTATGACTGTGTTGCAGCTTCCTCCTCACAGTAGAGGGCCGGGCTGCAGCAGGCTCTCCAGACACGCTGCTTCTTAATTAGACTGAATGGTTGCCTGGTTCCCTGCTAACGGAGCTTCACTGATGCTTCAACACACCTGATGAATAATGCATTTTTTCACAGCACATTAATTTAGCAAATATTTCTCGGAACAGAATCCAAACGCTTGTGACCAACCAACTCTTTGAAAATGTCCTCCGTCCGCCTGTGTCTCTCCTCTATTGACATGCTAATGACTCAGCGCAAAGGAATCAGAAACAGCACTAATAAGCTTTAGTCGTCATACTTGCATACAGGGATCTATCGCTGCAGCCTTCAGCCTTCTCCATTATAATGATTGGCTTGTCCAATTGTGAAATACTAACAAAAGTAGATCAGTGGTTCATTAATACAAGGGACACCTTTGTCTCTAAATCAAGGACACATACTGGATGTGGAGCCTAGTATTTACAAACAGCAGACTTGTTAATAAAAGGTTGCAAGCTCAAATCCCTGATCCGTTGCTACATCTCATGTATAGTCACTAAACATACCGTGCAGTTGCTGTGCATGTAATTGATGGCTGAGGTGCGTTAAAGGTTGCAGTCAGTTACCCCAGTTGATCTGAAGCAGGCTTCTACATGAACATTCAGAGTCTGGACATCACCTGTGGCTGTCACTACCACTACAGTCACACTGTGTAAAACAGCACTTAGTGTGAAATCCCAGTCATCATGAATAACCAGCAGCTCTCACACAGACAGATGGTAACCTGGCCTGAACCACAGGAGAGAAGAAAAGGAGAGAAAAGGTGTGAGAGACAGAATCTTCATTTAATGTCAATTCTTGAGAATGTTTAGAGAGTAGAGGTGCACACAGGCATCATTATCTGTCTCTGTATCTGTATTCAAATAGAAGAACAGAAGTGGGCATGCATTTGCACTGGAAGTTATCTTAAATCATGCAAATGTTGCATTTTCTAACCAAATATTCACTGGCAATGCATTTGTTGTGCCAACAAAGCATCAAAATTATTTAACATTAATGCATAATTATTTATGAAATATATTTCCATCTCATACTGTACTTTTCATCTCACTTTTTTTATTTTTAGCTTAACTAAGTCTTATGAACTGCCTGAAGCCTTCTCCTTTAACTGGGGAAAAAATACATTTGACTTTGCTGAGGTAATCATGAATTTGACTTTTTCCAAATAATAATGAGCAGATTTGGATAGAAGAAACATCCATCACCATCACATTATTTGTGATTTCCCATATTGGGATTCAGGTGCATTTCTATTAGAGAATAGGTTTTTGTTATTCTACTACGGAAATACCAGGAAACCAGGGCACACTTTTGAGTTTCAATGAAAGGTGATAAGGTACACTCCCATAAGTGTGTGGCCACAATAGTTTATACAGCCCTGACCACAATAAAACACTACTACATTATTCATCTCACCGAGTGAAAGACTTCCTCACACCTGTTTAGCAGTAGTCATTCACTCGTTCGCTTCAAACCCCGGAAACCAAGCGAAGGCGAGCACATCAGAGACCAGGAATTTGTTTGCGCTGACTCATGGATCCGCCCACAGAGCCGGCGGCTAATGGTGAGAATGATAATGCAGGATTGCACATAGCCGGTGGAAAGCTGGGCAGAGCTGGCCTCTGCTGAGAGCCCGGCTCAGGATGAGTGGTTTGGCTGAGCCCTGCGAGCACAGGAGTTTGTATTGTTGGGTGAGCCAGGGAAGAAGGCTCTCAGACTGCTGATGGGCACCCATGTGTAATTATATACTCCCGACCTGACTCAGCAATGCTTGCCAGGGAAGGAGGACATTGCTCTGTTCCCAGCCAAACTCATACATAGCACACACAATAGATAAGACATACACGTACACACATATACAGTCATATAGACGTTCAGATATCACATGGCCAAAATAATACGTTCTATATAGCTGAAAGACAGATGGCAGACAGGCTGTCTCAAACTAAATGATGATGCTTAACTTGGGCCTAAAGCAACATGTAACTGTAAAGTGAACCCACTCATTTAAAAGGATGCAATTTTCACAGCGCTTTACTGGAAATTAGTAGCCTTAAATTTAGCAACAAATGCTATTTATAGGTTATTTTTTTTGCAGGTGCGTGTGCTCCACTCTCACTTCCTGCGTGCGTGCCATGCATGCATGTGTCAGTGAGGAGTCAGGAATGCCACAGCCTCCAGTGTCACAGGTTTGAAGCTGAACTCATTAGTAATTTAAAGGTCGCTTCCATGTCTGCTCATATCAATTATTCACTTCACTTTTTTGTTTTCTTTTTTTTAAAACCATCTTACATTCTTGAAGCACAATCCAAAATGAGGCCTCAAGTTATATACAAGAAAATGTCAACATTTCAATCAAAGCAACTGGATGTAATTTAATTCTCCTATAGAGGAAACTCCTTTGATTGTAGGAGTATTGAAAGAAAGGTTTTTTGTTCCTGACAGAGACCAGTGTTAGTCTTTCATCATACTTTAATTCCATGTAATGCATGATGAAATATACTCTTGCCAGCCCGAATCTGAACTGAGGGAATATTGCTATTAGCATGCCCAAGGAAACAAATATCAATGTGTTACTGCAAAGAAAACGCCATACAAAAGAGCTCAAAGCCACAGACCAACATCATCTCACAGCTCAATCTGTCATATACTGTGCTACAGTGAGGTACAAGATTTTACAGGCTGTGTTAATCAAAGCGCTTTTTTGTGAGGCCAGCATATTTTCTTAATTGTTTGCACTGGAAGAGCTACTAATTTGCTACAAATCCCAGCAGCATGACAAGATGCTGAGCGTCTTTTCTGCACTGAGCATTTATCAGTTTTTTTGGTCACCAAAAATTTAAAATTGTTCAACTTGAAATGCTGCACTCGTCACTGTTACTTTTTATCCATCCACCAAATACAGTGGGGGAGGGGTGGGATAAATGGGCTACCACCAACTAGGCTCTGTCTAACTTCAGCTCTTGAACCTAATGATGGTACTCTCTACCTTGTGGTAGTCTGACTTGCCAAAGTCTGGCTTTGCAAGACTAACCTGGTGCTAATAATTTTATTGTCAATATATGTTCATAACACAAACTATCTCGAAAACTAGGTATTTGCGAAACAGAAATTAAACAGACTTCTGCAGATATTCAGCTGCTGCATCTCAGCTGAAACACCGCTGTCTCTCCAAAGCGTGACAGTGTTTTCAGAAGAGTGTTTTGAGCTGGGAAACTGCAAGTTATCAATCCGGGAAAGACCAGGTGCACATTCTTGTGCAGGGTTAGAGCGTAGTATTACAACAAAAATATATGACTCAAACAAAAAAGAAAACACGGACCTGTCTGTTGAACGAATGTTTTCACAGATGAAAGTAAGGAATTCCAACCAGTTTCCTCCCAAGACATCAATCTGAGGTCACGGACATTACACGGGCAGTTCAAAACTACTACTATGGCTAATGCAATCCACTCACCACTGGTTTAGATTAGAGTCAACTTTGAAACTGAAAGCCAGAGTTCCTGACTGTGACATTCTTTGAACATCGGCCAGGAAGTCTGAGGAAAAGCGACAAGCTGTACAGATCAACATTTCACTCCATTGCCAAAGGAAAGTCTGCTATGCAAAACATCTTTTCTCACACCGTCCCAATATTTACCTAGGGAGTTCCAACATACCTGGCCCTTGGAGAGAAGGATACAGGTAAACATAACCATGGAACGAGGCAGAAAGACTGAGAGTCAACCTGAGTGTGTGTGCGTGTAGACCTTCAGGTAACCTATCGTGGCAGGACCGTGTATATCCTGTTACAGGCTGATAAGATGTTGTCTTTTCGTCGCCATGAAGGAGATTCATTCCACAAAAATGCTGTTCGAGGAGACAAGTACTGTGGAATGCACAATACATCACCAAACTATGAACAATGCTTTGACTTTAGTTAACAATGAAGCTTTTGTATACACACTTCCCCATATCAAATCACACTGCTCACCTGTAGATAAGGCTTTAGTCATATTCTCAAGGCTTCTTATAACTGAAACATGATTAGAACAGAAACTAGTCTAATACAAAAATACAAATAACTCTCTGACAGGAGATGGCCGTGTATAAAGAGGAACCAAAGGTGGTGACATATTTTGGATTATTTTATTTTATGAAAGCATGAAGGTTTTGAAGTTCACCAGTAATATGGAATAATAACAGCATCACTATCAAGTACTGAACTTTTTGATGTTGTCTGGCAGTGTTTAATGCATTAGGAAGGGGATAAAATCTTGTTGTGAGGTGTTAAAGGAATAGTTTGGATTATTTAATGTGGGGTTGTACAGTAGATGTTGATTGACATATATATTGATATTTGGCTTATGTAACAGCGGCTTCCCATCACAAAATGCTGTCTGATGGCAATGTAAAGCTGTGAAAATATTCCAAATATAGTGTACACTTAAACTGTGACTGATTTTTTTTTAGGTGGACCTTTTTAAAGTGGCTACAATATCTTTTTTTTGCTGAATATGCCCACTGCAGTACATTCTTTAGTATATACAGGTCATGATTTTTGGTAATGACTAAGCTCTTTTCAGTGTCTTACTTTGACAAATATAATCAAATTTTTCTACAAAGCCCTTATTTGACAAAAAAAAGCCAGATGTCATCAATGTGAAATACTGTGACAAGCAGCCATATAAGAACTTTGGATTTAAATAACAAAGCATCTCTCCAAAAATAAGTAAACATGGCTGCAAATCTGACCAGACATTTGATGCAAGCTTTAACCGCTTTGATGGATTTTGCAGTGGTTGGTCTGTACCACAAAAGTACTGAGGGTTGATACCCAGCCCTGAATGTACCCAATAAAATACACAGAAAGTAAAGGGTGGAATCTGTTTATGTTGCATGTGGATCACAAGGCTTAGGGTGGGCCTCTCAATAGGCCTGATTTATAGGTTGATGGGGAGGTGTCACACACGACTCTCTCTCCCTGTCATTACTCTGAGGAGGAGCAACGATCACGCCTATCAGAGCAGTGGGGGAAGTATGTGTGGGCAGCCAGGATGAGTAAGGAAAAGGTAGGAGGGCAGAGTGAGGATTTATGGCCGATTCCCAGTATCCTAGGAGCACCTTTGGAACTAAGATGGTATATCTGTCTTAGGTGCCCCCTTCACTTCCAGAAAGCTGCCTTTCACCCCTCTAACTCGAGATCACTAGGGTGATATTTGGCATGAATACACATGCATATACACACAGTTTAGCTCTGACAAGGCTGCTGTTGTTGAGTTTACATATGAGAAATACGTCAGCTACCCCTGGGGAAAGACAAAGAGAGAGGAGAAAGAGGGGAAGGAGCGATAAAGAGGGGGAGGCTGGACAAGACGGCACAAAGACAATTGTTTGTTGAAGGGGAAATATTCAACAGCAGGCAGACAGACACAAACACCAAGTCTGAAATATGTCAAAATGGAACTGAACAAACATTTACTGTGGTCAGTTTCATAGAGATGATAACTGAGGCCTTACTTTGAGGACCTGTTTCATGAAGCAAGTTTACTGCACTTTTCTGGAGCAGTCCATGTTCCACATTTAAGGTGGATCCAGCTTTTGCTCTGCCAGTGTACCCAGGCAACTCAGTAAACCTGTATGCTGGCAGGCCGCCCAAGTCTGAGTCAAACATTGCACCTTTAACCGGAGACTAGAGGGTAACCTGATACTGAGAACATGGCTTGTCTCTTCATCTCTGTGGATGAAGAAAAGTGACTACTTTGGGTATTTTGGCACACAAAACAGATTGTGATTTGTGTATATTCTTAGTACATACTGAAGAACTGACAGATTGAAGATGCATGTGCATGTGACAGTTCACTGAAACCTACATGTTGAGTCACGGGCAATTTTTATTTATCTTGGGTTATTTGATAAGAGATTTAGAGACTTGTCTCCTAAATAAACTACAACACCTGTCTTTCATGCTGTTACATGCTTTCACCTCATCATGACTTGGTACTAGAACTGCATTGCAAAGCAGCAAAGCAGCTTGGAAAATAATAATAAATAATGTAATGGCTTTGCAAGATTTTGTATTATGGTACATTTATTGTCAACAGGGATGCACTGATACCACTGTTTATGCAATACCTCTTCTGATACCATAGCAAAGAGAAAAAAAAAGTCCTCAGCATGCAAAATAGGCAAATTTTTTCCCCTTTTTTTACTTTACAACTTGCACACAGTGCTGGTACAGAAAAAGTCACTAAACACTGTCTGCTTTTGGTACAAGCCAAATTTCAGGCAAAACAATAAAGACTGAACTTAACTGAGATCATGAATGAGTATCTTTTATTACTTCCATACTTTCAATACTATAAGTGGCAGATTTTGTATCATTTTAAGCACATGGTATCGAAAAAGTATCGACACTTCAATACTTTTGATAACTGTACTGGACGTCTGCTCACCAATGTGCATCTGTTTGTTGGTAGCTGCCATCTACCCACGAGCAAGATTTGCTTATCTTGCTTCCAATGTGCTTGATCGAACACATCTACATTCAATGACAGCTCTAACATCAAGCCTCTCAGCGTGAGGGATGAGTCTGTCAAATCCACCTGCCTCGCTCCTCTCCTGTCTGTTGATTTAGTATCTCCGGGCCCTGAGGCAGACATTTTCTCTTTCTTGCTGGCGTCTTGACCCCCCTCCTGGCCCTGTCCGGGGCCCTTGGCTGAGGCACCGTGTTATTTACTGCCCAGAGAGCTCTGTGTGCAGAGAGTCAACACGGCATGGCTGGTTGAGCAAGGGAGCAACCTGCTGCTCAGACTCACACACGCATCCACAGATGCGCACAAACACACACAGTCACATGATCATCCCAGGGGGCTGACTGAGATGTTTACTGCGCTACAATCACTACACCCGGTAGAATTGAGCGCCATGGACAGAGAGACAAACAGACACAGACGTCCACAACCCCAGCAACTATAACCTGCCAGTAGTTTCAAACTGTTTCAGGAGAACAGGAAATGTGAAGCTATGGGTTTGATGACCTGACACAGCAAACACCCATGAAAGCTACAGGAAGTTCACCCTGACAGGACATGACAGCACTCACTTGGGTGAACTTCAGTCAGCTGGAATCACTTGGGAACATGTCCTTAGGTGGACAAAGCTCTGCGAGGACATTCTGAGTGTTAATCTAACCCCTGACCTGCACATGTTGGATGAATGAAGAGAAATTCAGGCTAAGGATGTAAAAGTATTTCAACAGCATTCCCTAAAAAGGTTGACTGAAGACAAAAACAAGAACAATGGTTTGCGACTGGCAACAAACCATTCCCTTAGGGAAATGTGTCTCAAACCACCAGCTGGGATAAAAAGACTTACACACTTGTTTCTGATCAGTCCAGAAACTTCTGCAGTTTTACAACACAAAAATGTGTTTTCAGTTGTTCTTGAATGGTTCATGTCTTCTTAAGATGTAAAAGCAGAACCGCAGTGAAATTCCTTCTCCAAATCCCCTCCTTCCTCTCAATAATTATAGCCTCCCAGCTGACAAACTACAGGTCTGCTGTGTTTGTCTTTGCTTCCTCGGATACAACAGGTGAAGTAAGGCCTGTGTGTGCTGGGCTGGATGCCAGTCTCTCACTGGTTCTCCTAGCCAAGTACATATTACAGTTCCTGGTACAACAAAACACTATGGGAGTGAAGAAGGAACTGTCTTTTTTTTTTTTAATGTACTGCCCAGAAAATTTCACAAGAAGGAAGATATTTTCTTAGCATCACTGAGAACTTGTAAACTTGTACAACAGGCTGACTACAGCATCCTACGCGAGAAAAACAGAATGTTCCCCTTTATAAAATCCTGTGGGAAAAGTTTGCCATAGTAAACTTGGTGAGGATGATTTATTTAGAGGACCACTGATGATTTGATAAATTGAAAAGTGGGTTGACTTTGGATTGGAAGTAGGGGTGTGAGGGAGGATGAGGAGGGAGCAGGGTGTGAGGGATGTGAATGTGATGCAAGGAGGACTGGATCAATCTTTTATCACTGCAGTGTGCTTTCATCCCTAATGGATCCGACATGAGCAGAGCACAGCACTACCTTCCGTCACATTGCACAGGCAGGGGAAGGACGCACGGAAAGAAAAGAACAAGAGGGAGCAAGAGAGGTAGACAGGGCAACACATAAGAAGAGAAACACAGCGACAGAGGAAGAGAGGCGAAGAGAGAAAGAGGTTCAAACCACCATCCCAAAAATAATCACAACCCAAAACATGCAAACATATTATTTCACCGTCATGCTGTCATAGCGTTTCCAATTACCCCTGGCCCTGAGTGCATCTGCAGGAGTTGGGAAACACTCCTGATAAGGACAGCAAGAAATTAAGTCACTTCACAGCATGAAGAATGACTTTGAAAATTCCCATCAAGAATCCCAAGAGATATCTTGGTGTGCATGGCGAGCTGAGTGACAGACAGACAGCCACGCTGAAAGACACAGACAGACTATTCTAGAAGAAGAAGGGAGTCAATCTGTGTATTCGAGCAGTGAAAGAGCAGTAAAAATAACATTGCGGTGAACAAGGCACGACGACTCTCAGAGGACACTCCGCTCTCTCCATGCTGAACAGGCTCATTCATGTGATAGAAAATAAGAAATATTGAGGCAGTGAGGGAGACACAAAGAGAAGGAGGGAGAAAAGAAGTGCTAACTAAACAAGGCTGTGCACAAAGTTGAAAGTTTTATAATGTGTTCAGACTGCTGGCAACCACATCATCATCCTGCTTTAGGTATAATATCTTCATTGCTTCAAAGAGATTAGACATTTAGCAGTACCTTATATTATCAATTCTCTGTTCTGTCCATCAAGTAACTGAAGCAAATGTGATCAACTTTCTACATTTTAATGCTTCCAGGTAATAAATATATACATATATTTAACTGGTTCTCAAGGAGCTTGTGGTATGTATGTGGGATGTGGTACGTATGAGTCAGTGTCAACACCTGACACCTGACACAGTTAAATGAGCAAAAGTCAACAGGGACAAATATGTTTGAACATGGGCTAACAAACACAGGTACACATGACTGACAAAGAAAAACAACAATAAAAGGGAATAACTAGAATTAAAAGACCCGAATACATTAATGGGAGTAGAGAAGTTTTTGCAAATCAGCCAATAGAGTACCAATCTGATACCAGTACCAAAAAAAAAATCCAGTCAGGAAAGAGTCTGCTGCATTTTCCCCGCAACCCCAAAACAGTTCAGTCCAATGCAGTTCACAATCACAAAAGACCAATGCAAAAAGTCTGCACTTGTTTTTACTGTGAACCCCCAAAAACCTAGACTCACAAGTCTAAACACTTTGCTCAGGAGAGGCTGGGACAGTCTTTGTTGCTCAAACTGGGTGGAAAGAATTTGAGAGTTTAAATGAAAACCTGCAAAACCAATCCAAAGTCTTAAGGGTGGCCCTTCATATTAGGGAGAATGGGGAGAGAGCATCATGTCCAGTAAGGCAAGGCCTTGAAAAAAAAAATGTTAGGGACAAAGGTTTGTTTGTGACCATTCTCAGCACTGTTCAGGTAATTATTTTGCATTTAGAAATCCTCAGATGATCAGTAGGTGGCAAGATCTCTGAGTGTCCGGTATTGTGAGACTATACAAAAACAAACCAAATCAGGAAAGAAAGATTCAAATAATACTGTCTGTATTCCCAGTTCAATAACACAGATTATGTACAATATACACCGTGTGCTCACGGTATCATTGATCAGTCAGCCAGTCAGTAACTTAGTCAGTCAGGTTTGCAGCATCTATCTTAGTCTGCCAAGAAAAATAACTCCTGGAGAAACTCACCTGAAAAATTCACTGGATTATTCCTCCTCTTAACACAGGTTTTGCCTTAACACAAACTGGCTACAATATGTGGACTTTGCACCATAATCCAATGCCGAGGTGAAGCTGGCATTTCTCTAACCATATACCTCAACTGACCATATAAAATTTGGCATAGCAGGGTCCTGTTTCAGGGCTAATAGATGAGGTGGTATCGGATAGGTGCATAGACCTCCGATACTTGCCGATACCCAATCCCTCATTTAAGGCAGTATCAGAGGCATTTTCAGTAACTGGTATCAAAACAACACGAAATGAGAACCAAGTTAAAGATATGCTTGAGTCAGATTTGTCCATTTGGTTCTCTCCCCCTACAACCATTTATTAGACTGACATTATCTCTCTGGAACCAAGTTCACTGTGTGAAACACACCAACAGAGATAAAGCATGAGGTATAGGCTAACTGTGTAACTCCCACAGACTGTCAGGAAAAAAAATAATCACCTCCCAGAGGAGATGGTTGGGTTTGGGAGGGGGGGGGGATTCCAATCAATGGCCATGATTGGATAACAAATACAGCCTGCTAATGAGCTCCAAGTTTCACTATCTGACACATACCACGCTGAGAAATGTTAAATAAGACACTAGCCATGCATAATGATGAGTCAATGTTTAAATAGGCTTAGTGCGGTTTGTTGGCATTTGAGATGTGTAGCACGTTAACAGTTAAATGCAGCGGGACACATGCAGCGAGTTAGCTGAACTCTGCCCATGCCCTCCATAAATTAATCTTTAATCTGACAGTGGTAAACGGAGCAGCAGCCTGTGTGACGACAGACCTGTGTAAAAGATAGCCTGCACTTGTCTCATAGTTTCAACATGGAAAACACAAAACATGCACATAAAGACCAGCTCTCTTCTCCAAACACTTAAAAAAGTGAAAAAAAAAAACAGGAGTGAAGTTTCACCCAAACAGGTTTGAGTCCTTTTGTTGAATACTTGGGTGGCGGGTCTAGTGTCAACAGGTACATGTGAAGACACGGCTCAGCTCCCCAAAGACATAATACAAGATTCTCTTTGTGTCACTGTCACTCACAATAAATAGACACACACAAGCTCACACTTACTAATAATAACAGCTCTTTTTACATACATGTTTGAACATACAGCAGAGCCACAAACGGATCGGCTGACTTCACAGAAACTTCCTGACATTGACATTCAAACAGGCAAGGACACATTCAAACAATCTCTGAGAAAAGCCCTGACACTCACCGTGTGAGAGGATCTTATCCTTCTCTTCTTCAGTGCCTTTATTTCCTCCGTCTGTTTGTATTCTCTCCGTCTCTTTCACTCACTCAGTGAAATCCTTTACTTCTGACGGAGGAGCAGAGCCGGTTGTGCTGCTGATGCGTGTGTGAGGCAACGACTATGCACGCGCACGTGTGTCTGTTCGTGTGTGCGAGTCCAGCGGAGGTCAGAGGCAGCGAGACGTGGTCGTGGAGAGACTAAAAGGATGCCGTGACTTCTCCGCTCTATCTAGCTGCCTTCTCCTCGCTTGCTGCCTCAGGAATGCACTTCTTCTCCTGGGTGTCCTCACCACAGCTCTCTGTCTCTCTGTCGACACCCCTCCTCCTCCTCCTCCTAGTTCTCTCCCTGTGTCTCTCACCCACACAGAAACACACCCTCCCAGTCACTCCTCTCTCTCTTTTGCTCTCTTTCTCCCCACCCTTTCTTGCTGTGCTGACAGATCAGGTACCTCCCTCTTTTCAGGTAGTTGAAAGCGTGTGTTCGGCTCTGTCGTTCTCCCTCTGTATCAATTCTCCCAAGTTATTCTCTTTGTGTTCTACATTCCCAAATGACACAGAGGGCTGCCTGGAAGAACACCGAGATAAGAGCAGAATACACCCGAAACTCTGCATGCACATGTATTTACATACGAGTCTCTGTTTGTACGATCTACAACCTGAGGCATTAGGCATCCACCCTCTGGCCTCCAGTCACAAGAACAGCTGATTACACAAATGAGTCTGTCAGGTGATTTTCTCTTCCTTTTCCTGGAATGAGGTCATAGTCCAGCAGACCAGGTGCAATTGGAGAGACTGTGTGTGTGTGTGTGTGTGTGTCTGTGTTTGAGCTGGACAACGCCCTGTGGGAAAATGAGCAAACTAAATCTGACCACTCTGTTCCAGAGAGCAACACATGTACAAAACAAAACTTGGCAATTGAAACTACTCAACAATGCCACAATCCTGAAGTGTGTTTCTATCTCCTCAGCCCCCCCCCCCCCCCCCCTTCACACACACAAACACAGAGCTAAGACATGCGTGACCAATGGGCCAGGCAGAATGTGTGGGAGCCCCTCAGCATGAGCTGGCTCCTTTTTCCACCTCTCTTCTCTCTATCACCATATCTCCCTCAGTCTTACATCTGAACCATTTTTTCTTTCCTTACCATCCCCCAAACCTGACACTAAAGACTGGTCACTGACCTGATCTGACCTGATACCAAGCAGACCTCCTAAATGTGAAAAAGTCAGACTGCGCCATCCCTCATGATATCCTAACAGAATAACTCAAGAGTAGAAACCTGTATGTATTTAAATAGATTAGCCTGCAGACTATTTGCATATGATGATGAATAATAAAACCATATGAATAAGCATACAGTAAAATAATGTCTGCTGTTATCAGCTTTTACTGAAAGTGCACATTGCAGACTGTTGGAGTTAAAAATGAACATGCTTATGGATAACACAAAGAAGGATAAGGCCCTTAGGAGGCACGGGCATGTTTAATAAAGTTATTACAACATTTAAACCTTTAATCAAAGCCCATCCAATTCTGGGTTTTTAAAGGTGATACCAAAGTCAGTATTTGAGAGTGTCAAAATAACTGTGGATTTTTCTTTTTAGGCTACATTAATACATAACATAAACAAATGCTTTGATAAAAAAAATGGCCTAGATCTGTTTCTAAAGAACACAGTGACCAAGTTATGTTTTGAGCAAGATGTTTTACACCAAAACAACAAACTTGTTAGTGCACTCTGGTGGATAAACTATGACATCACTTCTTAGCTACTTAAAAAGTATCTTTGGCATTATTGTTTTCCACTTTCTTGTTAAATGTTAGCCAATATAGATGCCAATACCAATATCCCTGATACGCTCATATCAGCTATGATTCTGCAGCGATTAATCAATTATTTATTGATAATTGAATTATTTACAAACTATTTAGACAGTCAATCAGTTTGAACGACAAAAAATTGAATGCTGATTCTAGCTTCTTAAACATGAATACTTTCTGTTCTCTTTAGTCCTTTGTGAGAGCAAACTGCATAATTATGGGTTGTGGGGAAAACAATACACTTGACAAATCGAGAAAATAATCAACAGAATAATTGCTAATGAAAATAATCAGCTGATACATGTTGGTTCTTACTTTAAACCAAATCTTATGCCTCTCTCTGTTCAATTTTGTATTTTTTTCTGCAATCACTGTGACTAAATTTCTCTAAATCCTGCACTACTTTATGTACTTGCCAATGACATTAGATAGGCTAATAAAGGATAAAACAAATCAAAGTCACAAAATGTTTAGAATTCTGCAGCACAAATGTCCAGGAAGGGAATGCAAAAAGTTTTATAAACAGTTGGCCAAAATCAAAAGACAGCATCCACTTTCAATTTGAGTAACACAAAATATTATAAAACTATATTTTAGTTCCTACTGCACAAAAACATCACTACAATATTTATGGAGCTCAAACCCCATGATTCAGCAGCAGCAGGCCATCGACAATACCTACTTCATCCTTGTGTTTACTTAGCCTTTATCTGACGTCAGATTGTTATCTGAACAGACTAATGAGTACATGCAGTCACAGCGCCTAATAACCAGTGTGCACATTGTATAAAGCAGATGTTCCAAAAATAGTCCGTCTTGGATTAATTGCATTAATTTGATGAATTAAATCATGCAAACAAAAGACCACAGTGAAGAATGCTGTAGCTTTTAGCCGGGCTGAGTCACAGGGGCCCGCAGAGAGTTAGTTCACATCCAGGCCTACATGAACTATTCCACTGGTCTGTCTATAAAGCAAAGCTTTTGGCACATCTAAGAGCTGTGTTGTCTGACAAATCACTTAAACCACGCTCTAGCAAAAAAGTGGGGGGACTGTCTCCTGAGGCATTGCTTAGGTACTAACGGCCACAGTGAGAAAAGGCTGAGGTGCCAAGGAAGAGTGACATTTTAAAAGCAGCAGAGAGGTAAGTACATTTTATAAATCTTGACAGGCTATTACCCTTCAGCAGGTCATGTACTTGTCCATCGTCAGACCTACACCAAGTTCATTTAAGGGCTTTTTTTTTTTTTGCAAAACATGACTAAGCAAAGGTTAACAGGCGGTGAGTCCTCCTTATTGGTTTGAGAGGCTGAAGACAGAAAGACAACAGGACTGAAATCAGAGTGGTGGGTGATGGCATTGTGATGTGATGGGGAGGATTATCAGTGCAAAGTCTCCAAGACCTCTCTGACACCTTCCAGGCATTCCTCAGGGCACCTCCCACTGCTGCGCCTCCCTCATCCCACCCTCCCTTGTCAAACCCCACATATCATCCCTCTTTCTCTGTGCGACTCAAGCATTCTTGCAACCCCCTTTCCCTCCCCCTCATCCTACCCTGCCTTTGCATTCAGCAAAGACGCTAAAGAAAATAAAGGCGAGGCCTAAAAACCTGTGCTTCCAGAAGAAATCCTTCCACATTTTGTACCATTTATCGTACATCGTATCTGAAAATGCACTCAAATCCACACTCTACATAGCTATTTCACTGCTGTCTATCCCACTTACTACTAAGTTCATACCTCAACAAGTTAAGTAGGTACAAATTTGTCCAAAGAGTGGTGAGCGAGCCATAACTCAGCTCAGGGGAGACAGGAAGATGGCTCTTAGGCTGAGAAATAGACTGGTTGGGTCTGGCAGCAGTTCAATAGGTTCTGTGGAGGGGAGAAGAGTGAGGGGAATACATGCTGATAGTGTCTTTGTTGGCTATTATTCACCAAGAATGAATAGCATTAAGTTGCTGCTACAGCTCAACCCTTTCCCGTATTCCCTGTTGCAACCCCCCACCCCTTCTTCTCTCTCTGTTTGTTCAGCCTTTCACTAAAAACAGCCTTCAACAGGTGGACAACAGATCGGTTAAGTCTAAAGCCTGGACTAAAGCCTACAGAAACGTGGCTTTAAATAATAAAATGCATATATGATCTCTCTTGAGCATCCACAAAACTGTGTGAAAACAAATGCTAACATCTATCAGAAAATCTGCTGCTTAGACAATTTCTCAAGACTGAGTGGGCGTGGCCGATCGAGTTTGATTCAATGATGCAAGAAAAAAATTACATTTTTTTTCTCAAAGAAGACTTATGGCTGTGAAAACAGCATAGATGAGATCTTCAGTTCCCCATTCGAAAGGGCTATCTGATGGCAAAGCAAAGCTGTGAAATGTTCTAAATACTGCGTACACTTAAACTGATACCGATCTCTGCAAGGTAAAATTACTGTTTGTGTCGAAGGAGTCTGGAGTGATGTAATGGCTTTATCTCACTGTCGTGGAGCTCAGACTTGGACAGCAGAGAGAGCAAAAATGTGAACAGAAAAGTTTTGTTGCATCTACTTAACAAATGATATGGATTTTTTTTTTATCTTTTTTTCACGGTTCGTATAATTAATTGTGTAATTTCTGCAACAAGTGTCAGAGCATAAGCAACCCCAATTCAAAATCAACATGGGAAACTGATCAAAAACTTAAACGACAATATTTCAAATTTTGATTAAAACTCGTATCTAATACTTTTTAGATGCTTACTATGATGTACATGATTAGAAGACTAAATTACATGATCAGAGGACTATTATAGATTTAAGTTTCCAGAGGCAGACTATGTTAGCTCTATTTTCAGAAGCAAAAACAAGTTACACAATCTTGAACTTTTGTTGACATCGGTTTTCATACTCATGGCGAGCAACACAAGGTAGTAATGCTGTGTTGGTGCCACACATGCCTAAGTATAGCATTGCTGTCTCATTATGGTCAAGCCAATGTTGTTGCTGAAGTAGTGTAACTACGTCCCGTGTATCATTATGACAGGCGCAATGGCTTTCACCAGCAAAGGTAATTGCACTGTTGAGATGTAAATATAGCACATCCCACACCAAGAACAGACAAAGACTTTTGTTTTCTTCCCAGAAACCTGGCTCAGACGATGATTCATGTTTTGGAAGTAAATGCATGTCACTATATTATATCTTTACAAATACAATGGCTGTATTGAAAATACATTCCTAAGGTGAACCTGAGGACAAAAAGAACAAAGTAAAAGAGACAGGAAGAGAGGGTAATTTGGATCAACATACAGTATACACTGATGGTAAACAAACTTTGCATTCCCCCAAACACAGGACAGAAAAGAAGACCAAAAAAAACATACAACCTTATTTTTGTCCTCTCTGAACACTCTTCAGATCGCGCTAATGAAGCACATAAGAGAATCTCTGTTGGCTTTTAGCAGCTTCCAAGTTGTCAGAACTTTGGCTGCACTCCGGCACCCTTTCTCCATCGTCTCTTTTTCTCCCTTGTTATTCAGAACCGGTCCAGACTGGCTCAGGACTCCGGCTCAGTTGCCACCATTCAAAAAACACTGCTACCTCTCACGTGGCTCCTTTGTGCATTTTTGAGGAGCTACGTGACAAAACTATTTTTAGAAGTGAAATAAATTTGGACCTCGATCATAAGCCGCAGCATTGTCCATCAATGCTTTCAAGTGATCCTGTTGGACGTAGCTAACTAGTCACATCTCCTCCCTTCACTGCCTCCCGCTAAGCCAGTTTGTTTTCATCCTACTTTTAGATGTATAGTTGTTCTCTGTCTCTTGAGATAAAGCTGTACCATTAGTGTCACACTGTGCAGCTCGGTACTGTTCCTGTCAGTAAATAAAATGGGCTAAAGCTAAACTGATTGTTTCTGGGGAGAAAGCTGTGACTGTCGTAGGACCCTTAACTTTTTCACTCACGTACAAAGCTGGATGGGATGTTGGTGCTGGGCCTGCTAGCCACTATCACCTTTCCATTTCTCCTCCATGTAAGAAGTGCAAGTGAGCCAGGGAACAAAAGAGAGTCAAAGTCAGCACGACGCTATGCCAGTGACCCCTTCGTACAAGCCTCAGATTGTGGCTGAGCTGAGGATTTCTCAGGACAGAAGGGGAACCTGACCACCAGTCTACAACACTGGTTAATGCACATCATATGCACTGAGAGAGATCAAGAAACCAAAAGCCCCTTTTACACAGCCTGTTCAAAGCAGCAGTGTTGCACCAGCATTATTTATGCATTGTTTGGTTCAGTGTAAAAAAGGCATAATGATGAGCCTTCATCGTGTGTGGCAGTATAGATTTTTTCCCAGCAGCCACATTAATATGAAATACTGGGGTAAACAGGCATTACCAATGAAAACATTTGTAACTGTAAATATAAATGCCTCATTCTAGTGTAACAAAAGCACAATAGTTCTTATTTTCAGGTGAGTATACACTGATAAAAACATACTTATGGATATTATATTGATTTTCTGACATATTCTGCTAATAAATCACCATAAATCTTAGACACTGGACCTTATGATGAGATTCACAAAGAAAGGGAAGAGAAGCATAAGATGTGTGTTCCAGATGAAAGAATTTAAACATGATTCTCATCAGTGAAATGACATCAATGAAAACATACTTAGGAGTCTATTTTATACACACACACACACACACACACACACGCGCGCACACACACACACACACACACACACACACACACACACACACACACATATATATACACACACACATATATATCTCCAAAACAATGCAAGTGAATGGTGACCAGTTTTCAAATGTAAAAAGCAACAGAAAAAAAAGACTTGGTTTAATCCAAGTCTCCTAAACAGGTTTAAAAAATGATCATCATTCACTTCCATTGTTTGGGACATGCTGCAACTCTGTTTTCCTGCAAAACTACAGCAGTGTTTTGTTTTTAAAAAACTAAACCCGACCTTCAATTGACATGAGGGTGAGTAGATAATGACAGAATTTTCATTTTTGGGTGAACTATCTCTTTAACGGTAAGTAGTGGGACACTGGAAGTCAATCAGAGGTCAGTCTATATAATGACGTCCTACTAAATAGTGTATATAAAATGTCTTAGTATCTCAAAATAATGAGAAATATTCTCAGAATAGTTATTGGATCATAATGAGAAAGTTTCTCATTATTTTGAGATACTAACTCAATATTTTGAGAAAGGTTACAGTGTCATAATAATTTACAGGATCAAACCATCTATCCATATTCGCACGCTCTCTTTCTTGTGCTCGTCCTGAGCGTTCTGTCTCTGCTGTGAGTCTGCATCACACTTAAATCGACCAGTTTTCAAGCACTTCTTGGACCTACTGATTTAATGATGACCTCAGTAACACTGAAAGTCAGTAGAGGGGGATGCTGTATGAACAGGAAATGCGAGTTAGTGACAGGGGAGCTATCAGGTGGGAGCAGGTCAGGGGTCAGAGGTGAACAAAAGCTTTGTAAGCCCCACACAGACTGAAAGAGAGGCCCCTGGACGCACTCACTGACGCCAAGTCTGTCTGTCTGTCTACACTTTTATCAAAGCACCTCTGCCAGTGTTTTCTTACATCTGTTGGTCAAGTCTAAATGTCGCTCCATTTGTCCTCCATGTAGAACAAGACGTCACCCTCACTTTTCTGTCCATTTATTTAAAACATTGCTTACAACAGTGGTCTATTCCGCTGAGCATTTGGAGGAGGGGGGGGGGGGGGGGGGGGGGGGGCTATCCAAACACCTGCAGCTCACACAGCACAAACAGCATTTAAAAGCTTTCACTGCACCAGGCCTGTCATCTCTTTCCTTCTGTGGCTTTACTGGATCAAAGGAAGGCTCTAGTTGTGTTATAGTAAGAAAGTCTTTTGTAGCTACCATCATGCACTGTAAGCACACACACACACACAATCAGAGAAATATATGCACGCATGCGCACACACATCAAGACATGATGACACCAGTGTATAATAGAGTTGGATCTCTCTAATCACACCATCCTAACAACAGACGCTTCAGTTCGAAGCAGAGGATATATGCAAAACGGATTCAGCAGAACTTCAAGTACAGACACTTCAAGACCTGTTGAATTTTAAAGAGGCCGGTGAAACTGCCATCACCATCTTTATCCGAGTGGTAGAAGGTCTGAGTGTGTGCTGGAGTGGGCATGTGCATGGGACCGAATTAATGACATATGTGGGTGTGTGTCGGTGGATATGCCAGATTACTAATCAGTGCTTAGACAAAGGCCATATGTGTGCAAGCCTGTGCATCTCTCCCACACGTCTCCCACATATTCCCCTCCATGTCTGCGCAAAAACCCTATCAGCAGGAATGTTAGGATTGTCGGGTCAGCAGTGGTGACATCATGGCAGGCTGTCAGACGCAACAACAAGGCCTCAGCGCCAGTTTCCTCCTGGTTGCATCAGCTACTAGCAATACCAGGCTGTGGATCAATGACACCCACTCCAGCCCTGCTCGCTTCTTCAAACATTCAATAGAGACAAGCAGCTGATAAGTCTAAAACACCATATTCATGAAACAAATGTTTGATTTCCACACCATCTGACCATGCAGCCTCAATTCAAATCTATTTGCCTGCAGGTAACAAGAGACTTGAAGTGGTAAATTGTCCAATTTGTGGCCTCAAACATAAGCTGGCTCAATCATTTTAACAAGCCCCGATGAATAACCTTACCCAAAACACAGGCTTCAATGAGACGCTAGACTGCTCACCTGCTTGAGGTGGTCTAAGGTCAAAAGAAAGACATAAATGGCTTGATTGTTTACAAAGAGACGAGAGTATAGCCTGAGGGTCGGCTAACTTGGTGAAGAAAAGTATACATAAGGACTACTTCAGTGCATGCTGCTTTTCTCTTATTTACATTGTTGAAAGACTGCAGCTTACAGATACTTGGATCACACCACACAAGCAGTATGGAGACATTTTGTGTTTTTGTGTGTGTGTTCTTTTTTTACATTTTAAAACTGGTCACCATTCATTTCAATTGTACTGGATTTGGCTGCAACGCTGTTTTCCGCTGAAGCTCCGGGAGTGTTTTATGAACTGCAGATCTTCACCCATCCTCACATCAACACAGGACTGAGTAGATATTGAGTGAAATTTCATTTTTGGGTGAACTACTGACCCCAAGATACATCTTTCCAGGACATCATTCACTTATTTATTTGGTATTCGGTGGTCCTCAGTCACTAATAAATTGTCCGTTGCTGCATCCTGGCTTCATTCTTTCATTCATTGCTTATCACTCCATTCACTGCATTTCTTCATAGTTGCATTTCTTCATTCATTTGTATGGTTTAGTAGTTACTTGTTGTGTGCAGTTAAAAAAACAAACAATTTATAGAGAACCTGATTATCTGGTTTGGGTATATGAAGTATCATGGACGTTTTGTCCCTTTTTAAGGGTGGTGCCCAGAGGTGAATTCAAAGCAAATAAATTCTGTTATAGGGTTGAGCAATATGGGAAAAAAAAAATCCCAACTGGCCACCATCAACCCATCAACCAGTGATTACCCATATATTCACCCCCATCTCTTCCTGTACTCTAGAGTCTCAGCAGGGAAATGTGCGTGAACAGCAAGTTTGCTACATTACATATGCTGCATTCAATCAACAAAATAAACTCACAAGTGTCAAAGGAAACATTCTTACACCTATTTTCCTTACTAAACAGAAAAATACAACCATTCACCTTCTGAATCCAAGTCTCTCCTTTTTACCGAAATAAGACGCCTTGTTAACTCTTTGTAAAACACACACACACACACTTTCGACTGCTCCAACAATCATCAACTCTGGTTTGGTCAAAATAAATCCTTAATTCATTGAGTTAGATGTGAAAACATTCGGGCTTTACGTGTTGTTTACCTCTCAATTGTCCCCAAGCTCACTGGGTGCTAATGTCCCGCTGAGTGAGGGTCTGTCTCTAAGCAGCTGCTCTCACTCTGCAGACCATAAAATTAATAAAATACACTCAAAAATTACCCCCCATAAAGGACTCAGCTTGAGCTGCAATGATCAACTGATTATGAATTGATTATTAAATTAGTCACCCACTATTTTGATAATCAATTAATTGGCTTCAGTATTTTTTTTTAAAGAAAAACAAGTCAAAATCTCAGATCAAAGTTTCTTAAATGTGAACATTTTTTAGTTACTTTACCCCTTTATAACACTAAATATCTTTGAGTTATGGGCAAAAAAGACAGAAAAAGATATTTGTTATCTTGGGCTTCAGGAAACACTGACTGATGTGTTTCACCATTTTATGATATTTTATATACAAAATAACTCATTGATTATATAATAACAATAACAAAAATAAGTAGCCAATATATTTGTCCAATGACCCAAACTTATTCAGTTATTTAGTATGAAAAACTGATTCATTGATAGACAAAATTTAGTGTGATCACTCTACATCATCTTTTGTACTGATTAATGTGATTACAATGCATATTCTTGGTGCACCATCATGGCTAATGATGTGGCCTAAGTGAGGCTAATTATCATTCCATATTTTCGTCTCCTTTAAGGCATTCTCGCTACAAAATTCTGTGGTTATATAAGCAGCAAAAATCAGCAAACCTAACCAGCCAAACATGTATGACGACATTATTAAAATCAGTGCCTGTTGCCTCTGGCAAACTGTGTGGTCTATGTGAGGGGTAAGGTGTCAGCAAACAGATGCTAGTGTGTGTGTGGGTGTGTGTGTGTCTGTGTGTGTGTGACAGAGAGAGTGTCTGTGTGTGTGTGCAGAGGATCCTTCAGGTCATCAGATAAAGTGCACCTGAGGGAGGGGCAGCAAGCCTGTTTTCAGCGTTACCATGGTTACCAAATAGAGACACGACCACCTGGTTGGTGGAGCCCAAGAAGGGAGGCAGAGAGGGCACCTCTTCAGGATGGTTACCATGCCAGAAAATCCTCCCAAAGTGGCCCAAGTCCCAAACACAACCCATATTGTGTCTGTGCCACGATGAGCTGAGCGGAGCAGAGAGCGCGCACAGCTGTTGAATCTTTCATGGAACATAAAAAGGAACTAAGCCTACTGTACAGCTCTCATTACAGCAGAGAAATAACTATGGCCCATTTTAACTGTGTCATCTACACATGGTTTTAGTCCTAGTCCATCCTGTTTAACATTTAAAAAGCCATGTATGCCGAGCCAACTGTGGGGAGTACCATATCATAACAAATGCATAAAATTTGTCCAAGATACACACACACACACAAAGTTAGTACTGGTACTGGAAAAATATTTCTGAATGATTTAATATCAGTTAGCATCACTTAATCCAACATTTTCCTGTTACTGTATTGACTGATACAGCTGATAAAAAAAGACTTACTTTTCAAACGGTCAGTAATTGTTTGACCAATGACTAATCTGTCCTGGCTTTCCTGTTTACTTAATGATTTCTGCAGCATTGAAAACAAGTTTAGCAATGTGTTCAACTAGAAAAGAAACAAAAAAGTGGAAATTCAGTGGAAAAAAACACTTAAATCTCAACAAACAAGGCCATTTGTTTCACTCACCTCCCGCAGTCTAATGGTCTCTGTGACTGCCTGCCTGATGAAAAAGGAGAAGAGGGAGAGGAGGAGGAAGAGCTCCACAGCCCTGTCACTGTCTGTGTGTGTTGTGCTCACAGGCTACCTGATCTGCCACAGCCTGTGGGAGAGACAGAGCGACAGACAGAGATCGGCTCAGAGCAATGCAGAGGGGAGGGGAGGGGGGCAGCTGCAGAGAAAAGTGAAGTGGTGCCGCCATTCCCCGTCACCCGGGAAACCAACGCTCTTTCAAAGAAAAAACGGCCAATGGCAAACACCGGCAATTGTGTTCAGACAAAAAGTCACATGACTGCCAAAACACCACTCCCTACGCACAGAGTGAAGAGAAGAAAAGAAAGAAGTTAGGGGGGTGGAGGGCAATAAAGATACAGGGAAAGGAAGAAGAAAAACAGAGAAAAAGAAGTGAAGTGGATAGCGACAGGGAATTTGAGTTGAGTTACGGAGGCAGGGAACAGGTTAGAAGGCCTGACTCCATCTCGTAATTGCATGAAGGAACAAACTATTTCCCTCTCATCTTCCTCACAGTCCCATCTTTGCAGAGTTCTCTACTAAACAGGTTGGCTGTAGCCTATTTCTGCTTGCTAAGAGGAACAATGCTGAGCAGCACAGTGTGACACTAATGGTACAGCCCTATCTCCAGCTGGCACACTAAAACATTACCTCTCTACTTCCATATGAGGCTATTCATGTCCAACTTCCTTCCTACGCTGTCTTCAACCCATATAGCGTTGACCATCAACACATAAACAAAATCACTTTTAAAAGGTGCCTTTCTTTAATCACTGACGTAGATTTATTAGGTGAAATCGATAAAAAAAACACCAGTTCACCTTTAAGTTTTGTGAGTGTACATAGGTTGTCATCTACTTGCATGCTAAAGTTTGTATTATTATAGACCCATTTTCTCTGGTAAACATGATTTTTTTGTGGGTGGGGCTTAGTTAAGCAAAACAATTTGCTAAACAGAATTAGCGAACACTAGCCAGCAAGTTTTGTTGATTCACTTCTTAACAATGGCTGAAAAAAATATGAGCTTCTCTGAATATATACAGTCACTCACTCTCCAGGACAGCAAGTGTTACTTGAAAAAGTTAACATTTTTCAGTGGGGCTAGACTGGTCGACCCGTACACACTCACTCAGTGGGCCATAGGTTTGGCGACTATAAAAATATATCAGCTATCGGAGTCCATCGCAATTTTTGTCAGACACCCACTGAGCTGGAGGGCGAGTGACACCAAGACAGTCTGTACAGCTAGACTATTTTCACATCTAACACAATAAATTAAGAATTTATTTCAACTAAACCAGAGTTGGTGATTGTTATAAGAGTGGAAAGACTGACCAAGATGGTTTTGGGGGGTTTTATTTTGTTTCTGTCTGTCAAGTTTAAATAAAATCTGTTTTACGGATTTAACAAAGCAATTACGGCTCGTCTTAGAGAGAAACTTGAATTCAGAAGATGATTTGTTGCATTTTCTTGTTTAATAATGACAACCAGAGTGAGAATATTTACTTTCTTTACATTTTGTGAGTTCATTTTGTTTATTTTGTTGCCACTTGTGATCATCTCCCAGCTTTTGTCTTATTGTGTTTAACCGAAGTTGTCTTCATTTTTTTGACTGGCAGTCTACCACATGAAAAGATGGCATTTTCACTTATGTAACTTATGTTATGTAACCTACCACTCTGAGGTGATCCAGGTTTGGCTCCAGTTTTTCCTTTGTTTTGCCTCCGGCTAACACTGTGAAGTAATTATGATGTTGGCACTAAAGGAGTCTATAGTTTGCATACTAGATAATGCTAAAATTAATACTTATTACTTCACCAGCATGTGACGTTTCACCTCAAGTTTCATATATTACCTCACTGCATATTGTGGTATAGTAATAAATGTCCATGGGAGCATTACCTAGTGCACAGACTCCCTTTTTTTTCCCCTTTTTGACATATATTTCTTTCCAGCACCGAGTATTTATCACGTTCAGATGTGCATGTTTCTGTAAACTTTTTGTATTATTATATCATCATGTACTGTTATGTTATGTTTGTTTTTGCATGTAGGTTGTTGTTTCATTAGCTCGATTATAGTTAATTTGCAGCAGGGGTTAGGAATTTGGAGATCATTTGGTTTAATGCTGTATAAATGAAGCGTACTAACAGGAAACACGACAGAAATATGAATTCACACTATTTACATTTAACAGTTCCCACAAATTCTGCATTTTATTCAAGTGTTTTGACAAAATGTGATGTTGGGAGCTTGATGATTAGCTCAGGCAATGTTGGATCATGTCGTCTAACAAGTTTTACAGCGTTGGTTGTCAACCTGTCGACAAAGGAGCAATTATAAAGGGGATGTTCCTGTTAACGGATCTAAAGCAGACGGTTTCCATTACAATACTTTGATCAGTAATCTTTAAATTCTACAGTCAAAAAAAACATGATCCTAAACAGGTGAGGCAAATAAATAAATGATATTTGAGGATTTTAATAGCTGGCAAATGCTGGAGAGATTTGCTAGTATGCTAGAAGCATACATTTCTGTCTAAATGAAAAAAGCCTGTTAGTGGATTTTCGACCTCATGGCATCTCATCCAGTTTGCAATTGTAAATGCAATAGACCAAGGTGGGACTGAAGTTGGCAAAAACGTGGGGCCAAACAGAACAAACAGATGTATTGGTGGTGACATTTGCAAATGTAGTGTTGTCTCAGTTTTATCGGGTGTATAAAAGAGATGTGAAAATGACCTTTGTATTGTCCTTGGAATCCTTTAAGTGGTACTGTATATCATTCAGAGAGGGTCGCTGGGGTGGGAGACCGTTCCATTATTATTTTTATGGTCTGACTCAATGAATCACCACATTTACTTTTTTTTTTTTTTACTTTTTTTCGGGCAGGCTTTTTTTTTCTGTTGTTGATTAACATGTCTACTTGTTAATTTGGTTCCTTACTCATACCGTATCTATTATTATCATCATCATCATATGCTGACATTCAGTTTGTGGAAACTCTTGGTTCTGCAGTTGTAAAGACCAATGCAGACTAGTAGGCTGAGTCATACGAGATCAATGAGGGCATACCAGAGCACACCTGCTATATTCAGTCATGTTAAAAAAAAATACAAACTGGTTGAACGGAACATGAAAGAAAGGAAAACATTTTAACCAACTGTGCCAATCACAGTGGTACATGATGAAAATGGCTAATGGGAAGTACAGTGCTGAGAAGAAGCTTTACATTCTGTACAACATACAACATCGTCAATCCTCAAATCCTTAGACCCTCAGTTCGGTCTACATGTTGTCTGCATCACTGCAGATGGCACACCCATACATCTGTTAATTAAACAGTCTATCACACCACCACTCACAACAGGAACTCTTTGATTTCAGGCAGCCCCTTGCATATAAACCCAAAGGGAACAATTAGCATCTTGCCAAAAGAGTACTATTCTTTAGATTTGGAGGTGCTGCTGACCCTTATCTCAAATGTTTTGCACCAACAAACAACCCCCTTTGCACAACAGAGGTTAGAACCTGATGAAACCAGTAGAGTTGCATCATCTGCAAAAAGCAGCGGTGCAGAAGTCCCTTTTCAGGTTGATTACTTTGATTAGCAGACAGCTGAAGAGAGACCTGAAAATGCCATCCCTAAAATCATCCTACGACCCTCGGATGAGTCCTGCACAATTTAAGAATCATTAGTTTTGCATGTTACTTTTTATCTCAAAGCAAATGACCAACACCCTCCATCCAAACTTTATTGAGTTTTATACCTTGAGTCCTGAAGAAGAAGAAAGCTAAAGCGTTTTAGACACCTTCACTTATTTTCCCCAAGTCTGAAACCTACTATTATTTCAGTTTACAACAGTGTTGTTGTTAACACTTATGTTTCTTAGTCTACTGCACTGAACATCAAAACTTCAAAATCAAAATCCCTAAAAATGTGCAGTGAATCGTGTTTTTACAATACACTCTGGCATCTGCCCACGGTAGTAAACTAAATTACAGAGCGGCTCTCCAGCATACATTCCCAACAGAACAGTGAGACAATGCAGTCTGAGAATGTAAGGCAGTCAGTTTATTACTCAGGCTGAAATCACACATCTATCACTTTCTCAGCAATGTGCTGTACACTTGAGCACAATCATCCGCCTTGTAATATATCGTCTCAGCACCAGTAAATTACCCTACTTCAGCTGTGGCAGGCAGGTCTCATTCTCAGAACAGCATTTACCAAGTGAAAAGGGGCCCAATTACCTCTCTAGAGCACCAGTGAGACAGAACAGCTGATGAGCCCGGGCGACAAGGTGACAAAGCCGACAGTATCCGACGCATGGACAGCAATGACAAGTCTAAGCCTCCACCATTGATTTTTTTTTAAAAAAGGTAATGGAGAGGACTACCTGAGGATTAACAATCATGTATCAGCTTGTCAATAGATAATAGGCACATCCTGGCTCCAGGGCTTACAGCAGATTCTTGGGATATTCTGGCGGATGGAACATGCAACTTCGAGATTAGACCTAATCATGAAATGACACAAAAGCAGTCAGCCTCATAGGTTTGAGAACAATAGCTCACAGTATGCTAACTGCTCAGCTGTGTTCACGGCACTTGCCTATCCACTCTTGTTAAGACTATAATATCAAACTGAAAAGACAAAATCAAAACACAGCCTGTGGAGCTATATTTACACTTAGAGGATACTAAGTCAAATGTGTGATTCAATACTTGGTAACATATTACAGGCCAACAACTGGTCGTCTAGATTTAGATTTCCTCGCCTACTGCTCATGAGGGATTCAAAAGGCAGATCTGGCAGCTATTTTAATGGCACAATCTAAAGCCCCTTTAACATGGGACAAAATATCCACTAACACCCACTAAGATCCGGCTCTTGTCTTCAATGGGAAAGGGTTCAATCGGCATTCACTCCTGGGTCCAATGACTGCAGTGGTCGCGGATATTGTTCCAGCTCCAATCGTCTGTGATGGAAACGTGACACCCGGATGGACAAGCTAATTTTCATCCCTTTTCAACAGAGATGACACTGTCAGGGGCTTCTGCAACTCTTTTTTACCTTTTCCAAACTCATGCACTGCTTGGCTTCACTCGGTGCGTCAGCCCAGCACAGCAGAGTTTGCACCCACTTTAGGGTGCATATTTAACCGATGCACACTCATCTTTAGTAAAACATCTTATTTTATCATTAATATTATTATTTTGTTATCTAAAAGCCTTAATTATGAAGCAGCAAAATCTAGAAATGCTGTGTTTTCATTGGCAGTAACTTAACACAACTCCAACCCAGCTGAAGGAGAACATGACATAGTAAAATAAAGTAGATGCCTAAAAGCACAAACAGTAGCACAGGAGAGAAACTAAACTTCAAACTGCAAAGATTCACTTAGAAGTTACAGAAGTACAGAGAGCTGAGCACACAGAGACTTATAAAAACGTCTTTCTCTCCGCTCTCCTGTTCAGATATGATTTGAGTCTCTACTTTCCAGCCCACATCAGAAAAAACAAAAAGGCAAACTTGTTTACTGCCGATGGAAAAAGGGTCAATCGCCTATTTTTAGCAGATTTACATGCATTTAATAAACCTGCATACACTTGCTAATTTTGGTGTAAAATGATGTGAGTATCCCTCTCACGGTAGTTTAATCTATAGTGGATCTATACTATTCCAACGTTACTTTATTTTCCTGAATACATCAGCATAAGAGATGTTGTAACAATACTGCATCTGTGAGATGAAGATTGGGTATGTGTGCACATGTGTGTGTAATTCTCAGCTGGTAGACAAGCCTTTATATTCTCCAGTGTTGAGCAGCTGGACAGATGAGTCATCATGGAGTGATTTCATAGTGTGGAGGGGACAAAGGGGTCAAGCAACTAAATGCTTTACTGTCAAATTTTTCTCTAACTATACACTTTATTACAGCATTATGAATAAGTCCATTCCTAGGTTCAGAAATATTTGGCTGCTTAAATTATTTTCCCTTGGCATCATCAGGCTCATTTCCACTAAGATTTTTCCATTAATGATCAATTTAGAAGTATTAAAGGTGCTCTAGCTAAGGCTCATTCTCAAACAGTCACTCATGCAAACATTATCTGATAAAATCTGTCAAGGATTATTCCACAAAATAACCAGACAGTGAAAACCACATACTAATGGAAAAACATAGCTTCCAAGGACACAGATAAATTATGTATGAAATGCTTATTGCTGAGACATGAAAAGGCCACAACAACCATGTAAAAAGCTATTCACGTGTGGTTAATAGGTAAAGTGGAAAAGATAAAGAAAAGGGAACAACACAACATGATAAAACAAATAGGAAGTAAGAGAAGCGGTGCAAACAACAGAGAAGAAGTGGAGGAAGCATAGAAACTGACAGACAATAGACCCACAGGGACAATTTAAAAAAAAAGGAAGAGACAAATCCATTTGTTGTCAGTTTAAAACTGAACAGAACAACCAAACATAGCTGTATGGTAAACAAATGACAAACATAAAGGCTTGTTGTAGCATTCAAAGCATGTGTGGTAAATATTACTGCACCCCAAAGGATACTGCTGTCGGGAAGCTATGAGTGTTTTTAGGTAGAGCAGTAAGTCTTCAGCTTAGTCAGGTTTTGTTTGGGTAAACAAATAGATATGAGTATGACACAGCAATCAATAATTGATTTATTGCTTAATCAATTTGTCCACATACAGAAAAAATAATCAGTAATTATCAATTAGGCTACAGCTGCATAATTAATCTAAATATTATTGAAACTGCAATACAACCAAGTGCAATATCCAAATGGCAAAAGTTTAATTCTTTTGATAAAGCATTTTAAGGTTGACATCTACAAATATAGAAAAGACAGGGTGTAGACCCCCAAAAATGTCCTTTCACCATGATATTGTGGAACAATATTTACGCATAGTTATTCCGGTTTTACAAGCAATGATGCCAAAGACACCCTCTGATTCAAGCTTTTCAAAATGTATTCCACATAAGCCACTGAAATGTTCCTCCCTATATCAATCCATCTACTCATCTAGTATCAAAGGTTTTCTCCAGAACTAATAAAAAAGGGCAGGGCACCAAGTAAGCACTAACACTGCCAACAAGCTGAGTTCAGCTGAACAAATTATGGTTTATTAGTTATTATTAATAATAATGTGGTCAACCTAAGAAAGATTAAACCCCTCTAGGAGCAGATGACAGTCCTTTATTAAAAAAAAGTTTAAATGCTGATTGCTAATTCAATGCAAAGTGCTCATATCTTTGCACAATTTGACCAACAGATTGTGATGATGCATAGCATTTGTGATGTTGTGTGGTCGTTGTTGACATCTCGATTAAGTAGCATTGTCAATTACATCATCAGCTTGACATCAGCGTTTTAAAAAACTAACCTTATCTATTAAAGATGCAGTTACTGACATCTTAACAGGGTTACCATGTTAAGTTACGTTAACTTAGTTTTGTACAGATTTTGGCGTTAAAGTGATTAAGTTAAATTAGTCAACCGCTATTTGACAACATAACTTATTCATCGACATTATACCGAAATCAATTAAACTTACTAACAGCAAGTTCGTCGACTAACTTCAGTTGAACTTGTTGAAGTCACACACGGTCATTGAGAAAAGTTTATCGCTGACCGTCATGAGTCTGCAGGTGCAGCGCTCTGAGCTCACTAACCACCACTTGTTGCATCTTTTATCAATGTTCAAAAACATTTTGACTTCACGTTGTTCTGTCGGAAAATTAACCACGAGGAGAAAATAACTTACATAGGATTTAGCAGTCGAGCTTAGTATGACGGGAAACCGAGTACTTCATCTCCAGAACCCTGTTGTCCGAAGTCCTCTCACTGTTTTCAAGTCCAGGAAGTAGAAGTAATACGGTTTCCGGTGAGAAATTTCAAATTAAGAGCAATTATACAACATTACAGTAGGGGTTCCCAAACCTTTCCCTGGCAAAGTCCCCCAAATAGCAATAACAATAATAATAATAATAATAATAATAGTTGCATTTTAAATAATACATGCTTTTTCAGCATTTCTCTTCATCTATTCTCTAAATTTAGTGTTAAAATAAATGGAGTGACAGGGGAAGAATAGATGTATTTCTTAATGTCTTTGAATAACTTAAATTTGTAAGCGCTCAGTGTGATTACACAAAATGGCATACAGAAAAAGGCTAAACCACATGTGATTGCTACTGCCAGTGTCAGAGGAACACCCAGGGATTACATTTCCAGAAGCAGGTATTAGTTGAACATTTTGGGAATTAGGACCTTACCAATTATTACAAAAAGCTGGTTGACCTGTGCCAACACATTGTTTGAGAAAGACTCAGACCCACAGCATGTTGGAGTAGACACAGTCTGACAAAATGTGGCACCGATGCGGAAAATCTCTTCAAAATATGCAACATGTTACAGCACGTGTTTCAGGTATAATGAGGTGGAAGTGTTAAAAGCAAAAGGTTGTAAATTATTATATCACATAAAATGGAATGCCAAAAAACCTTCAATAAACCTTTTTTGTTGTTGAATCAAAATATGTTGGCCAAAATGCTTAAAATAAAGTGTTAAAAAGCAAAATGATTCCAAAAATATTCTGTAGCATTAAAAGTTTCAATAATGTATCACTGTAGCCAGATAGGAAAACATAAAATGAATGCTGCCTCTAATGTTTGACTTTTTCTGTGCCAAACATTCCCCAAACTAGTGAATCATGTTTATGGAACGATGAGGCTTTTTCAACAAACACAAAACTAAATTAAATGTTATATTCATTCCATAAATTACAATCACTGCTCTAAAACAAGACTTTTGAAGAACAATGAAAAGGAATCACAAAGCAGAAAACTACAACAGCTGTTTGAGGCTTTGTTCTGTCAGAATAGATAATGAAATACTTCATTACATCCTCATCTTTTTTTCTTTTTTTTTCTCCTAAAAGTATGCCAAGACACTGTGATATAAAATTGATGGATGCAATAATAGTTAGCCAGAAGACAGATTTCTCTCCTCGTTCCACAGCGCTTCCTTTTGAACAACAGGTCGTCCCCAGTGCCCCTTCCTGCTCATGGTTACAGAACACTGACCTTGAAACAGAATGAGCGGAAAATTAAGTCTTAGCTATGGTTATCAGTTCCACATCATAAAACAATGAGTCAGATCAAGGTGTTATTGCTGATATAGCCTTTTCATACAGTTTGAATTTGCCTTAAAAAAAATCATAAAAGCACAATCGTTCATTCCATGTCATGGTCATTTTAATTAAACAGAATATGTAAGGTAGACTGGGGATGATTGCAACAGGGTAGTCTCATTTCTCTAATCAGAAACATGCCCGAGTGATGATACTCATACCACACATGTAATAGTGAAATTGAATGTATTTTTTTAACATGTTGCAACTTTCCCCCCACTGCAGAGGGGTCGGTCACAAAATCTGACTTCTTCCATTCAAACAAATATTGTGAACAATATGTCATATGCGATCATCTTTAAATAGCAATGGTAATCAGCAGATAGATGGAAGTTTAATATACAAAGATCTGGCCGGTCTAGTCCAAATAGTCTCTGAGGAATGGAGGGAAACGTAAAAAGGGCTGCAATTGTCCTTACTCTCCCCTACTTGGAACTGCTGAGGAGTTCAACCATGACAGCGGAGCTCTGACAGGTAATGCATATTACCACAAATACAATTTAATGTGTAATTATCTATGTGATTAACTTAATGCTGTTTGTATACCATTATGAACAGCCAGTCTGTCAAGTGAAAATGAGTTATGCAGCCTAAATATCTTGCACTTAGTGGAATGTTCCTTCCGGCAGAATCCTGTCGTCTCACGTGTACAGTACATACAGCTTCTCCTGGGCCTGTCTGAACTCATACTGTAGGTACGTCTAGTTACAGTGCCGGATAGTGGAAAGTGACCTGTCTCATGTCAAAATAAGAAGGAAGTTTCCTATGTGAATTCAACAAAAACCTGCATTCCCATTCAGTCACAAAGTAATGTTGGTGTGTGTGGGTTTTTTTTTTTTTTTATCACAGTGGTTCCCTGTAATTTGTTCATACCAATCTTGTTAGCTGTAGTTGGAACATGAAGCTACAGCAGTGTTGCATGCAGATAGATTATTATACAAACCTCCGGTCTCTGATAGCTTTCATCGAGTATTTTGTGGAATGTAACCACAACCCACTGACACGATCATAAATTTAACTGAATCATATCTACCTTATCTGAGTTTTGTTTTAGTAGTACTCACAGCATGTGTGGACACTTTTTTCCCCCTTTTGTTTACCCCTGTGTGTGTGTGTGTGTGTGTGTGTGTGTGTGTGTGTGTGTGTGTATGTGTGACAGAGAGGGACTTATTTTGCTGTTGTTATCCATTATATTTGCCTTAACAACATTACCCCCCTCTGTTTTTTTATAATCATCTCTGGGGAAAAGGTTTCACAAAGCAAATTTATGACGTGGTGGCTCTGCAGTGCTATAATTGTCTTTTAATTTGATTTTTTGTTAAAAAAGACCATCTCCATGGACCCTGGCTTTTCTAGCCACAGTCGTGGTTATTAAATAAAAGAGACAGAAGCATGCTTTTAAGAAGAAACCCTTTCATTTTTGACAATAGTGTTACGAGAAACGATTACTTCATTCCACTAAGATTATTATTATGTACAGAAACTGTTTCACTACATAACAGACATGTTAGAGGAAATTATTTTTCTATACATTCTGATTTTCACTGCATGAAAGTTCACACAGGCCAGATTAGGTCCCCGGTCCTGACCAGCAGTGAGAATGATCCCTTTCAGTGAAATTACATGACCATTCAGAAAGAAAGGAGGTGGACACTTTCCCACCATAAAAAGCCTCTTTCCTTTCATTCTCGTTCGTCTCCATCTGTGTTTCCAGACATAATAACATCAGTGAGATGTGAGTGTGGCTGGAAACACCTTGACAGGGAGCAAGGAAGGTGATACAGTTATGTGAAGGGTGGGCTCCTTGAAGATAGGAAAGTCATTTTACATAAGAGCTCTCTCATGGTTGAGTAGATATGCACCCGGACATGTAAACACACATCATACATTCCTTTGTTTGACATGTGTACATCTCTAAATCCAGCACTGTGGTGAGGAGTGTTAGAAGTGCTGTCAAGGTTTAATGACTGCCTGTGCTTTGTTACTTTGACTCATTTTGAACATCCTGTTTCTGTGGCCAAAACTGAAGCACAGATTGAGAGAAATATGGGAAGGGCTTTTTAATGTGTGTGTGTGTGTGTGTGTGTGTGTGTGTGTGTGTGTGTGTGTGTGTGTGTGTGTGTGTGTGTGTGTGTGTGTGTGTGTGTGTCTTGAGGTCAGGTATTCATACAAAAGCCCGGGCAAGTTTGGAAACATCTGCATACTTTTAGCAGTTCCCTCGAAATGGAATTCTATGTTAACATCAGCGTGACAGTTTCAAAACAAACCATTACCCGCAACATTACATGCCCTTAAGAACTACAGAGGTATTAGATGTGGCCTGCTCTCTTGTCCTCAGGACAAAATCAGTCTGATTATTGTTCTTCACAGTGCAATAGACGGGTAATTTCCCGCATCTCTTGGTGAACAATAGGCTACGTCACAGTTAGAACATTATACACTCTAAATAGACTTGATTTGTTCCACCTCATTACTCCTGTTGTGTATCAGTCAGTGCATCATAAAACATTTTCTCCTTTATTAGCTGTGTGCAGGACTAAAGCTCGCATGCTTAATGTTTGTATGCATATATTGTAAATCATACTCTCTTTGATGTAAATGCTGCCTTAGGCATGTACAATCAAGCAACACAAGGAATGAATCTTGTGTTTCAGGGTGGCGGATTTGAAGGATCGTTTGCTCAAGGTGATTGAAGCCATGTATTGAGTTTTTGATTCACTGTTTACAGATAGTGCCCTCAAGTGGTAAAATTGGACTATTACATCAAGAATATCACAACAGACAGAGCAAATCTTCACAACTTTTTTTAATTAGGTAAAAGATAAGGTAGTATTTGAGTTATAAAAATTCAATATTTCAACCTGAGAAATAGAAATGTGAGGTATTAGTCACATACCCTTTAATTTTCATCCAGCTAACACAGCAATCAGATAAACAGCAGCTCAACTCAATAAGGTATTATCTCTTTGTAGGAAGTCATCCAATTAAACTGTTATTCATTTTAAGTACTTTGAGTTCACCGGATGTTGGCATGAGAATGTTTTCTATATCTTCTGGATCATTAAAAAAACAGCATATTCCAACACACCTAAAAGCATGGTGTGACTGAGGTTCAGAGCAAATAAAGGGAAGGTTTTGTCAGTTAAAATATGAATAAGTAGAAAAAGTTGATAAGAGTGTGAATAACTTAAAAAAAAGTGGGAATGGAAGGACGAATCAAAATACAGTGTACCTGACTTACTTCACTAATGGCTGAGAGCTAAATTGCATTGCTGGCTTCAATTTGTATGATGAATCGGGTTTCTGGCTTGAAGTATGGATGAGCAGATACAAGCTGAAAAAAGTATGAATAGCTGAAAACTCCAGAGGGGAGATGGGATGAGGGATGAGTGACAAAACAATTATGTAAACTCAGAGCTAAACTACTTGCTTCACCGTCTGTGGGAGTTTTTCTTTACTCTTTAGAGGGTCTACAGGAAAAGGGGTGTCACACAATGTACAGATTGTGAAGCCCCCTGAGGCAAATTGTGATGTGTGATTTTGGGCTATATAAATACAATTTGCTGGATTGATATTTTGATTGACTAATGACTAGGGGCTAAACTGCAGTGCTAGCCTTAATTTGTATGCACAAGCAGTTGAATGCATATGAATAATTAGAAAGAGTCTAAACTATTCAAAAAATTAAAAAAATGTAGCAATACAGGGGCTGTAAACTGCAAAAAAAAAAAGTGTTAAATATGTTGTTTTTAAACTGTATAAATTGATACATATTAACATATAAAAGTAACTTTTAATAACATCATACCAGGAATCCATAAGCCCTTCACCCAGGGCACTTTTTGGAGGTGGGCAGGGTAAGGGCAACAGAGGCACATCGCTCCTGGTGAACTGCTGGATGCTCTGGAGTGTCAGGTGTGCGCTTCCTGCAGCACCCTACTCTGCTAAAATCAGGTATATGTTCTGAATTGGTCAAGCAGTTTCGAAGCCTACGTGCACGGATCCCTGGTAACTTGTGATTACATGCGGCTGCTGGTGCTCTGGGAGGGGGTGAAGGGGATGGCGTGGAGTCTTGGAACAGGGACAGTCGAGCCATGTCAGGTAATAAGGCGTCTTGGTGATGCAGGTCTGAAAATGAAACAAAATCACTAGAAAAGGTTTCGTAGCTGCCATTACTGTCTGTAATGTATTGTTATATCATTTGTTATGCTGTTTTATTTTCAACATGGATGCAATTGTAGATAGATGATCATTCTATTTTTTAATGCTCGCAACACCAAGTTTGTTCATTCTGCAAGTATTCACCTGGGGAAGGAGACTGGAAAGCAGAATCTGGTGAGGCAGTATCTGGGTTGTCACCATGCTTATCCTCTCTACGTTCTTCATCACTGCTGTCGTTCCTTATGCCAATGAAGCATTCTTCATCCTCATCATCATCTTTATCATCATCTTCCCCATCTTCTTCAGCGCTATGCTGAATAGTCAGGACCTGTGGTGACCTCTCTGTCTCTATTGCCTGGAGACGCCTTAAAAAGACAATATTTAAAGATATTTAATTTAGTGTTTCCAACTTAAGAAAAAAGGGAGTGAGACGGGCAAGTAGTTAGTACCTGCTGTGCTGCTCCCTCCAAGCTCTAAGCTCAGCCAACACATCAGCCGATTCTCTAACATCAGGCTCCTCAAGGTCAAACGTGTGTTCTGGCACATGGATGGGCAGGTCACGGGGAGTGAAAGTAGACCTGGTAGGTGCTGTCTATGAGACGGAACAGAAGGTGAAAGAGCATGAGGGGTAGGAGAAGAAATATAACAGAAACAGAAACCTAAGAGTTTAGTACAATAATTATGAATCGATGGTAGAGTAGTGGTCAGACAGAGAGGGAGAACAGACAGAACAGGAGGGGAAGGTAAGAGGAAGACGGACGGAGAGTGATGGCAGCTGTGTGTAAATGCCAATATGATAGATAACATGGTTTTGTTAGTGAGTGCCCTGTCTGTCAGGTCATTCTGACACTGCTGCAGTGGCTCCTGCTAATAATTAGCTCCTTCTGTTTATGCTGACATGACATTAAAGAGGCGAGCTGGTAGTGTCAGGCAGCCATAATGGCCCTTCAAAGCTCATAAAGCTTGCTGTTCCCCCTCAGTTAAAACTAAATGCTGTACAGCATGCAAGAAAGATAGATTGGTGCGGATTCACTTAGTAACAGTTTAACAGAAATCTGTTTGTTCCAAGAACTTGATGTTTTTTTCACTGAATTGAAGAATGTTTTTTGTTGTTACCACCTACCTGCAACTTTTCTCGCCTTGATCGAATAGCCTGGACTGGGTTTCCACAGAAGAGGATCTTGCCAGCTCCTTCAACAGATAAAAGAGGGATTTCAGTGAAACTGTTCTAACATCAACAAGTCCTCTTGGTGGCACTGTGGAGTAAAGATTGCTGTTGACAGGTTCATCTGTACAGGATGATGCTAATGAGAAGGGAAGTGGAAACCAACAATGTCAGAGATATCCTTTAAAATGCTTCAGAGGTTTTATCCAAGTAATCATTATTTGCACAATTAAGAGAAACACTGGTGTATTTATTTTGCCCTTGCCCACTTACACAACAACTGTGGAGTACACTGTCACAGTTTATTGATAATCATATCTACCTGCACTTTATTACTTTGGAAAAATGTATTGTTTAGATTAACTGACTGTGACAGAAATCTCTTCACACTTCTGAGTAATTTGCTTATTGTTCTGACCAAACTTTATACCCACGAATCAAAATTCATTACCAAAATCACAAAGTTTTCAGAGATGATTACGTATATCAAACAATACTATCCTATTTTTTATCCTTTGTTTGACAGCTGGTCCCCCTGGTACGTCTGTGATTGTAGACTCAATTGTTATCTCATAGATCAGTAGTTTTGCCACAACAGATAAGTTTAAACAAAGCACTGACAACTTTACAACACGGGTGAAGTTAAGACAATGTGGTTGGATTTAAAAGATCTCACAGTGGAAAAATCAGTGGGAAAAACAGCTATCAGAGTGCCTAACCATGTGTCAGGGTGCTGGTTTCTGCCTCAACTATTGCAAGATCTGAGTCTGCAGAACCAGGTCTGGATCCAGCAGGGGAGAGAACTCCTGGCCTGGTGGCTGACATGGGTCTGGAGCCAGTGTGGGGTCTGGAGCCTGCTGCTGAGTAGGGCCAGACACAGGAGCGGCTGAAAGCGGGGCGTCTGGCTGAGGCGGGTCTGCTGTAAGGACATGCACTGTCTGCTGCCTCCTCTACAAAGACAAAAGTCAGTGGCCCATTAAATACAGAGCTGTAATTAACTGTCCGCATCCAGTGACTCAAAACAACATATACATACACACACCGCCTTCAGTGGCTGCCTGAGAGGAGTTGCAGTTTCTGAGGGAGTTACGGAGAATGGCCCAGTCTTCTCCCATGGTACTGCCGCAGCTAAGTCCGACCTCCTCCACCCTTAAATCGTCTAGGTAACGCAGCTGAGGGACCAACTCCCTCACTGCAGCCCGATAACTATAGTCTGCTGTCTGGGTAGACGGGAGGAAATACAGGAAAGAGTAGATTGGGTGTGATATTAGTTAGAGAGTGTGACTTAAATGTAGGCACAGTAGTGCACATAGTTAGTGCACACTCAACACTGGAAAATGAACTTGTCTGAAAAATGTGTTGAGATCGATGTATTGTGGGAATATGCAGAACTGTAACTTAGTAGATTCAGGTGTCTCAAGTCTGTGAACTGCCAAACTTAATATAAAACACCTTACAGTTCACACAGCAAAATGTATATAAACATTTTCACTGGTATTAATATTGACTCATATTCTGTCAATTCATTCCCTTTAAAGTGTGACTTTGCACATATTGTACCAACAAGCTGATCCGTTGTTTTGTGCAGATATAGTTATTTCTGTTTAATGTTGGCATGTCGCCTTTTGTGCACTAAAACCCACAAGTGCCTTACATAACAGTGTTTTTTAGGATTGAGTCCGTATGAAAAACATCACTGACGCAGTGTTTTCACTATAGGTGCTAGTGACAATGATGTAACAGCGGTTACCAGCCTTTTTCCTTAAGGGACCCCTGACTAAGTGATGTATTTTATGGATATTTCAAATTATTTTCTGTGCAAAGCAATAACAGCACAGAAAAACTGATAAGCTCTACAATTAACCCAAATAGTGAAAAACAATTTCTCCTCACAAGCGATTTAGAAGAATCTCGACCACAAAATTTCCTGTGAAGATGATGAGTTTTCCTTGTATTTTTAAGAACTTTTATACAGTCCTCTGTCTCTGTTATGTATATTTTTTTTAATTTTTAACAAATTCACTTGACCATTGTTCTGTTAGCTCTTTGGGTTGTTTTATCTGCATACGTTTCTAATGCAAAGACAAGGCTGTTTAGCAGAGTTACAGCTCTGTGAATATGGATTGTGTGTATAAGTCTTTTCCATGCCCTTGTGCTGTAAGGATTTTTAAGTTCATAACTTCAATAATAATCTAAACTTTAAAAATAACAATTTAATTAAATTTTCTTCACAGATTTGAATGAAATGCTGACATTAATCCTCCAGTATATTAAAAAATGTTTTAAAATCAAGAAGGCCTCATGACCCCCTATGAAGCTTTGGCAACCCCTAGTGGGGTCAGGATCCTATATGTTGTAGGGAAAGTGTCACATGACTCTCAAAAAAACAAAATATTTGTTAATATCAACCATATGAATACACTACTATTCCAAATATAAGACATTTCTAAATGTGTCAGTAGTTGTTAGCATCATATTAAGATAATACACTCAATTTTGACCATTCTGACACTTGAATGAATCTGTGGAACTTAACTTCTAAATAAGGAGGCAGAAGACATTAAGCTATGCAGGTTAATAACTAGTGCTATTAAAGTCTTTAATGGCCACTTTGCACTGAGGTCTGGTCTTTTATCAGCACACACAGAGAAAGACAGAAAGAGAGCGAGCAGTGAGAGCCCAGTGAATCACCGAGCTACTGAGCGATCAAATTAGAGCTCGGCACTCCTGCCCCTCACCAAACCATACAGATGCAATGAATGAAAGAGGGAGTGAAAGGCTGGCAGGGAGGAAACGAAAGAGAAAAGAGGAGGAGAATGAGGGCTGGGTGAGAGGAAGTGAGCGGATGTGTGTGTGTGTTGGCACGTTTGTGTGTGTGTGTGATGGGAAGAGAGAGCAAGAAGAGTGATAGTTTGGCAGGAGAGCAAACCCAAGAAGCCCTCAGTCACTACAAAGCACAGGCCTAATGCATATTCAACTCAGCATCTCCCCTCATTGCCCTAGTTTCCTAATTAATGCTCTGCTGGTGGGTGTAAATAAACACATTCACAGTGGCCCAAAAAACTCACAGCACACTGTGTTTCCAATCAGCAGACGGTGGAAATGCAGCTTCTACCCCGTTTATCCAGCGACGCTCAATATGACTGAATATGTGCATGGTGAGGTGCCTTATGCGCTGGCCATTTACATCCAAATAAAAACGTATTGGCCAGTTTTCAAAGAGATCAAATAGCACTGTAATGTAATAATAAAACATTATGTCTGTGCCCTGGTGTCTCCACAGAAGAGTGTGCCAGTTATGTGGCTGTTATGTTTGATTATTTTGATGCCTCCTGCTCTTCCTGTGTCCTCTCTGCTGTGTTGAGGACCCAGATACAGAGCGGTGAGATCACACAGATACTTTCATGTCTCAGCACATGCTAATTACATTTCGGTCATTATCTGACAAAGGGCTGAAAGCCTGCAAGCACAGGAGAGACAGCCAACTGATGATACCTACATCTGAACCACAGGTTGCATTTGCAACATCAACTGAATACGACACTTTCCTCACAGGAACTTCGCCCAGCTGCTTGCTCAACCAGCTGCACAAATCTGTACTTTTATATCATTTATTGCTTAATTTCTGTGACTCTTACCTTCACATCTCTTGGTATTGGCTACCTCAGGTGACAATGATCCATATTCTGCTGTTGTGCTTGCATGTTAATCTGCATAACAACATCAGCTAAAAATCTGTTATATATATTGCTTTTACTGTTGAGTATCCATTGTTAAAAATTGTATTTTACTTGCTGGTTTCATGGTGTGTATTATTATGTATTTTATTAACTCTGAAGCACTTTGTAATTGCTGTTTTTAGAAGGGCTATAACCCACAATTCAGGCTGATGATGATGGGTGACCAGACCTTTTCTGTTCTCTGGAACAACCTCCCAAACAAGATCAGACCAGCAAGTTCTCTAACCTCTTTTAAATCTCTTTTATAAACATACTTTATAAGCACAGTTTTACTGGGGTTTTGGTCTGATATTATTTGTGAAATCACAGTATTATTATTATTATTATTATTAGCATTATTATTATTACTATTAAATTGATAAAGCTTACTTATTAATGTATCAGTATCATCAATGCATTATCGGGGTTCAAGAAATAAAATTTAAGACCGTTTAAAACTTTTTTAAGACCATTATAAAGGCAATTCAATACCTATTTCACAACCATTACTGGTAAAAAGACAACAACAACAAAGGATAGGCAGGAAAATCACAATTAGTCACAGAATTACAACATTCAACTGAACATGACTACACAGCACTGTGTGTACGCAAGAGCAAGAGTGGTAATGGTTATTGGTTCCCTGTTGGTTTCATTTTCTAGCTGTTACAGCATGATCATGACAGATTTTTCCCCGAAACACATCTAAAAGCGAGACTGAAGTAAATTCAACTTTGTAACGAACATTAACTTCATAATCAATGTTTAAGGCTTGTCTAAATCATATTTAAGACATTTTAAGCCCTAAAACTGAGTTTATTGAATTTTGGGCAGTACAGGCAGATACATGACTTCTGTAGCTAATATTGGCTCTGCCTGATGTCTCTAATTCCACGACACTGCCTTTGGAAAAATGCTTATTTGACAAATATCCCTGTCTGCTGAATCACAAAGGACAAACACGGAGCCAGACAAGGACAGTCAGACAGATATGGTGAAGGAAAAGCCAGCTTTTAGAGTTCAACCTGATCTATGTGACCTTATTCAAGTACCATCTCTTTTCGCAGGAGGTGAAAAATGTATTATATTTAATTATTTATTGGTACAAACAACATGAACATTATCCTACCTGGCTGGCAGTGGGGTTTGGGCGGACACACACAGGGTTACCCTCTAGGGTGAGTGACTGGAGTTTGCCACACAACCCCAGATACTGAATCTGGACGAGGTCATCCACATCATTCCCTTCCAGATCTAACAGCTGTAAGTTCTCCAGCATGCCAACCTGACTCAGATCTGACACACTGTTGTAGGCCACATACAACTCCTGAAACAGAGAGAGGTCATAAATACAGCATTGTAGAGATTAGATTAAAACTGGTGATTAGACAAATTGAAAAACTAGTCGATAGAAAATTGGTTAAAGCTACTAAAAGGTGTTGGTTAAGAAACAGTCTCAATTTAATACTGATGCCTCTATATAACCTACACAAATAAAGACCATCAGAGAGAAGATCAGTTATTTCTATATAGTTGTTCTTAATACTTTCCACCGAGTTGGACTCTCCATGAAATCAGATGAAACGAACCTGTGTTTACATTTTTCCAGCCGAAGTTACAGTGAGTAGTATGTAAGACAGTTAAAAAAGAACGAGGACCTTTTTCTTTAGACAATTTTATTTTTGACATTCTATTTTGTGGCTATTATAGCGGAAACTTTTATCCACAGGGGGCTCCAAAGTCAACACCATATAAATAAACTCCTTATAGTAGCTTTAAATGCCAACAATCGAGAAATGCTGTTTATACATAAAAGATATATATATATATATATATATATATATATATATGTATATACATATATCATGTGAAAATGTGTCACCAGTTTAATGTAAGAAATGGAAATTATGTTAGAGACAGTTCATTCCTAAATCAAAAATACATTTTCTTCCTCTTGCTTGTTGTGCTATTTATCCATCTGATTCTGTTGGTGTGAACTGGTGACTTTTGGGGATATTGACATGTCTGCTTTCTCTCCAGTATAATGGAACTAGAAGGCACTCAGCTTGTGGTGCTCAAATTTAGAGATTGACTTGTGAGCCCAGGAAAGCATATCAGATATTATTTTTACTGAGTTTTTGAACTGTCTCTCGATAAAACAATCTGTAACCTATTAACTCTACCTTTAGGGAGGAGAAAGTACAAATGCCATCTAGGTCTTGTAGGGAGCAGCGAGACATCCCCAGCACCTGCAGGTGGGAGAGGGTGGTTCCCAGGTCTCTAAGGAAACAAAACAGCACAGATTTGATTTAGAGGCAGGGAGGGGAGTTACACAACACTGTGAATCACAGGAAAGGCTATCCAGTCCTTTGGCCACTGAAGCTAGAAACTCTTTTCTCTTCCCCAATATGCAGGCCTCTCCTCTGCCGCCCACTTGTCTCTGCAGTACACCCCTGCTCTGACCCTTCCAGCACAGCCTCAGTCAATATATCTATGACCCTGTAACACCCTCTCCACAACATCTCCCACAGCCCAGAGCAGGAAATGCTATCAGAAGCAGCGCACGTCCGGCCGGCTCTGCTCTGCTCCTCTCAGGGTGGAGCAGACAGCTCCATAGCTTTCTGTTTGTGCTCTCTTATCCCTCAGCAGCCTCTTCGGTTACAATTCTTCACCTGTCCTGCTCTGAGGACAATTTACAATGTGCGTGTGTGTCTCATACTGAGGGTTTATTGCTTTTCTTCTGTCCAACTTTGATGACACAGCTGTGGCCACAATCAAAATGGTAGGATAATCCAGGAGAAACTGTGCATATTTCCTGCCTTTTTTTCACTACCCAAGTGGACAAATCTGAAAGCTGATACGCCACAAAATCAAACCTCTCTGTGTCCTACTGTGAGACAGGTGGGTGGACCTGCTCTCCACATGCATCTATGACTGAGACTGTACGGAAGACCACATCTGTTGGTGTCTAGCTGACAAGCAGCAACATGTATCTTCCATACAAAAACCACTGTATTACAAGTCCCTGTTGGAAAACCTTGGCGGAGCAGAGCCTTACACCTGTACTGCAACCACACTACACTTTTTTCTTCATCAGGTGCACATCCCTGTGGCTTCTGACTTGCTACTCTTTTTGAAAGCACCGCCTGTCACCGTCTTTTTATGGATTCTAAGGCTTCTCACTACAAAGTGTCTTCTAGCACACATGTGATAAGTGTGAAGCATGACAGTAATCCCCATGGGTCCATCACAGCTACAGGTCAAATTACAGTTCTCTTTATGGAAAAAACAAGATCTGTTTACTTTGTTTCTAAACATAAGCTTATTATGAAATGTGTCACATGTTACAGGCATTATACAATTATGTTGTTGGTTTATTTATTTATACTTATACTTATACTTATATTTACTTAATATTATTGCTAATATTTATGGTCTTATTAACTTAATTTTTGTGTTATGTTTGTTAATGCCTGTGTTTTGTTCCTGAGGACAGCTTTGGATGCACAGATGCATAGGTGGGTCAAATTGACCTATTGGATTTATTTCCTTGTAATATCTTTGCAATGAAAACAAGGTTAACTTAAAAGTTTATGTTCATCATTAATGCCAACATTCATAGTGATTAGCGCCAATTTGGATGTCACTAATATTCTGAAAGTAATGTATAAGTGATGTTTTAGGTGATATTTAAATTATTTTGTTTTAAATTTATGTCAATCATTTCCAACATTCATATGTATTAGTGTCTATTTAGGTTGCCTTGTATACAAGTATACTAATATAGTGATGTTGATTTAATTATTATTTTGAGAAGCAGGGTATGGTTAAGAAACATCTGTGAATTATTTTCTATTTGTCAAATTGTTTGTTGTAATTTGTGTGATGTTCACCCCTTTTTCTTACTGAATGCCTGTACTAAAAAGCATTCTTGGTACTTGAGACTTTTTTTCTCTCATTCAGAGAACGTTTAAGACACATCCGTTGAGTTTGTTGATGTGGCAATATGTGTGAGGTTGTCCCACACTTCTGAGTAAAATTCCTGGACTAACACTGTGACAGGAAGTATATATCAGTCAGTTTTGTTTTTACACTGTATTTCATTTCTGGTTTCCGAATTTGCAGCTTCTTCAGAGTCTGTAGTATTCCATGAGGTAATGTCAACACAATATGAGTGTGATTGTGTGTGTTCTCAAAGGAACAGGTTGAAAAACCAGGAAGAAAACAAGAGGATGGTATTTGTGTTATGTAACTTTATGATTACCTTACTGACATAATCATGCTGTTGTTCAATCTGAGCTGCACCAGCCTTGGCAAGTAGGCACCTACAAGACAAGATCAGATTAACAAAGACAAGTCTCTCATTTTCATGTAACAGTGGGGTGATTATTTACTGGGTTTTAAACTACCCTCCAGGCTCAGATCCAAATTCACGTCATCAGGTGTTCAACCGCAATTAGCTAAACGGAAGAGCGCCTGCAATGGCAGGCTAGGCATGACTCACACGTGTTCTCTGTCATGCCTGCACTTGTTGTGAAATCTAGGATTTTCAGAAGACAAAGGTGGACATGAAGAAGATGTACCAGCACCATTATCAGTTCAGTCATCTTGCACTGAGATTAGCACAGTACAGAAAAGTGTACATGCGTCACAGCAATGTCTTTAAATTTCCCTCATCAAGTTCTGGTTTGTGGTCGTCTATGTGGACATTACAAGCATCATATGTTTAGGAATCATCATTGAACATGGTAAATCTGTCAGTTTTTTAAATATGAATTCAAATGTAATAGGAGTAACTGAGTGTGTGGCCATGTTTGCATAATGAACATGATATATGAACAATAAAACAAATACCATTAGCAACCAGTGAGCTCTAGTGAGCAATATGGTTTGAAATACAATCCCCAATTTAAAAAAAGTTGGGACACTGTGTGAAACATAAATAGAAACAGAATGCAATGATTTGCAAATCCTTTTTGACTTGTATTCAATTAAACACAGTACAAAGACAAGATATTTACTGTTTAAATTGATAAACTTTATTGTTTTAGTAAACAGACACTCATTCTGAATTTGATGCCTGCAACATGTTTCAAAAAAGCAGAGACTGGGCAACAACAGATAATTTGTTGAATACTCAAAAAACACCTGTTTGGAACAAATTGTTATCAGCCCAAAAGTTCAAAAGCCAGCATCTGTGATTGTATGAGGTTGTGTTAGTACCCATGACATGGGTAACATGTGCATACAGGTTTTGGAGGAACATCTGCTACCATCCTGATGACATTTTTTTCAGAGATGTCCCACTTATTTCAGCAAGATGACTAGACTGGCCTGTCTGCAGTCCACACCGGTCTCACACTGAAAATGTGGGGCGAATTATGAAGCACAAAGTATGACAACAGAGATCCTGGACAGTCGAGCCCATGATGTTGTATATCAAGCAATAATGGGAAAGAATTTCACTGTCAACACTTCAACAATAAGTGTCCTCACTTGCCAAACCCTTACTGAGTGTTAAAAAACAAGGTGAGGTATCACAGTGGTAAATGTGACCCTGACCCAACTTTTTTGGAACATGTTGCAGGCAGTGTTTGTTACAAAAAGCAAAAAAGTTCAGTTTAAACATTAAACAGCTTTTCTTTGTACTGTATTGCATTGAATGTAGTTTGAAAGGAATTTGCACATCATTGCAATTTGTTTTTATGTACATTTTATACAGCTTCGCATTTTTTTTGTAATTGGTTTATAGCACACCATGATTTACATGTGTAAATGCCTTAATGTACTATATATCTTACCAAAGTTACCCAGTGTGTTTTCTTGTGTGTTCACACAGATCTCCAGTGAGGTCACATGAGAGAGATCCCCAGTTCCACACAGTGATTCCTGTGGGGAATAGAAATTAACAGTCTGCCAGCTGACCTGTACTGGTATGCACAACTGCATTTTGTTTTTAAACAAACATAGTTTTATCAGTCCATATTTACCTTAGACATCCACCTATAACCCTGATGTAACAAATCATGTAAGGTCTGTGATGTGAATTCATTTCTGTCTGTCCACCTCACCCTGAAACAGCACCATGCACAGCCTGTGCTGCCTTTTCTTTGTTTAATTTAGTTTAGTTTGGTCATTTTTCAACTTACAACTCAAATACATAATGACAAATTCCCTTGTTACTATTCATCGAGAGTTCAGGCATAGGAGAGAGCAATAACAGAATTATTTCATCTTAATAATAATAAAGACAAAATGCATACAATAGGTGTCATTAGTATGAGTCAACTGATTATAGGCTCTGATATATACTGATAATATCAGAATCATTATTTTAAAAATCTGATTGCTGATAAAATAAACGAACTTTAGCTTAATCTATAATAATATATCATAATTGTTCATAATATTTTAATTATATAGTGTATTTACAGTTTAAATCTGCAAAGTAACTAACTAAATTGATCAAATAAATGTAGCCTAGTGTGTAAAAAGTACAATATTTGACCCCAAAATGTAGTGGAGAATAAAGTAGAAAATAAATAAATAATAAACTTTGACTCAGACTATTCATTTTTACTACAAATCTACATCCGTTCAATTAGCCGTTTATGCACGTAGACTACCCACATGAATCAGACACAGAGAAGGCAGAACAGGATGCATCAGTGCAATTAAAAGTGGCTGTATGCTTAGGCACTTTGTGCAAACCCACCAGCTTCTCTTGAGAGAGGAAAAGTTCCACCGCTGTGTCTGAGTCTTCACAGGGTTTGGTGGCAGGAGTTGGGTTCATGTGGCCTGATCCACTCAGCTCAGTCACCAGAACCCGTGGTGTACCAGGCCGTCGGACCTCTTGAGCCACAGACCCATTGCAGCAACTCATCTTTCACAGCTACCTGCAAGACCAACATGAGAGCGTCCGAACAACACTGGTTTATTGGCTTTCTAACAAAGAGAAAATGCTAAACTGCAATCTATCTTATTTAAGTAGCGTTAAATTCGCTGGCTAGGAAGCTAGCGTTAGTTAACTATTACTGTATGGGTAATGTTTACATTTTGATGCAAATCAATCAACATCGCAGTCTAATCTAATTGAACGACATGTTGAACTTTATATATCAATGTTATATAGACGTTTTCTTCACAATATATTTACCTGTCGTAGAAAACAGCACACTAAAAACATGTATGCATAGCTACATGTATACCGACTGAAAGCACTTTGCTTACATTCAAAAGTTTGCTTGACAACCGCATACGACTTCCTGGAAACGGCACTGAGAGTCCCCTGTCTCCCTGGGATATGTAGTCCACGTTGCTCTGCCGTACAGCTCTAAAGACGGACACTGAGCTAATAGTTATCATATATTGCTACTATTATCAGAAGTTAAACCTATGTGTTTGTTACTATACGTACAGTATAATCGCCAACGTCGGTCTAGTGCTGCCTTCAAATGCTCATTGTAAGCTCTGACTTTGGAATTGTGAAATTATAAACTCATGTGGCCTTAATTATAATAATGTAAAAAGATGAATACAGAGGCGGCAGTGATCTCTGATGATCGTACAGACCACGATACATTGCTGTAGATTAAACTAGGTGGCACTGTACGAATAATTAGTAACAAGAACGCTGTAAAATGTATTGTAACTTACTGGCAGTAATTATCTGGTAAGTTACTGCAAATACATCTCACAGTATGATTACTGTAGATCTAATTGCAGCACCACAGTACTGTAATTGTTATTACAGTAATAATCAGCATGCTGTATTGTTTAACACTAATTCAACTACTGTAAAAGGCATCACTGTATTAATTTTAACACTACAAATTACTAACTGTAGAATAATTATATCCTGGAAAATGAAGACACTTTTTAATCACAACAATTTGATTTATTTTTTCAATTCACTGAACTTTTAAGTACTTAAATACATTTTTAGAAACATTCAAAAGAAACATTTTAAAGCATTTAAGTTTGGCCATTTCACATTAATCAGAATTCAAATTTATGCTGAATGTTCTCTGAATGAGTATGTGTCTGCTTGTGAGTCATAAACCTGTGCTTACTCTGTTTATGGCTGCTCAAAATAGTATTTTTTCAGAGTTTTCCAGTGGTGGAGATGTTTGAGCATGCAAACTTGGTGTTTTTCTTTCTCACTAAAGTTTTTTTGAACTAATTATTTCTGCCTCTGCTCTGTGAGCACCACACTGACCTGACTCCCACACCCATGTTGCCATGCATCACCACCCAAGCCTATAGCTGTTACTTTGTTGACCAAAACATGGTGGTAGGTGGCAGAAATATTCATCTAGCACGGCCCCTCAACACACACTATGGAATTTGTTGATTCAATTAACTACATTTACCATCAATACTGACTGGATAAACACATGAAAAGTACAAAAGTTACCTTTCAAAGGAAGGAGTGGTTAATCTTCCTGATCTTTTGATTCAAAATAAAAAAATTAAAACAGCACATTGTGGAAAATTGTTACATGAGATGTTTTAATGCATTTTTTACAATCAGCATTTTAAAAATCATTCACTAATTGCTTGCAATTAAAATGTTCAGTTAAAGGAGAAATCTGTCAAATGTTTACTGTACTAAAGCATAATATGACCATTATGTTGATATGATATGATTCACATTAATAAGAGTTAAAATTAATGCTGAATATTCTCTGAATGAGTTAGTGTCTGTTGATGAGTCAGAAGAAATAATGAATAATCTTGTAGAAGATGTAGATAGAGTTATGAACACCTGATCAATTTACAGTGGAGGACTCGTCCTCACTTGTTATTGTCAGTTGACCATGTTGTGCTCGTCCTCCTGCGGTGTTTCACTTTTGGGATTTCAACCTATTTAATAAACTATCTATGTTGCCAGCTCGCTATTTGGACTACAGTACTCATTTTTACATGTCCAAGTCCAACTTATTGCTCCTTTACAAATGAAAATGAATAAAAACCCTGGAATGGAATTTAAACTAAAACTGTGGAACGAGTTGACTTCCTGGGCTGAAAAAATCCTCTCTGTTGACCGGAGGCTTCTTCCCTGCAGTGGAAGGATAAGAGGAATTAGTTACTAAATATTCAGGCATGTATAGTAATACATATCATGTATAGACAGGCATACAGGGTGCACCTGCATTCAGGGGGAAAAACAGCTTTGGTAGCTGGTCAAAAGATTATAGTCAACAGATGTAATCAACGTAAATTTAGCTTGGTAATTATCGCATCACCTGAAAAAAAAACCCTGCACAAAAAAAGCATGCATTCCTACATACAGTATGAACTGTAGTTCACAGACAGCTGAGTGAGAGAAGCTCACTCACACTTTGAGAAGATCCAACCCACAGAAAGTTTCAAAGTGAGAGATTCACTGTAACCATAAAAACTCACTACAACTGACCTCCCTCTGCTGCAGCGAGCCTGTCCTCCTGCTCATGTCCAGAAGGGAACCCTTGATTTGCTAAACTATTGATAGATCACTGCTAAAGGGACGGTTCACCCAAAAATTAAAATTCTGTCATTATCTACTCAACCTCATACTGATTGAGAGTCAGGTTTATTTTGATAGTCCACAAAAGACTTGTCACTTCCATTGTTGTGGACTAAAAAACTAAACCCGGCCATCACTCTGCATGAGGATGTCTACATAATGACTAAATTTTAATTTTTGGGTGAACTATCCCTCTAAGGTTTGAGATTTTTCATGGGTCCGGGGTTCCCCTCTAGACATCACCATTAAAATTGACCTTTGTTCGAAAAAAACGAAAGCCGCAATATCACTCAGCACAAGTCCACCATTGATGTGAAAGTGATGTGTCTTATCTTTTGAGGGTCTGTGGCAACCTGACCTGCCTCAGCACTTTGTCCTCAGGCCTCACGGTTGCTAGCAAGAGAAAAAACGAGACACACAGAGATAGCCATGCTAAGTATTAACTATGTAACTGCTCTTCAAGCCGTAGTTGTTATGGAGGAGACCAAGGCCTTGTCCTTGGTAATTTAGTATGAAGTGTTTATCTGTCACAATTTCACAGTTATATAACAGATGTTAGGTGTTTTATGCTGATTCTGACTACTGACCATTGCTGTCAAATGAGATGCAAATTAAGATAAATAAATAAATTAATGGATAAATAAAGTTTGACAGGTATTATACACAAAAAATAAATTAAAATGGATTTGATATTTTCAACAAGAAGAAAAGTACATAGCTACTTGCAGGGCACAAAATTAGCACCAGCCACCTGCCAAATGCTGGTTAAAAAATGGCTGGTAGATCTGCTTTACTCACCAGCCAAAACAAACTCAATTGTAATCTGACTGGCCATTCACCAGCCATTTGGCCAGAGGACAAAAAGCCTTTCAAACAACAATTAGGTGATAATGACACTTTAATTTAAAAAAAAAAAAAATGTTTTTAACAATTAATATATGATATTTTCTCATTAAATACAAAAAGAACAGGGGCGCAAAGCCATGAAATTCAATGAAATAACAATAAGAACAAAAACTACAACAAAGGTGAAATAGAAAAAACAGACAAACAAAATAGTGAGTAATAAGAATGCAGGCACATCATCTGTGTTGGCTGATAAGGGATTTAAAATGAAATATAAATGAAATATAATTTTTGCTGATATGACATGCTGATGAGATGATGCTGTAATTAGACCAATGTCCATAGTCATGTTAATTATGTGTTAATTCCTCTACAGAACAGACTTGAAGTTCACTGCAAACAAGTGGGGAAAAATATGCATATACCAGCATCAGCAATCAGCCAAAATGAGTTGGGAAATATTGGCATATCAACAAAAAGCCAATATCATGCATCCCTCATGAGTAATAGTAATAGCAATGATTACACAAACAAAGGTGACACTGATGGGACTTAAAGTTTAATTAAAACATAAAATATGATTTTTTTAAGTGGTCAGAAAAAATTACATAGTTTGGTGGATGGTTAGTTTTCTCAGGTGGGTGGGGCTGTATGGGGGAATTTTAAATCATGACTATAGCATTTTTTAAATCCTGGGTAGTGCTGGTGCTATACCCTACAAATAAACAAGCCTTTATTACTACATTCACATGTTTGCATGGATTCCTTATTTGTTACATTTTGAAGTGACACTTTGAAAACTTGGATTGAGTAGTTATTGCTGGGTGTCACTGCTGGATTTCACGGCTCGGTTCCCATATTTCCGACAGCCTATGAACGCAGCAGTAACATGCATGGTAACCGGGGCGGTTCTATGTTTGATAGAGCTGGGCGTGGGCTCTTACACTCCTCATCCCCTCTTCTGTCTGTGGAAGCACATTGTTCAACGCGGGCTCGTTTCACCCAGAACCAATGAATGCCTTGGTGCATTTTAGCAGCTGAAAATTGAACACTTTGTAGGGGAGAATAAGGTGCAGATATCTGAAGATAGACGTCGGGAAGCAGACCAAGAACATTTTGTTTCCTCCTGAATACAGCTGAGAGGCAACAGAGTTGAAAGATTTTTCTTCTTCTTCTTCTCCGGTAGACGAAACGTCGCTCTTGTCGCTAATTAGACCTCTGCTTGTTGTAAGTATGCGGTGCACATTCCCGTGTCCGAAATATGTCGGCACTGACTGTTCTGTTGTCTAATGTTACCGCTTTAAAATGCTTTCAGTGTTTTGGGCACCGCTGGAGATCCCTGCTGTCCACAGTTGAAACATGTTAGCTAGCTATCATAACATTTTAATTCAAGCCCGGCGAGCTTTTATCTATCGAGCTCAGCAACTCATGCTTGCGTTGTAGTCCCGGCTATATGTATGGACAATTACATATGTTATTCAGTATCTTTTTAAAAAAAATAATTATCTATTTTTGATAAACAGTCTCCCTTGAGGTCGGGTGTTTTAACTTGGTTATGGAGGGATAACATTAGACCGCTGTGGATTTCCCCTCACCTCACTTTTGAAAAAGAAACCGAAGGTATTTAATGAGCATTGCTATAGTGGTAAATTTACTTTGTGTGATCTGTGTTTCTGTGTAATGTTAAGACAGTGTGTTGGGTATGAGGTTGCAGCTGCCGAGAGTGGCCACACAGACAGACAAGTAGGGTGACGCCCCGTCACACTGAGTAAAAACTGAATGTATCACTGCGGAAGTTAGATTCCATTACAAGGCATTTAGAGAGCTGACTCTGAATTATTTCCAAGCTAGAAACTGACAGTCAAAACGTTAAGTAAGTTGAAAAGAGAGAAGATGGCAAAGACAGCAGCACTAATTTGTAATTGGCCCTTACTGAAATTACAGCCATAGAGGCTGGTCGAAGACAAGAGGAAAATCCAGTGTAACCATCCCAAACTGACATAAATCCTCGTCAGAATAAATTTTATTCGTGATACAAAGTAGCATCAGACATTTCAGTTTAGAGCTGCAACAATTAGTCGATTAGTTGTCAACTCTTAAATTAATCAGCAACTAATTTGATAATCGATTGATCAGTTTGAGTCATTGTTTTTAATTACAAAAAGTCAATGTTTCCAGCTCCTTACGTGTAAATATGTAAATGTTAATCATAAATGTTTTGTTTTGGACCTGACTGATCCTTGAGTTTTTAGGCTGATAAAGTCTTTATTTAGGTGCATACTGGTCAACATGTATACTGATACGTTATAGACTGATGTGGCTGTGAAAGGCCAGTATCAGGGCAACAGCATTGGTTGACTGCTATATATATATGTACGTGTGTATTCTGGTCTTTTTGGTTATCTGTGACAATTAACTTAATATCTTTGGTTTGTGGACAGAAAAAAATATGTTTGATGACTTGAGGCTTTGGGAAGCGCTCACCATCATTATTCATAATTTTCTGACGTTTTATTAACAAACAACTATTGGGAAAATAATCGACATTAATAATTGTCAGTTGCGGCCCTATTTAAAGGTCCAATGTATTTGATTAAATGGCATCTAGTGGTGAGGTTGCAGATTACCACCAACTGAATACTTGTCGCCTCACCTGTCCCTTCCAAGTGTATAGGAGACTCTCCAGTGGCCATGAAACATGCAAAAAACACGCTTGGCTGTATCAGCCGGGCCAGTGATTTGTCTGTTCTGGGCTACTGTGGAAACATGGTGGTGCAGCATGGTGGCCTCTGTAGAAGAGAATCCATTCCCTCTATAGAGAGATAAATATCTCATTCTAAAGTAACAAAAAGACAATGATTTGTATTTCCAGGTGATTAAACACTAATGTAATCATACTTAACATATATTTAATGAATTAATATTAAATCCCATTTCTGCTTTATTCTGCCAATAAACCCCTGTAAATACACTGGACCTTCAAGGTAGTGTCCTCCCAAAACCTAGCAAAAAGTGTTTCGCTTTTGTGTTTATTAGAGGCTGGAATATGATTGTAACACCCTGTTCAACATATCTCATCTTTTCACCCACCACAACACCGCTGCTGCTGCATCACATATGAGTAACACATCAACAAGTCAACCATAGTTTTTCCATGATCATTCAAATAAAGATAGGAGCGCATGGTGGACTACATGGGCCCCATTAAGAAGGTCCAGTGTTAGTCATGTGAATTTGACATCAGTGTCTGTAGCGTTCAGAGTGGAGGCAAGAATTCAAGCAGCTGGAAAACAGCTGGTGACAGTCCAGCCAGTGATAGAGGTGTGATGTTAATCTCCTGTCCCTTTCTCTGAACAGCTGTAGCCTCGGTGGTGCCCAGCTGCATGCCAAAATGAGTGTGACTCTTCTGGATACCAAGATTTCACAAATGACACATTTTCTTAATGCTTTCATATGTAGGGTTTTGATTTGCAAAAGATGTGTTGGTGTGAGGCTCAAAGATGGTTCAGAGTATGCTCTTGTGAATAATCAGATTTTAGGAGTTTTTTTTATGTTAGGCACTGTCATACTCCTGTGCTGATATTGTTGTTGTTTATAATTCTTTAGGCTGGTTTGAATTAAGGCTGCACAATATGTAAAAAGCCATATAGAGATTATTTTAACAGATATTGCAATAGTAATATGATTAGTGCAGTTCAACAGTAGAATGGATTCTTTTTTCACAGGTGGTTCAGAGATTTACTTGACTAAAGAAAAATTTAACTTTTCACTTCACCAGTGCAGTCCTCATTTGCCCCAGATGTGCAGCAGTTGGTCACATTTGCACATACATGTTGTTTGGTCTGTAAAAATGTCAGAAAATAGTGAAATATGTCAATCGGTGTTTACCAAAGCCGAAGATGATGTTCTCAAATGTCTTGTTCTGCTCGGTTTACTGTCAGAGAAGATTAAAGAAACCATAAAAAATTAGAAGCTGGAATGAGAGAATTTGACTCTAGTCTAGCTCTAATTAGTGGTTATTGTATAGTATAGTTAAATATAGTTTAAGGTGATGTCTGTAATGTCTTATTTTGCCAGTCCAAAACCCAATGATTTCCAGTTTAATACAATAATAAATGAAGAAAAGCAGGAACTCTCCATATTTGCAAGACTGAAAACAGATTTTTCTGCTGTTTTGTATGAAAAATTACTTCGACGATCGGTGAATCATCAAAAGGTTTCATAGTTTCATCCTTTTTGTGCCGTGTGCCCAGATGGGCAAGTGAGTTTTCAGATTTGCTTGCCTGGAATGGCATTTAACTAGCCCTGGGCAAGTGGGCGATCATTATTGTTGAGTCTGGGATTAGTAGGAATGATCATATTTGCATCACTTTCATTTTCACTGGGGGACAAAGCTACTAAAGTCAGGATGATGTGGCATTTGTTGGGTCTGTACCCCAACCAACGTGCAGTCCCTGAGTTTGAATGTTTTTGTCTTTTGAGAACCGACTAAACATTGGGTGGGATCTTCTACAGGCGGACTGGCAGCTTAGTTCACGTGATACACTGGACCTGTATGCTTTCTGTTCAAAGTATTGTCACATGTAGTAACAAACTAGAACCACTGGAAAAGATTCACCCGTTCCTCTGATTGCAAAAGAGACCACTGATGAGTTTTGGGGTGTTTGGTGTCTGATGATAAGCCTCATGGCTCCTCTAACTGGCAGGCCTTTGTGTGGAGGTCAGCTGGCCTTTTCATCTCTGCTGCTCCCTCCACCGTCTCACCCTACCCGACAAGCTGAAAGGATGACCCAGTGGGGAAAAGGTCACTTGGACTCTGGTGCCTTTAAGAGCGGCTTGTTTAAGCATGCACATATACACACAGATGTGCACAGAAACTCTTTATGTAAATGTTTGTAACAGGGGAAAATGTTGTGAAGAGGAATTGTTTATTAAAGGATTCTGTTTGAGCAAAATGATAGTTTCATTCAAATTTTAGTAAATTTGCTGACTTCGGATAAATAGTCTGAAAAGCAGGAAACGTCCAATAGTGTAAGGCTTTGGTCTAACATCTAGAGGTATTTCTGAATAAATAGACTTCATAAGAATTATTTGAAGTCTTCACTTGCTTGTGCTTCATTGGCCTCAGAGAGCAGAGTAGTGACTCCTCAGTTGCTGGTCAACACTTATGTTTGGATGCCGTTTAGGAAGATGATGTCATTGGAGAGCAGTGGGAGGGTGCGGTGGGCTATCAAGGCTCTAGGACGGGTCTTGGAGCCTCAGTATTCGACCGTGATACCTCCCCAGAGAGGGTCTCCTTACCATCATCTCTCCATTAAAAATCTATTATCTCTGCAGTGGGATTGTGGCTCTGCTAGTATGGATTCTTTAACCAATTAAGCACTTTAATGGAGAGCAGGATGCATGTTACAGGATGATGGTCATTCATGTGCCCTCCTTGCATCGTGTGTTTTGAAGTGATAGAATTCTTTTTCAGGTTACAAGGAGTCATACAGCTGTATTAGCAAGGAGGTAAAAAAAGGCTAGAGAATGTTGAGCAGTTTCATTATTGATTTCTTTATACATTTTTCAGTTTCCAAGTCGACCCCTCCCTCCTGTGGTTTTCGATGCCCTTGGCACATAGTAAGAGTAGCCCTCTCCCTCCCTCGCCTTCAGCCACTCTCCTCCCATCACCCCTCTTGCTGCTCTGTACTTGCACCCTCCGTAAGCTGTCATGTAAGATTATCCTCTTGGTCCAGGCGGGGCTCTAGGGTTTCAAAACGAACTGTTAATTTCCCAGGCTGGAGGTGGCGAACTATAAATAACTCTAAACACAGACATACTCTATGGTGCTCCTTGATCGAAAGGGAGACAGCTATGCAAAGATTTTGGGGTATTTGGAGTGGAATAGGTCACCGACTTGTAGATGACACTGCAGCTATGGCCTGTATGCTAACAGATAGCAGGAGTTGATTTATTAGTACAAATCACTTTGCTGTGTGATCTGTACATTTTATAGAGCTGCAACAATTAGTGAATTAGGCTAGTTGTCAACTGCTGAATGAATTGCCAACAATTTTGATTCATTGGTTTGAGGTAAGGCTGGGCAATATGGCTTATACAAAACACCTCATTATTTTTAGGCTCTGCTGCAATATATGGTATGTATCCCAGTATACACATTTTCTCTATAGTAACATGCCATAAATTCTTAAAATGTGATATTATAGAATATGGTGCATTGCTGTGAAATAAACTATCCAACAGTGAAGATTTTAATGACATGGACAAAATGAAATTTCACAACATTTTGGACGAAAGTATGTCTATTGCTACAATATTGTAGTAAAGTACTGGTGCTTTCACAAAGTATTAGAACAACATTTTTGATAAAAATCAGGAGTAATATGGATATAGGTCTAATGATTACCTTGGGCTTTGGGGAACAGTGATTGACATTTTTCACCATTTTCTGACATTTTATGGACCAAACAACTAATTGAATTGAAATAATCAAGGAAATGATCAACAGATTAATCAGCAACTAAAATAATTATGAACTTGCAGCCCTAACATTGTATGAAAGAAACATTGTGACCTTATCATGGTTGTATGTATGGCTTTCACAGGTGTATTTGTGCACGTGCCAATGTGGCCAGTTGTTGCACGTCAGGGGACTGCACTGGTTAACCATACACTGACAGTAATTACTGTACAATATGAAAATCAGGACTGCAGAGGACAGCCTGACACAGCTGTAGGTGCCAGACAACCATCTGTCTGTACAGAACAAAAAAAATGTGTGGATGAAATATGAAGAAAGATTGATGATTGTGATCTTAGCAACTGTGTCCTCATCTCTCCTCTGTATCTGCACAAAGACCGACTCTGTATGAGCCCCCACTGACAACAAGTGGCTCTGAGAGAGAGACAGCATCTCTATCAATGATTAATTTTGCTATTCATCTCCATATGTATGTGTGGGTTATTAATCAGCCGCTGTCATGGCCTAGTTTGAGAGGGGAGATGGCATGGCTCTCTGTTTTCCTTCCTCCAGTCTCAGAGAAGCAGGCACGGGTACGTTCAATTTGCATTTCAGGCTGTAAATTTTAATCGTTACTTTGGCAGGTGTACACTCAAGATCTGGTTATGTAGAAGAAATGCAGCAACCAACCGTGTCAGAATCCGGAGAGGTGTGGGTGTGTGAGAGAGTGCATGTGTCAGTTTCTTTTTGTTTTATCTAAGTGTGTGTGTGTGTGTGTGTGTGTGTGTGTGTGTGTGTGTGTGTGTGTGTGTGTGTGTGTGCGTGTGTGTGTGTGTGTGTGTGTGTGTGCCCTACATTTTCCATCTTTACTACTTATCTTCTATTTAAGTTGTGATTCATATCGATCCATGAACTTTAATATATGAGTAAAGTTCGCGGTAAGTGCTTACATGGTGGAAGGTGTGATTAATCAGTAAATATTACACATTTAATTTAAGAGAGTGTGGAGAATTCAAGGTCAGCTAAGGATAATGTCAAGAATTGGGTTGTGGTGATGATGATGTGGGAGGTTATCATAGAGTCAGTGAATCAGCACAGAAGGCAACAAGTCATTGTCTTGTCATCTTTATCAACCAGACCAGACAGATTTGTCACACAGATCTTTATGTAATCTATGTTGGTATTGAAACCATCACTTTACTAATCACGTAGCCAATCAAATGAAAATTAATTAACAACAATTTTGATATTGGATCTTTTTTAAAGCCATTTATGACACAACAGTGCCTCAGTGAAGCATGGCTAGATTTATACTGGATCTTTGAAGCTGATACCAGTAGTATTATATAGGGATGCACCGATACCAGCATCGGGTATCGGTCTGACACTGACCTCACGTACTTGTACTCGTACTCATAAAACTACTCCGATACGCCACACCCGATACCACGTCACAAAAAGTAGCTGCTTGATACAAGTAAACATCTAAAGAACCGCCACGACGCAGAGTTCAAGGCATTTGCTGATGCTTACCCTCTTTTTATGACGAGTCGTCATCATCAGCGAGGGACTCGCTGTCCTCAACATCATCCATTAATGGCTGCATTGACTTTAGAAACTGTCTGTAAAATTCCATGGAAGTCCATGTAAAACTGAAATAAATGCACAGAGTGCAGCTGTGGACCGCAGCCAGTCGCTGTCCAATAAGTCCTGGCGGGTGTAAACTAGTTGAATGCATCAGGAAATTAATCCGAAGACGAAGCAAAAAACACAGCCGCCCCATTCCTCATAATAAGCTGCTACAACTTCTATTTGTGTACGTATTCTTCACCAAAACGGCCTGACAGCACAGTACACGCAACTTCACTCTGGGGTTCACAGCAGGGTCAACAAAACTGATGCACACATGGCACCACACTCATACCTGTCCCCCCCTAAACAATGACAGGTAGGAACTAATTAGCTCTTAGACCAGACAGAGACATGAAGAAGAAACTTAAATACTACACATGTAAATGTTAAATTAAAATACTAGTTAAAATGCTGTAAATGATAATGAAATAATTATTATATATAACACCATTTCTAATAAAATACTTAATTCTGCAAGTCCATAATAATGTTGTGAAATTAATATACTGAAATATACACAGTAAACTGCACAGCTTAATAAGGAACACAAAATCAGTAAAGTAACTTACTACAAATAACCTAAAAATATAATGTGTATAGTAACTATGGTTACATTTGTAGCACGAAACAACAATGATTTACTACATTTAGTAGCCAAAGTGACCATCTAATGAAAATAAAACATGTTTTACAAGTTATTGTAAGAACTAATGGCATTATTAAGTACTTGTATCGGTACTTGGTATCAGCAAGTACCCAAATGTAAGTACTTGTACTTGTACTCAGTCTGAAAAAAGTGGTATTGGTGCATCCTTAGTATTATATTTCAGAGTTTTAAAAAACTCTGGTAACAGTATATCAGACTAGGGCTAGGTAATATAATGATATATTATATTGTAATATGACACTAGATATCGTGATAGATTTTGGATATCGTTATATCGTGATATGTCAGAAGTGTTGTCTTTTCCTGGTTTTAAAGGCTGCATTACAGTTAAGTGATGTCATTTTGAGAATTTACCAGACTGTTCCAGATGATCTATTATTTGCCTTTACTCATTTAGGCATTATAGCCACATTACTGATGATTATTTATAAAATAATCTCATATTTCGTGCAAGCACCAATAGTCATCCCTGTAATATTGTTGCAATATAATACAACAAACTAATTTTATCCCCTCAGCCACTTCCACCCTTTACAGTACACAACATATCGATCACAACGTACACGATCAGTAATTATCAATATCAACCGATATGAAACTTCACTGTCGTGATAGGTGTTTCAGCTATATTGTGCAGGCCTGTATCAGACAATGTTTTCGTGTAACATAAACAAGTTTTGATATGTTTATATAAGACGTTAACAAGAGATCTACTGAGAGGAAACATTTTAGTTATAAATAATAAATAAACTGTTAAATAGGGTTGGACATTGAGAACAGATTCTAAATAAGAATTGACTTCAAAATAACAATTCCAAATTGATATTTAAGAAAATTTAATTTAGGTTCTGCTCATCAATTCCTACACAATTTTCACTCGCTCTGGTCTCAAATTAAACAGTGTACATACATCAAACACCTACCGTATATTGATCTGACTATCTGTCAGAGCCTATAGACAGCCTCTATTCTCAAACTGTGGTACATGTACCACTGGTGGTACCGGAACTCTCTCTAGAGGTACATGGAGGAATTTCATAAACCCATAACCCAGATTCACGGTGGGCACTCATGCCCTGTTTTAGTGAACTGGATTAGACAAAGTCAGCTTTCTTTACCAGTTATTAAGACTGTTACTTCGCATGCATGCTGTTTCCACCACATTAATTAGCCTGATGTGAATCCTTGCCCTGTCTTGAGCTTGTAGCCTCCAGTGACCAAAGGTGTTCCAGCGTCCGTCTGCCCTGTACAAGTGTCTGCTCTCTGCACAGCTGCTGTTTGTTTGGTTAAAGGAGGCTGCAAGGGGCTGGGCTGGCTCTGCGGCTCTGCTGTCACGGTCTCTGTACTCCAGCCAGGGCGGGCTGCGCTGTGTACCAGGTTGATTTATATACAGTGAGGGAAAAAGGAAGCTAAATGTTTGGCCACAAGATTGAGGGGTCAGGATAATTCCCTTCCTGTTGTGCTTGAAAATTATAGCAGCGAGGGTGTTTTTACAAGGAGGCCATTGTTGATATTGGTGATGGTTTTCAGAGCTACCTGTTCCATTAAGGTGAGCAGTGGCTTATGGGATCGAGGAACATGTGTGTGCATGTGTGTGTCTGTGTGATTGAATAAGAGCCACTAAATGGTTGTGTCGTCAGTTAGCAAGTCTGCTTTTCTGTCAATCATTAACATCAGTGAGCCAGTCTTAGTGGCTAATCTTAGTCTGCCCCTACATCAGCATAAATACACTCATTTCAGACACAAGTTTTGACGGAGGTGAATGGTGGTTCTATTAATACATCACACTCAGAGACAAATATAGGTGCATGTCTCTTACTTCTGACTTTCCACAACTGAATTAGCTTCATAAGTTTTCTTTGGATGCTTTTAGTATTATTCTTTCATTAAACTGTCCACCTGTTACTGCTTTCTTTCTACAAGTCAAGTTTCACTCCAGCTGTGTGTGTGTGCGCATGCACGTGTGCATGCGTGTGCATGTGTGTGTGCATGCTCCTTTGGGAGATAAAGCACAAGAGACAGGGCGTGTATGTATTCTGCTCAGGCTGTCTAAAGCACTGATGTTCATTGCTCCGTAGTGAGTAAGGGGTTTGTGTAACAGAGCTACATGGAGTGCATTTTATGTTGGGGATGACGGTTGGTGCCCTGGAGAAGCTAAAACAGCATATGTGACCTGTGGTGGTCATGAAATCCTGACGGATTGATTACACACTCCAGCAGGTGGTGCAGGTTAGTGAGTTTCTTCTTCAGCTCAATGAAGGAACATTCAGGAAAAGTAAGACACTGTCGATGAACGGGCTGAGATGTTAAACCCCATGTGACCTTATTTTACTCTGAGCTGCTTCATTTGAACGACAGCACGTGACGGATCAGTTTTGAGGAAGCAAAACAACACTGCTGTGGGTGTTGAGGGTGGTACACATGTAGACAACAATGCCTAAAAGGCCATTATATGATTCTCATATCATTACCGTAGATTTGTGTTGAAAGTGGCAGTGGCACTGTTCACTTAAATCCCTTCTTAAAACATACTTTTATCAAAGAGTCTTTGCTGATTTCAGGGGTCAACAATAAGAATTGCAAATAAGATGTCTATGATTAAACTATTTTGATAATCGATTAATTATTAAAGTAATTTTCATGCAAAAATGGCAGAAAATGCTTTTTTGTTTTGAGGACGTTTCCTGCTTTTCTTCTGTTTATTATCATATTAAACCGAATATCTTTGGGATTTACACTGACAAAACAAGACATTAAAAAACATCACCTTGGACTTTGAAAAACTGGAATGAACATTTTTCATAGACATTGTAGTCCTAGATTAAACATGACAACTAATTTAAGTCTGTTGTTATTTGATAATTGCTAATAAATAAATCAATTTGTACAGGAGCAAGGAAAAAAACCCACTAAATTTGAACCCTGCTTTCTTGAGTTTTAACTTTTTATTTCTTAAAATGTATTTATTTTCCTATTCTTGCCTTGTATACTGTATTATTTTTATATACCAGATAGTTTTGTGTTTTCTTTTTGTACCTGATGATTTTACGACCTGTCTGTTCATTTTGCTGCCTTAGCAAAGCCCTTTGGAACACAGATTTTGAAAACTGCGCTATAAATAAAGAATAGTATCATCATTAATTAAAATCAAATTATAGCCCAAATCCATAAAAACGTCTGGAGTTGAGTTTTTGATCACTTCTGCCAAACAGAAAGTGAAACTAATCTGCCACTTGAGGGCCGTTGAATCCTGTGAGATACAGGAACTCCCAGTGATTTTCCTCTGAGTGCTGGCATCAGAAGGTGACATCACCGCGATGACATCACCTGACCACTCATTGTTGTCTGTATGTTGTCGAGCTGAAGCCGTTACCACGGGAGGCTCCTGCGGTTGCCATGGCCCTCCAGTGGACTTGACTTGTGGTTAGCCATAGGTTTGGTCATGCTAGCCCCAGCTTGTATTTGATTTAGTCTTGCAAAATCTGATCACATCACGTCTTTCTGACTCTGACTCATCATGTTCCATCATGTCTACTGGCAGGGCTGCTATCAGGTCATTCTCAGGGCATAGGTTTGGTAACTTTGTGGTAAAATTTGAAAAAAAAAAAGTTGAGTCACACTTTGCCACTATATGTAGTGGAAACACCCATATGACTACTTTCTCCGCAAGTTGACTCAACATGCCTGGAATTTCACTGGCCTTCAGCGTTGAGAGGGTCGTGGTGATGTCAGGGGACCTATGTGTGTCTGTTAGTGCGTATGTGTATGTCTTTGTACCAGTTCAAGTCTGTGCATGGATAAATGTGTCTGATTCCAGCTGATAGTTAACACTGTGATAACATGATCTGTATTTTCTACAGATTTCCCACAATTTTTGAGTATGCCTGAGCTTTCCGGTTAAATTACTTATTGTTCACTGCCAACCTCCACCAGTCTCTCTAGAGCTGGTCTATCCATCAGCTCTGCTACTATCTGTTGCTGTCAGTCTGTTGTTGATTAAGACGTTGCAACCCAACCAATTTACAACATCTTGACCTTGAATTACAGCTTAATGGATTCAAAAGCTGCTTTTAATGAATGCTTTCTTAGCACTGTGACTTTCAAATGCACATAGAAAGGCAAAGAAGTCTTTTGAGCCCACCCTATTAACCTTTTTTGAGTTAATTAAGCAGAATTTTGTACAGCCTTCCAAGTCAGAATTGTGGTTTAAATCTTATCTGCACAATACTTTTCCTATTCAGTTTTCAAATACCCTCTAGGTCCATATATTCTCGTAAGACTGCTGTTTACCAGTGGTGTGTAACGTTTAGCCTACAGAAAGGGATATCACTTATGTTTTCTCAAGAGACAGACATGTTTCTTTAATAACATGTCTTGATTTACAGTCAGAGGCAGCCCTGTTGCATCGACTAGACCTATTAAGCGGGTTCAGTGGGTCCATAGGGCACAACTGCAGGCACACCTGGAGTCATAAAACCCTCTTTTAGGCCTCTCATTCTGTTGCTATGGATTGATCCCTGTGGGAGACGCGAGGCAAACCAACAAGAAACAGTTCGTAGGCAGCAGTAGCCTAGTTTTGTTAGCAGCAGTGACTGGGTTCGTTGTTTGGTTGAAAGGATAAAGTTGAGTGTTGCTTGTTTTAATTTTTTTATTTGGCCTGTCACCATGGGTTCAAAGTTAGACATCAGTCATCAGTGCTGCTCACACTGAGCGGCGGGAGAGGATTGGAACATTGAGTACCTTCAGCACATTTTTCACATTCCCCTTTGAGGGTCTCAACCTCAGCCCCCACTACACATACACACACGCGCACACAAACCACTAATGTTTCTCACCACTGGGTTGTAGTGGTAATAACTGTATGCTTTGTCTGTGCCACTAGCTGTGGACCGCATCATGGCCAGTCCGGTGTCAGACAATAGCTGGTCAAAGCTCTCTGTATGTCTGTTGTTCTCTCTGGTAATGTGTATGCTTCATGTCTAACCTGCACCTTTCTCTGCACCTTTTCTTCTCTCCAGCAGTGGCGTGTGTGGTGAGCAGCAGCGGCAAAGATGACGGAGTATAAACTGGTGGTGGTGGGAGCTGGAGGCGTGGGCAAGAGTGCACTTACCATCCAGCTCATCCAAAACCACTTTGTGGATGAATATGACCCCACCATCGAGGTATGATGCTCTTCTGGATGTTCTACACATTGTTCCTGTGGGAGGCATCTTGGTTTTTGCAGTGGGATGGTACAGAAGGGTTGATTATATGGTTAAATATATATATAATATATATGATACATATGTATATATGTGTGTGTGCGTGGCCAACAATGATTATTTTTAAACTAGAAAAAAAATTGTTTCAGCTTAAAATTATGTTGCATCAAGCATCTAAACTAGCAGTTTACTTTTAACTTTAAACCTTAAACTTTAAAATTAATTCTGTGACACCAAAAATTTAAACTCAGATACCAGCAACCAAAAATTTTTCCCCCTCTGTTACATTTACTAGGTCCTGACAGCATTCAGAACTGATTTACATTAAAAAAAACTTGGATTTACTAAACAGATTAGTTTTTAATTGTGCAACAGCACTCTGCTTTATTTTAAATTTGGATTTACTGAGTTTAAACCTAGTTTTACTGAACTTGGATTAGAACTAATCCTAGGTTAAATTCATCTTTGTTGGTGCAGCCCAGCCTGTATGTCATTTGTCCACTCCCATAGTCACTGCTGGACAATATTTTCTGGACCCCACTGAGACGACAGCTCAGAATAAATCAAGTTAATTTAATTTAATTAATCAAATGCTGTGGCAGCTCTCCAAACGGTCAGGCTTGGAAGAAGTTTCTGATTTTTTTTTTTTTTTTTTTTTTTTTTAAGAAGAAATGTTTACTCTGCTGTTTTGTAATTCCTATATCTTCATGAAAATAAGACATCGTAGACATTGCAGAGAGGAGAGGGAAGCCAGTGAGAATGTTTTCTCCTCTCTTTTCTCTCTTTTTCTCCCTCACTGTCTCCACTCTTTCCCTCTCTTTCTCACCACGCCTGCCTCTGGCCAGACAATGTCCTTTTTGTGTGTTTGCATTCCTGGCCCCTATGCTCTAACAAACAAAGGGACGGCACTCCATGTTTTTGTGGCTGTGTGTTGGAAGGCTAAACATTGGCTCCAATACCCTTCTCCTCTCAGCTCTTGATGTTCGTTTCACCTGGAAGTGGACATGGAAGTAATAATAGTCAATATATAATATGCTGCTTAGCACTTAGTGACCAAGGCCAAGGATATGATGACACTCTCACTGATGGGACCACAGTTTCCTCTAATCCCTCCTGAACTCTCTACTGTGTCTGATTATAGTTACTGACTGCTCACTTATATATTTGACAGGCTATATGTCTTCACCACCTCTCTAAATATTGGAGTTTCTCCCTTTTTTCTGCAGGACTCATACAGGAAACAGGTTGTGATTGACGGGGAGACCTGCCTGCTGGACATCCTAGACACTGCAGGTCAGGAGGAGTACAGCGCCATGAGGGATCAGTACATGAGGACAGGGGAGGGCTTCCTCTGTGTTTTCGCCATCAACAACACCAAGTCTTTTGAGGACATTCACCAATACAGGTGTGTGTGTAAAAGTGAAGCAGAGAGGAGTTTAGGCTTAGGCCAGAGATATACTTACTTACACGTTCGCATACACATCCATACGTATGAAGGTCCATGTGCATATCCTCAGAAATAAACACTGCATAAACACAATCAAGTGGTTAAACAGGAAGTATATCTCTGGCCTTAAGGCCACATTCAGACAGAATCAGGCTTTGCAGTGAAAAGTCCAGCCATCTTCATTCATTTTGAATGAGTGTGGTGTGTTTAGGCTGTTGCAGTGGGGGCTGCAGGAAATGCCAAAAAATGCAGAGGAAAAGTTGACAACACAGTCAACTTTTGGAGAAATGCATCCCAGTATTACGCTGCAGTGGGCAATCACGAGTCGGCGAGCAGCCTGCTCACCAGTCAGATTGAAATATCTCTGAAGCCAGGGTCTATTTAGGCAGAGTTCATGGACCAAAAGATTACACTCTCCCGGGTGTGCCCTCACTTGATTCATTTCTTAAAACCAGCTTCAATGTCTGTGTTTGACTTGCACTTTGTGCTACAAAGTAGCACCACCAAGAAGCTTCCTGGTTGGTTTTGGTTTATTTGTTTGAGAGAGGGAGCCTGCAACTGTGCTCAGACAAGGTGGAGACTGAGTGTGGTGAGGGAGCACCGGTAGTGAGAAAGCTGGTGAATCAGAGAAATAAAACACAATTTTCTCGTTTCTTTCACAGCGATTATGCTCTAAGCACAAATAAACACCCCCCACACTGCCACACAACCATGCGGCAAATTGCCACAACGCCTGATTTTGTCTGAATGTGGCCTGTTCAGAGTCATCATAAATCATGACATCATTATTGAGCATTATGGGATCAGTTTTTGCAGATGTGAACCTGTGATATTTACTGGGCAGATCAGTCAGGGTATAGCTCAGACAAAATCATTCCTGCTAGTTCTCTCCTCGTGAGTTGTGTGTGTGTGTGTGTGTTTGTAAATGCAGTGTGTGTTGCAGGGACTCCCATGGGGTCTGGATGGAGAGGGGTGTGTGTGTGTACGTATGTGTGCCAGCTCTCTGCAGCAGTTGGGTGATGTCATGCTGTAGCGTTTAACACAGCTAAAGAAAGCTTAGCCCCCAACTGGAGGATTACAGCACGATGCCAATGAAATCGATCCTGACTCAATTAGAGGAGCGGGGAGAGGTAGCACTTTCAAGGACAGGGAAGGAGAAAGGGAGGAAGGGAGGGAGGGGGTAGAGATTCAGCTGGAGATGACTGTGTTTTCTCTCTTTCCCACATTTTGTCTTTCTCATCACATCAGAGGAGCACTTGCCAGTCTTGCACATGGCAAGTAAAAGAGGCTGCATATTAACTTTGCTGCCTCCTCGTGCAGAGTTGCAGGGTTTTTGAGTTTATCTCTCTCACACACACACACACACACACACACACACACACACACACACACACACACACACACACACACACACACACACTTGTTTGGCTTGCTGCCATTACAGCCCAGCCTTTTTCAGGCATGGCTTTGACACAACTGCTGTTATCACTATAAAACCATTGTGCAACCTGTGAAAAGCATGCATGGATCTTTGGCTAGATGCTAGAATAGGTGGTGGCCCCGTTTAGAGCTGCTGAGTTATTTTAAGATCTATTTTACAGGCAAAAATAGTCAGAGGCAGTTTCTGTAAAACTTCTTCCTTCACTGTCACTGCACACACTGGCATGACACCTGCTTGAAACTTGGCAGTGTATTTTAAATTATTCATTATTTTTTATATTTGAAACCAGCCATAGTCTATCTATGGTATTTCTGCTTTTGGTATAGACCTGCAAAGAGATGCAACAGTTAGTTGATTCGTTGATTATGCAATTAAAGGAAAACTTGTTGCTAACTATTTTCTCAATCCTTAAATTTAAGGATTTGTTCATTTTCTTTGTCATTTATGATAGTAAATCAAGAGTCTTTGAGTTCTGGCCTGTCGGTTAGAGAAGTAATCTGAAGCCATCACTTTGGGCTCTGGAAAAAAATTATGATGAGCATTTTTCACAATTTTTTGACATTTTATACTATAAACTAAGGGTATCATGAATCTCTAAAACCACAATTTGATTTAACTTTCGATTTTAAGGCTGTGATCCAATTTTGTTTTTCGATTTTAAACATTTTTTTTTAGCACTGAGCTCTATTCCATTGGTAGACTATTGAGTCTTGTCTCAACAAATAATTGGTTTTATACCCTGACAACTGTCAATTGTGATATAATGGCCGGTGAGCTATGCTGTGTCGTCTTTGATGTCATCCCTAGTATAAGTGATTGAAATTGAATCAGCAGATTAATTAATAATGAAAATAACCATTAGTTGCAGCCCTACTTTTGGATTTGCTGGCATTTTAAATATGCCAATTAAACTTGACATACCTACCTCAACATCATATATCAAGTAAATGGTCTAAACAGAGTAACAAGTCTGCTGTGACGTCAAGAATTAGAGCAAATGGGGTCATAAATGCCATTAGCGGTGTTGATTGCAGATGGGCAGGGCTGACTGTAGTGGCTGCATCCTGCTGTACTGTGGCTCAGGGACAAGAAGGGCTGAACTGATAGATTGATCTGACCCACTCCTCTCACTCAGTTCCCCCTGGCTGCCTGGCATTTGGCGCTGGCTGCTGTGGTGATGAGGTAATGCTGTTCACCGCCTGCCTGCCTGTTGTCCATCCCTCCCCCTCTCCCTCCCATCCTCTCCACCTCCCTCCTTCAGCAGTGCAGCACAGCCCAGCACCAGCGGGCCCTGGCTCTTCCTCAGGGTCCTAGAGCTCCCTGGGTGGTTGGCTCTCCAGTGGTGGAGCTGCTGTTGTTTATGAAGCAGGGAGGATCCCAGACAGGCAGCAATATGTCACTGTGACTAAACGCAGTGCTGGGTGGGTTGAGGAAACAGCCACAGTTTTGCAAAATTAAATGTTAACTGTTGCAATTTTCTTGTTTTGCAATTCACAGAGAACAGATTAAACGTGTAAAGGACTCAGACGATGTCCCTATGGTGCTTGTGGGAAACAAATGTGACCTCCCGGCACGCACGGTGGACACAAGGCAAGCCCAGGAACTTGCCCGCTCTTACGGTATCCCTTACATTGAGACCTCTGCCAAGACACGACAGGTAGGTGGTGAAAAAGAAGCACGCACACACACACACACACACACACATGATACTTGTACTTTCATCCAAGAAACCTTTTCTTTCTCTCTTTTTCTATCTCTGGTATTTAAAATTACCTTTAATTTTAAATTAATTTATTGGCTCCAGCTTCAGTTGGCAGTGATGGAAACATGACACCCAGCTGTACATGCTTATTTTTGGCACTTTATAGCATAGGAAATGCTTGTCACTGCCATTGGTAACTTCTGCGTATTGTTTGCCCCTTTTTTAATACACATTTGCTGCTTTACTTGCTTCTGTGCGTCAACTGAGCACAGTGGAGTTTGCACCCACTTGAAGTTGTGTATTTATTAAACTGATATGCGCTTGTCTTGAGTCCAGCATCTGTAAAACGATGCGCAAACATCAAATACATTCTTCACAATAAATAATACTTTTTTTTTTTTTTCTAAAAGCTTTTATTACGAAGTAGCAAAATCAGGAAATGTTAAGTTTTTATCAGCAGTGATCTGAACATGACTCCTATCCAACTGAAAGTGACATGAAACTGTAAAATAAAGCAGATATCTGCAAGTACAAACACAAATGCAGGAGAGACTAAACTTCAAACCACAGAGATTCAGTTAGAAGCTATAAAAGAGCTGAACAAAGAGGCTCTTAAAAAGATTTTTCTCTCTCTTTCCTGGCACACAGGAAAAAAAGGAAAGGCAAACTCATCTCCTGGCAGTGGAGTCGATTGCCTATTTTTAGCAGATTTAGCCACATTTAAAAAAAACCCGCATATACACACAAATTTTGTTGTAAAAACAGTATACAAAAGATGACAAAGAGAAGCGTACAGGGGTAATGTTAATTTTCCTTCCCATCTTTGCAAGCCACAAACTCAGATTCTATGCAAACACGATCCCCTCCAAGATGTTATGACAGTGTTTTGGTATTGGCACTGTAATTCAGCATTTTTGCACGTGTATGATGTGATTTGTGTTGCTGGGAACATTTTATTATGCCGCAGGCAATGACTCATAGCCAGGTTACCTTGGCTTGAGAACAGAGCTACAGTATTTGAAAGGCCTCCATAAGGACAAGTCGCTGCACAGCTCCCACTGCCTCTGACTCACTGTCACACATTATGTAGCCACGTACAGACTCTCACATTCATCAGTGACCTCGCAGGAAGGCTGTCATTCAAACTGAATAGTATGCAAAGAACTGAGTTGTTACGATGTCTTGATTAACCGAGTCTGAAATGATCATGGTTGCTGTGGTGATGTTGCTTCTCAGTGGTGAGTACACCTGAGAGGTTTACTGTCAGTTAAAAGAGGTGCTTGCAGTACTCCACTTATAATTGACCATTGTAAGTGCCCAGATTTTGAACTTTTGTGTGTGTGTGTTTGCAGGGAGTAGAGGATGCCTTCTACACACTGGTTAGGGAAATCAGACAGCATAAGCTGAGGAAGCTGAACCCACCTGATGAGAGCGGTCAGGACTGTATGAGCTGTCGCTGTGTGGTATCGTGATGCAGGTGAAAGATTTTTAACACAAATTTATTTTTCTTTTTGGATAGGTACACAGTAATATGGAAAATTTGTCTTTTATGCTGGAATGTGTATGATTTTTTTTTTTATTATGGCATCACAGTTAATCGAAATATTATTAAATCGCAATATGGCAATATCCAAATCTTAGAAGCTGCAAGTTTTTGATAAAGGAAAATGTGACAAAACAGTGATGTTTTGAAGAACTACAGTGCTGTAGACATGTCTGACTGGCAAATCTTGTTCTTCAGATGTCAGGAAACACCACAGCATTGTGATTGTAGTAATTTTTTGTTTTTGTTTTTTTCAGTGAAAATACCTTTCAAAATACTTAGAATGTTATTTTTGCCATATTGTACAGCCCTACTTTTTATGTCTACAGCTTAGAGCTGCAGTGCTTAGTAGACTGACAGATCAACTATTTTGATCAATTTTAATTAATTGCTAAAGTAAAGTTTTATACAAAAATGACAGAAATGCTGTGTTCAGCCTCTCAAATATGGGGATTCCCTGCTTTTCTTTTTCTTTTATAATTAAAAAAAATATATTTTAATTGACATTCAGCAAACATTTTTCCATAAAGTGAGTTTCAAATGTTGTGTGCATACATCATCCATTTATGTTTATCTGAAATGCCATACTTTACTTAAAGGGAAAATAAATACAAAAACGGTGTTGGGCAGCCATCTTTTCTTTACCATACAGTAAAATCATTTGTAGACTTGTCTACAGGGCGTTACTTAGTTAACCCGGTTTTCTGACATTTTATAGACCGAATGATTAATCCAGTTATTTAGAATACAATAATTAATATCAATAGTTTAATCAATAATGAAAATAATGTAGGAAGATATGTTTTCATATTTGTTTTTACTTACAATGTCCAGTCGTATGATTTTCAATTAAACTTTTCACTGTTTCAGTCCCATGTTATTGTTTATAGGAAAACTAACATCTGTGCCCCCCTCTTGTGTCATTTCTTTCCCCAGCTGGCCGTTGCACTTTGAGGAGAAATGCTACAGCGCATAGTGGCAGCATGGACTTAAAGATAGAAAGATAATTCAAGTCAATGATGAAATATAAACTTTTTTCAAAAAGAGGACGATTGAAGCAAAAGCTCTCATGGAAACCACCAGAGCTGACTGAACCATAGACCTTTATGGAAAGGAGGATTCGGACTTGTTGCCTAAGAGGCTACCTGAACTAGCCCAGTCCGGCCCCCCTTTTTTTCGGTCCACATGTCGACCTGTGAGCAACATCACTAAATGACTGTCTGTCAACTCCAGTGTGGTCTCACTGGGTAGCTCCACAAGTTTCCTGCTAACTTATTGTTTTCAGTCTCAACACTGGTCTTAAAAGGGGGCGACTTTGACCTCCTCCCACCTTGAAAGCCTAATTCCACTCCCCCTGCCTGCCCACTGGAAGGACTGATTGACTGAAATGGAAAGGACTGGAATGGACATTTATTTACCCAAACACCTCTCACATAAATAACCCTCCATCCTGCTCTACCTGCCTTTGGTTTCCCTCGAATGGCTGTGTAGTCTCTACATTATACTGGATACAGCGGGTTAAGGCTTTTGTTGTTCTTGTTTAACAGTTGGCCTACCTGTAAAATATGATTTTGGTTTTGATAGGGAACATTTTTTTTTGTGATTGCAGAATTTGAAGTCACTGAGCAATATGTGAGCAAGGGCACCTGGTATGACATTGTTTTCATGACCTGTCTGACGTAGTTGGAATTCCTTTTGGGATATGGAGAATATAAAGATAGACAGATGCCTTGTTTTCGTACAGATGTTGTCTTTGTGGACTAATAATAGTAATGGCTAGTGTACGTAAGTTATGGTGCAATAGGATTCTTTACTGTCCACAAAGTATTGGGATTACACCACCTCTCATGGCTACTTATTTTCTGTTTTCCTTTGGTTTAGGGAGGAGAGGTACCCTGCATGAAAATGTGGTTGTCATTTTTCCAGTTGCAAAAGCTGGAGATGGTTGCTTGTAGAATAGGAGGAAAAACCCCGCACTTGTACAGTTATACAGTGACAGCTTATGGTTGATTTTCTTGCATTTCATTTCAGTAACTGTATGGTGTACAACTCTTAATTTACTGCACGGTGATCACCGCTATTTTTTTAGATTGCGAGAGTCACTCCTTGTGGATAATAAGGCTCAGGAATCTGGGTCCAGGAAGGTCTCGACTGACTGTCCTGGAAACCGGGGTTATTAAAGGATGTCACCAGTTAGCTTTGCAGAGTGTAACGCACAACTCCTGCCTCAGAGTCTAACGTTTTGTTTCCACACACCATACTATCCTCAAACTGCTCCTTTTTTCTCTGCCACCTCAACTCTACAACAGAACAATAACAGGTCAGGTGCTACTCATTTCAGAACCATATTTACTGTATACATGGGACTTTAATAGGTGATGGATTTTGGGTTATGGGAGCTCATTGCTTGTTTCTTAATACTGACTAGCTTGTGCTGTCCATGACTGCATTAATTTGCTGCCTAAATGAAAGAGACTGCCCTGTGTTTACTTTGCCTTACCTGTTAGCTAGTTTGTACCTCATGTATGCAGCAAGCTCTACCTGAGATGTGTTCTGTGGCTGCATTGTTTTGTTCATGTTTTATTATGTGTGCAACTAAAAAAAATATAGAAGTGTGTTTGGTTTAGACATGCGCTGTATAGAATTTGAAAGACAAGTCCCTAAAAACACTACACTGATTTTTAAGAAGGGGTTTTTTTCTGTCATGGCATGTGCATCTGAATGTGTTTAACAAGACTAAAAAACAAAAAAGAATTATTTAGATAAAACCCAGTATAAGCCAAGTTGTCTTGCTCCTATGTTTATATGAAGTTTCATTCCCATTACACTGGAATAAGTTGTTACTTTTAGTAAAGATTGTACTTAAACAGTTGAGATGATTGGTTGTGTATGATCATGTTTGGAGTTCCAGACACTACAGGCAGGTTTTGGCAATAGGCTTCAGATGCAAACCTCAAAGACCTCTTCCATGAAAGATGTCAAATGTTATTTTGCCATTGTCTCCTTTCAAGGGAAAGAGAATTTTTATTTCTAATTGATTTTGTACAGTTAAAGTGACTCTTTTTCACTCATAACATGGCTTAAAGAAATATGATCTCATTACTGTGTGGATGGTAGTGGTCAAGTTGTTTTTTTTTTTTTTATCAGTTAACTGTTCATTTTCTCTGTTCAGAGGAAGGATATGAACTGTGAATGTGTTTGCGTCTTTAGCAGCTTTGTTTAAAATTTACAATATTGAAATAATGCAGGAGTTGATCCTTGGTCCCACTTTTGGATGTGTTGTTCCTAACGTTTATTTTTCACCCATGTTACTCAAACCTTTTACTGGAAAAAAAAAGAATGTGGCGTTTGTAACATGTAATGACAGTCCTGATAGTACGCTTGTCCTCTCCCTGTGTCGATCTTTAAACAGTACATCCATGATAATAATAATAATACCATAGATTTCCTCAAAACTGTGTATTCAAATTCCCATTGCATTAGAATAGCAGCGTCATGTTGCCACAGGGATCCTCCAGCCAGCAAACCACAAGTATACAGGTCAGCGAACCTGGCGAGCATGACAAAGACTGTACGGACCATTGGGAGTTTTGCACAAGGATACAGTGGGCTCAAGGGCTTGTTTCTCCCTTGCAAACTGTGGAATGGAGGTATGGAAGGAATTTGTGAAAATGTCAACTGTTTAGCTATTTAAGATGTATTTACTCTTTGAAATGTGGCAAATGTATTGCAGGACAGGAATAAAGATGTCAAGAAGAATCTTTGTCTGTGGTCCCTCTCAACCATCTAACTTTCACATCATGTTCCTGTCAAACTTGAGATTTGCTGCCACCTGCTGTCAGTTTCATGTACCATGTTTGAAACCATGAAAAGAATAGACAGGCAAAGATTTATGTACAAAAATGCTATATAGTACAGTGGTTTCCAACCTTTGTCCATAAAGGACTGCTTTTCTATCACTAAGGAAACTGCTGACCTCTGACTAAGCACATATGTTGTGGATATTTCATGTTATATTCAGTGCTGAACAGCTGATAAGTGGGGTGTCCCTGTAGCTCCAGTACTGAGGCTGTCAGTCCTCTGCAGTGGCCACCAGTTCGACTCCCGCCTGTGGCCATCTTGCTGCGGGTTGTCCCCTCTCTCTCTACCCCCTTTCCTGTCATATCTTCAGCTGTTGCTATCGAAAACAGAGCCAAAAGCTCCCCCCAAAAAATCTTAAAAATTAAAACAGAAAAAAAAGAACAACGGATGAACTGTTCAATGAACCCAAATAACAAACAATAGCTGCAAAAAGTTTGTGTAAAATGAGCAACTTGGATGAATTTTGATAACTTCATGTGAATATTACGTAAGAGATTAGTTTTCCTGATATTTAAAGAATAATTTGAAGAATTTATACAGTTCTGCTTGTATTACACATTTTTGTTATATTATGTATTCATAAATACTTAAAAAGCTTCTTTTTTTTTTTTTTTTACATGTCCAGTGTTTTCTCCTCCCTGATGCGTGGCCATTGTTCTATTGGCTCATGTGGCTGTTTGACTCCTTTCTATTGCAGAATGAGGCTGCTGAGCGGAGAGCGAAGACTGAATTTGTGTTCAGTCTAAAGTCAGCTTTAAAAATAAGATTTTCATTTACTTTTCTTAACAGAAATAATTGTAATGCTGAAATACAGGCCTCCTGTATGTTTGAAAAGTTTTCCTGAACCCTATAAAATCGAGAAGGCCACACAACCCCCCCATGAAGATTCGGCGACACCCAGTGAGGGTCAGGACCCCCAGTTTGCAAAACCAGTAATCTAGTGTAAACAAATCGCAACTATATAAATGTTCTTTCCCTGTTTGTGTGGCAGGATCATAATGTAGGATATTGTGCGTGCTGTAGTTTGCACAATGTGGGCGAGTACATATGATGAAAGCTCAAAGGACAGTCATAAATGTTGTGTTTGCACAACACTTTTACCATCAGCAGTGCCAGTTATGGGAAGTTTTTGGTTGCACAAATGAACAGGGCAGACCTGGTTTATTCTGGGTAACTTAATGTATTATTGCAATATCCAAAGAAAGAAAAAAAATGGAATTATTCCTAACAATGATTTGATCATTGCTAAACTCTGTTTCTAAAGTTCAACTTGTTCCAGTAAATAGGTGTGTTGGTGTAAACCTTGATATATTTAATAGCTATTTGCCTGACCATACAACTTATAAATGAATATTTAAAGAAAGTAAGGATGCACAATAAATATCAGGCATGTAAAACATAGTATGAACTTTATATTATATTATTCATATAATGAAATTATAGCAGGTAAACATCAGCTAAAATAATATCTGATCTAACAGATTATGTCAAAGCGTTTAATTTGAGTTCTTGGGCAAAATGGTTTATAAAAGCCAAAGTATGTTTGTGAAGTTTTTTCATGTATGTTACTACTAAAAAGAAATGAAAATGTGAAAAGTCAGGACTGTTCTTTGTTTTTGTTGTATTCATGGTATCAGTTAGATTTAGTTAGAGCTGTGGTTAAATGGTTAAACGGAAGATATAGGTTAACATAATAATCATTATTGACAGTAACGTGATTATAAGTGTTGAATAGATATAAAAGACAGCAGAGAGAGCAAGGTATGTGTCTAGTCATAAATTATTTTTATCAATAAAACTAATAGAAAAAAAAAAATGTTTTTGGCCTATATTCCTGTCTTGTTTGTTCAACCCATGTAGCTTAGTTCCTCCTTTTTAGGGCAGCAGATTTGCATGAGGCTGTACTGTTATTGGCATTCAAGGGTCATAAAAGACAGGAGGTTATCCATAAACCCCAGAGCAGCACAAAGTCAAGGTTTGTTGATGTTGGTGATCAGACAAATACGTAGAAAAAGAGATACTTTCCTTTTGGATAAACTGTAATCATGCCGTACTCTGAAGACAGGATTAAGAAAATGCTTCCTAAGGTAAGAAAAATCACCAACAATTGAAATAATTCTTTTTAAATGAAACATGAAAAGGTTGTATGTACAGATTTTCTCAGTGTTTGTCTCTTTATCCTTTGGTTTTGAAGACATATATCCGTAAACACGTGGCCCATGAAATATATGTCGCTTTGACTCACTTCAAAAATCTTGTGCCCGTGATGGATAAATATGGTAAGAAATAAACTAAAATAACAGCTAACAATTTAGATTTAGATTTAGATTTATAAATTTTGCCAAGTGCTCTAACTGATCCATGTTTTTTTTGTTTTTTTTTACAGTTTACAATGATGGAACCACAAAACACTTGATGAGTCTAACTGGAACCATTCCCATCATGTACACTGGTAACAATGACTTTGCATTTCATTCACTGTGACCGCATGAAACAGCTAAATTATAAATGGAAGTTGCATTTGACAGTCTGATCAAATCCAAAATAAGAAAGATAAAGGTCATTATCTCTCAGAATATTAAGACAAAATACTTTTCCCCCCTTGTTCTTATACCAGACAAGACCTACAACATCCCAGTGTGCCTGTGGATTGAAGAAAGTTACCCCCAAACTGCTCCTGTTTGCTATGTCAGACCCACACGTGAGATGATGGTCCTCAGAGGAAAGTTTATCACAAGCAACGGTGAAGTCATGATGCCTTACCTGGAGGAGTGGAAGAATGTGAGAGTTGATTTGTTATCTTTGACTTTTTGTCTAATTTCATACAAAGTACGGCTTGTACCATCTTCTTAGTGTAATGTAAAATTAAGTGCAACCCTTTTTCTTTCCCCTGTCAGGGTGAATGTGACCTGGTGAGCCTCCTGCAGGTGATGACTGCCATGTTTGGAGACTTCCCTCCTGTTTGTATGCAGTCTTATCCAGAGCCTGAACAAGCCTCTTGTAAGTCACACTCACACAGGCAGACAGCGAGTCTCCACGTTGTGTCAAAACAACATCATCTATGCCCCAGATACAAGTTGGTGTTGATAAGACAGATCCAAGATTATCTAGACCACACCTGATTGAGTTGAATCTAGGTTCATTTCCTCATAAATATAGAGGCACATAATAGCTTTTCCTTGTCAACATGTTTATGAGTGTGCTGTGACTGATAACACCCCTCTTGAGTGAGAAATCTACTTTGTTTTTAGGTTGGCTGGAGTTCCAGAGAGAAGCAGAGGTGCTTTCAAATGCAGATGGAAGTCTGTATATGTATTTGGCCAGAGAAGATGGTCTCCCGTTTCAGCAAGAAAATGAGACCAATTGTTAGTCTTTTGTGGAATTTGACAAAAACTTGTAAAAAGATTTCTTATGTGTTATCTGTGATTAAGTGTTTTATCCTTTACACAGTGTCAGATGGTATCCATTGATTATTTGATGTGTCATGTTGTCAGACGAATAACAATATACTGTATGTCTATTCAAATTATTTAGGCCAGAGGTTTTCAAACTAGGATCCTCGAATGGTTTGTAGGGGGTCCCCAGCAAAAGGAAGAAGAGAATATTTGAACTTTTCTGAGATTTGGAACAGCAAATGAAGAAATAGGTATGGGCTGTTTTGACTGATTGTAATTTATAGTGATCCTAGTTTGATCACCGATTCACTCTGAAGGCTTCAAACCTAAGAAAAAGTTACTCAGAGGGGATTCCTTAAGACAAAATCTGTGAGTCCGTGGTCTAATGTGCATCTGTTGTGACTGTAAATGTCAAGCAACACGTGATAAAAAAAAAAAAAAAAATGGACTGTGTTTGCTGTGAATGTATTGCAACCTGTTTTAAATGTTTTTAAAATGTTTTTCATATGAACATGACAAACTACTTTGAGATTTGAATCCCTGCTTGTTAACTGACTTGTATTGCTTTACAAGTGGCTCATAAAACTGTATCTGAATTGCACCTAAGTGCACTTGTTTTGGACTTTTCACCAATGACGACAAAGGTTAATTTGGAGAAGACAGTCAGGTGCAGACCAATAACGAGTTTATTGTAGACGAGTACAGCTCTTCTAATTTTGACAGAGAATATGGGGCAGGAATTCTGACAACTTTCCAGTTAAAATGAGAAACTACTGCTTAAAACAGCTGTAGTTTGCAAAGTTGTTCATTAGTGAAAGCCAACTTGTTTTGCTTGAGACAAAAGTATTGCCAAAGACAGGACTGTTAATTAACATCATAATACAACCTCTTGTGAAAAGTGACAGATTTAGTCTGGTATTGGTATATTGGTAACAAATAAAGAGCTACATTAATCAGGTCTGTGCTTATTATTCTGGAGACAGCTATCTGTTGAAATGCCAAACAAACATTGTTCTGTATAACAGCAGCCATTTTGACATGAACTAGTGGGGTAAACTCAGGTGTTATCAATGTCACTACTTAACGTTCGGGGTGCTGCTATTGCGCATGATGGCTCACTGGGAAGGCTTTGCTGCACTAAATAAATTAGTATTATTGTTAACACCTGTGTTTACCCTACTATTTCCTATCAATATAATGACTATGAATAAGATCTATTGCTTTGAAACTTTGACTTCACCCAATGTGACATATGAAAATGTTATAAAAATCATCTACTGGGGTATATACACTGAACATAATTTTAAGCAAATGTCAATTTATCCTTCAGTTCTAAGTGGCTTTCATATTTTATCAGTCTTTTTGACTTCTGAGATGTCTTATTTTGACGATGTCTCTTGCTTTTCCCCTCCTTTGGTCCAATCATGACAGTTTTAGAAACTCTCTCTATTTTCTCAGCTTTTTAAAAAAATATGTATATATCAAAATAAATTACATAACTGCACTGTGGGTGAAGTGGGAAGTCACACCTACAGTATGAGTCACTTGTGTTCATACAAGTTGCCTTTGTGGTAAGAGAAATGAAAAGATTAAATTGGATTGTTGCTTAGTATTTTCGTAGACCCCTAAGGATCCCCCGGACCACACCTTTGATAACCACTCGCCTGCTGCCGACGTCACGGCAGACCGGAAGCAGTCAGGTGGAATACCGGAAAATCCTCTTGTTGACTGTCGGATGTTTGTTTTTCGGCCTCTTTTGAGAACTATTGATTAACCGTTTTGTGTCCTTTCTATTCCAGTTTAATTTATTGAGTCTTGCAGCATCAACAACAGAGAAACTGCTCGTGCTGGTCTGGAAGGTTTCATATAGACACTGAATCAGTGTCTACTGTAGTCGGGCCCGAGGCTGGGCTAGCTTTAGCCTAGCATTCTCTGAGGAGCCGCTAGCTAGCGTTAGTTTGTGTCAGTCCAGCTGTCTGTAAAGTCAGCTGTTTGCTCATTTAAGTTGTTAATAAAAACGATATAAACAAACACGCAGAAACCATGGCTGTTGTCAACGAAGGTGCCCTGAAGAAAATGCTGAAGGTAAGCCTGCTGCTCAACTGTTGCGGCATTTTTCCAACAGTAGCAAGTTAGCTAATGCTATCGATACCAAAAAATGATACCATTAGCCAGTTAGCACATTCACATTTCCTGGTATGGGTCATACTTAACAAACCGTCCGTTTAGCATCAAGTTTAGTACGTTAAAAAATTAGTTTTTATCATAAAGAATAGTTTACATCTTATGACACACTTGGCTAAGATGTCTCGTTTTAATCTTTGTATCGAAATATGCAAGTAATCATAGCCAACGAGCTAATATCACCACTATAGTAAATATAAACATGTTTTTAACCCATCATTCCTACGACTGTTTATGAAATTCCGTGTTTACAACATGGATCCTACATACTAATAATCTGTTTTACAGCCTAACAAAAACAAATGTTAGTCGGTTGTTTTCTTAGTCAAGAAATTTCATTTTGCTATCAAATATAAATTATTTATATGCCACATGTAAAAGGCTTTTTACAGTTTCTTTATGGTTCTACCATCCATGTTTGACCATACAGATTACAGGCTCATTCAATCATGAGGTCTGTTTACAGATTTGGGAGTGATGGCAGGTTCCAGCCATGACTTTTGACCTTGATAGTCAAATTTTCACACTGTGACCACAAGTTGTATCTTTGAAGTGGATACAAGGATCTTTACTATTGTGTTGATTTTTGAGGCCCCTGACAAGAAAAGCAGTAGAGATTCCACTGTAATAACCACAAAATGTAATTATAATTACCCAGAGAAAAAAATGTAAACATTGGCTCTTCTGGTCTGCGTGTCCTGAATTGTTTCATATAATTCCAGGTGAATTTGACCCTGTGGCAGGAATTAAGAATAACTGTATAGAGAAAGCTAATTTTCTCATTGATGGTCTTGTTTGTTTATGTTCGTCATATAGGTATCAGTATTATATATTGAGACTGTTTCATATAACCGGTCAGAGATTCCTTGTAGTACATTGAAGGACACTGTAAAACATTATTGAATATAAGCAGGGAGCAGATAAACGACTACAACCTACAGGGCATGCAAAAATTACTACCTAAGATAACAACTGCGCTTTGTGTCAACTCATTCTGATTGTTACCCGAGTGTGTAAATCATCAGTACACAACCATACATGATTTTTTCTCCTTTTCTTCTTTTGTTGTCATTGTCCAGCAATACAAATACAGAGATCTGACTGTTCGTGAGATAACCAATGTCATCTCCCAGTACAAGGACTTGAAGCCAGTAATGGATGCTTATGGTAAATTGAATGATACTGATCTCCTGTTTGTGTCTGGTCTCAGTTATATTTTGTATGCTTATGTCTTGGTTGGCTTGTTGACATGGGAACTTATTGTATTTCAGTGTTTAATGATGGCTCCACAAGAGACCTGATGAGCTTGACAGGAACTGTCCCAGTGAGCTACAGAGGTAAAGAATGTTTCTCTTGCTTTTTGCAAAATAGCCTCTCTCTCTAAAAAAAAAAAAAAGTCATAAAAAGTTAAGTGTGGGTTTCTCTTAAGTTTTGCTTATTTGCTCACCTACTCTTTCTCTCTTGTGTGCTTACTCAAGTTTGCTATATTTATCTTGTCACTTTTTTAAACCAAACTTGTCAATGGGCCTGTTTGTGGCAAATGAGGGAGACGGAGGGAGAATCTTCTCATCCAAAACGCCGACATTTTCAGTACAGTACAGTACAGTACTAGAGATGCATGATGTTGGATTTTTGCCAATATCCAATATGCTGATATTGTCCAACTCATTTTGGCCAGTCGTCATTGCCGATACTGATATATCTCTTGGCACCTCACAATTCGATTTAATTTAATTTCAATATAGTGGGTTATGATGCACTCATGAAATGATTATCAATGTATCTTGATCAAAATTTTAAGCTTTTAAGCCAGGGGGTGGTAGTTGGATTGTATCCATCTGCAGTTGCTTTTGCTCATCCATCCTTACCAAAATTGGAGAACTAGCCTGGTTAAAATGTCAACATAATGAACATTTCCTAGTTCTGTTTTCACCACCCAACTGGTTGACGGAACGTACAGGCCATATTTGAAAAATTGTTGCAGGTGATCATACTGTTTAGAATTTGATTTTAAATCTCAGATTATTAATTTTTCTGCATTGATTCATAATTTCTCAAGTGAGAATCACAATGTATCCAATAATTTAATTTAGTTTATTTAGTTTATTTTCCCCACCCCTTATCTGCACTAACTAATTGCAGCAAACATCAAGTCTGTCTCATAGAGGTATTATTATATCATTATGTTTACTCTTACTGTGTTGGCCCATTGACAAATTCAGACACAAAATACAGTGCTTTTCAAAATGCAAACATTCACTGGGTAATATAAGAAAACTACTACTGATGTTTTTTCCCCTTTGTTCTTCACAAATTTGTCATAGTGAATGGGATGGCATCTCTTAAGATGGACAGTTAAATTTGTAGTGTTGAAGGAATATTATGTAGCTCCTCCTCACATGACAGACACAAGGATGTAGGGGATTTTCAGACTGTAAAATGTATTTTTGTTTGGTTTACAGCATATCATAATTGTAGTTTATCTTATGTAGAGGCCCACTGTGCTCCTGAAAGCAAAATGCAAAATGTGCCTCAAAATAACAAGGTTTATGTGTGTGGAGTGATGGAAATATTGAGGCTTAAAACATTCATATCATAACATATTATCTGTGTGTGTCTTCTGTAGGCAATGTCTACAACATCCCAGTGTGTCTCTGGTTGCTGGACACATATCCCTACAACCCCCCCATATGTTTTGTCAAACCGACCAGTGCCATGATGATCAAAACTGGCAAGCACATTGATGCTAATGGCAAGATCTACCTGCCCTATCTACATGAGTGGAAGCATGTAAGTGTGAGGTCTTCAACCAGCCTTTTTACTTAAAGACTGTTTATTTAAGCCATGACAATATGTGTAATGTGTAAGCTGTAAAACATGCATTTAAAATGAATAATTAATAAAAAGATTTGTGTAATGCTGTTATAGAATATTTAAGTTTGACTCCAGCAGCACTATTTACTGTGTACGTGTAAGTTAAACTGTAGCTCTGTGGAATATTTGTAATATGTTTATGAGTACCTGGAAGTCAGCACAAAATGGTGCAGACCTGAGGGCCATAAATGTAACTGTGCCTCTGGATAATATTTGAATATATTTAATATTTGCCTGGTGATCATTTGAAATAGCATTCTGCACATATTGTCTTAGTTTATGAAAGTTTTCTTTCATTTGTTTGTCTTACAGCCTCAGTCAGACTTGTATGGTCTGATTCAGGTGATGATTGTGGTGTTTGGAGAGGAGCCTCCTGTGTTTTCTCGTCCCACCACACAAGCCCCTTACCAAGCCTTCCAAGCAGCTGGACCCCCTAACCGTGAGTGACACATTTTTAAATGGGTCAATGTAAGTGTCCGTAGCCCTGGCTAAAGTGTCAGAAAAACAAGGTGCTGAAAATGCTCAAAATACAATTCCTACCCCCTAATTTGGTCTTTTATCAACCCAACCATTCATGTAAAAACATATAAGGTGTTTGAGCCGCCCCATTTATATCAATGATAGTAGCCTAAACATCAGAGACACTCTCAATAATAAGTAATACAATTCATGAAACTGTATAAATTTAATATTACAGCCCTCATTAAGGTAGGAGTAATCTGCTTTAGCTAGATGTACTTATAAAAACTGGACACTGAGTATCGTATATCCTATTAAATTGGATTAATCGTAACATTTCCTGATGTCAGAAGGTAAGTTTTTAAAGTGTTGTTGTCATAAGGTGACTGTTGACAAGTTCATAACTAGTATTTAATTGCATTTTCACATTTTGTCTAAAGGGTTATGACATTTCAAGACCTGTGTGGGTTATATTCAGCATTATTGCTGATGTATATTGGAACACCTGACTTATTATTGCGTTGTGTTCTAAGTGATGCATTTATTTCTTTAAGCACCAGATGGAGCTCAGATACCACTGCATTGCTCCATGGGAAAATGAAAGTGAACATGTTTTGACCTGTACAGTATGTGCTCAGATCTGATTGTTTCACTCTCTCTCTCTCTCTCTCACTGTACCTCAGCTTCCTATATGCCTGGCATGCCTGCGGTCTCATCCTATGGCCCAAATCCCAACCCAGGGTAGGATGTTTGCTGTGCAGTTCTCAACCCTCTTCCCCAGCTAACACTCTTGCACCTTATTTCCCAACAAACCTGTTCTGGCATGTTTGTTTTTGTGGTTTCTTAAGTGACCTATCACACAGAAGCATATTTATTATTTAAACACCATGCAAATAGTTCTCTCATATTTATAGCTGCAAGTCAAAAATGGAAAACATAAACCATGGATTTTTTTGTTGATCCTTTTACCATGTGCAGAGGCTATCCAGCATACCAGTACCCAGGGGGTAACTCGTACCCAGCCACTGCTGGACCTACACACTACCCCACCCAGACTCCAGTTTCCACAGTGGGTATGTATCACATTTAGTATTCAATGTGCTTTTTTTCTCTTTCTTATGTGCATATTTGAAAGTTTAAAATTAGCACAGGATCCAAAAGTTTTGGAAAGATGAATATGTTCATTGTATGTAAAACTGTCTGCATTTCTCCTTGCATGTGCCCTTTTTGTCAGACAAAGTTGAATTCACTCCTGAAAAAAAACAACAATACAAGTCCTTCTTTCTGTGGTCTTTTCTTAAGCCTGAGTGAATACGCTTGACCTTTTGACTCACACTCTCTCACCCTCTGTGTGACTTCGGTGGCTCGTTGAGCCGCCAGTGAAAGGTCGCTACTGTAACTAGAGTGGGGTACATTAAAGGCCAAAGGGTGGGATGGACCTGAAGGAAAAGGACCAGTAACCCTCCTGCCCCTCACATCTTACACCTCAGAAGCATTCAGCGCTATATTTAGATCTTGTCTACAAGTATATGGATATTTTTGAAAATGCATATTTTCCTCTACGTTTTGACCTCTTATTCACATGCAGACTAAGTTTTAGGTCACCAAAATGGAGATTTTTGAAAATATGAAAAAAAAAACATGCAGATGTTTCAAAACTCAGGTTTCTGTTCATCTGTATGTGCATGTAAAACATCCATTTGCATTGGCAGATGCCCATTGTTGCTTTGTGTACTGAGCATGCACCTGAAATGACAACAACAACAATGGCAGACTAGCAGTTGGCTTACATTGGTTAGCATTGCTGGGCCATGCACAAGAGAGGTGTCGAATTAAAATGAAGTTTGTGTTTTTAAGTTAATACATCCAAAGAAAAATGAACTCACTGCGCGTGCTCAAAATGTTCGTCTCTGGTATTCGATGTATAATTTGATGTAGACGCCATCTACTGGCCTGGCATGCTTGGTTGAGTGTTTGGAATAATTTTAGCATTCTTATGTGTACGAAGACATTTTGTAAGATGAAGTGCATGTAAAGATAATTGTTTTTTAGATGGATGTGGAAAATGCCCATTTTCAAAAATATCAGTGTATGTGTAGACAAGACCATAGGTCTCCACAGTAACTCCACACAAAGAGACGCCTGTGATCTTGTTACCCATCTGCTGTCCCAAGTTCAGTTACCACCAGTCAAATGCTGGTCAAGGACCCGCATGCAGGAGGGGCTTTTGCTGTCTCCTATATTTAGTAAAGGAAAAGAGTAAAGTTTACCCATAGACTGCTCAGATGTCATGGCTGAATCAACTCTGACATTTGTAGTGCTGACTCCAAACTGTACACAAGGTGGTCTTGACTCTCAAGACATCAGTGGCTTTTTGACTTACATAACCTGGCATTTGTCAGTATTTGAGGCTTTAGTAATGGTGCTTTATTGATTTATATGTCTGTTATTTTGATCATTTTCATGTACTTATACGTCGGAACCAAATAAAAAAAAACATACAATCTAAGCATACAACTGTACAAAATATGTGAATACTTAAGTAGAATACAGCATTCTGATGAAACAACGTGCTCAATCACCATCTTTAAAACATCAAATGAGTGACTGTAGAGTGGAAGACTGGTGGTCACTTCTCTTCTATAGATTCAGAGACCATGCCAAGAAGCAAGCTGTTGTGGAGGTTCTTGGTGTCCACTTCACTGAGATGCTTAGGACGGGTTCACACCAGCCTTGTTTAGTCCAGCTGAACCGAACCTCGGAGCATTTACTTTTTTGGGCTCTAACTTTGTTACTGAACAAACAGTAGCTTTGGATATTTCCATCTCCATCTAAAAAACAATTCTCTCGAAGCAGTGGTCTCAGACCACTGTCAAGTGAATTCTGGGGCAGATCATTTCTGCTCCCCCACTCTCTCTCCCTATTTCCTGTCACATCTTCAGCTGTCCTGTCATTAAAGGCATAAAATGCCCAAGAAAATATTTTAAAAAATTAAGGACTGACAGACACAAAGCTGGACTTATGGCGAAGTGAGAAATTCCAAATTATTTAATACCCACTGTTGTACAAGACATTAATATGTGTAGTCCTTTAAAGTCTGCTAGTATGCACTCCAGATGAAGACCAACATGATGGTGCTCTTTGTTGACGTTTCATTTGTTGTCGTTTTACCTGCTGACTGTATGACCAATAATCAAATGACATTTCCACCACATGATTTTTCTTTACAATTTTTGGACAGTTTGAGTTTTGCCTTTGTGAATGCAAACTAGACCAGTTGGAAAATTCAAAAATTTAAGCCATGTATCATCTTCACATTCAGGAACCAGACCTTAAGGTCTGAATATGCCCTTAATGTTGGCTTTTACCTTAAGTTGTTACCCATATGTACATATGTAGCTCACCTGCCTCTTAATGCTGGTGGTGTGTCTGTGGTGCTTCTTTGCATTGGCCCGAGATGCTTGTGACACTTCTTGCACAATATGTCCTGTATTCAAAGTCTTGTCAGGTCTAATTTGGTCGTACATGACAAGCAAATGAATTGTGACATGAGGATCCCCTTGCTTTGATTATTTCCTTTTTACTGTTTGACACAGAAACAGAGCACTGCTGTAATCCTTTTATTTCTATAGCGGGAACACAGAATTATATCTGTGTGGATAATATAAAGTATATGAATGTATGTTTTTTCTAATCTAGAGTCAGTCCTCTGAAGGTGTGTAGTTAACTCTTATGTCAATATACATTGTTGGCCAACATTGAAACCTTGTATCTTGCTCAGATTTGGATCTCAAAGGTTATTTTCTGTTCTTTTTCTCGTATCCATTCTTAACCTCTTCCTCCTCAGGCCCAAGCAGAGATGGCACCATTGGTGAGGACACCATCCGTGCATCTCTGATTTCAGCTGTGAGTGACAAGCTTCGCTGGAGGATGAAGGAGGAGATGGACAGAGCTCAGGCAGAGCTCGACGCGCTGAAGCGAACAGAGGAGGATCTGAAGAAAGGACATCAGAAACTGGAGGAGATGGTCTCAAGACTGGACCAGGAAGTGGTGAGAGATCATCCTCTTTTTCAGTATTATTTTTCCCTGTCCTGTTCTGTTTTCTTCTCTCTCATATATTATATCATTATGTTTCTACTAGACTGAGGTTGACAAAAATATCGAGCTGCTGAAGAGAAAGGATGAGGAGCTGAGTGAGGCCTTGGAGAAGATGGAGAACCAATCAGAGAACAATGACATTGATGATGTCATTGTGCCCACAGCTCCACTTTACAAACAGATCTTGAACCTATATGCTGAAGAAAATGCAATTGAGGACACTATCTTCTACCTGGGAGAAGCCCTTCGCAGGGGCGTCATAGACCTGGAGGTTTTTCTTAAGGTGACCCATCCAAACAGTTGACACCAATGACTGACTAACACAATGTCTACATAGTCTGCTTAGTTAAAACACACAAATGAGCGAAGCAGCAGCTTTAGTCCTTCGTCTGTTACACAGGATGTATTGAGGCACAACATCAAGTGTAAGTCACAGCAACGCCCAGATCCCAACACACAATCACTGTAGTTAAGCTCATAAAACAGAAGGAAATAAGTTTGAAAGTGTAAAGAATATTCTTTGGGTCACAGTTTTATGCATGAACAATGCGATGGCCCCTAAATACATGAGGCATGGACACAAGGCAGAGTAGGTAGAGTGGAGCAGGGTGTTTTATCTGCTACACACACTCCGTCTTTGTAGCAAGTGGTTGTATGCCAGCCACCGGAGATTTACTATGTGTATATAGAGTTTTGCCTAGTGATAATGCAGTTGAGTATTGCAGGGTTTGGAGGTGCGGCTAAATTAACTGGTACTGAATTAATGCATTGCATGGTTTTAACTACAGGATCATGGATACATTTGATTGATTATCAGTGTAAAAACACCCACTGGTTGCTCTGCTGTGTTGCATTGCCTTTGGTGCAATGACGTATTTATTTAAATCATTTTTAAACAGATTGTTCTGTTTTTGACACAGAATTATATAGTTTTGACCCATTGGAGGGTCACACACCTGCATGTATAGGCCACATAAAAATGAGATGAGCCAGGCGATGCATACGCGGGTGGTGAAACTTCCGTAGTCAGTGGAGCAGCTTCAGCTGATTAAAACGGATGTGCTCTTGCAGTCATGCCACAGCAGACGTGTTGAGTCCCTGCCCCATGTATTTTGGCCATGATGATACGAGGCGTCTGTGTTGACTGTTGTGTTGATTAAAACAGAAGCGTATCTGTTTTGTCAGATGGATGACTAAAAAAACACTGCTGAAATGCCTCCTGTGTAGACACGCCTTAAGAGAGTCATACACACACACACACACACACACACTCCACTGTGATTTTAGCGTTATTGACTTTTACTGTCTTTTGTTACAGCATGTACGCCTTCTGTCCAGGAAGCAGTTCCAGCTTCGTGCCCTCATGCAGAAAGCCCGCAAGACTGCCGGCCTTAGCGACCTCTACTGACCCACACAGACTACCTTCATATCCTCACGCCCTCTAACTCTCTTCTCTTCATCCTCTCTTTTTATTCCCTTTTTAATGTCATGAAGTTCAAACACTCCCCCTCATTTTAATCAGTAACAGTAACAACAGCAATGAAACAAAATGCAATATTGAACAGTCTTGTTTAGCACAGTGAAATTTCAAACTGTGGACATCATTTGTATTTTGATCTGACCAAATTCTTCCTTGAAATCAGCATTCCCCAAAAATTTTGTGCAACAAAAATAATAAAAATCACTGTTAACACATTGTGAAACAAGGTACTGCGGTTGACACAAAAACATGCGCAGCACACGTGCCATATTGGTAAAAGTGAGCTGAGGGTCTGTTCTGTGTTTGCTCTCAGTATTTGTGGTATGGCCAGGCCATAGGTTCTGTTAGCAATTCCTTTGCCAGACAAAGTCATTTGGCTAGTAAGCACAAATTGTTAGGGGCGAGTAAAGCAGGGCTTTGTAATGAGCCCCATATGTCCACACCCTTCACATAATGAAAAGGTTAAGCTCTGATATAAATACCCGGGGCAACCTTTCGGGAAGGGCCGGGGTCAGCCTCAGGATTTAATGCTGTGTGCGGTCTGGGTCATGTTCAGTAGCCATGGAGTCAAAGTGATTGCTTTTCATTCAATGGAGGTGATGATGAACATTGACCTGAACTGTCTTGTTTGAGTCTGTTAATGAGCTAGATTTTGAGCTCCACTGCCCACCTGTCCTATTGTTTTTCCCCTGTTCTGTGTGTGTCTCTTTACAATGGTGTGAGTGAGGTTCTTTCATTGTATGTCAGCTGCTCAGGTCCACCCTCCAGTCTGACTGCATTAATCAATCATGTACATTGGTTGGTTTACTCTGTACAGTGTCTCTGTTTAAGGTGGGCGACAGTCTTCACATACTGTATTCTAAGGTATTACATAGGCGATTCTTTTTTTCTTTACTTTTCTTTTTCTTTGAGCTGTCCACTCATTCTCAGTCCTGCTGAGAGGTTTAGGTTTTCAGTAAACATGAAGAAAAAGTTGTGAATAAAGTCAGAGTGTACAAGGGTACAAAAAGTAAATAACTATTGTACTAATCAAAAAGTTAACTTAATGTAAAGTTTGCAAACAGGTCTCATTTAAACTAGCCTTTTACTAAATGCACTTTGAATTGTATGATAGAATATCTACTGTTTTTTTTTTCTTGTTTCCAATTCAAGCATAGACCACCTGTTCTTTTATATCTGTAGATTTATGTAAATCAGTACAAATAAAAGAAATCAGATTTAATCTCTGTGTTCATTTTATTAATCAGTATTTCACAGTTTTGTTTTGCAAACCCCAATTCCATGTGTGTTGGGATGCTGTGTAAAATGTAAAGAAAAAAAGGTAATGATCTGCAAATTCTTTTTGACCTTTATTATATTGAATACAGTATATTAGATGTTTTCTGTAAGTATAGAATCATTCTGAATTTGATGCCTGCAACACGCTCCAAAAAAGTTTGGACAGAGGCACGTTTGTCACTGTCCACATCACCTTTCTTTTAAGAGTACTGAAATAAGCAGGGACATCCTTGCAAAAGATGTCTGATTGGCATCAGAAGTTGAACCAAAGCCTGTACATACCAGTGATGCCATGGGCACTAACTAACACACCTGATGGCTTTAGGGCTTGTACCAATCTGGATGGTCCTTTTCCTCTCAAGCCCAGATGACACAATGTCCATGATTTCCAGCTGGAAATGTGGACTCATGAGACCACAGCAAATCTTTCTACTGTCGGTCCATCTCACCTGAGCTCCGGTCCAGAGACATCTGTAGTGTCTCTGAAAGTTGTCAGTCAATGTAGTAATAACCTTTATGTTTGTGTTTACCTGTGGAATATTCTTAACAGGTGTTATTGAGCTTTTGTTGCCACTTTCCTGACCTTTCTGAAATGTATTGCTGGCAAGAAACAAAGTTCATCAGCGAAAATTCAATATTTTACCTTTGTCCTGTATTCAGTTGAATGTAGATTTTTAAAATGCTTTACACAGCTTCCCATTTTTTAAAAAAGTGTTTGATTTGTTATTAATCACATAAAAGTAACTTCTAAGTGTTTCCTCTGTCACACTCTACCAAACCACAGAAAAACATTGTTAACTAGCTGTAAATAACATTATTTTACAATCCAGAGGTTCATTTTCACAAATAGAATGTAGAATGATCACTTTTTAAAATACAAGTATTTGTCAGCAGGTGCAGTAGTGTTTACTGAAAGTAGGTGTACGTGTTCATCTTGCCATGATGTCACATATAAATAGAAGCAAATTACCACATTTTGATCCCCCACCTAAAAACCTGTCTTCTGCCTCATGTTGAGCCACAGCTGTGCACAGAGAGCAGCTGAGTCAGCTGCCCTGAAAAACACATACAAACTGCCTTTTGCTGGGTTGGATGACAAACACAGGAAAGGACAAAGGACAGATTTGTATCAGTATCCTGGCAGATTTATTTGATGTTACAGCAAATAAAAATCAATATCCAGCTGCCACAACAGGTACAGTTCTTCAGTGAGTCAGGTGATTGTTAGACCAGTAATATTAATACATAAATAGATTTAACAGTATTAACATTTATAAATAATACTATCATTTGTTCATTTTATATCCTTTTATTCAGAGTCAGGTGGAGTAAAATAAATACAAAACCCTTTGAGGGTATTTAGGGTGCATAAACAAACAACACCGTCAGGATTGTTACCCTCTGTTATGACTCATAACCAGAATCTAGGTCATGATTGTAGCTGACTCTTTCCCATTGGCTCTCTGTTATCTCTTTGCTGAGTTCAATTACATCAAGTCACCACCTTAATGAAATCTTTGCCGCCAGATCTCCAACCCTTGACTTTTAAAGATATTTTTGTCAGTGCACTTGTGGTTTGGTTTGTGTACAAAGGCTTCAATGCCAACCAGTAGATGTAGCATTGCTTTTCTCAAATGATAAGGTACTTTGGTATCACAGGAGTCTGGCCCAGTGTTGTTATGACTGTAGGTGGATAGGAAGCCCTCCTCATAGAGAATGGAATGTCTCCATTATACTCCAAATAACAAATGAACAGAGATCACCAAGTGGAAAAAACCAACCGGCAACAATCACAGAGTACACAGAATACAGAAAAACTACTGACAAGGAGTGTACAGAAGCAACAGTGCACAGTAACATACAGTACGTACAGAATATGTATATGCTCAATTTGCAAAGGCCTTACTTCTCTTGTGTAGACAGGACAACAAATGCTACCCCCTCTCTCTGACTCAGGCTGAGCTCAAAGGCCAAATGTTTGAGTTGAGTTTCGGAGAATTCAGTCATGGAGAGAGGAGGAAGAGAGGAGGACGGGTGGGAAGCAGTGAAGGAGAATGACACCCATGTGTGACTATCTGAAGGTAATATCTACCCTCCACTGGTTTAGCTACAAACACTTGGCCTTTTAAGATAATCAGAGGTTTCATTCGCCCATTTGGACAGGAGGTATGGTTGGATGGAGTCAACCACGCAGCAGTGTTGAGTGTGGTTTCAGGAAGAAGGATTCAGAGGAACGCTCTTCACAGGGTGAGCTCCTTCTGCACACCCCACAGGGTCTCAGCACTCTTCACCAGCTGCTTCTCCTCTCCGGCCTTCAGTGTCATGTGAATCACATCTGTCAGGCCACTATTTCCCAGAACACAAGGGATGCTCAGGAAGACCTCATCTTTCACTCCATGCATGCCCTGTAAGATGAAGGTCAGGGTTAGCTGGTTTTCAGAATATTTGAAGAAAGTGCAAAGAAATCAATACAATGATTTGACAAACAGGCACATGTGTGGATTTCTCCCAGTCTCTCACCTGGACCAGTGTGGACACGGGGTGCACTTTGTGCAGGTTCTTCATGATGCTCTCCACCAGGTCAGCCACAGACATACCGATGGCCCAGGAAGTGTAGCCCTTCAGCTTGATAACCTCGTAGGCTCTGCAGTGCACAAACAAGATTCATAAGAAAATATTAAAGTGAGAAGAGCATGTGGATTTGATGGACCAAAGAAGAAATCAAGCTGTCAGTCTGCTTTAGTATTTGGGATTGTGTTTGTCGACACTTTTTCATTTTCTTCTAATGTCCCTCATCCATCTTCTTTCCAGATGTTGTCATGCAGAGAATTCAGCTGTTTGTCACCATGACAGAAGCACAAAACTGATTGATGCCTTCATGAGTGTCTGGTATCTAATGCTGTTTCATGCTGATGTTTATAATTGTCACGTTCCAAATTCTGCAATGCTGATCTTCATGTATACAGAGTGATAAATAAATAAATCACGTTCATGTGAGTTAGTGGACTGATTTTAAGAAGGTAGTGCATCATAATAATATTCTCAAAATACCAGATTTTTAAACTTTGAAAAAATACTAGTATAAAAAACAATATTCAATATTTCAATATTTGAAACCACAGCAAATGAAAAAAATATCTCTGCACACAAAACAGGATTATTATTCATTAATCTAAATGAGAATTAATAAAAGTCTGTCTGTTTTTGCTGCATGCTTGCTTGCTGCATGAAGGGAACTGAGGAATGAGCACTTAGATCATTTTAGCTGCAACCATCACAGGTGTCAAAGTGTGTTTGTGTTCATTCCAGTTGGCTAAAAGAGGGCATGGTAATGGGAGTGGCCCATCGCAAAACCTCATAACTTCCAAATGGATTCACAGACTCACGCAGGCCTTAGTGGGAAGGTTGGTCATGAGGCAAATGACAACTGATTAACTGCTCGTGCCAACTGGCAAAAAGTGTGTGTCAGTGGGAGTGGCCTATAACATCAAGGCACACAACTTAAAAACAGATTCAGGTAACACAGCCAAACTCATGAACCGTTTGTTACACATGTGGGAGGCATCACTCGTCTCAGTAGAGTTCCCTTTTCATTGGTGTGAGTTGGCCACAGAGGTCAAGTGTGTGTGTGTATGTCTGAATACAAGCACACCTGCAGACATGCATATATGTAAGTCACAATAGCTGGTGGCAGCTATTAGGAATATGTGCTTGATTTTATTAGTTTTAGTACTTTTGATACTGTAATTAGTGGATACTGTATCATATTGATATATATTGATACTTTTAACAAAATTACACCTTAAAATCAAGTCCATTACTAAACCTGGATATACTATACACTACACTACTAGCACAAATTTGATTGATTTGAGTTTTGAAAAAGAATACATTAAAAATAACTCATACATTTAAAGTAAGGCCGCCTTCTCCTCTGGCCATGCAGGAGGAGAATGATGCACCTTTGCTGATGTTCTCTGTTCTCTGTTGAGACAACCATTGTGTACATGTACCCCTTATCTATGTTCATACCTGCAACCTTGACAAACATCTTTGATAAATCAGCTATTGTGTTGTACATGGCTGACCTCTCTAAACTCCTAGCGATTGCGAGATAAGTCAGGTTGACTGGCATTCAGTGGAATAATGGTGCAATATCAAAGTTTACCGGGCAAATGTTGCATCATTTAACTTTAAAAGGAATGACACAACTTCATCATACAAACTCAAACAGCACAAGTAAGAAATGTAGCAATACTGGTTAGGTAAGATTCTTAATAGATTCGTTAGACTGAATGTGCATTTCATTAATGGAGGCCTGGGAGTGTAAGTGAGGATCATGAGGCCTACTGTAAGGTGCAGTGTTACAGGGAGTAGCATAGCCATTGTGTTTATTCTGGCTGCCAGGCACTACTGAGCCCCTGACACTGTAGTGAACTGTGTGCCCGCCTCCGCTTGCCTTTTGGCACACAGCCCTGGTCGAATTCCTCTCCCGGGCTAGTCAGCTTCACTTCAATTGTGCCTGTTGGCACTTTTAGTCTCTATGTTAAATAGTCAACGGTGACTGGAGGCCATTAAGCTCAAAAGATCTGGTTCAGGAAAACATAATATTTATGTATTCCACAGTAATTGCTGGGCAGATGGCCTGTATACACATGGCTGATTGTTTTGCAGATAAATGTGGCTTGCAGGGTAGTTCAGGGAGATCATTCAACTCATTGGTGGATTACTGGAAAAGAATTTGTACTCACCCGTCAACCACCTTCTTATGAACTTCCTTCCAGTTCTCACTGTCACCCTCAGCTCCCATTTGTGGGTTCAAGGTCTGCAGAGACACTCCAGCAACATTCACACCGCTCCACACGGGCACTGTGAGAAACAGACGCACACATAATAGTGATAAGTTATCTTGAATACAAATTGCATACACAAAGGCAAACTATGCTATATTAAGCTACGGAGCTATATTAAAAGGTCATAGGTCGGTATAGTGGATGGCTGGTGGAGATTTTATTTTTAGTCTGAGCTGCATACCACTGGAGTCTCCGTGCTCTCCGATGATCCAGCCGTGGCAGCTGGAAGGGTGGAGGTGGAGCTTCTCTCCCATGAGGTGGCGGAAACGGGCAGAGTCCAGGTTGGTGCCAGAGCCAATGACGCGGTGACGGGGGAAGCCGCTCAGCTTCCAGGCCACATAGGTCAGGATGTCCACTGTAAGGGAAAGGATGAGGGACAACTCGTCAAAGGATGACCCTTTGAACTGCAGGGGTTAACACTGTATACATCACAGTTTAGACAGTTTTCTCCAGTCCCCCTCAACACTGTTTCTCACTGACACCCCCGCTGTGTCTAACCTGGGTTAGAAACCACCATCAGGATGCAGTTGGGGCTGTACTTGACAATGTTTGGGATGATGAACTTGAAGATGTTGACGTTGCGCTGCACGAGGTTAAGACGGCTCTCGCCCTCCTGCTGGCGGGCACCGGCAGTCACCACCACCACTTTGGAGTTAGCTGTCACACTGTAGTCTGACAAATTGAACAAAAGGTGAGATGTTCAGATGGAGCTACAGAAAATAAGTCTCAGTGTTCTTGAACAAAAACAAATTTTTAAAGTAAAAGTTTCTGGTTATTTATGTGCGGTGTCACCTTTATCAGCCACAATCTTGTGTGTCTTCAGGAAGAGGGATCCATGCTGCAGGTCCATGGCCTCACCCTTCAACTTGTCCTCCATGACATCAACCAGGGCCAGCTCATCACACAAGTCCTGATTATAGACATACATACAATGAGTCATTCTGACAATTCACTACACACTTTACATACTGCATTTTACAGCAATGTAATAGCAACTTAATTAATAACACCTTTCAAAACAAAGTTACAAAGAGTTTTACAAACAGGGCATACAGTTAAAATATTAAATCACATAACAATATAATAATTGGAAAAGCAACAAAAATATAATTTAAAAAAACATGTTTTTAATACAAGATTTTCCCAATACAAAAAAAGAAGACACTGAATTTATGAGTCTGATCCTCAGGCAGGGAGTTCATTAAACAAAGAGTCCTTTCAATATGTAGTTAAAGTTGCAGTGAAGCTGACCTCTGTGTTCATGCTGCTAAACCACCGTGATACAAAAAATGAGGAACACCATTCATCTCTGCCTTGACTCAGCAGAAGCATTGTTAGTTGTAAGATCAGTGACCTGGTTTCTTTTAGTCTGTTGTTGTCAGCTGGCACAGGTCCAGCTAATGTGTTGTGGACAGAACAGGACAATGTAAGGGAAATGAGATGTTTCCTCTACAGGTTTTTTATAATAAGGCAGGATGGAGGTTTTTATTCCAAACTAGTCACCGCATCTACTAATGTGCAAATCCTTATTACTCTACATCACTCCATTTGTAATGGAATAACAGTAGGGACACTCTGGGTTTGGTTACATTCATGTATTTCTAAGTTGATTCTTTTTAGATTTATCTAAGTTTGTACTTTTCAACATTTTATCTAAAGCATGGGTCTTCAACAGGAGGCCTGCAGCCCCTAGAGGGTCCTCAGAGTTATGGCATGTGGGGTCCACCAGCTTGTGATGATATTGCCTCTGAGGATAACGCACTGGATGGCCAGAGGGTAGTCATAACAATGAAGATGGGGTTCGCTAAATCATTGTTTGATCATTTTTTAAAGTTTATATGTATGTCTTAAAATACACAGTAACATGATTCCATCATATTATTAGCAAAGATAAACTGACATATCAACAAACATTTACACAACTTTGACAAAAGGCTTTCCATGAATTTTTGTGTAGTCAACTGAGCTAGATAACCAACTAAATCACTGCGTGGCTCTTCTCAACTAGTTAGCTGCTTATTATTGAAACAGATTGTATCATTATCCAAGGTGTTACAGACAAGCTTGTGAGCCACAATGGACCATTCTGAAACTTCACAAGAAAGACACTCTGACATAACCTCCACGTCAGAAACCAGCGGTGAAAGTGGAGAGGATGACCTGAAAATATTCAATGCATTATAACAGGGGGTGCCTACTCTGTCTGGGGGTCCATGGCCAGAAAAGTGTTGATCAAAAGTGCTTTATACCCACTCATAAGTACACTTCTGTTTCTTATACTAGACTAACAACAATTTACCTTTTAAACTGTCATCCGATCTACTTTGTCTTTTCCCATTTAAACACTCTTCCCTCATAAACACACACACACACATCACTCATCTATTTATCTTCACTTCACACCTCCCCTCTTTCTCTCCATCTTACCTTGAGCAGGACGCTGATGGCGGAGGCCATGCCCACCATGCCAACACCCACCACCGTGACTTTGTTCCTGCAGCCAATAGGCTCCTCCTTCATCACATGGCCGATCAGCTTCTCCTTGGTGGACATCTGTGAAAAGTCAAGACGGAGAGGCAAAGACATGTGAGTGACATAGGAGGAGAAAAGTGGGAGGATGCGATGGGAAAGAGGTGTTCAGAAAAAGTGGGTAAGCAGAGGGTGAAGAAGGAGCGTCAAAGTGGAAACAGAGAGGCAGGAAAGTAGTGCTGCATAATGTATGTGACAGTCTGAAGTCTTTTTTCTAAGAGTCCCACATGAGAGTGTACGTGACTGCTCTCCCACAATGACTGAGTCAAACTTGAATTTCCCTTTTCTCAGTTACAGAACTGAAAGTGCGCCCTTTTCATAACCCCAAGGTCTATCGTGTTTCCTTCCATAAATGGTTTCTGGACAGTAATCCCTGATTTACAGCGCCCCTCTGGGTATCCATAGCAACAACTGCCTGGGAAAGTACTGCAGCCTGTCTGCATGCAGTACAGGCCATCACCAGCCGACGTCACTCACTACTATTTATGTTTCCTGGTTGGGCAGCTATGACTGAGAGCATTTACATCACGGGCATGACTTGGCTGATGTGGAGACAAGCACGTAGTGGAGCACCCACAGCATTAATGCACTGTAATACCTTCTGAGAGGATATTTAAGGTATCTCCATGGCGAGTGTGCACACAATTGTAGGATATGTTAAGTGGCGCAGTCAAACCTAATATCCCTTTATCCAATTATCTCTCACTCTGAGGTGAGCTGAAAGCTTACTACATACCAGGACCTGACCCTGAGGTGAGCATCACAAGAGGACCCTTTGTCCACTTACAGTACAGGATTACTATAATGTTCAGCACTGGCCAGAGTTCCTTTCTTTACTGTTGAAATACACTGCATAAACCAGATAAATTACTACTGTAGCATGACTGAATCAATGTGGATTACAAGACGGATTATCCATCACTGAAAGAACTTAATGCGATGTAGTTGGAAAGAGAGATGAGGATGGATGATTTCTGTCAAGCTAGGACTTAAAGAAAGTAGCTGTTGCACACAAAGGGACAACTAAAACCAGGGCCAGACTGATATTAGATTTTTAGGGCCAATGCCGATAGGGAGAAGAAAAAAAAAATCTGATAATGATATATCAGCCTATGTTCTTTATTTATATATATAAAATCCAAACTATAAATATTAAAAAACTAATGTCTGGCCAATAATATTGGCTGACTGATATACTGCTCTGGCTCAAACATAAGATGCTTAATGTGTGCTTGTATTATCATATTTCCCAGCACATTATGACATTTATCTGATCACCAACAGATTAGTATGGTTTTACTGAGCTCTATGACGGGGTGTCAGGTATCACGGCTCAAGTTGAATATCTGGTCTTTCACATTACTGTTTTGCAGGTGACTGTGAATACATCTTATTTCTGCGCTCCTGTATTATTTCAGACTGTGTAATCAGACAAAACATCAGCCAATCCCAATTGTTATTTTCTTTCCAGAGCCGAACATGCTGGAGGTGTTGCATCGGCAGGAAAAACTAGATTCTGTTTCCAGTGTGTATTCATACAGTGTAGTCAGACAATTTCCTGATTGCTGGCAAAAGGCTGCAACTGACCTCACCCACAGCGCTGTGCCAAGTATGGCATCAGTTTAATTAATCAGAGTATGTAAGCTACACAGAGTGTTGGTAGATCAATATTCTGAATATCTGATCATAAAAATTAAAGTGCACCAGTGGTAACACATGTGCCAACTCTCACTAAGATCTACTTCCACAGGGGACAGCATGTGAATGCAGTGCATTTCCTGTGCTGGGTTCATGGCCAAGATGCTGTGTAGTTTATGGTCGCCATGAGTTGCAGAGGGCATGCGTGACCGCTTGTGTAACACTGCGTATGTTACATCAGGAGAAGGCATCAGATGCAATGAATGATAGAAACCCATTCAAACCACCAACACTTCAGGATTGTTGTATTAACCTATTTATATTAAAATACTCGCTATATTGAGTTTTTGATTCGCGTGGCAACGTGATATAATTTTCAGGGTTTTATTTATTTATTTATTGATTTATTTAATTGATAACATCATACTAAAAACCCATTCATTCAACTGATAGGCGCGTTATTGCAACAAGTGGGAAACTTACAGGCCTACATCATCTTGCTTATACTACTGTTTCACAATGATTTAACGAAATCCTTCATTATGATCGCATCTTAACAGAGAGCAACCTGTAAAATACTGAAGCCGATGCCAGCCTCATTCACAACCAATCACCACTATCGATACTGACGGCGACACGCCCCTCTCTGTATCCTAAAATGCGCATCAGGTTGCTGAAGTTAAATCGATGTAGGGGCAAAATGACTGAGGGCAAATGATAATTTCCGGGAGGTTACAGTGGATACAGAGTCTGATGTTCTAGTCAGGTCTGGTTCTCTTACCTTGAGTGTTGAGTTAAAAAGGTGGAAACCCGAGCTGGAATGTGTTTGCTCCTCCTGAGTGCAGCTCTTCCGCAGAAGTGGTGCTGCGGAGAGGCAGGCTCTCCGTATTTAAAGACTGCCCCTCTACGGACGTTGCGTACGTGTATACTAATGAGCTCGGGTGGGTCTGCGCGTGTTGCATGTCACGTCCGAGGCAGGATGCGGCAGAGGAGGGAGCGCATCCGGAGTATCACCACTTTTTAATATTCAGAGGTAGACTACAGGTAAAGAACACATCTGTCTCCTGCTCGAGGACCATTGTGTTGTCACGTCTCTGTCACAGAGCTTCATAAACACACACACGCGACGGCTAAGTAACGAATTACGTCACAGGAGAAGTGCGCCTTCACTGGTCGACCGACGGGCACGAAGCAGTACGTTAGTTCAAGGAAGGTGGAAAAGATGAGCAACATTTTCGCAGGAAAATCTTTGCTTTTCTGTCTTCCGCTATTCTACCATATATAGTTACAGTAAAAGACCCGGATTTATAATGTCTCTGTATTCACACCAGTGTTCACACCAGGATCCCTAAAGTGACACAAATTAGACCTCACACCCCAATTTGATAAAACTGTTGCTTTTAGACATTTTTTACAGGAAGATTATAGGGTTATTTCTGGTTTCATATCTGTTAGTTTTCCGTTCTTAGTTGTACTTAAATTATTGTATAATAATTTATTCTAAAGCATCTGGACTACACTTAGTTTAGTTATAGATAGCGTTAAGGCTAAATTATAGTTTTTATATATATTGCAGTGGTGGTAATTTCCTTGCTGTGGTGGTACATCACTGCTATATAAATGCAGAGGAAACTGTTTAATGAAACCCATGACCACATGTTCAGAGGTTCTGTCTCTGTTATTTATAGATGGAATTAAAGTTAAAATAAATGATTGCCCTTTTTGCTAAGGACCCTTTTGAACCCCCTCTAGGCCCACCATGTGAGAGCCACTGGCTTACACAATAGTGTGATGAGTAGTGAAATACCCACGTGTAGTGGTCTTACATGAAACATGAGTCTTAAATGACTCATGTAGGTGCAACTTCAAGTTAATGTGCCTATGTGTAATAGGCGATCTGATATATCATTGTTCCACTTAGCCAATTTACACTAAACAACAACAGACAAAAGACAAACACAGACAGATCTATCAATACCAATAATGGACAAATATTCGACTTAAATCTTTGACATCTGATGAACATACTTGAAGAAATGATTGCACATTCACCTACACATGTTGGAAGTGTGGGGATTTACTGGCATAAACACACATGGGAAGCCCCAGCCATACTCTTTCATTGTCACTGTGTTATTTTATTGTTCCCCTTCTGTAGGTATTTGTGTTGGTATGTAACTAAAATACGGTCTTCCCTTTTTCCATGTGTTGAAAAAAAAAAAAAGTTCAAGTAAAAAAGGGAAAGTCCCATTACAGTGAGTTGACAGTGATCATTTTTTTTTAATCTGGAGAGAAATGACCTAAATCAAACAATAATGGGGAAAACATATGTGTCCTACTACATTTGGCTGTTGATATAAGACTTTGATGCTATGTTCTAGTTTTGGGGTAGACATAATGTAATGGAAACTATAAGCCAGTGGCCATGGGGTTCATTATGTCATCATTCTACCAGAGCAAAAGCACTTTAGTGCCACCTCCTGTCTTGTTTAAGTTATGACAACACAGCCCAGTTACTGAACCCACAGCAATGTAACAAGCCCTTTGTGTGACCTATCTGAGCAGTTTCTTCAGTCTGACAGAGCTGATTGCACTGACAAAAGACATAGGAGTTTCATATTTGTTACAACATAGCATTTCCTCTTTTTCATTACTCTGAATCAACCATTCAGCCTTCTCCGGGTACAAAGCTTCGTGCTTTCAGACTATCAAGCTACAGATATACTGTAGGCTACGTGGAGTTATGTGATTTTTTTTTTTTTTTAATGTTCTTGCTGAGTTGTCCACCACTTGGAAAAAAACACAGATAGGAATCTTTGCACTTGAGCAACATGAGGAAGGCTGCTGAATGTTAGGTTATGATTCACAATATGCATACACCAACAGGAGTGGACAAAAAAGGTAGCGACCCCACAATAGTTAAATCAGCTCTCTGATCATTTTATTATCAATGATATTTTAATTGATTTAAAAATTTTAAATCATTGCCAGTAACCATTTTGGCCACAGGTGAAAAGTGTAAAAATACAGATTTCAGGTTCTTTAATAATCAGATGTTGAAATGAAACAGTTTGCTGTTGATGTTTTTGCTTGTAAATAATTTAAGAAGCAAAACGAAGCAGATTAGCATTTCAGTCATGCAATTATGTGCTCAGTCTAGAGCAAACCACAGGTGTGGAGTAGAAAACAGTCTTCAGTTTCAAATGTAGCTCTTTTATTGAATACACATTAATGCAATAGATTAAATTTCAATGTTTTAGTACATTTTAGCATGAACTCATTCTCTTTATTTTGTCCTCTTTCACAGACGTGTCAGTTTGCAGTTTGATAGAACATTGCAGCAGGCAGATATTTACTGACATGTTTGAACCCAGGACTTCTAGATATATATAATTTTCATCCTTCTGCTCTATTATTAGTATTAAAGTGTCAATCATGAAAGACAGTTTTCATTTTTGTGTGTGTGTGTGACTTATATAGCCCATGCAATTCACTCTTAGAACTAAATGCCCTGTAATGACAACATTATGATGAATATTCTTTGATGGAGTCCAGATATGGTGACAGAAACAATGTATTTTAAAGTAAGCTGTTGTCATTTACAGTGAGTGGCTTAGTCTAATTAGTGTGTTGCCTGCGATCCTAACATACAATAATAACAATTTATGAGCCCTCCAACTACAATCCCTGCTTTATTTATATGTGATGATTTCTCATTATGTCATGTAGTCTCCTTGCACCCTCATACACATTTTTGTGTTTTTGAGTTTTGTTTTTATGACTGTTTTGGCTGTGTTCATACAAATGGCATAAAATTTCACAAGGCTGTGTCTTTTTTGGTCAATTTTTGAAATTCACCATCAGCTTTTATAATAGGTCTAAAAAACATTGCGTCAGAAATTTACTCCCTTTCAGCTCCCTCGACACATTTTTGTGCTCATTGACTTCCATTAAAACCGCAATTCTTCCCCTTAAAAAAAATCTTAAAAAGTGATTTCTTTCAATTTTTTTTTCTGACCAGTGTGAAAGAGGATTAAAAACGCAAAAAAATTATTTACTACTAGATGACACCATTTTCCCATATTTGCCACTGGTTTCCATTACAGCCCTGTTTCAACCCTTGAGTTGAATTGATTCTGCGAGCTCCTGCAGAACAGCTGAAATAATAAATTCAACTTAAGTGGTCTCTATCTGTTGCCAGTGATGTCAGCATCTAGTGTATATGTATGTTTAACAAATTAGTTTGTGTGTGTATCCAAAGTACAGACACTAAAATCCATATGGACAAAAATAGCTCACTGTAAACCCATATGTGAAATGTAACCTGAGCTTGAGTTTGACTTTTGCTTTGAAGACAAGTTCAACCCAAGTTCATCTAAGTTCAGAGTCCTGTGATTGGTCAAGCAATAAAAACATTGCATTTTGCAGCAGCACATTTACATACACACACCCACGCACACACACACACACACACAAACACATACACACACCTTCATGTAACAACAGCATCATGCATCAAAGATGCAGAAGTGTGGGAAAAGTAAAATAAAGTCTGATTTGTTTAGATTTTGAGAATAGTGACTTTGTGCAGGTGCTCTCATAGAAAAACTAAGTAGGTGAAGGTGTGGTAGATGTAGGTAAGTAGGTGTAGGTGTAGGTAAGTACGTAAGTAGCCAGCAGTCGTGGATGACCAAAAGCGCAAATGCCAGCTGATCAAGGATTACAGCCTCTGGAAGGGAGGGGTCGACACCCTGGATCGGGTATTTATTTATTTATTTATGTGGTTGTCTGTGATAAATTTAGTGTTTTTATATTCAGTAGTCTATTTCTTGCATTTATATAAAGATTGAATGATATATTTGTGTAAGCTGAGGAGAAAGGTGAAAACTTTTAAGTGTAATAAGAGTTATAAAAAACAATGGTCATTTTACATGGACTATATACTCTAAATCTAATACTGCACAAAAAAAATAAATATGAATCAAAATAAATATTGTTGCTAATTGCTGATATATACAGTAATAATCCACCATAAAAAAAAATCCACTTTGCATTTAGTATATTGATTTTAATTCATAGGGCGGCACGGTGGTGCAGTGGTTAGCACTGCTGCCTCACAGCAAGAAGGTCCTGAGTTTGAATCCCCCGGCTTGCTGGGGCGGGACCTTTCTGTGCAGAGTTTGCATGTTCTCCCCGTGTCTGCGTGGGTTCTCCCCGGGTTCTCCGGCTTCCTCCCACAGTCCAAAGACATGCATGCTAGGTTAATTGGTGACTCTAAATTGCCTGTAGGTGTGAATGTGAGTGTGAGTGGTTGTCTGTCTCTATGTGTCAGTCCTGTGATGAACTGGCGACTTGTCCAGGGTGAACCCTGTCTCTCACCCAGTGTCACCTGGGATAGACTCCAGCAGCCCGTGACCCTTTGGGAATAAGCGGTTACAGAAAATGGATGGATAGATGGATTTTAATTCATTTATTGTATTTTTTTTTTTTTTTTCGTTTTAAAAAACAGTCGCATCTTGTAAACAAACTGGAATTTAAAGGGTTAAAATCCTGAAAATGATGATTAAAATTATTTTATGAATAAGACTGTAGTTGGAAATCTATTGGAAATATATTTATATTCATATGAATATACACAAAAATGTGTATGAAGGAGCTTAACGGGAAAATTTATAAATCTGACCCTGCACAAAAAAATACAAATGCATCTAAGTCAATGTTGTTGTTAATTATTGACATATACTAGACTGTAATAAACCCCCCTCAAAAAATCCACTTTGCATTTACTATATTAATTTTAATTCATTTATTGTGTTTTTTTCATTTTAAAAAACAGTGGCATCTTGTACACAAACCGGCATTTAAAGGGTTAAAATCCTAAAAATGATGATGGAAATGATTTTTATGCTTAAAATTTGAGTCAGAAAAAAGAAATAGCAAAAGAAATTTGGGAAAAATACATGCTTAATATGTTTATTTTTGTATTTATTTGGATATACACAAAAATGTGTATGAGGGAGCTTAAGGGGAGTTTTTTTGAGGGTGCACCAAGTGTTAATAAAAACCCTGTATTATGTTTTAGCAATTCACATAAGGTACAATATACATTTTAAGAAACTCGTTTTACATTGAAGTGCTAAGCCCTTATAAGGTAGTTCAGACATGATCGTGTCAACACACACTTTTGAAATTACTTCCATTTTTGACTGAAATGACATGGAGGAAACTCAGGATTGGTGATGACTGGATCAGAGTAACAATGAAAATATGGCCATTAGTTTGAAAAGAATTAAAGCTGTCAATCTCCATTTGCAGGGCCACTAAAATAGCAAGAAACTGTGGAAGATGAACAAATTTGATGAATAATCAATGTACTAATTTTGTGAGTCTCTGTATGTAAGTTGTGAAATAGGAAGGTGACTGTAAGCCTGAGTGAAAAATCAATCAATCAAATCAGTGGAACAGTATACTCAGGAAGACTAGTGTGCCTACACATTGTTAAAGGAATGATTGAATCGACACTGTTACAGAATCAGCAACTGTTGTTTTTGTATATAAGGCAAGACGCTTTGTAAGACCTTCAGAGAACACTGTGCTAGAGTCTTCTCTCCATGCTGCATGAAGTAAAGAGATCTGATTCATCACACCGTCTTGGTAATTCTTCAGAGAACTAGCAACTCTCACTCTTTAGACAAAGAATTTTTTCCACAAAACCCAGATTTTATTTTACCATCCATGATGGATGCAGGTTGTAACAACTGGACAGACAGGGGGTTAATATTTATTGCACAATTAATCAATCTGCCAGCCCAAGATTTTCACAAATTCCTGTAAGACATTTCCTTAAGAAACATAAGGAATGGGATCATATTTGTAATTGTCCATCCAAATTAAAGGAACTGTTAATGTTAAAATTTACAGGGGAAGAGACAAGATAGAAATAGAAATATATATATATAAAGCACTACAACATGAATCTAATGATAACAATATGGATGTCAAAGCAAAATAGGAATTTGAAGCAAACATTATAATAAAAGATTAAAAATGGGAGGGAACATTTAAAGCTGGACATTAACCAAAAGTCCATCATGGAGGGAATTTGATTGAAAGGTGAAAAGACATTTTTTAACAGTCTGTCACTTCAGGATACAGTAGTACATTGGCTCTATGTTGGAGGGGCTGTGGATCAGTGTAGGACTTCACAAATCTATTCTGTGACTGCCCAGAACTCCTGGATTTTTGGAAGAGTGCTCAAAGAGTTTAAACAAAGAGAGATTGAAGAGATTACATTTTGGGCATTAACTGTATTCTAGATCCAGCTCTTTTCCTGATAATATGAGAGATAGGGATTTGATTTCTCTATTGAGAACTCTGCTCTTAAAAGCAAAGAAAATGACAAGAGTTTCCTGGTTGAAGCAACATTTCATTCGTCATTCATTTTTATTTTTATTTGATTTTTATTACAGGTAAGAAAAAGCCAGAAACTATGTGAATACTGTAATTATTGTATTGCTAAGTCAAGGGTGCTACAGGCTTATGAACCCAGAATGTTATTAGCCTCAATGTAGAAGAATAATGTCATGGCAGTGTGGAACGGACATAAAAAAGAATTTGAGCTTAAAACAAGTGTATATGCATCTCCAAGTTGTATGTTTTTTGTATTATATGTGTGAATAATAAATGAGTTCTAAAAAAAAGAAGCAGTTGTCGATCGCTTGTGGATCCTAGCAGCTGGTTAAGATGAGTGAGAAGTCAGCTGTCAGTGGTTGTCTAAAACAGAGCAGTCAAAAAATGGAATTACTGCCTCACACCTGTACGACTCCACCAACCAACTCCATTTCTGTCCAGAATCATACGATGTATGTGGTGAAGACTGTAGTGAAGGAATTTAATATTAAACTCTGTAATGATCTGAAACTTTGAAGGAATTTCATAGAAGTTATTAAGTGTACTTTTTTTCAAAATGGAAGTAATCACTATAGAAGTAGGATGCCAGTGAATGTTTTACATTGAGAAACACACTGTCTTCACTCAGAGACTATTTTTACAGAGTCAAAGGTCAAAGGTCAAGCTCACAGTCTGCCATTTCAGGAGACGCTTTCGAGCTGCCATGCAGCAGTGAAGGGGCCCACCTGCCATGGCCACTGCCTTCGATCTGTGGTGCAGCGGCAAAGGGGCTGCCCACCACGGCCGCCGCCTTGGGAGGCGCTTGCCTGCCTGATTGCCCGTCTGCCTGTCAAATGCGGCGCTAAGGTCCAGTAACACTGCACCTGTCATCTTAGAGTTATTCATCCCCTTTAACCTGTCATCTGTCATTTGTGTGAGGGTGGAAGAAGTGGGATAATTATGTCTATAAGCATGTTGAAATCTTGTGTTTTTAAACCATTACATCAAAGTAATTTTTTATTTGCTAGTGGACTATTCTCTCCATCAGTTTACTGAGTGCTGGGAGAATAGCGATGGGTCTGTTGTTCTGATTAACAATAAGCCGTGTAATATATAGCTAATTATTTACAGCTTTTCTCAATAGCTTTGGCTCTTTTTTTGAAAGTCTTAACAGTCTGTAAATCAGGGACATCCAGTTTGCTATTCCTGAGGTCCACTTTTGCAAAAAAACAGGAGGCCAGGAGCCAGCTTCTAAACAAACCTAAATAATAATGTTATTTATCAGATAAAATGAATAAACATTAAAAGGCCCATAACTCATCTTTCTTTGAAATTCTTTGGGCTTGTGTCACAGACAAGGCTTAAGCCTAGTCCCAGACTAAAACAGCTGTTTAAACCATCTTGCCCAGATTTATCTTACAATAGTCATAGAGTTAACTTGTTCAGGATCAAACTAAACTGATTGCAAGAGGGAGGATTAGAGCTGGTCTAGGACTTAACTGAAACATAATTTAATTCTTCAAAGTGGCTTGTCTAGCTTGTGTTCACTGCTGTTTGTGAGTGAACATGGACTATTTGGAAAATCTCAAGTAAGGGCGGCCAAACTTTTTCCCTTGAGGGGCCAAAACTGAAACTTGATAGTGGGACAGGGGCCAAAAACACACACCTAATGTGTTGCATAGCAAAGATGCAAAATGGTGCCAAGATCCAAAGTTCCCTTAACAGACTGCCTTCCTGCACGAAGCATCACACTAAAGTGCCATATAAATGTTCTGGTCACATTTGAAAGAGTTTAGCATTTTACACCAGCATGCATTTACTGAAATGTTGGAATGATTCATAAACATAAACAGACTATGTATAACTATATTCCTCAGCTATAAACTTCATTGTGTTAATTGTGTGACATTACATTCAAAACAATGGGATGACCTGAAAACATAATGCCCGTGGCCATAAAAATATAAAAGCATAAAAGTCATACCACTCACAAAACCCTGTTGTGCTTAGCTTGGTATATCCTTTAAGAACAACGAGGTCTGAGCCAAGATGCCAAATATAATAACAAGTTTGATGATTGAACTCAGTTTTCTTCATGTTTCTTTTTTTTCTTTTTAATGGATATTGGGTCTGATCAATAAGATTCCTGTAGAAGACATCAGCTCAGAATCAAAAATAAGAGAATTCCAGTTACAGTTATGATACAGTGGATGTCACCGTAGACGACTCTGTATGCTTCGTAGGATTCTCTCTCTGTTTGTTGAGAAGGAGCAGTACCTTTTCACCTCAGCAGAACCTTTCAACAAAAAAATCAAACAAAAAAAAAAAAGAAAGAAAGAAAGAAAAGATTTTTAGGTTCGTAAATTTCTGGACGTACAATATTTTTTCTTCTGCTGTCTGAAGTTAAGAAGGTTGAGAATTTTCATTAACATCAATTTTGTCTATGTTATTGGTTAAAAATGATCATGAACAACCTATGTTAATATAAGTGTTTCTAGCTGGCATACAGGATTTTATCTTTGCTGGAAGGCTGGGTATAACACAGTGTTACAATTGCCCCTGAGCTACATCGCCCAGTTAACTATTAAATAGTTAATATTTCAACTGTTTATTGCCTAGATTTTTGCTTTTATTTTTTGAAATACAGTTTTAATGTTCTTTTAGAATTGTATTCAATGTATTTCTATGATCCTGCACAGCACTTTGACTTGCTGTATGTCTGAATGGTGCTATGTAAATAAACTTTCCTTGCCTTTCCCTGAGCAGAACCACGAGCTCACTACAAGCAGCTCACCAGCAGGAGGCGCCATCATAAAGGCAGTAGGTTAACCTGCAGGCTCCTCTCCACACTGATGACATGGACTTGAATCCTAATTTATTTGAGCATTAGTTTCTACTCAGAAAACATGAAGCATTACCTGATAGTAAAGGTTGTCGGCACTCTTTAGAGTGAAGATCTCATCCCTTAGTGCTAAAACCACAAAGACGAATCTGTCTCAACATCTTTCTATCCAGCCTTTGGTCACAACATGACTGAAATGAAATGATTTAGTTAGTAATTTATAATGATGTGATCAATTTAAATGGAAAGTTTTTAGGTCATGGAATATTTAATGCCAAATTAATCTATGACATGTACAGTATATACATATACTCTGGGTAAAAATCAGGTGTTCACCCACTGACCCATCATCCACAGACGTGGTTGCTAATTCAACAGGAGCCTTTTAGGATATATAAATATTAATTTTTCCCATGAAATATACCAGCATTTTAATGTGCAATTAAAAGTCTGTAACATAATATGCTACTTAATTATATAATCATATAAATTCTCTTAAAATGCTGGATAAATTAAGACTTGTGTTGCTGTGTCTTGCTGTACAATTAACAGTCTGTAATATTAAATACTATTTTATTCCATGTAAATGTAAATTCTCTTAAAATTCCGTTTACATAAAGGGATGTGACATGTAATATAACAGTGTTTAAATGTGCAGGTAACAGTTTGTAATATAAAATACTATCATGTGAATTAATTTAAAATGGCATAAAAAATTAAAGTTTGTGCCATGAAATATTTTATTTTTCATTGTTAAATTATCAGTGAAATTATTTCACTCACAGTATACGTATGAAAAAAGGTTTTGCCATTTAACAAAGTGTCTCTGTTTATCCACGTAGATCCCCAGGCCAGTTGTCCTCAAATAGCAGTCCCAGCTCTGTCACAGATCTATCACACGGGCCCTGACTTGAAAAACAATGAAAACTTCACTGAAATGTGTTTAGGCTCTTCAGTGTGTGACTCTGGCCGCGTAAAGCACCGCTGGAGACGGATGAAGTTTCATTAGATGCGTTTGAAATCATTGTTCGCCTCCCATTGTTTAATGTTCTCTGTTTGCCTGCAGCGATGTACTCCAAACTTTCCCAAACTTCCTCTTGTCCTTGCTACTGAATTACCCGTCTTTGTCTCCATCCTCCACCGCCTCTTTCAATAGTCCCTGGAGCGTGTGCCAATTCAATCACTGCTCGCCCCCCAGTGGAATAAAGAAACATCAGTTTGTCATGTTAGCCTCCCCTCTCACACCACAGGGTCAGTTGCCAACACGCTGTTATTGCACAGGGCATTGGGACCGAGGTGTGTCTGCTGTGGGTGATATCCTACCTGTCTCAGCCTGCCTCGTAATAGAGAAGAATCTAATCACCCCATCCTCCTCCATCCTCTGTTTAGAAATAGAACTGAGGCCGAGGAACAAGGCCACATCAATCATAAAAGGATTCTCCTGGGAGAAAGATCACTCACACTACTCTGTCAGAACAACATCCAGCCCACTGACGTTACCTTACTTTACCTCAGATGGACACATCCTGAGCCACAAACATATTAGTCCCACAATCCTCTCTGATTTTTTCTTTTTTACCCCCTACTAATTTGTCCTTCCCTGTCTTTCAACATGAATCAAACACTCTTATTCCTCTTTCCCTTTTATCCTGCAGTCACTTCTCACCTTCCTTTCTTCATATCTTTCTCCCCACCTTCCTTCGCGACTCCCAGCCCTCCCTCTCCTTTCTTTTTTCCTGGCTTCCAGTTTCGCTTCATGCACACCTTCTGTCTACGATTGATAACATCCCTGATGGAGCTCCTTTATTAGCCACCCACGGGCAGATTAACCAGAGCAATAATACACCAATCAACAGCAATTATGCACTGATAAGCCCAGGGAGAGCTCCGCTGGGTGCGGGGAAAGGATATAGCAGTTGTAGAGTGATTGGGTGTGTTTTAGTGCAGAATTAAAGGTCGTGTGTCTGTGCATACATTTACGTGTGTTATACAAGTATATTTAATTGAGTGTACTTTGTTTTTTTGCCCGCAGTCTTAATCCCTTCATAGGGCATATTATTATAATCAGATGTGAAATCTATCCTAGTCCCCTGGTTTTTATCAAGTGTTAATTGAAGCCATGGTCAGACAGGCTGTATCCTCATCTGTGTAGTCTCAAAGTTATGATTCAAAGTATGAGCATGAGTGCAACTGAATAAATAGAGGTTTTGAAACAATATGGCGTATCATTACTCTCTGAGTGCACCATAATGGTTAAAGACATCTCTTCTCCCATCATTACAGCATATTAAAACACTTCAGTTACAATGTTGGCGCTTGTTAGTTTTTGGACTTTGCTGCCTGAACAGCAGCCTGGCATTGTTATGGAGTAGCTAAATGATGATGAAAACGAGTGGAGGGGTAGATATGAGTTTCCTGCCTGCAGGCATCCACACACCAGCCAAGTCTGATTTCAAGAACAGCTGTGTGGATTTAACCTCCCCCTCCCCCTCTGGTTTTTTGCGCACACAAACACACATTTACACACATGAAGCTACACACCCGCATGTGCATGAGCGAATTTGCTTGTACGCACATAGAAACACACAAGCAGGAGCTGCTTTTTAATGGCACACTTTTTTTTTTTACAAAAGGATTCTCTGTGGAACCCTCTGGATGGGGTCTCCACAAAACTCTTGGAATATAAATGGTTCTCAGTAGAACCCTGCAGGTGGGTTCTTGGTTTCTCCTCTATAAGATGAAAAGGTTAGTAGGTTAGCACTGGATAAGCTGGATAAGCCCCTTTACAAAAGGTTCTACCAGGAGCCAAAAACGGTTCTCGTATGGGCACAAGCAAAAGAACCTTTAATGGTTCTAGTAAGCACCTTTATTTCTAAGAATGCATACCAAAGACCCTGGAAGCTATTAACTGCTGTGTGACTGTGAAGCTCAACAATCTTTCACTTTGCTTTATACCAGCCAGCCTGCCAAACTGTGTGCATCAGATCCCCCCAGCTGGTTTCAGAAACAATGATCCAACTCTTGTATCAAAGTGGACCTCTAATTATACTTTCATTTTGCTTATTTCATTTGGATCTTTTAAGATTCAAGGACAGCGTGGCAGAGTTTGATTGATTCTTGCGATTTCAGTGTCAAAAGGCTGCAGTGTAATTCTGGAAATTGGCACAGAGAAGCTCTCAGACACTGTAGGATCTTCCTTTTTTCACCTCAGTTTCAGTCTCCTCCTGCAACCTTGAGGTGACTCATCCCCATGACCTCCAAAAGTTAATCCTAGAGCAGAAAATGAAGCAGACATTTACCATTTCTTCGAGCATGAAATTAAATACATTTCCTTTGGCTGTCCCGGCTCTAATTATTTCAGAGGATTTATGACAGTGGTGGCTGTTATTTGTTTAAGGACAGTGTATACAGTGTGTTGTACACTGCGGCAGGTAGCCTCACATTCTTCTGCATGTTACTGGAGAGGCTGTCTCCCAGTCCAGTGACCTTAACACCTGTGATTGATATGGGAGGGGGCATGCGTGTGTGCAGACATGGCCTACCCATGGTGTGTGTGTGCGTGTGTGTGTGTGTGTTTCCGTGCATGAAGGGGTAAGGTTAATTGAAGTTGTTAGAGTGAAAATGATTCCCTCAGGGGGGGACATTGCAGGTGGAGGTGGTGGGTGGGTTCAGCAGTGGGTGACGGAGAGAGAGCGAGGGATGAGATGGAGAGGTATAGCGAAGGGGAGTGGGTGGGGGTCAAAGGGATTGCTCCTCGCCCCCAGCGTTCAGAGGCAGTGATACATGAGGATGGAGAGATGAAATGATTCATCTAAAGGTCAGGTGTGTCTGTCCCCCGCTCCACCCGACCCCCTCACCCATCGCTGTTCTTTGATCCCCCTTGTCTTTCTCTGCTTGTTTTCCTTTAGCTAAATGTGCGCAAATTGACCATTTTTCACAGCATGTCCTATTAATTTACACAATAACCTTTACTAAACTGACCCGCCTCCTCTTCCTGTCTCACACATCTCCTCTCTGTCTCCTGTTCTGTCTGTCTGTCTGTCCCCTCCTGTGGCCTTTCCCCTCTCCTCCCGTACTAGCCTTCATTTCACAGATGACAGGTTGGCTGACTGTAATCCAACAGATGCTGGGGCGGGGAGGCCTGACCAACTGTTTTAACTCCAATCAGCTTTTATTGCTCTCCGGAGGAACCCCACACAACCCCCTGCCAGCCTGACATTTCACAGAGCAGGACAGAGCAGGAGAGAAAATGGCACATATATACACTCTGAGAAATAAAGATGCTAACTAGAACCATGAAGGATTCTTCGGCTTGCCCCAAAGGAGAACCCTTTTTGGATCCTGGTAGAACCTTTTACAAAGGTTTCACTTGGAACCCTTTCTTCTAAAAAAGGGTTCTTCAGGAGGAAATGGTTCTGGGTAGAATCTCAGCCATTCAGGAAGAACCGTTTTCAAACCCTTATGTCTAAGAGTGTATGTGTTCATGTATCTGTGTGTGACTATATGTGTGTGCTGATTAAGGCAGGGGGCTGACGGAGAAAAAAGGGTGACAGTCATTACCCCCTGTGCCTGGTGTGGGGCCAAACCGCTGGCTTCAATCAACTCAGACGCGTGTGTTTGTACGTGTGCGCATGTGTGTGTGACAGGGTGAGAGTCCGGCGTCAGCAGGGATGGAGATGTCGCTGGTAATGCATCTGCCACTGTCGCTCGTCCCCGACAGCCTGAGCCACCCCTGCATCGCCCACGTCTGTCGCCTCCTTCCTATTCTCCATCCATCTCTCTCTGCTCACCCCACCTCGATTCTCCACCCTCAGCCTCCCTCCATCCCTCCCTCTGAGACAAAGACAAAAGCCACTGCAAGTTAGAACAGGATGACTTTGACGTTGTGGTAGAAACAAGATGATGCTATATTGCTGTTAGTATCATCTGAGCAGTCTCCAGTGTTAACAGCTGTCCCTCTAGTCTTCCTATATATTGCTGCATGAATGTCATTATCAAAAGTGTTGCATGTTTGCCTGAAGTAGCCACAACATTGTTTTATATTTGGTGAGTATATTTTAAAAAAAGAGTAGACTAATTTCCTTGATATTATGCAAAAGCAACTTATCATCATAAGTCTGCCGCGTGTGTGGAGGCTGTTAGTCCTCTGCAGCGGCTGCTGGTTCGGTTCCCACCTGTGGCCCTTTGCTGCGTGTCATCCCCCCTCTCTTTGCCCTGTTTCCTGTCTGCTCTTCAGCTGTCCTATGTAATAAAGGCAAAAAAGCCCAAAACATAACTTTAAAAAAAAAGGCCTGGGCTGCATCAAAATTTTAAGTTGACTGAATTTAAAAGACAAGTTGAGGTAATTTGTAATGATACAAAACAATGAAAAAAAAACAACAACCTTTAATTCAATTGTACTTCAGAAAACATGTTCAATGAGCTTAAGATATTAAGCTGAACCAACAACTCTTCAGTCACACTGACAAACATGACAAACACATTTGATTTCCTTTTACATTTTCTCAGTTTGAAGAGTCAGTTCGTCATTTCACACTCATGAGAGTTTTAACTCACACAATGCATGCTGGGAAGTCTGCTAATGTGCTGATCATGTTTCCTTAGAAACTTAATTTAATGATTTGGTTGAACTCTGTTTGGCACATTCATTCATTCATTTTAAGTAAAAAAAAAAACAAAAAAAACTTGTTTTTCTGAAGTGTTCTGAAAGTAAGCACCACAACATTTATGTTCAGATATGAATATGTAACATTTTTGTATTAAAACAAACAGTATGTTATATACTGTATTTTGTTGAATTGTGTACTTAACAATATCCAAAATGTGTCCCACAATATTCAAACCCAGAGAAATCTGTAATTTATTCATGCTAATGGTAGGTTTCCTCCCAGCCGCTAGTTGCTATAACTTAAAGGAAAACAAAGGGATATGTTGGAGACTGAGGGAGGAAGTTGGCAAATGAGACTGAATGTAACCTGAACAAAACTTTAATATCAAGATGATCTCCACCTGAGTCACATCAGATAGCTCTTCCTCAGCACTGGTGGCTGTTTAACAGTGAAGAAAACAACTCCATGATCCCACACTATGTTGCCACATCATCAAAGTATGAATGCAATTTTTTTTTTTTTTACAGTCTATAATGCAAATTAATGATGCAAAAAAGTGTAGAGAGGAGTAATTCAAGCTAAGTAAAAAATACAGATTTGTGTTTGGATGTCATTTAAACTTTTCCTTTATCAGCTGTAAAAGGGAAACCTTTTGTGAAGACATATATAAAGCAGAGGTTTCACAAAGTTGTTCAAATGGTGCTTTGCTCTCTGACTGTCAACACGTCTACAAATCCTCATTTTATTCAGTTCAACAGCTCACAAGCAGACATCCAAAAGCCATCAGTCATTTGATAAAAGGATAATTCTCTTTATCTGATGATTAATGGGGTTTTTAGTCCTCTCTGTGGAGCTGTGGGCCACGTGAACTATGCGGCCTGACCTGCAGGCTATTAAAGCCAGTGAAGAACATAGAAACATTTGGGGGAGACGCGGGGGGCATGTAAATCTTCTCTCTTCTAATAACTTTTACTGCTGCTGCCACAAAGAGGTGATGTGACCTTGGCCACGACAGCATTGTTCAACAGGACATTGATATAATACACCCACACTTTAACACATGAGACACATGCAGATGCAGGCACACATCTTTTCAACCATGAGAAATGCACGTGCACATAAAGTCGTACATGCAGACACAGCACATGAAATTGTTTGGTGTTTGCAATCTGCAAGCTCACTGCTAGATGCCACTCCATCCTGCACGCTGGTATTTAATATTGATAGTGGACACTAATTATTAACGTGTTGGCCTGACTTGTGACTGACTTGTTCTGTTTTGAAAAAAGTACCAGTAATAAAGCTGCCTTCAGACGCAGCATCTTAAGGAAAACTTCCTTGACTGCACAAGCCCTGAGCAGCCTTGAAAACTCTCACAATCAGCCTTCATCTCTACTCTCCCCTCAGAAAATATCTCGCCTTTATTATCCTTTCAGCAATTACAAGACAGGTTTAATGTCCCCAAGGAACATTTCGTTAGATATCTGCAAATGAGGCATTTCACGCATACCTTATAGTTACGTGAAGAGATTCTTTTTTTTTTTTTAGTTTACATTTTATGTCATCTCTGCTGTTTCTTTGGCATGTAAGGGCTGTCAAGTATTCGTCGAAAATAGGACAGAGATTTGTGGTATGAATATAAGGAAGATGATGGATTGAGATGATATCAAGCTCTCGCTTAGGGAGTGTGGGAAATACAAGCTTCATGCACTACAGTGTACATGATACATGATGTATATGTTTTCCTTTCAGATAAGTCCATTAGATCACATAGCTAGCTCACATTGCGATGTTCTAAAGAGTGGGGTAAATGACATTGCCAGAAGCAGCTTTAGAATTGGCTAGAGAGGAGAGCTTGTTGTAGTATGTGTGTGAGTCATTTTCAAGGGTACTCAGCCAGTGTACAACAGGGAAAGGTCATCTGTGCAGCCAGCCCCACAAGCAACTGCTCTTAATGGTGACTAAACAGGTATTGGCAAATAGTGCTTTTAAAAATGGCTGTTTTCTTTTGTCAGGTCCGGAATCAACAAAATATACATAATATGGTCTAAAGTAAGAATGCTGGCAAGTCAGTTAGGGGATTCACTGAGGCTTAAAAAGGAAAAATGTGAAGAAATAAATAACAATTTAAAGTAAGGGTACATGAATTACCATGAATCTATACATGACTTCATGCATGAAAAAGCATGAATTCATTCATGTACTACTGAACCATCGGGAACATACTAGAATTAACAGTATTGCATGCAGGACTTCATGCAAGATCAATATGTTTATTCCTGCATCAACAAATAAACTTCAAACATCATGAGTTGTGAGTAATGATTTGTGCAACATTACACTTAAATCGTTACATTGCAGCAGCGCTCCTGCAACATTAGACTTAAAACATGTTGCTGAGAAGTTCCTGCAATATAACACTTAAAACATTACCTTTGAGCAGCATTCCTGCAATATTAAATTAAAAACATTAACATTGCAGCAGCGTTCCTGCAACATTTGACTTAAAAAGTTAATATATGGTCCTGCAACATTACACTTATCTCAAAAGAGTGGTGGAAAAATTGGGACAACATACTGGTGATGTTTTGTATAACATGCTGGCAGCAACACTCTGGAACCTTCCAGCAAAGTCACATGTTGCAAAAGTTACATTGCAACTACGTTCCTGCAATGACTTTAATTAGTAAGTCATCACTCTTGCATTGAGATACTGTTAATTCTTGGATGTTCCTAATACTTCATGAAGTACTACATTAATAAATATTTGTTTTTCATGCATGTAGTCATGTATGAATTCATGGTAATTCATGTACTCTTGCTGTAAAGTGTTACAATTAATGCTTTTTTGTTAAATACAGGAATTGATTGAGTGGTGCCTGCAGTTCATGAAAGTACACTAACAACTCTTGTGTACCATAAAATACATAATACAAATGTTTACCAAAGCAAAGTGCTGATATACTCTAATGAAGCTTCTCGTGGAGTGATCAAAGAAGAGGACATTCTTGTCCTCCATATGTCGTGTCTCTCTAAACTCAGGCTGATAATGACCCGAAGAGACAACAGTGATTGTGCATGCTGAATGGGCGATCAGTGAATGTATTACAACTAACTGTAGTTGTTTTAGTCCTTCACCCCATGCTGCCATTAAATGTCCCTGTGATTAGTGAGGCACACACAGCCAACCTAATTATCCAACACCACAGCCAAACCCTCTACATGATTACTAACAGTTTGCTTCTTATACTGCAATTATGTTCTTTGCAATGGCAGAAAGCTATGATTAAAGAGGAAATGCTTGATTTGTGTGTACATCTGTGTATGCGTTTGCACATGTTCAGGTTATCTGCATTCATGCAACTGTGCTTTTGCTGTATTCTTTCAAAGCTAACCACATTAATTGCAGCTCCACTCTAATTTTTAAGTCGACTTGTTGAAGTGGTTCTTTGCTGTGCAGTACAGGGATTCAAATTTTATGTCTTGAGACTCACAATAGGATAGAGAAATCCACCTTTATTCCAGAGCACACTTCCCTGTAAGAGAGCTGTTCAGGGCTCGAAGGCTGCAGCACCACAGAGAAGAAACAGAAGTAAACTGGGTCAGATGACTGTGGATGTGATTTCATGATGTCAGTGGAGAGAGGTGAGATGTGTGAGACAGTGTGCAACGTGAGAAAATCAAAGACAGGGTCTCTGCTTCTCTGCCGAGATTATAGAAGACAGATCTAGACATCCCTGGATAAAAGTGTGTATTGTCATAATTACAGATGAATGGAAACAATCAGTGTTTCCATATCCTATTATTAGAGCATTATGGGTGTCCCTGTGGGGGAGGTTGGGGGTTTTCGGAAGTGGGGATGGGGTGGAAAAAAATGTGCATTTTTGTAACCAGCAGGGGGCAGTGGAGCTACAGCTGTATGCCAATATATCTGTGTGTGTGTATGAGGGAGAGGCTTATTCCCTCTGGTGAGTATTCCCTCCAGGGCCTCTCTCATCGGCATGTCAGTGTACAAGTAGCATACTGTCATGACATTTGAAATGAACACCAGCCGACCACTGATCATGGTACGTGAACATGTTAGATGGTGGACCATTTGTACATGTGTGGGTGTGTGCACGTGTGCGTCTCATCCCACTCATTTGCATACAGAAGTGGCCAGGGCTCAAGTGTCCCACATTCAAAAGTCCTCAAGCAGACCCGGAGACGTGCACAAGTGTCCTCCAGTGTCTGGATAATTATGAGGTTCTATCCCACATACATGTGACTACAAGACTCATTCCTGCGCTGCACATGGAAACCATCCTTCTTGTGTTACTCTGATAGATTCATCTTCTCTCTGAGTATATGGATTTGGTTACTCTTTCTATTTAAGGTGCGGCTTTTATTTTCCGTGAGAATAGCTTTGGAGACAAAACTTGCATTCACTCACTTTCATACACGCAGACCTGCATGTGAGGGATGGAAATCAGAGCCTTGCTGTCTGTCATGTGCCTCTGATGGAGCTCTGGGGACTATGGGAAGTGTAACCTGTACTATTGTTTCCCTTGGGTGCGCCCCTCCTGACCTGCTCCAGTTCTTTGTGTCTGTAATGGAAGGGCAGCTTTCTGTACCATGAAAAACAGCATCACCTGAGCAAAGAATGAACAGATTCTTCCACTTTCTCTCCTTTTTCCGTACCTGATGCCTGATACTGATTTCAGTCATTATCATAACAATATTTTTTAATCAAAATTTTAAATAAAACAAGCAAACATTAACAATAACAAAAGCAAAAGAAGAGGAAAAGTGTAGATATGACAGACAGGTTGAATATGTTATGTATGCATATATTATGCATATTAAATAAATAAATTCACAATTATATATCTAAACACTTGCCCATACATTTACACAGAGCTGGTCCTGACCTCCACGGGGTCCTGAGCAAAGTTCTGCTAAGGGGCCCTCCAAACTGACCAGAGAGCCAGGTGACCCATTTGCCAGGCGGTCACAGCCAAGTGCTTCCACTTCAGTCCTTCTTCCTTTCAAACAGTTTGCTCCATCTGTTGGTCACAGAATAAGTGAATCTATATAAAACAGAATGAGGTACAAAGAACAATATTTATTGAATAGAATATTTTTGTGTAGAATCTTCAGATAAGTGAATATTGACATTATAATAAATAAGAAATTTAAGAATATATCAAATGTAGAAAATACTAAAACACCACGCCACCCCCCAAAAGACGCTGCGGCGAGGTTGGACACCCGTCAGATGCCAGCCGGACTCAGGAGGCGCCGGTCGAGCCACGACTGCCTTGCCTTGCCTTGCCTGAAAAACACGTTTCAGGGCTTCAGCAATAAACAGCACAAAGAACTCAGTTTGTTCAGTATCTCAAAATTTGGCCCGAGTAAACCCTCTTCACCGAAACAAATCAAATTAGGATCTGTGGGAAAGTTTTAGTAGTTCAGTTTAGTTTTTACCCCAAAGAGTAAATCACTTCCTCAAAGTTAATTAGAGATCTCTGGACAGATCTCTGTAGCAGAGTCTGACCAACCTTTAACCTTTAAAAAATGCATCTTCCATATTCTTTATTTTGTCAGTCATTTTCTCCATTAGTTGTACTGAATTGTATTTTCCCATTTCATTAAATCTGAGGATGTGTTTTTCCAACACTTTTGGTATTTGCTTCTGTGTTGAGATTCTGAAGATTCTAAATAAATAATTTTCATCCTGACTGAGACCTTTGGAGGTGTTTTCCCCAGTTTGACATGGTCAGGATTTTTTTTTTAAACCAATTGCCTATAAACTTAAAAAACATATTTTTATAAAAAAAATGTGCTTACTTTTACAACAGTTCCTTCAGCACTGAGAGCTTAAACTTCTATAAATGTAGAAATAATTTATGAGAAGAAAGTGCAACAAGTATCTCATATTGATTTTCCAAGCAAATTCTCTTCAAAATAAGGACCTGATAGTTGTCTGAATTTCACTGCTCGTCTGCTTCCACCCTTTTTCTTTTTCCATGCTGCTTTCATTTCATTAATTTGCTGCACTCAAGCTCAAAAAGCCAACAGATGACTTTTATATTTGTCAGGCAAAGGTCTGCTCATCCTTCATTGCCCTTTCATTCATTTCTCTTCTCTCCAGTTTCCTAAATGTTTGCAGATGAACACTAATAGTCTCCTCTGTATGTGGATGACACACTAATTAATCAAGCGCACCATGCTGGCCAATCCAGTAACGGCCAACAGCTTCCAGCGTGCAGCTAGCTGGCAATAAACAGTTTGTAAAACCCTGACGGGCTTCACATGTATGTGTTTGTGTGTGTAGCGGTCATTCCTGGGTGGAAGCAATGCAATAGTAGCGGTTTGTGAATTGGTGTGTGTGCGTGGGGCTGTGTATGTGCACACACTTAGTGTAAGGTAATGTGTTTATAGCCCCCTGTTGAATTGGTCAGACTGTGCTACAGAGCTATTCATTATATGGTAGTATGGTGCAGCTATTATGCAGTCTGGACTCACTCTCACATCCAGAGGTTATTGGACTCCAGCCACACATCAAATATGTTCCACTATTTGGTAAACCTCTCCCTCTTTATTTCTGTTTTTTTCCTCTCTGCAGTCTCAGAAAAACAAGGTGCTAACTAGAACCTTTGGTTCGTCCCCATAGAAGAACCCTAAAACCTTTTCTAAAGCTTCCACTTGGAACCCTCTCAGAGAGTTCTACAGAGAACCTGACATAAAGAACTGTGAAATGTTCCAACCACAACCCCCTATGAGAGGTTCTACAGAGAACCTTTCTATGGTGCAATAGGTCTATCTAGAACCCTCTCTGGTGGTTCTATAAATAGTCTTTTCATCTTCTAAGGGTGCTAACACGAACCTAACCAGAGGGTTCTACATAGACCTTTTTGATATTCTAATGGTCTTATCTAGAACTCACGTAGGGGGTTCTATCAAGAACCTTTTTTATATCACAAAGGTTTTATATAAAATCCACTGGCAGAGTTCTATTGAAAGCCCTTTTATATTGTGAGGGTTTTATCAGGAACTCTGTTATATACCAAGGATTTTATCCAGAACTCACTCAGTGGGTTCTACCAAGAACCTTTATATATACCAGACATTTTATCTAGGAGCGGTGGCTTCTACAGAGAACGCTTTTATATTCCAAAGGTTGCGTATCTAGAACTCACACTCTACTTCAGTAGAAAGGATTCTACTGAAGTACAAAGAACCTTTGACAAACCATTCACAAAAGGGTTCTTCATAGATTTCAGCAATCCTTAAAAAAGAGCTTTTGACACAACCCTTCAAAATATGGTTCTTCAGAGGCAGTTCCTCTGGGTAGAACCTCAGCCCTTTAAGAATAACCATTTTGGAACCCTTGCTTCTAAGAGCGTGGTGCACCTCATCTTTTACATCTCTCTCTAGTAAACAGGTTTTTGTTATAACAAAAATAAACTTAATAATAATTTCTATCAAAGAGGTCTTGCTCTGTACACAGTATTCCATGATTTCCTTTCATTACAACATTGTTTAGTTGGATTGGTTGTTTGCGATGGGACTATTAGTATGCACATCTTGTGGAGTATTGCAGACGATTGCTATTTGGCCGTTGGTAAATGTGTGTTATCTAACAGGACTCCTTGATAATTCTCACAAACATCCAGAAGACAAGGAGCTGTTTTGAATTTTGTTTATCCTGTTGATTGAAAATTTCAGCGTGGTGGCTCCGTGGGTTAACAAATGTAAATATGCACACAAACACATGTCCATCTGCACACACTAACACACAAGCGCAAACACAAACTAAGAGGACTTCTCATTAATTCCTTGCAGGGAAGAAGAGGGAGAGAGGGATGTAGGCTGTGAAGGAGAGGAGAAGGATTGATGGGAAGCAGGGAGGTACAGGCAAGGTGATTAAAAACTCAAGCTACAGATGTTTCTGGAACACTTCAAAGTGGTGCGCCTGCCAGTGCTAGCGCTGGGCATGATGCATTATTGAGATGGTGCCCACCTGGCACCTGGCGCTGACATCACATGCCCGGTCCACCTGGCACCACGCAGTCACGTGGGTGACACTTTGGGTCACACCTCCTGCACAAACCCAGCTCCCAGTGTGATGAAGGGCATCAGGGGAAACAGCACACATGCTCAACACAGACCTCAAAGGCACTAAAGTGGGGCATGTGCAGTTTGTAAACTTCGCTTCATGAATGAGAAGTGAGGAGGCAGGAAATGTTCTTGTGAAGCTCTTGCGATGCATTTCCTCTCTTAGGTTGCCTGTATGTCAAATGTTTCTTGATTTTAATATTTCTCCTCTACCTTTATACCTTAAAGAGACAGTATTTGCAGTGGGACTGTATGAGGTACTTATCTATAGTCAGTTTTTTAACTACTGTAGATAGTGTCAACATGCCCACAGATTGGAGAAACAGGGAAGAGTACCAGCATGAAAGTGAAGAAATGTACTGCTGTGGACAGGATCAACAGAAAAATGGATTTTAGGAATTTACCTAAAAAAATCAATATCAGTTAAAGTGTACACATTTACAGTATTTTCACTGCTTTACCTTGCTGTCAGACAGCCTTTTCCATTGAGAGGCCACTATTATATAAACTAATTTCGTTCACACAACCCAACTAGACTCAAATTGCAAAATGAGTAATTTTACCTTGCAGAATATGGGAGTTTATGGTCTACTGCTGCCTCAATCTGTTAGTTAGTTTGTGTTACTGCCTGACTTTGGTGAATTCAAACTAACCTGAAAAGTAACTAACTAACCTTTAAAAAGTTGAGTTTGTTTTTTTTTTGGAGAGAGTGACATTTGGCTTATATAATGGTGGTTTAGACCGTCTGATGGCAAACTAAAGTGTTGAATATATTCAGTATAGCCAACACTGATTTATTTATGTTGCTGAATACCTTTTGTTGCTGACCCTGTTCACAGCAATACATTGCGTAGCTTCCAACACCATTACTTGTATCTGCCTCTTCAAACTGAGGGCTTGCGGACCACCTGATTAAACCTCACCTCAAATAATCTGAACTATCCCTTTAAACAGAATTTCATTTTCTCACTTGGCTTGTAACTGCCTGTTTAAGTTTACAAAACAGCACAGCTGTGTAATTTTAAAGCAATATTGTGTTCGTCTTAAGTGCAGAGGGAAGATGAATGAAAATTAGATGGCACACTACAATATAATTTGCTATCCGATAAATTATTGAAATGCAATGTTGATAATTCAGTACAGTCTTTATTATTAGGAATATTAAGAGGAAAGCCTGGGCATCTTTCTGAAATGTCTTTGGCTTTGAAGTAGCTTGTGGTGTGGTGTTTGGTGTTGATGTTGATGTAACCTCTACTTAATATTTCAGCAGCCCCCTCAACCTTGTATTCTGTTTAAGAATATTTAGAGGTCGCATAGTGTGTCTGTGTGCATGAATTTGTGTGTGTGTGTGTGTGTGAGTGTGTGTGTGTGTGTGTGTGTGTCTCTCTCTCCTGCATGTGTCCCCTGACACCTGTACTCTCTCAGGGTGTGAGGAACAGACAGAGGCCAGAGCCACAGTCACAGGTCTCAGACCAGTGGGGTGTGAAATGAATCAGAGGGCCAACACACTCTGCCCCTGCTGCATGCACACACACACACACACACACACACACACACACACACACACACACACACACACACACACACTGGTTGTTTGTGTGATGTGTGTATGTGTGTATGTGTGTGTGTGTGTGTGTGTGTGTGTGTGTGTGTGTGTGTGTGTGTGTGTGTGTGTGTGTGTGTGAAAAAGAGGGGTAAGAATGAAGAGCACTGGGAAAGCAGACAGAAAAAGAATAATGAGGGGACAGACACAAGAAACTCTCCCTCACTGTTGTACAGTTTTTTGCTGCAAGAATAAAAAACACCTCAGTAAATAATGTCTGTGTAAATATATGCAGTGAGTGATTATGTTTGGAGAAATGGTGGTTTAACTTCAACGGTTCAGTTTGTCAGTTTAGTTTAAACATGCTGGATTACCAGCTGGACAAAGTGGCCAACTGCCTTGGCGATCCAGATCCTCAGGGGCCCCAAAAGATATATGGCTTTTGGTAATTTGATTACTTTAAAATTTGCTTGGGAATATGCACCACCAAAGTGCAGAGACTCCATGTCAAAATACTGCTTTATGGGCTTTATTATTTTTATTTCATGGCTTCATGGCTGTAAAGTAATAGTTTATTTATGTGATAATGACATTCTTGATGATATGATTTGATGACATACTGAAAAATATTCTCACTAGCAATAGCTGGTGAGCTCTCCTACTTGTGCTAGGTGCCTCTGTGGTGGTGATATTTGTTGTATTGCCCTTTTTGTTGTTACAGTCTGCACATCTTACATATTACTGTAGCTTTTTTTAATGTCTGATCTTTTGAAACCGGCCCACTTCCACAATAATGAAGTCGCTCCCGCTCCCCCCCATTTTAGAATTAACCACCACTACTATCCACCGTGCAGCTGGTAGCAATTTTAGTTTTGCTTTCAGCCACACTTTATGATGTTATTATGTCAACAAGTCGGAATATTGCCATTATCACGATATGACCTTTTTTATGTCATAAAAACTTCTTTAGATACTATTGTAAATGTTACAATATGACACATTCCTAACATACATGATGTATGCTCATCAATAATTTCTTGTTTAAATGAACATAAATGAAAATAAATTTTAAAAAAGTAATTGTTATTCCAGCATACTGAACATGGGAATTTGGAGGCGATGGGGTACATAATGATTGTACAGAGGGCAGTAGATTAATCTGGCCATGATCGTCAAACATGAGAAATTTGACTTGTAGCATGGTTAAACTAGACATATTAAAACAGATTCATCCAACAGTAAAATAAAGACCTCAAAAAGGTGTTTTGCCTATTGTTACTTCTCTTGGCTGATGACCTTCACTGTGCAGAGTTGTGTATGTGCAGAGTTTAATACGAGAAGGCTGTTTCAACATTTTTCCCCCACTCTTTTGATCCTGATATGAAATGAACAATATAGATTCATGTTCCAGATTTTTGGACAGAATTTGGTGAAACAAAATCATACTTTTAATACTCCATAGTCTTTTATTGTGTTTTGCTCTATTAAATTTTTAATGTCAGTTGTTTTTTTAACTTCAAAAGGCTTTATTGGCACGACATGTACAATTTTATATTCATTGACTAGTGCAATATAACCTCTTTTTTAAACTTTCAATATCACTGCAAATGCTACTTTCAATGCCATTGTCAATACTACCTTTTCTATTCTAGTTTATTTTATTTGGCACAGTTTCCTTGGATTTACTCTTTATATACTTCATATTTCAATTTATATTTATTAGTCTATTGTTTTTATTCTTATGTTACTGTAATTTTGGAACACAGGCTGGCACAGAAATTTCCTTCAGGATAAATTAAGTTTTTTATTATCTTATCTTATCTGATCTTATGTATGTTACCAAAGCACAATTGAAATATTACTAATATATATATATATTTTTTTTATTTCAAACTATATTTTTTAAATATTTATTGTCTATTAATTGTAAGGAATGAAATTAACAATGTGAGCAGCAATAGTCAATAAAATAGACAATGAAATAGATATGAAATAAAATATACAGTATATGAGTGGTATAAGTTATCAAGTGATTATTCAATCAACTGAAGTTATTAGTAAAATTTCGATGTGATTTGAACAATAAATTTAAGGAATGAAAAAGGAAATGTTAGTACTAAAACAATTATGTTGATGGTAAAATGGATTTGTGTTGGTTTAAACTCTCTTTCTCACAACCTGCAACTTTTCTGGAAAACCCAAAGATACTCCAGCAACAAGAGCAACGGTATGCGGCTCTATGATTGGCTGGACCCGCTGTCAATCATCGCAGACGGCTCGGCAGCACCTCCCACAGACGCACAGCGGCAGCGCAGCTTCCACCGACAATGATATTCAAGGCACTTGCGGCTCGTCTGCAGCGATAGGAGAGAAAAGAGGAGAGAAAGAGAGCACCTCACCTCCTCAAACAGCGAGTGAGGTCGGGAAAAAGAGGCAGAGAGCAAGAGGACGAGAAGAGGCTGTGGAGTAAAAAGAAGAAGAGACAGCAGCGGCTTGGACCTCCAGCGAGGAGGAGTGTTTAATTGTCTGCGCTTCATTGCAAAGTGTGTAATTTCTACACAGATTTCGACATGTCATCGTCCGGTAAAGACAACAGCGGTGCCCAACATGCCAATTACGTGGGACCTTACCGTTTGGAGAAGACGCTCGGGAAAGGACAGACAGGTTAGTTGGGACAGCTTGCTCGCTGCATCCCCTTTAATTGCACAATTTATTTTCGGAGCGCTCCGCAGCGAGTTGAAATTTGGCCGGCTGGGTGTCTGCAGGTGATAAATAACTAACCGCTTAGTTACAAACACCTGCCAAGCCTTGTGGGGAATTTGGGGAGGTTGTTATGTCTTGGGTGAGCTGACATAATCATTGTTCACGCAGTGGGACGAAGGGGGGATTTAGGTGATGTTGCTTTACATTGGTTTGCTGCTCGTGCGTTGGCGTTGGACTGGGTGTGTGTATGTGTATGTGTGTGTATCCAGCGTGGAAACCGTCCAACGCCAAAGACCATGACAGTGTGATGGGCTGTGAAAATGAACTTTTTGTGTCCTGATTGCCCTGTCTGTGTGTGACTGTGATTGGAGCACAACGCTGTTAATCCCGATTTGCCTGATACATTGATCTATTCTTAGTCCGCAGGCAGGCAGGCAGGGAGCAGGGAAGCAGGCAGGCGTTCCTCCTATAGGCTCTGACTGCAATACGTGGGTTTTCCTCCGATATGGAGTAGAGGAGAGGGTCCCACCTTGACAGATTACACCACAGAGCTGGGAAATAAGAGCTACGCTGATCTATATTCATACACCCTTGGGGGATGTAACTGGGCTTTCTGAATAATGAGCACATGCTTTATCTCAGCACAGACAGCAATGACACTGCAGTTTGTTAAAGTTGCATGGCACATGTATAATTAGTGGTAAAAGAAGACTTCATTCTATAGTATGTCATGCTATGTGAGGTGATTCCTGTATGATGCTATGTCTTGTTTGTGCATGAGTGCTGTACAGTAGTTCAGCCGTGGTGACTGTACAGTGAGAATCCTCTGTGGTCAACTACATGCAGCTAGTGGAGCCATGTGAAAGGAGAGGCAGAGGCACAGCCCTGTCTGTGTAGGCAGAGATGGCAAGAGTGATGCAGCATGCTCTGGAAGCTCACACCACCCTTAAAGAGAGAGAGAGAGAGAGAGAGAGTCAGAGACTTTTCCCCTCCTATCTGCTCCTCTCCTCTACACCAAGAGATTTTCCTCCCATCTGTTGTCTAAAACGGCTACAATAGGCGTTACTTCCCCTACCCGGTCCAGCTGGTCATGCTGAGCAGCCGTGTGTGCTTGTAAATGTTTGTGTGTTCTGTCAGACAGTATGTTTTCTTGAAATATTCTCCTGGTCACTTCATTCACCTGGCTTCACAGTGTTCATTAATGAGAGTGAGTCTCTTACCTTCCCCGTGGTGTCAGGTGTGTGCGTGCATTCATAACCGATCCACTCCTATTCCTAAAATATATTTTATTGGTGAAAATTTTCCACAACAACAAAACAAAAATGGGCAAATGGCATGACACAGTAGAACAAAATAAAACAGACTGTCAGCTCACACAAAGGGTGCACATGGGCATGTCAATCCGTAGGATGGATGAAGTGTCTACAAGTGGATTGAGGGTCAGAAATAGAGTCCCTGTTACTAAAGCCGGGTATATACTGTCTGATTGGACTGTCCCAGACGAAAGATGACCAATGTGAAAGAACCGTGGCAATATCTTTGGTCATGGCGCCAAAACGGTGGTTTTGGCATCCCGCGTCGCACTGCGAGAGAGGTTCAGTGACAGCTGTTGTCACAGTCTTGTGACCAAAGAAAACCTGGGACAAAAGTATAATGGTGACAGAAATTTACGATAAAGGCCTGGTCACACATGCATGAAGGAGCGGCCATTGCCTGCTGATAACAAACATCTTTGCTATTGGTTGAGGCCCTCTTAAAGTTCACCAAGGCTGAACCCAGCACAAAGAAACAATCTCACACTGTGATTGCTATTATGACCAAAGCCTACTAATCAACCAATAGGAATGCACAAATGTATGTTTATGTATGTTATTTTAGAATACTTTAGCATACTACAAGTACTTAATGTTGAAAAACATTGAAAAATTGGCGTCTCAAGTGGGCATCTTTTTCCTAGCCACAGCTGGGTCCGCATTGTCCTCCTTATCGTTTGTTTTTTTCCCCAAACTCATAAATAGCATTGTTGCAAAGGTTTGACTGTGGCTTAGCTTCATTGTTTACCAGTTTAGCGGCACAGATGGATGACGCACACTCTTGACATTTTCTTGTATATTGACTTGTGTCGTAGCCTACGATTCAATTCGTGTAGCCATCGTTCAGTCTACGTACATCAAACTTGATGTCGTACCCAAGTTTGTCACACAGTGTGGCGTGCAATAAACTTAGAAGATTGCTGAAACCTCACAGTAAGTAGGCTTAAGATAGTTGAGGAAGGCCCATTACGAAGGCCAGAAAAATGAAAATATGGCGGATCAAAGCACAACACAGTGTGAGACAGTACAGTACAGTTAGCTCCCACATTGGCACCTCTCCCTTGTAATATGTTTAATATAGATCTTAAGAAACTTGAGGTGGCCAATGGACAGAGTATAGGATTTATCTTTAAGATGTAGATGTGAAACCCGTTTAGCCATTTTTGACACTGGGAGGGGAAACAGATATCTGCTCTCTCAGGATAACCCTTTTTGCAATGAGCATACCAAACATTTGTTGGAGAAACTCAATATCACAAAAACTGTGTGGGATTAGCTGTCTGTCATATATGTCGCTGCACAAATGAAATGTGTAATGCCAGAAACACTGATGCCCCTCTTTCACTGTACAGTACAGGGCAGTTTGGGCACAAGTCCCTCATTAAATCTAAATCATGAAACATGTTGTATCCATAGTCAGATTGTACAACGCAAATCTGCGTTGTGATGACTTTAGTATGATCCAGAAGTGGAAATGAATGTTGTAGGATCTGTTCCAGTTTGTTGTTTCATAACAGATTCATAAGAAATGCAGTATTAACAACACCACTGCTAGTCTCCCTTTTCTTGCTACTCATATTTAATCTTTTCTGTTTACAGGAGGATTCTCTCACTCACAGACAGACTTTCTTTCAGATAGCTCTCAGGAGTGTCTAATGGCTGTTTATGGTGGTATAGAGCTGGTACTACGGTCTGCTGGGTACAGACATTTAATGATATGGTGTCTCTTAGATCATCTGTGGCTCAGGATGTATTTATGTTGTGTGTTATGGTGGATTTGGATGCATTTTTCCTGCTAGCCTCAGGTGTCAGACCCATGGAACCGCAGTAAGTGTGGATCATGACTTGTGTCAAGCGCTTGGCCCTCACATGACTTTCAATTTGGAGAATTTCAACAATGTTTCACTTAGAGAGGATTTTCTAATTAAATGATACGTATTCATTTTGAATGCTTTGGGCCTGGTTTTTCCAATTACATTTTCATGTTTCAAATGTGCAGCAATAACAGGACCCAGTATTGTGTGTGTGTGTGTGTGTGTGCGTGTGTGTGTGTGAGTGAGTGAGTGAGTGAGTGAGTGTGTGTTCTGTGTTAGAAAAATCATTTGGTTACTGGCGTCTGTGGAGCTAGTCCATGCCAACCCTATTTTAGATTAATGACAGTGCATAATATCCCATTCGCCCATTAACCATTCGTTAATCTGTCAGATCTCTTTCCCAGGCCCCACGGAAAGGGTTGGCTTGGCAACTGTGAGCGCCCAATGGGCCGGGCGCTATCATGACTGGCAGCTGGGACCGTCCAGTGGGCTAAATCCCCTGTGAGCTTTCCCAGGCTGCGGTTGGCTGGTATTATTAGAGGGGAGAAAGCGGAAGGCCTCTGGGTGATCTGGCTGTCCTGCTCAGAGCAGTGGTGCTGTTCCGTGTTCATTAAGTGATTAGGCCTTGTCCTGACACACACACATACACACACATGGCCAACACAGTGGTTCTGGTTTGGCTTCCTGATCTAATCCCCTAGCACAGCCAAAGTCTCCTCGGCTCTCACTCACGCATTCACGTGGCCCAAAGGTTGCATGCGTAGACGCACTCTAGCTTTCCAACTTAGCACCTCATGTTACTGTATACATTTAAATTGACAGAGTCTGCCGCAATGTCACACACACACTATGAACAGCAGGATGCATCTTTTAACAGTTACCTTCTGGTCAGTAGAGATAAATGAAGTATGTGCTCAATGTGCACCCGCCAGTTTCTTAGGTTTTTGCAGATCTTTATGAGATTCCCTCTTTGTCAGGTGTGCAGTGGGGCCTGATGGGGTCTATAGATATGAAGTGTCTGCATGGCTGGCTACTGATTGGGGCTGAAGCCACAGAAGCATGGAGGCTATTTTCAAGCCAAAAACAGAGTTACTGTGCTTGACTGGTGGAACCCGGCCAGGGTACTGTGTCTGTGAGATGGTTAGTATAGGTCCTGCACTATATAGAATATGTGTGTGAATGCATCAAGAGCTGAGTCTTAGCAGTATCTTTTGACGGGGGCTGACAGCCAAATGTCTTTTCTGACAGGGGCCTGATGTGGGCCAGTGACAGACTGATACCAGCATGAAGGTAGGGCTGTATAGTTTCTGGGATAATATAATCTCAGCCAGATTTCATAGGGCCCTACATCAAAGTCAGTGCTAAAAACTGACTGAAGTTTTGAAAATATTATTATGTATTGCGCTGTTTGTGTTATTTATTCAACATACTTTTTTAAAACTCAGCACAGTCTTGGAATGCACTGTTTTGAAAAGAAACAAAACGACTTTTTTGACTTGTAAAATTATCTTTTAAATTAACAAGCATGATCTGTATTATTCACAGCACACTTTAAACAGGATCAAAAAATCATTTGTCTCTTGCCGTTAGCTATGGTACATATTTTTTCTGAAATAAGGTCCTGTCGGGGACACCAGAAGTGGGGGGACTTTTCCTCAGTGCATTCACGTTTTAGCCGACAGATATTGCTGGTGAGCTTTCCAGCCATTATGTCTATGTTTCAGACTAAGCCAACCCACTATGACTGGGTGTGTGTTTAAACACATGCACACAAAATACAGCCCTCAAAAATAAAATTCCCTGATGCTAAGGTCCGGTGAGAGGTCAACCTAGGCCTGCTGAGCCACCGGGCTTGCAATACACTGGGGGAAACCCTGAATTCTTTTTCTGCCAAACTCTGAATTAGCACAATGTGTTGTCTGTTAGGATGTTTTATGCTTATGTAGCCTCATGAGCCTCTAATCGATGTCATGGTACAACGGCAACTTGACAGCTGAGTTCACATTTAGAACTGCCTTCGAATGTCTCCCTCACAGTATGGTTTGGAGTAACAGCCTTCTTGTATTTCAGAATCTTAAAGCTTTGTTTGACAAAGCTGAAGATTGTGGATTTGTGTTTTTGCCACGCAGTGACTTAAGACGGGCTGAATCACTGCTCTGTTCCACTAATGCGTCGGAAAACACTGCTGTGCTTTGCCTTGACTTTGTTCCTGAAGGCTGTTGATTAGTGGAATAGAGGCCTATTGTCTGGAAAACACTGCCTGTTAATCCAGCGTAAGTCCCTGTTTTTTGCGAGACTTGGATATTGACAAGCTACGAGTTGGAGGTTGATGTGTAGGCTCCTTGATTCTTTGATTGACGTTTAGAGAGTGAAATCATCTGTGCTTCAGGGGCTTTCATATTGACTGTTCATCTGACAAAAAGCTGCCTGTGATGTTGCGTCTTGCTCTCTCTGTTTCTTACTATCTGCTGCAGAGTTCTTGTTCTGGGTTCACCGGGCTTACAAGGCATTCGAGCCAGCATCCAGCTGTTTTTGTTGTCTCTGTGTCAGCAAAGGGCTGGCTAGTTTGTAACTCTTACTGTGAGTCTCACTGTTGAAATGTTTGGTTGTGTCTGTGCATGAAGGAGTGAAAGAAAAGCTCTCATTTAATTTGTTTTTCATGTTTTACACATGCACATTTCAACTAGCGCAGTGGGAGTCTGGAACATTGTACGGTAACGTAAAACCGTTAATTCGACGTTGATTGATAGCTGGTGAGTCTGGGGGTAGTTGATTCAGATCAATGGGCACTCACAAAGATTTCCTGTCCTGGTGGAAGAGATCCATACTGTTTCGCAGCACATGATATTCCTGATGATGACAAGTGAGGAGGGAATGCTCAGTCGATGCTGTCAATGGAAAACCACTTGGCAAATCCACAGAAACTAAATGCATCCGTGTGCATTTATGTGTGTGGCGCTTGTGAGTGGTGCAGGTGCTCAAACGCTTTGACCTGTAGCCTCTGTGCCGTTAAAATAATCTTAAAACCTGTGTTGAGCTCAAACACAGGTGTATATCTCCCCTGTGCTCACAAGATTACCCAGAAAAAGTTGGCAGCTTTGACCTAAAATTGGCGAGTGAGGGAACTAAATGAAAGGCTGCGATGATAGACCCATGTTTCAGTGGGCCTGTTCAGACATTCAAGTCAGAGAAGCCCTGACCCAATGGCTGTCCTGTGTGGCTCTCAGCTGGGTAGTGCCCTGTGTTAGCAAGCTGGATCAGAGCTGTGGAGCAGGGAGCCAAGCCTGCATGGCCTCAGCTGTTTGACTGTCTGGCTAAAGCCGAAGCCCTGCTCCCTCAGCCCTGAAATGTATCCTAAATGGTGGGATTGTCTGTGGTTCAGCTGATACATACGGTATGCGTTCAGTTTCACCTCATTTACACCTGGTATTTAAATGAGACCTGTATCCGGACATGTCCTCCAGATTAGGAAAAACGCCTGTTAACGCAACGTATAAAAAAAGTGACCTGATCTGCCTGACGACATCTAAGGTTGTCTGGTTTAGGATCTTTAGCTGACATAAAATAGTAGTTTCTTGTTCACAATTAAATAGCAAGCAGCAAGCAAGAAGGCTGAAAGAGACATGCCTCTAATTGATCTGTCCTAAGCCCCACTCCTTTTCACTCATAAGAGGGTTAAAAGATGTTGTTGGTGGAGCAAGCAACTTATATACACATTTTAAGTTAGCTAAGTCAGCTACTATTGCTAATAGTAGTACAGTGTTTTACAAGGTTTATAAAGTTTCCCCTAACTCAACAACTCACAGAATTGTGTGCATCTCTTAAGGGAATCTGGGGCTGATTTGCTGCCACCTTAGATTACTCATTAGAAATCCCATGTGTAAATGCAAAGGCAAGATCGGATCTTTTATTATCTGCACAATATATCCAGATGCAGATTCCATTTTAATACCAGGTGTTAAATGGGGTGTTTGTTAAGCTTTTTTTTGAACAGTATACCTTCTACTACTACTACTTCTACTACTTGGCATGTGTGTAGGAGAACTGGTGCATCAGTGTCGTGGTCATTTCATGGCATGGCTAAGGACAACACATGCACACACAGAAACTCTGCCTTAAGTAAACAGAACCAGGACTTAGCCTGCAGTCTTTTAAGTGCCTGTGACTTTGACTGAGGTTATATAATGATGATGGTCTCTGTCATTTAGTGCTTCTCTCTCCTCTCATCCACCTCACTCCATCTCTCTTGTCTCTCTGTCCCTCTTCCCCTGGCCAGTCAAGATTCATACAGGGATTCAGCCATGTGGTAAATCAGACAAGACCTCGGTGGGATTGCATCGATTGGGAGGAATGTATGTAGCCAACGATTTTCAGAGATTAATGATGAGGAAAGAGGTGGAGAACCGGAGGGGGGAGGAGAGAGAAGGATGTGAAGGCTGGGAGAAGGAGAGGGAGGAGTAGAAGAAGAAGGAGAAGAAGAAAAATCCTTGAACTGCGAGAGTATGAAGCGGTCTTGAACGTTCGGACTGCAGTGGAGGTTATTAATTAAGGCAAAGTATTGATCATTCTCTTCATTACTCTCCCCTCCTCCCCGATTTTCATCTCTCTATTGCTGACCCCCAGAGGAGAAAAGGGCTCAATCTTTAGATGGGAGGTCATTGAATAAGTGAGGGATTGCTGGAACAGTCTCTGTGGGTGATGAATGAGTGTGTGTATTTATGTGTGTATTTTTTGGACAGGCTCCATCGCATCCTATTTGGGTTTCATCCTAACTCGTGTTTCTCTGCCATGTCATATAGTGTGGAGAATCAGGTTAGGGCGACATGGTTCTGGGGTCCATTTTCTCTCATTTATACCGAGACACACATCCATGCTCACACAATCACAACCTTTTCCACTCACTCTGTCTATCTCTTTCTCCCTATCGCTAAGGTTTCCGTGTAATGGGTTATCACCTCATGCTATTTCAAATTTTATTGTTCTAGTTTTCCAGCACAGCAGACGCACATATTTCTCTTGTCGCCGGTGCTCCAAATTGTTACATTTTTATATGACTTCACACTGTTTCTTCAATAAAATATTCATGGTTGTTTGCTTCTAGTCATTCCTGTGCCAGCCCCAGTCTTTGTGCACTTTTGAAGCTGCCAGTCAGCCATTCAGCCGGTCACTAAGTCAACCACCAGGTCTTTTGCTCTTTGTCAACATGGGACGTTTCAGACATACAGTATATTAAACGTCTGCGCGCGCAGCGGCAGGCTTAATCAGCCTGTTTCTCTCTCTTACTCTTCTCTCCTCTATCACCCAGCTCAGATTAACCCTTGCTGAGCTGCCTGTCTGGCTCTGACTGTGAGAACGCTGGGTTGGTTGCCAAGGTTGGTTGTCTGGTTGTCATGGTTTCCCTGCTTCTTGCTGGTTCCCAGTCTGCCCTCATGAAGAATGAAAGGGAATGCTCTCTCTTACTTACTGTTTCCTGATCTCTCTCTCTCTCTGGTGCTCCATTTCTCTCCCTCTGTCGCTCTTTAAAGGGACAGTTCTGACCAAAATCAAAAATTCATGTTTACCATAATTATAATATTTGTCCATCTAGATTTGTTTGAAGTCAGTTGTTGGGTTTTGGAGATATCAGCTGTAGAGATGTGTGGAATGATTAAGTTGTACTCAGCTTGTGGCACCACAAAATACATTTGAAAAATTCGACACCACTGTCTCTTTCCAGAAATCATGACCTGGTTACTCAAGATAATCCACAGACTGATCAGTTTTATGCAGATTGATTCTACTGTAGAAGTAAACTGAGTACCATCTAATTCCATTATATTCAAGAGAAGGCAGAAAGCTCTATAGCCAATATCGCAGGAACTCACGGCAAACCTATCTAGATTGACAAACTATCCATTTCAGTAGTTGCAAGTTCATCTTTATAGGATTTATTTTCTGTTCATCTGCCTCGCCTCTACATGCAACTGTAGAAATGAGGATGTGAATGAATGTATGACTGTGTCTTTTCGACATGTGCTCTTCGTGTGTGTGTGTGTGTGTGTGTGTGTGTGTGTGTGTGTGTGTGTGTGTGCGTGCGCGTGCATGCCTGTGCAGCCTGTGTGCTTGTGCGTGTGCTCAGACATACGGTCATGGATCAGACAGGCTTGCCCTGCTCTGTGCTCTGCGCTGTGTGCTGTGTTCCCATTTAAATCTGGGAGATTAGCACATGTGGGGAGCCTCGGCTTTAGTTGCTGTCAGCTCAGCTAGCCTTGGCAGGCTGTCCTTTAGATCGGGGGGGGGAGCTCTGTGCTCATCCCCCCATCACTGTCTGCCCTGCTGTACCTTATCCATTATCAAATAGATGGGTGGGCCAGTGACCTTGACTTTGGTACAGTTTTCTAACTGCTGCAGTGCACTTACACAGTTCACATGGCAGCATTTGTCATAGGCACGTCTCACAGGATGTAAATGTAAACAGTATCATTTACAATATGGTGAATAGAGATTTATTTTCTCTGTCATTCTGTTATAACATACTTGTACATGATTCTAAAGGTTCCAAAAAAGCATTATGTCTTATTGATTATGGTCATATTGGCTAATATTTTCTGTAAGATATGTCTGTTGGTATATTTAAAACACCTTCTTAGTAATGGATTACATTTTGTGAATGTTCATGTTAGAGCCACTGAAACAGTTAACATTTACAGGGATTTTTTAATAATTATAACTAACTATGACAAAAAAACACAAAAACCTGAATTGAATTAAGAAAAATGAACAAATATGCCTAAAATGCTCCCTATACAACAAAAACAATCTGCATTATGTTCTGTAAGGAAATATCAAATATGTGTGCTAATGCTTTACTGTCAAAGTATAAATAAAATAGTAAATTTACATATGTAGCTAATTTGATAATTTCACATGGGATACCTTGCCATTAAGAAAATAACTGTTCGCTTGCAAAGTGTTACTTACTTTATTGCATTTCCAGTGTGAATACAGTGACTGAATGACTTTTAAATTACATGAAACAGTGCCTTTACTTCAGCAGACCTGCTGGAAACTCCCTTTGGACCGTTTTCTAAGAAAAAGTACATGAATGAAAATGTGCGCTCATTTACTGTGTGCAGTGCATCCCAGATGGCATGGGCAGGGTAATTGTGATGCATTCAGAGTTTTCACAGCCACTCGCTCTGTTGTCAGCACTTTAGGCTATGAAGCATAGTGTCGCCCATGCCTGAAACACCTGAGATGTGGCTTGGCATGTGAAGTGAAGCAGACAGCCCTCAATGAGATTAGGTTAGATGAGCATGACTGGTCACAAAGCAACTACCTGTGCATGCTGCTTGTCTCTGTGGCACCCACTTCTGACATTTGGCCAGACTAAAGAGAATTAGCACTACGTTAGCCAGCTCGACTTATTTTATCTCAGTTGGGAACATCAAGGAGTCCGTTACTCATGGAGAGGGGGAAAAGGGCAGCTTCGGTTTTCTATTTTGATGACGTCGGGGAGTGTTGTTGCCAGTTTACAGAAAAGCCACCTGGATCACAGGTGTTCCTGCATCAGTGGTCTGGCCAAGACAAACTGTTTCTTCTGTTTGCTTTTCCTCTGTTGCCACTTCATCAGAGAATGGGTGAACGCTTTGAGTCTGTTGCCAGGTCAAATCCTCTGTCATGACTATGTATTAGGATGAAATCAGATCACAGTGAGATGTCATACTTGAAGCAGCGAGTCCAGCATGAGTCTTTGTGTTTTTTCCCCCCATCTGGCCTGAATTGTAGGTTCAGCCTGTGCTACTTTCCTCCAAATCTCTGGCCTTGTAGTGCTGTACTGGTTTGTGAAAGTATTTCAGCATAAATCTTTTAATACGGCCAGCACGCTCTCCCATTTGGATTTTGCCCTATTTCCATTGGCTGACGGTTCATGAGCAAGCATTCAGCTCTCTTCCTGTATTGTGATGTAAGCTCTTTTAATGGGAGTCTGTAGGATATTCATCGTAACTCTGTAAACATCTAAATATCACATCCTATATTCATAATATATTAATCTGGGCATACAATCTACAATTTTAGAAATGTTATTTTATTCCAAGTCCTAATGTACAAGTAAATCTGCGATACAAAGCCAAAGCTCATTTATGTGCTTATACTGTTCCATCCAAACATCAAGCCATGACCAGAGTGCTCAAAAAATTATAAAATAAAATAAAATAAAATGGCCCTTGCCCTTTTACCCATTCTGGCTATGTGAAAGCTCCAAGGCAGGTAGAAGTTTCTGCATGCTCCATTGATCTATGCCGAAATGTCTAGAAAAAAAAGGCACCAGGGTATTTTCAAGGACATTTATTATCATTATACAACACAGGGTCGTACAATGAAATTAGAGATGTAGTTCCTTCATAATACACAAAAAATGCAAAATACAACAGTTGATTAATTAAATTCAGAGTGTATACACAGAAAATAATTCTATAGTGCATTTTTGTTTTACATGTGTGTCAGGTTAAATGTAAACAGTAGCAACAAGATGGTGATGATAATATGGTCGACATCCTCACATTAGAAGTTCAACATCTGGGAAACAGTGTCCATTAGGTGTGACTGTGTTTGTGCACAAAGCATCATTGATGTCCTCCTCATGTCCTGCCAGAGTCTTGTAGTGTGTGTGTAGGAAGGCGTAGCAGTTTAAGATGCTTTGATTGCCACTTTGCGAAGGTGCAGGGAGAGGAAAAAAGGCACTGACCACAGGGAGTTGACTCTTGGCTCTGCTTCAACTGTGCAATAAGCTAACAACAGTCAACCAAATTTTCTGACAATGAAATTGTCAGAAAGCATGAATGTCAACAGCTGTACCTTGCTCCCCCTTGTACACTGCAGGGCAAACAAATTTTGAACTCTTCAATGAGTCCTGTGCCTCAAAACTTGGGTCTGAAATGGGGTCAGATCGTCTATTATATGCCCATCTTTATGCTTCACCAAGTTATTTCCACTTTACATCAAGTTCTGTTTGTTTTCATGTGAATTATTTTCCCTTATGTAGGTTTAAAAAATGAGGCCCTACAATCTAGAACTCATTTGTTTTGTAATTAATAATGGTAAGTTCACTCTTCTGTTAGATAGAGCAAAAATAGTGTCAGTAAATCCAATTTCATTCTCCTATGAGGTCAAAAGCTGTAATGGAAGCTTTTTTAGAGAAGGAATAATCCACCAGTCAAATGACCTCTCGGCCTTTCACAACCCAGTGAGTGTACTCTTACTGCAAAAAACTGCATATTTGATCTCTTTCATTCTTCCTTGTATTCTTGCTTTTATTCTTTACTTGCATTTTTCTGTCTTGTCGTTTTTTCTTCTGTCTTGCTCTCTTTTATTGCACTCTTTCTTGACTAATGGAACAGTTGATGGAGTGATTAAGGGAGAGAGCGATGAAGTAGGCGAAGGTTTCATCTCTTTATCCCAGATGGTTGACTTTTTTTTATTCATCACTAAAAGCTGCTTATTTCTGAGGTGGCTGCTACTGACGTTGGGGCTGCTGTTTTTTGCGATGCAGTTTGTGTGTGTGTGTGTGTGTGTGTGTACTTCTCTGAATGCTGGTGTTTTAGTGTGCACCACGTGCTCCTGTTTTACGGGCTCTCTACCGATACACAACAGCGTCTGAGAGCTGTAACTCATGGGACAGGGATGAACATGAGAGAAACAGCAAGGAGGGATGGGGGCTCACATAAGGAGACAGGTTCTGGTGAGAAAAAGAGTCACAGCAGTAAAGCATCTCTCAGGGTCAGTGCTTCTATTATCATTCAAATCCGGACACATACACACACAGACACACACCCATGCAGGAATGTGCTGTGCAGCAGTGGAGTGAATGATTTTTAGTTTCTACAGGAATCCCAGCTCTCCTTCTGACTGCAGCAGAGCTCTGACGTCACTACTGGAGGAAATGCAGCCACAGCAGGATGAACAGTACGGCGCTTGAGGACACACACACACACACACAAACACACAAACATACACACATTTCCCCATGCCTTTAGGACATTTCGGTAGCTTGTTCTTCTGCTCTTCAATCCTGTCCTCTGTTTACCCTCACAGAGTTAACTTGTCTGTGCAGGCACTTTGCAAAGTATTTAATAGAAAACTGTATCGACGTAGCTGATGTATTGACTCACACATGTATGAGTTTTTATAGACTGGCAGCCTCTGTGCTTTTGATGTGAAGAGTCAGTAGCCATAGCAACACGGAGACACATTTTCATGTGCTATTTCACATGCTGAGGGCATGAGTGTGGCTCTGCTCGAGTAACTTGTTATTTTGGTTGGTCAGCTGCTGTCCTCACTGCTCTTTTGATGTCATATGGTTTGTATAATGAGAGCATGAATGTGAGCCAACAGCGTCTATGTCCATTCGTCTGTGTCGGTGTTTTTGTGTGTACAAGCCTGCGTGGGTTTGAAAAAAAAAAGATGGCATATGCAGGACTGTGTGTTGCACCGCATGACTCATGTGATGATCATTATGATACTTTTATCTTTGTGTAATGTACTCTCCACCTGTTTACTTTATTGGACATGTAGTACAGCAGCAGCGTCCTCTGCGGTTTATTTTGAAATCGGGCTATAATAAAATGGTTTTGAGCTGCATCGTCTCACTGCATCTATTTATGTTTTTTCTTTAGCTGAATGCTTCTCTCAAGAAAATATGGTGATGGTGCCTCTGGGAAACATAATTCAAACAGTAATGATTGTTTTGAGTTTATGAGTTGCTGATGGCACCCCGTCTCACTCATTCATTAGCTGATGAAACTGCCTGTAAATGAAGAATTTATTTAAATTATATTAGAGAGCAATAGAAAACTGTGCAAATACTGATTTGATAGCACAGAAGACTGAGAAGTTTGAGATATTGGTTGGTATTCCTTACTGCTTGATTCTTGATTCTAGGCTGGTGACTGCTAGAGAGCATTGTTGTTGTTGTCTTTATTCATTCTTCTGGTTGCATAAAAAACTTTAACTCAGAATTTATGGTTGTGTTTTCCTTATACAATGAAAGTTTTCCAAAACTTAATTTAGATTTTACAAAAGCAATATATCCCCTTGCCTACAGTGTCACAACATATTGCAATATATTAAAATGTAACCCTTCTATCGTGATTCATATTATATTCTCAGATTCTTACCAATGCACAGCCTTACAGAGCAGATTGAACCTGGCAGGAAGTGAGACACAAAAACAGCATAGATGATCTGGTCCATTTTTAAAATAAGAGACCCTGTGCAGACTCCCGATCACAAAAAAACAGATGAAAAGATAAACTATTTAACTATGTAAATACTTCCACAGGGTAGAGGCAAAATCAAAGAAGAATGGAAAAAGAAATGAACAAAATCAGAGCAAGTCAACATAATCAGGCATCATAGAAACTGTGTCATAGATGTGACATGCACAGTGGTCATTATGTAGCCTTGATTAGTAATGATATGATTAAACTAAATTCTCTGGTTTCAGCTTTTCAAATGTGAATATTGCACCTCTATGACAGTAAACTGAATATCTTTGGGTTCTGGACAAAAGAAGACATTTGAGGACATCATGTTTGGCTTTGAGAACAGTGGTCAACATTTTTTCTGAGAAGAACTAATTGATAAATCCAGAAAATGATCAACAGATTAATCTATAATGACAATAGTTATTAGTTGCAGCCCTATCCCTAAATAATGAAATAACCTGACAAATCGACCACAGTGTTCTTTTCTGTACATCTGATCTCTGATTTTTTAAAATTTTGGCTACCTTAGTAGACACGCCACAACCTACTCCCTCAATTTCTGTATCCATTATATCCTTCTTTTTCCCACTCATCTTGCCATCCCCATCCTTCTTGACCCCTCTCCCTCCTGCTCCCTCGTCTCCTCGCCTCATGCCTAATGGAGGTATTCCCCTGCAGCCTCCAGGCCTCGCACTGCCATTCTGCTCAGGTAGGGCTCATTTCATGCAGCATGATTATATCTCACTGGCAGCAATTCAGGGCTGGATAAGCCAGAGTGTTGTGGGCTTGCACAATTGCAGAAGGAATTCAATTAAATCTTTACATATACTCCCTCGCAGTGTATACCTGCCAATCAGGAGACAGGCAAGGGCATGGCACATACAGCATGCATGTACACTCATTCAGTCTAATATAATCACAATCACACAAGCAAGTATGGATATGAAAAATTCACATTCGCATACTGCACAGTAGACATTCATACACATTTTTATAGTGGTCATGGTTTTATCTGCAGGGCTTTTTGTTTTAATACCACAGCTATGTTGAGCTTCATATGGTGCTTGATTTGTTATGAGATTGTCCCCTCCCCCGTTCTGTTCCTCTGTCTCACATCTTTCCCAGTGTGATGGGAAGAAGAAAAACATTTGTAGCATTAAAAATAGCAAATCACACCAATAACCATTTGTGAGTATGTGTGTAAATGGGCTAATTCAATGTGAAAGGAGCCCATCATAGTATGTCTAATGGAAGAAGCATATCCTGCGTTGGCTTTATGGACCAGAGCTAGTAATTGCTTGTAAAGACTGATTTGAGCAGAATGTATCATCATACTTCATGTAGCTAAACCACAGGGGGAAAATGGCAATAGTAATTGGACATTGATCTAAGTGAAGATAGACTGTGTGTGTGTCATTTTCACGTTTCTCACATTCTATCATTCATCATTACGTGGCATTGTGTAAGTCGAGATTTCATAGAGCAATGCTTTCAGTATGATCGGCAGCATAAAGCAGTAATGACAAATTCCGTAATAAAAAAAATCATAAGAAATGTCTACAGATTGAATATGGTAGAGAATAACATAACTGATGCTAGAGTTGGGAGATATTTAAAAAACTTTCAACCAGCTACCGTTAACCCATCAATGTATTCATAGTTGTGCAGGTGAGTTTAACTTCATTCAAACTTGGAAAAAGAAATAATATAATAAAGAAAAACTGAATCTTGCCAAAATCATCTTGGGTAGTCGTTCCAATTTTCTAACAACGACCAACTCTTGTTTGATCAAAGTAAAACCGAAATTCACCACGTTAGATGTGAAAATAGTCTGGCTCTACAAACTTTTGTCCTCTCTCTTCCTCTGAAACAGTGCATACTGTGCAGCTGAGTGTGTCACTGAGCAGCAGCTCTCACTTTGGCTTAAATTAGCTAAATAAAATGGCAAAAATTGTCCCAAATAAAACAACTGGCACTGGACAATTGCCAGTAGCTGAAATATTTACCTGTTCTCCAAGCCCTAATTTATGCCTTGATAAATCAAAAACTGCAGAGGATATTCAGATTCTGCTCATGTGATATGTGTGTATGTATGTATGTGTTTATAAATCAGTGCATGTATCAGTGCTGAATGATTGATTGTATAGATATTCAGCTGTCAGTGATATGATACAACGCAGAAAAGCCTCACAGAGTAAGAAGCATGTTGGACTTGCTTGACAAACCACAATGACTAATTGATTATCAAAATAGTTGACGAGTAATTTTCAGTTGACTGTTTTCTTTCATAATTGTGTTGTATATGATGTGTCTTTTGTATAATAGTTGTTGTTTTCATGTTGGCATCATTTTCCTTCTATAGTCTTTGGTCTGAAATGAGGTAAATTACAAATAAATTGAATAGATAAGTGCAGCCCACATTTTTAGAGCTGGAAATGGGAAACATTTGGTGTTGTTGGCTCATGTTTCTAATGCCCTTAAGCTTGTGATTGTCTCTGTACGACGGGTTGATTAGGCTTGCATGAGACCTGAATTTATTACTCTGTCTTCGCCAGTGTCATTATACTTCAACCTCTTATATTCACTCCTTAATGAGACTTTATGAAATATTCAAACCTTTACCTGGAGGAGTTCAGTGTGTGTACGTGCGCACCCAGCTCTGTGTTATTTCGTATCCCTGAGTGTGTATCAGCACTTTTTGATCTCTCTCTTAGCGCTGACAAATACAGCGAGACAAGAGACAGACAGACAGAGGAATACATTCATGCACACCTGCAGACAGACATGATTTGAGTCGGCATAATGATTTGTTATTCCAGAATTTACCATCCCAGCTGATGAGGAGTCCAGGCTCATTAAGCCTGTGAGAGACGAGCTTGTTGTCTGGGTGTGTGTTAGCCTCACTCTGGGCCTCCTCTCTTCTTATTTCATTCCCTCTTTCTTTCTCTGTCTGTCTGTCCCTGAGAACAACCCTAAATCAAGCAGACCTTTTAATTAAAAGACACATTTTCTCAGCTCTAAACGCACTATAAATAGGCTGAGCTGCTCCATGGACACAAACACTAATGCACGCCGACAAAGCACACACGGTACCTGTCGCTTTATTTTCTAAAACCCACACTCTTAGAAATAAAGGTGCTGACTAGAACCGTAAAGTGCTCTTTGGTTTGTCCCCATAGGAGAGCCCGTCTTGGTTCCTGGTAGAACCTTTTATAAATATTACACAAAGACCCCTTTCAGAGAGGTTCTACATACAGTAGAACCCATCATAGTTAGAGTTATGCCATCTGTGAAAGGTTTCACCTAGAACCCCCTATTAGAGGTTCTAAAGAAGAACCCTCTATGGTATAATATTTCCATCCAGAACCCTCTCTGGGGTTCTATTAGGAACCCTTTATATTCCAAGGATTTTATCCAGAACCCACCCAGAGGCTTCTACTGAGAATCCTTTTTATATTATGGTACAAAGAACCCTTATCTAAAGAGTTTTTTTCAACATTCCTTGAACTCTGAAGAACTTCCAAAAAGGGTCTTTGGATGAAAAGGGTTCTTTATGGAACCTCAACCTTTTGGGAACAATCCTTTTGGAACCTTTATTTCTAAGTGCGCTGTAGACTGTATATCAAACTAATGCAATGAAAGGGCTGAGTGCTGAACTTTCAGAGAACTGCCTGATCCTTGTGTCTTTAAGTCTCTCACTTGTCCAGGAGAGGTAGTTAATATACCCCCCTCGTCTTGTTTGACTTTAGGAATAGACCCTCCCTCCTGCCCTTGTCCCCTTTGAAGAGCTCTTTAATGAAGTGCTCTTGTTCTTCGTGAATTATACTGTAGCAGCTTCTATGTCACATATGAGAAGTCCCTTGTATGAGGGCACAGAGATGACAGAGAGCTCACCGAGGGCCTCTCCTGGGGCCCGGGACGTGTGTCCAGACTACGGAGCGATTCATTAAGCGAGTCCCAGGACCCACATCAGGCCTCTTCTTGCTCACACCGAGGCTCTCTGCCTGATGTGACCCTCGCCTTTTATGCATGCGCCTCACACACACAGCAGTCTCTGATGTCTTACAGAGAGGCTAAGAGTGGTTGATGGAGAGCAGGAGAAGGGTCCTCTATCTATCTGGTCGTATATAAGCAGTCCTACAGAAAGTGATTACTGATCTCCCTTTTGGTGCTTTCACAATATAATAGCCAAACCAAACGTGTGGTACTCATTTCAAAAACAGCTTCTAGGCAGCTTGTTTTTAATGTGTTTTAAATGTATGTTTCTACTGAAAAGGAGAGGTTCGTGTTGGCATGTGTGTGTACAGTGGTTATTCATTCTAGCCTCATACACAGAGGTCTCATTGCACCCACAGCCACTTTGCAGCCTTTTGAAAACTCACACTCACTGTACAGTACATGCACTTACATACCCCCTCTTACAAATGTACATAAATGCAGATGTTGGGTTAATTAGGGCCAAATTATTCAGTGCTCAGGATCTGGTCAGCTTGATGAAGCTGCTTTGGCTGTAAATCCATCTCCTAATCACCTTCAGATTAGCCAAACACACATGCAAAATGCCACGTAATGACTGAAAAATGTGTATGGAGTGTGGACATAGCACATGTTTTTCATATCTCCAAGTGCATATCTGTGCATTAGTGTTGGTCCGTGTGTGTGATTAATCTCTGAGGGCCAGAGGTGATTGGGTCAGAGTCGAGGTACCTGTGAAGCTAATGACAATGATTAAGAAGAGGGTTTGGAGAGGCTTAACCTTAATCAGGTGCTTCTCCTCAACACGCTGCCCCCCCTCAGGACATCAGCAACCTTATCAGAGTGAATGCTCCATGTGAAGTGGATGTCATAATAGCTGGACCTACAGTAGGAACCAACTTTCTTATCTTTCTCACTCTCCTGGAGTCTCTTTTTCCATATTGATGGTTTAATTTGATAACACTGTGCCTACACGGATGGCTTCATTTCTTTCATTATAGAAACCATTATGTAACAGTTGTCTTGTTTAAAAAGAATATTTGGGATTATTTGAAGTTGTATGAGGCACTTAACCATAATCAGTGCAGTAGATGCTGGTTGGCATGCCCTCAGTTAAAAGTCAGAGAGGGACGCAACATGAAAGCTAAGCAATGAATTGCTGTTGACAAGGTCAGCAACAAATTGTATTTTAGCCACTTAAAAAAATCAAATCAATAATAAAAAAAAAGAACATCAGCTTAAAGGCGTAATTGCATAAACAAACATTTTTCTAAAGAAAACAATGTATAGGCTCATATGATTAATCCCTTTCAATTATCACTTATGACCCCCGAGATCTGCAAAGACCTCCTCTGCCTGTATTTCCTTATTTTTTCTCATTGCTTTGCTGTCCTCAGGACATTCCACTATCTCAGAATGTTAGTATTTGACATTCTAATATGTTTATCTTGGACAAATCCTTCTGAATCTACCTTTTTAGTGTAGATTATGTCTAGAATGTTTTAACCACTTTATTTTGCCATCAGACAGAGAAAAGAAATGCCATTATATAAGCCAAATATCCCTCTTTGCAAACCAAACAAACCCCTGAGGCAAAATCAATAATTTTATGAACAGGTGTTGCTGGTTTACTACTGCTTCAATCTGTTAGTTCACGTTAATTGCGTGACTTTGGTGTTTTAAAATGATAGTTCACAATCATTGAAAGTCACACAGTAAAACAAACAAAGTGATCATGGCAAGTAGATCAGCAATGCCCAGTTCTGCAAAGTAAAATAACTGATTTTGCCTGTGGAGTTTGGTTGGTTTGGATAGAGCAAATTATGACTTAAATACCTGCAACTTCCATTAGGAGAGGCTGTCTGATGCAAAATAAAGTGTTGAAAATATTTTTGAAACATATTTTAAGTGGCTAAAATACCTATTGTTGCTGACCCTGTCCACAGCAGTAAATTGCTTAGCTTTGGTGCCAGTACTCCTCTCTGCTTCTCTTTGCTGACGTGTAACTGCTGTAGATAATACTCTGACTATCAATAAGTACCTCATACAACCTCACATCAAATAACCTGAATTTTTCCTTCAAGAAAAGAGAGGTCCTTTGTAAGTGTTAGACTTTGCAGGTTTTTAGTGAGTCTGTTTGAAATAAGAGTGTGTTCTATAGTACAGTAAAACTCTCCCAAAGGATAGCTTTTATTCATTTTGAAACTTGCACAGCAAGTTATTTAAACAGTCAAATATGCAGCTATTAGCAAAAGCATTAGGTGATGGATCGCCTCATTTAGCTGTGCAGTGCGTTGCAGGGCAAATTTAAATGTGCCTTAAAGCCTCTGTTGGCTATTCACCATATAATTTGAAAGAGCCATGTTTGCTTTTATATATTTTTCTCATAAAATATAAGCCTTTGTCATTTTGCAGGGCATTTATTAGATTTTATAAACCTCAAAAATAGTCTCTGGTGGCACAACTTGTCCGTGATAGAAAAGGAAAATCTTGTATTTGCGTTATTTGACAAAAGCAATATTTAACTTCCACCGTTCTTCAAATGTTAATCATTCGGATGAGTGATTAGTCCAATTATAATAACACAAATAATGGTCTGCATTCATATTAGTTCAGCCAGTTAGTAAAAACAAGTTAATTAAGGCAAGCCACATTAGCCTACGAGATATTATTTTATTTGGACATGTAATAGCTTTTAAATTGCCTGACTGCTCACATATTTCCAATCGAAAATTGCAAATGATCCCCATCATATTAAAATCACTGGTCGCCTTGCTTTAATAGGGGTTCCCCAAATTCCCAGAGCCTGCCGTGATATATGAGTTAAATCCACATCCTGAACCCAGCAAACTAAGAGCTGGAATCTTTTTAATGGCTTTTACCAACCTTATTCGTTTTCAAAGGTGCTTTCTCCCACTCTGCTCGCTTCCCTTTTTCCATCAGCTTCTTCCTCACCCCTCTTCACCCCTCCCTCATTTTCATCCCCTCTTCCTTTTTTCTGCCTGTCCAACCCTTACCCCCTGTCCTCAGCCTCCCTCACCACTTTCCCTGTGCCTTTCAGCGTCACCCTAGCTATTTCTTTCTTCTTCCGTCTCTCTGAATTACCCTTTCTCAGTCTAATGGGATCACCGGTGAACATGCCCCCCTTTCTAGCGTTGCTCTCCACGATATCCTCACTTATCGCTGTGAAGTTAATGAAATGGAGTACAAGATTGACCCCTTCCTCCCATCGCTTCCTTACCTACCGTATCTTCATCTCTTCATCCCAAGCCCCCCCTCCCTTTCTAAATGTCTTTATTCTCGTGTCCTTGTTGTCCCTTCCCTCTGACTTTGAATCTTTATTTCTTAGACTGTTTGAAAGATTATTTTACCCCACTCTCTCCTGTCTTTGACTCCTAATCCTACTCCCTACAATCCTGCGCACAATCAATAAAGCTGTAAATGCATTTTTTCCCTTTCATCAGTATTGTTATCTCCCACAGTCCTTTTTTTAAATTTCTGTATTCTGCAGCCTCACCTCATACTGAAATGGAAAGGCCTGGATGCATATAATGTTGTGTGCTCAGTAAGCACAAACACCACCTGCCTGCCTACTCCCCCAGCCTCCTTTTAATGCTGTCTTTTCTCTCACAGGCAATATTAGGCTTTTATGAGTGGCCCAAAGTGTTTTTTCTCTATAGGTTGTAATGTACAGAGTGAGAGAATTCCTGTGTATGTGTTTGCTTGTGTGTGTGTGTGTTTTGTTTGCACAAGTGCTTATCACATCAAACCTCTCTACCTGTCAGAAATGTCACACATGGTGTTGCCCACACAGATGGCTTTGCTGGTGGGCTGTGAATGCGTATGACGCTGTCACCAGGTGTGTGTGTGAGACTGGTTTCTCAGAACCCTTGTTGGTTATTGGTACACTCTAAGAAAAAAAAACAACCTTTCTATATTCTAAGGGCTTTATCTAGAAACCACCAGGAGGTTCTATGGAGAACCCTTTTTTTCTTCCAAGGGCTTTATCTAAAACCCACCAGGGGGTTTCTGGTGAGAACAAAGAACCCTTGAAAGAGTTCCTCAGAGGCTTCAACGTTGCTTGAAGAACTTCTTTCGGAAAGGGATCAACATGGTTTTTAATGGAACCCTCAATCTTACAAAGAACACTTGACCAACCCCTTATTCGAAAAAAGGGTTCTTCAGAAGCAAATGGTTCTGGGTAGAATGTCAGCCCTTCAGAAAGAACCCTTATTTTTAAGAGTGTATAATGCACAAATGCTGCCTGTAGCTTGACTCATGGGTTAGTCAGTAAAGAAAATACATGTGTGCTCTGGAGATATTATCTGTCACAAAGCCACTTTACTGATGTTGAATATAGGCACTCACACACACACACTGAGCACATGCAAGCACGCCACATGTGCTGGCACACCCGGTGAGTTCAGACAGCGTGTCAGCATCTCACAGCGAGTGGTTCCAATCAAGACAGTGATGCTGAAGTGAGACCCCCCTCGGCTCGTATCCAGTCACCCTCCTATAACCCCACCCGCCCACACAAAGATGCACACATTCAAACACACACATGCGCATTAATCTATATTCACATCATTCTTGAGTGCAAGGAGAAGAAGACGCTGGTTTTGATTTGCGTGTTGCAGGAGCACGTGTTAGTGGGAGAGTAGGCGTGCCAGTTATTTATACACCCTTTGTCTGTATTACTGCACCTGTTTACTTCAGTACCTGGTTGCCCCCATTGGTGGATACCATTATAGTCACATATGGTCACCATGGTAACTAACATACTGAATATCTGTATGGACAGATGACTCCACTGGTAATTGCATAGGAGCTTGCTAACAGTCTTTCCACGCAAAACACTTTCACAGTGATATTGATGGATTTTCAATTTAGAGACTCCAGGGGATCCACAGGTGGTCCAATAAAATGTGTGTTTTTTTGGCATTATAGATGTGTTTGATGTTACATGATTTGAATCATGGTTATATTTATGTGGTTATGGTTATATTACCATTTTCTTATTACAACATTAAACATCTACAGCAATAAAATGCATGAATGCAGTAGTGATATCGATAAAAACATCAGCTATAAGAGTAAAACACAGACTGCAGAATCTTTACTTGTAGTGAATATGTTTAAAGTGGGGTTTGGTATTAGTACTTTTGCTTCAGTAATGGACCTAAATAACAACAGCCTAACTGCCCCTGAACTGCATGTGTTACCAGCCAAGCCTTCCCCTTTATGAAAAGAGGCTTTGTGGCTAACCTTTGTGTCTGGTTGGAGAAAGTCATTGTGACTTTTTACTGTGGCAGGAAAAATCATGAAAAACACAGCTGTCAGCTCTGCAGCATGAAACATATCTGGAAGACGCCCATATTTTTAATTATCTTTAGCCTAACTTGTAGCTACTAAGTAGCTCACTTTTTTCAGTCTGGACCAACTCTACTGTGAAGAGTAACAGTTAGAAGAAGACTCTTTCTGAACGTGACATAAACAGGGACTTTTTCTTTCTCTTCTGTGGCAGCAAATGCAACAGATGCTCTTACTACAAGCTGAGCCTGCACACATTATGGCTGACTAAGGGGGCTTTCACTTCAGGGACCTGGGCCCAGATCCAAGTACACTTGACCCCAAGTCCAGTTCATTTGATCAGTTTGAACAATGTGTACTGTACCAGAGCATGCTTCATTGGTCCATATTTTAAAAGGTGGTCTTGGGTATGGTGTAAAAGCTAGCATACCAAAACAAGGAAGTGTACAACATTACTAATGTTAAAGCTGACAGGTGGAGGAGTGGAGACAGATGTACTCAGTGCACAGTGCACAGTCATAGTACCTAATGTGAAAACACCTTAAAGTACCATGAATACCCCTCAGCAATAATATATGATCATCTGCTTTGTCACACATTAATTGAAATTAAAATATTAAAATATTTATTTCTATGATTTTAACATGGATTAGTTGTTCACAATATAACACCATCAGGAAAAAAATAGGGCACGTCTGCTGGACGTGACAGTTGTGGGTTTACTGCATCCTTTTGGATTGTAATGCTTCAGGGATGCAGGATGTCTACCCAGAAACATCACTGTTTTCATTTGTCCTTCTTTGGTCTGTTTCTAAATATTCTTGATATTTCCATCTTGCATTTGTCATTTCATTCCCATAAAGACTACAGGCTTCATAATTTTCCCCCAACACCTGTGATCAGAGAGAGACAGAGAGAAAGCTGACGAGAAGAGAGATAGGTGAGCCTGTTGCTCCCGGCTTTGATGATTCTCTTCATTCACTCATCCACCGCAAATTTCACTGGGTCTTTGAAACCCCAGGCCACATTACACTGGGGGACTGCCTCTAATTGATGGGAAAATTATGTCATCAAAGGCCCATGAGGGAATGGTGCAGGTTTCACAGAAAGGCAGAGGAGATCAGAGCTTAGGGCTGCAACTAATGATTATTGTTGCGATCAGTTAATCTGTCAGTTATTGTTTTGATTAAGCGATGAATCATTTGGTCTTTAAAATGTCAAAAAAATAGCAAAAAATGGCCATCACAGTTGGGAACCATGATGGCACCTTGACCCACAGTCTAAAACTACCCTTCTGCCAACTGTCCAAAACCAAAAAATATTGAAATACCAAAAAAAAAAAAAGCTGGAACCAAAATGTTTGACATTTATACATATGTAGGAATGCTTTTATGCCATTCAGTTGTGAAAAATGAATGTGAAATTGTGTCAGCACTATCAATACAATAGTCATGGATGTCCAGTCTAAATGAAGGAAGATTCATTCATTCTTTCATTTTCTGTAACCGCTTATTCCCAAAGGGTTGCGGGGGGCTGGAGCCTATCCCAGCTGACACTGGGTGAGAGGTGGGGTTCACCCTGGACAAGTCGCCAGTTCACCACAGAGCTAACACATAGAGACAGACAGCCACTCACACTCACATTCACACCTACGGGCCATTTAGAATTAACCTAGCATGCTTGTCTTTGGACTGCGGGAGGAAGCCGGAGAACCCGGAGAGAACCCACACAGACACGAGGAGAACATGCACAGAAAGGCCCCGCCCCAGCCAGCTGGAGGATTCAAATTCAGGACCTTCTTGCTGCGAGGCAGCAGTGCTAACCACTGCACCACCGTCCCGCCCCTGAAGGAAGATTTTAGACCATTATTTAGAACAAAAATATGGAGGTCTTTAGAGGGAGATGTGACTTTATGATTTTACTTTAAATCCGACCCAGTGGCAGGCATTTACTATATAGAAATAGCCAATTTTCTTGCTGATGGTCCTGTTTGCTTATGTAGGTCATGTAGAGGCGTCAGTATTTAACTGAGACTGTTTCATCACCACCTTGTAGTAGATTTAAAGTAAGTTGAAGGAAAAATATGGGAAAAAGAGAAAGTGAGTATAGAGGACAAGAGAGAATAGATGGATAGATAACCCATGAGAGAAAAAGAGAGAGGGAGTTTATCTACAAGGATTAAATCTCACTCTGGCCTAGCCCGGCGAGATTACCAACTTACCCACTCAAGTGCTATGAAAACGCAGGCAGATTATAAGCACTCACACGTGTGCGGACACCCACACACGCACCCCACGTGCATGCACATAAACACACAAACAATATAGTGGATTAGGCCTCGCTGCTAACCCAGGGGCCGGGGTGAAGCAGATGGCTGCCCTTTGTATTGTTATGTAACCTTACCGAGAACCAGTCCACATGCAAACACAGCACATTCCCCTGGCAAACATACACACAAAAACACACATATGCATACATTTGGCTACATAATATTTTATGTGCACTTATGAGCCAAAGCATAGATTGAAAAAAGAAAGTGCTCAGGATGACTAAAAAAGAGGATGAGTAACAGAGAAGAAATGGAGAAAGAAGACAGACGGACCGTCAAGTAGTGGGAGGGTGGTGGCACAGTGCCAGGAGGTTTGGAGAAGTGCCAGATAAGCATGCTCACACACACACACACACACACACACACAAAACACTCCCAGTAGGGTGCTGGGGCGAGCCAAGGTGACCTGACTAGGTGATGGGAGGGTCACCATGCCAACGGGGCTGACTGATGTCACCGTGGCAATCTATGTCAGAGGCCGCTGAAAGAGTGGGAGGGGGGTGAGGGGCCAGGGGCTTGTGTGTGTGTGTGTGTGTGTGTGTGTGTGTGTGTGTGTGTGTGTGTGTGTGTGTGTGTGTATGTGTGTGTGTGTGTATGTGTGTGTGTGTATGTGCGTGTGTGTGTGTGCGTGTGTGTGTGTGTGTCATGTTGGTGGCGGGACCTGTGTGTGCTGGGGAGTCAGATGGAGTCAGGCCCTCAGAGTACTCACTGACAAGCTGACATTGAGAGAGTCTGTATTGTACAATATGGGGTGGTTGTAGGGCAAGAAACCCATTAACTGTGGTTGGTCTTTGTGCTGCTCTGAGACGCAGATACAAAGGTACAGCATATGTTTTTTTAAAAAAATACATCATGTTTTGGAGATTGGTTCAGGGATCAAATTAGCTGTTAACTGATGAGAATATATTCAGAATGATTAAGCTCAAGTTCAGGATTAGACCAGCATCTTTTAAAGGAATAGTTTGACATTGTATAAAATATGGGTTTATTATTTTCATATGGAGAGACTAGCCATTTAGCTTAGCACAAACAACCAGTCTGGCTCTTGCACATCTCTGGAGTGATGTGTGGATGGGCTCTGAGTTTATCCAAATCTGCACATATGCATAAATCATCCACCTGCGACTCAACCAAACATACTGTTTTCTCTAATTTAGACAATTGAACCTCTTTCCGTAGCCTGTATAAGTCTACCTTGTTATGATGTCATGCAGTGTGAACTTTACAGGTGATTTCTTCATTGCATATTGTATTGATAAGTGTTTTCTTTTGGGTGCCTCTGTAGGTCACTTGGTACAGCATGCACCCAGGGAGGTGAGCAATGGTTCATTTCCACCTTGTGGCCCTCTGCTTTATTTTAATAATTAGAGGCTGCTTTCAGTTTTGTTTCCATGCATGCAGTAATGTCACCGCAAAAAATGCTGCAGGGCATTTAAGCATCAAAACTAAAAATTGTATAGTTACAACCTTGACAGGACAGAGGAAACGGAATATAATCAATGAAATTGTACTGCTATGCCTTGTTCATAAAAGCTTAAAGACTGTCTCTCTCTTTCACTCACTTTTTCTGGGGAGACGTGCATTATTTCCCACCCGCGACCCATCCTGTTTTTTTTTATGGCCTGTAAGATCAGCGATTAACTACGGTGCCTGCAGACGTAACTGTGGTCCGTTTATCAGTGTGCTAGTCTGACGGTAACAAAATCCACCGATCAGCACCTCTGAAGCTTGCTAATTAAAACTTATTCGTTTAATCCAGAAACCCAATTTGCTGTTTTACAGGTGTTATGTGCTGGAGTATTTCTTGGCAGTGACCAGTTGCCAGGCAACCAGGAGAGACTTTGCTTTCAACAAAAACAAAGAAAACTAGAAAAACGTAATATGCTTATTTTCGTAAATATCAAACAGTCGCTTAATATGTTTACCGCTGAAAGTAAAATGGTTACAGTTTGAAAATAGGTTTAGCAGTTTTGTGTAAAATACATTTGTGTTATATGTATTTATACTGTCTATACATTTTTGATTGATTGATTGATTGACTGATTTTATTTAAGTGTCTTACACCAAGTGGTGTCCAGCCTATATGGGCTTACAAGACACTATACAAAATGGGGGAAAATTAAAAAATTCTTCCCCTTTTTAATCTTGAAATTTGGAAATCTGGAAGCCTTTTGAGAACACAACAATATGACATTTCTGAGATGTCACGACACATTTTCTTTAATAACTCACTGTCTCACTCTTTGGAGGAAATAATTTGTCATTCTGAGCCCCACTGGTCGTTTGTCATGAATCACCTATATCTTTTCTCCACCCGATTCAGCCTGTCTATATTTGAAACAGTGATTCATCCGGAAAGGTCTCTGCCAATCTCGGTGAGATTCTTTGTCTTGCTGTCACCCTGCTGTCCCATATACACCTCATTATTAGCAGCCAGCAAGGTGGCAAGGGGCTCATAAACTCCTTCCCTCCTCAGTCCCCTGTCCCTGCTCCCTCAAGGGTGAGACTGCAGACAACACAGGAAACTAATTACCCACAATGATTCACTGGTTTCCATTACACATTACAGATACAGGCAGATAGACAGCGGGATGATCTAACCAATCCCTCTGGGTCTGGATGACAACACACTCATTTGTATATTCACACAAACTCACAAACCACAAAGGAACGCACGTAGATATGCACTCAGATGCGCATCATGTTTGGTGCGTCATTGCCTGAATTTGTTAGTTTCACACAAAATAGTCACTTGCTCATCATTTCTCTGTGCTCGCTCAACACTATATATCTGGTATAGTATCAGTGTGTTTTTTGCTCAATATGTACCATTATTAAACCTTTTTTCCTTTGAAATAACATAATCTAATATTTATTTTTTAAAGGTTTATATGTGGTATTTTTATTTGTTGCTTTATCTTAATTCAAGTACACAGAAAATATAAAGTTTGTCAATTGGATACAAATATCTTGTCTTTGTACTGTATTCAATTGAATAGATCAAAAAGTAATTTCAGATCATTGCATTCTGTTATTATTTACTTTTGACACAGCATCCCAACTTTTTTTGTAATTTAGATCGTATTCAGTGAAAGTTTACTGTGACCTGATGTCATTTCGGGCAATAAAGTTTATTTTAAAACTGTGAAATATCCTACTGCTTTTCACTATCAAACACCAAATTAGTTTGATAAGCACATTTAAAGGATCGTTGCAATATTGGCCAATATATCAATGTCAGACTTCTTTTACTCGCTAATATTGTAATCTGCATCAGCCCCCAAAAAATACTATTGGTCAGCCTTTTAATGTGAAGGAAAATAATTAATAATAAGCTGCAGTATGCCCTTTAGTAGTTGCTTTAAATTTGTTGCACTTGAACTGGGATTTCATACTGGGAGGCATTTTTGTAGACTGAAGTGCAGCATTTTAATCTGTGCGCCAAGAGGTGCGAATGGAAATTCAACCATGCTGTGACACAGTGAAGGATCCCAAGGGAAAAAAAAACAAGATATGGTGGGGATAAAGAAGGCTTAGACAGAATTACTGTCAGAAGAAACCAGGAAGTAGTCTTTGAATGTGACCCAGAAGTTAGAAGCTTTCTATTGATTTTTTTTTTCCCATTCACTACTAGACAGCCTTGGATAGCTCATTGGGGAATGCAGTGTTTATGTGGAGTGCTTATACGAACATGCTCGGAGTAAACCTTTACATATTTTTAAACCGCTTATTGCCCAGCAGGTTTCCTTAATAGCGGTAGTGTTTAAAAATATGGCCCAAAGATGGTTTGGGTGATTAAATAAACTATGTGAAGTGCTAAATCAAACAGGCCAGATTGAGAGTGGTCATCTCTAGTGTTTTATAGAACAAGAGGCTGACTGATGGTGCACTTTTTGGCCGTTATGCAGCAAAGGTTAGTCTAAGGTGAGATCACAATCTCGTGCTTGTCTCAGTGTGATGATTCTCCTGGGAAACAAGTGTTCAGAACCCGCTTTTTCTCTTACTCTCTGTGTGACTCTTGACTGCTATTAGTTTCTGGTTTTAGTTCATCTCTTATTTATACATACACTTCTGCATGTGTGTGCATATTCAGGCCAGGGCCGGTGCTGGGATGATGTGGGCTCCCATTACTCACTGTGGAAAGTGAAGGAGGGGTTAGAGTACAACCTCAGGCAGTGAGGTGAGTGAGGGCAGCCTCAAATTTGGGTGACATGCGTTGCACATATACACACATATGTGCTCACACACGCACATTCAAACTCCCTTGCAGACAGAGTGATAATAATAGTCTAGCATCCATTCATTTTTTGTGAGAACAGTCATTACTGTCATCACTGTTCCTCTCTGAATCACTTACTGTCAGAGCACGCACACACACACACACACACACACACACACGAAGACACACACTCACTCATGTTGGATGTTACTTACCCTTTCAACCTCTTCTTCCGTATTTCTATTTCTCTTCCACCTCTCATGCTAGTGGTGAATCCCTGACTTGACAGAGAGAGCTCCCCCCTCTCATTCGGCCCCCCATGGCTGCCTGTCAGCCTGGCAGACAATAGAGACTGGGGCGCATTTGCCTTTATAAAGAGGCAGCACGGCTTCACCCTTCCTCTGCACCACACTTCCTCTCTCTCTGGCTCCTCATCTTCCTCCATCTTTCCCCTTCGCTTTCTGTCAACTGTGATAACTCATTAATATGTCACGGCCCTGTGTGTGTTGTCTTCCTGGATGTGTTACAGGAGGCCTATCGTTGTAAGAGAGCTGGTGAGCGATGTGATTGGGTGAAACTCAGAGAATAGCATTAGGTAAAGGCCAAACATGTTCTCTCATGTGACCAGACTCACCACTGTGCACATGTCAGATAACAAAGGTTAAGGTCAGAAGTATGTAGAATGAGCACCCAGAAATGCTATAAAAAAAGAAAAATCTTTCTGTAACTGCGTGACTGTATGTTACAAGCTACATTTTGGATCTTTGTTCATGGCTTGTAGCATCTAAAGGACTTTAAAGACATAGTTTGACCATTTTGGAAAATGTGCTTATGCACTGTTTTGTCTTATATTAGATGAGAACATTGATATGACACACCAGGGGCTTACATATAGACAGTGCACATAGTGCGGTTGCACTAGGGCTTGTGGGGTTGGGCTTGGAGAGATCAGGCCTTTACAAATGAGTCAGATTGTCACCTTGGAAATACACCTGTGTTTAAAGAGAAACTCAATAAATGGTGCCATTTGCTATACCTGCCCTTGAAAAGGCAAACCACCTACTCCATGGCTTTCATTTTTTAGTAAAAGACTAACAATCTATAACAAAATTATATGCTAACTCTACAGACACTATTGATAAACTACAAGACATAATCAATTAAATTAATAATTTCTTATTTTCTTTGGTATTTTTTCATATACAGATATGAAATAATGATTACTGGGTAATATTTATGTTGATGTTATCCAGTGACAAGTCTCTATTTCATTATGTGACGACACGTTTAGGCGCAAAATCCGTCAAGACTAAGAAGCAGCTGTATATATGCCTAATGTTGTGTGTGTGTGTGTGTGTGCGCGCGCATGTACTTCATTTAACTAGCAAGCAGTAGGCCCCTTATAATAGCTGGTCCACCGTAACTACCTTACACCCTCTCACATCTGAACTGTAAAAATAAAGCTGCACCTAGTAACTCGATTAACTGTTTCCACCTATTTCCAGTCTTTTTGCTAAGCTAAGCTAACCAGCAGCTGGTGGTAGCTTCATGTTTACCCTACAGACAAGAGAGTGATAACAATCTTCCCATATAATCTAGTTAGGGAATTTCCCACAAAGTCAAACCATTCCTTTAGTATAAATATGACAAACAGAGCCTGTTTCACGCTGTTTTCTTTGACATATGTAAAAAAGATGGAGTTTTCTTCTTTAGTCCCAAATATTTGTTTATTGCAGCACTTGTAAGAACATCTGACTAAAATTTGGCACCATCTGGTTGTGCCCATAGATTAAAAAAATGCAGGATATATGTTTTCTTTTGGGGGATTGAAAGACAGAGGGCAACGGAGAGAGAAATAAGGGTTAACACACACAAAGAGGAGATGCACCGAGATGCTCCTCCACCAGCACCCCTGCCCTCTCCCTGAGGAAGACGGATTTATGTTTAAAACATCACTCTGACTGAACCAGGTTCAGCTAGAGTTAAATGCTTTGATCAACGTGCTCTTTGTGTTGCACGTCTGACCTGTGTGTGAGTTAACCGGGGCTTCTTGAGGGTGGATGCTGCTCAGCATGGGGACTCGACAGTCGTGCAAACCTTAGCTCTGCTCTGCTTTATTCTGGGTCTGGAGTGTGCGTGCCTCGGGCGCTTCTTCCTGAGTGGTCCCTGGGTGCTCCTCAAACTGACATGCTCATGCACGCACACACTCAAGTGGTTGTACAAGCACACCTGGGGATTGACGTATGCATGCACACACAATACACACATGCATCTGTAATGCGTCGACGATGCATGCACACACACACCCACACAGAGGCATGTAAACAGACAGACAGACAGACAGACAGGCACAGTATGGCCCCAGGCAGTAGGGATCAGTGAGGTGCATAGGAAGGCTTTGGTACGGGTGAAGACGGGGTGAATACAGCTTAGTACTGTAGATCATTTCAGGTCATGACTCTGAACTGTAAACTCCCCGCAATGGACTACTGATCCACATGTGCAGCACATATACTGTAGTATGAGATGCTCCTGCAGACTATCTATCACATCAAATGTACAGAATTCCTCCCAGAGCAGACACTTTATTTTTTATTGTGACTTGTGGTTGCTGATTGACATGTCATCCTTTTAATGCGCTCCACCCAATGAGGATTCTTCATCATTAGACTGCAGTTTGATAGGGGCGAATCCTCTTGTCATGGATTTGTTTTCTTGGCCTAGATCAGGGCTGCCAGTGCTGGTTGAAGGGGGTGAGGATATGTGTGTGTGTGTGTGTGTGTGTGTGTGTGTGTGTGTGTGTGTGTGTGTGTGTGTGTACAGAACTGCAGAGCCCCAGTGAAGTTGATTCCTGTCAAGCCCGTAGCACCACACTCAGACAGGGCTTGACCAAGCGTTTAAACACTGCTCTAGGATTTCTCGCTAGTATGGGCTGAGTGGAAGTGTCAGTCAGCGAGATGTGTGTGTCTGTGTCTGTGTGTACGTGTGTGTGTGTGTGTGTGTGTGTGTGTGTGTGTGTGTGTGTGTGTGTGTGTGTGTGTGTGTGTGTGTAGAATTGGCAGAATTAAGGGGTGCTGGCAGTTCAGAGAGGCCAGAAAGGTTGGAAGGCTAGCTTTTGGCATCAGTGTCAAAGAGCAAGAGAGAAGTTGGGTTTGATTAAAATGCAGAGGTCACTTGTAGCAAAGTGGAGAAAGGATGAAGGAGAGTCTGGGCCCTATTTTTGTGGCAAACTGAAGAATAAGGCAATGATGCTTAAATGTCTATTTTAATTTTAAACAGTAGATGCTTCAAAATGATGATCAACATAAAAATTGGTCCAGGAATTAAAATAGGAGATTCATGCAGAATCTGTTGTTGACAGCTGCTTTATACTGTATGAAAACATTCATTCTTAGTTGATTAAATCCCTGCAGCCACATGAAGGCAGCATATGTTAATATAACTGCAATCTCTAACTGCCTCACCAGAGTGCAGTGCTATTTATGCAGGCTATTACAAAATAACTACACACATCTCTACACACATCAGACTGGTCAGTTAAGATTCATGATGTTTATTGTCACACTCGTTATACAAATACCACTGTGTGAAAAACTTCAGTCGGAATGCTCCCTTACAAAAATAACAGTAAGTAATTAACAAAAATAACAAGTAAGTAATGAAAGGCAGAATAATAACAGTAAAGATAAAAAATGTACAGTAATAGAATAAAATATGCATTTATAGGATATTTAAAACTAAAATAAAATATTGAGCATGAAGAAAGCAGTGAACGGTTGCATACTTTATAAAAAGTGTAGTGTGTCACGTTTAAAGATATGATCTAGCCATTTGCCATGTGAAATAGAGTTATGACTGAAATAGTGTTGGATTGACATAATCATAGTGCTTCACCAGACAATTTCTATTATTTCTTCTTCTTTGCAGAAGTAAAATAAGGAAATACAGGTAGAGGAAAGGGCCTGAGAAGGATTATGTTTATTTATTTCTAGTACATTAAATTCTTCATTTTGCTGGGAAAGCCATGGAACCTGCTCCCACGACCTCTTGCAGGTTTGGCCACATTTTACAAGCCACTACTTGAAATGAGCAGATACACACTTATACATACACACATATGCTTAGTGAATCAGGTGATGCTTGTTTCTACCTACTGAGAGACAGAAGTCTCAAGAGAGGATGCCAGTAACCTGACAGGAGAGATGGAGGGGGATGATGGGATGCGAGGACAGAGAATGGACAGTAGGGTATGTGGTGTTGCTATGGGTGATGGGCAGGGCAGGTGGTTAATGACTGGCAACACGAGCAGTGCAGGGGTGCTGGAGTGACGTGTGACGGGAGGTCAGTTTGATGTCTGTAGCCAAGCAATCTGGTGGTGTGGGGCTTTGAGATTTTGAGGAAATGTGTGCATGTATGTGTGAGTCTTTTGTGCCTCTGTGCTCTTGAAGTCCCATTAAAGCAGGAGAAGGGTGGGGGGCGGGTGGACTTGTCACTTCAGAGGGGCGGCTGTGATGCGGCGAGGGGATTGACTGTTGTGTGAGTTGGCCTTGAGGGAGCTGAAGCCTTGGGAACATCAGTCGTGCAGCGTGACAAAAGAACAGTTCTGTGTGTGTGTGTGTGTGTGTGTGTGTGTGTGTGTGTGTGTGTGTGTGTGTGTGTACGCACGCATGCCAAAGTTGACGAGAGTCCAAGCATACAAATATTTATTTGTTTTGTGTGTGTGAGTTTGTTAATGTGACTTTTTGAATTAGGCTGTCACAGCAAGATTTAAATGATAATGGATCTATTGACCCTGAGAAATGCTGCATTTGCAAGAGTGCAGTTTTGTGACCGTGATTGGGGGGAAAAAAAGGGGCAGCTAGTGAATTCACTGTTTTTGTGTGTGTTTGTGTGTGGGCTTTCCTGTGCCAGCCTGCTTTGTCCTCTCCCTCCAGTTGAAATGGACTGTGAGGTGAACTTTTTTGTCTGGTGTGGATGTGTGTTTATTTTGGTGAGATGTGTTTTCCTGTTTCAATTGTGCGCAGGCTTAAGAAGCAAGCACAAAAACACTCTCGCACTCTCTCCACAAACACTCACAGTCACTTGGCTTTTATTGGAGCAGACAAAGCACACAGTCAACCAGCTGGCTGCACGACAACCACAATAACATTAATGAAACACTTATCTATCCAAACATATTAGCAGGCATTTGGAAATAGTGCTTTTTACTGCGTCCTTGTGTGTATTTCTGCTGCTGTTTGTGTAATTGTGTGTGTGTTTGTGTTTGTGGAGTCACACAATCCTACAGCCCAAGGTCAAAGTGTTTTTTCTTCCTCTCTGCCATCTTCACTTGCAGCCTTTCTGTCAATCTGCCAATTTCTCTGGAACATGTACCCTATCCTTCTCATCTCCGTCCCTCATTTGGCCTCTTGCTCTCTGTATTTCTTTTCCTCTTTTCTCTTTATCACCCTTTTCATCTGTCTTTTTCTCTCCCAGCATGACTTTCTATATGTTTTTGGCTACAGAACAGCCACCTCTCTCTTGGACGCGCTGTTTCTCCGCCCCTTATACGCTGCACAAAAACCCACCAATACCCATCAACATCTGGCTGTTGTCTTCATCGGACAGGGTACAGTCAGCATTCTGTCCCAGGTCCAATAACTCTGCAGTAAAGCTGCCACCATTAATCAATTATTAATTAACTATTAAAGCAATCGCCAACTATTTTGATAATTGATTACTTGCTTTGAGTCATTTTTTAACTGAAAAAAAAAGTCATTTCAATGATTTCAGCTTCTCAAATGGGAATATTTTCTGGAGTCTTTAGTCTTCTATGACAAAAAACTGAATGTTTTTTTGGGTTCTGGATGAAACAAGACTTTTGAGGATGTCTGCTTGGGTTTTGGGAAACACTGATCAACATTTTTCCCCATTTTCTTACATTTTATGGCCCAAACAACGAATCAAGAAAATAATCAACAGATTAACCGAAAATAATTGTTCGTTGCAGCCTTACTTCTCAGTCACTTGTATTTATCAGGTCCAGCAGCGATCGGCAGTAATGTGAACGTGTCACTCTGGTGGACTGCTTTTTTTGAGGCAATGAAGGCTCGTCGCCCCTGTCTCTAACTTCTACAACTCTGTCGCTCCTTTTTCATACATGTGCTGCTTGGCTTGACTCAGTGTGTCAGCTGAGCACAGCAGAGTTTGCACCTTCTTGAAGGTGTGTGTTATCTGATGAAGTGTTGATGAAGTCTGTAGTCAAGCTGCTGTAAAACGGTGGACATGTAATTTCCTATGAATTCTTAGAAATGAAGGTCCCCCTCTAGCTTGTTATTCCCTTCAGACTCCAGTAGATTTCTGGAATATTACTGCAATCCACTGGGAATCCTTAGTTAAAACACAGTTATGTTATAAGAACAAATGAGATGTGGCAGTATGTAGAGTTTTTGGCAACTTGCATGAGAAAAATCCTCCCTATCAACTCTTCATGGCACACCCCCTCTGGAAAACCGTCTCCATCTCTGGCAGTGAGAGCGGAGAAGGTCCTGCTTTTTACTGATGGTGATTATGTAATGTGATTTTGAACAAATTTTCCACAGTGGTGTTGTAGGTAGGTAGTCTTTGACAACTTAAAACCAGACAGTATCTGTATGCAAACAGGTCAACATTTTTTCCGCTGTTTTAATACATTGGAAATGATTTAAAAATTACGGGTGTTCCTGAGCGGTTTGGGGCCGAGAAGGTTAAAAGCTCCTATTATGAAGCAGGAAAATCAGGAAAAGTTCGGTTTTCATCAACAGTGACTTAACGTGACACCTAAGCCAACATAAAACAATGTAATGAGGCAGATACAAGAAAGTACAAACCATGACGCAGGGGAGAAACCAAACTTCAAACTAAGAGATGCAGTTGGAAGCTACAAAAGTAGTGAGAGCTGAACACACAGAGACTTAAAACCCTTTTCCTCTCTACTCTCTTGCATAGACATAAATTGAATCTTGGCTTTCTAACGCACATCGGAAAAAAAACAAAAAGGCAATCTCATTGCACTGGCAATGGGAAAAGGGTTTAGCCGTGTTATAAGAACCAGCATATACGCAGTTAACTTGGTGTAAAAAGGGTTTATCTGCGCTGCACCTTTTTATTTCCTTTCGTCCTTGCCTCTTTACCCTCTATTTCTCCCACTTCTACCTCTTTCACGCTCACTCTTGGTCCTTCTAGCTCCCTCTCTTTGTTTCTCTCCCTCTCTCTCCCTCTTTTTCTGTCACACTCCCCCTCCTCTATTGTCCTGGTTAATCTGGCCTGCTCTCCGGCTGTGCCCTCGTGTCCAAATGATGCATTAATCCAGGTTACCCCAACCCATTGTTTATGCTGTACGCCCCACACACACTCATGCTCACAAAGGCTCCCCTTGTGTTGTCACATCACGCAGGCTCAACACATGACAGACAAACAATAGCTTGATGGTGCTCCTGACATTGTTGAATGTAATCTCAGATCCTTAAACACTCGGCGTCACTGACAATAAATGAAGCCATCATTTCAATTCACACCCAGTTGGAATCACTGTGATAAATTCATAGAGTGGTTTTATGTGATTTATCACTCTGGACGTGTGTCTCAGTGACCTGTGACCCGCGCATTGCTCAATGCATACATCTAGCTGTTATCATGCTGAAATACTCATTGTCTCCAAGCTGCTTTGATTCACTTTCCTTTGCCTGCATCCTGTGATCAGCTTCCATGGAAATCTGTATCCAATTCTTGGCAGTCTTTCTTGAATCTGGATTATAAATGTCTGGTGTGATAAACCCTGATAAAGGTCATATAGATCAGAGACTCGGGGCTTTGCTGTTTGATCAATCATAAATTCCACCATTGCTAATATTCTCATTTAGTCCCTGGGGTATTTAGAAATGTATTTAACTTATATTATTTGTAACAGTGATTAATTTCCCTGGGAGGTAGATCTGAGATTGTGGATGTTACTCTGTGTGTGTGTGGGGGTGTGTGTGTGTGTGTGTGCAAAAGACACTGTGTCCTTGAACAGGCTTATTGCTGCAGCTGGAACATCATACGCTCTACCCTCTCTCAACATTTCCCTCTCACTGTTATGCACACAGAACCCCCCCCCCATTCCCATTACCACCAGTCTTTCCAACCTATTCTCCTACTTTTCTCCCATTTTCCCCTGTTTAGCTGAAGATGGAGAATCTGTGAGGTGGAGGACAGTGGTGAAAGAGGGCCACTAAAGTGGCTGGCATTTTTACAAGCCAACGTAAATCAGAGTAGCACACATACCAGAAGTTTATCCTTCTGGCTTTTTTCTCTTAGTCTTGGAGCAGCAGAGATAGAGGGATCAAGAGCCAGATGGGGTCAGAGATCAAACCGTAATGTTTCATTTGGGGAAAGAGAAATATGTGGGCAGTTTTTATACCATCAAATCTGTGGGAAATGTCAGCAACTTCACTATGAGCAAAAAATGCTGGCTTCATTCAGCTTTTTATTACCGGTCCAGTTTGCATTCACAAATGCAAAACTCTAACGGCTCAGAAATTGGAAACATAAGTCATGTTTTGCAAATGGCCGAATATTGATCATACAGTCGGCAGGTAAAAGGACAACAAATCTGGCCCAGTGTCTGCCTGGATATCATCATGGAGCACAGCCAGGGTCTGTTCATGTTCTGGAGTGCATGTCAGCAGAATTTAGAGGGCCACGTATACGAATGTCTTGTGAGATGGTGGGTATTAAATAATTTCTTAATGCATGCATTTCTCACTTGGCCACGAGTCTGTTTGTCCCTTGACAGTCCACATTTTAGCAGCAAACGTACCAGTGATGAGTTCACCACTCAGGAGGGGACAATGTTTTTTAGCCATTTGATTGTTTCTGTGATTGGTTTGTATGGTAGTCACCCCAGAAATGAAACGCTCCTTAAAGCAGAGAGTAGTTGTTTGGTTCTCAACAGAGTTCAGTGATGATGAATGAACCAAACTAAATGCCTTAGAGTTCAGTTCAACTGAACTAAACAAGGCTGGTGTGAAAGTGCCTTTAAGTACTCTTTAGTTTGAAAGAGCCCAAAAGAAAAGCCCACAAAACAGCCTTGGTCAGACCCTAATATCAATTGGTGCCCACATATTTCACTTTTTTTTTTTTTTAACTCAGTGCTCTCCCACATTTTCTTGCATATGAACAGATTTGTTCTATTATAGTTCTGTTTCATCATTACATTTAGGCTTTACTTGCTCTTTCTCTCCGTTTTCTTCATATTTTTTTTCCAAATTTTCCTGTGTTTTTCCATGCCTAGGAGAGGTGCAGATAAAGCCTGAGGCTGGAAGAACACTGTTCTCATTCTTTCCCTTTTTTTTTTACTCTCTCTATCACTCACACATACATACATACACTCAAGGGCACACATACATACACACACACACACACACGCTTGCCTCAGGCCCCTTTGTGATTTAGCCGCAGGTCAATCCTTACGAAATGCTGTGAAATAATTTCTCAGCTTCATCCTCTTTTACAATCATTGCATAGATTTAGAATGCAGTCAGGCCTGACCTAAGAACTTAAGCAAGTCTTAAGTCAGTTGAGTAACTTTTTATCTTTGATTTCTGCAGTCAGGCCAGCAGGCTTCTTTCTTTCTCTCCATCTTCTTTGTTATTTCTTGCTGTTATGAAAGTTATTATAAAGAGATTGGGATTTAGTTGCTACACACAACACCTGGCGCTGCAGAACAGCCATCGTACCTCTGTCGTGCGTGTCTAACGGTGTGATTTTTCTGTGTTTTGTGCATGCTGGGGCAAATTTCTTGTCTCCTTCCCTTCACGCGAGCGCAAGATGTTCCTATGATTCCATTTTGCAAGCGAATCATTTCATGGGTGTCACTACAAGTTGTGTTTTCTGCTTGAGCAAAGATATTGAAAAATCTTCCAGTACATCTATTTGTGGATTATTGTCCAATCTGTTTGATGTCAGTCTCCATTCCAGTCTCCCTCTAGTGCCTCTCCTTCCCGTCTTGCTCTCTTTCTTTCTCGCTCCCTCTCATGACACCCTCACTTTACTTTTGCTGTTATTATCTCAACCCTGCATACCTTAACAACTCCCTCACTTCATTAGGTGTTCACATGGAGGAGACCATCCCTTTTTATTCATGCCTCAATGGAGGGATAAACCAAAGCGATAAAAGCAAAGGAAGAGGGTTCACGGCCCGTGCGTTCTCTGGTAAAAGAAACTTGAAGGCTAATAATTGTGCGTGTATTCTCTCCAGCTCTCCAGAGACACTGTTCTCTTCTATGAGCTGGTTGTGGCTTGGTTAGCCAGACAGTATGAACAGGAAGGGGAAAGCCCTCTCAGAGCTCTGGTTGAACTTTGACTCTGTAGGAGGGTAGCTTTACTTAGAATCTCTTGGCTTGATGGGTTTTACAGTCTCTCTTTTTAATCTTTTATCCCCTAACTCTGTTGCAGAGCAGCAAGTGAAACATTTTTAGAGTAAGACATAGCTATTTCTGCTTTGGCTATGCCTAAAAATCAATAGGAATATTCCTGAAAAAGCTACGCTGTGTCCCTGAGTAGCTCCCTAACCCTCTGTACCCAAAACCAGTCTTATCTGCCTCTCCCAGCTGGGCCTATGAGCATCAGAAATGTGGAGTGGTATAAAGCTTGGATAAAAAAAAAAAAGCTTTAGATTCTGTGTGCATTTGCTATGAGTGTGTATGTGTGTGTGCACAAGTTGTTGTGCAGCATATGTGTAGTACTGTATAACTGTGTATGTGTGTGGTCATAAACATGTCAGTGGCACTCAGGAATTGAAGGTGTGATCATCACCCACAGCTGCTGCCGCCGCAGCTGTCAAGATCACATATACCTTGTTTCTGGACCATGATGCATCGAGTGTGAACAGTGCAGTCTTTGACAGTTCAGAATGAAGGATGGTGAAGGACAATTTGTCACAGACAAACACTGGATGGTCAGTGGAGCTGACTCTAGAGGCTGCCATTCTCTCTCCAACCTCGTTTTTTTTCTCTCTACCTGTGTACCAGAAGTACACAGATTCTTCACTCAGGTTGAAGTACAAATACTTAAAAAATACTGTAAAAAATACACACTAAAACGTAGAAGTACTGATTTATACTTTGAGTAAATATCAGAACTTTTTTTTTTCACTGTATTTGAGTAAAGAAGTTGAAAGTAAAATGTAGCTCTCTAAAGGACATTTCTACCAGCTGTTTCTGTGCAAAGCTGACTGAACTTCAGCTTTTCTCTATGGTCAAGTCTCCTCTTATCTGTTTTGTCTCGTTGTGTCATTCTCATCTTATCTTTTGCATCATCTTCATCTCATTAGGCCTTTTATGTAATTTTCACCAAGGAATCATGTTTTCCATGTGTTATTCCCATCCATTCAGATTGACATTGGTCTTCAAAATCAATAATTCCTCTCAAATGCATTAAAACTAATTTAACAAGCCTGTTTTGAAAATGTAAGGGGTAAAAGAAAAAGCTGTCAGAAAAATAAATACTCAAGTGAAGTACAGATACCTGAAAAAGTACAGTATCTAAGTATTTGTACTTAGTTACTTTGCATCTCTGTTATCTTTTAAGTTGTTGCCTGCAAACTGGGTCTCAAACGGCTCTAAAAGAGAATTGACAGAAATAGAAAAATCCACTGGGACACGTGTATACCCCCGGCGGCATATACATTACAGGCACAATTATGTCAAAGACGAGCAGGAGTTGTGCTCAGCTTTCGACTAAACAGGCCTTCAAGTGGGAAATGACTCTGGTTCCAACAGAGGTTCCAGAAACAGCACAGCCAATCCTTATGAGGGTGAAGCACTTCTTTGATCATTACTTAAGAGGCAAAAAGACCTTCTCTCCGTTTTAATTTCTGCCCGTCTTACCTGGAACCGGAGGCTAGAGCACAGCCAGGGAGGCAGCAGAAGAAAAGGCTGTGCACTTTGAAGTTATTGAAATGAGGGTAGGAACGGGCAGGAAAATACCGGGGAGAGCTAAGTAAAGAACTTGTTGAGCTGTTGGAGAGGTTCACCCAAACTGTCAGCCTCAGCTCTCCGTCTCTGAAGTATTTTTTTGGACTTGAAAGTGAGAATATTTGATGTTGGCTTTGTGTTCCTTAGTAAATGTATTGTGCATTTTTCACCGTGCGTCAGATGCATACCTGTGCAGGCAGAAAAACCAACAGTCGCCCCCAATGTCAAAGCAGTATTTCTGTGACCGCCGAACACTGCATCTAATAATGAACACGTCCGCTTGTGTTAACCTGTTTGCTAACTCAATATGGAATGGTTTATTCACCAGTCAAGTGAGAAGCTGTCAGAATCCATTGATTCCTTGGACGAGAAATCCCTCAACAGCCATCGCCCTGGAAGACGTGTTGATCTTAACCCTTCGGAGAGTAACTGTTCCTGACAGGGTCAGACTGATGTCATCTGGATATGACACCAGTGATAAGCATAGAGAAAGCCTCTGAATAGAGCCATGGGCACTGATGATGTTCAGCCTGTCAGGTTGTGGCAGAGTGTAGAAGCTTCTAGATCTGCATCCTCAAAGGAAAGAGAAGGGGAGCTTCGACGTGACGTCAGGGTCGGTGTGAATTGGTTGTATCCGAGACCTGAGCATACATAAAGAGTATGAGGGTAGGGAGACGAGACAGGAGCAGAATATGCTGTATAGTGAAAATGTCAGTATTGGGTGTGTTCATTCTGTCTGTGCATATAGATTGGACTTAAGATGAACTTATTTTGTGGTAACGTGGTGCACAGGTGGGACACAGAGAGGTGTCTTATTCTTTTGTGTGCAGATGGACCTCATGCAGTTTTCACCAGGGGACATGAATGATACAATTACCATGTCCCAGGCTGCAAGCCAAAACCTATTTCCACCTTAATATAGGAAATAGCAGCTTATCATTCCAAAAGAGTTGATTTTTGTGAGCGCTGCACACTTTCTCCCTTTCAGTGAGAATGAAAGCAAAGTGGACCAAATGTATTCCGGACTTCAAATTGAATAAAAGATGTCATTTTTTTTATGTATGTAGTACAAATGGGGGAAAAAAATACAATCCTTCTTTGTGTTGGCCTTCAGAGACAGAAGGGATTTGTTTACTTAAGATTCAGCAGTTTTCACATATGCATATGCTTGTGTTTTGCCCAGACTAGAAGACTAGCTTGACTTGCTAATTCCCTATAAATTTGAGTGTAGATGTTTTGCACTTCTCCCAGATCGCTTCACGGCTTAATTTGAGAACCAGATCTGATAAGTGTTCTCCCATTACTCTACTACTCATGCGTAGTATTTTGTGTTTTTGTGTAATCTGTGTGTGTGTGTGGAGAAGGGGTATAGTGGCCTGGAAAGAGTTGGGTTCATGCGTGAATATGTGTTTCTACAAAACACCTAAACAGCCGTTACACACAGAGAATGCTGTTAATAATCACTGTGCAGCAGAGTAGCTGCTTTGATGCATACAGCTCTCAGGCAATTTATTGTGATTTAACAATTCTACTCCAAATATTGGCCTGCACAATGAAATGCTAACACAGTGATTCAATTTAAATGATTATGGTATCATTTTGCCTCCTAACAAAAAGCTTCATAGTTCAGCCAATAATATTTTGATTCGTAAATCTAGATGACATTCTAATCTAAAAATCTACAACATTCAATCCGCCAGTCAAGCAAATATCACCCACACATCAACGCTACAACAATTACTTGATTACTGATCAATTACCAACTATTTTCAAGTCAAGTCAAAGTTTTCACTGTCATGCGCAGTTAAAAGCAAGTTTCCCTGTACAATGAAATTGTTCTTTTGCCTTCCACTCTGAGTCCTGTTGAATAATAAAACACACATAAAAGTGAAGAAAAATATAAATTGTAAGAAACAGAAAAAAAATAAAATTGATAAAAATTTGCTTAATCAGTTTTAATATTTTTTTAAAGAAAAAAGGCAAAATTCTTAAATTCTAGCTTCTTAAATGTAAATATTTTCTGGTTTCTTTACTCCTCTATGACAGTAAACTGAATATCTTTGGGTTGTGGGCACTTAAAATAAGAAATTTGAGAACGTCACCTTGGGCTTTTGGAAACACTGATGCACATTTTTCTGAAATTTTATAGATCAAACAGTAAATCACTAGTCAAGAAAATAGCTGACAGATTATTCAACAATGAAAATAGCAGCCCTAGATGAAATCTTAATTTCCACTGTATTCTGTGTTGACACGGTGAAGATGTTTTTAAACATATCTAATATCTGTCTAAGACATTTCTCTGGTGCTGTTCCTTTACATAACAAAGAAGTGTAAAAATTAGGCTGTCAAATTATTCCATGAGAGATATGTGAGAGGGTCTTTGGTATCCTGCAAGGGGTCCTTGGCTGAGGAAAAAAAAAAAGAGAACCTCTGCGCTAACGCATTGTTAACCACTTCATTGTTTGATTCTTAGCTGCGCTGACAGGTGCACGTCACACAGCAGTAATATGGCAGGGCATCAGCAAAAATATTCTGGGTTAGATTTGCAGAACCTGAGGGTACGGCAAAGAGTTCATGTGCAATTTACATGGTTAATATGCCGTTGAAGACTGCACAGGGCCTCTGTGATTGTGCGCGCATGTGTGTGTGTGTTTGTGTGTGCGTGTACATAGAAAAGCGGTATTGCTGTGGAACGTTAATTAGTCCTGATATGTTTCCCATTTCATCCACAGCTGAATGTTCCCTGTTCACAAACCTTGATCAACGTTCATTCATTTTAGCCCATTACAACTTCCTCCTCCTCCTCCTCCTCTCTATCTTTCTCTCTCCTTCTCTGTCTGCGGCTCTCTTTCTCAGCTTGTAGATGTGTTAGCCATTACCCCACTAATTTACACTGCGATGGGGAAATGGGGGAAGTGAGAGGAGGGAGTGGAGGAGGAGAACACAGAGCCCCAGTGCTGTCTTTTCCTCGTGCCCGCGTGTTCTCCCTAATAGCTGAATGTTTTCTGCAGCTTGTTCATGTAACGCCAGCTCGGAAAGTTCTTGTTGACAGAGAGGTTTTAGGATGAAATATGGCAAATTAAGTACGCTTAATCTTCCTTTCCTGAGTAAAATAATAGAACTTTAAATGATGGATCATGGGGTTTTTGGGGAGCCTACCACCAGATTTGCTGTCAAAAAGTGTCAAAGTTAAACAGCTCAGGTGTGCACTGATTGGGACTTATTCAAATAGGCTGACAAATTGCTTGTTTCGAGTGTGTCTAATCAGAGTTCACCCGCATCCTAATTCTTTGATATGGCTGTTTGCTGTCAGTTATTTATTCTGTGTCTCAGAAAATATTACATTAAATGCACAATAATGAATTTCTGTTGCTAGGGGTCTCTCTGACATTCACAGACAATAACAAAAGACATAGTTTGATGATGATTGAAGTAGCGTGGGACCATAAGAGTTGTTGTTAGTCTTGTGAAGCAACCACCATAGGTGATGAAAATCTCTCTAATATTACTCCGGCATGGACAAAGTAATGTATTAGGTTTTGCTGACTTCCTTCCTCACTCTCTGACATATATGATATGTGTTTTACTGGAAGTTATAGCAACTAGCTGTGAATGCATCATTAGCATAAATAAATTACATATTTCTCTGTTTGATCATTGTTGGAAACAAACACGAATCAAAAACGAAAAAAAAAAAAAAATTTAACAGGAAAATAGTCTACTGTCCTACTGAAAATAACATTTCAGGTTTGTCTATAAATAAGTCTCTCACCTGACCTACTTGTACTGTGACCTTCTAATAAAGATAAAATGCCTTTTCATGCTAGAATAAAGAAAATCTGGCCACCATAACTGCTTAAATTTTGTTAAAAAATTGCTTTCACACAGAAATTTTACAAGTAATGACTCTTCCTATCCACTGTACAGTGAATTTGTACTTTCACTCTCAGGGAGGTGTTATAGATTACTAATGGCAAATAGAAATATTTGCAAGAAATCCTTTTGCTGTCAAGGTAATAAATAAAATTAGGATCTGGTTGACAAGGTTACATGGTGATACTTTGTATGTTGCTATAGTACATTAATGTGATGTGGTGTACTTTGTGAGTTGTATTTTTATGGATGTATATGTTGAGAGGATGTGTTTATTCTCATTTTGTGAGTTGTATTTTTTATGATTAGATATGCTGAGATGATGTTCTGGTGTATGTGTTGTGTATTGTATTTTTATGACATGTTTTATAGTGAAACCAAAGGCAATTCTCACATTGTGGACAATAAAATATTCATATTCATATTCATACTATTATTAAAAACTATAATAACACCAACCAGCTAGCTATAACACTATACTATTTTCCTTACAAATGAACAGCTCTTAAATAATCTGTTCCCTTATTCACAGGCAGAAAGTAGGCCATGGTGGTCCTATAGTAGATGTGTAATTGTCACATTGTGCCCCCCCCCCCCACACACACACACACCCCTACACACTGCTGTCCCAATCATTCTCAAGGTCATGGTCCTCCTCTCTGTTTGTCCCCATTTATCCTGTGTATAATGGGAAGTGCTGACTGGTTTAGGACATACGTTTTACACCCCTGCCCCCCTGTCCATACAGGCTTTTGTATGTATATAAACCCTACATGGCTACGTGCAGGCTTTTGTGTTTAAAGGTCTTTATGTGTGTTGATTGTTATCCAGCTATAATCAGTCATTTTCCACATAAACCATAATGTGAAAGACTACATATAGTATCTTGACACATTATTCACACATCATTTCTGCTTCCAAAAACCATCCATTGTCCAATGACAACATGGTAGTGCATGGTAGGTCTGAGGGAGAACATGGAGGTCAACAGTAGTGGTGGATGTGCATGTGTTTTACCTCCACCTTCCTCTGTTCTTTATTAGCTGTGTGCAGCTATATTAGGATACTCCCTGGGGAAGAAAGAAGGAAAGAAAGAAATTAAAAATGGGTAAGGGCAGTGAGCCTGACCGACACATTCATATTTATTGTGCCTTCTTGGACCAAAACTTGCTCCGTGTGTGTATGTGTGTGTGTGTGGGGGTGGGGGTGGGTGTGTGGGTGTGTGTGTGCACATGTGTGTGTGCACGAGCACAAATATAGGGTTAACGACTCACAATGCCTGGGGTCTATAGCTGCTGTAACCCTGTCAGTTAGGGAGGCCAGGTAATTACCTCAGAATGACAGGTCTGGAGGGCAGTGTGTGTGTGTGTGTGTGTGTGTGTGTGTGTGTGTGTGTGTGTGTGTGTGTGTGTGAGTTTGTTTGTGAGTTTGTGTGTACTGGATGTGCTTGGGTGTAAATGTGCACAGATAAGTGTAGATGCAAGTTTGCAGTTTTGTGCTTGCATGTGTTTATATGTGCATCATGGTGTGTGTGTATGTGTGTGTGTTTGCAGGTTATTTGGGGGGCCTGTAAGAGATAGATGGGAGATGGATGGAGAGCGGCAGCATTTCTTATCCCATTCAATTCAATTAGACAGGATATATTGACGTGTGCAGAGGACCACCTGCTTGCGTATGCAAAGCACACAGCGAGGGGCTCCGCTTGACAGCTACACCCAAATGCACCCCTCCCCTAAGATCAGCACATATTGTTAGTGGGTAGACATTATTCTCCACCAAAATACTCCTCTCCTCTCCTCTCCTCTCCTCTCCTCTCCTCTCCTCTCCTCTCCTCTCCTCTCCTCTCCTCTCCTCTCCTCTCCTCTCCTCTCCTCTTGGAGTGGAGTCTCAATACTTGGGCTTACACCTATATATTGAATAAAGTCTGGAGTGAATACACACTGTATTGTTGCTGCAGTTACATTCTGTTCACATCCCTCACTAATGTAGATCCTGAACAATACTGGAACACTTGTAGAGGTGCAACTGATGATTATTTTAATTTTCAATTAATCTGTTGATTAGTTTTTTTGATTAGGTTTTTTGGATCAATTAAATGTCAGAAAATGTGGAAAAATGTTGATTGCTGTGTCCCAAAGCCCAAGGTCACATCCTGAAATGTCTTGTTTTATCCACAACCCAATGATATTCAGTTTAATGTAACCAGAAACCAGAAAATAATCAGATTTGAGAAGCTGATATCAGAATTAGAACTTTTTTTTTTTTTTGCCTCCATTACATATCTTTCTTATATTTTACAGCTGAACAAAAATTTTATTGTTAAAAATTATATCAGGGCAGTGAAACATAAATTTAAACCCAAATTTTAAATAACGATAAATATAAAACACAGATAGAGTGAAACATGTTCTCTGTTCATGTTCATCTTTTAAACCCAAATTAAGGTAATGTATAATTTTATCTTTTTATTTATTTTTTTTTATTTCTCTGTTCATTTATATTAACATCTTTGTTATTTTTTTCTGCCTCTCTGGCATTTTGTGTGTCTGTACTGTATCTGCTGTTTGTCAAATGGCTTTCATTTCATACAGTCTTTTGTCCACATGTGTTTTTCAGTGTGTGCATTTATCTCAGGCTCTTGTTAAACAAACCACACATCCATATATGAAGCTATTGTTACAGATGTAAAGTGATGAGACTCATTGCGGTAGAAGACAGAGTTTTGTTGCCATGCCTGTGCTAATGATCACAGACATTTTCTTAACAACATTTCCATTTATCGCTCCCCAGGCCATTTGTTTCTTCTCTATTCTATACGCTTGTCTCATTTCTCCCCCTTAATGCTTCCACTGTCCATTTCTGTGGGTGTGTGTGTGTGTGTGTGTGTGTGTGTGTGTGTGTGTGTGTGTGTGTGTATGGGTAGGTGTATACTCCGAAATGTTTATTGTATGCGTTTGTGTCCCTGGAGATTTAAGCTACTCAGCCTTCGTCATGGTTCCACCACTGAGGTGGGATTTATCCAAGTATGTGTTCAAAACGACGCCTCCAGCACAGCATATTACAACGCCTTAATCCTCAGTGGGTTATACAGAGGAGGAGAGGAAGAAGAAAAATATTGAGGACAGAGAGGACAAGAATAAAGGTGCAGGAACAAAGGCGAGGATCAGGGAGGAAGAGGAGGAGAAAGAGCACAGAAGGTTGGACGATAAGGACCAAATCAGAGAGTGAATACAGAAGTTAAAACTGGATTACATGTTGTGCATAGATCTATAGATCATAGACTCCATTAATGCATTTTAGCTGCATGACTGCAGTGCAACTACTTCAGACAGGGAAACCCCTATAAAATATTGGAAGTTTTAAAGGCGCACTAAGCAATTCTGGAGAAAGATAGTAACATACGAAATATTTGGCTGGTTTAAGATCATGAGTGCAGATTTCTAAAATGATGACTCTTCTATTCCACGGCATTGTATAATCATCTTCAAGTCATATTCAGTCAAGATGTAAAAAAAAACAGTTAAAGGCATGTGCACACACTGAATCATATTGCAGTTTTTGTACATTTTCTGTTTGTTTTCAAATATTGCAGACTGTGGGCTTTTAGAGCCTGAAATGACTGTTTGACCTTGATTCACAATACAGGAGTGACAGATAATATTGTGGACAAGTAATAGAGGAGCTTAATAGGTGTTCTCTTGGGCAGTGGTGTAGAGTTTAAGTGCTACTGTTGTATGGTCTTTGTAGTAAATCAAATTTGGTAGTAATATAGATAGAAATTGAGCAATTATCAGGATAAAAACTGTCAATCTCTTTGGGCTTTTAGTACAATAATACCTCAAACATCCCAACATCAACCTCTTAAAACATACAGTACTATGTTTATTGTCCATAAAGATTTTAAATTAGTGGCTGCATACGAACAACTAAAGGGTATTCTGTGAGAGGCTCCTAGCAAAATGAGAAAACAGAATATTTATAGGGACAGATCAGATTTGAAGGAGAGGGTAGGCCAGATCAGGTCTATAGGTATAAGGAGGCAAGGCTTCTTGCCATCCCTCAGGTTGGATCCTACTGTCTTTGCTCTCAATACCTGCATTTAGTCCTGTATTAATCAACACACTCTGCAGACACAAGGTTGATTTTGGACAATACCAAACCCAAGATTATTTTCACCAAATGTTTTTGAGCGTTCAGTACAGTTTTATCATTTTTAGTTACTTCTAGAATTTCCATGCATGACACTGGATATAAATTATGTTGAAGAATTGTCTGGGGATACTGAGCTGGTGTTCATTCTCAACCTCCTGCAGTCCCATCCCCCAACCTCTCCTCCTCCCATTTGTCTCCCCCCTTCATCCTATCCTCTTTTCTGCCTGTTGAGTTCTTGAGAAAGATATCTCTCCTGACCACACATCATGCTTTAATCTCATTCATGCTCCCTTTTTTTTTCAGAGCAGCTTCTGAGCTAGCAGTCACTGGTCTGGAGTATTTGCAGTACTTTTGCAATTCCCCCTGGGCTTGAACTTTTTCTGAGCTCTAATTCTGTGTTTGTGCACCACCTTTAGTCCCATGTTCACAATAGGGGAAACTAATTTAAATGGCTTCCAAGTGTAATCTTTTAAGCTACACCTCTACTCCATAATACCTCTCCTGTGATTGCCTGTGAGGGGCCATTTAAGACGCTTGTTTCTAGGACTTAGACATTTCATAATCACTCTATGATCTCGTTTCATGGGCTTAGCCTTCTTTCATTTGGTGACGGCTCTGCCAGGGTGCAACAGCAAATTTCATATTAATGTTTAGTATCAAGCAGAAACAGTCTTAAATATATGGGAATAGAAATCCCCAAAAATAGTTTCTTTCCAAATAATATTAAGGCAAGTGGGGCTGTGTGGTAAGACAGAAATCATAATCACAATATTAATTCAATTACCTTTGCTCCTCTTATGGATTAAATCAGACAAGATGCATATATAATACATATAATTGCTGATTTGGACTGTACAGGATTATCATATTGTCAAGATATGACATACATGAAATTGAATTATTGCCCAGAATTACTTGCCAAGGAATTTGGTTGAATGTTAGTTTTGGGCTTCAGATCCATGCTGTTGGGGTTGGTAAAAACAATAGGTCCAAATCTGTGGAAAATATCCTTTTTTGCTTTCTTGGAATCCTGACAATTGGGTGAGAGGTTTAATGCCACTCTCATATCTGTACAGCAAATAAAAAGCTGTTTTCTTAGCTTAGCTTAGCTTAGCTTAGCTTAGCTTAGCTTAGCTTAGCTTAGCATAAAGACTAGAGACATGGAATCACAGTTAGCCTGGCTCTGTGTAAAGGTATCAAAATTTGCTCACTAACTAAGAAATTATGTTTCATTTGTTTAATCCATGAAAACGGCAAGCTGTGGTTTTGAAAAATGATTACTTCCTGCCAAGAATCAGTCCAAACAAACCAGATGTAACCTACACTGAAACAACTTAAAGAAATAAGAAAAATAAAGTAAATATTTGCATGGATCTTTCGAAGTAATTTTAACTTCACCATTATTGAGTAAATATCATTAGTTAGACTAACTCACTAACTTAAGTACAACCACCATGATTTGCTTTGTCCTATACAAGCTTGATTATGTTGAAACAACTTTTTTTTTAGGTTTTGGTGTTTAAAGTGTTAAAATAACTTTTAATAACTAGTAATTTTAACTAACTACTTTCAGACATATTTTCATTTCTAACCCTGTTAAAGACCCATGCTCTATGGTGTTATAGTGATGAGCTTCTGTTTAGCCCACCTCATTTATTTCAGTGTAGAAGTTAAAGATTTTGTTACCTTTGGGCAGAGTCTGGCCAGCTATTCTAGTCTTGTGGCTGTAGCCATACATTTAACACCAAGATATGAGTTGAATTGATATTCTCATCCAACTAATTCCCATAATGTCAAACAATTAAAATTTTTATTTTAATTTAATTTCCAAAGCGATAAAAAAAATCTCCTTAACAACCTAATAATATAGTTTTAGGAGTATTTTATAGTTGCCTTAGTGTGTTATTTTAACTTGTTAAATATAATTAATGTGATTGCTAATGTTAGCCTGACTTAATAACACCTGGTTTGGTTCAGTGAGTTTACAAAAACTTAAACAACACAGTTTAACCAGTTCAGTTTGTAATATTATGACTGATACAGTACATTATTTGATACTTTATTACATTATTTGATCGCAAAATATGATTTTGTCTTGCATTAGACTTTATTTCTGCATCGCCAAGAGAAAGTAGCAGCTGAACTAGACATAACTGAACCATACGTGGCACACTTAACCTGAAATAACAATAGCGGGGTAAAGGGGCAGGGTGTCATTTCAAGTTGTTATAATCCATAAAAGTAGGCTGCCGTCACTAAAGCAGAAACCTGAATGAGACTCAAAACATTAAATTACTCTTACTACTACTGAAATACACCATTTACGGTGTATTATGGAGACATTTCATCTGTTAACTGTGAAGTTGTGGGATTTTGTCATCATTTGTTGTTGATGACTGTAAATGCAAATATATGTACATAATCATCGGGGGAGTGTTCGCTGCTTTCAGTAGGGATGGGAGGTTAGCTGGCTGCAGAATGAGTCACATCACATCCTGTAGTAAATGTGGGGGCCGGAGCTGCGTCAAAGGGAGAAAATGAAAAGGGGGTTTTATTTTGGGAAAAAAAAGAGAGGGGATCTAATCCAGAGCTACACTCACCCTTCTCACTCATTGCTGCTTCCCCAGACAGATTACTGGGCTTTGAAGGCGCCCTCTGCAGAGGCAGATTTTTAAAACGGGGGCCATTGGATGGGATAGAGAGGGGGGAGGTTGGGGTGGAGAGGGGATGGGATAGAGCTCAGTGAGGGAGATTAGTATTGCTGCTGCGGTGTGTGTGTGTGTGTGTGTGTGTGTGTGTGTAGGGACGGGCTGTCAGACACAGAGTGACAGAATGAATAGTTTGAGTCTTTATCAGTGTATGTTTGTGTACTGTATGTTCCCATGTGCAGGTATTTATTCAAAGTGATAAACGTTTGAATGGTGTGACAACACAGTCTCACCCGTCCCCTTATTTCTTTTCCTGCCCTCCATCTCTCCCCCTGCTTCCTCCCTTCCTCCCTCCCTCCTTCCTTCCTGCCGCTCCATTCCCCTGTGACGTGGTATAGTTATAATCCACTCAGACATGTTCTGATGTTTTGGGGCTTTTTTTTTTTTTTTGCTTGCTGTTGAGTGTTGGCACTCACCCACACACTCTCTTTCACTCCCTCTCCTCTCTAAATCCCTCACTCCGTCTATTTCTACTTCCCCCAGAGAGAAAGAAAGAGCTACTGTATGGTCTGCTGTTTCTGTGGCAGCCATTATATGAATCTGCTGTTTGTTTATTTGTTTGTCTTTGTTTGTTTGTTCATCTGTGTATCTAGTAAGGATGGCATGATGATGTGTGTCTGTGTGTTTTTGCTGGTATATACACATCCATCTGAGCGCATGTATTTTGTCAGCTAGAGAGTAAATATTGTATCTCTGTGTAGTATGTTCTTGTATGGGTGTGTATCTTTGCATGTGTGTATCTGCGTGTGTCTGCTCGGTGCTGTGTGGTCCGCAGTGGGTGCTCCTTGTTCACTGCAGGCCAGGTGTCTCTCCTCTCTGCTTCTGTGCTTCCCAGAGCTCTGCAGGCTGTTTCATCTCAGGACGAGTTGTGAGTGTGTTTCTTCTGCCGCTGCATACATAGTGTTTTCTAGCCCTTCCAGTTAAATTTTAAAAGTAGAATATCAGGAGGCCAGTATTGAATGAATATGTTTCAATGATAAACCAAAAGACGCCACGCCATCCATTTGATGCACCATATTATCATAGTATTGAATGTAGTGATGGGTAACAGTCCTCAGAATCTTAAACTGTCAAATCCCAAAAAAAACTTGTAGGGTTTGTTATCTTGTTAACTTATTCTTTGATCAGCGGGTGCCCCATAGCTTCATGTCACTCCATTTAGAAAAAAAGTCTTTTATGGTTGTATACTTGTGTTCAGGCTACTGTTCAGCTTCTCAGAGCTTTGGCCTCTTTTGTCGAATAAAAAATTTTGTCGGAACATCTTTATGTATTTTTTAAAGACCGGTATTAAAAAAAAAAACATTTTATATTGGAACCAAATTGTATTGGCATTATTATGTGAAAAAATGTCCAATGATGCCTTTAATACTATCTGGTGACTAGAATATACACAAAATGTTTGAGAATGAAATATTGCAGCATTTCTTAAATGAAGATTTTATGTTTTTTTTTTTGTGAACTTCATGAAGAAGCAGTTGTCTGATGTGACACAAAAATGGCAGCACCCATGGAGGCCTAAAATAATACATACAATCACATAGTAAAACCTGATTCATGTGTAAATTGATGTCAAAATATGTTGGCAATGTGCCACAAAATAAAATGTCAGTGTTTTGTTTACTTTTGGCATTGTGTACCTGGAACACTTTTAGGTTGGAAGGTGGAAAATCAACTGGGAAATTGCAGCCTCAGACTGACTGAAAGGCAGCATAAACATGCCTGTGTAAGCAAGATTTACCAAAATCTATGAATCCATAGTCAATATAGATTAATGAAAATAAAACAACTGAGCTCTGCCACAGTGAGGTCCAGTATTTGTATCTGTCACAAAGCGATGGCAGCCTGTATTCTCTGTTTTCATGACTAATGTTTTTCGAGCTTCTGCAGCCATTTCTGCCTGGGTGTCTGTTCTTTTGATGTAAAGTTAGATGCAGCCTAGAGTCACACAATAGATTAGACATGTGGTGCGGGCGCTGACGTCACGTACCCATTGCAAATGTTTTCCTTTCATTGCGGTGTGATCTATGACTACCAATGAATGGATTAGCAGATTCAGGTCACACTCTCCATTCCTGTCATTTTCTGCTGCGTTCTTGTTGCTTATCCATTCATTGTTGCTGAATAAAATCTAAACACCCAATGTCTGACTGAGCCATACCTCCCAGGCGTGAGAATACCCACAATGCAACACTGCTGCGTTGCTAATCCTATTGGCTGCTGACGAATCACCGACATCCTGCAGTATGCGTCACTGCCGAGCAGACTGCCAGAACAAGGCGAGGCTAAATGCTTAACTACACCTTAAGCTTGTCAGATATGAATGAGCTGGAGGACACAGAATGGAGCTGGGCCTAGATTAGTGGATTTTTGTCAGTGTGCAGGAGTCTGTGTGTTTCCCTGTGTGTGTGTGTGTCTATGTGTCTCTGCAGTAAGTTAGCATCAGGGACTGTGCGAGCATTATTCGAGGGGGGAACCTCCCCTCTCCTCCAGTGAAGTTGAATTAGCAGAGCTTATGGAACGATTTCATGTTAATGCTGCCAAATACAGTTCCCTAATCTGCCGTGATTCCCTGTGCAGCATGGTCTTATACTGCTTAAGAATACTCTGATTACTCTTCTATCGCATACATTAACTTTTACTGCCCTCCGGGTTAAAAGCAGGAGTCAAAGGAGGGTTTGGAGAGCTGGACCAACCTGAAAGAAAAGGAAGTCAAAGAGAAACAGTGCACACGAGAAGAAGAGAAACAGTGGTGGAGGAAGTATTAGATCCTTTACTCAAGTGAAAATACTCATACCACACTGTAAAAATACTCTGTTACAAGTAAAAGTCCTTCATCGGAAATGCTCCTTAAAGGTAGAATCAGTAGGATTTGTCTGAGCTGTTCCTAAATACACCAGGCAGATACAGAGATGTGCTAGACACAGACATTTTGGGTTGAGCCTGAGCATCCTGAGTGGAGCAAAATAATGAGTAAATAAGGGAATAGAGGCAGAGGGCAGGGTCTCTTCACATACAATCACCCCCACACACATCTAGTGGGTCATAAGTGATGATTGAAAGGTTGTTTGATTTAGAAAAATAGTGAGAAATGCCACCACAATTACCCAGCACTCAAAGTGGTGTTTTTTGTCCAACCAGCAGTCCAAACTTCAAAATCATTACAAATACATTAAAATTATTTAAATAATTTAGAGGAAAAGCAGCAAATCTTAACCATGAAATTTTTTTCATGAAATGGGACTTGAATATCAGAATAGTTGCCAATTCGATTTCTCTCTATCAACTAATTGATAAATCAACTAATTGTTTCAGATATATTTTTGCACTGTTGGGTAGTAACAATAATAATAATGATTATAAACTTGTGTGGATAACAAAAATGAAAATTAATAAAATGAAAAGATAATACATAGAATGCATCTTCACATGGATAAAACTCACTTGATAACATTAATAAAAAATAGAATAAAAATAAGGATGAAAACTAAGAATGCATTATATATGAGGTGGAAAATAAAACTCATTGAAAAATAAAAAATGACATAAATTTAAAGTTAAAAATAAAGTAAACACAATGCCTAAAATCAAGGAAAATACAACATTTTAAAAAGAAGTGCATAAATTAAAAAAAAATAGTCCCAGACCTGTATTGACCTGTAGGAAAGTCATAGCTAATTTGTTAATTTGTAACAAAACGTCGTATTTTATGAACTCTTTATATGGTTTGTGTGCATAAATCCTAATTTCTAAAATAAATGTTAACTAAAGCTGTCAGGTAAATGTAGGGAAATAAAAAAGCACAATATTTCAGCCTGAGAGGTAGTGGTGTAGAAGAAAGCGAAAAAAAAAAGGTGAAGGTAAAGTACAAGTACCCTATGTTTATATTTAAGTACAGCACTTGAGTTAATGTTCTTTATTAATTTCCAACACTGAAGAAAAAGATATATGACAAGGAAGAAGAAAAACAGAGTGACTGCTGCCTCCAAAACCATTAACAAACTGACAGCTAATTGACAGTGATTTTTTTTTCCCAGAATGATAAACGTTTTCAATTTGACATTACAACTGCACCAACATGCAAACCCTCTTGAAAGCAGCCAGGCAACATGATTCCTATTTAAGAACAAACACGGCAACAACCTAACACATGAAAAAGAGCATCATTTACCTCCACTGACTTGGTTACATGGGTAAGGTGGTGGTGGTGGAATAGAACAAGAAAACGAGGGGCAGAGTCGAAGGAGGGGGTTCGGGGCCCAGGATTTAATTTCCGCTTTGCACTGTGAGATAAGTCAAGCTTAATGAGCTGACAGAGAGAGATGGAGGGAGCAAGGGAGCTATGAGTGCCGGGGCACAGAGAACAGGAGGAGTGAAGAGGAGGAGAGAGGAAGGGCAGGAAAGCGGGAGGAGGGGGAGGAGAGTAAGCGATTGTGGAAAGAGGGGGTATCCTGCCGACCCTGTCAGGCTCGAATAAAGGAGAGCAACAGAGAGGTGATGAAGGAGAGAGGGCTAAAAGTCTCCTGTTAGTGCTGGCTTCCCTTTGTGTGTGTGTTTGTGTGTGCGAGTGAGATCTGGAATTTTCATCATATTAAAAAATCCAAAGTGTAGATCACCTATATTCACACAATCCTCAGGCAGGTGTTGAACAGTTTAAACATTTGCTTTTTGTGTAAGAGTGAGTGTGTGTGTGTGTGTGTGTGTGTGTGTGTGTGTGTGTGTGTGTGTGTGTGTGTGTGTGTGTGTGTGTGAGAGAGAGAGAGAGTGTGTGTGTGTGTGCATTTAAAGAGATTCTCAGATGAATCCTAGTGATTCTTACTATGCTGACAGCAGCTTCAGAACTTTTGCTGACAGCAGCTTATTTACTGAGTGTGTTTTGTTTAGCTTTTTCTCTTGTGTGTGTGCCTGCTTGCTTTTGTTCTTAAGGGATTCTATACATACTATTCTATTTAAATAGTTTCTTTTTCATCCCGTATAGTAGTTTCCTGCTTGTCATATTACAGAGATGGTTTGGATTATTTGATTTGGGGTGCTACATGGTACTTATCGATAGCCCGTATATTACCTACAGTGGTTGGCAGTCGGCCCCCAGTTTAGAGAAATGGAAAGTGGCAACAGCACAGATGATAAGCAATGCACTGCTGTGGACAGGGTCAGCAACAAAGGTATTGTAGCCAACTGAAAAAGTTATACGAATTATAAGACAAGTATCACTCCCTCCAAACCAACTAAACTCCATAGGCGAAATCAGTCATTTTGCCTCACAGAACACAGGAGTTGCTGGTGCTCTGTGATTATCCCTATATTTTAAAGAAAAAGCTGGACATGGGGGTCAAAAATCGTAACAGATATGAGAGTAACAGGTACAGACTTGAGGCTAGAGGTTGACGCCTGCAGGGAATGAGGGAAAAGTACTATCTTGAAAGTGGGTGAAAGGTCGCTCATGGAGACTTAAAGGAGCTGTCCTGGTGCTGTTTGCATGAGCTTACAGTGGGAGCTCTCCCTGGTCCTGAAGGAGGCCTGAGCTCCCTCTACTTCCACTCGCAGTCCTTCTCTTTCTTTAAGACAATTCCTGAGCCGTATTGACGCCGCTTCACATTATTGCAAGGTGCCAATAAATCCTCCCTTTATTAGACCTCGTGTATTGATCCATTTTTTTTCTCTCCTCGCATCTCTAACTCTCTCTGCATGTTGCTGCTTAATCCCTGCTATTTTTTCCCCTCCCACTCTCTCCTTCTTCATCATTTGGAGGGAAATGTCAAGCTCTATCTCTGTCGCGAGTCTGTGAGCTCCATAGAGGGAGAGGGGGACAGTCTGAATGGAGGGGGGGGGGGGTGCCGTGACCCCCTTCTCTGGGGCTTAAAGTGAGAGATTTGCCTAAATGCCAGCAAAGCTTTGATGATGACATGGATAGGATTGAGGCAAAGGGAATGATATTTACATTTTCACTGTTATGGCCTCATCATGGTCAGACAGAGATACAGTTAATTATTACAGGGCCAGCAACTTGTCAGTATAGTTTGTGCATTAATGCTGTGGGTCTCTTTGAACAAGTAAATGATTTCCTTTGTGTTGCTTGATACCGATATGATGTCACACATCTGAAAATGCTAAACAGGTGGGAGATAAGCTTGAATGATTTGCTGTGCGGCTGTGTTGCATACATGTGTGCACACCTGTGATAATGTTCCCCTGAGATGTGACTCCCGATGTGTGATGATTTGTGGATTTGTGTATGTGTGTACGTGTGTGTGTGCATGTGTGTGTGTGAAAAGGAGTGGGTGTGATGTTAATCAGGCTGTCACACTAAGAAAGAGTCCTGCGGGGAAAAGCCTGTTGTGTCTGGAGTTCTCCACAGGACACCCCTCCACAAACATACAGAATACACACACAAACACGTGCATATATATACACACACAGTCGTTTTCTCTTTGTCTTTGTTTTACCTTTTCCTTCCGGAGCCTGTGCAGAGCTGACAGATGAGCCTGAGGCCTCATAATAGGCAGGAAATCTGGTCTTGAAAGCTAAGTTTGCTAAAGGTATCAGAAGGTCAGGTCATTCTGTATAAGTAAGGCTGTTGCTCAGTCGGTCCACCGCTTTTCTCCAGACTGAAGTATCTCAACAGCTATCAAATGGATTGCTATGATAGTTTGTACAGACATTAATGATAACCGGAGCATGAATCCTACTGATTTTGGTAATTCTCTGGCTTTTCCTCTGGTGTCATTATGAGGTTTTGAGTGAAATAGTGAATGGATTGACATTGCATTTGGTACACACACGATCCAATCCGATATGAAACATACAATACTATGCAATATACTTTATTGCTTGCTTTGTCTTGAACTCAGATGCTGCACACCAGCTCTTGTATTAATAGTATGAAAAACAAAACATACAAACAACACATGGGCAAAAACAAATACTAGTAAATTACAGTATTGCACATTACACACATTGCATATAAAGCCCACATTACCCGTCTAAGTATTTACAGAAGATATTTTTAAAATCTTGCAATAGCATTACTTAACTAGGATTTTTAGGATTTCATTTGATTTAGGACTGATAGAACTTTGGTGATCCTGTGACTTGTTATCTAATGCCACCATCAAAAGTTCATTTTGTTCAATACTTTGGTTAATGACCAAATACCCGCAAAACTCTAAAACAATCTTATTAGCCTCAGCCAAACGTGTTTAGTGCTAAGCAAGGCTGTGAGAAAACAGACTGAATTTAACCACTTTATTTATCGAGGCACACAGGTAATAGACCTATTAGACAATTTCTTTACCGTCTGCACTCATTTGCTCACTTCACACTTTTTCTGTGGTGTCACATGTTGATGGAGCAGCTGAAAACACACCTGTTAAATGTCTCCTTGTTAGTGTGTCACTTGTTGCATGCTCCATTATTAAGGCACGCAATGAGCCATGGTGTATTTATTATGTGATTTATGGTGACTTGCATTTAATGCATAGGTTAATTTAAGTGACAGCCTCGCAGAGCCATTGGCATGGCTGTAGGCTTGTGTTTTAAAAGGAACACACCGATTTCAACTGATTTTGTGTTATTTTGTTGCCAAGAACACACTGACTATTGTAGTTTACAGTAAACAAGGTCACTTGCAATGAGAAAAGGTCAAATATTATGAAAGTGAGAAGAAAAATGGGTGGCTGATTATGTACCACAGTCCTTCTAAGCAGTAGTTAGTTTTTGCAATTTATCTTTTTTTAATTGGACTTTTAACATGTATTCATTCAAACTACAGAAATAGATGTCAGAGGTTTTTATAAATAAACCCAAATTAATGAGCCCTGTGTATGTATAAGAAATGGTTGTAGTGAATGAATTATGAAAGCAAGTGAGAAAAAAGGAGGGGTGAGAAGGAGAACGAGCACGGGTGTGCCACAGCATGCTATAGGGGAGTAACAGCTCCTATCACCACCTATTCTCACACATACCACAGCTGTCTGTGATTTCACCCTGTGCACATCTGTACACACAGACACACACACGCACACGCTCAGCCCAGAAGGACTTTGTCACACATGTTGTTACGCATGTTCTAACTGGTAAAGCCACTCACACACTAACACCAATTCTAACACTTACACTTCGAAGATATTTCTTCATGGTCACGCAAGCATGAACACATGAACACTCCCAGTGTGCACACTCACACTCACTCGCAGAGACACACACACTGACCTCAGGGCTGTAATTTGTCTTGTGTTATCCATTAGTGCAGGTGGACGGAGCAAACGGAAATGGCAGATGAGAGAGAGGAATTCATACAGAGATATGATTTGTTGTCGGTAGCTGCAGGATAGAAAAGTAGAAATAGGAATAGAAAACTATGACACAGAAAGAAGATATCAATAAGATGTCTGTGTGTGGCATATGCAGTATCCTCAGCATGTTTCTCGTTTTTTTTTTCCTCTGCGTGCCCCCCTGTGTAAATGTGAGTGGTAACAGACAGTATGCCCTCAGGCTGTAAAGGCCAGTGAACCTTTGGTATTTGCATTATTAGATGTCCGCTTGTATCTTCTTTACAGCTGTCAGGGTTATGCTGTAGAGGGTAGGCACTGGCATTTCTGACTGTCCAGTTAGCCTTGACCTCCCATCTTTTTTTTTTTTTCTCTGTTGCTGCTTCCCCACATCAACACACACACAGAGTAGGGTATGATTTGGCTCCAGAGAAGACTTCTTTTTTCTTCTCTTTAGCTGGAGATAAGTTGCTTAAAGCTGTATTTGAATTATATCTCCACTGTAGATGTTTTGCATGCAGTAGATATTCAGCATTTTGTTGGGCAAAGAAAATGTATCAATTAGAGTTACAGTAACAATGATAAAAGCAACGACAGCACTGGCATCATCAACACCAAAGCGACTACCTGGGACGGATTCCCACTCTTGCATGGTGGGAGAAGGTCACTCTGTTCTGAGAATTGGCCGCTTCATTTCCTAGAGTGCTGCTTGAGTGACTGCCTGAGTCATGTGTGTGTGTGTGTGTGTGTGTGTGTGTGTGTGTGTGTGTATAGGTGTGTGAAGCAGAGTGAGTGATGTCAGGGCCCTGAGCGGACAACCTTTTTTCAGCTGCTGTTAATCACACTCCATCTCTGACAGAAGAACAACGTTCAGGCCTTTACTGTAATCTCTACCTCCTCCGCCCAACACTTCAGGCAGCTCTTTGTCCGTTTCTCTACTGGGCCTCCATTCCTCAGTTACTTGTTTTTGTCTCCCACTATCGCACAGATCGATCATGGATCCATCTTCACTCATTCGTTTACTCACCAGCTCCTCCCTGCCCTCCTTCTTACCTCCCAGCTGATGCCTCACATCCCTAATCGGAACCTCTCATTTTAGATAAAAAATGCAAAGCAGTCCTCGAGAAAGTCAGCATATCTGATGCATGAAATTACTGTATTGTTCATGATTAAGACATGCTGACATTTCCCTATATGTAACAGTAATAGTACACACAGGCAATGCAAGCAAGCAAACAAAACAACTTATATAGCACATTTCAGACCCATGGAACTTGGCGGCCTGTTCCAGATGACCTGAGGGGTCTAGTGGGCTCATAGCTCACATGAATAGAGATATAGAGAGATAGAGATATTTGGCTGACAGAAGATGCAGGGCCTTAAAAACAAGTAATACAGTTTTCAAATCAATTATAAAATTTACTGGGAGTCTGTGTAATGAATTCAGAACAGGTGTGAAATGTTAGGTCTCTTTTTTTTCTAGTTAAAACTCCATCAGCTGTGTTCTGAAGTAGTTGCTGTCAATCAGGGTGCTTTTTGGATATTTCTGTGAGAAGGAACTCTAGCTGACTGGAAATTTAGTTTTCAGTGTCATCCTGGAATGAAAAGCTCCTGGCTTTGACAATATTTCTTAAATGGTAAAGTCTGGTTTTAATTATATTGTTACCATGGCTCTAGAGAGTGAGGTCATTGTCCTGGAGCTTCCTCGAGTTTGGGGAGGAGGGCGCAGTGGGAAACAACTTGCTTCAACCATTGACGGAAGGATTTCACCCAGTTTAATGTGGCTCCAAGTCACTGTTTGGACTGCAGGGTTTTGGGCTGTTGGTTGGACAAAACAGGGCATCACCTTGGTCTGTTTTTGTTAGCTCTTTTCTGCTTTTTTTTTTACAACATTTGTAGAGTGTGACTTGTCTGATCCTGAGGGACTTGTATGTTTGTCACAGTTGACACTGAAGACTCTGTACTACTTGTCATAAGGGACCACTACTTGTTAACTTGACAGGCTCATAGAGCATCTGTCTGTGCACCATATGGCAGTGGGACACAGACAAACATAGTTAGAGAGGGAGAGACAGATATATGGAGGGAGATTCAGTGATAGTGAGCTGGAGAGAGAACATAGAAGCGGATAATATCATTAGAGCACAGCGAGTCTCTTGCAGCAATGGGCAGCAGCACAAGTAAAGCTGATAGAATGTGATGGCTGACCTTCTCAACAGTTAGTGCAGTTTAGACACACATTCATACACGCGCAGTTAATACGCCCACAGTCCCTGAATAGCTACATGTCCAAATTTAATTTCTCTCATGCACTCATTTGTAAGGAAATGAACATTGTCTGCTATTGATATCACGAAAAGGTCACTGCAGCGTCTCGTCTCAAAATAGTGTTCAGATATTTTGTTTTTTTCCTTGTTAAACAAAGTTGTGTGTCTAACTCCACACTTTCCGTGAACTTCACTACCCCCTTCCTCCTCCTCCTCCTCCTCCTCCTCCACCCCCAAGCCCCTGGCCTCTCCTCAGTGCCAGATGGTGCAGCCCATCACTGCTAACAGGCAGAGATGGGGAGAAGGAAAGAATAGTGAGGTGGGGATAGCCGGCCAGGCAGTCCATGTATTATTAATTGTGAGTAATAGAGGCTTGTATGGCTGTATACATTATTGAGGCCAGGTCTTTCTGAGGGCAGTTAAGCTGAAGTGGCGCTTGGCTTAATGGATTGGGACAGAGTCGGGCTGAGAGCACATTTACCAAGTGCCTGGTGTAAAGTTAGCACCTGTTTATACCACGCTGCAGATGAAACTTCAAATTACTTCACACCAGTGGAGTGCAAATATGTGGTGAAACAAGCTGGCAAATTTTGAACGTACACAACTGACTACACTAAAAATTAGGAATTAACACATATCTAACACCCTGTGTTGTTCATTAAATAAACTCTTACACACAATATAACATTTTGCTTTAACAAAAAACAAAGCAAATAAAAGGAACTTTCATATTGTGTTGAGGCCCCTGTGGATAAATTGGTACTGTTCCCGCCACCATAACCACAAAATATAATGTTAAACATAAAATTATGTAAATCAAAATGTCCTCCTGTTTTATTTAAACTGGCTAATGTATTATTTGCTGTGACTTTGTCTGGGAAAATGTAAATACGAGCTTGTTTCTTCTGATTTCACTTAAAGTGGCAGATATTAAGAATAACTACAGAAATAGCCAGTCTTCTCATGGATGATCTTGTTTCCCTCTGGCAATCATAATAGAGGCACCAGTATTAAATTGAGACTGTTTTATAACCAGTGTAAAACTCCTTGTAGTAGCTTTAAAATAAGTTTGTGTTGGGGCTGCTTTAAAATTATAGGTTGACTGAAGAGTATTCTTTATATAGTATAGAGTATTCTTTAAAGCTACTCTAATCAACGTATATATGTACAATAAAAATGGATCAAATATCTATGTGTAATGTAAAATGAATCTGTTTTAGTCACAAACCCACAGAGAATTATAATCCAGCTCTTCAGCAGGTGGCTGTTATCAGCAAGAAAGCTCCAAAAAAACACTGTTCACCACCTGCTGAGCACCGAACAGTAAAGAGACAAAGTTAGCAACTGGCTTGTGAACATAGTGAGGCATTTATCAGGTAAAGTCTAAGAACAAATGAACGTTAATGTTGTTTCATATCTGCTGGATGTAAATAAATAGGTAACTGTTTGCTAACACTTTTAACAGAACAGCTTTAAAGTAATGATATGTCAGTGTTGTGTTTTCAGCTTGTTCCATTGTTCCCACCAGCCAAGAAATAAATTAATGCAGCTGGTAAAACTCTGTAAATGCTTTTATGTGGAGCTTTTGTGTTACAAATTGTTTTTTCTCAAAGTCGCTTTATGTGGCTCTCCTTTGAGAGATGATGGAAAACTTGTCCCAAATATTTTTCTAATGGATAACTGTGTCTGTGTGTGTTTGTGGGTGTGGGCGTGCATGCTCACTAGCAAATGCTAAACCTGATGCTGGTTAGTGTTGGAATTGTTTTTGATGTCAGCAGATGATTTTGGTAACAATTTCAAAATACCTTACTTACCTAAGTAAAAAAAACTGTGTGTGTTGTGGTTTCTGAGTCTGCATAGACCCTGCCTTCTGCCTGCATTTTCTTATTTTCTCATGTTTTGCAGTGTTAAGGACATTTTTTGGATTCAGCCTGTTTGGCCCCCAGCCAGCATGCAGATTTTGACGTCAGCACTCAAGGCAAAACATAAAAGTAACTACCAACAGTTACATTACATTCTTTGTTTCTCCTTCACTTTCTGTCTGTGAGAGCAGTGGAAAGAGATATACACACTCACACACAGACAGAACAGACTGAGGATGTTTTCGCTAATGCTGCTCAGTCTCTTAAAGCACTCTATAGGTCTGTCTTGTTTGTCTGGCATCTCTATATTAGTCATTTTCATACACAAACACATACATGAAGGGCACATTCAGGCCTGTGCATTTTGCCTGGATAAACTCTTTACGCAAGACGGTTGAGCTGAGATGATAATCTGTCATATTTACCGTCTGATATGACCCGTCTGCCGTTTATAGTGTGTGTGGTCTTAATATTGCTGCACATATCTTGCCTAGCTTTCAGGGCAGAGATCTAAATCTGATATTATTAGTATTGTTTTGTAGCCTGCATTAGCATGCAGTGTCGGCTTCCCTCCTGCTTCATGTGTAGGTGTATAAAAACATGACACTGATACAGACAATCTGATAGGAGAGCTGTTGAGAATCTTAATGTGTTTGCTGTTGCATAAGTAATCTTATATTTCATCTGTATTGGTTGACTTCACACACACACACACACACACACACACACACACACACACACACACACACACACACACACACACACACACACACACACACACGTAGAGACACACACACAGAACTGTTGGACTGTGCAGCTTTGGAGAAGTGTGAATGTTGGTTTGAGTGGGAGGAGTGTCGGGTGATCCTCTCAGCTTGGTGGCAGGTCCTGTCATTGGAAAGAACAGTATCACTCTGCATTTACATTGATCCTTATTAGGCCTGGAGATTAAACCCCTTTGCAAGTGTGAGCTAGCTCCGGCTGCAGCGCCTTGGAGTTTTCACCGTACACCACTCATACATAGGCCTAAACACACACATAGGCAAACACACACACACACACACACACACACACACACACACACACACACACACACACACACACACACACACACACACACACACACATAAGCTCTCTCAGTCACTCAACCCTCTTACAGTCATGCTTCGGCGTTAATCTAGGACACAGCCACCAGGAGACATTTCTCTGTCTGAACCTTTTTTTTTCATGTGGATTTTCTAATTCACACTTTTACACCAAGTCAGTGTTTCTTGAAATATATTTGGCTTGCAGGAATTCCAGCTTGTGCAATTCAGTTTTGAGAGCAATTAATGTTTTTTAATCAGTAAAAGTTGACTTTAGAGCATTTTTTTAGTTTTATTTTTTTTTAAATGAAAACATCTTTTTTTTTCTTGGAACCAAAAATAGCTTTCATCTCCATGAATTCCTTATTATGTCTTAAAGGGATAGTTCATATTATTTGATGTGGGTTTGTATGAGGCACTTACAGATTGTCAGTGTACTAGCTACAGTAGATGCTGGTTGACACACCCCCAGTTTGAAGAGAAAAAAAGAAAGGAGCACCAGCACAGAAGCTAATCAGGGTCAGCAACAAAACATATTTTAGCCACTCTCTATTAGTTTTATGTATACTATATTTAGAATATTTTCACAACTTTACTTTGCCATGAGACAGCCTTTTCTGATGGGGAACCACTGTCATAAAAGCCAGAAATCACTCTCTCCAAAAGAACCAAACTCCATAGGTGAAATCAGTCATTTTACCTTGCAGAACATGTGAGTTGCTGGTTGGTAAAATTATTGACTTCACCTATGGAGTTTGGTTTGTATATATTTGGCTTATATAACAGTGGCTTTCCAGGTGAAAATATTCTAAATATAGCATAGATTTAAAGCCTTTATTTTAGCCTTTTTCAAGTGGCTAAAATATCTTTGGCTGTTGACCCTGTCCACAGCAGTTCAGAGGTTGGCTTCCATGCTGGTACTCCTCTCCGCTTCTCCAGACTGGGTGCATACCAACCTTTATCTCCTGTACGCAATACACTGACTATCAATAAGCACCTCATACAACCTCACTTCAAATAATCTGAACCTTCCCTTTAATTTTCTTTTTATTGCCGTGTGTAGCAGCACCTCAGCCACCAATCACAAGCCTCCATCCTTACAGAGAGGAGGAGACATGTGCAGCTGGATATGATGGGATGGATGGAGGTCTCCAGGGTAACAGGACAGGTCATGCGGTGTTGTCATGTTGTACAGTTTCCAATTATATTATGGGCTGTTTGTTTCCTAACCCTGCGCTGGGGTGTCACCCTGGCAACTAGCCAGCGATGCGGAGCACAGGACCACAACATCCAGAGCACCTGTGTGTCTCTACATATTTGTGTGTGTGTGTGCGTTTGTTGGCACTGTTGTTTTGCATGTGAGTCACACACAAGACCAACATGAGTGCAGAGAACAGTGAAGGTGGAGAAAAGGGAGCACTTACATGCACACAGCCTCAAGCACAAACATAATTTTTGACCTTACAAATTTCCATATCCATTAAAATTCCTATGCACTCTGCGGCATAAGAGGCTTTAAAAGTGAGATGACTTTCAATTGACAGTTTTTTAAAAGGGTGCCATCCACACCTGCCTTCGAGTACCTTTCACATATCAGCTCATATCATATTGTCTGCGATGTTCCACTGAATATGGATGGACTTGCTTGTGCTGTTTGAGCAGGAAAGATATGTGCATACTGCAAATAAATGTGTGCTTCTGAATGTGCATGTGACTGCTATTAGGTGTTATCTGTCTCTGCCTCTCAGAGCACCTCTTCTGTACTGATAATGTAGGGTTTTACTTCCTCTTCCCCGTAGGGACAAGAGGCTGAAATCACAGGGAATATACAGTATATGCACACTTAGACTTACATCACAGCGACACGGAGAGAAAGAAAGACTGAGAGTGAATATCATTTGCTGGACGTCTCATGTTGTGTATTCTACAGAGATAGGAATCAGGGTGTGTTTCTGTTCTGATATGGACGAAGAGCCGCAGAGCACAGACCAGAGCACAGATAGAGGGAGGGAGGGAGTCATGAGGGGAGGAGAGGAGGGGAGGAAAAGAGGTAGTAGGGCTAGAGAGAGCGTTACAGAGATACAGATCAGGACCTGGGAGCTGTTCTCCTGTGTCCTGTCATAGATGAGAGGCGAGGTGATAAGGAGAAAGAGGAAAGGACGGAGAGACGAAGCCATGGAAATGGAGGGGTGAAAAAAGGGCAGCACAAGGGATTTTACTACTTGTTCTCAAAGCAGTGGGTGAGGGGATCAGTGTGAGTGAAAAACGTCAGTCACTACAGTATATAGTGGAGAACAAGAAAGTTCAGCAAAGACACATTCAGTTCAAATGATATTTTAATGCACTGGGCAACTTCCAAATGGTGTCTCTCTATCGGTATGGATATTTCAGAGCAATGTAAATGTGAATGCAGCGTGAAAACACCAACATTTAAATGCAATGATCATCAGAAGATGCCTCATTGACTGCCAGATAAGCCCCATGCAGAATTTTTGCAGTTTAGTGTCACGTTTTTTTTTTTTCATATAGCTTACTTGAAAATATTAGAACTGACACAGAAGCCATGCTGAATATGTATTTGTTTCAACACATATAAACTTTTATTTAGATGCAAACAACTCACTTTTTGTCAAATATCACCTTTTTTCACGTAAATTAAAATAAATTAAATTATTAAAAATAAATTGGGTGACTGGCGTGAATCGTCCAGATCCAAAGAAGCTATTACATTTGCTAAATATCAACAGGCAATGGTGTTCATACACTGCAGCTTGGGAATGATAACTGCATCACACAGTGTGAACATGCATTCATATGTGCCTTTAGCCTGATGAGCCAGTGTTAGTAATCAATACACATATTATCAAACCCTTAATGGATCCAATAACTAACAGCAGTAACAACTTTATCATATCAACAGTTAGTGTTAAAACTTAAAGAAATGAAACTAAAGCTACCTGCACTATCTGGGGAAAATATTACACCGAACTCCCCTTAAGAAATATGTTATTAACAATTCTATATGTGTACATAAAATGACATGCTGTAAAAACACAAGATAAAAGGAGTCAAATGTCAACGGTCCTCATCTGAATTCGACATCAATACAATGCATAAAGATAAACTGTTTTTCTGGACCAACTTTACATTTTGGTTTCCTCAACACGGATGCCTCACCTTGCTACCTTTAGCCCCCTACTTCCGCCACCATAACTTTTTACTGCCCACAGTTGCTATTTACAGACTGGGAGCTGTGTGAGTGAGCGCACAAGCAGCCAAATTCTCCTTTACAACAGTGCACTATATGTATCCTATATATATACATATATGTGTATATATATATATGTATATATATATATATATATATATATATATATATATATATATATATATATATATATATATATATATATATATATATATATATATATTGGACATTGATGATATGTAGTTAACTACATTCCTACACTGTGATCATGTTACTTTAATAATTCAGAAAATAGAAAACTTGATTTAGTGTTTGTCTGTAATTGATTTTATGTAGTATATTATTTTTTTCTGTTTATTTAAGCATATAACACAGGGTTTTGTCATGTAGTTTTATGCTCTATTTCTCTTTTTTAGCATTAGTTTTAGCACATTTAAATGTAGTGAAGCATTTGTAAGGTTGTTTTATTCTCACCTAATTCTTTTATATAATCATCATGCAAGTATAGACATGCCTTCATCAACTCCATAATGCATGACGTGAGTGTGTAGCTGAAATGTGTGACATCTGGCATTGCACCTCTGCATAGTGTGAAATTAGCCATGCCGTTGCCCTGTAAGGCGTGACGCCTGCTTTGTGTTTGCTTTGACAATAATGTTTCTTCGATTGAGTCATCCATCCATCCATCCATCCATCCATCCATCCATCCATCCATCCATCCATCCATCCATCCACGGTCCATGTTTTCCATTCCTTCAACTTACACCAGCATCTCTTTTCAGGAGCTACTACTGAAGAGATACTTCATGATGAATATAGCTGCAACAGACTGTGCATTACTATATGATACATAAAGAAAATACATACTTGAAAAGCATGATTGCTTTGTGAAAGAGAACTATTATGAATATAAAATGTTATGGTGACGTTAGAAATTAGACATAGGAAGTTTAAATATGATCATGTCTCTCTAAAACCCACTAAATCCTGACAAATACTTTCTAAGTCCTTGTAAGGTTCTTACAGGAATATTATACACAGCTTGAAATGATACACCAAGTGAACATAGGGCTGTGGAATTATTTCTTTTAATGTTTCAGTACTTGTTAATGGCATTTCCCCACAGCATATTGCTTGCCTCTAACACACAGTAAACCAGCAGGCTATAAAGTTTATTCGAGTGTAGCCTCTTTATTTTGTTTCTGTAAAAACCTCCTTACGTCCTTGATGGATAAATCAAGTAGCCTTAATAGGCTGCTGCCCATTATTTGGACATTTGGCTATTAAGGTAATGGGTTAGTGGTGGTAGGAAAAATTACATTTTTAATGCTGTGCTGCTCTATAATAGAATACATCTCTTGCCACTTTTGTAACAATGAATCATAATGAAGTTCACACCTAGTTGTAATTTCTTATATAGGTTGCATAAGCTTAAACAAAATACTGCAAACCACATAATTCAAAGGTACAAGAGAGACATTTTCTTATTGTTAAGATGATTCCTGGATTCTCCAGTGGTTGCCTGACAACCTTTGGTGACAGCAAGACTTTAAGGGACAGATCACCCCATAATCAAAAGTACATATGTTTCCTTTGGCTTGTAGTGCTATTTATCCATCTAGATTCTTTTGGTGTGTGTGGCAGAGTTTTGGAGATGGCTGAAATCTCTCTGATATAATGGAACTAGATGACACTTGAAACACTTGTGAAGCTCAAAGCACCAAAAAATACATGTAAAAAACTTGACAGTGATCTGTCTTCCAATAAATCATGACACTTTTATTAAATAAAGAAGCTAATGTGTTAGCAGGTGGATTTTGTCCAGATTAGCTGTTTCCAGTCTTTTGCTAAGTTATGCTAATTGGCTGCTGGCTGTAGCCTTATATATTTTACAGACAGATTTGAGAGTTCTCATCACATTTTAAAAAAGACCTAATTTCCCAGTGTACAGCTATTCCTTTAACACATCATGCCCCTTGGATTTCTGTCCAGAAGTTGTATAAGTTTGTCCAGAGGCTGATTGATCTCAGTGATGAATGCAAGCTTTACCTGTCGGAAAAGATTCATAGTGAGAGCCTTTCATGTCAAACCCTGTCCAGCACTCTCCTTTTCAAACATTGTTTATATGTTTTCTAACTCAAGGACTCTGGAGTGTTTTTCTTTTTGCTGTATTTACAGTAGAGTATTCCTCTGAAAGATTGAATTTTAAAGACATTTCAGAGCCATGTACAAATACTGCTTTTATTTGCATAGACACACACACTCGCATGAAGAATCCGTGTTGCTGGGTATCACCCTGACACCTCATTGCCATTATTCCCAGCCTGTTGCCCAGGAGACCGACGGCATGTAGCTGCAGGTGGGTGCAGAGGTGGGTGTCGATGCCTTCCTGCCGCCCGTTGGAGCTCAAGGTCTGAAGATCACATGCCGACATCAAACAAAGGATTTGTCTACAGGCACAGTCACGGGCTCACAAAATATATACAATACTGTACAGTAGGCTGAAATATGGGTCCTCTTTCTCTGCTCATTGTCCTGTCTTGTTCCAGTATATCATCCTTTCCCTCCTTCTACCTGTTAGCATCCCTCTCCCTGCCTCAGTCTCTGTCTCTCCTCTCTGTGTTCACTATGATTATGTTACTAAGCAGAAGTCTCCTATCAGAATGTTCATTGGTGGAGCTCATCTTTGGCTGGTATTACATAACGGCTCCCTTCTCATCTCGGCACTGACTTACTCGGAGCCTAAGATAAACACTAGTTAAGTGGAAGTAGGAAACTCTGTGAACATTTTCACAGAGTTCACCACTCAGTTTCCTTACATCTCCTGCTAAAAAGTCAACATGATGCTGAGAGAGGGCAGCAGATAAAGAAGAGGAAGAAAAGACGTGCAAATACGCTCCTCGCTCTGAGCAGATTTTTTTTTTTTTTAGATCAGAGTCGTCAGAAGAATTTGCTGAGCACTCAGTCACTGTCTGAGCCACCACTCTTCATTTGAATGTGCCTCCTTTTTATTCTTAATGTTTGATAAATATGTATGTGATGTAGACAGCTAGAGAATGACTTCACACCGTGGGAGAAAAAAAAATGTGTGAGAGAGAAAAAACATCATTCTTTCATGGACAGCGCTGGCCGTCACGCTTCTCTGGACCCGGCGGAGCTTCACAAGGCTTCCCTCATCTGCCACAGATACGGAGGGGACAGTTGCTAAGGCGCGGGCTGTGACCCAGCTGATTCGTAGGTTTTGGTTGCTAAGGCATAGAAGATGTGATCCGTCTGTCAGGTTGTGATCTGGCTGCTCAGACAGAGAGGCAGAGAAAGAGAGGGAAGCAACCAAGAGAAAGAATGAATGGGATTGTTTTAGGACTGTTTTTTTCCTGAATATACACTCTTAGAAATAAAGATGCTAACTAGAACCTCAAAGCGTTTTGTCTTGTCCCCATAGGGGAACTTTTTTGATTCCTGGTAGAACCCTTTATACAGGGTATACAACATGAAGGGATCTGCATAGAACTGTCTGTAGAAGGTTTCACCCAGGACACCTATGAAAGTTTTTACAGAGAACCCTTTATGTTGTAATGGTTCTATGCAGAACCCTCTCTGGGGGCTCAAAACTCTTCTACCTTCTCAGGGTGCTAACAAGAACCCACCAAGAGTTCTATCAATCACCTTTTTATATTCCAAGAGTTTTATCTTTAACCAACAAAACTGGTTCCATCAAGAAACTTTATATGAGTCAGAACATACTGCTATACAGAACAAACCAGGGGGGTTTACAAAGAACCTTTATATTCCTGGGGTTTTCTCAGGAATCAGTCAAGGGGGTCCTACAGAGAACCTTTTTGTATTCCCAGGGTTTCATCCAGCCGCATCCAGACAGATTTCACTGGGGCACGTGCTCCAGTATTGATCTGCAGTGCCCCAGTAAAAATTTCACCAATAAAAAAAAATCACTTCAGAGTTTTAAGTCTGCATAGCATAGACTACAGCGCACATACTACTTAGTATGGTAATTCATGGCTACTGTATTCACTCCACATAAACAATGCGCACATGGCTAATTAATATGGTAATTTATTCACGTGTAGCGACTTCGGCTGATAATACTTCCGTGTCAACTGGAAGTCGCGAGAGAGAGCGAGACAGAGCGAGAGAGAGAGAGAGAGAGAGAGAGAGAGAGAGAGAGAGAGAGAGCGAGAGAGAGAGAGGCAGGCGATGAGAATCACTGCGTGAGGTAGGTAACGTTAGCCGACAACAACTTGTTAAATATATTATTTTGATTTTGATTTTGATTTGACGCGAACTGTAACTCCTAGATGGATATCAGAAAGTTATTCGCCTGCAGCAGGGATAAAGCAGCGAGGAATGAGAGCGGTAAGTGAAGTCCTAGCTAGCTAGGCAACATAAGTCTGTCTTAAGTTAATGCTAAGTTAGCTAACGTTATTCCTTGTATCAAGACGACCATATTAATTTGCTGTACGAGCTGTGGGGGGAATTTCCAGTGAGTTTCATCAGCATGAAACATAATGTTGGTTCTGGTCTGCTGGTTCTGCTCAGGACCTCTGCATCAATGATGATTTTGAGTAAGCTTGTGTTAGTTGACAGATGTAGCCTATGGATGGTGCAGTGGTTCTCAAATGGGCTATCTTCAGGAAGAAAAACATTTTTCCCTGTCATCAAGTCCTGAGCCAAATTTTTAAACCATTCAAGTTTAATTAAGTTCAATTAGGCAGATGTTTACTGAAATAAATATTTCAAAAAGATTCATTGCTCTTCCTTTTTGCTTTTATCAGTAATGGTTTAGAAGTCTAGAGTAAATGCACAAGTAGGCCAAATGCATTACCGCAGTACATTTCAGGTGGTTAATCAAAGATCTAGACAACAACATAGTCTGATATGATTGAATTGTTTAAAGAACTATTTATGTTTTTTTTATGATAAATAAGTGCTGAATATGTTTTTTTTCTTGCGCACTTTGCGCGCTCTCGTGTGCCCCAGGTGTGCCGCAGTACAGTATTAGGTCTACTGACACCCCTGGTTTCATCTGAAACCAACCAAAGGGGTTCTACTGAGAGCCTTTTTATATCCCAAGTTTTTTTTATGTAGAATACACTCTTTGAGTTCTACAGAGAACCCTTTTATATTAGTGTATGAAAAACTCTTGACAAAAGAGTTATTCAAGGATTGTTCAAGTCCTTGGGAATTATTTGGATGAAAATGGTTCTCAATAGAACTGTTAGTCTTTCAAAGAACCCTTGACAAACCCTTACTTTACGTTTTTGTCAGGAGCAGCTGGTTCTGGCTAGAACCTCAGCCCTTCAGGAAGAACCCCTTTGGTAGCCTTATTTTTATACGTGTATGTCAGTATCAGTATCTCTCTCTGTGTTTACCTGTGTGTGTGCATCTGTGTATTATAAAGGGAGGGGTAATACAGTTAAAAGCCTCTGACTCTGAACAAAGAAGCCTTAAGGCTGGAGGTGCAAGTCACATCAAACAGACCACAGCTTCAAAGCAGCTCTATAGGTTATGCTTCATAGAAGAGAAAGACTTCAAACATGCACCTAAAATACAGGACGACCAAGACATCAATACAGGTGTACTGTCTGAATACTACTGGTATCAGCTGTGATGATATTTGGCTTTAGATCAATGCTTTATCTGTGTATTGGAATTTAAGGTCAGTGATGCGCTTGATTTACAGATAAGTCTGTAAGTTCTTCTGATCTTATGTGGGAATAAGACCCATGTCTCAATCAAAGTCTCGTCTTACCTGCGAAGCTCATTTTACCAATCCGTGTCTTCCCCTGTGTTGCGTCTCCTGCAGCACAGGAGAAGACACATGCACCCTCCTCCCTCCTTCTTTCCTCCTTTTTCTCTCCTTGCAGGAGCCTTTGAAAAATAATAGCTGTGCACTGGGAGTGCTATTGATTTGGTCTCGCCGTGCTCAAGGAAAAAGTGAGCTTTATTTTCTCCAAAATACAGACCAAAGAAGAAAAAAAAATGGCCACGTTTTAAAGGTCCTTTCACATCCAATTTGTGTCCGTTTTCTTTTTTCTTCCTCTTTCTGCTGTTTTGTCTACTTGTCCACTTCTGCCTGTTTTTCCTTCACTTTGTTCTGTCTTGTCTTTACTTCTGTTGTGCCAGTCTTCTTTTTGTTTATGTGGTTTCTTTCTCAAGTCACCACTCCCTCCTCACACTCTGACCATGTCTGTGTTCTTTTTTCTGTTCATGTCTGTCTCTCAGTGCTGCAGCTGTCTTTCAAGTGTCTGTTTTGTGTGTCAAACATCAGGTAGAGCCTGAAACTGGCCACACACACATGCACATATACACCATTCTTGTATCTCCAGGTGCCTTTGTGACCTAAACCTCTGTGTCCGCACTGACTGACTCCTAGGTGTTCACAAATCTTGGCCATCGTTTTTGCTTCTCATAGTGCTCTAGGCAGTGTATCACAGCTTTGTCACACACAGAACTACACTCACATGTCTGCACATATGTCTGCATGTGTATGTACACAAAGACAAGCAGAGACAATCGCACAGAAGGTGGCCACAAGCACAGGGAGATGCACATCCACACATAGTAGCTGGGCAGTGTTGGTGAATGAAAAGTAGCTGTGTGTTGTGCGCCTGAGGCACTCCTTCTAGCTACTGATGTAAGTTTGAGCCAAGTGGCTGCTCTTTCATGTTGCTGAGACAGTGTGTGACCACCCATGCTAAATGTGTGCAGACATGAGGGCTGGGTGCATGGTCGGGTAGAATTTGAATGGATAGATTAATCAATAAATTGATCTTCAATTGTATAGGAGGTTGAGCATGAAAGTATACACTCAACAAAGTAATTAATGAATAAGATGTGACTCCCTCACACAACTAAGCAGAATGTCTAAGTGTTCAGATAAGCTGCATTTAGTTGAACTTAATGAATCTGAACTGAGAAGAGACAAATGTCACACCACTTTGAGGCAATTCTTTTCAGTTTTGCTGCTGGATGTTAACCATCGCTTCAGTTGTTTAACATAAGATTAATCAAATACTATGATCAACAATCAATTAGGTCATTGGATAGCTGTTTTCAGCTTCCCAAATGTGAAAAGTTTGTCGCAAGATGTCCTCGGTCTGTTTTTCCTTTAGCATCAAAATGCATAGAAGGGTACAACTGTCTTTCACCCATTAATGTTAAATAAAGCAATCCTCAGAGTGCTGTGTTGTTGTCCTGTTGATTTGGTACAAACATTACAAACTTTTGGCGTTAGTATTGTGGCAACCTTCACACTGTAGCTGTTGGGGAACACCAGACGTGTGAGTATGAGACTTGTGTTGTGATCTATAATACTGAGGCTATGATAAGGTGCCAGTATGCCAGACAGTCGATAATGTGTAGATGTGTGCTGCTTGTAGATCTGAACTCATTCTCATTCACATTTGTATGCATATTCCCAGGCTCACTCCCGACATAACAGCGCCAAATATATTGTTAGGCAGAATGAATGGGGATATGAAGGAGGACGTGTTGTGTAAGAGGGTGTTCTTTGTTAAGAATTTCCTCCTGCTCTATAAGCAGCTACCAGCGTCATCGCTCTGATTAAGTCGCATAAGAGAAAAGAGAAAATTTGGCCTCATTTACCTCCCCTGAGAGAGGAAAAGTGTGGAGAAGGGGCTGGGGAGAGAGTGAGGGGGAGAAACAGAAAACAAGGTGTCCTTGTGATCACATTGCAGTACTTTGAACGTGTTTGTCATTTGATTGCTCAGAGGGAGAAAAGCTGGAAAAGCACGTGGGAAGAAATGGTCGGCAGGTGGGAAGAAAATGAAGAATGGAGAGAGGGAGGGATCCACAGAAGCACAGCTCTATAAATAGTGCATGCAAGTGTGTGTGTGTGTGTGTGTGTGGTCCCTGCAACCTCATTCTGGCAACTTTGACTGTGGACCTCAGATTACGCAGAAGGGATGTAACCTGTGGCATCACCCCAGGCTGCAGCTTATACCAATGGTGGTAGTGCTTGTGTGTGTTTCTGCCAAACACACTCATTTTCACCTGTTTGAATGTGTTCGTCTGTGGATCTGTGCATGCAAACCCTTAATTTTGTGAACAAAAGCAAGAAAGAAGAAAGATTTTTCTTGTAGGTTTTCTAAGTGCATACTAAAAGCTCAATCATACAGCAGTGAGAACCACACATTATATTCACAATTGTGTTGTGTTTCCAGTGTATTCTTGTCCCATGAGGGGGTGCACACAGTGCCACTCGTCTTCCTGTCCACCACTAGTGTTGTTTTCTACCCCCTGTGCGGCTACATGGGGAAGAAGCGTGGGCCTGTCACAATATCCCAGAAGACTCCAGCAGTTTGGCTGTCGTGGAGGCTGCCTACATCTACATGATGATATGCACTCAGCAGAGATTTCACAGACAAAGGGGGCTGACCTGGTAGGGAATCCTAGGAGAGTGATTCCTGAGCAACACAAAAGGATTTAATTGAATGAGGACAAAAGAATGATAGAATTTGAATTGGATTAAATGGGTTGTTCAGATTATTTCAAGCAGGTTTGTATGGGGTACTTATCCATAGTCAGTATATTACTTACTGTAGATGGTGGTCAACACACCTGAAAAAAATAGAAGGAGTGCTGGTGTAGGAAACTCATCGTGAAAGTGCATACTGAATACACCTGGCTTATGAAGAAGCAATCATATTTCTTGGATATTATTTTACTCTTTTGACATAACTTTTGTTTTGTCCCAGTCTTTTGTAGCAATCACTGGCCATTCTAGCTCTACTTCAGTTTACTCCAGACAAATCCCAGTTGTTGTTGAAGTGCAAAATGAATTAAATAAATATTAAATAAATTTAATCTTGAATCTGTACTTGTTCTTAAAGGCTACAGATCTATAACAGAAACCAACATCACAACGTAGGACACTTGTAAGGAATGTGGCATTTAGATGCTGCTGAGTTGCAATTCAACAAATGTAGGATCTCGCGTTTTTGGACCTTTACCCATACGAGAGACAGGATATTTCAGCAATTTCAACCATTCTCTATTCTTGTGTCTCTTCCCAGCTTTTCAGAAGTGCTGTATGACCAGTATCATTGCGTAGCCACGCATGTATGAATGCAACGGAATGGTCATTGCCGTGAATGACACATACATCTTTGCTATTGGTTGAGTGTGCTACCGTGCCATTATGCTGTGTTAATCACATTGCTGACTTGAATTTAGCAGAAAATGATGCATATTTGTTTTAACAATAAGCTTAGGTGGCTGTGAAATTGTCAACATGTTAAAATCCTAGTATGGAATGTATATATGTATGTATGTGTATGTATGAACCTGGTGAAGCAGAACAACCCTGCTGCCTTCAGTTGAATTCAATATTTATTGGACCCACATGATTTCAGTGAATTTGTGTATCAATGTATTGTTCCCAGCATGCATTGCAGATATATGTGAATTATTCAAGTGCCTATATCCACACTAGATTGCATACTAATCTATGGTGAAAGTGGCCTCAACAGTCACAGACAGGAAGTCAAAGACAATTTGTCCAAATCAAAAGTTGGAACTGAATTTGTCCAATTACAGTCTACCTCCTCGATTGATTAAAGGACCCTGGTGGATGGTTGAAACCCCGGCTCACGAGAGTCAGGCATGAGCAAAGCCTTTAAAGGAATGAGATATACAGCACGTACACTTGATCTCATGGGAATACTTGCCCACAAATACATGTGAGCACACTATGTATAGACACTTTATATCCATAGTAGATGAGGAGGCCGTTCCTTCTTTGAAAAGTTTGACATTTATGGACATCAATTCCCAGAGGACTTGGCTCGTCCTCAGCTTAAATACCACTACAGCAAAGTGGAGATGAGAGAGGCAGCTCGCTGTCTAATGAGCTGATGATGGAAGCGAGCATGCCGCGTATGATGAGAGAAGGCAAGAATTCCAAGCTGCGGATGATTTTGGAGTGGTAAATGAGGGTGCAGTGTTGGCTTTTTTATGGATTGTCATGCAGTACCACAGAATTTTATGCCACTGCTTTGATTAAGAATGGATGACTATGCTTTGCTCTTCTCTCTCTCTGTCCTTCTTTCATGGCTCTGTCTTTCTTTCTATCGCTCTCACTCTCATTCCCCCATTTTTCTGAGAGAACCCAATGCAAACACATAGGAGGAGGAAAGATGGGAGAAGGGACTTGAGGAGATGGAGAAGGAAAGACAGGAAGAAGAAGAAATTGGAATGATGGAGTGACACGAGAGACTGGGGAAGAAGGAAGGAGAGATAATTGGATAAAAGGAGAAGCGGGTCCATTTCTAGCTTATATAAATGTTTGAAATTTGAAGGTGCTTCTGCTGTGGATGTGCTGCACTACACCCCCCACCCCTGCTCCTTCTCTTAGCCAATCATCACACTACACTGCTGTATTTGGGTCATAGCAACGTGTTGCTGCTGTCTCCACTGGCAGATGCATTGTGCTGTAATCTCCGAAAAATAGGCTGGGAGGAGGAGAAGAGTGTAGAAAGTGGGAGAGGAGAAGGGGTAGTGACAGAAGTAAGGGGCTTTTTCCTCTCTTCCAAAAAATTAAACCTCGTTTTTTTGTGATTTTTCTTCCGATACAGTGTTTGTCTTTGCCTCCTTCCATCTCTTCTATAGTCACTTCTTCTTCCATCCTTGTTTTCCTCTTCGTCCCGCAGCTGCTGCAGGATCCTCATTCCCACATTAGTGACTGTGCTCCCCCTTGCTTTTATTCATGAGTTGATTCACACTGTGCCCAAATCATCAATGAAATCTTCTCAAAACTCACTTAAAGTGGTTCTGAAAATCATTGGTTTTTAAAGGGAACGTCTGAGCCATTGATTTTTCCTACTGCTCAAAAGCCCTGCTGATATTTAATGGATGGTCCACAGGGAGGGAGAATGAGGAAGAGAAAGACTGGAAGAGAAGAGAGAGGTGAGAGAGTCAGATGCATGCCAGATGGGATGAGAAGACATTTGGATTAAGACAAAGAGAGTGATGATGAGACAGAAACAAACAAGTAGGTCACCTCTAAAATAGTGGCAAAACACCTGAGGCTCCTAGATGGAATCACATCTTCTGGTGAAATGAGACGAGTTGATATGGAGGGCTGTTGCCAGTTCACCTTAAAACTCACTCATATTCTGTGGTACTCTGTGGTGACCTCAGGTAGAGTGTCAGCCAGAGTTGTTATGGACATGCTCTTTCACCTCTCCACGACCCTTTCGCTGTGAACTATATGTGTTGTATTTTACAATGTGTGTTTCTCTCATCCTTCTAAATGACTGACAGTGGCTTTAGATCTTTGCATTTCTTGTTAGTGTCATAAATAAATAGATGATAGTCTTTGCCAGCTTGCAAAGAGAAACTAAGTTTAATAAATATGATGATCTAGGGAACATAATCACACAGACCTGTATTACTAAAATTCAATTTGGATCCTTTTTCATTAGTTGTTTCCCCAATTATTACTGATTGTTACAAAAAATTGAGTGTGAACTTTTTTCTGTTTCTGAAGTCGGGGCAAGCCAGAAAAGTTTGAGAACCATGGGGCTAAAGAAAAGGGGTGTCTATGACTGTGTTCAGATTAAATGAATAAGTAAATTAGCTTAGTAAGTAATTAGCTTCATATTTTCCATACAGGCATGACAGAGGAATATATTTTGTCATCCAACTCTTGGCGTGAAAATGAATATTTCCCAAAATGTTGAGCTACTGCTTCAAAACGTGTTAATGAAATGCAAAAATTATTAATCAAGTATAAAAATCATTCAGTCTTGTGTGTTTCTTTATTTGAGACTTCACATGCAGAATACTTCTTTCCATTTCCTAAGAACAATAATAATTCTCACCCTTACTTACAGTTTGACCTTATCTAAACCAGTAAAATAAAGTTATTGGCCTCCAAAAATGTCTTGCCATTCAGGATTTTATATCTAATATTCCAATGGTGCTATGAAGGCAGGGCTGCTGGAGTAGCTACCCTATTACACCCCAATGCTTCATATTTCAAAATAAAACAAAGAGAATTCAGATGGCAAACATTTGAGTTTACACTGCATAACCTTAGGATGACATATGCTACAGAGAACCCAGAATGCATTGCTGCCTGTCACCTGCAGGTGCCCTCTAACTGTCTGCAGCACAGACATCATTAATCAACCCAAACTGACACGATGGAAGAGTTCACCAAACTTGTGTTTATCAGTGCAGTCTGCTAGTGTTTGAATCCTCATAAATATGAATAAGGTTATGAGTCACGCAGAGTTCAGACTTGTGTGTGTGTGTGCGTTTGTGTGTGTGTGTGTCTCGTGTCTAATGTCTGTGTCTGTTCTTCTTGGAGGTGGTGTGTGTTGAGCTAGAAAATAATGCTTCCCTGAAGGCTCCTTCATGCAGTTTATTACACATCAGTCCCATAACGACTGCCATCTCTCCCTCTCTCCTTTCCATTTATTCCTCCTTCTCTCCCCTCCATCTCCTCCTCCTCACCCATCCATGCCGCTCTCTCACTCCCAGCACTCAGCACTAACAGCCTGTCTCTGTCCTCTCTCCTCGCTGTATGCTGATTTCCCTTCTTCTGTGTCTGTCTTCCTCCCTCTGTCTCTCTGGTTGTGGGCGTGGGACGCGGGGACCACTCCACAGCTTTCCCTGCATCATTGCTATCTAGTGGCAGTGATAATGATGGCAGAAATGAGGGATGGGTGGAGAGGTGGAAGCGCTGAGATGGAGTGCTCCTCCACAACGGCTGCCAGTGACTGCATTAAGCAGCCCTCGTACACCGTAAAGGGTCTGACAGGGGACATTGTCATCTACCCTCTGTTGCTCTGTGCTTTCTCCTACACATTCAAAGAGATAAATGAGAGTTAGTGACAGTTTTTTGTTCACTTGTGTGGTAAATTACCTGTAGCTGTGCGCTGCACACGCACACACATGTAAAAACTTGCCAACTGAGTTTGTTTCAGGCTTCCTTCCCCATAGAGCTACAATGGACAGAAACACCCCCGCAGACTCTCATACTACTTAAAAGGATAGTTTGGAATATCTGACGTGGGGTTATATGAGGTACTTATAGATCATCAATGTTTTAGCTACAGTAGATGGCGGTCTGCATGGCCCCAGTTTGGAGAAGCAGAGAAGAATACCAGCATGGAAACTAAGCAATAAACTGCTGTGGACAAGGTCAACAAAAAAATTTTAGCCACTTAAAAAAAAACTGACCCAAGGTTGTCTCATGCCAATTTACTTTGGCATGAGACAACCTTGTCCGGCTGGAAACTGCCATTATAGAAGCCCAATATTGCTCTCTTCAAACCAACAAAACTACATGGGTGAAATCATTTATTCTTCCTTGCAGGTTACGGCAGTTTCTGGGCTATTGCTTCCTCTATCTGTTATTTCGTTTGACTTTGTAGCGAATTCAGCGAATCCAACTACAACACAAACAAACTAGCAGGTCAAGTTAGCAGTAGACCAGTAACTCCCATGTTCAGCTTTTATGATGGCAGTTTCTGATTGGAAAAGGCTGTCTGACAGCAAAGAAAGCAGTGAAAATATTCTAAATATAGCGAAATGAAACTAATGCACAACACAGGTAAAAAATGATTTGTATTCATTATTTTATGTCTTGCTTAGTGACTCTTTGCTATATCTTTTGAAATCACTTTATTACATCAATTAATATTATTATTATTAATAGATTTAAAAGTATTCATTAAATATTTTGTTTTTAAATTCCACAAATCATTGTCTTAATTTTCTTACTTTATAAGCAAACATAGTTTTAGTACTGCAACATCAAGTTTACATATGGGTCCAAAATATGTGTGAAGTGCAATAAAAAGACTATAATAATAATTTGATGAAATTATTAGTTCACTGGATCACTAATAACCTAAGAACTAATAATAATAATTTTGATGAAGTTATTATTTCAGCGGTGATGTGGAACAAACAATGATACATTTAATATTTGAAATATGTTTATTCGCCACTTTGTCCCACGTAACACCACAGAAGTATCACTGATGACCGATAACACTGACACTGCACTGGAGTATATCTTGAAGTATAAATGTAGTGAACTGTGTGTGTTCTTAGTTGCGGTCTATGTCCAACCTCCAAGAGGAACAAGTGGCATTCAGCCACACAAGATTGATCAATAACATGTCTGTGATGCCCTTAGATGTCCAGGGCTGAAGGCTTGACACACTCAGTGGATCAGCCTGTGTCTACCTTTCAGTGAGAGGTGTGGGTGACCCAGTGAACTCCACTCATGATAGTATTGCAATTATATTGCCATGAACAAGGAATGCCCAGTAAACATGGGTCATAAGCTCAGACTGATTAATTCCCTGCCCTTTGTACACACCACCCATCACTACCTCAGATGGATGGTTTAGTGAGGTCCTTGGACTGGCCCTCAGCGCTGAGAGGCAGGAGGCTGTGGCCGACAGGTCTCAGTTGCCCTTGCTCTGTGGCTGTTGTGTTTAACCTCTCGTGCGGGTCTGAGTGCTGACTGGATGTACCAAGTGTGCTCATGGAGGGGCAGTGGGGCTGTAGTCCAGTAATACACGGCCTGGCTCACCCATTTGGAACATTAATCCAACTGTGGTCACCCTCCTCATGCCTCTGGATACCCAGCTCTCCCCTCTCCTCCGAAAAGAGGCTGGAGTTCAGCGTTTCTCATATTCAGGTTTAGGCACCAAAACTACTTATTTAGGTTGAGGAAAAGTTTTGTTTCTGCTTGATTTGTAGCTGCCAAGTCATTGCAGCTTGCAGGTTTAAAATGTTGAAATTGTTAGGATTATTCCCATGTTCTCTTTATCTTCTGATAGATGTGATTCTGTGCTTCTATTCTAGCTCTCCTAAAATATTACAGAGCTATTGTGAGAGGAGATGCTTGACCCCGTTTCCCCACTTGACAGACACATGTTGCACCCCATGGGGTGAAGTAGGAGAAGAGTTAGACGGGTTGGTTATTTATCTCTCTGTGCAGAAATAGGTGTAATATTTTTAGCAGAGGGTTCAGGCTTTAAAGGTTGTTGAAAACCTTCTTCTCTTGTGGAGATCTCATTTGTAGGTGTGATTTTATTAGATTTTTTACAAGCTCTGCAGTTCGCTCCCAATCCTGCTTCCACCCCCTCTCTCCTCTTTTTTTGTCTCTGCAGTCATGGGTGAGGTGCTGTAGCAGTTTGGCAATGTTAACAGAGGAGTGCTCCATCAAATTATATATCTCAGTGGTCTATTTGTACGTGATTGTGTGTCCTGTTCATTTTTGTTTTACTTTGGTGACAAGGGAAAACAGAAGGAAGCAACAAAAGAAAATAAGGTGTCACATAAAGTTGGGGTGTTGTGTTTGTTTTTACAGCAGTGCTGGAAATACCTTTGAATTAGCCTGCTTCATTTTGTCACATTTGTCTGTGGTTCTGTGCTGCTGTTGTTTTTTTTTCTGCAGGCCATGAAGATATGTTTATTTTGATGGTATTATAGCAGCAACATTATACAGTTAAAGAGAAAAAAAAAACAAGATCAGAGTAATTAATTAACCCCACTGTGGTCTAGAATGATCAAATCTTATCTGCTTCCTTATTGTGTGAGATTTCCCTCCATCATTTTAATAATTGATGGAAGGAAATTTCCCCCATCCTGTAACATGTTCTCTCTCCTTCTTTTTTTTCAGTCTCTCGACACCCCATTAGTTGAGCTCTTTTGCTTCCTCTTCTTTTACACCACTTAGAACAGCAGCAATAAGTACATCCACACATGCAGAATATGTACACCAAGTTAAATTGGCCTCTAAATATCCTCCAGTCTTCACATTTTCCCATTCTCTTTGAAGGATCTGTTTTTTTTAGATGCTCTGGCATGCTGTGCTCAAGTCCTCTTTGCTGTAAATATCTGATCTTTACTCCTCTCCTCTCCTCTCCTCTCCTCTCCTCTCCTCTCCTCTCCTCTCCTCTCCTCTCCTCCCTGTGGTCTCTGATGAGTGTCCTTTTTTCTGTCAGACAGATCGTATTTCATTGTTTTGTGCTATGTTCTCAATTAATGTCCTTATTTAGGGCACTTAATGCTTTATTGATACCTTTTGGAGAGCTTTACTGATCAGATGTTCAAATTTGTTATTTCTTACAGAAAAAGAAGAAAAAGGTTGACTGCTAAAATGTTTGTTTGGCCGAGCAAAGTTAGCAAGTAGGAAAGAAAAAATGCATAGAGGTCAGGGGTGCGATTGTTTATCAGTTTTTAAGAATCTAGGTTAAATTAGAAATATTATAACTTATGTATTAATATTTGGTTTCAGATCCAGTAATGATTACTCAATCAATTAATCAGGCATAAGAATTCAACCGATTAATGATCTATTAATTCGGGTTCCCTGGCAGAAATCTCTCAAATCAAATAAAGTCTAAAAAGCCCCCCAAAATAATCTTAAATATATTCTCCCTCTCCTCTCCTTGCCTCTCTTCTCTTATCCTCTGCTCTCCTCTGTAACCTCCTGCTAGGTGAACCCATTGACCTCAGCTTCCACTACATCATGCATGGAGAGCTGGTCCTCTTACTGGCTGACCTGGCTTTTGCTCTGACAGTGTGGATGCATTTACAGAGCTGAGAGTCTGCTCTTAGTTTGAGCTCTGCTCTGTTGCTTGACCTAGCTTCAGTTTAGTACAGCATCAGATTTGTGCGAGCGTGCACGCGTAGTCAGGCATGTCTTCTTCAGCTTTGTGTATCTGTGCGTACGAGTGTAACAGTTGTGTTTCCCAACACAGTTTTCCTGCTCTGTTTCTATTCCATCTGATTCAGACTGGTTGAGCCCCAGTCTCCACAGGCTGCTGGTCACGGCTGGCCAGAGTGTTTTAAGCCAGGCCAGGAGGACTCAGCAGAAGCCCGGGAATGTGGTCAGAAATCCCGAAAGACCTTTTAAAGTGTGTTCAACAGCTGACCAGGGAAATAAACCATCATTTTCAAAACTGAATTGGGCTACGAACCCAACAGCACTCTTTCACGCTCTCTTGTTCTCATTATGTCCCCACTCTGCACCCTCTACTTTCTATCTCTCTCCTCCTGTAATATTCTGATCCTTCCAGCCTCTCTGCTCACATCCTCTGGCTGCGGGAGCTGAATGTTGCTCATTATTGCACGTTATTGAGGCCTTTATACCAATTCTGCTAGAAATGTGGCTGTCTGCAAGCTGTGAACCAGCCAGCTTGGCCTGTTCCGACCAGCTCTTTGTGTTGCTGCCTTGGAAGCAGAGAGCGCTCCTCTGCTGTCCTGGGAGGGTGAAGCTCAGACGCAGCTGGTTTAGACTCGGGCACGATAAGCACGGTTCACTGAATGATGGGTTGTTGAAAAGAGAAAAGAGTCAGCGGGAGTGAGAAGAAGATAGGATGGCAAGTAAAGCTGATTGTAGAGGCGTAAGTTTTTGAGAAGGAGAGATTCAGCAGAACTCTACACTGATGGTGTTGCAGACAGCCAGAGGGGGTACCTACACACACTGCTGATCATTAGTGTCACCAGTTTTTAGTGTTTTAGTCATCATTTTAGATGGAACAGACAGCAGGCAAGAAAAAAAATAGCAAAAACAAAAAGAAAAGAAGATCAATTTGTCACCAAGATGTATTGTCACATATGATCACACAGTGAGTAATGAGGAGGATTGTTGGGCTGTGTGCTCAATATCAGTAGGCCTGTATGGATCACATCTGCTTTGATTATTAGAGCAACATATATAAACTTACTATTTGTTTGTACTGTAGTACTGTTATCTCTGGAGGCATACACCTTTTTTCTCTAAATCAGCATCAGACGTAAAAGACGGAAAGGTCTTCATGCTTCATGTCAGTAACTCTATAGCCTTACTGTTCCTGTATTGTTTGATGGCACAGTGAATTGAAAAATCAATAACTTTTTGGAGGCAGCGGTGGTGAGCTTGAAGATGCAGTGTGTTGCTTTACAAAGGGAAAAACTGAGACGAGAAAAAAACATTTGAACTTCTGTAATGGATGTTTTCATCCTTGGACTGAGTTGAAAAGGTATTAGAGTTTTTCACTACCAAAGATTCTGTTGTGAGTATTTTTTTTTATCACGTTGACTTATACCTGAGAACCTGGCACACAAGTAAAATTCCTTTATAGAGTAACAGCGTATTTACTTAGGCAAAAGTAAAAGTACTTGGGTAAAAATGTAGTTAGATTAAGTAAAATAAGAGTTCCACTAACTTTACACAAGGGTAAATTTAACTGTGTTTGGGGTCCAGAGAGCTTAGAGTATTCAATAATTCATATTCAATCCACCTTCACCTACTTCCAAGGTGCATAGAGAAGAATAGTCTGAAAAGGCCCAAAACTTCAGCAACTCCTCTGAAGAAGAACTTTACGTGATGAAGGCCAAAGGCCTTGGCCATCCAGTGATCCTGCATCAGTCTGTCAATAAAGTTTTTCTTCATACTGCAAGTGCTGCTGGAGTTTTTGAATAAGTTTTCATACAACTGATCATTAAATATAAATATATAAATGCCTTCCTCTGTGTAGCTTTGCTAGAATAACCAGAAAAGAGACAAAACTCAGATGTCACTCAGTCATGGACACAACAGTTGCAACAAGCAATATTTAGTGACATGAACTGAATAACATGCCACTTTAAAAAAGCATCCCAAAGGCAGACAGCACAGAGACATTTAGCCCCGACATATGGACATAGATACAGACAATATAAACTCAAAAGCAGCAGGAACCCACAAACGTACACACTGGAATAATCTGAATGAGGGCTCTCCAGTCACAGTTGTGGCAAAGAAGGTCTAAACACCTCACTGAAGGTGAAAGTTTCTAAGTGAATGTAGAAGTCCCTGAACACATTGTAAAGTTATATAAATAAAAAAATGACTTGACAAGTCACTGCTGCAGGATCCACTGTGACCATTTTAGCATTTAGTATTGTCGGTAGACACAGCATGCACCTGTTGGTCACGCAACATTGTGGGTGTGTTTGATTCGGGTCACTTAGCGTGCCTGACTGGTCGTGCATTAAGTGATTAATTAAGGTAGATGCGACCTGGCATCTATTTGCGTCTTGTCACGGTTTATGGCTGTTAACACTGCAGTGAAAACAAAGCCAATTTAGATGTGAGCGCTCAGCCAAACATTCAGCCCGAGAAACTTAACTGGCCAATTTATTTTTTCTGTACATGCACACACATATTGATTAAACAGAAAACAATGTGAGAATTACATAGATGATTGCTATTTCAATGTAAATTTCCCCTTTTCTATTGATTTTCACTTTCTGCTGCAGAATCCAATTTTTTTCTAGGCCCCTTTGTAGAATTTTTCATTAGAGAAAAAGATTTTTCTGTCTTTCAGGCCATTGTACGGGTGGATTATAGTTGAATTTCACCATGGGGGCCAAGTGAAGGCACAGAGAAAGCTTTTTTTCAGCTCAGCCACAGCTTCTTCCATCTTCTCTCTCTGCTTCCCTCCTCCAGAGCACTCTGTAGACAACATGAGCCCTGCTCTCTCTTCAAAGAGGTGTGTGTGTGGGCAATGTGTGTGTGTGTGTGTGTGTGTGTGTGTGTGTGTGTGTGTGAGAGAGAGAGTGTTTACTCTAAGAGCAATCCTCCAAGCTGTAGGTTAATACCAGCAAAGAGAGGTCTATATCTCTATTAGCAAGGGGCAGACTGCCTGTGTCTGTGTGTATCGGGGTGTTAAGGTTGTTTGTGGCAATCTAAGAATGATGAGCTGATTAGTCCCCCCTGTGGAGATCACGCTGGTTTATGAGAAGTGGGATGGACACACACACGCACGCACACACACAAAAATACTTCTGTTGCAATATCTGTCTCTGCCAGTTTGTGTGCATTTGTGCACCGGAATCCGTTATTTATTTATCTATTTTTTTTTTCACTCCTCTGCCAGAAACACCCTGTGTTCCCATGCATTTCTGGGTGCATGTGGGTTTTTGTACAAGCATGTGTGTTTGACTCTCCCACAAGTGACCAGCTCTAATGAATTCCAGACGGTTGTTTGTGCTCTGTGCAGAGCAGTGTTGGACTGCATCCCTCTGATTCCCTCTTTACTACGACCACTTTCTCCCCTGGAAAGTAGCCATAACCTCACCACCGGCACATCACACTGGGAGCTGCTCAGTGCCAAATGGACACGCTGGCGCTCCACATCCTCGTAGATATGGAGTCAATGAGACAGATCAATTTAGGTTCATTTTTCTGTTTGGACTTTGTTGTGAAAAATAAACAAAATAGACAATTTTGTACCTAAACAAACAACATCTTGTAGTTTTTTTACTCATTTTAATGCAGCAAAGTATTATTATTAAGTATTATTTTCGTCATTTTTAGGCGAGGACAAGGGTCTTTAGGGAGAAATAGCAGTTGAACAGTACATGCTACACAGAAGTGGTATACATCATCTGGAAGCTGTGAACCTGAAGATGAATTTAAGATGCAAGCCACCACTCTGTGTCAGGTTTCCCTAGTTGTCAGTCTGTAAAAAACATTGTGCTTTCTTTAAACACCTATTCACATTTTGAAAGTTAAGATTGTACAAGGGCTTAGAACATTTTGATGGAAGTACATAATGGCCATTTCCATCTTCTCAGAAGTTCTTGCACAAATGTTTTTGTCGTAAACCATTTATTGCACAGATTTTGTTCACAATTTAGCCATTTTTACCACTTGAGAAGTGATTAAAAATGGGTCAAAACATTATAGAAAAAATGTGCTGTGATTTGGTATCAAAAACTTCTGACATTTTGGAGATTTCTGCAAAGATTGCATTTTGGCGACCCCCTTATTGTCAGTGTAACTAGAAAAGCCATTCATTCAGTGAATGCCCCAGGTGTGTAGTTTGTGATTGTGAAGTTTCATGAGGCTGTGATCATCCTAGAGGTCACAACAGACTATTATATACAACAACGGCCAAGTTTCAAAAAATGGTCTCACTACAGTGAAATGGCTACCATGGGGATTAACGTCATCACACATTAATGCAATTAGGCTCATTGAATTTACAAGAGTCTCAGCTTTCCACTTCTCCATATACTGCCTTAACTATGCAGTATACTGCATACAAAAATGTTGGTTTTTAGCATGAGGTGCACAGGTCCATAAAGGGGAGACACCCATAGAAACCATTTTCATTATAATATCTCTTGAGATGAGACATCAAGGGATGAGCATGGCATGGCTCATACCAATCTTTACTCCAGCTTTAAAACTCAGTCCACTATAGCCTCTGAAAGAGGATAATGGTGTCCAGGGACATGGAGGTCCCCACAGAGTTGAAGAGTTTTTTTCTTTTCGAGAGACGAAAGAGGTGTGATACTGTTTCTCTTTCTGCTGTCTTACTGGTCCAAGTTTGACAAAGAAACCTGCACAAAATTGATACCTGTTTTAGTTGTCTGATGTTCACACTTTGGCTGAGGAGAATGATATTATGTTAGGGCTACTAGGAGGCACATGCACGGTGTGCAGGTTATGATTGGTCACACATAAAGGAACCCCCAGATACACAATATCAGTACCCTCAATGGAGTTGAAAATATGATAATCACCTCAGTGTCACCAAATTTACATGACTATTAATTCCGGAAATGGTAATATAGAGTTACCTGTGACTGATTATGCAGCCCTAATGGCCAAACATCATTGGAGTGTTACATGAGTGATTGCCAGAATTAGAGAGAGAAAGAAATGGGAAGAGATAAATGACACTGACAGCACAAGACTTGCCTGGATCTGCTTTTAGAATCAAATCTGTCCCCTTACCTTTATCCACAGGCATTAGAATAATACTCCTGAGATGAAAGTCATACAATATTTGGTTTCAATCAATGACAGTAGTAGAAATGTAATTATAATCTTGTCTGTTTCACTTTTGTGGCAGATGTACTGCAGGTTGCGTAGCTGGGTGACAGAGTACAAGATTATACATTACATCAATAATGTATATAGGGATATGATTGTGTTCTCCGTGTTATTAGATTGTACTCACGCAGAGTACACACGATTAAATAGAGGATTTGTTGAGATACTGATTTGGTTTGCATTGTGTTTGCATGGCTTAGAGTGTGTATGCTTTCGTGCCTTGTCAGTGTATACAGTCATTTGCATTGGACTCTCTTCCCACCCCTCAGCCCCCCCTCTGTGTATACATAATTCCCCTCATTGATTTCTAGCTGGACTATTTGTCACCCACTTACTCAAGTCAAATTAGAAAAGCACTGTTCGTCGTATCCACAATTCAATCGATTAGAGGGGGGGACCCGCTCCCAAACTAAACGTAATGAATATAATGCTTACTGGGGGAAAAAGCCTTCATGGATTGTGCGTGTTTGTGTGGAATTAATGGGAAATTTCCAGCTTGACAAAGCATGAGTTATCCAGCATGCATGTGGATGGAAGGACGTGGCGGCACAGAGCTGGTAGGTGTAATTTACATTAGTGCGAGTCACTGCATCTGTGGCCCTCAAAGCCTGTGGTACACTCAGCCCTAAGACATGTACTACAATAAATATAAACATTCATTTGGAAATAATGCTTAAATATACACTATTCTCACCTCTCTCTCCCTTTTTCTCTCTCACCTCAACACATGCCAGCTTTGTGTACCATAACTGAAAAGATATCACTTTCCATTTCCATTATTCATTGAAAATACTTGAAATGCCATTTCTCGCTTACCTGCTCATTTGCCTAAAATGCTGGATAGTTCTCCTGAAAAACACATGAATGCCTTACTCAATTAGAGGGATTGACTGGAAATGGAGTTGGCTCAGTGCCTGTGTGTGTGTGTGTGTGTGTGTGTGTGTGTGTGTGTGTGTGTGTGTGTGTGTGTGTGTGTGTGAGAAAAGGTGTATTGAGCTCCAGGCTCCCTGCGTGGTCACTCCTAACCCTTGTATGGTTCATAATGAGCAGGGAAGCTGACATGGAAAGAGAAGTGCAAACAAATAATTTCTCAGCTGTGCATGGTAATAGGTAGTCTGCGGTAGGGGTGGACGATACAACCTAAAATTTCACTGTAATTTATTAATTTTGTTTTGATAAGGCTCCAATACACCACTCAAAACATGATTCCTATCTCTTCTCTCTCTGTTGTCATTGTAAAGGAACATATCATAGGAAAGAAAAAAGCGTGTTTAGTGGCTCCCATAATGTAAGTTAATTGGTAAACATAATTTAATTCATTTTCAGTTAGGCAAGGGCTAGGATTAGGCCTCCCAACAGCATTCATTTGGCAGAAAATTTCAAAGTATATACATATAATTACAATAGTCAGTGTATCACAGGATGTCTATCAAGTACATTTACATATGGCAGCAACAAACATACATACCAGTGCAAATCACACACCAGAGGCAGCTTTCATTTAAGAACAAAACTAGCTGAGCTTGCATAGCAGTATGAAATTCCACCAAGAGCGACGTGATTACCCATATTCAGCCTACTACTCTATTTATTAAACTGGCTTTGAAGTGGACTTAATGGTCAATTTCTCTTGACCATCCATTAATATTACAACATGAGGCCAATATTGACCACAGTCTAAATTTGTGGAAGTACAAAAGATGCTAGTAGCAACAGCCCCAGGCTAATCTGCAAAATAAATAGTAAAGCAACTTAAAAATAACAAAACTTACAGCTTCCAAGTTTTTAAGTCAGTATCAAATGATCCAAAGCTTGTCCTGTACTTGCCGGAAAGCGGTGTAAAGTTAAGTGTAAACGTAGCGCACACAGAAGAGTTTTCCAGTCGTAAGGACATTTCAATCAAAAATAAAGTTAATCCACTGGTTCTTCACATCATCAGATGGTGGAAGTAATGTTAGATGCAGACTTTTGCGTTGGTTCTGGCAGCAAAAAACAGGGAAATTGGCATACTTCACTTGTAATGTTACCTTCCACATCTTCATATTCCACCGACTGCATGCTGTACCGGACTCAGTGTTAGCAGGGAAAATACTTTTTACTAGATGTAACTCGTACATGCATAGCCCTGCATGTTATCGCAGCCACAGTTAAGTTTTAATATGCCAAAACGTTCATCACGGTAATGGCAGTATTGCAAAATCCATATCGTTGCACAACATGCTACTGGTGACTGTGACAAAACCAGGTAACTGGGTTTACTGCCCACCCCTACTATGCAGCAGCTGCACACCCTCACATCCACTAACACACACATACACACACACACGTACACAACCCTCTTTCTATGGGACAGTGAAAGTAGTGTTAATGAAGCCCTTTAGTGGAGTGGTCTTTGGAGAAGCTGCCAAACATGAGCCCAATAGCCCCCTTCACCAGCCCACCCCCCAGCACAAGAACTCATTACTGCCAATTAGCCCAGTACTTAGAGTCCTAATGGACCCCGTCACACATACACACACACTTACTCACACACACTCAGTTTCACACATTGCTACTGTACAACTGGGAAAATAGCAGCCTAATTTTAGCTTGAGAAGCTGGAAGGCTGTGACTCAAGCACAGGCATTGTGCCATTGTGATGTAAATCCAGATTACAGTATAGATGCTCTCTGATGTAGCAGGCAAAAACTCATATGATAAAGAGTCAAAGCAGAACTTGTTTGTGGTGCCTATTTCCACATACAGGCTCCATTCATGTAGCTGTTTGTTTGTTTTTCTGTAACCGGTATCCATAAAATGATCCATTTCTTATCTTGTGTGCAATGCATCTCTAGTGTAAAATGTTCTTATATATTGCAAACAAATAGCTTTTCAAACATTACTTTCACTGAAATCAGGGCAACATAACAAAACAGCACTCACTTTTGTATGGATTCATTCATTTTATATTGTGGCAGTCCCTCTATTTTCTGCCTAGGTTGAGAGATTTTTGCACAAAAGTTAAAAAATCTTCACTTGCTGTGTGATGTGAGCATGTCTGATCAAGTCACTTCATACCGAATCACTGAAATGCCTATTGCATTAGGTGTCGTTGAAGTTCAATAGAGACTGGCATTCTCTGTTCGTTTCAAAAGCAAGATTTATTTCCAAAGATTTGTCTCTGTGAGGTTATCTGGATGTCAGCTCCTCTAATCGTGTTTGAGGAAAACTCGTCTCGGCTCGCAGAAAACAAGAGAAACTCATCTCGGGGAGAAGAAAGCATCGAGTGTGAAGTATACACAGAATAAACAGTGAGGATAATGTTGCCTGTACAAATCAATTCAGCGTTGGGGCCATCAAGCTTTAACCCAGAATCTTAGCAGGGTGCATTATACGGTGCCTGAGTTTGGGGCAATCTTGTGTGTTTTAGAAATTCGGCTATCACGTTATCCGTGAAACAAGATCATGCACACTTTGTCTCATCTGTGTCGTGAAGGAAAAATTAAATGAGAGAACAAAGAGGTGAACTTGGCATAGAGATGATGGGAGTTAGAGAAGGACAAAGTCAGTATGTTGGTGCTTGAGGAAATGAGCTTGAATCAGACAAAGAAAGAGTGGAGATTGAAAAGAAATAGAGTATTGTCCCACATAGCAGAAGTAGCATGAGGTAATAGAAATATGATTAGCGAAAAGGGATTGTCACGGGTTTTATTTTGTGTGTTTGTGTGTGGTCTGAGTGCAAATCTGTGCATTGTCTCTGTATGACCTTGACTCTTTTCTATGCAAGTAACAGTCAATAAGAGCTTAATACATGAAAGTAAGGTTGAATTGATGAAGTGGGGCAGTTGGAGGGGGTGAGCTTCAGCTGTTTCTAAAACAGCTTTCACTGTGTGTGTACAATAGTCAGAGGTCGAGCTGCACCTAAAGATAATCATTGTTTTTGATTAATTAATTAACTACACTTGCAATACTCAAGGTGATGTCAGTAGATGGTGGTTGAAGAAGCTGCTTTTTTCGCAAAGGAGGCAAAAGAAAGGATGGAGGGAGGCCTGTGTGTCTGTGTGTCTGTGTTTGTGTCTCTGTGCACACTACCTGGTGGTACAGATGGAGAGGGGTAACAAGCTGAGTGGGAGTGTGTTGCTGTTCTGCAGGTGTATGTTTGTGCCTGGGATTGATTTATATGTGGCTCCTGTACGTGCCTGCTTCTACCCTTAAGTCACTTGCATGTATGTGTACTTGCGTGTGTGTGTGTGTGTGTGTGTGTTTGACGAAGCAGGGAATCCCAGGTCCCCGCAGTGTTCTCTGCAGTTCACTGGGATGCACCTGAGCCCCACTCTCAGCCAATCAGACGCTTGTAATTCAGATCAGGTGGCACAACACACACACACACACACACACACACACACACACACACACACACACACACACACACACACACACACACACACACACACACACACACACACACAGCTGTGATTGGTCCTCATGTGCCAGCACACATCTGGTTAGACTGCTGTTTCCACACATTTACTCTGCTACCTGTGCAAAAGCAATTTGTGAAATGCAATTTGGAATTTACATTCTTTTTTTTGTCTTCCTCTTGGTCAAAATAACAGTGTTGGAGACAGTGTTTCACTCAGAAAGATTGCAGTATTCAATATTAAATTGATGTTGAATTGTCAAAATATACAGATGAGGTCAAAATTAGTAGCCCCCCTATGAAAATTTCATTTTTTTAAGTATTTCCAGAGTTCCCACAGCTTTGTCAAATATCCTAGTTTTATTTTGGATGCTTACATTATTTGCTGGGTTTCACTCCTGGCACCCTGCGGCTGAGTCGGCTAATTAGGTGGCTAGCTCCAAGGCTAACCAAGCTAACTAGCTAAACACCAGCTACAGATAACAGCAGACAGCAGTTTGCCTACTTCAGCAAGTAAACTAGCTAACCACTGTTTGTGTGTCAGGTAACTCTCTAAGCTAAATCACATTGATACTGTACTCTGTTGTCAAACTGGTCTCATAACATTTAATAACATCTTTATGACAAGTCCAAAATGTACCTCTTTACTTGTGGCCAAAGAAAATATTCATGACACACTTATAATGGTCTCATGATGACCAACCATATATGACTGTATAATATGTCAAAACATAAAGCTAAACAGTCAAATTGTTATAACAAAGACATTATTTGCTCGGTTAATGTCATGCTGTCATAACAAATCATCTCAAACAATGTCAACTTTGCATTAAAAAAATATGTGTATACACAGTGTATACTGTACCACTGTAATCCTACACCATGTGACCATGTGGTGGTGTGTGACAGGGTCTGCTCAGGTCAGTGTGAACAGCACGTCTGATTGTATGGACTGGACAAGTGCCAGCCACTGACCTCTCCTCATGATAGCACACAGCAGAGCACGCAACATGGCTCAGAGGCAGGAGGACAATCAGATGGTCAGAACAGGGGAGGGGATGAGGTGATTGAAGGTGATTGGCGGAGAGGGGAAGTGAGGACAAGAAGAGGGGGAGAGGAAAACAGACACAGGAACGGGAAAGGAAATCTGCTTCCAGAGTCTGAGCACGCAACAGTTTTAGTTTTTGTGAGTGCAATGCTTCATTACAGTCTCATGAGTGTCTGGATGTAGTGTCACTGGAGAGAGTAAGAGAGAGAAGAAAGGAAATAAAGAATTGGATCGTTTTCTTTTTTTGGTTTTTTTTCTTGCTCTTGTGGTTTCATTAATATCTGTTGTGGTGTGTGTGCTGCTGCTGTTGTTATTCTAAAGACTGGTGACCAAAGCTAACATGAAACTTTTATGGAGTCTGGTTCTGCTTAAGGTTTCTGCCTGTTCAAGGGAAGTTTTCCTCACCACTGTCACCTTCATGCTTGCTCTTGGTGGGAGCCATTAGGTCTGTGTATATAGATCTCTATATAAAAGTGCCCTTAGTTATCTTCTGATGATTTACGCTATATAAATAAAATAGTCTTGACTTGACTTGATGTTTGCTTATGTCATTTTCTGGGGACATTACATGAACTTATATTCATATCCTGGAGACTTGTCCTAACCCTTCCCTTAACTACTACTTCCCTAACCTTAACCTAACCCTAACCTTACCTACCGCCCCCAAAATCAGTTGTTTTTCTAACAGGGGACATGACTTTGTCCCCTTAAGTCAGTTTTGTGTTGTTTATAGTCAGCTATCATGCTTGGACTCTTGCAGCAGCACATTTCACTTCTGTGCAGCTTGTATGTGTTTGAAGTTGGATTCACCAAACTCTTGTAACTGCCCAAAGTTGGAGGAGATTGTTATCTTGAACCTGATGTGTGTTAATGTGTGTGTGGAGATGTTCTGTGTTTTATTGTTTGCTTTCAACTGCCCAGGAGCTGTAGATGAATTAGCTAGTAAGCATAATCTGGTATAAAGCATCTTTTCTTGTTTTTGAGACTAATGTAGTGTATACACAGTCCCTGATTTTAAAAAACCCAAATAAATTAAACCAAATACATGCCACCTGTTCATGAGTAGGTGTGTGTTGAGTAGAATTGATCATCAGTTCCCCAAATTTGCCATGTAAGGCTGCCCACTCTACTCTATTTGTGGTGGAAGTTTCATTCACAAAGACATTAGTCAAAAGAAAAAAAAGAATCTCACACAGCAAAGCTTCAAGCCCTGCTGTCAGAAATAATCAGACCAAAACAACAAATTTAGCACTTTCAGTAGTTGTGTAGGGGCCCCGAAACAATTGGAAAATATTACCACAGCTGCCAGTGATGTGTCATCAGAGCAGCACTGCAGTGTGACAGAAATAAAGAAGAACAAAGATGCTAAAAAACATCTTGCTGAAGCAAAACAGTCTGTATAGATTCTGGACTGTCTTATCATCATCAGAATGTAGGAATATCTTCTGGAACAGTTGTGTTCGTGCCTCCAGTAGAGTTTGTGGTGGCACTACACCTTACTAACACCCCTATCATGCAGCAAAGATAAGTATGATCCATTTCTACTGGAATGCTCGATCAACCATTGTAGAAACCAGTCATATGAGATGGAGGTTAATTACACAGAATTAGCTGTGCAGCCTCTGACCCATGTTCAACTGTCTCCTGTAGGAAGCAGGATTGTAATGGAGGGTCAGCTGATGCATATTGACTCATTCAAGTAGACCACCTAGAAACATTTGATCTGCATCACAGTTCACATGTCTGAACGGGGTATAAAATCCATATGGGTGGAATTAACATTAGAAGTGGGAGGAGATGAATTAAATATTCACTGTGCTCCTTTACTCATTGCTCCAGATGGCATTTTAACTGCGAGGAAGTTCTAGGATATGGTCTGTAACAGACATGGACATCCCAAAGGACCAAGCCAAAAGACTCCCAGGGCAGGGAAGAGGAGTGAATTTGTTTGTTAAAATGTAATCAAATAATGACTGAAAAACAGGCCTCAAAAGAGAATACCACTGCTTACCATTAGCCGACTTTACAGCAGCACATTTGAAGAAACTTTACCAGGACTTGCTCTTCTGATGGTTTTAATTTGGCCTGCCATCATCATATACCTCTATTCCATACAAATGTGCTGGCTTGGGAGATGGAGATGGTCAATCTCATGCACAAAAGAGCGCAGCTCTGGGCTTTATAAGTGGTAATGGAAATGCAAATCAGCATGCCCTGATTTGACTTGGCACAGCCAAAGTGCAATGGAAAAGCCCCATTGGTTCCCAGATAGGCTTATATTCTGGTGTTAGCATGTGTCCAGATTGGCACATTTCGCACTGAGCTGTTACCAAATAAGAAAAAAGTAGGACAAACAGCTCTTCCACAGGGAAAAACTCAGAGATCCACTTTAAAATATAAGAATGTCGCTCCGGATGGGATTAATATAAATTGTCACTCATTTATACTTGTTGATCAGACTTACATAATTATCATTATTGATGTTGTTGCAACTTATTATTGTTGTGGATTCAAAATCCAATATTGATTCCACACCTGCAGTTTTAACACAATACTAGTCTGCTGTCTTTTCATAACAGCAACAAACTACACTGTTTATCAGTTTATCATTGCCGCTCATAGCTTACGTGACCTCACCTGATGTGACTGTATACACCGTAATATCAGATCCAAAGTTAGTGGTTGGTTGTGGAGTTACAGAGCGCTGCTTGTTTCACCCTGATGGATTAGAGTGTGACGTCTGAAGCCAGGGTTGGATTAATCCCTAAAGATACAAGACTCATTTAGATTATACTCTAACACGAACACATACTCACACATTGCCTGCATGTATGCACACTCACTCACACAGTCACATACAGCACATAGACACTGTTAACATTCCACCCACTGCTCCGCTGTGTCCCTCTGTGTGTCTTCTCAGTCCATTTCTTCCACCCTCGGTGTCTGCTTCTTTTGTTTTCTTCACTTCTGTTCCATCTCTTTCTTCTTCTTTCTCTCTCCCGCTGTTCAATCAGAGAACGCCTCTCTTCTTTTAATTAGTAGTGGTGTTGTTCTCCTCTTCTTCCCCTGGCTAGGACCACTAATATTGCAATTAGCTCCTGTAGGAAGCTTTCAACCACAGCCTTTGTTCTTCTCCACGCTGTACAGCGGCCCACGTTCCTGCATTGCTCCACAGAATATTATATGTGTGTGATGCACAGCTCCATTTTAATAGAGGAAAGAGGCATAATCAAAGCTGGCCTCGTTTTACTCTGTCAGAATCATAACATACATCGTTCTCGTCGGTGGGGGGGGGGGTTAATGATTCTCTTTTCTCTCTGCTGGGAAGGTTTTGTTTTATTTTCTGCCTCTCTTTTTCTCCTCTACCTCTTCTACTCGTCCTTTCTTTAATCATCTTCCTTCCGAATTCCTCTCCTTCACTTTACTTCCCTACATGCTGCATCTCCAGCTCATCTCCCCTCTGTTTCTTCTGATATCTCCGGCAGCCCCTCTCCAGCCCGCCCTTGGGGACAGATAGGAACAGTCGTAAAAAACCAATTGAATTTAACGGCGTGACACCACACTGTTAACCTATGAGTGGACCAACGTTGCACTACAGTCCGCAGCATGACAGCTCAAGAGGCCAACGCTTGTTTAGGTCGTAAACCTTCTGACACAATCGCTCTCGCTGCCCTGCAGTTTGGCTTTTAAAGCCAGGCCTCCCTCATGTGAAATAGGTTTTATAGGAAAGGGAAATGTACATCATTTAAGAGTGTTGTTTAAGGTGGACACAGCCTCCACCTTAAAGGATGAGTCCAGGTTATTACAGAAGTTGTTTAACTATTAAAATTAGTTCAAAACTCTGCTGTAGAATTATTAACTACAGTAGGACTCCACATAAACTCAGCACTGGCTTTGTACCAGATTTCTTCTCATGGCTTTTAAGATTTTACACAATTTGGGTTCATCATACATCAGTGAGTTGCTCATCCCAATACAGTAGGTCCATCAGGCCTTACTTACTTCTTCTAACCTGTTTCTTATCTGTAATTTCTTTCAGGAATATGTAGTGGAAAACAATCACAACAAGTTCTACCAAGTCTGATTGTCTGATAGCCACTTTTTTGCCTGTTTGGACTTCATTGTAGTGATGTTACCTAATCCCAGATCTCAGTAATTACTTTTAGTACAGAAGTATCATATCACTGAAAATGTTTTCTTGTTTTAAGAACACTCCTCAGGACTGATTCTTAAAGAGATGAACCAGGATCCATGAAGGTTTTTTTTTTGTAATTTATGTTTTATTTATTTGAATATACAGAAAAAGAGAGTATTATTATTATTAGACAATGAGATATCCAGATGCACATGATAAATGCACAGAACCAAAATTAACATTTAGCAAATATAGCAGTACAATGAGATCATTACAGTGTCCAACTAACGCTCCCATGACCACTTAAAGTTCTCACCTTCATCATTGATTCAAGCTAACGTGTTTGCATGATACTAGAGGATCAACAACCCCTACATTTACTGCTGCAAAGTTATATCTTGATATATTCTGTCAGAGGGGTGGGGGCAAAAAAAAAAAACATAAGAAGGGCACCAGATGTATGTGGTGGGGCACCAGCTCAGAGGAACAACAACAACTACAACACCTCTGTAATAAAAACACACAGAGAACTATTTAACTATTTAAAGGCACATAGAGTCCAACTCATTTTCTAGCATGCAGGGCACTCTGTGGAATTGCATTGCATTTTCTCCACTGGAAGGGCACACCAGAGGGGTCTGCATCATGTTTTATCCCCAGGAAGAGCACCCCAGAGGTCACCTTGCCAGGTTTCATCTACCACAGGTGTATCCAAGAGGGCATTTTTGCATCAATTTTTTGAACATGGTGGCTCCAGGGCGAGTGAAAGAACTATAAGAGAGATATGTTTAGGATTTGTTGAGTCTAATTCTTGTCAGGGAAGGAGAATATTTATGTTCACCTGCCATAATGCTATGAGGGACTTGGGTTGATTGTAGAGTGGGTGCTAATCTATTCTGGTGTGTGTGTGTGTGTGTGTGTGTGTGTGTGTGTGTGTGTGTGTGTGTGTGTGTGTGTGTGTATGCTCACACACATACAAAGGTTAGCATGCTAACTAAACATCTGCCTTTCAGGTTCAACATCTGATTCCCTTTCCTTTCCCCTCTACTGAGACTACCCCAACAACTTTTCAAAAAGCCGCTTCTCTGCCGGATAAAACTTTCTCCCTGTGATCATGGGGACAGAGATGGAGGGATGGGGGAAGGTTGAGGGAAAGTGAAAGAGTGTCACACTGTGCTGAGCGAGGTGGGGGAAAGAGCAAGAGGAAAATCTCTTACATGAAATAAAAATAAAAAAAGGAAGACAGCAACATCTGTGCGGGAACTTCAAACACCCTTTGAAAGGCAAAATGTGATTCCGTTCGGGATTCTCTGGCTTGGTAAACAGCCGGGTTTTATTTTGGAAGTCGGTTTGCAGTGTGTGTGTGTGCATGTTTGAGTGTGTGTGTGTTTGGAAGATGGGTGCTTTGTAGGAGATGAGGGACTGTCAGAGCTGGGATCGGAGAGAGTGAGAGGAATGCACTGAGAGGGGATGAGGGCTTCAACTGCTGAGAGCAAAGTCCAGTCATTGGCAGGGATGTAATACAGTGTAAATCCAACCTAAACCCAGTTTACTCACTTTTTAAGGCTGACATGTCTGCCTCCCTAATCAGTTTGTTGTCATTTGTGATTTGATGGGATCTGCTTTGTCATAAATTTGATAATAAAGAAATGTTTGATTGATATGAATAGTAGGATAAACACAGGTGTTATCAATGATGCTAATTAATGTCCTGTTGCATTTAGTGTCGCAAAGCCAGTGAGCCAACATACACAGTATTAGCACCCTGATTCTGTTTGACCTGGATGGAATGGAAGCTTAATTAGTAGGGGAGACCAGGGCTGGTATTAACACTTTTTGTTTGAGTATCAGTAACCTAGTAGTTGTTCATTTTAGATCTCTCAAACTTTAATACGCAGAACACATATTTTTCTTCCACAAATATGAGTTCCACTGTTGCAACCTACCCTACTACTAGAGTTAGCTTTAACACTAGCTGGGGATAAACATAACAGTGAGAGGAAATTTAATCCAATTTTTGAAAGAACTTTATTGAAGAATTATCAGTTTTGAACAACTTATAATACAAAAAAAAAAGACATATATCTTCTAAATCTTAAAATTTATTCATATGTGGATTCTATTCTGGAAGGTGCATATGTCAAATAAAGGTTTAGTCACTGTTACAGTTATGGCTGCCCCTGGGGTGCAGGCTCTGTAGATCCAGAACTGGTAATGTACATAATTTATGCAAACCTCTTTTTTGCCTTGTGTTCCACGCACAAAATGTAGATATTCTCATAATTTTAATGAGTTGTTACAACTGTCCCTAGCCCAAGCAGCCCATACATAGCTAATTGTGGGCTTGGAGGTAGCATGAATGCAAAGCATCAAATTAAATTTGAGAAACTGCTGCTTATTTTGTGCATTTTGTTTGGAAAATCCATAGGGTTGTTCACAGAGACATACAACTTCTCCTGTGAGACCAACAGGAAATGGGAATGTATGATATTGATGACTACCTCAGCTCTTTTCTGATTCATTAAACTGAGAGTTTTACAGCTAACCGAGTATTACAACAATCACTGGTCTTCCCTATCATTGGTTGGTTGGTCTGTTCTATTAATCTTATGATATATGGTCACTAACCTTGTTTTTCTTTCTTACTCTTTTCTCTCTTTCATGCCTCTCCTGGCTGGATGGAAACACAACTCTCATCTCAATGTCCACCTTTTATGTGTCTCCCAGGTAAGATACAGTCAGCTGTTGATGAATTAGTATTTCATGAAAGGCTGCTTCTGAGTGGATGCTGAACCAAACATCACACATTGAGAAGTACTAACTTTTTTTCTTAAATCGAAAGCTCTTGAACTTAAAGCTGGGGAAGGCAGTTTATTTTTGGTGGCACTTGGGAAGAGTGCCACCAAAAATAATACTTGAGTTCCCTTATAACCTTTAATGCAATTCAACTTAAGTGGTCTAGACTTCTGCTTCTCCTCTTAGCTCTGTTTTCAGGCTTTAGAAAATCTAGCTGATGACAGAACGGTGAGATAGTTGATTGTTGAGTCTGCTGGAGCAGTCAGTTGGAAATTTCATCTGGATCACCTCCTGAGGTCAGATTTCTGACTCAGTCAGAGGAACCATACCAACACCGACTTCAAAATCTAAGATGGCTGCTTTGCACATCAGTGGCAGTCAAAGCTGTTTATCAGCATCTATGTCTTCAGTGTCTCATTAAATCAGTCATACACAGTCCTGTCCAAGCTCTGTCTGTTGACATGTTGTTGTACTGTTTGTGTATGTGTAATACATTGTTATCACAAACAAAAAAATTTCTTCAGCTTGTTGCGCTGGAACACAGTCAACTTGGGTGTGATTTCATTCACATCTCCAACTTCGACCTCTGAGGTAAATGGAACACACCATCATTCCCTCAACATCAGTATCTGACAGCTGGGGAATAAGAGTCAGCAATCAACTGTCTTTCTCCAGACTCGCTCACTGCATCTTTAGGGCTTACTTTTGTGAAAGTCTATAGAGCACAGGCTTGCCAGGAGCACACTTTTGAAATGCAGCAGCAGCACAATATGTCAGAGGCAGCAGAAACCTATAACAGGCACGTTAGAGAACAACCATGCAATTCTTCTCACAAGTTTGACTTGCAGTAATTGAAATGGAAAGGATACAATTATGAAGCTGTAATTTTTCCTTTAAAGGAAATAATTTGCCAAGATGTCAGGCTGACACTACGAGCTGTTCTCTGATCATTTTATTCCTGCTAAGTACTTCCTTTATTGATAAATAAATGCTTCTTTGTGGAAAGAGGAAAAGAAGGGTTAAGGTTTTTTAAAGATTTTTTTTTGCAGTGCAAAAAGGTGTCTCAAACTGATGTACAAAGCTGTTGGTTTACCTGCTGTTAGACAGTCTCCTATTGCTGAAAGGACTATAGTGTACACATTATATTACTAATGAACTTTCACTACATCTTTCAATCTAATCTTGTAACACTTTATTCTAAAGACTTGGAGGAAAATTGGGTGCCATAAATTTCAGGAACAGACTGTTCAAGAAGAGTGAGGTTTTTCATGCATTATCCAGGCTTCTGTTATGATGGCAGTGCTGTTTATCAGCTTGTGGACTCAAGTCACATCACTTGGACCTCAGAAAGTTTGTGAATTTAGACTTGACAAACAAAGACTTGCAACTTGATGTGGGCTTAAACACCAAGGACTTGTGACCTCACTTGGACTAAAACCTTTTGACTTGAAAATACTTGATGCTTTTCCCCAAACCCAAAGATTAGATTATATTAGATTAGAAATATGATATAAAAAAATTGTGATAGGATTGAATTAATTTCCCATCCGTTCCAGAATCAACTAAGGTTAACTCTATTCATTCCCAGCAAGTTGACACTTAAAGGCTCATTTGTGCCTGTTCATGCTGGAGTAAGTCGTAATAATGTACCTCTTAAGAGACAAGCAAAAGCGGAGGCAGCGTTATAGATTTTGGTGGTATGTGCAGCCATTTAATATGTTGCAACATGTGGATTGAGAATTCATTTCATTAAATGATTTGATGAAATTACACTCAAGGGTTTTTAAAACTTCCTCATTGTTGTACTGTGGTTGTCGTAGCCAGCAGTTCTTGCTTGAACTATTGGATACACTGGTACAGTACCACTACGAATTCTGGTGGTGCTGCTCCATTTCGTCCATATCCATAAGCTTTCAGAAAATGTACACAAATATGGTAGAATGAACACAGAGTATGGACTTAAGGCGCCATCTGTATACTTATCTAGCATTTAGCATAAATGAGCCTTTATCCCCCAGAACTACTTTGTTTGAACAAACTTGCCTGTGTACTTGCCTGTCTTGACATAGGTCTTAACTTTGGGCTTAAGTGCAAGGACTTGTGACCTGCAAAACAATGACTTGGTCCCATGTTTGGCATGTGGTGTGGTCACCATAGTACATAAATGGTGTAGTGACAAGAAGAGCTATGATGTCGTAAAGTATCAGTACAGATATTCGTAGGTGTACCACTTCTACCCTATCTCAGTCCATGGTATATGTCTCTCTTTTTTTCATCCTTTTTTCTCCTTGCATTCCTATCGTATTCTGCTGCTCCAGTCACTTTTGGGTCCCTGCTCTCTTCTTCTGTCATTCTTCTCTCCCATTGTTCCTCTTCATTGGCTAAGGCTAGAGCTGTCGTGTCGTGTTGTGTGTGAGTGTGTGTGTGTGCATGTGTGTGTTTGTGTGATGGAGTGGAGCGGGGCTCTGCAGAGAGGTGATGGTATGTGAAATCACTGACATTACAGACGGGGGGAGGTGGTGGCGTTTCCACTATGTCGCTGTCGTCTAATCGACAGGGGCACCGTCCATGTTCCACATTCTTCCTCACCTCCCATTCCCATTCTCTCTCTGTCCAACTGTCTCTCCATCAACCGTTCTTCTCACCCCCCTTCTCTTCATCCTCATCTTCATCCTCGTCTTCCCCCCGTCTTCCCCTCCTCCCACCTCGCTCCTCTCCTAGCAACAATGGCGCTGTCTTCTCATGAGTGTCAGCATCCCTGTGACTCCATGGATCAGTTGGTTTCTGAAGAATGTGTGCTGTGTATTTCATGTGCATATTTATTATTTTTCAGCACATTGTTTATCGTTTACATCCAGATAAAGCTTATCCCACTTCTACATCTCTAGTGTCTTATCCCTTTCCTCTCTGACTGTCTTGTTTTGTTGGCTAGTCCTCTTTTCTGTGTGTCTCTGCAGTAAAATCACAGTGGCTGGACAGGATTGCAGTAACTGCAAAAAAAAAGAGAGAGACCATCATAAAGAGAGAAAGACAGAATGGGGGTGAGATTGAAAGCAATAGGAAAGAAGGGCAGAGAGAAAAACACAGAATCACAAAGAGAGAGAGAGTGAGATGAAAGGCATCAAATACAAACAAAGTTACAAGGCAAATGTAAAGGATCCTTTTGGCAGAGATGTGAGGAGAGTCAGGAGGAGAGTGTGAATGAAAATGTGGGAGAGAAAATAAAGGGGATAGGGGATTGAGGCAAAGGTGCAGGTGAAAGGGAGCCCCCAACTGGCTGGAGCTGGTACTGGTACCTAACATCCCATCTCTGCTACACACTCATTTGGTGTGGTCATCCTCTCATTTACCTTTTCTTTCTAATACTTTCACTCAGTTTAGGCTTTCTCTCTCTCAAGTCTAGGAGACTTATCTGTTATAGGGTCACAGATGATGCTCATGCAGATTAGTGGTAATCTCAGTTGATGACCCGGGTCACCATGTGTGTATGTTTATACTTGAACACTCTTGGAAATAAAGGGTTAACCCTAGAACCATCTGTGAAGGGTTTCACCCGAAGCCTCATATGAGAGGTTCTCCATAGAACCCTTCTATGGTCTAATGTTTCCTCTCTGGGGTTTCTGTCAAGAACCTTTCCACCTTCTCATATTCCAAGAGTGTTAACTAGAATCCATTTAGGGGTTTCTACCAGGAAACCTTTTAAACCCTTGATGAAAGCGATCAAAGATTTCAACACTCCTTGAAGAGCTCTTTCGTCCAAAAAGAGTTCTTTGGATAAGCAAATAGTACTGCATAGAGCCTCAGCCCTTTTGGAAGAAGTCTTATTAAAAGTTTTAAGTTACTTAGGTTTGTTATGTACATGACCTCCATCATGCCATGCAAGTTCTGTCACTTTTGTTCCATCAGTGGGTTCTAGAGAGAACCTTTTATATATTCCAGGGGTTTTATCTAGATAAAACCCCAAGAACACCAACAATCCTTTTATTTAATGGTACAACAAACCCTTGACAAGCCTCTGACAAAAGAGTTCTTCAAGGATTTCAACGATCCTTGAAGAACTCTTCTGTCTTTGGATGAAAAGGGTTCTTAATGAAACTTTTGTCTTACTCAGAACCCTTGACAAACCACGACTTCAGAACAGGGTTCTTCAGAAGCAAATAGTTCTGGGTAGAGCCTCAGCCTTTCAGGAGGAACCCTTTTGGAGTCGTTATTTCTAAGAGTGGAGGCATCCCACTTATAGGAGCAGCTACAGCTCCTCAGACTGTAATCTTTCTCTCTCTGTTCTCCATCCCTCTTTTCTTTCTGTCCCTCCCTATCTGCACTTGACTGCTGCACCAGAGTTATAAGGCTATTTGCGTCATCAGCTCTGGGCAGAGTGGGTCTTGCGTGTGTGTGTGTGTGTGTGTGTGTGTGTGTGTGTGTGTGTGTGTGTGTGTGTGCGTGTGCGTGTGCATGTGTGTTTGACCTGAACTCTCCACATACAGGAGTTGAATGTTAAGTTCTGACTGCTGTGTGTATTTCCCATTACTGCAGAGGCCAGGAACACACACACACACACACACACTAATGTGTCATCTTTGCATATATGCAAATTCTGGAAATCATGCCTAAGTACACACACACACCTCTCTCCTTTTACTTTAACCTCTGGTGTGGACCACCCATCAGCGTCCATCATAAACCACTTCTCCCTCCACCTTGTCTCCATAGCAACGCCATAGCAACCCCTCGCTAGCACAGTCCTTGACATGAACCCAGCCCACCCCTCTCAAACCTCTCCATCTGTCATCAGTGGCTGAGGGGATTGTCCATCAGCCCTCCTGACATCTTGATTGGCAGTTGCTGCTCAGACATGCACGGAGAGAGCACCTCTTCAAAATGAGATGGGCCTGTGAAGGACAAGCACAGGAATGCACAAATTGGTTTACTTGAACTTGAGATTTTCCCATCGTGAGTGGAAACCTGATGAAGGGTGGCCCCTGCCTTTGAAGGATGAGCGAAAAGGTGTTTTGCGAGGCCTTCGGTCAAATCCACGTTCCTGTCTTTGATGGTAAAGTGATGTAATGTGTCCAAACAGCTTCGTGCACATCCATCACAGAAGTGCAACATGCATCATACCATTGTGACAGACTCATTCATAGCCGTTATTCCAGGACACACATCCCAGTGAGGTGATGTACAACATGTAATGAGCATGTCAGGGATACCTCCCATGTCTGCAAGGCTCCTGTGACAGCTTCATGAGCATTACCATGATATATAAAAGCCATCATCAGCCCTGCAAACATGACTAATGTTTCGGTACTGTCTGCACTGACACTGGCCATTGACACACACTGTGTGTGTGTGTGATTTGATCACTCAATAGTACAAATTGACTGTGGTGGGAGTGTTTGAGCTTGTATCCTTATGTCCAGCTGTAAAGAGCTCTTGTATTATTGACAAACACACAGACACGCATTATATATACAACAGGCAAACACAAACACACACATACACAGCCCTGTTCATCAGATGGCTGTGTATGTGTGTGTGTGTGTGAGGGAGGTGCTGCGGCTGATCAATATGTCGTCAGCCGCCCTGACTGTATCATTATCATTTTAATGACTGCAGTATTTTCCTCGCTGATGGCCTTCTAGATGAACAAGACAACGCCAGAGGTCTCTAAAAGTTCACTGTTGCTGCTGTAGTCAGCTAGCAGCCGCAGTCAGGTGTCACGCAATAGCCAGAGACATTCTGAAAACACCAAACAACTAATGAAGACACTACAGATTTTACTGATTAATGCTGTAGTTCAACAAAATGCTTGTTTTTAAATGTAATCTCTTCTTTGGCTGTGGATAACCAAGTGATACAGACACTGATGTAATTAAAGGGTTAATGTTAGGGGTGAGCTGCTTGGGTCTGATTTATATAATATGAGCGTTTATGTAATATCATGGAGTGCTTAACCCTGGGTGAAATCCTGCGTGTGCTTACGTTCACTGCCACAGTGTATGGTAATGTCACTCCAGCTTAAGGCTACAGCTACAAATTACTAATTGATTATTTTCTGATTAACTGTCTAGTTTTTGAAATGTCAGAGATGGTGATGTCTTCAAATTATTTGCTTGGCTGAACAATCAGGCGATCAAGATAATTTATTATCATTTATAACAACACTGGGTTGCTGAGTTTTAGTACTTTTATGCTATGCACGCATATAACATATATAAAGGTAATTAAATTCATATACACAGTAGACAATTTGAGGCGATATTAGAGAGAATGTCAACAGTCAACAGCAGTCTCTGATTTCCCATCTCTTGGACTATTTCACCGGTTGATACTACTTTGACAAATCAATGCACGAAGAGAATGAACTATCTCTTTGATTGAGGAATTAATAGTTTTATTAAATCAATTAACTAAAAAAAATGTATATAGCATAAAGTACTTATCAAAAGCTCATTACAGACACATTTGAAAAGCTTGTGAAGCAAGCCTCCTCGTCCTGCTACTTGTCTCTTTTTAAATCTCGGTTGGAGCCTTGGATATCTATGGTGGAGAGGGAGACAGAGAAAAGGGAAGGAGGAGAGACAGTGTATGCTATAGAGTGTGTGTGTGTGTATGTGTCTGTGTCTGTGTCTGTGTGTGGTGTGTGTACTCAGGCTCTCAGCATGTACCTACTCCTGCGGTCCTGTATGTGGTGACAGGCTGACATCAGAATAAAAGCACCCTGAAGTCGTGTTGAACAGATGTCTCTCTGCTCTCTCAGTTTCCCTGGTGGTGGAATACAGAGACCCGGCACTCTGGCATCTTTCCCTGTGTCTTTCCAATCTACCCTATTATTAAATTATTCAATTTTGCTGGTCTTTATTCAGTCAACACACTTTTCAGACTCACTTTCCTCTTTCTTTTTTTTTTTTTTCCACTTTATCTCTTTTTGCCATTCAGGCAGAGTTTTCCCTCGGCTTTGTCAGACATCTCACTTTCAAATCAGTCTTTGTTCAGTAAAAAAGCCAGGTGAAATGGACTCGCAGTGAAGTGCCCTTGGTGTTCTACTTTGTGTACTTTCTTTTAGTACTTCCCTGTGTGTGTGTGCATCTATGTGTGTGTGTCCAGTTCATGTGTATCTGCACTTTTTGTACAAGGCAATGTTCCAAGCCCCTGTGACGTGAGTCGCGTCTCAGAGAAAGCAGGCAATCTGGGCATTGGCTGTTCTCCAGAACCGTTTTCATTTCCATTCAGCAGTGGGATGTTACTCACTGGAGCACATGTGCGCACACACAGGCACGGATACACACATGTAAACACACAAATTCACAGATAATTACAGACAAGCTGAAGAGTGTTCAGACAGGGTCAGCAGCCAGCTATCTTTGCCTTACAAAGACTTTCTCTTTATGTTTTTTAGAATTGGATATTTTCTTACAAACTCTCACTTATATACGCACAGACACACATACAAACACACACACAAACCTCTGTTGTTTTGGTAGGAACGCATGATGCAACAGCAGAGCCATCCCTCCTTATGTCCCCTGGGAGAAATGGGAGGTGGGGGTTGCAGAAAAGAGAAGGAGAGACGTATCAGGCAACAACAAAAACAAGCGGAGACTGAGTGGGAAGGAAGAGTGACTGATTGACTGAGGAGGGGGAATAGGGGACAAAGTGAAAATGATAGAGGGACTCGGGCTAGAGGGGGATAAAGAAAGAGAGGAGGGAAAGACAGAGAGAGATCGTGCTATCGGTGGCTAATAGAAATTCCCATGTTGCCTCATTGAGATGCAGCGGTGGCTTGGGTAATGAGCTAGCTGCCGCTGACGCATTGATTTAGCCAGAAGAGTCGCTCAAATTATCCCACTCCTCGAGAGAGATGTCAACAGCTCCGCCAATGGCTGGCGGGGTAATTAACAATGCATCCTACCACCACGACAGCTCCCAAAACTCAGTACGTATTCCATTCTGCTGCACAACGGTCTTTCTCCGCCTCCATCCCGCCTTCTTCTGCAGCCCCACCCCCTGGCATGTCCCATGGCCCAATATATTAGCTTGTTAGGCAGCAAACAAGCTTAGTTTCGCTAGTGGAAACATACAGTGAGCTGGAGTTCTTAGTCAATACATGCTTCAGTGGAAGAAGCAAAAGTAGATAGTGAAATTACAGGTAAAATATCAATGAAACACATTTTCTTCCACAACTCCTGGCATGAAAGTATAAAAGCGTAATAAGAGTGTATCTGGGTGGGAAATCAGCTCTGAGCGGAAGAAAAATAAAAGTCATGCCCCTTTAAGATAATATGCAAATGAGTATGTACAACTGTGTGTTATCATGCTCTGCAGAATGTGCATTTAACATGGATTATGCATAGATGTAAAAATAGAGAACACACAGGAAAATGTTCCAGATGAGATGAGTCATGTTCACTCATCACAGCACTTGAACTGGTAGTGTCTCTGAAAATGCGTAAAAATAAATGATTGTAAATATACAGATACACAAGAGAGCTTTTGTAAGATTGTGTATACTATACATAAGTTTTACTTATGGCATGGAGACAGAGTGATTCAGTACCACAAGTTTCACCCACCCAGCAATGCAGAGCATTTGTCACAGAAGTATCTTCACAAATAATATGTTAAATTTAATTTATGTTTAATTGTCCCCAAATCTATGAATGATCCTGGATCTGCTCAAGGTTTCTGCCTGTTTCAAAGAAGTTTTTCTTTGCCACAGTTGCCTCAGTGCTTGCTTTTGCAGGGAAACAGCTGGGTCTCCCAGAAGGGGTTCCTTGCACTTCTTGGGGTGCACTAGCTGCTTCTAGAGGGAGCACGAAAGGAACAATGTGGCAGTGTAACGGTGTGACTTTCAAGATATCAAGGTCAGTTATTATCATTACACAACACAGGGTTGCACAACAAAATGTTAGCTCTTAATTCTTTAATGCTACGCACTCATACAACTAGGACTGGGCATCAGTTATCGATTGCAATAATCCACTACCAAGTAGTATAAAAACTTTTCTACTCAAACAGTACCTGCTTTCAGTTCTTTTGGTACCCAAATCTAGAAAAAAAAAAATTGTTGCTCACAGTCAATCACCACAGTCGTTCTTCATAAAGAAGAACCTTTGAAAAAAGGTATCGAATGAAATACTCCACTGGTATCAGTATCACTTAAAGGGTTCTGGAATTGGTGCTGGTATTATTTTTTATACCATACCCAGCCCTATATACAACATATATGCAGATAATTATTATATTCATAATAGAATAGGATAAAAAAATAAAATAAAATACAATAAAACAATATACATATACACATACAAATCCAGGAAACAATTCTGCAGTGCATTTTTTGAATTTGCATCAGATTTAATGTAAACAGCAAAAAGAAGATGGTGTTCATAATATGGTTGACATCTTTTTGACATCTGGGAATCAACTCCATCAACTTTGACTGGGTTTGTTCACGAAGCATCATTGATATAAACACAGAGTCTGCCTCCCCTCGTCCTGCGTGTTGCATCCTGTCAGCTAAGATCTGGTCTGTCAAGTGCAAAATCTTGATCCTGTGGTGGAGCAGATCTCTGTAAGTTGTGGGCACAACAGTCTTTGGTCGAAGCCTGACTACAATTTTGTCCATTTCATTTTTCTGATTGGACATTAGCCAAAAGTAGTAAAGTCCAAGCTGAGTTAGCACGGCTCTTGTCCCTTCTCTCCTCCATTCTTCCAGGTGTAGTCAGCAGCAGTGTGTCCAGCTGATCTGAGCTGTACCTCCTCACGTATCTCCTCTCTCTCTCTGACCTCAATTAGTGGGAAAGCCTACTGTATCTGTTTCTGTGCCTATGCATAATGTCTCATTTACTTTATGTGGCAGAGTGTGTAACTTTATTGTAATTTCATTCAAATTGCTGCAATATCTTTAATGGCACCTTAATGTGCTGCCTTCGCCATGGCAATGGTCTATAAATAGGCTATGTTGCTTTTTTTTAAGGTGTCAGGAAATTGGGAGTGCATCAACCTGGCTGAGATGTAGAAGGAGCTGTGTGGCCATTAAAGTTTGGGATCCACTGGTGTAGATAGTTGTAGCAATAAATTGGGATGGTGAAAACGTTCTGTGCTGTACTACAAGGCAGTTCTCTCACGCACACAAATGCTCACATCTTGTCTTCATTGTTTCCGTGCCTTGAGGTGTTTCCCACCATACACTAATGGTGAAGCTTTGACACTTTGACCTTTCTCCTGTGCAGCGTTTGTTCTACCCTTGTAGAGAATAAAAGCCTTTACAACGACATAGGAGGGAGGGAGAAAAGCTGGAAGAGGAAGCCAATTTCCAGTATGTTTGAAAAGTGTGTGTGTGTGTGTGTGTGTGTGTGTGTGTGTGTGTGTGTGTGTGTGTGTGTGTGTGTGTGTGTGTGTGTGTGTGTGTGTGTGTGTCTCAATGTCACACACCGGGAGGTGGCCCCCTACCTCAAACATGCACACACTTTCCCCCTATAGAAATCCTATCCACACACTTTAGGTAAGTATAGGAACAACCTTGTGCATATTGACCATAATAGTGGGGTTTGTGCTCACCTTGGACAATACTTCCTGCTGTTATTTTCTTTTTTCGCTTATTTATGAAAGGGTTGAATGTCAAAAAGTTCTGTAAAGCCAATTCGAGGTTGAAGTCAGAAGCATAAGTCAGAAAATAAAAGGACGACTTTGTTTGCCTTTTGTTCATTTCTGTTTGATGTGTTTTCCTTCAACTGTGTGAAGTGAGGTTTCCACCTCTGAGGGGTGTTTAGTGCTGTCCCTGCTAAAACATCATAGCCGGACTCATTTTCCATCCATGTGCTCAAGCTGTCATCTCCCCTTCTTGCCCCAAAGTGGGAATGCAGCACCCTCTTTGCCAATTAAACTCCAATCAACAAACGAAGATAGAGTGAGACATCGAATTACATCCAATATCCTCTCCCATACTCAAGGCAGTCTTTGCCAGCCACAAATTAGCTTACAAATTAAGGCTCTGAAGATGGGAAAAGTCGAGTTGCCAGATAACAACCAAATAACATCCTGCCCGGCGTCTTGATGTGCCGTTCCAACTTGGATCTACCTTCCTGCCTTCTCTTGATGTACGGACAGAGTTTTAGTTGAGTTTTTCCTGGTTGAGATTTGACTGTCCATTTCAATCTCCAGTCAGCGTAAAACTAGTTATTAAGACAGGTTGATGAGAACTCGTCTCATTGAAGTCTGTTCCGGCGTGATCCATGTTTGATAATGAAGACGTCGCATAGACAACCCAAACATTAATTAATGAAATAACTCAAGCTGAATTATAGATGAGGAAGGTTTGATTAATTGCTTCTTCAAATCAGATTTCCTTCCCCCATCTCTTTTCTAGCCCACACTATTGGCCTCTCTGCATAACTTGTATGCCAGAAATTGCAATCTTTTTGTGTGTTGGTGTGCGTGCATGTGAGTGTGTGTGTGTGAAAAATACAGCAAGAGCGCACTTCCACTGCCAGCACATCTTTCTATGGTTACAGCGAGGTTTTGTAATATTATCCAGTCAGATGTTTAATAATTCATACTCTTATATTGGGGGTTATCTAACACATGACAGGCAGACAGTGTGCAGCTCTTTGAGTGGTGTCTAGGGGCTCCTCGCACTGTGAAGCCTATCAGAGAGTCATCACCAAGGCACCAATCCTTAGCTCATCATTTCGCCTCTTTATTTGACTCCCGTCTCCCCGGAGGAGTGTGTGGGTACATGTTTAGCATGCCCACACATATGTTTGAAAAGTGACACGCATATGTGCACCGGTAACATCATCTTACTGTTTGTATGTGTATACTGTAGGTGTGTGTGTGTGTGTGTACGTACACATGCTCGTGCTTGTGTTTGTCCCGTCTGCTGCTGCTGTTGCTGCATCGGGCCTGGTGTGGCTAATTAAAAGAAGCCTGCTTGCATTATTCATGAGGCTGTAATTATACATTCCTTTTGCCGATCCCCAGTCAGAGGCATTAAAAATAGATCTGAGTCTCTGTGCTCCGCCTCCTAGGTCCCACTTTCTCTCCATATTTTGACTATGTCTCTCCCAGCATCGCTCCATTTATCCAACCTTATCAGTATTTTCTTCCATTTCATTGTTGCAGCAACTTTCTTTTTTTTTTTTTTTTCTTAAAATTTGTTCTTACCATCTCTCCTCTCATCTCTCCCATATCTGCCCAGCCGCCATGTCTTCATTCATGTTTGCTCTGATGTTCCCATTTGGGATTCGGGCAGAACATTCCTCTGACAGTGTCATTCTCGCTCTGCTCTGCGTGGCCTGAACTCCAAGTCACATCAGGCCAGAATTTGGAGTGGAGTACTCTGAATCTGCGATGACATCCCGGCAGAGAGATTTAGATGAGAAGAGATATCACTGCCTCTGATCAACTTAATGGGGAGACCATCTCCTCACTAGAGACTAAATTTCTGCCCAAAAAGTTCTCTGAGTTTTTATTTATTTGCATGTTTAATCCAGAAAATCTGCAGCAGCATAATTCAGTCTTTCATACTCTAATGTGAAACGGCTTCCGTACAGATAAACTTGATTGTGTGGATATGTGGTATATGTGCCATATGTTTCCAACAAGTCATCCACATCCAGGAACTTTTTGTGCAGTCAAACGTGAACTTTGAGAGCTTTTTTCTGCTGTGCAATCACGCGTTTGTTACCTCTGGCAATGGGACTTGTTTGCCTGACTGGCAAGAAAAGACTGTGTGAAGCTCGCGTCTTCCACTGTGCAGGTGATGAGTTTCTGAACACATATCTGTGCATACATTTACACACTAATGACGCTGATGCTGAAGGGGGTGGACATTCTGTAAGATCTGCCAATCACAGAGCTTGTTAGATGACTAAGTGGATTGCTCAGTAGTTGCTGCCTTTGGGTGATGCTCTCAATCGCTCTCATTCTTGTTTTAGAATGTGAAAAATAGATTACTGCCTTGAAGCTACCCAAAACTTCATTGCCCTGCACTACATTTCACCCGGTTTGTGTTTGTTGGGGCTATATGTATGTAAATGCAGTCATGTATGTGAAATTGGCTTATCACACCCATGTACCCCCTCTCTATATATAGATAAACAAAAACAAACATACACACTCAAACACAGTACATACACATATAGGAGCAGATGCTAGCTGCCGTAGAGAAAGAGAGAAATGTCATTTTGGAGGCAATATTATAAATCAATGAATAATAATAATGAATACATAAATGTGTGTCCAGCTGCACTGCCTGTTAGATTAAAAAATTACACTTTACACTACTACTGCTGCTGCTAATAATAATAATAAATAGTAATAAAATTTTGTTTATATAGAACTTTTCAAGTTTAAGCACAAGAAAAAAAACATTTAAAAGAGCATTTAGAGGAGATGAAAGTGCAAAGTACATGGAAGCAAACCATTATTAAAACATTTAAACAGTAAAACATAATTAATTATAGGCCATCTTATAGAAGTGACTTTTAAGAAGTCACCTGAACACTGCAGTGGAGTCTGCTGATCTTCCACTGAGGGGAAGGCTGCTACAGTTACAGTGATAATCAAAGGTAGATAGTGACCAGCCTCATTTTGTATGGTTCTCTGGATAGTATTAATATACCAAGCTGAAATGCTGGTATCTGTATCTGAGAATGCAGTGAACTGCAGTGCACCAGGTCACACATCAATGCCACTGTAGGAAAATTGTTTTGCTATATTGACCAAGAAAGTTTTCCTGGTTGCATCATACTCATCTGGCATTTTTTTCCTGCAGCTCAGAAGCAAAGACTAGAAATCAAAGCTGAAATAGCCTGTAGTTCTTGCTTAACGGCAACCACATTACTGTGACATCACTGTTGGAGGATGAACAACAGATTTTACATCAGGAGAAACCAGAGAACACAGGTCGCATGGAAAAAGGAACCCTATATTTGTGAAATTCTTGTGCCTGTGCACTTGATTCAGCATAGAAAACTTGACTCAGCAATGGTGAATATAAACGCATTGGCAGTCTTACGAGGTTAAGGCTAATTTTATTGTCTTTGTCTGTGTCAAAATGACTGTACAATAGTAAAGTACTATACATATAACCTCAACACCTTACATCTTCTTAGACATAAAGACAAACATAAACAATAATAGGCTATATGACTATAAAATGAAAAAAAGATAACTTTTATCAGCGTACCCCACCATTGTAAACATTCAGAGCTAAGTCCTAAAGTGACAAATCATACTGTTGAAGCCTACTTGGCTATTCTAAAATCTATATCATTAATTTATTCATAATTTTAACATTTTTTTAACACAATTTTATGAAGGGTTGTGTAACGAGATGCTAGTTGTGGCCCTTTTATGCTGCCTGTTATTTTTCATTGTATAGTGTGGGATCGTATAATGAAATGCTAGTTGTTGTCCCATAATGATACTCACAAAACAAAAATTATATAAATAGATGGATAACTAAGTCATAAAAGTGAACTGTTTTTATGGTGGGGTGCAATAAGAACATTTAAATGCACCTACAGCCTGAGGAAAGGCATGCACAATGAAGTAACAGCATGTATTCGTTCTCGATCAATATGGCACACACTAAAGGTCCATTAAAAAGTGGTGAATTTTTTCTTTAACAGAATTATTATTAGAATACATGACCATATTAATGAGGTGAGAGATTCAAGTGCTTTTGAGAAAGGCACCTAATCCCTATCAACCAGGATGTCCTTGAGAGAAGAAGTAACCATTTCTGTTGTCATTATTATTGTATTTACCCAGAGATCCTTGTTTTGTGCGGGGAGTTAACTTATAAAGGAGCTGTTGAGCAAATGTCTTATTTCACGCAGGCCAAATAAACAGTTTTATGTTGTATGCATGCGTCAGTGTGCCTCCCTCCTCGCTCCAGCACTCCAGGGCTAAACTGCTCTTCCTGCTTTTGAAGCTGTTCTGTTGGTCTGGGCCTCTGTTGTTACTGATGTTGTTGCTCTTGCTGTGGCTGGAAGGGTTTAGAGGATTGCAGGGGAATTCAGGCTGGGTAGACTAACGTCATGGCTGACTGAAAATGCAAAAAGAGCGAAAGAGGAGGTGGAGGAACGGAGGAGATACAGAGATGTAGTGAATGAAGAGGGAGGAAAGAAGCGATTGGAGAGAGACAGACAGAGTGCATTCATTGAGCAGCGAGCGAGCATTGTTTGATCTTCGACACGCCGTCTCCCTCCTGCACAGTATGACTCAACAGCTTTCTGTTGGCGTATTCCCTCTCTTTCTCTCTTTCTGGATAGATGAGAGGATGAAGAGAGAGAATGGGAGATAAATGAGTCAGAAACACTGATGGGTAGAGAAGGAATGAGGGCAGAATTTGGGCAGAAACAAGTACATGGGGTAACTGGATGACGAAGCGAGTAGGAGAGAAAGCAGAAAGTTATTTGAAAAAGGCGAAACAGTTGACAAAAGCAGATATTTTGTGGTAAGTATTTACATATCTACAGTCCTGTTGTGCTTCATGTAACGCCAAACATTAAGTTAAAGTCAATAAACCAACATCTAAAGTACCGTATGATGGAAATACATACATATATATATATATATATATACATTAGTATATATAGATGTTGTGGGAGGGATTCACAACATTCCTCTTCTTTAATCGCACAAGTGCTATATGAAGGTATTAATTAGTCATATCTATTTGTGTTTGACACTTCACGTCACCTCTAGTACATAACTGTAATGAAAAATATACTGTTTAGCTCCAAAGAAAACATGTATTCCTACTCAAGTCACCACCCACATATATGTTGACATTACAGAACTCTGTATTTAGCAGTGGTGGAAAGAGTTCAGAAAAACTATACCCAAGCAGATGTATTGTTACACACTAGGTAATTTTAGAGGGGATGCCATCCTCCTTGTTAGCAAAATGACCATAAGTACATCCCCATCGTGAACCTGACATCCCCCCTGTGCATCCTCTTGCAGCAGAGATGGTGCAGGGGCTGAAGGGTTGTTTATTTTAATATTTTAGCCTAGTCTGCCTCATTGATACTTTATCTGACTGAGGTTTGTGCAAGTTGGAATTTGAAATCTGAAATATCAGTAGTCTCAGTGTGCTGTGTATTGATGAATCCATGGCACTGTCCGTGGTGCTGAATGGGATTTTCCACCTGTAATAATGTCCTTTGGAGGGATATATGCTTGTAGTATTGGGCAGAGGGGTTCTCCCATTGGGTCATCCCCCCATTAAAAAAATAACAACTCACCAACTGCTGTTCCAGTACCGAAATATTACTCAACTACATGTAAAACCAGTGGGAGTATTAGTTATGTTTTACCTCTTGATGTTTAATCCATTATCAATAGCTGTTTTTTAATCAAAAGGGATTTAAGTTTCTCCAAATCTCCAGTCTCCCAATTCTTGTTTTGCTCGGTTGGCAGACTGTTAAACCAAACTCCATTCTAAAATCTGTGTTTTATGGTAGGGACATATTTTTTCACAGGAAAAAATTTGTAGCAACACCCTCACAAAGACTCTTCTCTGATTAATTTCAATGGACTGGCACAATCAGCACACATCATTTACTCAGTAACATTATTAACTAACCTGTAATGAAGAGTGTGCCATAGACATACACTACACTCGATGTCTGGCCCAGCACCACAAGTGACATATGTGGTTCATACGACGGATAGATAGGGAGATACATAAACAAAACATTTAAAAATGGTTTTGTCTGTGTGTGAATTATTTTAAAAATGAAGTCAGCCTCTATTAAATATGTATTTTAAATTACATAATTTATTTAGAAACCCCCCCTCTGGGATCTTAGCCCAAGCAATCAGCTAGCCTTCTTGGTCACAAAAATGCATATGACAGGTTTGAATATTAAGATTGTTGGCTTATGGTCAGTAACAAATCATGATTTTAAGGGTAGGATAATAGTGAAATGACAGACTTGAAAAAATGCCCCCCAAAATAGCTTGATTACGGCAACATTAGTAGTTGTAATTCATTACTTCTACCTCTGGTATTTAGTGTAGTAATGTATGTAGAGGTAACAAATCTGCAGAGATGTGGGTTTATGTATTTGACAGTACACACAGAGCTGTGGTGGTTTATCATAGGTCTTCAACTCCTGCCCTTTGCCCTGGTAGAGGGGATTCCCACGCCCTGCTGCAGGGGCTTTCCATACAGCCAGAAGAAGCTAGAGGACTAAGCCCTACTAACACATTGTGTTTCCTTTCAAACACTGATCCCAGGACAGAGCTGTAGCCCCCACGTAGAGCATTCAGGGTTAGAGAGCAGAAGCGGGAAGCAGCTCACAGATCTGTGCCTAAGGGCAACGAGCTTCTCAGAGCCAGCGCCTCAGGGAGAGAAAGCTAAGCCAGCATAAGCTACTACCATCTGCCGGCATTGGCTCAGGGCTTCTGAAAGATCAGGTTTGAAAGTGAGAGAGGTGTGCAAGTGGAGACATCTTTTTCATCTTTCACTCTCCTCTCCCTTCCAGATGTAAATGAAGCTATTCAGTAATGATCTTTAACCACACGGACACCAGTACTGTGAGGATGATAAAGCTGAAAACACTCTGTGTGTGTGTGTGTGTGGCTCTATGGATGTGGAGGTGGAGACCATAAAGAGCCTCTCCCAGGCTCAAGCAGAGCGTTCCTGTCCCCTCTCACTGGCTCGCCTTCGCTCCCTCTCGGTGTCTCAGATCGATGGCAGGGGAAATCAGACTCACAGTCAGGGTCCTTCCCTGGATGTCCCAGCTCGGCCCAATGATAAATCGACCACTGATTGGCAGGCTTTGGATGCTAGAGCAGGAAGAGTTCTCAGAAGTTAACACAGAGGGAGATGAGGTTTCTCTCACTGGGAGCGGGGGTTTCCTGGCTGCTCTGCCAGGCCAAACAGCTTAAAGGGAAGTCAAACATAAACATGCCAACTAGAACTCACTGGGGACTCCCATAACAAGTCAATGGATTTAAATAAAGAAAGTGCTATGCACAGCTCTCACTTTATAGTGTACTAAAGCCATTCAGATAAACTGCAGCACTGCAAAAGCTTTTGGTACCCTCAAGGATTCCAGATACTTCTTTTAACTTTATAGGGGCACATGTTCTTGATGAGTGAGTTGAGGATAAAGTGTGGCTTTCAACAACCAACAATTACTTAATAATAGGGTTGGGTACCAAGAGTGCATCTGTGTGAGAGAGTATAATGTTGGAGAGCAATAAAGAGAGTGAGACTCACCCCTCTCAGAGACAGTGAGTCAGGGCAATGGCGAATCGAAAGCGGTTGCAAGTGTAGTTACGCTTTTCAAACCGAGACGCACACAACATTGGCTGCAGTACACGTCTCACCTGAGGAAACACCTGGTCAAACCCAAACATATCTAAAAGCAGAAGACTACACCATGTTTAATAGCCTGAATGCCAAGTCCCCCCACAGCAGCTGCAGCTAACATTAGCATGCCTGCACGCCGCACCAAAATGTAACACTTCAATGATGATAAAACTTAAAGTGACGCATCAACAAGCTGCTGTTGGAGATAACTGGGCCTTTTTCACTGTCTTCATTGGTTATTAGCTTTCCATTTTTATTACAGTTAGCCAACAGTCAACCACTGGCTGTGTCTAAATTTCCTCCCCAACATGCTGTTTAGTGGGCCAAAACAGTATTTGAGATTTATTAGTATGTCCAAAACCTTAGTATGAAACCAATAGTACCTGAATTGCAAACAACAACATAACAGTAAAAAAATAAATAATCAAAGATAAACAACAAGAATTGAGAATGTTTGACATTTTTTACAGCTGAAATTCATTTTTTGTTATAACATGGGGAGTAAACTACTGGCGGATACCAGTACCAAATTCCAGGTACTGGTAATGTATTGGTTAAAATGTGAAGGTAACTCTACTGATCAATATATGTAAATATGTCAGGTTGGTCAAAAATATTCTTTTAATGCCAAGGTCCAAAAGTACTTGTCATGTAAATCTTTGGCTTTATTCAAAACATTCAAATACTTCCCATTATTAATATGATCTGACACCTGTTAGAGATGCTTTCAGGACAGATGTCAGCAAGTTTATCAAGAAGCACAACCACTTATGAAGAGACAGTGAAGTGACACAAAAAGCTCATTACCAAATCAGTGCTGGCACATGGCTCAGTGATGCAGAGCAGGAGATGAACAGCCAGAATGTTCTGTAATTTTTTTTTAGAAAAAGGTGATGAGTAATATTTTCACAGCTCTGTGCAGATTGATGCTAATTAACTGTTTTCATTAATGATGAGTTACTACACAGTCATGGTTACCAGTGTTTTTTTTCCCTTTGTTTATTCTTTCTTTGTCTTACATTGACTCTTTATTTGTTAACCTCACTTCTCTAGCCTGCTTGTGTGAAGTGGCTGGCTCTGCAGGTTCAATCAAGCTCAGCTCTTTATTCAAAAACTTTATTATTCATCCCTGATTTGTCAAAGCCAGCGGGGAAATGATTGAAACCATGACTTCTAAGCAATGTAGCAGCTTCCAGCACAGTGAAGAAAAACTCTACTCAGCTCTGATGCTCACTGAGCCGTGCACCAAAGTTCTCACTCTGTGTCTTCCTCCAGCGGTCCCTCCACATTAGATCATTAATCACAGAGCGGCATGGAAAGTAAAGAGTCCAGAGCTGGGAAGGAGCCCTGGGGTCAGTCGATGGTGGCCTCTCCACCCCATAAGTCCCTGGCTGGTGTCATTATTCTGACATTGTTGTGAAGGCGAGAGCTTTTGATGCTATTGATTTGGGAGGTGGGTGAAAGAGAGGAGGGATCGATGCACTTGCTGATTCAGTGGCGTTGCAAGCTCACGTCAGCTGCACAGCCTGCTTTTGTCCATGTGTGTTTATGAAAAGAACGTAAGTGTACAGTAAAAGACAGTACCAGTCTGCATGTGTCTCCCTGGTCCAGTTGTTGAATTATATACTGTATATATGGCATTTAATCACTACACAGTGCGATCCTTCTCCCCAGAGAGAGAATACAGTACAATATGCGTCTACACATCAGCTTTACACTTACAAAGATACCAGCTTTACACATAGGTATGCACTTGCATGGATGAATGTAAACATACATGTTTGAAATCAAGCCTGGAATTTCATCATATTAGAGGCAAAGCCACTTGGTACAAAGACCAAATGGCAGGGCAGCAAGGCTATAAAATAAAACATGATTTAAAGTCAGTCAGTCAGTGAAAATAAGGTAATGAGTTTAATATAAGGGTTAAGAATGACTTAACTGTCTCAAAATAATCATTGAATAATAATGAGAATGACAACTTGTTATTTTGAGATAAGTCATTATTTTTGAGATAATGACTCATTTTGAGATAACTCATTATTTTGGGATAATAACACATTATTTTGAGATAATACCTCGTCACCTCATCCCCACAAAAACAAACTTACCAGCATCACACATTCTGCCATATACACACCCATACTAAAATCAGGGGCCTTCCTACACCCAAACTCTCAGACACGAATGACAGAACCATTACACACCAGACACTCACAATAGCAAATAACTCTGTCATTTCAGCACTAAACTAACTGCCCTGCTGATATGTTCTGTGCTAGGATGTATGGATGTATTTTTGGTAGTTCTGTGTATTGTCTTAACCTGCATGCTGCCGTGTTTATTGTGCTATATCTGTGTGTTTCTGTGTTGAACAGTCTGTGAAAACAAATCTCCCTCTGAGACATTAATGTCTAATTTAAATATTTTAAGATACTAACTTGTTACTTTGAGATACTAACTCATTATTTTGAGAAAGTTTCTCATTATAATGACCAACAGGATCTTTTTTTTTTCATCACACTGGCAGAAATAGAAATAGACTTCCATAGAGAGAGACATGCTGCGCTTCCAGCAGCACAATGAAGAGGAGATGAGCGTAACGGAGATCTAGCTGTTTGTCATTGTTAATAGAGACTAACATTTGGCTCCATGAACAAGGAAAGTTTATATCACATCATCAACACTTCTATCCACATACGAACACTACCTTTCTCACTCTCTGTCTCTGCTGCAAGTCTGCATCAGTCTGAGATGTCAGGCTTGAAATCTAAACCACCACTGGTTATGTGTTCAGCGTTTCACTTGATGTTGTCAATTCAGAATCTCAACAACAGACACAAGTGTCTAAAAACTGTGTTGACAGGAAAGAGGCAGAGAAGAAAACGGCAAAATCAGCCGAGGCGGTGCAGGCGGGGCATGAAAGCTGCTGTGGCTACAGGGCAATGTGATTTTTATAGAGGGGCACAGGGCCAAACTGAGGGGGCACTGTGGCCATGGCTGCTGTGAAGTCTCTGCCCAGCCCATTGCAACTACAAGAGATTGAATTAAAATGCAATATAATCCATATGTTCATACACACAGTCATGCACAGACACTGGCATATGTAGCCATAATCTTCTCTGTATTTCCCTCGCGAGGCTCTGATCCTTTGTGCTCTCAGTCAAAGCCTTACGTTTGAAGCTATGTTCAAAGACAGCCTATCCGCTCAGCCCAGCCAGATCCAGACGAAACCCTGGTGTCTTCCAGGGTATCTCCTCAACACCCCTCCTCTCCATCCTGGCCAATCCAAGTTCAGCTCTGCGTGTCCACCCAGGGGCTTTCCTCTGGGGTATCGTCACAGACAGGCCAGCGAAAGGTGAAGGAGTATCAAACAATCTCCATCATTACCGGACATCAGGGAGGAGGGGAAAGATTAGTTGATTTGGGTCATGGAGAGGCAGAGGTTAATTAGATATTACAACATACTTGAGATTAGTCACAATGCAATTATTATGAGAAAATTGGATGTCCTTAATTAAATGTACCTCCTGTTGGAAACTAGAGGTTGTTGTCATTGGACTTAAGCAGGGAGGAATCATTGAGAAGCATAAACCATTAGGATATCAGCTGGAGAGTTTATGTTAGAGGTGCTGGTGGTTTACAAATGATTAAAATGCTGTGATGGTGTTCAGGCTGAAACAGGCGTCTGTGAAGACACTGTGTACATGAAGTCTTTGTGCAGTAATGCAGAGAATGGTTTTCTGGGCAACTGCAGCCGCCAGCTGTACACCCAAGAGCTCAACCGCATGTATCTGTCTCTACAGTCCTGTGCTTCAAACAAAATACGATTTTGTTGAGCCAAACCAAAAGCCCACAGATTTTTTTTTTTATTTATTCATTGTTTGATTTGATTTATTCATTATTTTGGTTTATTTTCTCTGTTCTGGGCTGAAAACAATTTCTGGGTTTCTTCTTTTGCTGTACATTCATGTTTGGTAAAAATGAATGTTTCTAGTGCACACTTTGAAATTATGTGCAAGTACTGTGTGTTGGCAAACAGCTTTGTGAATGCACACAACGCCCACACATGATGGCTCTCTAGCTTGTTTTAGGCTCTGTTAGAGGGAATATATCTCTGTGCCTGATTTTGATATATGGAGTACAACAATTTTTAGCTATGCTGGCTACATGAATGTAGGGATAGCTATGTCTGTTGATCCACCACTTTGGTCCAGCCTGAAATAAAACTAAAACTACTGGATGGATGCTATGAAATTTTGTACAGACATTTATGGTCCCCAGAGGATGAAGTGAAGTGATCCAACTTTAACACCACCATCAGGTTGACATTTTGGGCCTTTATTCCTCAGGTATGTTGATGAAAAATATCATTTCTGTGTCTGTTAGGGAGTCCCAATATCCTGGACACTGCATTTGCTTGCATTTGGTTCACTAGCAGTGACTAAACATGACAACAAAATGATGATAATTTGCCCCAAAACGACAAATGCATTAATGTGGGCTAGTGGGGCACTTCTGTGTTGCTGGCACAGTTTGTGATTTAAGCTTGTAAGTTGAATGTCTTTTGCAATGACCATTAGCTCTATTATTTGTCCTTAAGTCACAATTTGTATGTTGAGGCTAATGTCACTTTGTATTATGTACTGAAGTTCCTTTTAAAGAGTTCATTTCAATCCGTACACAAAGTGGCTGTAAAATCATAATGTGCTGTCTTCCCGTGCACATTTCCCTCTCGCTAATGCGCCCTCTGCTCATGAAAACGCAGGCATTGGAGGAAGATGGATAGCGAGGCGAATAATCCGGTTAACTTTTCACGTGTTTGGAGGCAGATATTTTCTCTTTAATGTGTTTATCATGACTTATGAGCTTCTGTATAGCAGCCATTAACATATGATTACCATCACAGGGCTAATGGGTTTGTCTGTTGTTCCCCATCCTGCTCGACTGCTTCATCCTCTTTTCTTCATCTTTTATCTTCGTCTTTTGAGCATTTCCTTCCTATCTCTCGCTGCCTTGCTCTCCATCATTCTCTCTTTCTCTCACGCCTCCCCTCCTCTATGTGTCTCCACTCTCGGCCCCCGCGGCCCCTCAACTCCCAAGCCAGAGCCTCCCTCCCACACACTACTCTCCATTATTGCTTAATTATCTGTGGCCTGTCATTTGAATAATGTGCTATTCCTGATTCTCGGATCTTTTTCACTTTTTCCCTTCATCTTTCACGTGCTCTTTTCTATTTACTTCTCCCACTGCTGTTCCCACTCCTCTTTGAGTTTCTGTGGTGTCAGAAGACTTTCTGCTCTCCTAACTTTCACCACCTCCTCAAAGCCCATTGACTCTCCCTCTTCCGCTGGTTTATATAGAAATCAAACCGTGTGAGAGACAGTGGAAGAGTGAGCCAAAATCCCACGTAAATCTGGTTCATGTCAGCTGCCAGTTTGATGCAGGACATTTCTTCTCTCCATCATCAGGCCCCTTATAGTAACTGCACCATTTCCATCTGAGGCACATTATAGTAACACTTATTAACTTAATCCCACCATCTTCATCTCTGCCAGCTCCAGAGTGGCAAGAAATCAAAGCCTTCACATTATTCCACTTCAGTGTTTCTGTAAATTTCCACGTGCCGGCCCATTAGAGAGCTGAAATGCTGTAGTTTACGAAGTTAAAAATCATCTTCTGTCGTCTCCAAATCCCTGCAGCACCGTGGGGCTGTCAGGGAAATCAATAATAGAGAGAGGCGACATTTGTTTGTGCACGGGTGTGTTTGTTTCAGTTTGTAAGTAATCTATCTGATGCAAACATCTTTCTAATGTGTGTGCAGCTCTGCGGCTGCTGGCAGAAAATGGATTGGTGGTGTTGTCATGGCTCCGCTGTATCAAATGCACACAAACACACCACTTTGTTCCACTGTAACTGTACACTCATCGAGGCCGCCCTGCTTTCTTCATTGTTTGTGGCTGATCATTTAACTAGGGATACCTGGGGACATTTACTGTGGCAAAGCAGGGGAGATGCTTTTGTGGTTCTGTAGCAAATCACAAGATTTGTAATGTGCAGGTTTTGATTTTAACACTAATGTCAATACAGACTAGCACTAACTAGTGTGGTGTTTTCGTGTCAGAATGAATGAAATAAGTTACAAATTTGATAACTTGTAATGTTAAAAAACTGTCTTCTGCATTTTGTACTTTGACGTTCACAAATTTGTGCTTTTTAAGCATTCGTTTCAAGTCCTCTGCTACTCTCAACATAAATGTGAAGGATCAATAAGTGTAAAGCACAGTTGCATCAATTATAGTAAGAATTAAAACATCAGATCATAGACATGGGCAAAATGTTTGGTCTGTCAGTGTAGTCCACCACGGACAAAGAAAATATGGCTAAATCTTGTGAAACTCTTTGGGTTTTAGTATCTAATTTCATTCTAAGTATGTGAATTCATATGCATTAGAGGAGGGTTTGCGTGCAGGACAAACTATGTCCTGTATTGATTCAGTGTGGGGGAGAGCATTTTATTTTACAATACAGGGCCACCCTGTATATGGGATTGATGGCAACCCTATATGGTGTATCAAACACTCAAATCTCTCCCCATGTGTCAGTGTGTCTGTGTTGTGAAGGATAACTGTTTTCTGCTATGTTGGTGAAATGCAACATGCTAATTTACTCTCCTTCAGTTTGGTTTGTTGTTGCTTCATTCTTATCATTTTTGCGCCCCGGTCAATAATGAGTCCCATTCAACCAATTGACGTTTGGCTCTGTAATGCCTCGACGCGACTGCATCACAGCGGTTTAGTACATTATAGGAATCAATAACACAAATGGCCCACTCACTTACTGCCTTTATGACTCAAATAAACCCCAGAGGCCAGTTTATTTAAGGAACTATCTACACTTCAGAAGTCATTATCAGCATTCTGTAAATTAGGTCACAAGCTTTTTTACATCAGTGTGGTCAATGCACATTAGTAGTTAAAAAACAACCGTTAATTTCCTTCACACATAACTTTAATTTGACACATAATGTGCTCACTAAGAACAAATTATGCACAGTACATTCAGTGCAGTACACAATTGTGCATCATTGTGTTATCTAAATCCTGTAAAATTGTGTGATTATTAATCCTAACTGCAGACATCAAAGACTGCAGTTAGGATGTCTGACCTGTTTGACCTAATAAAGTGTGTTTTTCCTGATTGTTTCTGCAGGGTTGGTCAAGCTCGGAGTCCACTGTGTAACATGCCAGAAAGTCGCCATAAAGATTGTCAACCGTGAGAAGCTCAGCGAGTCAGTACTAATGAAGGTACGTTTACAGCTTTCAGTCCTTTCAGTGGTTTTCTGAATTATTATTTTATTTGTTGTTGAAGTAGTTAGTTTTCAGTCTGATAACCCTTTTTCTTCCCTGAAGATAATTTCTTTTGTTACGTTTGTTTATTTGCTTTTACTTTTTATCTAGGGTGATATGAGACTAAATGTCATTTTCAATTTTCCATAGCGTGACATCATGATATGGCACAGGCGTTGTCTTTTCCTTCCAACCAATAATCTTTGCATATAACATTTGTTTTTGCGAGTAGCAAAACAAAGGAACTAGAATTTCATCTCATTATATAACCTTTTGTTAAAGAATTATAAATAAATCTGCCTTGTTCCTTGTAAAACCTCATTATATTAATATTTTGTGAAAGCTCCAGTTGTCATTCCCACAATATTATCACAATATCAAGATAAAAATACAGGGATATATTTGGTTTTGGCCATATTGGCCAGCCCTGCTATGGAATCTACAGCAATGCATCACATGTCTATAAGATCATCATGTGTTCACAGTATTGGAGAACTTTTTTAAAGAACTTTTTTTATGTATATTTAGATAAATATTGCATAGTGGCAAAGCCTGCAGTAGCAAGATATTATATATAAGCTGTATTGCCCAGCAATACTTTATACATGTAAAGAAGAAGGACAAGTGAAAAGGGGCCTGTATGAAGTTTATGTGAGTATCTAACCGCGCAAAAGTTATATATTTGTCTAGTTTTCATCAACCACATCGATATGGTCTGACTGTGAATCTTTGTTGAGCATCATTCCCCTCTCTCTCCCCAAAACCTTAGTATGCAGCAGGCAGGTCAGCTGAAGCAACACCAAGATTTAGACTGTGACTGAGAAGTGATGTCCCTGAAAGAGCCTCCTCTTTGACACATAAAATCTGGGCTGACTGCCAGCAAGCATTTCAAAAACTCAAAATCAGAAGGAGTGGAGTGCTTGAGTGGCTTTTACATTTCTACATAAATCAATGGCTGATCTTGTGAAAATGTTTGAATAAGAGTGATTTATATCATAATGAGCCTTATGAAGAGTGGAACCACAGGCTGAGTTAGTGACAGTGGGGCTTCGAAGCAGCTGATTTTCATCCTTTTCAAATGTCGAACTTAAGGAGTCAGCTGTTTGCTTCCCCTGCCAGGATTCAGCACATCTAAGAAACCTTGGAATAACACAACAATAAAACATATTTCTGCAAGTATAATTACTATACTCTCTCTCCCAAACACTTCAGAATCTTCTGGGTGAAACACTCCTATTTCTTATTTTGCTGTTAACCACACTGCCTCTTTTTGAAGGAGTTTTTTTTCCCTTATTAACATCCCATGGCTCCTGCTGCGGCAACTCCATTCAGTGTCTTCTTAAAATTGGCATGCTGCAAAATTGGCCCTCATGTTGATGGAATAGTTGTAAAGAAACCGAAGAGAGCAGGAAGATAAAGGACAACAAGCTGCTACAACCTGAAAATTGTCTTTCACTGGACACATGCAGAGAGGAGCGCTGACTGTAATTGTTTGCTTATGAGCTGGAAAGCAGGAAGCGGGAGGGTTTGCTCACAGTACAGGCTATCTGCAAATGGAAAATCCCTCCGTTTTGCATCACTTGTGTAGCAGCATCATTAGACTTTAGATGAAAAGCTGCCTGTGCTCAGATATTGCTGTTTGATAAACAGTCGGTATTAATCAGCCTCTCGCTGTGTCAGTGTCTCCCCGACTTTTTCTCACTCATCGCTGTCTTGCTCTGGAAGTCGCTCTCTTTCTGTCTCTTATTCGCCTCAACATGCAGTCTAATATTTTCATGAGGGAGAGACAGGTCGTTTCTGTTGCCTCAGCACTGACAGAAGTATTATTAGTTGTAGCAGAAGTAGTCGCTGGAACCGTTGTAACAAGTGACAGCAGAGAGGAAGGTAGGAGGATAATGTCCCAACCCAGGTGTTTCACATTGGGCTGTCCTGCGGAGGAATATGATCGTAACAGATGCCAAACGCTGACAGGTTTCCGACAGGACCAAGGCTTTCGCTGAAGCTGCAGTTCAGAGCCAATTACTGAACTCAGCCATTGTCACACTTCCCTCAAGTGCAGCTGGCCCCTGGTGTGCGTGTGTTTGTGTGTGTGCTATCAGGTGTGAGTTCATGTATTTGCAATAGGGATTGAATTACTGAAGTCCTCTGAAAAAGGCAAATTCATGTCTTTTAAGTAAATTATAATCAATCACTTCTACAAAATCACAAATATATTACTAAATTGTATTAACAAATATGTTGTGATGACAATGTAATTCCTGCTTAGATTGTGTTCACAGACAACATTTCTTTGAAATGTTATAACGTGCTAGACTCACTAGACAGTGGTTCAGGTGGGTGGCAGGCGTACAGAGTGCAGACCCCTGCAATAAAAGCACCTTAGTTAAGGTTGGGAAAAGATAGAAATTTCACTTCAATATTGATATTGAATTTTGGAATATTCATAAATAAATCGGTGACACTTTATTTGAAGGAGTGTGCATAAGACTGTCACAGTGGGTCATTTATGAGTCTTTATGAATGTTTATGACTGTTGTTATTAAGTGTCATTTTTAAGTGTTATTTTTTGTGCAAAGTTGATGTCTGTTATGACAACTTGATATGAATCAAAACAACATAATCTGTCCTTGTCATGACAACTTGACATTATCAGTCTTAAAGAAATTATTTAGCTTTATGTTTTACACACACAATAAACTGTCACATGTGGTAACTTTTCACACTGACGTCATGAGACCATTATAAATGTGTTCTGAATATTTTCCTTGATCTCAAGTGAAGTGATACATTTTAAACTCGTCATGAATGTGTCACTTAATGTTATAAGGCCAGTACCAAGGTGATCTGATGGACAGATAACAGTTAGCTTGTTTATTTGTTGCTAATCTAGGCTAACCGCTGTGTGCTCTTAACTGTAGTTGGCAGTAGCTGGTTATCTCAGTTAGCTGCAGAGCTAGCTCCTGACAGGTGTCAAGACATGGCTATGACAGTGTAATGACAGTCTTATGGTCACCCCTTCAAATTAAGTTGTGCCAATAAATCTTGAATAATGCTGTAGTCACAGCGTGTGCAAGATTGTCAGAAAACAAATGAAATAGTTTATCTGTGAATACTGAGCTGACAGGTTCAGTATCAACATTTTCATGACTTGCCAGTACATCATTAAAAACATTTCCTCATTATGTTTGTAGAAAATGTAGTTTGGTTGGTATCATGGTTCCCTCAAAATGTATTTGCTGTAACAACTTAGTTGCATATAAACAGAATCTCTCTCAAAATTGATGCTGCAATTGTGTTTCTTTTCATTTACAGAATCAAGTACTTTCCATTTTTTTTTATCATGTGAACAAATCTGTGTTTGTGTTTGTGGAGTGTGGGATCAAATGTGCATGTTTCTGCTGTTTTTCATCCCCATGGTCCCCACAGGTAACATTCAGTATTTTATTGGCTTTCATTGATGTACTGTAAATATGTAGTATTGTTTTTCTGTCAGTATTTCCATGTGTTGATGTACAGCATGTGAACTGATTTGTTCATTGGCCTTTGACAGCAGCTTGAGGGCTCAGTTACAGTCCAAAGCCTCTGTGCCACAGTAAATTATGAGTATATAAATATAACCTGTTCAACCACACTGTTCGTTGATGAGGTCATCTGTAAAGTCCCCTCTATAGTTTTGGGACAAACTTGGAAAAAACATCAGTTCACTCTCCCATGCTGAGGTTCCTACTGTGGCTGGACAGGTGTTTCCTGACTCAAAACCAGCCACTTTCCCATATTCCCATTGTGTTGCACTTCTCCACAGTGTGATATGTCTGTTCTCCGGCCTGCTCGTGTGGCTGTCAGACTGTCAGAGTGATCGGGCTGCACTCTACTGCAAGGCTCAGACTGTGAAATGTCACCTTTTAATATGCTAATGTTTCGGGTCCCCATGGTGCCATTAGGGAAGAATCTGACTCTCCTGGACAGGTGTGTGTGTGTGTGTGCAACACTGCTGACGACACACATATATACACACAGACAGGCCATACACACATACACACAAGAGTTCATAAGAATGTGTGAACATGTGTCACACAGACACACACACACACACACACGAGCATGATACACATCATCCTTCTACGTCTGTCCTTCCCCCCGACTGGCCTTGCAAGTCAGGGGTCTGTGAGAGGAGATGACGGCTTGAATTAATTGTCTCAGAGTGTCTGGCAGTGAGATCTTCCCTCCACTCGCCATGTGTTGAAGTTTGTATAAATAATGTTGAACTCTTAAGTCCACAGCCCCACAGGCTGTGACACTACAGACCAGAAAGACATTGGATAATGAATTTGTCTATGAACTTCAGTCTATGAACTGTCAGGTTGTTGTCAGGGAATGAGCCTTGACTACTTCAAAGAGCAACAGCAGCCAATGTTTCTTTTCTTGTTCACTTCTAAGCAGAAAACCTAACAATGGAGGTAGTTGAATAGTAATAAGAGTCTGCGTCAGTGGGAAGTGACTGCCTGTCATGCTCCAAATGATGAGAGAGAAACCGACAGAAAGAGAATACACAGTATGTGCACATATGACAGTATGTCAGCACTCATTGGCATTGAGGCCAAACAGAATACAGCGTGGCGATCCGATACAAAGAGAAGCTCAGATCCAACACTGCATGTGTGAGCGTATCTCAAGGGAGTAGTTAATGTTTCTGAAACTCAGCCAGCCCTCTCTCTCTCTCGTTGCCATGTCTCTGTGCCGTGGGGCCGTCGGGTTGAGAGAGAGCTGGAGGGAGGGCAGAGGAGAGCAGGACTCAGGAGAGAGAGATGGACATGCTGTGAGAAACCCTGCTGAGACAAGATAACACAGACGCCTTAGTAGGTACACCACGTCTCTACTCACATTTCCTGTCAGGAGTCGGTGTGTTTTGTTCTTGAACTGTTCATGTGACATTCACACATACGGTATGGCCAAATCTTGAGAAAGCCTAATATATCCCTGTCTCTTGTGATACAGGAATTTTATATAAAATGGATCTGCTTGCATACACTTGAAAATAGAATACAAAAATAAACATGATTTAAATTCACACACAACAACGTGACGAGCCCTGTAATTTTGTCACAATAATTCTTGAAAATAAATCCTGAGTTACAAGCCAGAGAAATTCTGGTAAGCAGAGCTGGGTATAATTTAAGAACTGTCAATAGTAGTGCTGATACAATGCCAGAATTTTAGTAACAATCCCCAAAAAATTGTTTTATTTTCTCAGTGCTTCACTTTGAGAAATACAAACATGTTTTTCTACAAAAAGAAGCAAAATTTCTAGATATTAAATGTCTAAACACAAGGAGACACCCAGGATCTTTGGCTCAATTAAATAGAACTAATTACACTGTATTTCATCACTAAAAAGCTCAAATCTGACCTCCCCAAAAGGTGATGAGGTTTAATACCAGGTCCAATTCATAAAGCTGGAGGTCAGGTTTGTCCCCTGCCAGTCCACATTTGTTTAGCAAACACACCACTGTTTCACCAGCCACCAAAATTGAAAAGGAAAAGACAGTGATATGCTTCCTATGAATTCTTCTCTGGATAGCAGGCCAAGACCTCCAGCTTGTGATTTGCTAATATTTAACAGGGGGGATGGCCCAATGGGAGCACACTAGTGATGAGAAGACCAGTTCTTTTAAGTAACCTGCTACAAATACTATATAGTTTAGAGAATTTTATTGATTCAAGACGAAGAGAAGGGAAGAAGCAAAAACAAGTGCAGTGACACTGCTTCAGCACCATGGACAGCATCATGGATTTATTAATACACAGCACAGTTAGGCAACTGATATGTCAGAGCCATGGTCGGGGGCCATAGATCCTAACTTGCACAAACTTCAGTCAGATAAAGGACCAATGACTCAGGCAGACTAGATTAACATATTCAATTAAACAACCCCTCTGCCCTGCATTGTTTTTGCTGCCAAATGATGGAGAAGCGGGATGGCAGGTTAACAAGGGGGGATGCATGTTGGTGATTTTGCTGATAAGGAGGTTGGCATTTTTTATCCCTCCTGAAAGCACCTACTGGAGACCGCCTCTTTGAGAGTGAATGGAGAGCGGTTTTGCACCCAAACATGCCAAAGAGGTAAATGCATCAGGGTTTGTGTCAACCGGACTAAACAAGTCTGATGTGAACCTGGCCTTTAATCGCATGGTTAAATCATATCTTGTTTTCTCTTGGCCTGAAGAGCATATACTGTGGCACAAATCCGCTGTATATTGGAAGACCACAAGTCTGTTATTGCAGTGCTTCCAAGCACTTACTGTTAAACTGATGGTCATGTTGATGTCGATGACATGGTGGAAAAAATTGCCACTGAGTAGAATCTTGCTACTGCAGTCAACTACGGTCTGACGAGCTTTCCCCGTGAGCACAGGATTCACTGTACCATATTTCATACCATATTACCTATCATTATGCTGAGTGGAGCAACTTCTCTAATCCACAGTTTAGTCTCGGGGTGAGTTAAATTGTTGCTAGCCTCTAGCACTAACAACTAGCAGAGGGAGCAGGGTATCTTTAGCATGCAGCAGTTGGTGGTTGCTGTTGATGCCGGCTCTGTTTCTCCCTCTGAGCCAGTGAGCTGGTGGCGGCTGCTGCTGTTGGGATAAGGACAACTAATTAGCCAGAGTGACTCTCTCTCCTCCTGAAGCAGCGCAACTTCAAAGTCACTCGACTGTCCCCAAGCCCAGAGAGAGAAAGGAAGAGAGGCAGAGGAGGAATGAAGTGTGGGATGAAGGCAGATAGAAGGGGAGGGAAGAGTATGTACGTGTGTGTGTGGGGGGGGGGGGGGGGGGGGTTCGACAGGATGGTGAACATGAAGTTAGAACACTTTGGATGGATGTCTTATGAAGTAGATCTTTCTACATAGCTACGTTGGTTTTATGACAGGGTTTTTAGCATGGTGAGGTTACTTGATGCTGTCCTTGATGTCAGTCATAACATTTCAGATGAGAAATGAGTATGAGAGAGAGAGAGAGAGAGTTTGGAGATGGAGAAATATGCAATATAATTGCCCCCTGAAGCAAATAATTGAAGCGCTATGCTAAGGACACCGCATGTAAGAGCTGAGTACAACGAGGCAGTGCCACAGCCGGGGTAGACAGCTGCATTACCTAAGATGGCCTGGAATGTAAGGAAAAGGGTCGGTCCTTTTTTTCATAAATTAACATGATCAGTTCCGTTTGAATATATGATCACATCTCCAGAAAAAAAAAACTGATGATGATCTGCATAGAAATATTATTAAATATCAATGATTGCAAGTGAAAACGACAGTGTGCTGTTGTCTTTTTTCTGTGACTGTCCATAGATTAGGACATTTTGCTTCTACTACGGAATTAAAGGATAACTTCGATATTTTTCAGCCTGGACCCTATATTTTGTGTCTAAGTGACTAATGGGGACAGCTATTTTTGAAACTGGTCCTTTCTTGAGGGAGAGTGTTATAGCTGGCTGAAGCAAAATTGAGCTGAAAAACTAAAAGTGCTTGCTTTTTTGTTTTTGTTTTTTCCACTGACAGGCTCAGATTCTTATTATAGGTGTCTATGCCAACATTATGAAAAGAATCACAACAGAGAGAAATCTTTTTATTAAGAGAAAGATCCTCTTTGTTTACGCAGAAACAGACGCACTCTGTCTGTTTTAAATGACCAGACTCCATTGATGAAAACAGTAATTTACTTCTCTTCTCTACTGATGCCTCGATTGGTTTGTAGTTATTTAAAAAAAAAAAAAAAAGGCTGGAAAATAAGTTATCCTTCAGTTCCATACAGGAGGCAAAATGTCCTAATTTATAGACAGTCAAAGAGTAGAACATTTGCACACCTGTGCAAGTGTGTAGACATTTGTTAGACAGTTTTAATAACAGTCTGAGTCTGTCAGTGGCAAAAACAAGCACTTTTACTTATGTTGCAGCTCAGTTTCATTTCTGCTGGCAGCAGTGGTCTCCCTCAATACCAGACCAATTTCAATTAGCCACTTAGACACAGAAATATAGGAAAATAGAGTCCATGCTGAAGTTAACCTTTCGACCAGATAATTTGTGTAATCTGTACAGAGGTACATCTGTATCTGTAGTCTAAATAACAACATGAAGGAAGTTTAATTTGAGATGACTGTAGTACATAATGGGTGCCCAGGTTTGAATGCACAATATCTAAAATAACAATTTAGGACTAAAGCGGCAGAGAAAAGCAAGGAATGAAGGTTGAGCACACCAGCCGACAGAGATTGTGGTGGGCGGGTGAGGAGCAGAATGCCACGGCCACAGATGAATCACACAAGGTCTAATCTTGTTATCCCGACACCTCGCTGACAGCACTGTAGCTTTCTTTCTCCGCCATCTCTACTCTTCCCCCCCTAATGATTATAGATTGGCCATTCTCTCCCGTCTCTGTTGTGCCGCGAGTGGGTTGGATATAGAAATGCTTCCAACACGCACACGTTCCTCTTTAACTTTATGTTTTGTGCAAATGTGTTTGTGTGTGTGTGTCTGTGTGTGCACATGTCTGTGCCGCTGCGGAGACAACGCAGACACCCCTGGAAATAAATGGGTTTCATATGTTGTGCCCCTGCGCGTTGATCCATCAGCTTTATGTGGCGCTGAGCCAGAAGCCAGGGCTTAGCACACAGTTTGATCTGAACAGGCTGGCTGCACAGAAAGACTTCTCTGCTGTACGTTTGCTGCTTATTTCACTCATTTCTGTCTTTTGGTGAATGATTGCTTGCGAATGCTGGGTGAATTTGACTTTTTGCAATAAAAAAAATCAAGAAATATAGTTGCATTTGTTCATTTGCGCTGTAAAAATAAACTGTTTTAACTTAAAAATGCTAGTGTTTGGGCTGGCTTAAAATTTTAAATTGACTGAATTTCATTTCTTTATAAACTTAAGTTAATGTGTTGACTGAACTCACAGTACAGTGCGTTCATTCAAAGCATTATTTCAAGCCAAAAGACTTCAAGTTAGAAGAACATATTTATAAGTTCTGAAAGTAAATATTAGAAATTTTAAGTTTAATTAACGTGAATAAATTAATCTTGGCTTTTTGAATGTTGATTATAGCTCTATTAAAGAACAAAACCATGAAAAAGTCAATACAATACTTTTCCAGTACTACTTTTTTTTACTACAATCTGTCACTCTTCGATTGTCACCTAGTATTTTTTCTCTCTGTCCCTTCTTCCTTCACAGCTTTCTGTAAGAACCTAAATAATAATATAGATTTCCCTGAACCTTACAAAACCCTTTGTCTGTTGTCAGTCAATATGAAGGTCACTCAACGTTCTACATCCTAATTTCGTTTCCAATCACCACTCCCGAATCAATCCACTTCTTTTCCCAGTCCTTACTGAGTGTCGATGAAACTCTGGTGAAACGGAAATGGGCGATAGATTTTACCTACAGGGCACAAGATGTTTGGGGATTGTGAAGAAATGTCAGCTTATAGCCCTACCTGCGTCACATTATGTTTCATGCTAAATACCATTGACTGAAGACGCCAAACATCGAGTTTTACACAGCTCTGCCTGGTGGTTTGGGATCTAACACATCCTGGAGAGACGTGTAAAACCGTTACTGCTGCTGCTCGCTGCGGTGACAAAGCTCATCAAACACACGCAGGGCTGTTTGACTGATTTTAACTCTCATATGTCTTATCGAGATAAAACAGAGATGGAGTGCAGACGAAGTAATGAAATGGAGGATAGCAGAGCACAAGATGTAGCGGGATCCCCCATTGAGCCCGACAGGAGACAGACAGACGTCTAAACCGATGGCATTTGTTTCCCCTCTTCAAAGGCACAAGCCGCTGTGTTGTCAGATAGATGAGAGAGCTTTGTTTGCTTTTTCATTTGTTGTTGCTTTGGTGTCGCTTTTGCTTTTTGTTTTTTTGCTTTTCCTTTATGAGTGAAGGGCACATTTTATTTAATTCTTCTCACCTTAAGTGGAATGATGCTTTCATGGGAAGATCAGCAAAGTTTCCCTTCAGAGTTCGGTTTTCTTTTTTATGCCTTTGTTTATTTCTTTGTTTTGCACTGGGATTTCCTACCCCATTTTATTACCTGTGGACCCACTGAAGTGTATTTTGTGAGCGTTTCTTCTCAGCCATGGGGTATTGTGATCATCTTTTATCCGTCTTGTTTGAGTAGGGACTGATAATTGAATAGGTACATCATGTCCCCTTGAGAGGAAAAAAAACTCAATTTTTCACTTCCAAATTTGTCTCTGTCAGCTGTTTTTATATCATGCTGTGTCCATTTAAAGACACACACATCCAGCGCCCTCCATCTCAATATGTTGTCTATCAATATGCGTTTATGAGTGGTTTTATTCTGTGTTGTACTGGCCTGTGCACTCACTTAATGTGAGATATTAACCGGCAATAGTTTGGCCTTGTCTTCATTAACACTGATAAATGCACAAGTACATACAAAGTAGCTTTGGAAAAATGTTTTATTGATACAACGTTGGAATTTTAGAAAAGAGTAAACATTAACGATTGATGATTTCTATTCAGTCACTGTGTGTGTGTACTGTAAAAATAAATGTTTTATTTTATTTCTTTATTTATTTTTATTGTGTCTGGGCTGCGATAAATCTTTAAGCTGACTGAATCTGAAAAAGAAGATTTTGTAATAATTAAAACAAATGAACTTGATATTGATTAAGCTATATGTGTGAAAACATGTTCAATAAGCTTAAGATATCAAGTTGAACCAATAACTCTAACATCACATTGACAGATGTTTACAACATTTATTATTTCTTGTATTAATTCAGTTCAATTAGTTAATCAAAAATTAATCAATTACAACTTGTATATTTACATTGAAATGGCCTGGTTATGTCAATCTGTCCCTCTCTTGCAGGTTTGTGTAGCCTGATTGCTGACAGCTGTCCACTTGGGCTGACAGGGAGTATCTGGGCCCAGTGTACCCAGTCTCAATAAAAACTGCTACATTAGTTCTCTCTCTTCTCATCAGGACTCCATCTTTATTCATTTCATTCCTGTTTTTTGTAATTAAATCAGTTAATTTAAGCTTATCCTTGGTGTCTCCTCCTTATTTGCCATGGCCTTTTGAGCCGGTCAAGACAAACTGGGGGCTCGTCCAGGATGAGCTTAAATTAACTGATTTATTTGCAAAAAACTGAAAAATTAGGTCTGGGTGCTCCAAGTGTACAGCTCTGCCTACCAATCAGGCTACTCAAACCTGCAAGAGAGGAGCAGACAGGCATAGTTAATGAAAAAAGATTAGTGGATTCCATTCAGTTCCTGTATGATTGTATTATTTTTTTAATGTATGCATGTGTTTGTGCGCATGTATCTCTTTGTGCAAGTCACAAGCACTATAAATGGCACCTGAATGACAGCTCCATGACCATTGTCTAGTTGCTCAGAGTCAACAGAGACACACACACACAAGTCACCATAAGGTTCTGTCTGTCCTCTTGCTGCAGGATTTGGTCTCTAATAGTCTTTCATCAGACAGACAGGGTTGTAGGGTGAATCACAGCTTGTGGACAAGCATGTCACAAAGAGCACTGCCAACAATGCTGCTTATTCGCCGACTTAGACACACACACACACACACACACACACACACACACACACACACAGGCTGTGTGTCCATAGAAACTGTACTCAGTCCTAAACTGGAGGCATTTAAAGCTCATGAGCCAAGCACAACACCTGATGGTGAAGCCCAAAAACTATCAGTCATTTATCAACTGAATGCATGGTTTTCACAAGCATCTTATGCACTGATCTGACAGTGTAAACTGGAATTTACAGATACCAAAGTAAACAGATGCTGAATACCTCACTTAACTGTAATATGAAGTGACATATACAGACGGGTGACAAATTAAACGAAAAGCCAACATAAACTGTCTTAGTGAGGTTTGAACCACCACAAGCTGTTAGAGCAGCAACGACTGGCATAATCTCCAAGTCTCTGTAACTTGAGCAAAAAATATTCTCTCATTTGGTGTTTTGATGATGGTGGTGGAGAGGGCTGTCTAACACAGTGTTCCCAAATCTTTCATACCTGTTCGATTTGGTTCAGATCTGGTGACTGTGAAGGCAATTTAGTACACCAGGCCTATTCAATTATGATGAAAAGCCAATTTTAACAATTTAAAGTAATACGTGTCTCTGTGCTTAACAACAGGCATAACTAATGACTAGGCTAATTATCTTACTAAAAAGATCAATATGAAATCTGATAAATGAGTGCTGCAGGAATGAGTCCTCAAACTCAGAAGTAAGTTAGCATATTAGCATTTCTGGTTCCCTCTTCTTGAATTCAGTGTTGTTGTTTTTTTAATGGGTTTTTGGTTAGATGCCTGAAATAAGGTCTGTGGTTGATACAACCCATAAACTTAGAATGTTAGCAGATTATTTAAGAAAATCACAATGATATACTTTTTATTTTTTAGATTTAAAAATGATCAAAGAGCTCAGTCCTCGGGCTGCCAATTGGATATGCCTGTTGTACAATCATCAGACCATGAATTGTCACTGACCTGTATGTTTTGCTATTCGATTTCTGTGACAAACAATTTATATCACATTAATAAGTCACCTCATATTGAGAACATACTGTATAATGGTAGTAAGTAGAGTGTCACTTCACTGACACTACCAGGTTGGATAAAAATACTACTACTTATGTTCTGCCAGTAACAAAGACAGTTCTCCTGTGTAAATGGTTATTTTCAAGCGTTATCCTTGCACTCATAGAACTAGAGTTAAATTGATGTAACTCCTCTGTATTCAACACTTTCCTTTATATCTTGATTATACTGTTAACTAACTTCCTACAAGGCTTCAACATTATGTGCAGGCTACATTCATTTGTGAATCGGGCATAAATTTACCGCTTTTAGCTGCTGCAAATAAACAGGGACATTGGCTCAGATTTGGCAGCGTTAATGAGTTTGGGACAGATCCTGATGTATATTTGGGCTTTTGCGGTCAATGTGTTGAGCATCTAAAGCAAGACACTTTTAACTTCATCAGCTCCTTCATCTGCATCCCTGTGGGGATTGTTTGCTAATGACTCTGTTGTGCTAACACACACTCAGAAACACGCTCTCTCTCTTTCTCCCTCTTGGTCTCACTCACACACTGTACATGGCAACAAAGCACAAACACATGCATGTAAATAAATACAGCAGCTGCATGTGTGGTTTGTCATTTTTAGGATAAATTACTATTTATACACAGCTCCTTCAGAGAACAAGAATATGCCTTTTATGTAACCCACGCTCAGTGTAAGAGCTAATAAACAAGTGCGGAAAAGAACTCCCTGATTACATTATTAGATTATTAGAACTATTTCAAACTTATTTACAAAGTTGCAAGCTAATTTGGGTTGTTTCACTTGACCGGTCTTACCCACTGACCTGTTGTCTGTCCAGTATTGACTCCTCTACCCGCTTAACTATTGACCAGGCTCATGTGTCAATGAATAGGCCATGTATTCATATGTGGAGATAATTAGTTCAGTGACTGAATCACTGTTAGCCAATCACCGCTGTCCGCCTGAATTATTGCACTAAATAGTCTTCATTAGTCATTCATTTACTCACTTCCTTTGTTTAAGTTGTTTTTTTTTTCACAACTTTACATTTACCAAAACCACCAGTGGTGTTGTAGTTCTCTGAGAGCTTGCTCAGAGCTGGTATTAACATGCATCCTGGGTGATCGGATCACAAGTGGACAGCTCTAAGTACATGAGTTCACACCTGGCATTACAATGTGTCTCCAGATGCATCTCAGGTGACCACTTGGGATCAGATCTCACTTTATGCAAATAATCACTGGGGATTTCGTCAGTTGAATGTCCATTACTGTCCATTTGGTTGTTTAAAATTAAGATTCAACAATTTGAATAATGACAGAGTCAGAGAAGTAAACATGTGCACCCCTGCTCTTCACGGCAAGACAGTGTTTTTTATTAGGAAAGAAACAAGTTATTTATTATGTTTCATTTAAGGCCAAATTTACAAGAAGGCACAAATGATTAAGAATCTGCTGTAGCCATTTCACTTCCCTGCTATATATGCAAATAAACACATTTGTAAAATGGATTGTTGTATTTAACTAGTGGCTCAACAGAAGCAGCCAGTAATACGGTCGGACAAACAAACACAATCGTTTTTCCACAAATAAAGAAATAACTTGGCATTTGCTGAATTTACAAGAAGGCCTGTATGATTAAGAATTTGTCATGGGCAGTGTTTCACAAAGTTTGTAAAGTTTCTCCTCACTTAGAAACTTTAAAAATAGCATGATTTTTTAAATGGAGTCTGGGGACATTGTGGTTACTTGTGTTGTCCACAAACATTAGCTGAAGGCGAGAGAGCCCGAACATATAATTTGCATTACAGTGAACCAGATGATGTACTCGCAGGATGTCAGTTGAGTAGGCGGTTCATCAACGTGGTGCAGGACACATTGTGTTCACACTGCTGAAAAAATGTGGCCACATGCGACCTGATCTCAAACCTGTTCACCTGTACTCAGAGCTGTCCACTTGACGTGAACAGATCACTCAGGATGCATGTTAATACCAGGTCTGAACAAGGCCTTAGGTTTGAATGTATTGTATTTTACTCTCAGGTCAACTTTCTTCTAGTCTAATCGTTCAAATGAATGACACTCAAATAGACTGCAACATTTTAATCCTAATTAAGTTTGGGAGCAAGGAAAATACAAGATAGGGCAGCAGATGACATTTAAGACAAATTTCTCTAGCATCCTTAGAGGATCCAATTTTATCTTCCTGTGCTGCACTTGAAACCAGAAACAATTCCATCCACCTCACATGTAAATATATAGGTGACTGTAGGTTATTAGATTTACACTCTTACAACTGATATAGATGACCTTTAGATCTAATCATTACACTCTGTTCTGCATTTTTTTTCTCTCTAGTCTGTGAAAACCGGTTCATTAATCCACATTTCACATCTCTGCACAATTCAAGGTCACCTTACCGACCCTCTTGTATGAACTATCCCTCGCTTGGGGAGTGAGTGACAGAATGGGCGAGATGGCAAAAAGACACTTGAGACAGCTGACACAAAAACATGGCTGCCAAAGGGATCCTCTGCCTGCCCGTCACTGATAAATCGCTCACCCTGCAGAGGGTTTCTGCGCAAACACACGCCTACCATTTAAAAATATTACACACACGCACACAAACACACACATTTTACCCTCTCCCCAGCCCGTCCCACTCCATCCCACCTATCAGCCCAGGCAGTATGTTTGAAGAGGTTCATGATTATACCCTTTGACCCTTTGGTGTGGAGAACATCTGCCATTAGACTCTATTACCACCAAGGTTATCCAGGGACGTGTCTGTTAGTGTGAAATGATGTGACCTGCCACTGGTCTAAGTGGCAGCCTGATGGATCTGTCAGCAGCACAGGCACACATCACGGACATGATTAGAGAGAAAGAATGAAAGATACAGAGAATAAATGTAGGAGAAGGAGGAAGAGGAGGATGAGGAGTGTCAGTATTGGTCGTGGATGTGAAGGGGTAATGACTAAGATTTGAAAGGGTGGGAGATGGATAAAGGATAAGGGCTAGCGAGCTAACAAAGACTATGTCCAGATCGATTTACATGTCTCCGCCATTGATCAAACTCCCTCATGTGGGGAATTTACCTCCTTTTCACAAAGGATGACTGATACAGTGATTATCAGAAAAACCTGCTGCGCTGACTCTATATCCATGTGTGTTTGCATGTGTGTGTGCACGTGTTTTTGTCAGGTCCTTAGGGTGGAGGGAAAAGCGATAAACAGAGAAAGATGAAAGTATGAGAGAGAGATTACTTTTTTTCCTCAGTTCAACGACTTTGACTGGAATGGAATCATACAAATATGATTTTATTTTGTTTTGCTCTCAGTGGATCGGGCTCAGCAGTGGGAGATAACACAACTACCCAACACACACTGCTCTCTTCACCGAATACTGTTAAATCCATCATCCTGAGTCTATCTCAATTTCAGAACCAAGTTTGGATAAGCAGGTCCTCCTAGGAACACATGTTAAAGGTATAGTTTGGACTGTTTGAAATGGCATTGTATGAGTCACTTGAAAATAGTGTAAATATAGTGAGACAGCTGACCCTGTCCACAGCAGTTATTGCGTAGTTTCCATGCTAGTACTCCTCTCTGCTTCTCTAAACTGAGGGCGTGCTGACCAGCATCTACTGTGGGTAATACATCAACTATTGATAAGTACTCCATATAGCCCCGTATAAAATAATCTGTGCTATCCCTTTAATATCATCTTAAAGATCGTGGCAGTGCCCGAAACACTAAGTAGAGGAAGAACACACCTTGGGACTGACTTGGCTCTTTGTGACCGAAGTCTTTCCATAAGGGTTTAATAGGTAGACTCTGTGTGTGTGTGTGTGTGTGTGTGTGTGTGTGTGTGTGTGTGTGTGTGTGTGTGTGTGTGTGTGTGTGTGTGTGTGTGTGTGTGTGTGTGTTTGCCCTTGAAGCCCATGTCCTTCCCTCCTGGTTATAACAACTGACATACAGAGTTTTACAGCCACTGAACTCCTCACCATTTACATGCACATGTAAGCACGTTCACAAAGATACACTCATGTCTGCATACACACCAGCTTGGCTACCCTCTGTTCCTGGCAGAAAACACACATTCTGCCCTACTGGCTCACTGACCGACATATGGATGGATGGAGGTGGCTCATGGCTTGCCGTGATCGGCAGCGTGTGTGTACAGAGTGTGTGTGCATCATGCGTTAATGTGTCCACATGTCACAAGTATGAATGGATGACAGGCTGACTGGTTTTGTCTGTGAGCCAGTGGCCAAGCTGTGCTGTCTCCTCCCCTTCTGCTCACCGACAGTTGGACCCTCGTCCCCTTCTCTCCAGCTATTACCCTGTCCATACTTTACTGACATATGTCATCTGATCTATTTGTCTACTACCCCCTATACTCTGCAAATCTATATTGAGCTCATCTTTAATTTTTTTTCTTGCTAAAGCTAATATCAAACAAAGAAGATTAAATTATGGCTGTAACAATACGGAAATCTCACAGTACAATAATACCACAATGAAAAGGTCCATAATAGGATATTTATAGTGATATTGCAAAACTAAGAAAAACGTCAGCTTCAAAATGTCAATTATTAAATAATAAATCTGCTGTGTATTTTTATTGTTATTTCTTTTAACTTACAGTGTTTCTGCTTTCCCTCTGTAATTGAATAAAAGTAGCCAGCCATGCCAAAGCATCGACAGAAGAATTGGCATGAATTGTCTTTGGCAATGAATGTTTGAATTATGTACTCAAAATGAAAAACAAAAACACTGCAGCAGTCAGCAGCAGTCCTTATAAAATAAAATAAAAAATAGTAAAATAAAAATAATTAACCATGTAATATCGTGGTATGGTATTGAGACCTTTTTTGGGGATATTGCAAAAGTAAAATTAATCTTGAAAGACTTTTAATAGAGAGAGTTTAGTTAAATCTAGATTGAAAAATGATCTGTAAGATATCCCATAATGTTTTCTATCTTGTACATAAAAATACATATTTGGTAAAATGTGATATCATAAACTGTGAGATGTTGAGGTTTCTGAAATGACGATCATGGGGTGCAAAGCTTTCACTGGTTTGACAAAATGAATTTGGAGGAAGAAAAAGTTATGAATGTTAGGTACATGCTAAAGAGTGATAAGGGCTAAGAGGAGAGTCATAGTTCAGCATAGCAACCATTTACTAAATTGTCTTGGAAATAAATTAATCATAGAGACACTGACTAATAAAGGAAATTACTGTTTCTAAGTCCCACCCACTTTTTGCTCCATGCTCCAATAATAGTTAAGCAATCTTGGTACCTCGGTCAACTTTCTCTTTTTCCTGTTGAAGTGACATAAGTTAGCTAAGTCAGCAAAAGGTTAGCTAACTAGCTAGCTAATGTTCAGAAAACACTAGCTAGCAAGGTAGCTAAAGGTTTATGTAGATTAGCTGACAAGTTAGCTAGTGTTTTCGCTAACACTAGCTAACATAAGATGTGAATATATGCCCCTTTTACAGGTCCCCCAGCAAAATTTTTCAACCATCTTCAAAATTGGGTTTTCTTTTTCAACATAGGCAAGCCAAACACATAGCATATCTAAGTAGACTAATCAGGGAACGTTTACAGAGATGCCAGCGATATGGCACAAATAAATTCACTCTAGTCACCTGCTCTAGGTATTTTTTATGCCAGATGTGTATATAGTACAAGTAGTGGTCTGTCATTTCCTTGATTGTCACATGCTTTTAGCTCCTCACATCACCTTTTCTGTTATCATTTCACTCTCTGTGGGCTGTTTTGTGCATGGTGCTGCTAAAAGGTTAACCTTTCCCTGTGTTGTGTTAATTAGCAACAAAAGAGGCTGTATGACTTGGGGGGGTGCTGGCAATGCCATGGTGCTCTCTTTCTGTCTGTCTCCTCTGCATTTCTTTTTTAGTCCCCTCCATTGCAGATAATTACATGGCCTATGCTTCGTCCCTCTTGCATCCACTTGTCTCTTCCTCCCTTGTTTTTCTGTCCACCCAGCAGCTCTTGCATGCGCTGTAGCTCTCATGTTAGCATAGCCACCCCCGTTTTTTATCTGACACACATGGCTGCCCTGTTGACTTTGATCCTCAGATCTCAGTATCAAGGGACCATTCACTCGTTCGCCTGGGGGAGGTGACAGAAATGTCTGTGTTTTCCTTCTGTGTGCATGAGAGAGAAAGAGAGAAAGGCAGGAGAAGGAGCACCAGATGCAATAAGTGGAGAGTGAGAGATGACAGACCCTGTGATCCAGTATTTTCCCCTCTGAGATTTTGGGCTGGTTTCTGCGTTTGGCCGCTCTGTGACATATATGACATGAATCTAATCTCTTTGCATCTTCATTGTCACCTGGCTGTCTCTCATCTTCTGTCCGCTATTACTGGACTCTTAGCCACGGTGATGGAACTATTGATGTCACCAGTCATTTATTTGCTTGTCCATTTAGCCATTCAGATCCAGGGCTGTAATTTAAAGAATCAATAGCAATCTGATGGAGCCATGCTAAACTGGCACCTAAGACACATGTGAGCTCCAGTGACTGCTTTGCCTCATTCATCTATGTAACCCCAATTCTCTTGCCTCAGCTTGTTTCACTTTTTTTTATTACAAAATACCAGCTGCACCTGCAAATTACAACATAATTACAAATATTAAATCACATTAGATGTATTTTCAAACACAACATCATCAAAATTAAATCCCAGAGTGAAGAAAATGGTGGAGATAAGACTTCTTGTCTTATCTTTCATCACACAGCTTATTTTTTGGTTTTTATTTAGCATACAACTATATTAGTTGTAGTTACACTTTAAAGGGATAGTTTGGACTATTTGAAGTCATGTATGTCTGGTGGTATGAGGTCTTTAGTGGCTAAAGTGCTGTTGTTGCTGAGTCTGTCCACAGCAGTCCTGCCTCTACTGTAGCTGATACACTGACTATCTAGATCTGCTTCGTACAACCTTACATCGAAAAATCAGAACTATCCCTTTAACAGGAAGCAGAACGACAGCTCTTACTTATTGATCTATTTAGAGTGGCAGGATACAACACTGATAGGAAATCCTGCGGGTCAAAGCATTGCCAATCAGCCAGTCCACCAATAGACTCCTGTTCTGACGTCTTCCGCTAATGATGTCCACTCCACAACGATAACTGTCGTACTTTACAAGACAAATTATCTCCCAGTCAAATAGCCAATTTGGATTAGTGTCAGTCTCGTGCTCTTGTTTGACCTCTGGTTTCTGATGAGGTGTTTTTTTCTCACCTACTCTTTCTCCTGTAACCCTGTTTGGTTTTCGAAAAAGTGAGCAAACTGGCTACGTACGGAACTGCTGAATGCAAGAAATAAGATAAAAAGAGAAGGTGTGCATTCATCTGACCGCCTGTCCATCTGTCAGTGTGCTTGTGTGTGTGTTTCATGATCGGTGTCCAAGAGCCTGCTAATAAAGGCTTAATGAAGTGCCACAGAGGTATGGAGAGAACTGTCCACACTCACAGATGTGAAACTTAATGAGAGAGTGTGGAGCCACGTACAGGAGCCAGGCCAAGAGAGAGGAAGGACACCTGGCATTTATACTAGCACCAAGTTATGGAGGTGTTGCATGGCTTTGGTAAGGAGTGAAGCCAACAGTTGGTCACTGTGTATGTGTGCGTGTGTGTGTGTGTGTGTGTGTGTGGAAAAAAGGGTGGCTAAGGGTCCCTAAAAAGTCTTAAAATGTCTTAAATTTACATATACCAATGAAAAGCCTTTAAAAAAGTATTAAATAGTCTTAAAATCTGTTTGGCAAAGTCATGAACATTCGTTTATTAAATGCCTCACTAATATTTGGGCAAATGACAAGGGAACATCAGTCCAGTCTACACACTAATTTTGACTAGATTCATTTTGACAACAGTCTGTGGGCTAAATGAGACGTGATGGTATCAACTTATTTCTTTAAAATCAATGTATAAACCATAAAACAAAAAAACATAATAATAATATAAGGGTCTAAATGACTTTCAGCATTAAAATTGGCATTCTACGTTGATATTGCCTTATGTCAGACTCTGGCTGTAGGTCAGTGATTAATATCACAAAGGGCAAATAAAAATTAGAAACACTCTATTTGAATGTTCATAAGACTGTTATTACACTGTCATAACCATGTCATGGAGTGCCATTCGGTCAAGTATGTCATGTTTCAACAACTTGACATTAATACTTGAAATAATTGACCAAATGACACTTACTGACAACAGTTATTAACATTCATAAAGAGTCACATGGTTAAGACAGTGTAACAACAGGGTTATGCACACCCCTTCAAAAAAAGAAGAGAAAAATTGTTTTTTATTCTATCAAACATATTTGGACAAATATTCTTTAACTCAGCCAGTTATTGTTATATTGTTATTGTTGTATGTGTATTTACTCACTACATGTAAACAGTGGCATTAAAAGTCTTAAAAATTCGTACACTTAACTTGCTAATACATCTACACTCTCTGTAATGTAGTTACTGCTGTACTATCTATGTTTTACACATGCATTAGTAGCCTGCTGTTAATAATGGTCCATGTACCAACAGAACACAACTTGTTTTGCAGGTGGACACAAGTCAGATGTTTATATATTTGTCAGAATATTTCATTTGACTGATAATTGTAGCCTATTAAATGAAACTGTTGTATTGTATAATGATAGAAGGTGCAAGGGTTGCTCCACAGATTTACATGAGTGTGTTAATCAACAGCTAATCTTGCAATAAGCAGGCAGTTGTACAGTTAAGTCTCCACATTAAGCCTCATTTCTCTTATTTCAATTAACTAAAAGGAGGTGCTTAGAGGAAGCTTAGGAAGCCAGCTGCTGGCTCTGTAGCATTTCGACAGCTCATCTCTCCCTGAGTCCTGGGTTGCATTAGTCTCTCTGCAGGGAGCCCCACTGTCAGCTACCTAGCTAGCCTCCATGGGCTCATTCTTAACAACACACCTTAGCCACAGGTGAGAGAGTGGCACGGTGTAGCGCTGATGATAGTACTCATTAGTCCCTGGATTAGCCCTGATTAGCCTAGCCGTTACTCCCACTGATATGCCATGCTAATGCTAATTACGTATTTACCACTTTACCCCTTTTAGACAAGCTGTGTGCCTAGCTTCATTAGCTTTATATTCTCCCATGACTTTTTCTTGGCTGCAGCTCCAACACCAGTTGCACTGTATTGCATTTTTTTTTCTCTTCAGTAACTGTAAATGTAAGCTAATTCAGCAGGTTTTTTATCATCCACTTTGTGACATGTTGCTTGTGATAAGGAGTGGAGAATGGGACGCTGCTGTTTGGGCAGAAAACAATCATCAAAAGTGTGTTAAGATAGGGTACAATACCTACCTGAGCTGACAGTTATCACTAATAGAGGCTGTTCTGAAATGAAAAACAATATGAGAGCATAATTAGGGGGGAGGAAGCTGATTTTACGGCCAGTCAAGCGGACAGCTTTGTGGGAGTTTAACAAAAACATAGTTAGCTGGCAGATCAGAGTTTTGACTTTATTCCACTCGAGTGTTCATAAAGCTAAGATGAGTGTGACATTAAAGCAGCGTGAAGGCTGTCACAGGCAAGTGACAAAGTGAAATTGACTTTGATGAGATTGAGATGAGGCAGAGGAGCCTTTAACTCATGCTGTCTTTTCATCTCTGCCATTGTCAGTCAAAGCAAGACACAGAGGGCGGAGGAGAACGTGGAGGAGAAGGATGAGCAGATAACCGCAAGCAGTGCAGGAGAGGAGCACAGGGGGCTGAAGATTAGCGGGGTCCATGCTGATTTTCAGTGGCAGCTGTACATGCTGACTACAACCTCCGGAGATGCTGACACAAATCCAAACTGATCTGCTCGATTTTGGTGAAATTCAGCTCTCACCGGTCTCACAGTGTGCTGTATATGTCTCTCAGCAGCTCTGTAAGCAAAAAAAAAAGAACTTGGGAACTTGTGTGGACTCAGCCGTCTGCCTGTTCTGGACACAGTGTTGTGTTTTTATGTAGAGCCACTTTCTCGGACTGACTTCAGGACAAAAAAAAGCCCCCACTGGGAGATGTTGATGTACCTGAGTGGACATTTTGACCCCTTTTCACCTACAGGCTGTACTCTTTGTGGACACAAATGTTTCAAATGTGGGATGTCTGACTCTGACAGGTTATTCTACTTCATATTTCTTATCTAACCAAACTGATTTATGTTCACCTCAAGCAAACCAGTGGATTATGAAATGTGATTGCAAAGTATGCAGCAAGGCTTGTTTTGTGGAGGAGATGAGGAAGACAACATTTTTGTAAGATAAGACAAACACAACCTGTTTTCCTTCATTTTTTTGAGGCAAACCATATTTTCCACCTGAGATAGCTGCAGTGCTTGCTGGCCTGGATGCCAACCAGAGTGTGGTCAAAGCTTATCTCTGTCCTTTCTGACAGTAGAAAGTGCCAGTCAGCGCCTTTCATTTCTTTACTTATTCCTCTTAAGCCCTTGTGTAGGTTGTGTCAAGTGTTATTTCAGATTGCTGCCTCTCAGATTTGTCTCTCTAACAGTGACCTTCACGGGTAACCTCAGCAAAAGCGATTGGCAAGAACTCATCACAGGCTGTTTTTGGGGTCAGTCTCCCTGGTACTTCAGCTTTGGCAGCAGGGACATGAATATGTTGCAGTTTAAAAGGGCAGATTAGGACAATTGGTCATAAAGAGCATTTAGGAACTTAACTGTGTTGATGTAAGACTAATCAAAACTCTTTTTTTTCTCTTTTTCACTTCTTCCCTCTTTCCCTGTCTATCCCTTTCTCCTACAGGTGGAGCGAGAAATAGCTATTCTGAAGCTCATAGAACACCCGCATGTTTTAAAGCTACATGATGTCTACGAAAATAAAAAATACTTGTAAGTATCACCGGTGGATTGTGCACCAAATTGTAATCAATGTTAAATATATGGTCTAACTTTCCAATTAGACTACCCTTATAAATCATCTATAGATGGTTTATAATTAGCTTGCTGTAATTAGGTTGTCAATATTTTATAAATCATTATTTAATAAATATAACGAAGTTATAGCACACTTTTCATCCATTGATCTGGGCCCCCTATTTGGCAAGATAAATAAATAAACTGTTGTGATCATAGAAGGTCAACTAAAAGGCATAAGCGGCCTTTTAATGGACGTTACTACTAATTAATTTTACTAATGACTAACATTTCTAGGTGGTAAAAGGGAGCTTTATTGTAAATTGTAAAATGGTGCATGCTGAAAATGTCAAGTTAACATTATTGACAAAGCCTTAGTGTATGAATCTGGTCAATTGTTATGTTGATTTGATGCCAAATGAAAATTCTGGCTATCAAGATATGCTGGCAAATTTTAAAAACTTATTAAAGCTGATGATGAAGCTGACAGGTATAAATGCTGCTGATGGAGACCTAACAATGAGATCTTTTAACAGCAGTTGTCCATTTTGTCTAATGTGTTGTAATAGCTTATCCTTTATTCATATAGCGTCAACAACATCATTATAAACCATTTAAAGATCATGTATAAGCGTAGTCTAATTGTGAAGTGGTACCAAATATACTAAATCATAAATACACTGTACACACTAAAGCATTGTGTGTATAAAAACTTCTGTGGCTCACAAACATCATAACTATTAAGTGCTCTTTTGGCTGCCAGAACAGTCTTTAAAATCCCACCGATCATTTTGTTGGCCCACAAAGCAGTTTGGATAGGTGTATTATGATTGGAGGGCAACAACGTTAGCCTTGGAGGGGTGGATGCTCCATTAGTATTGGCATGAAGTATTTAATTTGGTCGCGCACGCTAGGGGACTGCTAATAGGGGGAGGAAGTCTCCGTAATGTAAACACCATGACACGCTTATCAGAGGCAACACCACTGCATTAAGAAACATTAGCCATGGAGAGTGGCAGCCGCATTAGTCTGCTGCAGTGGCCGAGTACACACACACACACACACACACACACACACACATATGTACATGCAAGTGCACTCATAAATCTATTAGCTAAGTTTAACTGCAGTGAGTGACAAGCCCATCAGTAGTTTATAGCAGCCCTCTTGATCTACAGACGACTGTTTGTCAACTAAATTCAATTAATTCTCATCTTGAGCTTACAGGCCAAATGGGATTGGACATGCAGTACTGTACATGTCATCCGTTAAGATGATAGGAATAGCAGAATATTGTGATTCATCCTATAATTGGATTATTAAAATCACATTTTGTGCCCATTGCTTCATCACTTTTGACGGTTGGTCACTAGTAGCATCACAGAAGACAAATTGCTTTACATTTGTACATTTGAGTCCACTCTGCGCTTCACATCAGTGATGCAATTCTGAAGTTAACATTGTTTAGACTCCCACTCTGATATCTCTACGTGAAAGCCAATAATTGATAGACGTACAGTGTGTTTTGAGCTAGCAGTCCCAGAGCTTTTAAGATTTATTATGCTGCTGGCACAGATCCTACCACGAGCTGTTTAAAGTGGTGTGGTGTGTGTGTGTACAAGAGGTGAGGGAGAAGTGGAAGCAGTTTGATACATAGCCCACCAATATTTTATTTATGGATATTTCATTGCTGGAAATGAATGAATGATCACATCATGATGTTAATATAAATTATGCTTCTGAGAATGAAAAATGGTGGCTGAAAAAATGCTCAATAGTCTAAGAGAACGTAATGCATGTGAGTACACTTGATGTAACAGTGTTGCTATGAGCTGTTTTATTTCAGGTGTTTGTTGTTGTTGTTGTTTTTTTTTGCAGCGTTTAAAAGGTAATAAAATGATTATTTGTCACTAAGGCAAGACAAGTTCTTGTAAAAACCTAGTCATATTTGCAGAGCTGCCATTTGGAAGCAGTGATGCCAAAGCTGTTCAAAGTCCCACTGCATTCTTGCATTGCTGAATATTGCTATTGATGTCTCTTAATACAGAATATAATCTTACAAGCAATGCATGCAGTTCATTTTCAGTGGTACTCCCAGTGATTTAGTACTGCACTTCCATTAAATTGGGGTACTTGTGAGAAAGGCATTTAAAAAGGATTAGTCAAAATCTATGTAGCACAGGCTGAGATATCCTGAGCAGAGTGTGGGTCAAGCTCCAGACATTCTGGACACTCCACTTCCCATAATGCAGTGTTTCCCAAACCTTTTACAATCCCATATGCTTTCAGATGTTCAACGAGAGAAGAATGTGCTTGAGAGAACACACAAACCTCTACAATGTTTGGCTGAATTTGAGAGAGTCTGAGTTTTAAACTTTTTTCCAAAAGCAGTCTGTGCCTGTATTTTGAAAAAATTACATTTGCATGTACCCCTGGGGATGCATGTACCCCAGTTTGGGAAAAAGGCCCATAATGCAACTTGTCAGCATCTCTTTATTAGACCATCATATGCTGGTAAAAGCCCACTTAGTTCAAACTCCACAGCCCTACTTGTCAACACAAGCTTTCTATTTGTAGTCTAACCCTGGTGACATATCTAGTTTTATTTTTGCAGCTTTTCGAAAGCTCCCTTCGAGAGCCACAGAAAATAATACACAACAGTTTTAATTGGCAGAATAGTTCTACCAAAATGTATCATTATGAAGCGGATCGTGATAGATGAAATCAGAGGAGTGGACTTTAAAATGCTACTATTATATTTAATAACCTAGCAAAGTGGAGTCACATTTAAATCTTGGTCATATTACATAGAATACTGAGTTATATCTGGATGTTATTATGTGCCAAAGCGATTTTTGGCATTAAGGCTTTAAGGTTTTTTATTGAGTATAGTTTGCAACACTATAGTGTGATCAATAAAACTGAAGAGTTGCTTGTGGATGCACATATCCACAGCATGGAGAGGGAGAAGAAAAAGAGTATTTCACTGCCTGTCTGAGTTTCAATTTGTCCTGGTGAAGATGGAGGGAGTTTCAGCACAGGATATACGAGCAGACCACTCCGGTGCAGAGCAGGGCATTGTTGGCTTTCAGCCCACAGATGCAGCTTCAGGTCTGGGTCAGCAGAGATTCATCACCTCGCTGTCCCTTTGGAGCCCCAGAGAAAGACAGTTTCCCATACGAGCCCAGCCACACAGACTCAAAGTAAAAAATGTGATGGCAGGGAAGATTGTGTGCATGTTTGGGGAAGGTAAAAGAAGAAAATATAACACCAGCACTTTATATGTACAGCAGAAAACTTCTAAGGATCCAGCAGTTTCTCACTTCCTTTTTCCGTTTTGTTTCTTTCACTTGATTAACTGAGTGCTGAGACAAAGACGGTCAGAAGCTTAGAAGTGTCTGTAGGAGAGTCTGTATCTTAGCAGAATTCACAAGCTCCCTTATGTTTACCAGCTTTCGGATAACTTTTCCATCTTTTTGTAGTGTAATGCAACTGTATCATCCCTCTGATGCCTCCCTACGGAGGTCAGAGTGTATAGTATATCAGAACCTATCACATTTATTGTAATACACTGTTGGCATGCTTCACACTCTGACTGTGGGGACAGCTTACAAATGACAAAATGAAAAATAAACAGTCAACATGATACAACCTTAGGGAGATCAGATCATTGATCCTGGGTGTTTGTCTGTGTATAATGGCTGTGAGGGAACTATCTTTCCCACATTGCCCTAGTTCTTAATGTCCTCTGAGGTCGGGAGCTTTCTCCATTTCTTCAGGGTCCTTTCTGAGGCCACACAGGTATTCATTCCTGTCCATACGAGGGAAATATTTCTTTTCTATGTGTGTATGAGAGCTGCTCATCTTCTCCTTGTTTTATCTTTATTCCTCTGACTGATTTCCCTTTGTCTTCCCTCTCCTTCTGTCAGGTACCTTGTGCTAGAACATGTGTCTGGTGGCGAGCTGTTTGACTACTTGGTGAAGAAAGGCAGGTTAACACCTAAAGAGGCCAGGAAATTCTTCAGACAGATCATGTCTGCTCTGGATTTTTGCCACAGTCATTCCATATGGTAAGTCAACACCTGTTCTAGCTGCCAGTAATGTATATGTTTTGAATGGCTGGATTACACTGCTGGTGAAAATACTGAATGAAGCAATACCACCTATCTTTCATTGGTGCTATTCATATATGGTATTCCTTGCATTCTAACATTTAGTAGTGTTAAACAACCCTGAGTACCACAGATAACACATAATTATTGGAAGTACTTAGAGTTAAAGCCATAAAAAAACACATTCCATAGCTGCATAAAACAATCACATCCATTTAAAAAGATAAAAATGAGCCCCTGTAGCTCAGGCTGTCGGTCCTATTTGCTGTATGTTGTCCACTCTCTCTCTCCCCTCTTTCCTGTCATATCTTCAGATGTCCCTGTCAAAAAAAAGGCAAAAATGCCCCCCCAGAAAATGTAAAAAAAAAGATAAAACAGAGAATAAACAGCCATATCTAGGAAGTGTAACACAATCAATTTGATTGTCATACAGCATTGAACAATTAATGAGTTCCCAGATAATGAATTAAAAATAGATACAAATTCTTCCTGAAGTGAATCTGCTATCTAAATTTCAATCAGTTTATTCATTGCTTTGGAGTGCTGTTTAGTTTTCAAACCAATGATTTCATACAGAGATTACAGAACTAAGAAAAGTTGATATTGCTTGTTATAAAAGTGTTTATTTTTCTTATAAAATCCTGCTTTGATCGTGGCTGACACATGTCAGATAGAAAGATATAAGTATATCACACACATTACCTGAAATTGGAGAATGTAAGTGACTTTATTTGCAGTATGAGCTATATTACTCATAAGAAGTTAATAATTTCTCATGCAAAATCTGAGGCTACTGTGACTGGCTTATTATAACAATGGTTTGGGTCAGATCGAATGATCACTTCTTTTCCAGATAAAGAGTCAGGTATCATTTTTAGAGCTGAGCAGATGTGCATATTTTATACACAGTACATTTGATTTAGTATGCTCAATGCTGAGTCTTTGTATTTCTAGAAATTTGCTCCCAGGTAGTTACTAATGTGACACGTTGTTTTTAGCTTCAGGGGGTAATTTAACTGTTTACCAGTTTATAGACTAGAGGCGATCATATATACTTTACAAGTCAAACATGTCAGCAGGGACTGATTTCGAGTGCTCATTTATGTTGTGTGTGTGTGTGTGTGTGTGTGTGTGTGTGTGTGTGTGTGTGTGTGTGTGTGTGTGTGTGTGTGTGTGTGTGTGTGTGTGTGTGTGTGTGTGTGTGTGTGTGTATAACATGTGTAGTGTAGTCATCCATCTGTATCATCCTAAAGCAGAGAGCAAGCTTTCTTTTTTTCTCTCCAGAGAGTGCATGCTTCTGCCCTGCATTTTGTCCTCATGTGTCTGCAGAGCAAAGCAAGGACCATGGAGCAAAATGAGTTCAAGTGTATTTATTTTTACCTTGGTCACAATATGTACGGACAGGAATTAAAAAAACTGAAAGATGAGATAGGAACAAAAAACAGAACTGACTGAATTCAGCTAGTCAGTTATCAGTTACAAAAGACATAATATCTTGTACAAGGGCACTTAGGACCCACCTGGATGGTCCAAGCATGCAATACAGAAGGTACTAGGTAAACCTAGAATGGAAATAAGAAAGCATGTGAAAGAAAGGGAAAAATAAGTGTAGCTGTAGAGCGATTGCACATTAACTGTTGCCAAAATATTCAAAAGCAATGGCGAGAGAAGCTTTTTCAAAAATCTGCTTAAAATTTCAGGCAGTAATGCTGAATTCCCACACTGCACAGCCTTTTTTTTTTTTTTTTGTATGTTATTGTTATACTGGTTACATTTGATACTATACCATTTTATCGTCATTTATTGTAACTCTTTCTCTCCTGCTGTCTCTCTGCTGTGAGTTTACATCACACTTTTTCTTATTAGCAGCTGACAACATTTAGTGTCGTCATCTTTCCCAACAGTGAACGCTCACGTTCATTAGTTGCAAACTCATTTGTTCAGTTCCTTACTGCTCACCAAAAACATGAGCACGTTCAAACACTAATTAGTAGAGAAAGCCCAGAGTAGAGACCAGATCAGGGGTGCTACTTCACTTCCATTACTTGAAAGAAATTTGAGGTCATTCACAATTACATCCTGGTCTTTATGCAGCACATTATCAGTTTGTTTCCTTGCTGTTCACACTGCTATAGTATTCACTGGCATTAAGATATCACCATAAAATTCCTAGTCTGACCATGGCTTTGACACTGTGACTACTAGCCAGACTCCCAATGATAATTTATGATTCCATCATAACTTTTGTGCCAAGGCTGCTGGAGAGAGAAATATTCTTCAACTCTTCTGTGAACAGTCTAGCATACTTGAAAGTTTTTTTGAATAGCTCCCCGCTGATTATAAAGCCGGTGAAAACCAGTTATTGTATGATATTCGCTAGAACTTCATGTTGAATGCTAAATGCCTGAGAGATAGATTTGCATAATGTTGCACGGGCAATTAAAAGGAAAGAATTAAACTGATTTGTCACGGAATGATTAGGTACGCTTGAATTTCTGTGGTTTGATATGCTTTGTATTTTTGCACTGTTTAGTTTATAACAGAGGCAATTACATTTAGGCTGCTGCTATTTAATAATAAAGTCATTGTGTGAGATGTTGTAAACAGTACGATCTACTACATCCTTATGTCGTGAATCACTTTACATTTTGCTGATTATCTCGGCATGATGTGCTTGAGTTAATTTTATTGTTTGAAGCATCAAACAGGTGGTTGATGGATTCCATTTTGGAGGAAAAATAGACAATAACTCTCACTCTGCTGAAAATAGAACAAAACTGTCTTACCTAAGGGAATGAAAGTTAGAAGTGTTTTATCAGTGGGTGTAAATAACTGACTGTGAGGAGAACAGATTAGGCCAATTAGGAGAAAGCATCTGGGACTGACATTAAGTGCATGCACATACATAGATTATCACAGCTCTTTCTGTGGTAAGATTCACTAGCAGATTTATCTCTCCCCTTCCTGGTTTGCTTTGCGGCTGTCTCTCTGTCTTAGCTCCCCAAATCCCCTCAATAACACTCTAAGAAAATGATGCCTTGTAAATTTATCGTGAGAAGGATTATTGGGGAGTGTTGCTGCTGCACCCGCTCGCCCTCCTCCCAGCCTCAATTAGGGGCAAACAGACAGACAGACGCAGCCTTTCTCACCTCCCTTCCATTCGCGCTAATGAGATCCCAGCATCCCCTCAATAAAAAAGCGTTTCTGCAATCATTTCTTCCCTTTCTGCTTGTCTGCGCTGGGGACCTACACAGGCCATTAGAAGTGCTCCCTTTTCTCTGTGATTCACCGTGCAGAGGGGGGTAAACACATGCTCCTCAACCCTCCTTTCTCCTGTGCACCTCCCGTTTTTCGCTTCTTCTCATCGCCTCATGCTTCCGCCCTCCGCCCACGTCCCTATCCCCAAATATCTCTCTTGAGCCAGATGGATGTGAGCCTGGATGTGAATGAAGGAACGTAGAGGGCTGTTTATGACTCAGTATTTCCTCTGCCTGATTCACATCATGCTCTGATTTAGGCAGAGTTTTATTTTTATGTGGAGGAAGAGAACGGGACAAAGTGAAGCACACGGTGATCGCTGATGAGGGAGATGAGGCAAAGATAGGTAAGGGTAGGATAAAAACAGATACTGGAAAAGATATTTATAATGAATGCTGAGGCAGTAAGAGAAAATCTTCATTGTGTGTTAATATAGATCCATTCAGTCCTCCTCACTGAGACATGTCTTGTGTTTGGATATTATTTGTTAGGTCTGCCAAAGTGACATCTGCAAATGTATGACTAAGATACAAAGATACTCTTAGTGACAGACTAGTTAGACCAGAGACAAGAGCACAACCCACATATAATGATATGATATTTTATTGATCCCTGTGAATATTTTTCTCTCAGTCCCTCTGTGGGGATATCAAAGATCAGGGTCGGCTGTCCTACAGCTGCTTCAGATTCAGCTTGTTGCTCAAGGTCAAAATAGCAGAGCAGATGCTTCAAAGATGAGGCGTAATATTGCAGATAAATTCACGTCCATGTTTACCTGAGAGGGAATCCCAACAACAACTCTGGCCGCATCTTGCATCATGTCAGTTTTTGACATTCAACAAAATACACATCTGCTATACTACAGTATACACTCTCTGGAGAAGTCGATGTGGCAGTCTGCCATAACTGCAAACACCCAACAGAGACACAGATTGATTGAGAGGAATAAAGTGTGTTTTCTTTGAACACTCAACAGGCTGCTTGTGTGCTTGTTACCAGCTTTTGAACCAATATTAACAGATGATGAGAGGTTAAGTTTTCACATAGGAAAGAAAAACAAGGGAATATAGTTTGAATGCATTTATAATTATCTTCACTTTTTACTGCACCTGGACCTGCCATAGAAAGCATGCTCTGATTTACTGTGATAAATCTAATGTACAATGTTTCTGTTCCCATGTGAGCGATGAAGATATATTGTATTGATTTTTTTTTCAGTGGCTACAGTGAGACTATAGCCAGGACAGGAGGTCAAGTGAGCCAGGGTTGATAGCAGACACATCTGTGTATCACTCTCCAGGCATTTTGTCCACCCTCTCCCATCGCATCACGTCACTTTGTCATGCGGCATGCAGGGGGCATTCAGCAAGGGCCCGCAGGCAAGAGTCGAACCCCCAGCCGCTTCGTAGGACTCACAGCCTAACTACATGGGTTCTACCAACTGAGCTACCAGTGGGCCCATAAATTCAAAATTTGTCTTAAGGGAAAGAACAGAACTACTGGCATCAATAAGTATATGAACCTCAAAATTGTCCTTAAGTACAGTGTTTGATTAAATGTACTCAGTTACTTTCAACCACTGCAAGCCATCCACAGAAAAAGAAGTCCAATCTCACCCTGACCACAGCGCACTCTGTCCTTTTTTTCACCCCTGTGTTGTTCATTTAGGAATGACTCTGGCCTTTCCCCTTGTAACCCATTTAACAACCTTATAGCTGTGTGTTTAATACAAAGTGACTGTGTGTGGGTTAGAGATAAAGACTATCTGTCACATAAAGCAACTGCAAGCATCCCACCATCTAAGGCAGAGATTGCTGGTGCACCTTGGAAGAGAACCCTGTCCCTAAAGCTCATAGCTTCATCATACATGCTCACACACACAGTCACACATCCTCTTATCCCTGACAAGGATGTGCACATTATTACCGCCACCTACATGTGCACAAACAAACACCTGGTCCAGAAGTCACATTAAACCCACGCGGTGGCGTAATCGTGCACATCATCCATATCCACCTCATTCTGTGTCTCCCACACTCCCTCCGTCATTAGCTACTTTATTCCCCTCTTCCAGCAACATGCATCTGTCTGTGCCTTCACTTGCTTATAGCTCCACAGAGGGAGATAAAGCCAGCCACAGGTCTTTTTATTTCAACAACATTTATCTCTCCTTTAGGGCAGAATTACTCAGATTTTCTACCATGGCATATGTAATTGTATATTGGAACAGTGATAAATGCTGTGATGTTGTGTTTGTCTCTATCTATCTTGCAACTCCCAACAAGATCATGCTCAGACTCACTTATATATCTCTTCTGACTCTTCTCAGTTGCATGTTTTAATCACAGAATACCAACTTCTGCCCCCCAATAGGTGATGCTGAGTCTCTCCATTTAAATGCAACAGCCTTAAGAATACACCAGTCTATCCTGTTGCTAAATCAAAATCAGTGTGCTGCCAGCTGAGGTCTGAAGTTGTATCATATCTAGGGGTGTCATCAGTCTCCAAATCCACAATTCAATTTGACTTTTGATGTTTGATGTTTTGATGGACTATTGAGTTTTGATTCATTAAAATCAACAGATTTTAACAAATCAAGACATTGGTGATATGCACTGACAACAAGGACCAGAACAATACTGGATTTCTGAAGTCAGGCATCTTGCTGCACCCTGTTCTTCTGCAATGGTTTAATAGTACCAGACTGGAAAATTAGCGCCACCAGCTGTTTACCTAAATACACTTAAAGGGGCAATATGTTGCAATTGCACATGTAAAAATGAGCACTGAAGTCCAAATAGGGAAAACAGGGAGCTGAAGCCATAGATGGTATATTAAACAGATTGAGATCTGATTTAATATATGATCTATGGCTGAAGGGAGCTGTTTACAACCACCACCTCCTTCCCAGGTTTGGGGAAGCTTGGGCTGGCAGCAGGAACACCACAGGAGCACCGCAGGAGTGCAAGATATGCACAATATCATAAATTGACAAGACCAGGTGAGGACAAGTCCTCCTTCAACTGTCAGTTGTCTGTCAATGTAAAGCTATACCCATTGTCCTGAAAGTTAAAGCCCACTGTTCTGAAAATACACACTGGGGACTTAAGTGAGTTAAGTGACTGCCTGTTTCCCTGATTATTAATGATTTCTTATGACTCATACTCATTCAGTGAGCATTCAGCATTAATTTGAACTCTAATTAATATGTAAGCTGTGAACAAAAAGTTATTATGGCCCAGAATAGAAATTTCAAAGGGTGACATGCAGCTGCATGGTTGTTGTTAGAGTAGCAAGTATTTCAATTTAACATGTTTCCTTGACCTGTGGTGACATTTGTCTGATTTCTTTTTTTATCTGTTGTAATTTTTCTACAGCATGCAGTTCATGTTGGCCTATTTGTCATCGTCTACCTTCTGTACACGTGTTCCTCTATCAATAGCAGCCTGTGCCCTTGTGGCTGTTTGTGGCTGTATTTGTGGACGTTCTTGTGAGAGTTTCCCCACATGACAGCCTGCAGAAAGCCTGTATTTATAGCCTATCATCATTACAGCTGATGGTCGGTAACAACACAGAATGGAAATATTTTTTTCTCTCTCCCTCCTTTTCTTTCAAAATTTTCTGAGATTTTCCTCTCCTGCAGAGCCAGTTAAAGCACTGAGGTGTAACTGGGTGAGAGGAGAGAAGTTGATGTTGAGAGGAGGTGGAATGGAGAAATGGAAATGGGATGGGTAAAATGGGTATGGAAAATGGAGCGAGAGGAGAAAGAACAGAAAACAGTAGGTTGATTTATGGTGCTCGATTTAGGGGGAATGGGCTGGTGGTTGTAAGGGGAAGTGTAGGAAGAAAGGTGGGAAGGCTGGTTGAATGACGGAAGATAAGAACAAGGTAAATGGAAGGTAAAGTAAAAGTGGCAGTGAAGAGAGGAAAAATGACAGGTTATTAAGATAATAAAGATTGTGTGGAGAGTAAAGGTGAAAAAAGATAACCAGATATAGGTTTTATTTCTGGCACAATGGACTATTTTAAGAGGAATTATGCACCACCATAGCTGTATTAGATCCCTGAAGTTGCTCTGGGTTTTTAATACCGATGCTGTTCCTTCACTCCAATGCTTTTCTGACAGCATGTCTGTTTATTCTGCCTTGAAGGTCTGCTGCTCATCCTATCTTCCTCAGTCAAACTCCTCTGGATTAAGAGCAAACGCTGGGTTGCACACACAGATTTGACACAACAAAGCAAATAGTTTGTTTATTACAGATCTAGCCATCATTGTAATCCCACTTTTTAGTGACTGCATTACGTGCAACAATGCTTTACTTCTCCACTGTTGCTCAAAACCCCACAAAAATAGATAGAAATGCCCCAGACGGCAGAGGGAATTCTCTTTTAGCCAGTCACTGGAGAGGCAAATCTTGTGTGTGTGCCTTCCTTTCAATTCTAATCCAGTTTAAATGCAAATTATATGAAAGGAGACGACTGACATGTGCAGGGCACCAGTGTAAAGAGGCAATAAGTATTGTACTGAAGCTATCCAGGTGAACTTCAAAGATCAGGATGAGGATTGTGAGATGTGATATGATGTGAGAAACTTTGGCATTAACAATTCAGGGAGAACTATATAGTTTGATGTTGTTATAAGTTGACACAACACAATCAGACAATATTGAGAGCATGGGCAATGAACAATGGTAGTTGTCCTGATTGATGTCACTTGTTTAGTGTCCATTGCTTATTTTTTTGTGCATTTTGTTAATATTGTGAGCCCACTAAATATGGTATTATAAACACTGTCACAAGAAACTGTTTAACAGTATTTAACACTAGATCTGCCAGGGGTCACTGTGAACCTAAAACAGCCAGTGGGTAAAATTAACATGCTATTAGAGTACATTGATTTTCAAGGTGCAAGCAGTCAGTGATGTGTTAATGTTTAACAGTGGGGAGGCCCAACATGGGCAACCCCTGCCTCCTCATCACCAGCCTTTATTTTGACAGTATAGACTTTACCTAAATTATGGAACTCTAACAGCTGAGTGTGATGCTACAGACTCTCCTTCAATCAATGCATTGAGTCTAATATGTAATTTGCATTCATAATGCTCTTTCTTGTATCCATATTGAACATTAGCCTATGACTTATGATGCAGCTCTGTTGTGCGTGATAATAGACAAAAGGCACTGCCAGTAGCATCATAGAATGTTTATTTAACACATGAAATGTGAAACTGTGTTCTCTGTGGGGTAAATTTTATCTGCTGGCTGTTATAGGCATAATGCCCATTTTTTAAAAATCTGGCTTCATCCAGACAATGTGTAACAGTGAAGTGTGGTACGTAACACACTGTGTGAGGACTATTTTATTTAAACAAGTTACATACACTAATAATGAGATGTAGCCTATGTGTAATGTCCTTCTTTTTTAGTCAAATAGGAATGTATTACATAATATTAGTTAATATTATCTGAAAGCACTAAGTAATACAATATTACTGTCTGTGTAGAGTACTATGTTACAGTAATTTTGCTTTACTGGCACTGTTTTTTTTCAGTAATAGATGCTTAATAATATATTACTGTTGTGTAATGCATTACTTTTGTAATGCGTGACCCCCAACACTGGTTAATACTATCTAGTGAAGGACCTGTAGGCCACTGTCAACAGTTTGTCCTTAGATATTATCTAACTAAAATAAGTTCATGAATATTCTCTCTGAAAGGGATGAATAGAATAGAACTTTTTTTTAATTTATATTTAACTGTGAGTACACTTGAGTACCATGCTTGTGTGCACCTGGCCTTGCTTTTTATCTGTACTGTGAACACAGTGCGTTCCAAATGTGGTACACTGGGTTTTTAATTTGGCTACTTTGAGGAAAAAAAGACATAAATTGCAGAATAATACAGCAGCACGATTCTAAACACATTCACCAATCGCTTGCTTCAAGCAAAAATGCAAATACAGACCAATTCCATTAGACAGCAAAAAAGGGGGGAAAAGATAACTTTATCTTTCTCATCCCTCATTGCTCTTAATACACAATTAACCCCATTGGCTAATGAACGATTGTGCCTCGCACATCTAAGTCAGCAGTCAGAATGTCCTCTTTTGCTAATGCGATAGAAAATTAGCCCAAAGCATTTTTTGTGAATGTGCTTGGTCTCTCTCTAATTGGGTCAACAGGAGCCTAAAAAAGTTTGAGAGAAAAAAGGAAAGATAGAAAGAGGAGGATGACACAGAGGTGCGCTGGAGGCTAAATGGGTGTATTTCAACTCACAGCAATGGTTAAAAACCCCACTCCAGCTAGCAATAATGGTATCAAGATAGCTTTAGTACCTTATAAAAAATGCAAAACAGATGTGCTTTTTTCCAGGCATGTTAATATGTCAGAAAGATGCATTTGTGCCTTGAATGTTAGTTTCAAGTGTTCTGATTTAGCTAATTAGTGTCACAAATCTTGTGATAACATGGGCTTAATGAGAAGAAATACTGAACGCAGCATTATGTCAAATGTGTCATTATGGGAAAAGTATATTTTCCTCTGGCTGAAGAATTTAGTTACAAATCTGCTCATCACCATAAACATGTCTGGGATATTATAGGGAAGTGAGCCCCGAGAGGACAGACCCATTACAACCTTCTGTAAAACATAACATATCAGCATGGTACGTGCAAATGATCACAGGCAATTAAGAGCTTGGTGTTAGATTGCAAGAATCATGTCTAACAGCCCCACTGGGGTGTAAACCCTGCTCAGACAGCATGAACACACACACACATGAGCCCTGTAAATTACACTGAACGATATCATAAGAGCTCAGTGCACATTGAGCTGTGAGGCCTGTACTACAGATCAAGGTAGAACTGTGTAGAAAATGTGTACTATCATTTAACATACTTTTGTGTAAATAAACAGTAGTATAGTACCATTAATAAATGACTGATTGATCAAATGCTATGTTTTAGCTAGAGTGGTGATAACACAGGAACATGGGCGAGGGCATCAGAAGCTTGCATGCAATGCATCATGGTACATGTAGGCACTGCTGCACTTCTCCACAAGCTGGAAAACTTTTCTTGGTGTATATAGCACACACTGAGGAATTTAGTGCTTCAACTGACTACACTGGATATTGACGAGAGAGGTTTTTTTTTGTTTGTTTTGTTTTTCTGTTCTGTTCCTGTCATGTGTTCTATATGGACTAAGTATAGCACTAACATTTATATTATTTCATTATTTCTTGCACGAACACCTATGCCCTCATGGCATTTTCAGTAGTTTGTAAAAAGGTATTCTTCCAAGATTTGCCTTCAAGCTGGTGTTGCAAAGCTTCCACATTTCTGAAAAGAAAAACTACAGTTACATCCATGCTCATTGCAGCTGTTGAATTCATTTAACAGCATCTCCCTCTGTATGACGGATGGGTGTAACACGGAGATATCCCTGCTGCAAGGCCTGCTGTGTGAGCAAGATTACAGTAGCAAAGTGCAGCCTAATGTGTCAGAGAGGCAGTTTAATGTCCTATTATGGATACCAGGGTCCTGACAACCAATAAAGCATCCAGATGCAATTTGTCCCCCTGATGCTGTTAGTGGATAAATACGCTGTTGCCTTCTTCCTTTTGTGCATCGGTCTCTTGAGACCTAGCTCTTTGTGTTTTACATGTGAGGGGCCTGTGATTACACAATGTTTATGCCATGTTAATGCGTCTTTTAGGTAATGATTTAGTCTGGGTTTCTGCATTTGAAGCTGACAGTTCAAGAACACTTAGATATTTATGACTGTTGAGGCTGTGGTTCTCTGATTGGGGTCTGTTGGGATCATGAGGTTATCTCCCCCATGATGCCAGTAGTAAACAATGTTCAAACACTCTCCTAAAGGGACAGTTCACCTCAAAAATCATAATTACATATGTTTACTCTTACTTGTGGTGCTATTTATCCTTCTAGATTGTTCTGGTGTGAGTTGCCAAGTTTGGGAGGGAGTTTGACCGTAGAGATGTCCACCTTGTCTCCAGTATAATAATACTCAATGGCACTCAGCTTGTGCTGCTGAAAGCAGTAAAAAAAAAAAAAAAAAAAATTACATTTGTTAAATTCAACACCAGTGTCTCTTTACAGAAATCATGATCTGGTTTCTGAAGATAATCCACAGAGCTTGTTGTGAGCAGTTTCATGTAGGAACTATTTTGTTCTTCTTTCTGTGGTAGAATCTATCTGAACTACTTTCTTTCTGCTGGGACTACTTTCTTTATACTAGAAAGAAATATGTATGTGAACTGTCCCTTTAAATACTTGCCACAAACGCTGTCATTGCTGCTGCTTTTGTCACTGATGTCGCTACAAATTATTTAACGTCCTTCAGGCCCTGTCTTCTGGTCCCTGTAGCTACAAAGTTGCAATTTGACCTCCTGTCATGTTTAAACTCCAGTCACAAGTGATTTGTAACTTTCAGCTGTCTGAAACATTTAGTTGCCGGGAGAAACATTATTTTTTAAAGCGGTATTTAATCAGGCATGCCGATGAAGAAGACTTTCCTTGTGTGGTGATGGCCTGGTGGAAAAGAAGGGGACTTAAATACACATTCTTCAGTGATGCCCAGTGCAACCATAGTCTCACACTTGTGACCCCTGAGCAGTTTGGGTAAATATTTGTTCGTTCCTCGTGTGCCTTCACAGTATTAGTTAAAAGACTAACTCTCAGGCTTCTGACATCACTGCCAAATGATGGTTGTGTGAATTGACAAAGGTTTTAGCCGGGGGAGCACTGTTTTAGATGCTATCTGTGTTTTATTTCAATTATAGCAGGGATCACAGAGACTGCCAGTGTGATAACAAACCAGCTGACAGCTCATCCCTCAGGACAGGAAACGAGTTGTACAGCAGCTGATGTCATCTAAGGTTAAACGTCCATTGTGATGAGGCACTCTTCAAAGGCCGACGCATTCAGCTATTGTTCCTCTCGCCTTTCCATCATTAGTTTAAAGAGGAGATGAAAGTCTAGTTCGTGACATCCTGACAGGCCCGTGGCTCCATAAGTCTCACCCTGATTATAAAAAGCATAGAGAGAGGGAAGCAGGTATACACAAATGTAAGAATGTATAAAAATAAGATGGATGAATATCAGTGTATGATGTCTGTGGTGCCTACCTCAGCCTTCAGTATGATGAAACACAACCCTCGACCCCGAGATGTTAAAGAGATGTTAAATGCACGATAAAACACTCACGCTGCTCCACTTTTGAACAGTCACTCATCAAAATTGAGATTTTAACCTCCGACACAGCAACAGCATACGTGATATGAGAGAGATCTTCATTTCAAGGGTCCCTCTTAAGGAGGAAGATGATGTCCGCTGGATATTATCCCCCTCGCTGTGTTTTAGTGCTAATGAATGGCAGCTAATGAACACCTCCTCTGTGGCTGGCTCCCCTCAACGCCCTTTGCTCAGCCAGTTTGCTGGTGGCTGTCTGGGAGATGAGAGGGAAGGGGGATGAGGGGCGAAAAAGGGAGGGAAACAGAAGGAGAAAAGGACACAGCAGGGGGCTGTCACACCTCGTACCAGCCCAGCGCTGAGGTGGCAGTGCCTTTAGTTTCAGCATGGACCGATCAAAGACAGCGTTGTTGCAGAAAGGAGGAGGGCGCTGAGTAACAGGTTGAGATGCTGTGTTGTTCTCAGTTGCATGCATGGATGTGGAGTTTGATCCACAGGTGATAGAGCTTGCAGCACACCTCTCTTTTCAGTTTTACTAGTTGATATGACTTACGATGAGCTCTTTCATGTTTCATTAACTGTTTTATGTTTTCATCTCACTATTTTTCAGCCACAGGGATCTGAAGCCTGAGAACCTGTTGCTAGATGAAAAGAACAACATCAGGATAGCAGACTTCGGCATGGCCTCTCTTCAGGTTGGAGACAGCCTGCTGGAAACCAGCTGCGGGTAAGCAAAAGAGAAAACATCACGATGCATGCCTTCTAATGCAGCACTTTAACAAATAAGGGTTCCAGAAGGGTTCTTCCTGAAGGCCTGAGATTCTGCCCCAAGCTATTTGACTCTGAGGAACCACTGTTTGAAGAAACGGTGCCTCAAGGGTTCCTTGTAAGACTAAGGGCTCCATTAAGAACCCCTTTCTCCAAAAGAACCCCTTTGAAAGAAATAGTTCAAAGGATTGTTGAAATCCCTGATGGTGAATCATCAAGGATTCTTTGTACCATAATATAAAAGGGTTCTTGATAGAACCCCCAGAACCCCCAAGGGTGAGTTCTAGATAAAACCCTTGAAATATAAAGGGGAACTCAGTGAAACCCCCTGAATGGGTTCTTGTTATCACTATTTGATGGTGGAAAGGTTCTGAATCGGTCCTCCAGAGATGGTTCTGAGTGGAACCATTACACCATAGAAGGGTTTTCCTTTAGAACTTCTTATACAGATCTTTTCTACCAACATGGAAACGACTCAGTTTCTGTTCAAATATTTCATTTTGAACCGTTCTGGAGTTTTCCTTGGGAACCAAAATGAGTGTGTCATGTTCTACAGCCTGACTCCCTCACTAGATAATATCAAGGTCCCAAGAATTTTGAATGGAATCAGAGCTAATGGTGGAAGACGATCCATAAGAGTTTCTGGGTGAAACCTTTCACAGATGGTTCAAGGTATTACCTTTTATGTTGGTTTCTAGGTAGAAGTCCCTGAAAAGAGTTCTTTGTAACCTTTATAAAAGGAACTAAAAATGGCTTTTCTCTTATGGCTACAAGCCAAAGAACATTTTTGATTCTACTTAGCACCTTTATTTTAAAGAGTGAATGTCTGGAGAATAAAGGTAAAAACAGGTCACAGTGGGAGGGCACATGGAGTTGCTGGAGAGTGGAGAAGCAGCGGAGAATGATGAGTGGAGCTATCAGGCCCTCTGCCAGGTGCCGTGTTCTTAAAGCCTCCGTTATCGCGTGGTGTTGATCTCTCGAGGAGAGTCAGTGTGTGTTGCTCACAGAGTGTGCTATCTGGCTGTGAGCAGGGCCAGGGCCACGGCCACACATTACTGCTCTCCGTCTCCTCATATCTGACGCTGGGGTTTACGATCAGGCAGTCACGACCACACGAGGCTCATCAATCCCACAACGACTGTAATGAATTCACTTGCAGGAAAAGTCACTTTCAAAGTCTTTCGAAGATGGTCGTACATATTGTGGGAGTGTTTTTATTTAACCCTGAAGTGTAGTGAACGGTGAGCAGGGTCACATCTGTCAATAAAAGAAGCAGTACAGTTGATGATGGTCTACTTTTAGCTAGTGGGTTCATAACTCAGAGACAGCGTAGATTAATAGTTCACTTTATTTTTATCTGGAAATGAGAGGTCAACAGGTAAGGTCAGCCATAATAGGTTTGCATGAGGCAAATCTTTGTAGATATAGTTTAAAGTTACAACATATAGAAAACAGTAGAAACAGTAGAGAAGAACATGTGACAGACATCTAAATCACTCAAGAAATTCTTCAAAAAGTCCAATGGATGTAAACCAAGGGATCTAGGGCTGTTTTTGGTGATCTGGATTAGGAATATGATACTAGAAATTTAGTAGTCCATACGAATATCAGTAAATCCACAATACCAAATATCTGATACCGCAGTAAAAAAAAACAAAAACAATAATAAAATTCAGCCCATGTTATTTTTTAAATTTAAACAAAAGATACTTGCAAGTGTTACGTACTGCTCCTTTCAAGCAGACTAAAATACTTGTAGGCATATATGATATCCCTGTCAGGTCTGGAAGAACTGCATCCTTGGTGCCGATAGTGCTTCAGAAAATTGAGTATCATCACCATTATCAAAATTTTGGCATTGACTTTGTGCCGAAGTATTGCTTCTTGTGACATCCCTAATATGGATGTATTGGGGAGAATCTTTGTTCTGTGGTTACACATGACACTGCGTGCAGGGTTGGGAGATAGAGAAAGCCGTGTGACATCTGTCTCTAGCTCAGACCTGATTCTGTCCAGATTATAGCTCCAAATCAGCGGCAACTGAAATTACACACACTCGCATACACGCAATTCCACAAACACACATGCACACAGTGCTGGCAAGGCTTAGTTCATCCCTGACCTCTAGGACCCTTTGTCCTCTGCTTGTTTGGTTGTCTCTCTGTCTGTCTCTCTCTGTCTATGACTCTCTCTCTCTGTAATACACATGCACATTTAAGCCTGTGCGTGCACGCACACAAGCAGAGAGCTGAAACTGTTGCATAATTTTTCCAGCAGTAGCACAGTGCCTAAGCTCTCATGACTCATCGGTAGAGATCAGGCCAACTGAGAACAGCGAGCAGCATTGCTGTCTGCAAGTAAAATGTGGATGATTGAGTCATTCTGCAGCCGTGATGACCACATGAAGAGTTTCCTATTCCTAGAAAGGCCACAGAACGCGACAGCTCTTACTCAGCTTTTTGCAGCATTCTGCAGACCAACCATATCTATATTTGATTGCCGTCTGCTTCCACTCTAAGCATTTCTGCTGTCCCATCCAGGTGCAGTGCATCTGCTTAGTCCCCCACATACACTCACAAAGTGCTAAAGGCACTTGTTGGAGGTGGGAACACAGAGCTGTCTTTTACAGAGATGCAGCTACACATACCCCAAACTCCCACACTCCCACACACAGCTAAGCAAAGCAGGTCTGTTTTCATTCCACTCTCAGCTCCATCACGGTATCCTGCTCTGTTTGTGTGTGTGTGTGTCTCTCACAGGAATGTGTGAACACCCTTCATGTTTGTGTGTATCTATGACGTGGCCTACTACGTGCGACTGTGCCAAACACTGTATGTGTGGTTATTGATTATTCATGCTCTTCTGACTGTCCCATCTCTAAGTGTAGATATGACAGTTTTTAATTAAACGCATTTATCTGGCCCCTTCTCACCATGCACCAGCTTGACACAAATGTATTCCATTTTCCATGGGTAATGGAGTCCAGTGAAGATGAGGCTCGCCCCAGGTAGAGAAGAGGGAGCCTCAGAGCACATGCATAAATACATGCAGACATGCAGACATGCAGACGTATAGATGGGCAGGATCATTGGCAAGCACGTACAAATATGGATCCAGCAACACACGTACAAACCGCTCCCTCTCTGTGTCTGCAGCTGTGAGTTCATTAGTACTCGCTGTTTGTTTAGTTCTGTTGCTTTGATTGATGAAAGGAAATTATCTTGTATGCAGTGAGGAGCGACACAAATTTGGATCAGAAATTTATTAAAAGAAATGTATGTTATCTCCTCTCTTAAAGGGATAGTTCAAATTATTTAATGTGGGTTGAATGAAGAACTTATTTATAGTCAGTGTATTACCTACAGGAGAGAGCAGTCAGCACAATCTGAGTTTGGAGAAAAAGCAAAAATACTGGCGTAAGAGATGAATTGCTGTGGACAGGGTCAGCAGAAAAAAGTATTTTAGCCACCTAAAAAAAAACAATATCAAGTGTTTGCTATATTTATAATATTTTCATCACTTAAGTTTGCTGTGAGACAGCCATTTCTGACTGATGTTTGGCTTGTATGACACTGGTTTCCACTCTTTCCAAACCAGCCAAACTCCCTATGTCACTTTACTTCACAGAACACGGGAGTTTATGGTTTACCGCTGCCTCGGTTGGTTAGTGTGTTTGTGTTATTGTTTGACTTTGGTGTTTTGAAAGGCAGTCAGTAATCAATCGAGGCAATGACAAACAAAACTCCCATATTCTGCAAAGTAAAATGACTGTTTTTGTCAAAGGACTCTGGTTGCTTTGAAGAAAGCAACATAAAAAACGATTCATTTTCAGTTTCCCACTGGGAAAGGCTGTCTGATGGCAAAGTGAATCAGTGTAAATGTTTTTATAGTATACTCTTAAACTGGTAACGATTTTTTAGATGGCTAAAATATGGTATGTTGTTGACCCTGTCTCCAGCAGTACATTGTTTAGCTTCCATGCTGGTACTCCTGAGGACATGCCGACTGCCATCTACTGTAGCTAATACGCTCACTATTGACAAGTACCTCAAACATGCCCACATTAAATAATCCAAACTATCCCTTTAAGTCGTGATACTGTCCTTGCAATCTGTGTGCACTATGTACTATTTACTGTTGGGGAGGTGGTAATCTTGTGGTAAACTTAGAAATACTTTTTTGAACTTTTGTTTGAGACATCTCTGCAAAAACAGTTTGATACTGATAAGCCTTTCAGTGTGCAGCTTTTATAGGCTGTTTATCATTTTTGTTTCCCCACTTCATCAGCAGTTCGGTTGAGTACAATTCTTATCTTTATCCAAATGTGTTTTCTGTCTTTGTGCAGCCAGGAAAACCACTTACAGCAGCCTTTTCTCCCACGATACGTCTATTTGTTGCTCTTAAAATAAAGCCAAACTTTCTGTTGTGTCTGTTATTTTATTTGTGTTCTGTTATTGGTGTTAGGTTCAGAGAGTAAATGAGCTTTAGCAAATAGCAAAAAAAGACTGATGTTCTGTCGACCCACGCACAACTGTTTTTCAAAAGACTGCATTTTTCACTCTGGTCACAGGGAAGTGGCTCTTACAGCTTTCTATTTATCTTGAGTATCCTAGTCTATAATCTGAACGTGTGGTGTGAGCAGCAATCTTTTTTAATCATGATATAAACTTTATGATGTAAAGCCTTCTGTATGTGGCCAGAATTATAATGTGGTGAGATCAGCTATTTTTAAATAAAATTACTAATTAAATTAGTCCATCAAAGGCAGGTGAAACACAACAGGAAAGAAGAGCCATGAATACTCATGGACTCCTCACCACATGAATTTTTATGTAGACATATAGGGAAAATAAGCCGTATAATGATGTGCAAGAGATGAAATCTTCTAAGCATATACTCTGGATGATATGGCTGACTGATTAAGTGTTTTAATATTGACAAATTAGTATTCAGCTCAGGCAGAAAGCTGAGATTCTCATGTTCCAGTCTTTACCTTCACCTCATGTTTGCCTCCTAAAGCCTCTGCAAATAATTAGTTTATGTTCACGCCGGTTCCAGCTGTGGCTCGTGTGTTGTGGCACTCAAGAGGCATAACTAGAGCAAATCTCGGGCTTGTTTTTTATTTTTATTCCTTGCTCATCTGCATAATGCACTATGACACTTGCAATCAGGGAGGCCATATTTGCATAGGCTCATGTTTGAACTTCCCCGTTGACATGGTGGCAGTGTTTGTTATCGGCCAGTATTTTGACAGCCAGAGGAAGCTGCGCCGTCAGGGCTGGTATTCATGAGTACACAAGACAACAGCCGAGCTAATGGGCGCCATGTTTACAGACTTCAGATAGTCTCTCATTAGAGCCAAATGTCCTGGCATTAGATAAAACTGAGCGGGAGAAGGAGGTGGAGGTTTCGGGAGACAGGTGCCTGATTTGCTTTCTGTATGCAGTCACATGCAGATATGTCAAGAAAGAGCCGTAGTAGAGGAACTATACTGCATATAATTGATTATAAATTTAGAGTCCAATTCATGACTGTTTTTTGATTTTTTATTTCCATTTCCGTCAGTCAGATCTTTTCAGTTAAATTGTTTATTTTGCATCATGCAGTGTTGGCTTATATTACAACATCATAGATGATCAATCCTATACAAAGAAAATACTCAAATATATAGAAAAAGTGTGTTAAAATGAGAAAGGTCACACTCCATTTTGCAGTACACTAATAAGATATAAATGAGACAAAAATTTGAAATAATATGTTCTTTATTAGTTAGTTAAGAAACTCAGATATATCCTAATTAAACACCACACACCTAATGATACAGCAATAAGACATAACAAGCCATACTCTGTATCGAATTAGACAAAAACTGGAGATATGTACTTTATTTGACAGTGTTAGACCCTTTATTAAACCCTTATTAGACTTTATGTCAACATACATATTTTCAATCCAAGTACAGCTTGTTCTTATTAGTGTACTGTAAAATAAGTGGAACCTGATAAAGAAATGTCCATTCAATCTGTTTGCACTGAGTATATTGGGGTTTTTGAAGCTATGGTTTGTGTCCTCCTCTACATACATTTTCAGGTTGCCCCATTGCATTTGTCTGTCTGTCTGTCTGTTTGGGGTTTGTGACACCATGAGGGAATACTCAAAAAAAAAACTAACTAATTTTATGATAAGGTAACAGTCTTTGGTACATATAGACAACATTTTTGGTGATTGCTCTCCTTACTTTAATAATGACAGACATAGTTTTGAAGTTGTGTTAAATGCAAATAAAAAACAGAATACAATAATTTGCTAATACTTTTCAACCTATTTTTAATTGAATACAGTACAAAAACAGGATATTATGATATTATGTATTACAAAACCTTTTCTTTTAATGACTCAGACAACATTTGGGAGCTGAGGACTAATTGTTAAAGTTTTGAAAGTGAAATTCTTTCTCATTCTTGCTTGATATACAGGCTCACATGCTCAACAGTCTGGGGTCTCTGTTTTTGTATTTTGTGCTTCATAATGCACCACGCATTTTCAATGGAAGACAGGTTTGGACTGCAGGCAGACCAGTCTATGAAGCCATGCTGTTGTAACATGTGCTGAATGTGTCTTGGTGAAATAAGCAGGGACGTCTCTGAAAAAGACGTCGTCTGGATGGCAGCATATGTTGCTCCAAAATCTGTATGTGCCTTTCAACATTAATGTGGCCTTCACAAATGTGACAGCAGAAGGTTGGGCACTGGCACACCTCCATGCCATCACTGATGCTGGCTTTTGAAGTTAGCACTTTAAAAGACAGTCTGGATGGTTCTTCTCCTCTTTGGTTTTGAGGACACGACATCCACACAATTCAGTCCATATATTATTAATGTATGTTTAAGTGCATAAAGAGAGACAAAGGTATTGATAAAAGCTTTGCTTTATTGTATACAACAACTTGGATATCCAGTCCAAACTGGACATTCCAATAATTATTTCCAGAGATGCATGTGAGAAAGCAGACATTGTCTCTTTTGGAGAAGCCTAAATTTTCAGTATTTCCAGTTTGAGGAGGATTCAAACATCAACCAAAAACAATAATTTTGCAATAAAATATTTTTATACATCCAGTTATGAAAAACATGGTTGTGGTTTGTTCTACTTTGGGGTGTCTCAACTTTTCAGGGCCTTAGTTCCTCTACTAGTGACCAAAATCAGAGAAACACAGAAACATTATGGTTATGTGCTTTTAGATTGTTGTAAAGCACTTATATGTACCCCTTCCTTTTTGTTTAAAGGTACTTGAATTCACCAATCTGGCAATGACAAAGTGCTACAAAAGTGCCACCGTGTATGTACAGAATAACAAGTCACTTCACAGCCGCTCCCCTCATCCATAGCCACTGGCTTATGGAGCAGCCGTCGCAAGGTAGCTCCATAAATCTTCATACAATATTGATGTGTCAATCTAGTCATTGGGTTTACTGTCAGCCCATCCAGGTGCTGTAAAGATTAGTGGGTCTGTTCACTGTCTGCTGTGAGAGGATGCCCTTGAGTGAGCAAGCAGGAGGACATCCAAACACCCTCAGGATGTCTAAACTCCCGAAGCACATCTTGATCTACACTCACTTGGGACATTTATTGTCTGCTTAAATGGTTCTTTTCACATTTTCATGCAGTTGCGTACACCTTTTTATGTTTGCTGTGTCATGATTGTATAACCCTGACTTACTTTGCGGTACAAAAAGTTCTTAAAAAATCTCAGCTTTTGTTTTTCTTCGTGTTACTTCAGTTCATTCACTGTTTGCACTTTTTTGTTTTTCCTCACAGATCTCCACACTACGCCTGTCCAGAGGTCATCAGGGTAAGTCATTTTTCATCGATTCATAATATTGTTTCTGCTCCACTAGCTTCTTTGTCATAGTCCTTCATCTTATTTTAACCAACCCTAACACTCTGCGCTAAGCCGCTAACAAACACTCTCTTGTCCTCAGGGAGAGAAATATGACGGGAGGAAAGCAGACGTCTGGAGCTGTGGGGTCATTCTTTTTGCCCTGTTGGTGGTGAGTGTCAACTTGTTCTTTACTAACTGACGGTGATTGGACTGACATACAGTTCAGAAGTCTCCAGAGAAGTATGACATCATACAGTTTAACCACGAAGAGTCGCCTTTCCGTATATTTAGCCTTTGCAGCAGCTGTAATGGATCAAAACTTGCCTAAGTTACCAGTATTTAACCACCATCGGCATATGTTAATACTCAAAAAGTTGTGGTAAGGACAATCATCAATAAATGGTACTTTAAATCATTATTTTACCGTTAATAAACAATAAAATGATAATATTTACTAAATTATTGCTGTAATTTGTATTATTTTATCATTAGTTGGTATAATATAAAATAAAAAATATATTTTGTATTAGAGCTGGTAGGAGATGATAACCAACCTAATTAAAAATTATTTATAAATCATTCATAAAGGTAGTCTTATTGTAAAGTGGTACCAAAAGTAGACAGCAGGTGCACCTTCTGACAGGACATTGATAACTTTGCAATCTAGGTTGACCTTAGTGGAACGAGAAGATCCTGAAGCTGCCATATAAACTCAGGGTTCAGACAGTCAAATTGAAAATCCCAACATTTAGACGGTCTTACCATATGAATGTTGCAGAAACCTCCTGAAGCTGATATTCTTGCGTAATAGAGGAGATCAGAGAATAGAAGCATCTTTTTATTCATTATCCTGTATCCACACACACTGCTGTATCCATAATCAGGTCTATTCTCCAGCTACATTATGTCTGTGGTTCCCCAGCCATGCAGCCCTGAAGCTTTGTTTCATCAACAGCTGTACTGTAGTTCCTACACACTCCTGCTCCATGAATAATTCATGCAGCCAAACTGAAAGAAGAGAGCCCAAAATAAATACCAACGCTGACAGGGCGGCTTTTGGCCACAGGCCCTGTTTATTTGTCTTTGTTTTTGCCTCTTCTCCCTCACTCCGTCTCTTTCTGTCTCATGTGTGTGTGTGTGTGTGTGTGTGTGTGCACTTGTGTTAAGGACAGTCTCCCTTCTACTGCTGTGTTGCATAAACCTGACGTTGTTTACCGCTGTCTCCATTGTGACCGTACTTCTTTCGCTCCAAAGCGAAAGTTTCACCCCGTCACTGTTTCATTGCAGATGAAAACTGTCTTTCTCCTGTTTCGTCCTGCTGTCTGGCTGCGAGATAACCATTTGTCTGATTGTGGGAGACACGCATACTCCCCGGCAGTTAGGCTGCACTCAGATCATCTGTTACACAAGCCTTTTTTTCCCTCTATACCTCTCTTAATTTCTCAGCCTTTCTTTCTGTCTTTCTCAGCCTTTTCTTCTGTCTCTCCCCCTCCATCTTGTCTTCTGGTGGAGGTTGTCATTCATCAAACAGCCACATCTGTGAGGTGTCAGCTCGCTCTGATAAATGACTCTGATGAGAGAATGCTAAATGAACGAGGTAAATGAGAAAGCTGGGTAATTATTAGAAAAGCCCTGTTTTCAGCTTACTGCTGTTTATTATTTATTTTGCATCGTGGCTGAGGGCACAATTCTCTAATTGGAGAGTTGAACAAGTTGAGAAAGCGAGCCTGTTCTTTAAGTGGTGCAGGATTAAGACTCAAAATTTGCTTTCGTTTCTTCTGGCAAGCCTTGTTAGTCATTCATTCTTCATGTGTTTTTTCTGTTCTGCTCTCAATAGGGCTTATTTTCTGTTCTAATGCTGCCATTAACACAAGTGCAAACTGTTTCTTCCCTGCTTAGTTTTTCATTCCTACATCTATATTTTCACCACTTTCCCACTCCTCTTCTCGCCCTCTGCTATTTTTCTTTGTCTTTTCAGGGTGCCCTGCCGTTTGACGACGACAACTTGAGGAATCTGCTAGAGAAGGTGAAGTTGGGAGTGTTTCACATGCCACACTTCATCCCTCCAGACTGTCAGAACCTTCTCCGTGGCATGATCGAAGTGGATGCCTCCAAAAGACTAACGGTCAGTTTGGTGAATGATAATACACCATAACAGTTATGTTGTCTGGTGTACTTTTGGCCTTGAGCTTGGCCTTTAGTTGAGACTGAGGGAAATATTCATCCTGCAACACTGAATTATATTTTAGACAATAGCTTTCAATTTTTAGGCAACATTATAGACATAATATTATTTTTTTCAAGTTTGGTGCTGAAGAACTTGACCTAGCTAAGACAGGGTTGCACCAAGGGTGACTTTTAAACCTGATTAAATCACAATTTAACTTAAAATTACATTGCACCATTGTCAGTTTACTCCACTTGTACTCCACAATCTCCTTTTTCCTAACACTGTAATATTTGGTCAATGTTTTAACTAGCTAGCAAACAGTATAACATCTGCTTAACGTTTTTAGCTTGCTAGCAAACACCTAAACAACCAGCTGTCCAATAGTGTAACATCTTGTTAACTTTTTAGTGAACAAGCAAACAGTGTAAAGTTTATAAAGGAATACAGAGCAGCAGAAAGCAGGAGAAAGCCCACACCCTCCCTTTATACTTCCCAACAGCACGCATATTTATTTATTTTAATTTGGTGAAGCAGCATCTCCTCATTAAATTCTATTTAATTTCCGTTTGCATCAGTAAACTTGCATGTACTCAACAGTGACTAGTTTTTGGTTGATTAACAGAGCTCTGCTTAATTTTAAATCTGGATTTACTCTTTTTAAATCTAGTTTTGCCAAACTCTGGAACTAATCTTACATTGAATTAATCTTTGTTGGTGCAACCTCGTCTAAATAGCCGCAAACTCCCATTAACTGGATTCTTGTAAAATTCCCTCCTGAAAGAGTTGAGAATGTTACTGCAGTAAAAGGGAGGTAACTACATGTTAATGTCCCTGATTTTAGAAGGAACATTACACCCTTATGTGCTTGACAACCATGTGGGTGTAGGTGTAATTATTACATATATCTGTAAGGGTATGTACAGTATATTCTACCTTCACACCCATGATGGCACACAAACATTCAAGTATTATGAACCTCTGCAGTGCATCTTTTCTTGTTCTTTAGCAGCAAGCATGATGTGTTTCTGTTCTACATGAAGGCACAAAGAATCTTTTCACCTTGTTATGCCCAATTCTAACATTCTCAGTGACTCAATAAGACATGAATTATATCTGCATTGAATATTTTATATTCATAGTCCACGACTAGTAGTGTTTGCTAATGATGTTGTAGAGGCAGCAAAACACATTTAGATGTTGTTTGAGATGGCATTCATGGGGAAAAAACAGACACATCAGGTCTTTGTTAAGAGAGGAAAGGAGAATCATTATTTTGCAGATTCACAGCAAGCTGGGAAAACTTCTAATGCTCCAAGGAGAGAGTGAGATGGCAGAGATACACATTCAAACTAAAGTGGCTAATATCAACTCGACGCTGCCAAGCCAACCATTGTCTTTTTTCTTTGTTTCTTCTTCCCTCCCTTGTGTCCCAAATGTGTTTGTCTCGCCTCATCCCCAATTCTGTTTGAGTTCCTCCTCAAGTACAGGATGTGAATTCAGGAGAGGACTGCTGTTTGTGCACTCTCCCTCTGCACTGTTTAGTGCACTCATCACAATGCCAATCCTTTTCTGCACAGCAACTGATCACCTTGGCAAGGTGGCTGTAGGAGAGCATGAAAACAGAGAGAGTCAGGATGAGAGAGAGAGAGATGGACAAAGGGAAATGTAAATAATGGAAGTGGCCAGAGATCTCAGAAAGTACAGACTTCACAGAGAGACGCCGCTGCCCTCTGTTGTCATCCTGCATTTCGCATTCAGACGACCCACAGAGATATAGACATGCTCGCAAGTTTATCTGCAAACAACCAAAAAACCCAACACATTTTCACAGACATACTGTATGTATATACCTTATCCAGGCTTGGCAGGTATCTTTGTCAAACAGTACAATAAACAAAACAATTTTCATGCACTTGTCTGTATGCAGATGTGGTGACACCACCCTTAAGTGGATGCTGGTGCTCCATTTCTCCATTTCTTAGTTGTCTTTCACAGCGTGAGAATGATGTTAACTAGCAAAAAAACAAAAAACGGGAAAGGGTGTGCATAAGACTGCCATTATACTGTCACAATCATGTCATGACACCTGCTATGAACATGAAGAGGTCTTTATGAATGTTTATGACTGTTGTCATATAGTAATATATGTCATTTTTAATGCGAAGTTGACATTATGAGATGTCTTTGCTCTGACTACTTGACATTAATCAAGCCAATATCATGTCTCTGTTATGAGAACATGAACCAAGACAACATAATCCGTTATTCTCTTTGTTATGATAATTTGACATTATCAAACTTAAACAAAGTGTTAAACTTTATGTTTTAACATACATTATACTGTTGTGTACTGTTGGTTTTGACACTGGCCGTCATGAGACCTGTGTGTCATTCATATTTTCCATGACCTCAACTGAAGTTGCACATTTTAGACTTGACATTACGATGTCATTAAATGTTATAAGGGCAGATTGATGACAGAGTAAAACATCAAGGTGATTTAGGTTACAGAGTTAGCTGCTGGTATTTGTGGCTGGCATTACCTTGTTAGCTTAGTAAGCCAAGGAGCTATGACAAATCCAAAATGTATCACTTGACTTCAGATCAAGGAAAATATGTTCTCATGAAGTCCAGTGTCAAAACCACCCACATATGACAACATAACATTAAACTAAATAGTTTGAGTTTGATAAAGTTGTCATAATAAAGCCATCTCAAACAACTTTAAAAGCATTAAAAACGACATAACTGACCAAATGAAACTTAATGACAGCAACCATAAACATTCATAAAGAGTCCATCATGTTCATGACAGGTGTCATGATATTCAAGTAAAGTGTTACCCTCCCAAGAAACACCAGTAAAAAAAAGATCAGAATGCTACAAAGACAGAGATGCTCATTCTGCAGGAGAGTTGACAACCTGAAGCTATAGCCCTTCAGACGAGCAGTAGTGTTGAAACATGAACTTGAAAAACTCTCGCCTCTTTGGTATGCTGTATGTACACTATACACTTCATTTTTTTCTGTTCTCTCTGCCTGACGAGGACAGGTCACCCTGAGATCCCCTAGATATGTCTAGCAGCCTCCAGCGCTGTCCTCGACAAAGGGTTACACACAGGCCGAGCTGCTGGGAGAGAATATGTTACCTCTCCGCCCCCCTCCCGCGCATGAGGGCTCCAAACAGAGCTCTGGGGATGTGTTGTAACCTCGCAGAATGTCAAATAGCCCTGTCAGATTGAGCGTTCTTGGAGTTTAGTGGTGACCGCCCAGTCAGACATGAGACACGTGCACCCAAGGGTGGGAATGATGTCATAAGGGAACGTGTTATTCTTTTTCTAGGGATTATTTTTCATAATAATGTTGACAGTAGTTTGTTGAATCAAATTGATAAGGTAATCAGATCACAACTACTTGCTGTGCTTCAGTATGTCTATTTTCACCTTCTGTTAATTAGGTTTTGCTTGTACATGCAAAGGTACACAAAGCAAAGGCCCCTCAGAATCAGAGTATCTGGGCTTAAGGGGCTTAGCCCAATAAAAAAACATTCTCTTCATTTCCTGTCTGCCCCAGAGGTGACCGGGCCAGCCACACAGTCATCTCATCTTCACTATTCAAATGAACACAGACACCCTGGAAAGATCTGCCTCCTCATGATCTCTGGCTAATGAAAAGGATTGGCTTCTTATTACTGTGTATTAAAAAGCAGAAAAAATGCAATCTTGGGGGTAACACAAAGTATCAATTATCAATATTGCTGGAATGAAAATAAAGGAGGCGTGTATGTTTTTGTCTCCATAAATGTGAAATAAAACTAATCTCATTGAGAAATGTCATTGTAGTTCATCATGTGAATTTCTGTTTTTGCTACTTGGCTAAGCTAGGCTTTTATCAGCACTATTTCATCTGATGTTAATTTTTCTCGGTTATTAGATTTAGCTACTGGCTCCTTTATGTGGTATAAAAACTCACTTTCTCAGATACTAGAGCATCAAAACAATTACAAAAACCATGCAAAAAAAAAATAACATAGGCTATAGCTTTTAGAATGCAGCTAGTGCAGTCACTGCAGTTTGGTTTTTACTTGTGTTGTCTTGCTGTTTAATTACATGGTAACTTTTATTTGGTAAAAGAAATGTTAAAAAGGCTTTTTCTGGTGTTAAAGGGATAGTTCAGACTTTTTTTTAAGTGCCTACTTATCCGTAGTGAGTATATTACCTACAGCAGATGGTGGTCAGCACACCCCAGTTTGAAGAGGCAGCAAAACAGCTTTCACAAAAACAGCAGTTTTACCTTGCAAAACATGATTGTTGCTGTTTTACTACTGTTTTGACTGGTTAGTTACTTTGTGTTATTGTGTGACTCTGGTAAAACCAAGTTAACCAATTTTAACACAAACAAACCAACTGAGGCAGCAGGAGACCAAAAACTCATGTGTACTGTGAGATAAAATGTTTTTGCCAGAGGGGTCTACTGGCTTTGGAGAGAGTGGTATTCGGCTTATACAGTAAAATGGCAGTTTCCCATCAAAAAAGGCTGTCTGGTGGCAAGGTAAAGCAGTGAAAATATTCTAAATATAGTGTACACTTGAACTGACATTGGTGGCTTTTTTAGGAGGCTAAAATATGTATCACTGCTGACCCTGCCCACACCAGTATATTGCTTAGCTTCCTTCAGCAATACTCCTGCTGCTGCTTCAAATATCTTCCCTGACCGTGGATAAGTATCCCAAACAATCTCACTTCAAAAAATCTATTTAACACAGTTTTACCAGATATGTAGTAACTGTATTTTTGCCCTGACCCAATAAACAGCCATATGATTGAGACATGCATAGACCTGCATACATTTGTATAAATACACAAATGTACAAAAATCTATTTCTGCAGCGCCCAGATGAAAGCATACCTGAACACACACTCATACACCCACCTAGCCAAAGCAGCGTTGCAGCATCTCTCCCCTTTGCCTGAGTGAAAGCAGCTGGAATTGGTACTGTCACATTTAGAGACTGATTGATGTGATGCTGCATTTCAAACCACATCACTTTCAAGCCTGTGTGTGATATCAGTCTCTTGCCTCCAGGCCTTCAATAAAAGTGGGAGAGAGTGGGTCACCCACTGGCCTCTATCTGACAGGCAGGGTGTCTCTGTCAATACTATGACCTCTGTGGAGGCAGACAAGACTCACCTACAGTCAGTAACTGCAATCTGGCTAGCATTCATCAATGCTCGAGCACAGAGGTAAATCCTCTGGGAATGTGGGGACACTGAGACAGCGATGTAGGCGCGTACCCAAGAACTCTACCTCTGAATAAGTGATAATAATTAGAGCTGCTATGTGTATCTCCTGTGGTTCCACTACAACAGCAGGAGCAAATTAAAAAGTCCCAACAGTGACATTGATCTTGTTTTCCTCTGTGGGCAGTTGAAACACTGTGAAGTCATTCAAGCAGACGTCTTCCTTTGTTGCCCTTTTGCTCGCTACTCCTGTCTCTCGCTGCTTTTACTTTCTTGGCAAACGACCATGTTGACAGCGTCGGTGACAAAGTGGGCACATTAAAAGTGTGATGACAAGAGTAGTATTGAGAGAGCAAGTGTGTGAGTAAGAGAGATGGGAAGAGAATGAGAATGGGAGATTCCCTTTGGACCAGAGGGCTTGGCAGGGTCAGCAGTGTGTGTGAGGGAGATAATATTCTCTGTTTATAGCTCGGCTGTATCACCTCGCTCTCATGCTGCTGCTGCACCTCCCTCTGTCTCGCTCTTTTCCTCAATAAGTTTTTCCCATCGGCAGTATTAATATTTGAAAACCTTATTATTTACTTCCACCGTTCAATCTGGCCATATTGTCCTATTGTGTTTCCAGTAAGCTCAGCTCATTCCGCAACAAACATTTCAATATGTGGGAAAAAAGACTGAAAGTTCTTTGCGTTGACCTTTTTCCTCTGTGATTATTTTCTCTCCAAAAAGATTGATTGTATTAATCATAGAAAGGGTGTCAAACTGAGTCAAAGAGGACGGCCCAAATACAGGTGATTTAGTCTTGAGGCCCAAGACAGGCACAGGCACGATACCCACCACATCCCTTGTTCTCTCCCTTTTCAGTACTCGAATAAATAATCATAGAGGTCATAGAAATAATCTCATGGTGGAATGCTGAGGATGAATTAATGAAAGAAAGAAGCTGCTCTGCCAGACAGCAGCAGGGTGAACAGGCTGTGGCTGGGGTGGGTATTGTCTTTTAGGATCCTTTATTGTTCAACAGTCTATACACTTTGTTTGTTTACATGAGTTCGTCAAGTCTGACATCTTTTTAGAAAGACATATTAATCAATGGAAAGTAAAAATAAGAAGAAAAAAAAACCCAAAACATTGGTTTATGAGACCTTTTATAGGACCCTTGGTAGCATAGGCCCATAGGTTTAGCAGTATGCTTACTAGACTATGCAAGTTAAATAGGGCAATAGTGTCTCAGACCTATTTGGGGTTATCAATGCTGTTAGACAAGGGATAATTTTGTCCCCAGTTTTGTATAATCTGTATATTGATGATCTGTCCAAGCAATTGAAAGCCTGCATGACTGGTAATACTCGTGAACTATATTATGTATGCAGGTGATCTTGTGCTCCTTCATCCAAGTAGGGCTGGTCTACAGCAGTTCATCAACATATGTTCTGTGCACAGTGTGTACTCTTGATATGTAAGACTAAGAAGGACAAATGTCTACACATTTCCTGGCTTCAGGTTGTCTGATAACCATCTTGGAGTCTGTGAAATCTTGGACATTTTATTACAGAGCAGAGGACAGATGATGGTAATATTCAAAGGCAATATTGCAAGATGTACACCCAAGCAGACATTCACTCATGCAAGTTTATTATGTGTACAGATGTTGTGAAGATGTCTTTATTCAGAGCATATTGTACACCACTTTATGCTACATACTTATGGTCGCGCTACAAAAAAGCAAGCATACTTCAAGTAGCATATATTAATGCAAATATCACTCAACAGGCCAAGATGGTGCAGTGCAAGTGAAATATTTGTGTCTGCAGAAGTAAACTGTTTTAGGAAATCTCATGCACAAATATATATGCCAGCTAAATGGCTCTGGGAATTAAATAATCTAACATAAGTGCTGCATGGTATCAATCACAGCTGTGGAGGCATTGGTGCAATTGTCCATATATAGTATTTTACTTCTTTTAAGTCATGACCTTTTATTGTGCCTATTGTTCTAATTGATTATATCTGATGTCATGTTTTTTTTTTAATCTAATTTGTTTCAATTACATCATGTTGCTTGTGCAGCTGACCTGCTGTTTCTTCACTCATGTCTCTTACAGTTAGAACAGATCCAGAAGCACACATGGTACATGTAAGTACTCACTGTTTTTCATTCCTTTTTACACTCCTCTCCTCTTCTCCTCTCATAGCTTATTCTGCAGGGGTTGTAGACCTTGGGGGGAGCAACCACATGATAAATGGCTTCGAGTTTCAGCCCTGTACACGAGAGTACATTTGAGTAGGGCATGACTCCACTCTCGGGGATGTGGGGGTAAATTGGTAGTGCATGAAAGAGGATGTGCAGCATATGGTCAACTGAACAGGGAGCACGGGAGAGGGAACAAGCAGGGATGGTGAGGGAGGATGAACCCACCTGACTTCTTTGTACCCACCACTTAACTTTCATGACATGAGTGTAACATTAATCTTTTGAGAAAATTTGTGTTTCAGGTCATTGAAGTTTATGTCAGAGTTCATTCATGTGTAGGACAAAAGCATTAAGTTTTTTTTTATTTGTTTGTTTTTTAAGATGTAATATAATAATATAATATACACTAATTGTTTGTAAAAGTTGATATTCCAGTCATCACCATTTAAAAGTAGCAGTTGATCTGCCTAAACAACCAGTGTGTACAAACAGCTATTTTTATTGGTAGGTGCCAATATATATCCCTGTTTATTCTATATTATGCACACTGGACCTTAAAACTGATTTTTTTTCTTAAGAAAGAGGTAAAATAAACATTTTCATAACAAGCAATATCAAGTTTTCTCAGTTCCATAATCTCTATATTGAATCATTAGTTTGAAAACTAAACAGCGCTCCATATTGGCCATATTCTGCCAAGGAAATCCTGCAAATCCTACACACTGGACCTTTAACGGGGAACAAAAGCAGTAGAGTTGTAGTGGGCTCATTAAAAAAGTAATTTAAAGATTTTCTTTAAGAATTTTAAAGGTTCTTACTCTGCTAGAGCAAAGATGAATCATGAGAAAGTGAGGTTGTGAGTCCTGGAAGCGGTTGAGTTATGGTCTCTGTCATGCACTGAAAGATCATGTGAACAGACACAGAGCCTGGTAAAAGAAATAAGAGGAGACAAGAGAAGAGCTGCGAGAGGAGACTAATGTAATCTGAGTTGTGTCAGTGAGGAAGTTGCATGACTGTCTGTGTCTACATAGCAGGCTGGCTGGCCGAGTGTGCAGCTGAATGAATGAATGAACGTATGAATGAATGAGAGCGGGGGCTGTCTGTGACTAGAAGCCCAGAAGCAGCTCATCAGTGGTGGCTAAAAATGAAAACATGTCCAGCCATCTATCCAAATCAAACAAACTTTTTCTTTACAAATTCAAATAATTAGTGGGTGAGCTTCCTAACAATCTTCCAGCAGCAGCAGCAGAGCTGTGGTGCTGAAAGGACAGCGCTGGACCAAACTGTCTTCACCAGGATCACTAATAATGAGCAGTGGACAAACACCTACTCCAGTTTCCAGTAGATTAGGTTAACCATGCTCAAATTAATTGCATTAGTTTCAACCAGGTGGACCAAATAAACTAGCACCTGGGTGTAGTTTTAAGTGGGCAACACATGAAGTTAAAGTGTCAGTTCACCCCAAAATCAAAAATACATATTTTTCCTCTCACCTGCTATGTATCCATATAGATTGTTTTGGTGTGATTTGCAGAGTCTCAGGGATGTTAGCTGTAGACTTGTCTGTCTTCTCCCAAATATAATGCATGATGAATAACATTCATCTTGTGTTGAAAAAAAAATCAACAGCATTATCTTTTTCCAGAAATCATGTCCACTTGTATTCTACAGAAGGCAGACATCTTCACAGCTGATATCTCCAAAACTAGGCACTAAATCAATCTAGATGGATGAACAGCTCTACATGTAAGAAGGAAAAGATGTATTTTTAATTGTAGGGATGAAATATTCCTTTAATGACAGCTGTAAGAGTCAGGGGTTTTACTTTTCACTTTTTCATTACATCCACCACCAAACTGAGGTTGGGGGCTGTGTGGGCTGCACAGTCACTGCAGGTCCAGTTCACAAGTTCACAGCATATAGAAACGTGGAGGTGACTTTAATAGCTGCCTATGGGGCTTGTGTGCTTCACCGGGCAGATGAATCTGTTCTTTGAGACAGACTTCAAGAATGTTCCAGAAATCCTCTAAAAAATGGTGTCAGTGTAGATCAGCCTTTCATTTTAAATCCCAGAGAGTAAAGTCCTTCTTGTGTACTCCTGAGATACAGACAGACAAAAGAGAGACAGAGGAAAGTGACATATCTAGGAGAGTGTTTGGAAAGGCAGAGGGAATAATGAAGAAACTAAGTTTGAAAAACAAGCAGGGAGGAGATGGGGAGATTGCAAAAGTTGGCATCATGACTCAGTCATCTGTCTGCATCTTGGTGAGCATGATGACCCGTGTTCACTCTCTGAAGCTGACATGCAAAGTGACTAAATCTGGAGAAAATATGTGACTGTGAAAGTTTCCTAATGTGAAGCCAGGTCATAGTGAGGCAAACTTCTTATTCCCAGATGAGGCAAACAAACACTAAACTACTTCACATGCATTATATTCTGTTTACAATACTTATTAAATCTGTAAATCTGCAGATTAAGATCCATAATGCCTATTTAAGATATAAGAAAATGGTTATGTAGATTAAAGTGTACTTAATTACAGTACTGGGGACCATTATGTCTGACAGCGTCCTTATTTGTGTTGTAATTTCTTTGCATTCCCAGAGGGGGGAAGAATGAACCAGAGCCAGAGCAGCCAGTGCCCAGGAAGGTGACCATCCGCAGCCTGCCCTCTGCAGACGACATCGACCCAGACGTATTGGACAGCATGCACTCCCTTGGTTGCTTCAGAGACAAAAACAAACTACTGAAAGACCTGCTATCAGACGAGTGAGTGAATGGAGGGGCGAAAAGGAGGGATGGGAAAGAGAAAAAGGTGGGATAAAGAAGAAGAGAAATACAAATGTGTGGTTCAGTGAATAAAAAGGTGTGAGTGGGCAGGTCTGTAGCTCCCCTCGAGGACACTGAGGTGATGTGCTTGGTAAAATGTTTCAGTTATACCTCATTTATGACTATAATTCATTGATCAGTAATCTTCTTTTTATTTTACTGCATTAAGAATTAGATTAAAGTATTTTATTTCACATTTTAAAGGGCATATTATGTATTGGCTTATTTAGCTGATTTAGCTTATTTATATGACTTCCTTAAATCTGTGGAGCATATTAGTCATTTGTTTTGCAAAGAAATAACTTTGAATCAAATTGTAATTTCTTTCAAACATTTTCCAGCACCTCCTTCTTCCCTTGTATTAAACACATCATTTTACTGGGTAATAGGTTATAACATGACATTATTTGACATTATTGTTACTCTCAACATGCAATAAAATGCATAGATTTATACCTTTTTATATTCCAACTGTTTTATCTAAAATACACTCAGGGGGTTCTATCAAGAACCTTTTTATATTCCAAGAGTTTTATTGAGAACCCACCTAGGGGGTTCTTCAGAGAGCCCTTTTATGCTAAAAAAAGATATGTTGTTGTTCATGTATTCATGTATTTCAACAATCCCTGAAATACTCCTTCCAAAATGTATTTATTTATTTTTTAATCATACTAAGGGTTCCATTAAGAACCCTCTTTATCTGAATCCCTTTACTCAAAAAAGGTAGACCCTCAGCTCTTTAGAAATAACCTTTTTGGAACCTTCATTTCTAAGAGTGTGTGAGTGAGGTGAGTCAAATAGAGTATAGGGGGAAATAAGGTGAAACAGTTGAAAAATGAAAAAAAACAAAAGCAGGTGAAGACTGGGAGGAGAGGACGGAGCAGTGTGGTAATACTGTGATAGAAGGGCTGGGTGTGTGTTGTGTCCGTGCACACAGACGGCCTTGGATTTTTTCCGGCTCTTATGAAATCCTGTGAGGCTGTCACTTTAGATGTCAGAAGCTATAGATCACTTAACTGTTATCACATAGCGCTTACACCGCTTGCCCCTGGATACATTCCTCTCAAACTCATCCTGGCTTGCACCACAGAAACTCTCCTGGGTCACATTGTTTATGTTCTGCTGCTAATGTTTATGTCTGAGTTACACATGTGGTTATGTTTTTGCTACTAAGAATACGCATTTATGCAGAGGATGACTTCCCCTGCAGTCTTTCATACACTTGTTTTTTTTTTTATTAATGTGGGCATACAGATGTTTTTGCATTGCTTTTCTATCTCCTTTCCCTCTATTTTACATTTTTCTGGCCTCTGTAATTTAAAACTAAACGAACATTGCTCTGTCACTTTTCCCCTCTACCCATCTTTTCCGTTTGCTTCCTTCCTCCTGGGAGTGTCCCGTAATAGTGCTGGACTGGAGGAAAATCTGCAGTCTCTATCTCCCCTCCTCTGGTTCATTTTAGCTGAAGTTGCAGGTCCTTGTCTCTTTGCCTCCTACTGCTTTCCAATCTGTCTTTATTATGGAGGGCCAATCCCTGGGCCTTCTGCATAGAGAGTATTGGCCTAGAGGCTAAAGATATTAGGCTTCCTGATTCACAGAGAGAGAGAAAGAGGACGGACTCATAATGTTTTGATACTTTCATAAACTCACCAGTAGACTCTGGATATGAAAAAACAATATATGCAGAATATTATAAAATGGCTTAATGACCTGTAAAACTAAACTTTTGTTTTAATGATGGAAGCTATTTAGTAGCTGTTTCACAGTGAACCCAAAAAGATTAAAGGACATTCATCATAGTGAGGGATTTTGCAGTTTAATGTCCTAGTTACAGGCTCTTGCAGATGCTGGTTTGTCTGTTTATGAATGCTTCACTAATCTATACATATGTATGTGTTTGGAGTGACCCGGGTTTGTTTAAAGGGACAGTTCACCCCAAAATCAAAAACATGTTGTTGTTTTTTTTGTTTGTTTGTTTTGTGAGTTGTTTGGGGGTATGTTTTGGAGGTATTTGGAGATGTCTGCCCTCTCTCGAATATAATGGGACTAGATGGCACTTGACATGTGTTGCTGAAAGCACCAAGCAAAACATTTCTAAAACCTAACAGCAATGTCTCAGTCCAGAAATCATGGTTACTCAAAATAATCCACAGACCTTGTTTTGAGCAGTTTAATATAGGAAATATTTTCTGTCTGAGGGAGAAAGTAATTAATCATGTAGGAGCTACTTTCTAACTAGCTCTTCATCAAACTGCTCCAATTAGCGGAATCAAAGCCAAGTGCCATCTAATTCCATTATATTCTAGAAGTAGAGGCAGATATTTCTACAGCCAATACTGCCAAAACTCTGCCACTCACACCCAAAATAATCTAGTTGGATAAATACCACTACAGGCCAGAGGAGAATTATGTATACTTGATTTAGGGGTAAACCACTGTATTTCTCTTCCAGAAGCCTGAGTTGTCTCTTTATTGTCTCCACTCTCCAGTGACAACCAAGAAAAGATGATCTACTTCCTTTTGCTGGACCGTAAGGAAAGGTACCCCAGTCAAGAGGACCAGAACCTTCCCCCTCGCAACGAGATTGGTGAGACACACACATACACACAAAGTATGTAATATTATAAAGAAAAACAAGAAAAACAACCAAAGAAGAGAGCATAGTATGAGAAAGTAGAAGTAAATTGGTAAACAGTATATCTGAACAATATTACTATGTGGCTAACTTTAAATCTTTAAATAGACAGCTGTTTGCTCAGACAAAACAAGCCAATTTAGACAGAAATAAGGACTGCAAGAAGGTAACTCATGAATGCTCAGAGAGCCTGAACCATTCTGCAGTGTTTTCTTCCCTCAGAAAAAATTGGATCAGCTCCAACAGACGTGGATCAGCTCTCCAGTAGAGAAAGAATTCTGTTTATTGAATATAGACATGCTTCTCAATGAAATATAGTAGCAGAAATAGAAGGTGTCAATAGGCCAGATATTTTTTTTTCTTTTTTTGAAAAACTGTGAGCTCCAACTGCTTCGGATCAGATATTAACACATAAAAAAAAAAAAAGGTATTCTCCCATTCGTACACCACAACCCAGCACACAGAAATCTAAGGCGAAACAGAGATGCTCTACTTAGACTTCTGCCAGAGTTATTTTCTGACGACAGCACTACAATAGGAAGAGTATTATGTGCAAATGTGTGTGTGTGTGTGTGTGCTGCGAGATACCTACATTTTGATGAATAGACTCCCTCTTCAGTGAATGTGATATAGTCAATACAGTGGCCATTAGTTCAAGGTCTGGGAGGAAACCATTACTTATTCACTATTAGTTAAAATGTCATTGTGATCAGCGGTAAAAATCACTCAAACACTCACACTTACTGTGTGCACACAATACACAAAACCGCTCACTGTGTAGAAATACACAAATTAACACGCAGAGACATCAGGTGCATTGTGCTGATTTGAATTGATCTGTTTCCCGCAGATCCTCCGAGGAAGCGAGTGGACTCGCCCATGTTGAACCGTCATGGCAAGAGGAGACCAGAGAGGAAGTCCATGGAGGTCCTCAGCGTCACAGACGGAGGCTCACCTGTACCGGCCAGGAGGGCTATCGACATGACACAGCATGGACAGAGGTACACATGCTGGTGAAAGAAAAAGTTAAAAAAAAGAAAAGAAAAGAATCACTTCAATTTTCAGAAACACTTTATGATAACCATCATTCATAAAGGATAAAGTGAGGTTTAATTAACTTAAATTAAAAGGTATTTTACTAACAAGCATTCAAATAATGTTTATGTAGTGCTTTATAGCAGTTGTAAAGTTTTATACACATCAGTTGCAACTTTACAGTTACCATCCAAACAGTTTTATAGATGCATTACACAGTATTTATCAATGATTTACAAACTTATTATATATTATATTATAAATATCAACTCTACAGTAACCATCCACATTTAATATTTATTGATAATATGATTTCACTTACAACTTATCAAATACAGCAGCTTGGTCAGTGGACTTAGCAGTAATAAATATGCAACATACAGGTAGACTTTCAAAGCACAGCCACAAAAACTAGCTTTGGTTTCAGTTCATGCACGTACATAAGTCCATGTTCGTAAGTTCACACATTTAAGTTCATACACATAAGTTCACCCATGTTTGTGCAACAGCAAACTGTTTTAATTAAATCAGAAGGTACTTGTGATTGTTTCTTAACATCCATGAGGCAACATAGAATTCAGAAACTAATTATTTTATATTACACAAACTAATGATAAAATAAATTATAGCATTGCCATTGATTGGAAAAAATAATTATCATTAAATTTTTTGTTGACAGTGAAATAACTATTAACTAAAGTTTATCACTTTAACTATACCATTTATTAATGATAGTTATTATAAGGTGTAACCCAACATTCAACTGAAGAAATACAGACAGACATAGCTCTGTGTGTGTGTGTGTGTGTGTGTGTGTGTGTTTACGTATGTGTGGAGGATCTCGCAGCCCAGTGGTGTTTGAGCAGGTCTGACAGCGAGTCTGGCTCCGGGTGTCAGCAGACTAGATTGTGGACAAACATAAACAGAGACTGATGCTTTGCTCGCTTTGTCTCCTGTCTCACTGTAGTAAATCAGTGTACAGTAAAAGCTTGGATATTCCTGACGCCAGTACAAAACGCAGCAAAGAAGAAAGGTATTCACTTGCCCTTTTCACCTCTTCCTGCTCCGTGCCTCACCCCTATGCAAGGGGACGTCCATGGCAGGAGAAAGATGCAGCGATGCTTTCTGTTGAAACAATACTTAGTTAAAATGGTGACGGTGGCTTCACAAGTCTATTTTAAGACGCCATTAACTTAACTTAAAGAAGCTGGGTCCAACAGAGTCAACAGTTTTGTGATTGTAGATCCTAAAGTTTGACTTAACTCTCTTAATTAACTTAATTTTCAAATGGTAGAGGACTGTGCACTTGCAATTCAGGGCCATAATATCTACAAACCCGCCTTTTCTGGTGTTCGCTCAATTATCTCTCCTTTTCATAATCTGAATGCATTGATAATCAGTTCTCCCTTACAGTGTCCCACTTTCTCCAGATGCAGAACATTTCTCTATTTCTCCATTTTAGAAATGTTCAAGTCAAGCCTGAACCACACACCCACAAGGCACAGCGGACTGATTTAAAATCTATTTCCTCATCTTATTTCAACAACCAATATATCATCACACTACACATTTCTGCTCAGAGGCAGTGACATTTGTGACAGCGGGGAAGATTGAATCTGAGGGGGGTGATAACCTGATCTGCCTAATGATAGGCAGATTGGCAGAGAACTGGAAAAAGCTTTCAGAGGTATAGGACATAAATGCAGAGGCAGCGAGCGTATATGTTATATAGATAGTTATAAATTTGAATATTCATCCAAATGTCAGATGCATTAATACCTCCTTGCCACAGTGCTGTGCCAACAACAAAACATCAAAAATATATTTCCCACTTCATTTCACTGGGGGAAGCCACTTCAGAAGTTGAAAATCCATTTCAAGAGCTCCCACCTCTAAACACTTCTGCTTAATTCTTTCTGTCCTCTGCTGCCTCTGAATTTCAGTTTTAAGATTCATCGTCTTGTGTTTCATCGCCGCTGCTCCGCTCCTTCATCCCTTCAGGCGATCCAAGTCTTATCTCTTCTTTTTTTAAAGGTTGCATTAGTTTTGAAACTGTCTCCTTCTGCCCTTCGATCTGACTTGTCTGTTTCTCTCAAGCCTGGAATCCCAAAATCGGTCAGTTTGCAATGACTTTATCGAGCATTAATAATACTTCCATAAGAAGAATCAGTACTAGTTCATAAATCACACACAATTGCATTGGTGGACTCTGCAAAAGTCTCTCATCCTCTTGGATGCCCCTCAGTGGACACATCATGATAAAGAGCTCTCTTAGGGTGCCTTTCCAGTGGACAAAATATGATAAGGTTCCCTCTAGGGTGCCTTTCCAGTGGACAAACCATGAAAATTGCCCTCTGGGGCCCCCTTCCAATGCAGAAAACATGATGCAGTGCCATATAGACTGCCTTACATGTTACAAACTTAGTTGCCCTCTATGTGCCTCTAAATGGTACAAAAGTTGTCTTATAATAAAATGCATCATTACTTTCCCCTCAGCCGGCCTAAGTCCACCACTGCAAACTGAATTGCATACATCATAAAGGGTGCCAAAATTAGTGTTTTGTGCCTTTATTTAAAGCAGTGCCTTTAGGTTAACTCATATAAATAGCAATAAAAAGAAATCTACAGATAGCAGCATGTGAAGCAGGTTTGTGCCTGGATCCTACAAAAATCAGCAGCTGCAGTCATTAATAAAAAAGCTCCGCCGCATCTTTCTTCCGTGCTACTTTAAATCAGTGTGTTTGTTCTTCCCCCCTCCACCCAAATTTCTTTCAGGGGCTCCTCCCTACCCTTTCATATCTCCTCTTTTTTTCTACTGTGGTCCCTTGTGTGCAGCTGACCTTCAGTCCCAAACGCCTGCCTCCCCCCAGTTTGTATGGAATTGCTATGCTAATGTGGAAACGCTGCTAGTTCTTCTCTGTCTGGCTTCCTATCAGCTGTGGTGGGTTGGAGGTGGGGGGAGTCTAATACCACAGCCCCTCCGCCTCCAAATCAAATCAAATCTCTCTATCGCTGTGCGTCTCTTTCTCCCCCCACTGCAACTCATAGCTCTCCAGCAGTGGGGGGAAAAAGATGTTGGTAACAAAGTCTCTGTGAATCTAGATTTTGTTGTGTTTTTCTTTTTACTTTTCTGCCTTTTTATCATGCCCTTGTGTGCGCTTTGTTTGATCATGTGCGTGCTTGTGTGTGCATACAGACGATGGTGTTGGAGAAGCACATACGTAGCAGAATAACGTCCAAAGATTTGACTGACTTTCTCTGAACCTAACCTTATCTTTCCCAGACAGCAAACTTTTGTCGACAGCACAGAAGATTCGTAGAACTTCAGATCAGAGGGTGTCAGAGCGAGGACTGACTTTGAAACATGTGTTTTGACAGGATACATTTCCACCAGTGTAAATGGAAGAGAGGGGAAATGGTTTTATCTGAAATTACACAAGGAAAACGCCTCAATCCTTATCCAGCATTTCGCCTCGGATATCTCATGTAGGCAGTTTCAGTCCGACCATACTGCCCAGGCTGCATTTTCATACATGTAATTGTTGATTTAACTGAAGTGTAATTGAATAGATTTGGGATAAATGCTGAAGTAGCCATGTTGTAGAGAAATCCACATGGACACATTCATTTCATTCTTTATACACCCAAAAGTATCTTAAAAAGACATTTAAAGCACAAGAAATCCCACTGATTTAATTATAAATCTTAACAACATGCCAGGAGAAATGAAGGGAGGTTAATGATATGTAAATGAAATATGGAAAAGTGCTGCAGTGTGAAGAAGAGAATATCAATTGATTTTTTTTTCTTTATAGATCTGCTCTAGTTGCTTCATGCAGTTTAAATGTGTTGGGTTAGTAGGAGCAGTCTTAATAAGCCAGGCTCTCATGCTAATTATTGACTCTAATTTATTTAAGAGGCTCAAATGAGCACAAATAAAGCACCTTTAACACTGATCTCTACAGCAGAAACTGCAGGGGTCTCACTACATTTAGAAATTTGAGGAGCTGAGCTGTGAATATTAATGCACTGAGTCCTCTGGGAGTTGTCAAGGTTCAGGAAAGGAAATGAATTTAAACAGTGTGTTGATTTATATGAATATCTACTCCACGTAGAAGAACTCCAGTGGCAGGACAAAGTCAATATAGAGAAGAGAGAAACAGAAAAACTGAACTTTCTCCACGTAAATCGTGCTCGCAGAGCAGCGGCGTTGTGTTTTGGCTCTGGCACTTTTATTTGTTCGCCGTTTGACTCCTGGCACCGTCCATTTCATTTTGCTTCACTTTCGTTTTATTTCAGTCCATGCCCTCATCCCAGAACCTCTTGTACTTGTTCCATCCCCCACAGCCCAACATTAGACCCCCCATGGGTGCTTTGGATGGGTCTGTGACACAGCCGGTGGTCACACACTGAGGACATGGGCCATGTTCCAAAACAGGCTTATGGGAAATGTTAGCTTGAGGACTAATGGATAATAGAAAGACAAAAATGGTTAGCCACACACATGCACATATAGAAGACATATGCATCATTGCACACACATTTATTGGTGCAAGTACATGCACAGTAATGGGTTACTTCACCCCCAAAAAACACATTTCCTCATTTACCTCCAGGGGTGTGAATCAGTGCAGATAATTTTGGTTTTATTTGTCCAGGTGAGATATCCCTTTATGAGGTGAGGGGAATGCAATTTAGTTTGTGGTGCTCCCCAGTGGTGGTGAAGAAGTGTTCAAATACTTTACTTCAGTAAGAGTTGCAACACCACAATTTAACAATACACTATTACAAGTAATAGTCTGTAAATGTAAAGAAGTTTATCAGCAGGATTAACTTAGTGTTTTTATTTATACATATACATACTCATTTTGCAGATATTAGAATAACAAGGTACAAGTTAGATTGAACTGAATGCCGCCATCTTTGTGTGCTGTATGTAGTTCATTGTAATACATCTATGCATCTGACAGGAAAGGCACCATCACCATGAATAAATCATGAATTTCTCTGTGTTTCAACATCGTTGGAAAAACATTAGGGATAATGTATGGATAAGTACCTCAAAATTTTACCTAAGTATCCTGCTTAATTAGATGTACTTACTTACATTCTACCATTGGCGCTCACATAAAAAAAATAACTGCATTGTGTCTTTTCAGTAATGATATCCTGGTACCTGCTGATAATCTAAACAGTTTTTATTGAAGCTACTTTCTAGTGACAGAGTCGTCCCTATGAAAACTGTTATGTGTTCTTGTGTTCTGTGGATTTTCCAGAGTAACCAGGATATTGTTTCTGGAAATTTCAGTCACCTTAGGGTTTCTCAGTTAAATATTTGAACGTTGTGAGCACCACAAATGAAATTCCACTCAACTCAATTGTTTGGTTGAGACAGAAAACTCTCCTGAAATGTATGTCTCTCAGCTTGGGTAAATAAAACCAAAACTTTCTGTATGACGACATACCTCTAGAGAACATGTTTTATGTAAATACAGTGAATTGATCCTCTAATATAAGTGAGCACACACAGAGAAGCACAGAGGGGTTAGCTTGCTTCAACATCTTCTCTCCTACTGATTTAATAGCACAGCCTCTTTGTTAATATATGATAGATGGTAAATGATTGCGAAGTCCTGTATGCTGTTCACCATAAATAAAACACTTGTCAACAATAATTCATCGTCTCTCCAAAGTAAGGGTGAGCTTCTGACAGCCCATTACTGTACAGCATAACCATCTGTAACATTAGTTTTATAGACCTGCTGGTCCAACACTAACAGATGCAGAGTGCCTCTAACAATATGCTCATAATGGCCCGAGGACGCTGTGTTTTGGCCATGTTTAGATGAAGTGCAATTGGCTATGTGCGCACAGGCGCTGTACTGAGCAACTGTGGGCATGTCTCAGTGGACTGTAGGACTTAAATGCAAATGTTAGCAACTGTCTGGTCAGCTGCTCCCTGAAAGAAGAACTCCTAGCCAACGTGGTCTCAACATCGCCTACTCATGTGTGCATGAGTGTGTGCAATAAATACGCCACAGAAGGGGCAGTGAGAGAATTACAAAAATAGCTGGAGTGTGGGTGTTGTTAGTGTTGCTTCTCTTCTCTTCTGTTTGTGTGTCACTGCCTCTCAGGAGAAAGATTCCTGTTTTAGTATCAGTTCTTCACTGAGGTGGTTGTAAATTAAAAAAGGGGACTGGGCGACTGAACCCAAATAAGTGCTTCTACGTTTAGATTAATTTAAGATTAATACATACAGATCTTAAAGGGGTAGATCAGATTATTTGATGTAGGGCTGTATGAGGTACTTATAGTGTAGATAGTGTATTACCTTTAGTAGATGCCAGTCATCCCGCCCCTAGTTAGGAGAAGCAGAGCAGAGTACCAGCACGGAAGCTAAGAAAGAAATCAATATCAGTTTAAGTTTTTGTTATATTTAGAAGATTTTCACTGCTTTACTTTGCTGTCAGACAGCTTTATCCAACGGGAAAGTGCTATGATACAAGCCAAATATCGCTCTTTCCAAACCAAACTTTATGAGGAAAATTATTATCACTATCTACTGTACCTAAAACATTGACTATCGATAAGTACCCCATTCAGCCCTACTTCAAATAATCCAAAATATCTCTATATTCAAGGCCTGTCATTATGAGAGCACCAGTATCATTTTTATGGCTACTAGCTATAAGCACGTCTACAGTTTTGTGACCATGTATGGATGCCTCGGTGGTCCCGTGGGACATCAGGAATGAACATCAGTCTCCATTACTTCATCTCAACCTCCCGTCCTCATTCCTCCATCACTCCCAGACTCCCTCATTCTCCTGTCACATTCGCCCATGCAGTCTCCCTCTATAACCAAGCAAGCTGAAAAGAGATGAGATGAAGAGATGAACACTTTTTTTCGAAGACGAAAGATCTCTAGGCTCAGCCACATGTTCATAAATGCATCAATGGAGAGAGAAAGAGAGAGGAAGAGAGGAAGAAGGGGGGTATTAATAGATTGAATGACAAAAAGGAGCAGTGTTGTGACAGTGAGCAGCTGGTGTTTCCGAGTGTTGACAGGCCCTGTTTTTGTGTGTTTGTGTGTGTGTGTCTACACGTGTGTGTGTACGCTTGATGGAGACAGATTGTCCTGTGATTGTTCATTTCTGAGCGGGGCTCTGCTCATAGGGGTTATTGACGGCATCTGCAGGGGAGAAAGAAAAAACATGACAAATGGCACTCAACCAAATGTCCCACTTCATTCCCCCCCTCAAGATATTTTCCACTGATCCAGTGAAACGGCCTAAAAGTCAACATGTCTGGTTTATTAGCAAACTATAGATGGGGTGGAAAGCTAATTTGACTGCTAATCTGTGGAAAGTTGCCTATGTATTTGCAGGAGAAGCTGCAGTCAAATCACCATATTTGAAACCAAAGTTTGAGCTTAACCTGCATTGAGACTAATTGCTGGGAGTCAATGCTAGTAATGTCTGTTGTCAAGTTGGTTTTGTTACTGTGCTGTAAATCTTTAACTCTCTTTATGTGAATAGGTGGCTTGATAGCAACCACTGTGCGTAGTATGATGGTAACATATGTTGTAGTGCTTTCTAACTGTGCGCAACATGTAACCTCCAAGCGCTCACCTCCACCTGTGTTTACTGAAACATGTAACTGGTACACATGTTGATCCCTGAAATTATCTCTGCTCCTGTGTGTGTTCTTGCGTGTTCGTGCCACAGGTCGCGGTCTATTAGTGGAGCCTCCTCTGGCCTCTCCACCAGCCCCCTCAGCAGCCCACGGGTAAGTCACGACCCACAGCACACTTTCAAACACACACGCACAACACAACACACACCTCTTGACCCCGTTCTCAGGTATGTAGTTGTTTGCTGTCAGGGATAACGACCATCCAACTGCTGCTGATCCTGTCTTATTGCTGTCATCTTATTGCTGTTTATGTCGGCTAGAGTAAATAAAGACAGTTTCTACAGCTACAGAGCGGGGGCTTCTGACCTTTACCATGAAAGCTGGATCACTGTATCTCTGTACACATGGAATATTGGTCAACTTTTCCTCTGTATTATGTTTTTTCTCTACACAAGTTTCAATCCACAGTTCAGATCTGCCTTTGCATTTTGAGAACGTTAGCAAACATTTTCAGGCATCAGCCTAGACAGAATTTTGTCAAATTTGGCATAAATATCTACTTGCATCAAGGGTTACTGGGACCTGATGGCTGTCTCATTCCCATGGATTCAGTGCCTCAGGAACATCTGGGTGAAATTTCTGGCACAAAAATTCATACACTAATTATGACAGAATTTCATAGAAATATATAATGAGATACAATTATGAGGTGATACCATTTTATATGCAAAAGGTCAAAGGTCAACACCATAATGTTCAGTTCTTTATCTGTAGTCCTCTGTAAAAATAGGCTGAGGATAACATGTGTCTTACTGGAAATTATTCACTGGACTCATGTGGTAACACGTAATAGCTTTTATTAAATTCCTTCAAACTCTTTGAGACATATATTAGTCTGGACAGACGTGGATGTAAAGTTGACTGATTGGCAGAGGTATATGACCATGAGATGGTAATTGCAGTAACACATAAAACCTTGATTGAAGTGTTTTGACCTCACTCCACACAACAATAGGATCAACTCATGTGGGTTGCTGCTGTCTGCTAGAGTAAATGAAAACAGTCACTACATCGTGGGGCTCCTGACCTTTACCGCACACAGAACACCATGAAAGCAATATCACTGTATCTCTCTCCACATGCAATATTGTTTTACTGTTCCACTTTATTATTAGTCTGAGATATAGTATGTTTTTCCACTGCTTAACTTTTAATCCTCAGTTCAGATCTACCTTTGAGGAAGCAGTGATCCCCTACGATGAGCTCTTCATATCCGGTGTTAGATCAGACCTTCACTGTCATCCCTGTGTCCATATAGTTGGATCTTTCTGTTAACTCCAAGTAAAACACACTGATGAACTTGCATGGGGGGATGTGACAGCACAGCAAACTTTCTCCTCCCCTAAAGCCTCCATCTGTCTCTCCATCCTCTCTGCTTATTATCCCTCTCTCTGTTTTCCATGGCCTGAGCTCTGTGAAAATCCTGCTCAGGGAATGCTTCAGAAAATCCCACTTTTCTTGCTCAGAGCTGAGGGAGCTTGTAGTAAACTTTTCCGGCTGACTAACCTGAGAGGGCTCGAGATTAGCCAGGATCCTAAGACAAGCTCCTCGCGCCACACAGGTTCTTTCAGGGCTGATCTGAAAGGGAAATTGATTTCTCAGACCTACCCCAAAGCCTGGTTTGTGCTCTCAGCAAGACGCTCTGTGAGGGGTTATTTTCTCAGATTTGGGTCTGGAAAAAGGGGAGGCGTCCAAGGGAAATAGTTTATCAGTACGCCATTGTGGCTGCAATTTCACCATTACAAATGAAACAGATCAATAAAGCTATCCAGAAACCGGAGATTTTACAGCAGAGATACCATAATGGTGTTCCTCTTGTTATTGAGACAACCCAAATTGTCCTCACAGCTGGCCTTATGTCTCTCACACCTGTCTGTGTCTGCTTGCTCGTCTCTGCTAGCAGGGCTCTATATGTTTTATTCGGGTGAAGTCCTTCTTTTTATCTGTTTTGTTTGGCTTTTTTTTTTTTTTTACAAATGTGTGCACTGCTTGGTGTTTTCATTGTTCCCTCTTCATTTTTGTTTTGTTTTCTTTTGACATGACTCACTGAATGGTCTAACTGCATGTTTCTTTTCTTTTCTGTCTTTCTGTTTTTGCAATGCCTCCATCCTCTCCCGTGTATGTACACATCTCGCCTGCTCCTATATTCTTTGCTGGTCCTCTGCTTCTGGCTGTGTGGTTGTTTGATCTTGCTTTTTCTATGTGTTTGTGCATCTGCATGTGTCCCCATGTGTTTTTCTTTGTTTTCTTCTCCTCTTCCACCTGCTCTGGCTCTTGGCTGTATTGTGCTGTGTGTTCTCTAACTTCAGCCTGTCAGAAAGTTCTGTGTACCACCTCAGTCTCCAGACTTGACGCAGTCCCCTAACACAAGCCCCTGCCCGTCCCCAGAGCCCGTCCCCAATCGCACAGGCCCCCGTATCTCCACCCCTAACTCCCTCGCTCCAAACAGTGAGCCCCTGCCGTCAGCGCTGAACAAGACGCAGACGCTTCCTGCCAAGCCCAAAGTCGCCCCCAAGCCCCTCCAAGCCACACGATCCAACCCTCTCCCAGAAACCTCCCCGGACCCAGCATCTGCAGCCAAATCAGAGTCCTCCACTCCCTGCTCATCGCAGCCGCCCTCTGCCTCTGTTCCCCCGACCCCAACTTCTCCATCCTCTCCATCCTCCCCCTTTTCCCCATCCCCCATCTCCAGTGCTTCCATACCCAACAGCCCCCAGGTACGGCGCTCCCATTTTGCTGCCAATCCCCAGCTCTCTGTGCCCTTCAGCCCGGTGGTGCCCCTGTCGCCCATCCGGCTGCACCACTTTCACCCCGTGGCGCCGGTGCCTTCTTCATTCACTGACCACCCACCCAAATCTATCCCCCTCATACAGGTTACCCCTCACCCTTCCCCTCGAGGCAGCCCCCTCCCCACCCCAAAGGGCACCCCAGTGCACACTCCCAAGGACAGCCCAGCTGGGACGCCCACCCCAACGCCGCCCCCCAGCCCTTCCATCGGAGGCATGCCTTGGAGGACGCGCCTCAACTCCATCAAGAACAGCTTCCTGGGCTCGCCACGCTTCCACCGCAGGAAACTTCAAGGTACGGCAGCAGATTTAAAGGGATAGTTCAGATTATTTGATGTAGGGTTGTATGAGGTGCTTATCGATAATCAGCATGTCTACTGTAGGTAGATGGCGGTCAGCATGCCCACAGTTTGGAGAAGCAGACAGGGGCACCAGCATGGAAGCTAAGTAATGAACTGCTGTGCTTGCTGTGAACTGCAGGGACAGCAACAAAACATATTTTAGCCACGTAAAAAGGTTCACAAAAAATCTGTATCAGTGTAAGTATAGGCTATATTTAGTGTATTTTCACCACTTTACTTAACTGCCATCAGACAACATTTTCAGATGGGAAACAACACTAATATCAGCCAAATATTGCTCTCTCTAAACTTCATATGCAAAATCAGTAATTTCACTTCACAGAATATGGGAGTTTCTTCAGTGCTTTAAATGGATAGTTTGGATTCATCAAAGTCACACAATAGCACAAACAAACTAACAGTTCAATAGTGTGTAGAGCAGCAACTCCCTTGTTCTGCGAGGTAAAATTACTGATCTGGAGTTTGGTTGTTTTGGAGAGAGTGATATTTGGCTTCTATAATGGCCATTTCCCATCAGAAAAGGCAGTCTGAGAGCAAAGTAAAGCAGTAAAAATAATTTGAATGTAGCATAAACTTGAACTGATATTGTTTTTTAAGAGGGACCTTTTTAAGTGGCTAAAATCCTGTTTGTTGCTGACCCTATCCACGGTACTTTATTGCTTATCTTCCGTGCTGGTATTCCTGTTGCCTCCTCAAACTGGGGGTGTCACCAACTATAGGTAATACACTGACTATCAATAAGTACCTCATTCAATCCAACTTTAAATAATCTGAACTATCCCTTTAAGAATTTTATGGGAAACACTGGTTAATCTTGTACTTGTGTTAATCTTATCCCCCCTAAAATCTTACTGTACCCACTGTACTGTGATCTACTTGTAATCCTTCTCTGAGCCCTTCACCTTTGTGTGACCTTTGACCCTGTTTCCACAGTTCCCACACAAGAGGAGATGTCCAGCCTCACACCAGAGTCTTCCCCAGAGTGAGTAGTTGCTGTACTTTCTGAAGCCTCCACTACTATGATAACTATGCATAACCTGTCAGCCCCTCACTTATTGGCTCAAACGGGCTTGTTCCTGATAGCATGATGTTTTGGAAAGTATTACATCCATGAATGTTTGATTTTCACCTGCTGAGTTCGCTGTAATGACCTCGGGTCTGGTCTGGAATGGAGAAGGAGCGCCGTAGCAGGAGGTAGCGGGATGCTTATGAAGGAGGGAAGGTAGCTCGTGTGATGTTTCTGAGCTCCCAGGGGCCTGATAACTCAAGGTTGGCCTAGATTTGCCTGTTTGGTTCGCTGACTGTCTGGCTTGGCCATCTCCATCTGGCTGGGAAGAACATGCTGGCTGGAAGGAGCTGGAGAGTTGGCTGGAAAAGACCTTGTCTTAGCAGGGTTAGGGCATGATCACAGGCATACGCAGTCACACACCAGCTGTAATCAGCGTCTTACTGCTCAACAATGTGCCCCTTGATGTCTCTGCAGATATTATAACATTATGTAAGTCTGTATTCATATTGAATAATAAATATTTATTTATATTTAATGGGGCAATTGGAGATTGTTTCTATTTTTGCTGAAGTTTGAGTCCATCAACATTTTCAAGAATCTCATGCAATATTAATGTGCCAGAAAACAGGACTCCATATGGCTTATTAGTGGATGCAGGTACACCTGGGCTGAGGCCAGTAGTGAATTCATCTACCTCTGCCCCTTCTGGACCTACAGTTCTGTTCACAGAGAGGCTCAATTATCTCTCTCTCTCTCTTTCTCTCTCTCTCTCTCTCTCTCTCTCACACACACACACACACACACACACACACACACACACACACACACACACACACACACACATTTACAAAAAAATCCAGTTGCAGAGAAGGTGAAAGTCAGAAAACATTCCTCCTCTGCACAGTTTTAGCTCATTTCCCTCGAGGTTTTTCTCCATTTGCTCCTTTCCATCTTCCCAGAGCTGCAGAGAGAGATGGATAGATAGATGGATGGATGGGTTGGAAAAAAAGGAAAGAATTACAGGTGGAAGGAAGACAAACACTCTATATAAGATATGCACAGCCATAAACAAAAAATGTTTTTTCTTGTCTTTCTTAACAGACTTGCCAAAAAATCCTGGTTTGGTAACTTCATCAACCTGGAAAAAGAGGAGCAGATCTTCATAGTCATCAAAGACAAGCCTCTCAGCTCCATCAAGGCAGACATCGTTCAAGCCTTTCTCTCGGTATGTACTCAATTTCTTGCTTTTTTCCTTAATTTTTCCCTGCCTCCACCACCACCCTACACCCTTCTGTCATTGGATCTATCTGGGTTCTTATGGGTGCTGGAAATTCTTGAAAACACTTGAATTTGAGTACTTTCAAGGTTTGAAATCTATTTGAATTTTAGATTTGAAAGTGCTTGAAATTCTAATTGCATTACTTTCATAATAAATCACACTGACTAAATTGTTTGGCTTTTATATAGACAAAATAAGTTGGACTGCAGCATACGTTCGTCTTTGTTGATTTGTTCTCTGATGGATGAACAAAATGATACATTTTGAAACGTGATTTGATGCTATCACAAAACATAAATTTGGTTGTTTATAGTACAATAACAATAAAATCTGATTTAATATGATGAAGAAATAATATAGGGGACCCCATTTACACCTGGTTTTAAAATGTGATCTGTATGTGTATATATTGTACAGATTGTTGTACAGATTGCGTTTTCACGATGTTCTGAACACAATGCAAGCCAGACTTCCTCCAGATATGGTCAGACAGATGTGATCACATTCTGATCATGAAGCAGTTACACGTTGCATCCTTATCTGGATAACGTATCCCGATGCAGATTGCATTTTAATACCAGATGTAAATGGGGTGTCTAAGTCAATTTCCACAGCTGTAAGGTGCTGGAAAAGCTTGAAAATGCATCTTGAAAATGTTTATGAAGTGCTTGAATTTGACTTTGGAAAGGGTATAGGAACCTTGATCCATGCTCCCTGTGCCCCAACATCTTTCTCTGGACCTAGTTAAGCATTATGTCGATATGTATCTGCAGCAGTATTATCTGTGTATCTGCTGTCTTACGGAGAACATTGCTTTTTCTAACAGCAGCGGTGATTGGCTATGCCATGAGGCAGCCTCTCTTTGAGTGTTTGCTAACATGCTTCTGATTTATGTAGCAATTCGGTAAACTGCTTGTGTTCAGCGCTTCTATTTTCTCTCTGACTGCAGACTCACTTGAGGTCAATAGAAAATCAACAGAGAGCATTGATCATTAGCATATAGATGCTTTGCCCTCAATACTGTGCGCTGAGCATGTGCGTGTGTGTGTGTTTGTGTGTATATTTAGATGTGCAGTGCGAGAAATTGAGAAATAGTGCAGATTGTATCTGTGTGTGTGGTGTGTTTATGATAGTGTGGATGTACAAATACATGCAGGAATGCAGGCAACATCAGGGCCTGTCAGCAAACGCTGCAGAATCTGTATCTACAAACATTCAGTGGTGGTAGTTGATATTCAGCGTACATAATTGAACAGAACCTATCCTCACCCCAGTTAGATTTAACAAAGTCTAAGTAAATGCAAACTGTGCCAGTGCAGGTCAATGTCAAATCTGTTTCCCCGTCCCTGTAGGTAGCTATTTTTCCCTCTGGGTTTTGCTAGCTGGTATTCCAGACAGGAGATTGGCACCTGAATCAGTGGAATTATACCTCTCAGCACACTCACATTAATGGAATGTCAAACCCTCTCCAGCACTATGGCAAAACGTGACTATTTCAGCGCTCACCTGTTCATCGGGCATACAAATTCATTTTAGGTGGGAGAGTGCCATGTTGTTGGATGACTCAAGATTACATTAGCTTAAGTCTCCCTGGCATGCATGGCTACTCCCTGAGGCATTAATCTCCTTAGAGTTTCAACTGTGGCTCGGGAGTATGTGGAGGGTATTTTAATGAGGGTTTATTCACCTTGTCATTTGCAAGGTGTGGGAGAAAAATTAAACATCAATGCTCCCTATATATAATCCCATTACTTGCCTCTTTCTACTACCTAGTTTTATCCCCATCTCTGCCTCTTTGTCCTTTTTTCCTTTACTGACTCCTCTTCATTTTTTCTCTCCTCTCAGATTCCCAGCCTGAGCCACAGCGTGATCTCTCAGACCAGTTTCCGAGCAGAGTACAAGTCCACAGCGGGCCCTACAGTCTTCCAGAAGCCGGTTAAATTCCAGGTGGATATCACCTACACGGAGAGCACAGCTGCCACCAAGGAGAATGGCATCTACTCTGTCACCTTCACCCTGCTCTCAGGTCAGAACACGCCACGTTACGAACTATCTTCCCGTTTTCTGAATCTGTATCTCTCATGCATGCATGGGGCATGAGGGGCAAATGAAGCTTGTTTCAAGAAAGTCCAGCTGTGTGGTCCTCATGTCTGGAGACTCCAGGTCTGTAAACCAATCAGAAGAGAGTAGGGTCCCCAGGGATGAGGTGTGTCACTTCTTTTTCTGCAGTGAAAGTATAAATGCAAATCAGCCTGCCTGACTTGAACTAATTTACCTAATTTTCACCTGCTGTAAGTAAAATGAAAAATAAAATGGCATTACCAGGAAGATCTAACTTTATTTTCTCTCTTATGATAGCTATAAAGGCACTAATTGCTCACTAGGGATGTTAATGATTAATGATTAATTGATCAATTAATCGCTGTTAAGAATTTAACAGAGTGTAAATGTACTTTTTTTGCACCGTATCTTTGGAGCTCACAGGTTTTCTGATTTTGTCTGCCTTGTTAGTCTAAAAGTAGCTGTGCCCAATTTGATACTGTTTTGATTGGCAGAGCCATTTGTTGAATAAGGACAGACAGACAAAAGCAGCCGTTTCAAGCAAGATCCTTGTTGTTTTATTAATCTGTTTGTTTAAAGCTACTACAAGGAGTTTATAAATGGTTATGAAATCATCTCAATGTGCTACTGATGTCTCTATATGACGGAACAAGACCATCCATGAGAAGACTGTTTCTATTACTGTCATTCTTCTGAGTTGGATTCTCCATGAAATCAGATGAAACGAGCCTTTGTTTACATTTTCCCAGGAAAAGTCACAGTGAGTCATACATTAACCTGACTCTTTATTTTTCTAATTTTATTTTTTATATGTTGTGGTTATGGCGTTGATGGTAACATGTTTATCTATAGGGGCCTCCATAATCGGCAAAATATGAAAGTTCGTTGTAGTAGCTTTAAAATGTTTGTGCCTTATGAATTCATTTTTCACATAATTAATATGCCACTAAAATTCTTATTTCAGAGGATAAAATCTGTTTCAGGTGGTTTTATAGGGCTAACATGAAGGTTAGCTTCTATACCTATTGGTATTTTTGTGTTTCTTTCACAGTTAGCACACTACAATACAAAAATATTATATTTACCTTTCTTTGCTAAGTTTCACAGTACTTCAAGTCTTTAGCACATAAATGTGACTATTTTCAAATATGGTAACATAAAATTACAAAAAAAGGTGCAAACATAAGTGATAGAAGTGATGTCTGGGGACCCGACATTCTTCCCACTGACTCACAGACCTGGCATCCCCAGATGTGATGTCTGCAGGTCGACTCTTCTATCAGAGGACTAGTAAGCAAATAGAAGGACCACCAGTGAATATTTACATGTAGTTAAGGGCAACATAGAGTTGAATCTTTGGTTAATGTGACCTATATGTGTTTGGACTGTTGCAGAGGAAACCCACGCAAACACAGAATATGCAAACTACACACAGAGATGAATGAAAAACAGTGAGGCAGGTGAAGTAACAGTAATGAAACTTTGGGCAGGTCCTCCTGATACACAGGTTGGCTGAAGGGGGATTGATTTCCAAAGAGCCACATTTTGTTTATGTACTTCAATAAAGCAGGGTGCCTTGAATTTAGGGGGTTTTGAGTCTTTCTCAGGTGGACAGTCCATACAAACCCAGGACCTTCCTGCTGTGAGACAACGGACCACAGAGGACCAATAGTATTATGTGATCTTGAATAGTTTTTCATCCATCTCATCAGGCTCACAGAGGTCTTGAAAAATTTGAACTCACAAGTCACCTTGAAAAGTGTGAAAAGGCAGCCCTCACATGTCAAGTGGGAAGTCGTCACACTTCAAGCTAACGAAATTAAACTATGTTTGTATGCAGCCAACAAATAAACCAGAGGTGCTGTTTCCAGAGGTGGGTGTTTTCAAGCACACTGCCAAAAAGAATGGCTGCCTAAGGATTTTCAAAGTTCTTGCAATTCTGAATGCTTGATAAGATTTTCCCCAAACCTCCCTGAGCGTAACCAGATGAGGTCTGGCTATGCAAGATTACATAGTATGCAATCATGCGTGCATGCTTAGTCTTGCAGAAACACATGCATGCTCTTTCATTCTCTTTCTCTTTCACACATACTTAGAGTCACACACATACACACACTCGAGTGGAGGGCACATTTCAGCTGAATGGGGTGTAATAGTGGCGTTTGGAGCCTGCTGGTTCTTCCATGTTACTGACCAGATACTGTATACAGCAGGTACACAGCAGGAACTTTACACTGGCTGGTTCTAGCTCTCCAGCCTCCATTTATCATCTCAGGCATTCTGCAGCTTTTCCAGCTCACATTTTACACTACACACTTGTGTGTATGTGCTTTTCCTCTCCTCGCCTTTGCTTTTTCCCCCTCTTAATTATTCCATCTATATATTTTCTACACACTCTGCTGTATGGCCCAATGGATACTGATTTTTTGGGGCAAATGCCAATACTGATGTTAGGCCAAATTTTTCCTTTGCAAAACAAAGTTTACATACGTACACATAATGGACAACATATACCAATACTGATACAGGCCGGTACAGGGTTGCCTGTGATAAGCATCTATTGGGCGGATAATATCGGTGAACTGATATATCTGTCAGGCTCTATTCTGCTGTCTGTCTGATGCAACCAATTATAACAATAAATAATAAGTTTTGGGTTTTGTATGTTTGTGTTTAGGACCAAGCCGGCGCTTTAAGCGAGTAGTGGAGACGATTCAGAGCCAGTTGTTAAGCACACATGACCAGCCTGGGGTCCAGCAGCTGTCTGGTGAGTAAGACCTCTTCCTATATTACAAAGAATTTCAAAATCTTCTCCAAAACCTCCTCACCCTTACCCCCACCGCCTCATCTGCCCATCCCATCCCCCTGACAACACGCCCTCACTGCTGAAGCTAAGCTAAATCCTGCCCTCCTCTTTCCCCCGTGCTTGAAATCCCCGAGCCCCTCTCCGCTCCTCGAAAACGGCTTCCTCTCTGCATGCCCGTGCCTCACTGCCTTGAAAGGATGGGAGTTCGCTCTCAAGCACCGACTTGCAGGTCAAATGTTGCCTCGTTGCCCTGGCAGTGGAGATTAGAGTAGAGGTAGGGGCAGAAGCTGATTTGCATTCTGTTACTCCTACTTCCAAGACTGATTGTCGGAGCTTGTCGCCATGGCAACACCGCTGCACCTCAACGCGCTCCCACAATGCACTGCAGTGCACAGCCACACCACACCTGACAAACGCTCTCTCTCTGTCTCTCACTCTGTGGGTGATTGTACAATAGGACCCCCTCCCCCCAGTTTTCCCCAGTCCACCAGCCACTTCTGGCTGCTCCAAAGACAGAAAACTATGACGGGCAGCCTTCATCACCACCTGAGAACTTTGTGATGTTATTCCACCTCATCATATGTCGTAGGGTTGATGCTGAGTCCCTGGACATTTGTGAGCCTGCACTTTCCCCAGTGTGGCTCCATCCTCTTCTGCCTGGATGATGAAAATGAAAATAAGAGAGAAACAGGGATCCAACTCCGCCCCTTAGGTTGTCCTTCCCTATGAATCACTGCTCTGTTCATGTACATCTCAGCTGCCATCCTCTTGACAACAGCTCCACCTGCTGGTCAAATAGGGAAACACCACCCGGCCTGAAATACACCTTGTATATTAGGAGGGAGGTGTGCTGTTTTCTTTGGATGTCAGTTTCATCCCGTCCACCTGTTGGTCTCCGTATGTTTGTGCCTTTCTTTTATCCTTTCAAATTCATGTCCAATTCCATGTCTGATGCAGGTTACTGCGATTTGGACTTAGCGTGCTTGGTACTACTCTTTGTTACAAAGATAAAATAATATAATCCTGTAGTCATCCCACAGTGGAGAAATTTGCAGTATTACTGGAGCAGAGTGGATAGAAAAACAGGAGCATCAATAAAAAATCCATGAACACTAAATACATTAAAAAGCAAGATATAAACAAGAGGAAATAAAACATCAACATACAATATATACAAGAAAAAACTTACACTATAAAAAAAGTTTTAATTAATACCTTACCTAATATACTATGGGTTGCAAGTGTGCCGTGTATCTCTGCTCTGAGGCTTTTATGTAGTGTCACTCTCTATGGCACCTGGTAATGAACAGCAGTCATCACAGCTGCTGTGATATTTAACAGTCTGTTATCACTGCTGTGCCTCAGTAACTTTACCAATTACTTCTGATCTTTTATATTATAGTAGAGGTAATTAACAGGCTGAGGTGTGGGGAGGGTGAAATTAGAATAAACTGCATTGGATTAGGCTTCAACGACTGCTGCGGGTTGTTTCAGCAGCAGAGGTAACATTATAAGAGTTCTACGTATAATATGAGAACCACTTAAAGTAATAGAAGAAGAGATATTACAAATCATAAATAACAAAGTTACAGTATTCTACTCTGCATCCACTGTCAGAGCTGGTACATTAGTCATACTTTATTTTACAATACACTAATAAGACATAACAACCCACACTTTGTATCAAATTAGACAAAAACTAGAAATAATATGTTCTTTACTAGACAGTATTAGACACTTTATAAAACTTTCATAGAGTGTAATTAGGGACACATCAGAACTGTACTGTAAACTAAAGTGTGCTGCTCACCTTCTTTGGCTGGTCCCATGCAACCGGCAAAGTAGCCAAGACCAATGTTTACTTCCTAGTGTACATCTAATTTGATCAAAACTAAGACTTGTTATGTCCTATTAGTGTACTGTAAGATAATGTATGACCAATACATTTATTGCCAGTGCCAGTTTTTATTTTGAGTAAAGTCAGTCTAAATGAATTTCATGTCTTTACACTATCAGAGCATCTCACACTATAATATGAAGTTTAAAACAGGTCAGTGTGGTAATTGAAAGCACTGTTAAACTCAATTTCTGCCATCTTCCTCTTTTCTTTGACTGCCTAACACACACCTTTGGTGTTACCTGACCACAGGGCCTTTTAAAAAAAAGACATTGTCTGTAATTAAGAATAGAAATGGCTTTGCATACCAATGTGTGTCACACAAAAGGCTTCATCATTATGTCCCCTAATCACTATTAACAGCAGCATACCTGGGAGCCCAGCTTAGGAAGACAATAGAGGTGTGGAACAATGAAAGGAGTATGGAAGACTGTAGCGAGCTTACTTCAGGATTCAGAGGAGAACTATTCACGTAGAGGATGGTGTCTAACAGCCGACATCATTAAGTTTCATGAGTGCACTGCCATTTTGGAAAATGTGCAGATTTGTGTGGGGTGAAGTGTTTAAACGTGGAATTCTTCACACGAGAAAAGAAGAGCGAACATTAGGGAGGAGTTGGCTGCAAACATTTTCCAGCTGGATAATGGAGCAGACAAAACCAACTGTGGCGAAGTCACACGCGCGTGCACACATGGACAAACACAACAACAAAAACGCATTCGCTCATTCATGATTAGATGACGTTTGCTCTAATCTCCAGACTACTGCAGGCAGTCTTCACACTGGCAGCATGTGTATATTGTCAGGCCGAGTTTTGGAATCAAGGCTTTTTCAGCACAAACCAGCCATAACAAAAATTACACTTTCCAACAGAGTTTTATTAAGTGCAGAAACACATGGACACTCTCCAGTCCAATGTGTGCGTGTGCCTGTTTTGTCATCTGTGCAGCACCCCTGCCTGTTTTTACTGATGTTGTCACTGTTCATTTGTCAGCCCACAGGACTCTATTGTGCAAATGGCTCTTCTGCCAAGTATTCAGAACAGTTTTGTTTGTTACTGATAGTTCCCAGAGATGTGCCATGTGTGTACCATTAACAAAAAGAACATTGACTCTTTATTTCCTCAATTTTTCATGTTTTGTGTTCATACCACTGCACCTACCCGCAGTGGGACCATTAAGGCCCCACAGAAAGCGTGAGTGTGTTAAGTTGAAGATTTATTTGGATGCATACTGTTGGACACACAGACTCTGTACGTGTAAAAAGTACTCAAAAGTTATATTTGAGTAAAAGTTAAGTGTTAAAATACTACTTTTTTAAAAGATAAAAACAATAACAAAAGATATAGTTTGATATTTTGAAGTAGTGTGGTATGATGGGAGTTGTTGTCATTTAGACTTTTTAACAACCATTATAGCTGATGATAAGCTCAGGCAGAAATCATGTGCAAACCTCACTCTCTGGTGTAGTTGACATCTCCCATGCTCTCCAGTTGTTGTTGTTGTTAGTTGCTATAACTTATAGCAACTAATTGTTAGTTGCTATAACTTATAGCAACTAACAATTAGCCGGCAATGGTAAGCAGAAAACATTTGGGATAATAGAGTAGAATAGAATAGAATAGTATACAACTAAACAATATATAATATATGTCTGAAATGTGACATGCTACAGCTTTAAATCTAGTATCAGAAGTAATGTACTTAAGTATCAAAAGTACAAGCAAAAGTAAATTATACATATATACATGTATGTATTGTATACATACATACTGTACATACATGTAAGCTGAAATGTAACTAACACTGTCAGACAAATGTAGTGGGGTAAAAAGTACAATATTTATGCTATGAATTTGTGCTTGAAGTACAGTACTTGTGTACTTAGCTACATTCCACCCCTGCATTTTTTCAGCACACAGCATCAGGTTAGGACAGTATTTGTGACTTTAATGCAACTCAACACAGTTTTGACAGTGGTGGAATCACACGAGTTAGACTTTTTCTTACTTCAAAGAGTCGGCACAATGATGATGCAGCCTGCCAGCATGTTTGATGTCTGCGGTCAGGTTTTATAGTTCGTTGAAGTGTAAAACTCTGAACTCGAGTGAAGAAATGTGTTGATCAAAGGTTGCCTCTTTGCTCCAGGCAGACTTAAGTCCAAACATTACTGTGTTAGATGTGCCTCGCTTGGTACAATAGCCACCAGACAGTCAGCCTTCATCATCTGTGCTTTGCCGAGTTTCAGGTTGGCCTTAAGTGTTATAAAGACGTCTCTCATTGTCGTCCTTCCATCCTCTGTCCTGCTTCTGGCTGTCCAGACCTGCAAGGGCAACAATGGACAGAGAGGACACACTGCGCCTACTCTGTCTGCATCACTGTAAAGAAATTTGGTCACACTTTGTTTTGAAAGGGTCTCATTGCACTGTCATAACTATGTCATGACACATGAAGGAGTCATTATGAATGTTTATGACTGTTGTCATGTGGTCACTTGTGTCATTTTTAATGCAAAGTTGACATTCTTTGATACTTCTTTGTTATGACAACTTGACATTAACCAAAAAGAAAATGTCGTTGTTATGACAACTAGACATTAACCAAGACAGTATAACCTGTCAATTCCTGTGATATGCCAACTTGATATTATCAGACTCAAAGAAACGGATTAGCTTTATGCTTTAACATGACATTATACTGTCATATATGATCAGTTTGGACCCCGTTGTCGTGAATAACTCCTTTTGCCTCAAGTGAAGAGGTACTATTTGGACTTGTCATAAACATGTCATTAAATGTTATAAGGCCAGTTTGGCAAAAGAGTATAGTACCAAGGTTAGCTGATGGACAGATAGCGCTTAGCAAGTTTAGTTGTTGCTAAAGTAAGCTAATTGTTCAGGTATGACACTACATTATTGACAGCAGCTTGATTAAGTTGTCAAAAGAAAGACATGTCAAACAATGTCAACTTTGCATCTAAAATGACAGTTAACCCACTGACACTTAATGACAACAGTCAAACATTCATGAAGACTCATGACAGGTGTCATGACATGGTTATGGCAGTGTAATGACAGTCTTATGCACACCCCTTCAAATAAAGTGTTACAAGACATTTGCCTTAGTGTCAGTCTTCAGAAGTTTTAGACTGAACGTCTACTTGTGTGTTTCCATTGGTTGTGCTGTGACATATGCATGGTTTCTGGGATCCCACGGCTGCCCAAGCAGTCTTCATCATGGCTGCGTCTGTCAGTCCTCCTCCTCCTCCTCGCCTCTGCTTGCTCTGTCTTACCTGTAGCCGCGTCTCTATCCTGTGATCCCCATTGTTCATTAGTTTGTTTGTTCTCTTTCTTCTCTTTCCCCCTTTTTTGTCCTTTTTTCTTCCCATCTGTGTACCTAGGCAGCCCATTGAGTAACTTCTTTGACGTAATAAAACAACTTTTTTCAGACGAGAAGAATGGACAGGTGCCCTACCCCTCTGGCACGCCCTCCAAGCACTGCCCCTCGCCCATGCACGTCCGGAGGCACGAGCCAGAAAATAATGACACCAAATGCCCTGCCACGGGCCGAGACAGAGCCAAGTTGTCGCTGGCATCTGTGGGGACGCAGGAGGAGTCTTAGACTGAGACACTGTGTAGTCGAGCCAGTGCTAAAAAACCCATCCCAGTATCACAGGGGAAATATTCCCTCTGAACATAGCTAGATGTACATAACCATTTAAGGACATTTTTTGTATAAAATGACTTTATATAGATAGAAATATATTGAGAGAATCAAAGAGATATTTTACAAAAAGCATACTGCACCTACACGACAAACACACACTCCTGTCCTTCCATCCCCCCTCAGTGTCCACCATCATCATCCACCCCTCTACCCCGACCATCCAATCACCTGTGGCTCTGTTTTCTGCTCCCTTGCTGCTAACCTGTGTGATGACCTGACTTGTTTCTGATACCAGGAATTATCCAGAAAACCTATTAAGTTCCTCCTCCTGCTCCCTGCTCCACTCACCCTCCCTCCACCCCCCCCGAGCGTGCCAAGAGAGACGGACATTTGTTGACGGAGGACTGCTTTTAGAGGTGCGCTGAGAGGGTGGGGGGTTACCATGGAAACAGACCCTTCATGCAGACTTCTACCTTCATCTCCCTCTGCGCCCCTTCTCCACCTCTGGCAGCCATCAAGTAGAAGTAGATGAAAATACCTTTAGTGTTCCCCCCTATCTGAGAAACACACACACACACACACATACACACACTAATCCGCACACATCCCAATGAAACAAGAACGCACACTCCCCGCCCTCACCGACCCGACCCCTTTCCTTTCTCTTCGAGCTCAAGGAGCACTCATTAATTGGAAACATTTTACAAAAAGACACTGCACACACAGAACATATACATGCATACATGCACAGGTCCAGTATGCACAGAAAACTCTGGGATGTATTAACAAAAACATGAACAACAAAAAGAAGAAACACTGACTGATTCAGAGGAGGAGAGAAGGAGGAGGAGTTTTGTGGAAAAGTCCAAACAGCCGACGCGGATGCTTGCTGGATTGTATTTCTTTGCTTTTTAATGTACTTTCTTTGTGAAGAACTGGGTTTAAAATACTAACTGACTTTATTAGAATTAACTCTATTTGCTGCAAACGGACTGGAATTGTGATTTCAGAGAGGAGCCGGGGAGTGAGCAGAACAGGGCAGGGGGCCAGTGGGGGAGATGATATGATAGTATAGGGTTGGGGGGAGGGACGCGGGTGGGTATGTGGGTATTTAAAATGAATGATCTATTCTGTTGTACAGACTGATATCATTTCTTATGTAAAAAAAAATGAAATGTCTAGTTGTGACACTATGTTTAGATACCATAGGGTCAGGTTGGTAAACCTGCGCCTGCCACTGTTCTGTTCTTAAATTCTTCCGTGTATTTTTGTTACATGATCATTTCTGTCTTTGTTTGATTGACCTAATAATGATCCAAATGGTCCTGTTTGTGTTTATCTGCAGCACTTTGTCTTTGTTTTGTTTTTTTCCATTTATACCTCTCTCTTAGTCTCACATACCAGCAGTAGGAGTAGAGGAACAAAAAAAATGATGACGTGATAAATGCAATTGTGGATATTTTTGTATTTCTGTCCTTATTTATTCATGTTTGTTCATCTCACTGTTTTTGTTCCTAATTTATTATAACTTGGCTATTTATATGAACAAAGCTGTTAGGTCAGTTGAATGTTATTTATTACCCTCTTGTGTGTTCGTAAAAATGGGGCAACATTTGAAGAAAAAAATGAACTTTTTTTTCTTTTGTTTTATCAGAATTATGTGAACATCAAACAGTCACAAATTCTCTTTTCCCTAAAGAGGGAACGAGAACTTGTGGGAACTCTTGGGGAAAAAATTATTTACCAGTAATTTAAGAATGTAGACTTAGCCTCTTTTTGGAGAGGGAATATGCTCTTCTATTGATATTTGTCAGTTTCATATTATTGTGCTTGTAGGCCAGGCCTGAGGAGAAGTACACCACAGATCCCAATCTACTTCTTCTCTTTGTAAATATACAGACAAACCGTGGGGGTTGATTGTCTTCTCAACCATGCTGGGGATTCCTGCTCTATGCTTTTAGCTTGTATTGCTGTGTGCATGTCAAACATGAGCTTTTCTTTGCATGGCTTTAGTGTTCATGTTCCATGCCAAACTCACTCCTTCTCTCAGCCTTCATCGATTCTCTCTCCACAAAACTACCTTCTAACGTTTTGAACCCCACCCCTCTGTCCCTTACTTTTCACCCTCTCTGCTTTAATTTCTGGCCTTCTTCTTTTTTTTTTAATTGTTCCCTTTGCTCCCGCTGACCTGTCCCTCCCTCCTCCTCTTATCTTGTGCACAAAGCTTTTGAACGATGCTTCCTTTTACTCTGTACCTCTCTCTGGAAGGCTCGGAGGTCTGATCTCTCTCTACCTGTTGGTGGAAGAGGCACAGTGAGGGGATATCAGTACACAAAACACAAAGCAATACCCTATTGTTCACCCTCCTTTCTGTTTTCTACAATGGGAAGCTAGCAGCACCAAGGACATCCAGTGATTCTGAGGCCCAGAGTGGTCTTTTTGACAGAGCAGGAACAAAACTGACTGATGTAATCCCCATATAAAATAACTGTGAGCATCTTCAGTGCTGAAACAAATAAACTCATTAAGTTATGGTGTTTTTGTTTTCCTTCTTTGTACCTGTACATGTATGGGTAACACTGATTCCAAAGTTACAGTGTAAAACATATATTGAAACAGAATGCAGTGATTTGCAAAAACTTTTTGACCTTAGCCCAACTGAATATAGTACAAAGAGAGAATATGTTTTCAATGTTCACGATGATAAACTTTGTTTTTGTAGATATACACTCACTTAATTTGATGCCTACAGCACATTCCCAAAATGTTGGGATAGGGGCTTGTTTACCACTGTGATGCATCACCTTGTCTTTTGACAACATTCAGTTCTTATCGGCTCATTTGTGAAGTTTTGAAAGGGAAATTCTTTCCCGTTCTTGCTTCATAAACGACATCAGGTGCTCCACAGTTGTATTTTTTCTTCATAATGCGCCACACATTTTCAATGAGAGACAGGTTTGACTGCAGGCAGGCCAGTCTAGGACTTGCACTCTTTCACTGCGATGCCTGTTACATGTTACACAAGCAGAAAGTGGCTTGCTGGTGGCCTGGTAGTTCAGCTGGTAAAGTGTTCGGCCAATGCACTGAGGCTGAGTCCTCTGGCCGTGGATTCAACTCCTGCCTATGACGCTGTAGTGCATGTCATTCCCTCTCTCTTCCCCCCTTTCTGTCATATATTCAGCTGTAAAAAGTATTTAAAAATACAATGTGACTTGCTGTTGTCTTACTGAAATAAGCAGGGATGTCCCTGAAGATGTTGTCCTGATCGCACCATATGTTGCTCCAAAACCTGCTTTCAGCATTAATGGGGCCTTCATAGATGTGACAGTTACCCATGATGCTATAGGCAATAACACACCTACATACCCTCACGGATGCTGGCTTTTGAACTTTTCACTGGTCGCAATCAGGATGATTCTTGTCCTCTTTAGCCTGGATGTCACAGTGATTTCAAAAAGTCCTCAGGATGGCTTTCACTTTGCATGGTAGAGTCTGTACTTGGATTTGTAGACGCAGCAGCAAACCTAAAATGGTTTTCCAAAGTATTCCCCAGCCCAGTAATATCCTTTATATAAACAAACAAACTTTCCGAGTCTTTTGTTGCCCCTGTCCCAGCGTTTTTGGAACATGTTGCTGGCACCAAATTCAGAATGAGTATCTTGTCTTTGTTTTATATTCAACTGAATATTAGGACAAAATGGATTTGCAAATCACTGCATTCTGTTTTTATTCATGTCCCAATTTTTTGTAATTGTGTATCTTTAGTGTTTGAAAACTACCATATGGGCAGGATTTTTCAACACTAGAATAAACTGATGTTAATGTTACAAAGTTAAGACTAATGTAGGGTAATAGACCTTTTTTCAAGGAAGAAAAGTAGAGTAAACACAGCTGTTACCAATGATGCCAACATGCACAATCGCAGCACTCTGACTCTGACCAATAGAATGGAACCTTAATTAGCATCACTGGTAACACCTGTGTTTTACTAGTTCATGTGAAAATGGCTGCTGTGAAAAAGTATTATCCTCTTGGCTCCTTGTTTAATCATTTTAGTTTTACTTCACCTTCCCAGCAGTTAATGCAGGAATTAATTTAATTTATTCATTTTTTATTGCACATGTAATGACTTTCATGTTGTAGATTTGTGCATCTGCAAGCCTGATTGTTCCTGGGTTTCAGGTAAGTCTACACAAACACACACAAACAGCAATTTCTGTACCAGTAAAAACGTCAAGGCTTGTTTACCAGGTTTATTACAATATTGAGCATTAAAACAGACTTTATGTATTCCAAATCCCATGTTGGATTCTGCTGCTGTACCTGTGTAGAAGCATTAAACCTCAGCATACATAAGCTTAATTAGCTGTTAGAGTGTACCTGGAAAAACAACAGATACACAAAAGCAACTTTTCAACAATAATATTAATAATTTGCTTGGATTAAAAAAAAAACACAATAAAAAGGGAACACCCCGATAAATACTCTCACATCTTTTTTTTTTTTGCTCATTAAATAGAAAATGTCCATCCCACACTTAAGTAAGTGTTTTGTTTCTGTGGTCATACTTTTTTAAAAATAGAAAATAAAAACATACAGTTACGTAAAAAGTACATTTGTTATTAATCCAAAGCTTACATCAATTCTGGAGACACGGAGTCTACGTCCGTCCTCCCACTTTGCATTATTAGTTTGACAAAGCCAATAGTCCAGCCTGGCCGCCTCACTCAATTCTTTTAATAGATGCTTAAGTCTATTTTTCACTTTATATAGCTTCAGTCAGAACCAGGAGGATGCCATCGATCCCAATCCTCCGAAGCAATTATTTATCTTGCCAGTTTTGTCCACTAGAGGGCAGCAGTGTTTCATAATTCAGAGTTCCCACCTGTTGCATCCATCTGTTGCTTCTCCATTTAAGCTTCCCGAGCCTCAGAGGGGAAAGACATAACATTGTCCAGTTTTCTTCTTCATAAACATACTGTACACTGCAAGAAATGTCAAGATGGAGTGCTTGGCACCAAATACGAAACACTGAATTGTCCACAGAGCTAAGTCTGCCAATACCTCACTGATCTGTGTCCCAGAGTCAAAGCACTGTGAAAGTTGCTTGTTTCCAGTGATGTGATCAGATGTTACTATAAAAACATCTCAAACTATTTCGACAGCTTCTTTAGATCTGATCTTGTATCCGTGATAAGATGAAACAACTTCTTCAACTGTCACATTCTTCAACTTGTGTCTGTTTTCTGTCCTCCTCTGCTGTCCTCACACTCGGGAGGTGACGTGGAGAGAGCGAAGCCGTTGAGCCAGGGTGGCCTCCAGCTCCTCAAGAGGTGAGTCTCCCCGGCTGTGAACCAGCGTTGAAGTGGAGATGTTCCCTTGCCGAGCTCCAGGGGGTCCCAACAGCAGGCTCTTGAAGCCCTCTCTCTCCAGTAGAGCCGGCATCTGCTGCAAGAAGTAACCTTCACAGAATGAGCTCAGCTCCACCGAACCATGGGCCTGGGAAAAACAGAGGACAAATAAGGGGTCAGACGCATATAAAGCAGAGCACTGCTGTATGATAAAGCAAGTTCACAGAAGAGTATAATATGATCTCGGAGGTGTGTGTGCGTGTTACCTTGGCTGTCTTGTAGATGCTGACTGCATTATCCAGGCTGATGTTTTGAGAGCAGATGAGTTCACAGTGTCTTTGTAGCACCACCAGCTGGAAGAGACTAGCAGCTGACAGCAACTGCAGGAGAAAACAAGCAAATGTTGATGCTGGAGAAATGCTGTCTCATCTTTCATTCAGTGACATAAGACAGCTAAAGTTCTGGATACATCTGTAAAAGACACTTTGATTTCATTTGACCTATGGTGTTGCTGTGCAGCAAGCAGTTTCACGGTGCAAAAGACCATTGTAATGGGCTGTAACTGTGATGTGGTCACCTTTTGTTTTTAATTCTAAAAAGGATTTAATTTACAGAGCTTTACTAAAAAGCCAGTAGGTTTCAATAGTGCACTGCAGAGAAACATTGTATAGGCACATGCAGAGACACAGCTGAGCAGGAAGTAGTTTGTTGTGTGTATGGTGTCCTTTGCTTGTTCAGATTCTTATCCAAAACATGCAATTTTATTTGCCAACAACTGTATTTCCTAACAAACTTGAAGATTTTATACAAGTTTAAAACTTTTATAGTGATGTCAGAGCAAGTAAATTGCATTTTTAGTAATTTAATGATGTAATGTGATAATTTTATCTTGCAAACATATATAATGTGATTCTTACCTCCAGCAAGTCAGGCACATTAGTTTTCAGTGACTCTGTTCCTCCACAGTACAGGTATGACATCATTATCTGCAGAAAGGTTAAAGTTCTCATTCAGGAACAAGTCAGCACAGTCATTCAACTATATAATGTACAGTATGTGTAGTTTTTAAACATGGAATAAAGAGTATACCTGGAAAATGTTGTACTTGACGTCACTGATTTCAATCTCCTTGTTGGAGCTTCCATCTGGTCCAGAAGATGCCAGCAGAGACTTGAATCTAAATGAAAACAGAAATCTTGGTCAAAACCCTTCAGGAAAATCTTTTTTTAATTGACCATTACCTCTAAGTAGGTTCCTGTATCTTTCAGCCTGCACTCACCTGTCAGAAGCAGTGATCAGCAGGACTCTGTGGCCGTAGAACGGTTTCCCCTCCACCACAAACGTCACGTCTGACATCTCCTTGTTATTCAGGAAATGAGGGTCTGTAGGAAAACGCATCAGAAACTTACAACTTCATTCACAAGAGAGCTTTTTTAATGACATGGACATTATAGCAGCACATGTTAAGGAGGCTGCAGCTTTGTTCAGTGTCTTGTATGCAGATGTATCATGGCTGTGTCGAGATCTTCACACCTGGCATCAGTCTGCATCTCAAAAGTGTCTCGAGTTAACAATTTGCCTTTTCACTCACATTATTGTATCAGTGAAATTAAAAAAAAATCTAAATAGAAAAATATCAGTCAGCACTTTGCCAAACAGCCAGAGAAGAGGATTGTCTCTGCTGTTTGATAGCTTGCCTTAGATACACATCTCAAAACTTTGTCCAACTTGTTTGGTACATTTGTAATGTCATTCCAACACATTATAGAATCTACTACCTGATCCATCAATATAATCAGAGATTAATTCGCATTTATAGAAAGCTCAATATGTGGTCGTATGTTCCACACCATCTCCAAATGTACAGGTATTGAGATCCCAAAGCATCCTCATTTCATTTTGGCATAAACAAAAACCTCTACTTAAAACTGTGCATTTGTAATTGGATCATGTACGATGCAAGTTCTGAGTATGTAGAGGGCTTATCGCATGCTTTTGGCCAAACCTCAGCAAGTGTTTGCATTATGCAACCTCCTGTCTGTGCAACCATGTAGACCTGGAACAATTAGCTGATTGACTGGTCAACAGAAAATTAAAACTATTTTGAAAAATTTTCACTTGATTTTTTGGGTAAATTTTCAAACAAAAATGCCAAAGATCAAGCTTCTCAATCATGAGGTATTGCTGCTTGTTTATGCCTTATACATTAGTCAAGTCAATTTTTATTTATAACACATTATAACATATCACAACTTGACTCAGGGGAGTTTAAACTGATAATACCTCCCTCCCTTTGAGATTTAGATTGGTCAGACAAAACCAGTAATTTGATAACATCACCTTTACTTTTGAAAATAGTGATGGGTGGGGATGTTTCACTATTTTGTGATACTTTATAGACCAAAAAATAAATCAATTAATGAAGCAAATTATTGACAGAATAGTCAATAATGATAGCAATCTAAAAATGTCAACATAAAGCCATCCTAGTTATCCACTCAAAACAGTGAGCTGTGTGTGTGTGTTCACATACATGTCAGAATCAGAGTTTCCTTACCCAACTGTGCTGATAGAGTTGCCTTCATCTGAGGGACGGCTGGAAGAGGTGCTGGGCCAAAACAGTGACTAAAAATAGCCGCCAACTGCTGTATGATGGCATCATTCTGGAGGAAAGTGTGAGAACAGGGAGGAGGGGATTTTATCACACATCTAAACTCAAACTGATAACATGAAGAGGGAGACAAGCATTGAGATTTGTGTTTGATGGTACCTTGGTGGTACGTAAGATACTGAACATCAGTGGGAGGCCTACAGTGACCAACTCCTCGCAGTAGTCCTCCTCTCTGATGGTGGTGAACTCTCTGAGGAGTGAGAGGGTGACCCCAGCTCTGGACTGCTGCTGGGCACAACGAAGAGACTCCAGCCACACGTGAAGTTTCCATGGTACACCTTGAACAAACGACAAAAATGTTGTTTGGTTTTCAAAGGAGGCACAGTTTAAAAAGTAATAAAATCCTCTTCTTGGTATCTGATAGGTACCCATTGCTCGTAGTTCCATGGTGACATCCAGGTAGCCGTGCTCAGCGCTGTAATAGCTGGCTTCCTGCAGAGCCTTCATCCTGGCTTTGCAGAGTCTTGGTATGCCCACCTCTGGCAGGGCCCCGGGGCCAGAGGAAGGTGTGGGGAGGGGGGAGAGAGGGAGGAAAGGGCAGATCCCGGCCTCTTCACCCTCCACCCCTTCAGCTAAGATCTCCTCCAGAGACAGGACATCCTCTTTGACTTGCTGCGGCTGAGTCAGTAGCTTTCTCAGCACGTTCCTGACAAGATAAATGAGAGGAAGAAGGAAGAAAAGAAAGAATGAAAACGTTAATATATGTCCAAACTGCAGCGCACACATCCATTTCTGTGACCCTGTTCCATCCTGTCTGATTACATAATCTGTCACCCTCGCTGTGGAATGTGAAGTGTTGAGTCTACATTGTCTTCACACATACGCACATCGAACAGGTGGAGAGGGTTATGCTGCCAGTTGGTGTTCAGAGACAGATGGACTCTGAATAGAAGGAGACTATGAATTTGCTTTTTATACTTTCAAGGTCTTTCATTTCACCACATGGTATAAGGGAGGAATCGCTTGCAGGTTGCAGGGACACTGAACCAGAATGACGAGTGCGACATTAAACTTAATAATAATAATAATGATAAATAAATTCAGTTGTTCGGCTGTTTATAACTGTCAATATAAGGTTAAGCCTATTATGAAATCAAAAGCCTGCTGTGAAAATACACCCTCTGGAGTTGGAGTTCAGTGACTGCCAAACTCTTTAACATATTGCTCAATTTAGACATTCAACTGTGTTTTAAAGATTATTAATAATTTGTTATTAATTTTGACTCTACTAAATGTGAAACAAGCAAAGAATAGTTAATATTAATTCACATTCTGGGTTGGAAAATAAAATTAAGAGGAGAACATGATGACTGTAGCTCTCTTCTTGGAAAACTCAGTATTTCAGTTTAGCGTGTTTCCTTAATCTCTGATGATATATCATTGTCATTTTATGATTTAATACAGTAAATATATTCCACATTTCTCTTGAATTATTGTTCATTGTTTTATGTTTTTGTATGTGTGTATTTTTGCTGTTTATCATTCAAGTAATTTTTAAAAATGACATATTTCTCTTTTAAGAGGCCAAAAGTAGGCAGTTTGTCAGCATCTGTTGACAGCACAATGTTTTCAGGTCAAACTGAAGGGAACGTACCTGTGTCCATGTGCAGCAGCATGACTGAAACAGTTCATGTCTTCATACAGGGATGACGTCAGGGCATTTCCATCATGGGTCTTTGATAAGGGGTCCGCGCCTCGTGCCAAGAGCAAACTCACCATCTCATAGTTGCCTGGGAAGCACGTAAACAGTCAATTATGTACAGATAAAGATCCTGAACACATTTAAATGGGATATTTTACCAGTGTCTTCTTCTGTTTGCACACCCATACTTTTAGTAATCTATTCTACTTGTATTTGTTCCCACTGGTGCAGTGTACTTGGTATTTTGTTAACATTTTTATGGTTTCATTTGATTGTTTGTAGTAGTTTTATTCTTTGTTTTATAAATAATCAGCTTTATATGCTCTAGATGTCTTCTTGCACTTTATTGCATGATTACATTTTTACCACAGGGATAAATGAAGACTTGTCATACTTTACTTGGCATTTTCAAACAAGCAAATACATTCATATTAAGCACTATTTACAAACTGTCATTGCTGCTATGTGGAGCATGTGTCTCTTTTACTACAGCTATGTGTGGCTTTCAGATGGTCCCACAGAGGAATGCTGCCCAGAGGCTTCAAAACAACCACAGGCAGAACTCTGCTGCTTTCACTATGCCTTCATTTAGCCTCTCATTTCCTCATTCCTCCAGCTGATGCGTCATTCATAACTCAATCCTGTGATGCTCTTGGTGGTCTTGGTGGAAAATTAGCACACTATGGTATTGGTGACCATTAACTGAGAGAGTTATTATTAGTTGATTTGCTGAAAGTTACCACAGCGGCTCCAATTCATTCATCTCTTCCTTTGCTTGACCCTTCTACAGACTTTCTGCTGTATAATTTAGTAGTAAGTAGTAATTTTACCAACAATAAATCAGATCCAAACACAGACGAGCTGTAAGTCAGACAACTCTAACATCAGCTGTGCTTTGTGTTGCACTGTGTGTGTTTATATGTGTTTTTGTGTGTGTGCACGTGTGTTTGCCCACCTGCTGCCGAAGCCAGCTGCAGTGGGGTGTCTGCAGTACTCTCCTGTCCAGTGCGGACGGCGGCCCCCTCCACATTGGCCCCTGCATCCAACAGGAGCTGCAACATACGCACAACATCTGTTATAGCATGCAATGTTTGACATCCTGTAACATATTTATGGCCAGAACTCTGACCTCGCATTTGTCACTCAACTTTTTTAAGTGTAACATCACGACCACAGTTAACTTACGACAGCCTGCATTTATTGTTCCCATGCAGCAGAACATTTCTCTTCGAGTAACAAATATATCAGCAGTGCAGCATGACAAATTAAGTGCCCCTACACTAGCTACATTGTGTGTGTGTGTGTGTGTGTGTGTGTGCGTGTGTTTCCAACCTGCACGACAGAGATGTGTCCATGCAGCACAGCGAAGGTGAGCGCTGCCCAGTGGCGACTATCGGGATGCACAGAGGGGTGCTTTGGGGAGCATGGTGGAACCTGGCAGCACAGGACAAATCAGTGTTACACATCAAATTAAAATCACATTCTCAAATAAGCACTTGCATACATTATATTGCATTCATTACAGACTTTGTGAATTTAAATGCTTTAACAGGACAGTTCACCCCAAAATAATATGGAAACTAAATGACACTCAGCTTGTGGTGCTCAATGTGCCAAAATAATACATTTGAAAATCTCAAAAGCAATGTCTCTCGTTTCTCAATATAATCTACAGCCTTTATTGTGAATAGTTTAATAAAGGAACTACTTTCTTTTTATCATTCTATTATATTCAAGTGAGAGTAGACATCTCTATGGCTGATATCTTCACAACTGGGGTGAACTGTCCCTTAAAGCTGATGCATCCCCTGCGAGTAAATGTAGACGTTGACATAATGTGCACCATTTATATAAATGTGTGCATATATTGAAATTGTTGAAGCATATTTACCGCCACGTCAAGGTTGGCCCCGGCATCGATCAACATCTGGACTAAAGCCTCATCTCCAGCTGCACAGGCATACATCAGAGGTGTCATCCCCTGAGTGACGGACAGAGAGGAGTGCAACGGATACATGAAAGAGTAGAACAAGATACATGAAGTGCCACTTAACATATGCACAAAAAACACACATATATATGCACACAAACAGACAGATGTTCAGTACCTGGTCATCCATACTGTTGACCCCATCTGGCCCCAGGAGATCGATGGCTTGGCCGATGAGATCTGTGCGTCCGCAGTTGAGCATCCGAAAACCCAAGTCTAGATGGAACTTGTCTGTGGCAGCTTTGGAGTCCAGACGCTTGAAAGAACTGAAGCAACACTCAGGCCTGACGGAGACAGAGACACAAAGAATGAATTGTGAAAGTGTTTCAGCCACCTTGCGGGGCATCTGAAGGCTTTTATTTAATTGTGCACTTCATGAAAAGGTTAATGAGCCACATTAGAGTCAGTGTACAGTCATTAATCTGCTGTATGCAGTGTGTAATTATTTATTAGTGAGAACCAATTACATTTCAAACCTATAGTGTGTGAATCAAAGGAAACACATTTGGAAGCACAGCAACAGCTTATTTGTTTTTTTTTCAGTTAATTAGAATGACCCCATAAAAGGGCATAGTTGGGACTGGAATCAATAAAACTAAAATTAGATATTGTCTGGAGGAAGTTTTGTTGTTTTCTGACATTACAGATGTTCAGAAATAGTGCTGCTGCTTTCAATTAGAGCTGATATTGCTGTGAGTAGTGACATGTGACCAGATACAGTCTAGAAATCCAGCAGGACGGCCAGTGGTGAGTGTGTGTGTGTGTTCTCATTTACTTTAGCTGTCTTGGTTCACAGTCCAGTCCTGGGAGGAGTAGCCTGGCGGTCTGTCTGACATCATCACTGTCCACCAATAGACTTTTGCGATGCTCCGCATGAACTATCGCCACTCTCATCCACTCCATCAGAGGTGGCAGCAACAGGAATGGCCTGTAAAAAAAAATAAGATATATAATCACACTGTCTTTCTATAAAAATTCTGTTTTGTATTTTTATTCAGCTGTAATGAAGGTGTGGCACACAGCAAGTTCTCCTTTAAATTGTTGAGTTCTCAGACACACTGCTGTCAGCGCTGAGCGGTAGATTTCGTCACTCGTGATTCAGTCATGTTAGGGGGAACTCATAAACTGTCTTTAACCAGATGACTTATGTATGTCTGGCGGTACTTCCCCTCACCATGACCGCTGCACAGTGAGTCACATTTAAACACACACAGTAAAGAGCATCTCACTTCTTTTAATCACACTTAGCTGTATATGGTGTGTACATATGACTAATCAGTGCTGTGTTGTGCAGTAATACATCAACTTTATTTAAATCTTTGTCGGCAAGATGTGATGGGAGATGAGAACAGAACTGTGACTTCGTTCGTGTGGTGGTTTGATAAACAAAATACTGCAGTGGCTTCTGAATAATCAGCCTATTTTTAAACCAGCTAGAGCAGAATCAACTACCTAAGGGGGCTAAATAAAGGTGCAGCACTCTGGCACTGTTATGGATGATTTCTGTGATCTAAACCAAAACCACAACACATGAAAATGAGAACTGAGTGAAAGTTAAAAAAAAGGCGAGAAAGAAGTTAAAAATAGAAATGACAGACAAGATTGACCTGAGCCTGAGGGAACGAGAGAAACCGACATTAATTGTGGATAAGCTGCAGAGTAAACATCAGTGAAGGAATAAAAGAGAACAGAACATTAACTGTGCTGTGGTATTTGCGAACGTGGCATTCTGAAAGTCATCTGGATTACTTGATTACTCTCTTCTTTCTTTCTTCGTTGTCTCTCTCCCACAACCAAAACTCATTAGAAAGCACAAGTGATACAGCTATCTGCAACACCACGTCTGGGTGGTTATCTGGCAATACTGCCTTCTTGCCTGTGTCTTTCTTTCACCATATGTGCATCAAATGTGCCTGTGAACAATGACACATTATTGTGGTTTGCTTTTGATCCTATGGCGCCTCAGTTAAAGTGTGTTAATGATTGTTTGAATACTGCTTCCATGTTATCTTGAGATGGTTTTCTCCTGCTGTGATGTTATTCTTAGCAGTGGCTTCACCTTTGTTCTGAGGAGATACAAACACTCTAATGCAAATCATGAATACAGAAGGAGCCAAAAGCATGAGCAGTATACAAGCATATAGCTCTATAGTGTGCATGCTGTATGGACTGTTGTTGTTAATGAGCATCAAAACCCCTGCAGTGCCATTTATTCTCCTCACTGTGTTTATTACCTGTGGTTTCTTATAGAGCAGCGGCACTCTGTCATTCATCAATGCTTTGTTAATAATATACACTGGTAAAGTGGATCCTGTCCATTTTATCAGAGTTTTCAGGAGGGTAATGAAAGGTTTTCATAACTGGATAGCAGGGTTGCAACTAACTATTTTCTTGATTAACTGATAGGTTATTTGTTATAAAATGTCAGAGATGGTGAAAAATGTTGTTCAGTGTTTCCAAAACCCTAAGATGATGTCGTGTTTTCCTCACAACCCAAAGACATTCAGTTTACTGTCATAGACAACTAAAGAAACCAGAAATTATTCACATTAAGGACACTGGAATTAGAGATTTTTTCCCCAACTTTTTTGTCCAAAAAATTACTCAAACCAATTAATTGGTTATCAAAATAGTTAGTGATTAATGTAATAATCAATTAATCATTGCAGCTCTACTGGACAGTATAAAAGATTTCCAGGAAAACTGTTTTTGTATCCAATGGTGGTGAAGCAGAAATAATGAAGAATAAAACACAGTTTTTTTCATATTTTACATTCTTCTGTCTTAGTTCAACTGCGCTGCGTATTATTATAACTGAAGAGACAGTTTACTCCAAAATCTAAAATACATATTTTTTACCTCTCGCCTTTAGTGCTGTCAAGCCATCTGGTTTATTTTGGAGATACTGGCCATGGAGATGTCTGCCTTCTCTCAAATATAATTGAACTAAATGGAACTCAGCTTGTGATGCTCAAAGTGCCAAAAAATACATTTGGAAAATTTGACAGCAATGTTTTTTTTTTTTTGTTTTTTTTTTTTACAAAAATCACGACATGGTTCCTCAAGATAATCTATAGACAGAAACAGTTCCTACAACAAACTGCTCACAACAATCCCACCACAGGCCTAGTGGTTTTAAGTCCCATTATATTCAAAAAGGAAGCAGACATCTCTATGGACAATATCTTCAAAACTCACACAAGGTAGCTCACACCAAAAGAAACTAAATGGATTAATAGTAATATATGTATGCGGGATAGTGTGTATTTTTTATTTTGGGGTGAACTGCTCCTTTAAGACTTTAAAATGATTATCTATTTTCACACTACTTCAGACTTTTAGAAACTTGCAGATGCTCTTCTGTCTCGTTTCTGTCTATTTTATCTTGTGGTAATTCAGTCAGATATGGCTTCAGTACCTTATCAATCAGTAATCAGTCAGGAGGAGGAACCCTGCCGTCACTCAGGTGTGATGGCTAACAAGAAGACAAGAGGCTCATGGGATGGAGGAGGATTAGAAGGGGAATGTTAAATGGGTTTGATTGATGCATATAAAGAGGGTTGGATTGTTTGGGAAACGGCTGGGAGGCAGGTGGGGTATGTCGTACTGAAGAAGGGGGTTGGGTGGCAGTGTGGAGACAGTGGGTGCAGAGTGATAAGAAAGAAGTGTTTCTGAGTCGAGGAGGTGGGGTGAGCTTAGGAATCAATGTTATACTGCTCCTAATGGGCTTCACTTAACACAAATTGGGCTGTGTGAGAGTCTGTTTGTTCATGTGTGCATTGGTGCATATGTCCGCGTCTGTCTTCCTGAATCCCACAAGGCATTCGCACTGCTACTTTACTGCATGCTTGCCTCTGGGCGTGCATGTGGCACTGGCAGTAATCCAGAACTGAAGCTGCTCCAAACAACCGTATCAAGCTCTAAACACTTAACAATTATTGATCCATCAGAGGGATTTTCTCTTTCCTTCACTTTATCTATGAGTATTTCACAGTCTGTGATTCAGTGAGTGGAAAAAGCTTGAAAAATAATATAGGTACGTTTCCGTCCAGTGCAAGAAATAGTGTTTTTTTCTACAATAAATACTTTCAGCTGTAATATGTAACATTTCCACATTAAAATGTCTGAAAATGCCAGACATACATTCAATACTTTGTTGAGTTGTGTATTTATATTATCCAATATGTTTCCAGCAATGTTCAAACCCAGAGAAACCTAGAATTTAATCAAGGTAATGGTACATGTATTACTAGCTGCTAGTTATTATAAGTTCTGGAAAAACACAGGATAAGTGACATTTGTCAAAATTGAGGACAGGGGGTGGGCAAACATGACTAAACGTAACTTGAATAAAACTTTAATATTACCTCATCCATGAAAATGATTTCTACCCGAGTATACCTGAGACAATAGAGACAGCAACTCCCATGATCCCACACTACTTAGCAGGTCATCAAACTATGTTTTTTGTTATTGTTTTGATGTGAGTGGGACGCCTGGCAGCCGAACTTACATATTGTGTGTTTAACCTTTTAAGTTGTACAGGTGTGTGTGGCAGTGGGGTGTGTGTGTAGAGGGTATACACAAACAAAAATACCCATCAACACAAATCAACTGAGGCTGTGTGTGTACACACCTTTGCCAGTGGCCCACGACACCAGACAGATGGAGCATGTCCGTACCATTACCCACACAGCTCTGGGCCCTATCCCACAATTCATCGCTCCTTCTTTCCTCAAATCCTTCTCCCTCTATCTGAACACGCACCTCCCATGTGACCCCTGTGTCTGGGTTATGCCCCTCAGCCTGAAACATAAACTCGGCTTCGAGAGAGCCAGTGCAACATCAAAGCTGAGCTGCCTGTTAACACTGAAATTAGATAGCACTCCTGACTAGCCTAGTGACCTGTCATGCTAAGGCTACATACTGAGAACAGCAGGACACAGACACGTAGACAGACGTACACAGTCAAACTCTCCCACACATATTCACACACACGCACATATAAATGCTAGCCATGATTCATGGCGCCTTTCTCCCTAGCACCTGGCTGGTCATAAAGTGACAGTCGGCTCAAATCATGCTCAGGTGTGTTTGAACTCTAACCTGTCCCACATGAAAAGCTTTTTCTCCTCAGGAGGCAACATCACACATGCCACACTGCCCCCATATGTCCAGTGTGACCTGCATCCTGAATCCACAGTGGCTGAGTTCACGCTGTAACAAACTTCAATCAGGTCTTAAAGCAGACCCCCATCATGCACTGCAAAGGGTCAAGGTTAACTACAGATTGAGAGTCAGATTACTCTCATAAAGACGCCATAAAGGGGGATGTAACCATATCTGATGTGTCTGTGGTTAGAAGTAAGCTCCGCTGGCTACTTCTTATCACAGTGACACATCTATCCATTAGTGCTCCCTTCCATCCGCCTAAGGAGGCAGAAGGGTCAGGGTGGTCTGTTCAGCAGAGTGTTTCAAAGGGCTTTTAGTAGTGATTCTAACAATAAATAGATTGGTAAATAACTTTCAAACAGAGATGGGTAGTATTTTAATGAAATGTATTTAAAATATGTATTCAATTACTTTTTAATGTTTTGTCAATAAAATGTAATTTGTATCAAAAAACTTTAAGAGCTCATATTTCTGTATTTAAAGTATATTAAAATACATGATTGAATATGTAATTTTATTATGTAATTTTCTTCTCAAATAAGCAAACAACTATACACCAAATAGCAATGCACAACTGGTGTTCGATTGAGGGTAGACTGGATGCCACAGTGACTCACTATCACATCTTGAGGAACAAAATGATGTTACAGAAAAGGCTACAACTAGCTGGTTAGCATGCTAACTTCAGAAGATCTCTCTGCAGCACAATACATAGATGTTTTTGACATAATATCAAAACTATTATTTCTTCACATTCTGCTGATAACTTTTCAATCCATCATTTTTGAAGGTTTTAAACTAAAATTCTTACATATAGCTCTTCTATGGTCAAACCCGTATTAAGGCTTAAGTACTTTTATATATTAAAATTACTTATTCTTATACTATATTTTATTTTGAAAGACAAGTATTTGTGAATTGGAACAAGATAGTTTCTGGTGTATTTGTGCCCTCCTCTGCTTTCACAATTAACAAAAAGTGTATTTTTCTATACTTGTTACTCCAATACAACATCATCAATAACAACTACAACTCAGCACCACTTTAAGAGGATCATAACAAAAGTGGCGTCTCTTACAGTCTCATGGATTCTGCATTAAGGCTCTCACCAGCCTCCCTATAATGTTTGATGATGTGGCCCACACAGATTTGGTGGTTTTGGGTTTCCACCAAAGATTTTTATAAAGCTTTCAATAGAGGGTGAGGAAGAGAGATTGAGAGGCCCATTGAAGGAAAGAAGTCTGTATCATTACCAGACGCTCACATTGTAATCACTACCAGGTTTGCACAGCTCTGCTCTACCACCTGAGTCTGTCGTGCATGCTAACATTTACACATAGTCCACCCAGGCACACAGATGCATGTAGGCAAACCAGTAGATGTCTAGAAAGAAAAACAGACAGTTGCAGATGTTCTAAAGTACACAGTATAACAGGATGCTAAATCATTTCACCCTGCACACATAAAGCAGACTGCCATACGCCCAACATTAAAAACATCTGAGGTCTTGGAAGAAACAGCCAGGATAGGGGGAACAGGGGTGTATATTTGCTGCTCTGTTCTCTTTGATGCTAATGAGGAGCCCACCTTTGCTCACTCACACTGTGTCTGTTCACTGTTAAATGTATAAGAGCCACCTGGCTCCGTGTGCATACACACACATCTGTGAGTGGGTGTACGTGTTTTTAAATAAAAGATTTAGCTGATTTCATCGCAAAAACCTCTGCTTAACTGTGAACATCTTCCAGATGTCATGCCCTCCTCATCATCATTAGGTTTAATAATCAAAAACACATGAATTTCGAGAGGTTAAAATATTAATTGAGGAAAACAAACACAAACAACAAACTGAACACACATTTTAGTGGAAGCTGCATCCCATTTGTCTGCTCAAGTGCTAGACAGGCCTCCATCCATCTGCTAAAAAAGTGCAATTAACCTTTACACATACAAGAGCACTTTCCACTGACATTTTAACATATAGCTACTCTGGGACACACAAACTCACACTCATTCACACACACGTGTCTGAGTGTTTGCTTTGAGGCCAGGCTGCAAGTACTTCTCTCTCTCTCACACACACACACACACACGTGCGTTCACACACACAGAGTTGTAACTAATAATCTTATCTTAGCTGATGGAAAAATCCCTCACATTTATTTAACTGCTAAATATTGAAAATATTGAACTATGAACTCATACTGTACATGCAGCCCACACTTTTATCAATTCATTTTGGAGGAAAAGAGACATGACTCAGTTTAGGGTCACTCTTTGTTTTCTGTGGGAATCCAACAGGATGAAACATAATTTCCTGAGACTCATTCAAAACCAATAAAAATGTTCAGGTATGCAACTAAAACCAAAACATTTGGGAAAAAAAGAAATGTGATGCACTAAATTGAATTCGGGCTGTCCAAATATTTTCAACCACCTGTCTCGGGACTGAAAAAAACATGAGAATTAACCATAATTGTTTTACAAAGGCATCCCACGGAGGATCTGAGGAGATCCAGCACAGAATTAAAGACCATTAGCACCTCTTAAAATCTCTTAAACCACCACTCTTCTACCTAATTTACGCTCTTAAGGGGCGCTTCACGCTTCTATCAGACCAACATTAACACCTGGAGTCTCTGGCTCACCTGTAATTTACCTACAGAAAATTAACACTTCAATGACCAGAGGGCAACAAGATTAGGAACGGCTGAGACAGAGAGGCAGTCTGTGAAAAAGCTGCTCACTTGATTAGAACCTATTTGTTAATTCCTGAGGGTGGATATTTGTCTATTTAAGTTTGTGTTTTGCAATGGCTTAAGTGCTGGAATTAATCACATTTCTGTCAGCCGCTTGAACTAAATGAAACAAAGTACTTTCTATTTACAGATGTAATCAGGAAAACAAAACAAAGCTTAACTGTATGAAAGAAGAAGCAAGAGTAGTACAAAACAAGATTTGAGGTTGGATCCAAAAACCAAAATAAAAAAACCAGAAACATCACTGTCTAAGATTAGATTTGTTATGTCACTAGCTGTGATACATTTTGGAAAGCATCTAAAAACACTAAAAATGCTCTTGTCTGGTCATGCGTGACTCCCACCTCTCTTTGCTAAGTGCCATGCGTGGGGGATCTAAGTTGGGATTCTCCATGGACTCCATTTGTGGGCAGCGCAGGAAGTAGTAAAGGGTGTGGAGGGCGTCCGGTGACCATGACACGGGCTGCTGGGGACGGGCATGGCGGGCTGGGCTCAATCCCGGACGCACTGAGCTCAGGCGCTGCATGTGGTGCATAGCACGGGACACCAGGTCACCTGGAACAAAGGAAATATGAAAAAGATCAGAATTAGATACATTAGTAGATATTTGCTGACTTAACTTTTTACATACTAGCTCTCCTTGTTTGGATTCTTTTCTTGACTTTATATTTAGTCTTTGCATTGTTTTGGTGACATTTCTCTATGCATTTTTTAAAGTTTAATTTGGCTAAAAAGGTCATACAGCTTCAAATTTATTTAATTGTACATTATAGATAAACTACTCTGCGATTTGCCTATTAACTAGTTTGAGTTCTTCATTTTCATAGAACTTTCATGTCTTTTTATATAGCATTATATAGCTCTTTGTATAGTTTCATGCAATATATTTCCCATCTTTAGCATTCATATGTATATATATTTCTTACCTGTCAGCTTATGATATCTGTCATTTTTTCTAACTTTTCTGTGGTCACTCCCCCTTTATTAGGAGAGGCCGTTTCTGGCTGGCTCATTCACCAGTGCTTCCTTCACAGATGTTTCCTATCATGCAATTATGTATTCTTACTGCTGATCGGCATTTGAACCTCACCTATTTACAAATCGACATTTTTGCTGTTCTGTATCATGTTGATTATGACTTTGAAACTTTAAAACTATTCATGTTTTTTTGCCAACAACAAACAAGAAAACAATTTCTCAGTGAGTGCTGGTATTTTGTATACTTTAGGTATTTTTTCTAATAAACACATGCAGCTTGTTCCTTTAATTTGCCGAAAATTTGAATACCGTATCAGAGATCATCTGCAGTGGGCCCTAAAGAAATACCAAGTGGCATACAAAAAAAGTGTTCTCAGTGGTCATTAAAACACTGTGGACTGGATTTCCCCTTTTCCTAAACCACTTACATTCTACCTTCCTTTACTCATTACTCTCTCTCCATGTCTCTAGTGGTATTCGCCATTAGCAGCGTCATTATCAGCGAGCACAGCCAGACGGCTAGTCCAAATAGCCATTCATCTTTAATCACTGAAGGAGTTAATGGACTGACAGACAGTTGATCACAGGTGCTAATGAACCATTCAGCTGTTTCTCTATTGGCGTGTTTCAGTCACTGCTCTCAGCCTGCAAAGGTGGGTGTCAGTCACATGAATAAAGCAAGGTTAAGATCTGTGCACATACGAAGTAAAAAAAATGTCTAAGTTTGTCTACCATGTGTGTGAAAACACTGCTGTGCTGCGATAAAGACATAAAAAACTCGCATTTTATCAGATGATTTATTCACCCAGACTGTGAGCTAAGATGACAACTATGTGCAGCTGGAAAAAGGCCAATCCAGATACAAAAATCATATATGAAACTTTATTACATAAAGTCAAGCCTGTAGATAGCATCCTAGTGTGTGTCCATGGGTGTCATAGCAGGAGTATAGCAGTGAGACAAAATATCAGTTGTCACAGGGAGGGGGGCATAGAGAAGCAAGAGGGAGGCCAGGTTGAACTTGGGATAGTGTAACGCTCATTTAGCATAATTACCCCTGGGTTAATTTCTAACCAGATTACCGTGAGTGGGAGGCTGCAAGGGGGGGGGCAAGGCTGAGCAGTTCAGCAATGTCAATGCGTGTGTGTGTGTCTATGTTGAGGGGTTTTGGGGTACTTCGAGGGGGGTTAGAGTCAAGTGCCCCACCTCCCCGAAACAGACCCCACTTCACGCTGAAGGGCCTCCTTTGTGTTAACCACCACCAGCAGTCCCTCCAGGAGGTCTCCCAGGAATTCTTGCCCAAGATGGAGAGCCTCTCCCTGGCTTTCCAGCCCATATTGTGCCCCGAGGCTGAGTTCCAGGGGTCAGTAGGATATGAAATGGTTCATTCTTAGATTACAGCTTATATTGGAGTCCTTGTGGAAGCCAATAAACTGTGACATGACTCCTTTTTGAATATGTTTTGACAAAATGTGCCACTGAGGTCAAAACTGCAAGATAATGAAATGTTTCAAGGTGAGATAATTGACTACACTGTCAGCCAATTCAATGTAAACATGTTTATACAAGTTTTTATCCGGACTCTATGTGACCTCAGATTTCTAATTGGCTTTACAGGCTTTAGCACAAAGCTCATTTTATTTGGGTTAGTCCAGTCCTGATCCTTAATATTTCCTTCAGTTAACTGGATGCTCACATAATCATAGTTTCCCAGAGCTGGTGAAATCCACCACAGAGCTGAAAAATGAAACATTCAGATGTGTCTGTCAGAGCCAGTCTATTGCTTTCACTATATTTCCAACAACTTTGGACATTTATCCAAAATGTCCGGTATCCTGCCATCCGTTATCCATCATGTTTATGTATGCTGTGTGTTTGCGTGTCTGGCCAAGTCCAGTCCAGAGATCCAGCAGGACTGGGCAGCTCAGTACAGATGCTCCTGTGTCTGCCTGGTCTCTTGGGCTCAGATCAGAGTGCCAAGCCCTCTGTGTTTTTGTTGTGTGTATGCATATCGGTGAGCGTGTGTGTATGTGTGTGTCTGAAGGCGTGAATGAGTCTGAGGCATGCCAGCCCTGCCTAGAACACCACCAGAGAGATGTGGCACAAAGAGACCACTGAGCGAGTGAGAGAAAGAGTGTGTCTGTGTTTTAGAGTGTGTGTACACTTTCTTAATGCCTCACTAACGGCGGTGGTGTATGAACGTGGCCTTGTGCTGGTGGAACAAATGGCAGAGTGTTAGCTCATTTGGAGAAGGAAACTTATCCCCGCTCTCACCAACACTAATCTCCTTCCCTCCTCCTCTCTCCCTGCCCTGACAACCTCACTCTTCACCTCTCCACCTTTCCATCATTTCCCCCTGAACCTCACTACACGCACTCCACACATCTCAACCCCGCTTTAACCACGATGTGCTCCATCCTTAAACTTAATCCCCTACTTGTCCAACCTCCATCCCTCCACTCCCCTTCTACTCTTCCAGCCTTTTTCACACTTTTTAATGACTGATTCCAGTTCTCCATCATCTGCCAACTCCATCTGAGCTTCCAGTTTAAACAAACCATATGTACAGTAGAGTACAGTATGACTGTGTGTGTGTGTCCATCATGCATCATGAAAGATGGACCCCTAAAACTGGCAATATTTCAAGAAATTCCTCCAATCATTCAAACTCTGATGGCTGGGGAAAAAAAGTCCCACAGAGGTCATCACTTCTCAACAAATTTACACTTTCACTGAATAGAATTGTAAAGGTACTTTAATATCACATCTATCACAACCTGACCCAGTGTATATATAGGTCTGAAACACTGCTATGTCCATAGATACCAAATAAAATATATCTACTGCTCAAACTTCAAATCAAAGTATCTGAAAAGCAGACTATGCAGGAGTTTCCTAAAAACAACAACAACAACAAAAAAAAGAAACAATGTACTGACTCACATAAAAAAAATTCCTTTAAATCATCACTTATGACCCACCAGAAATGTGTAAAGATTTGTAACTGCAGAGAACCTGCCCTCATTTTTCCGACTCACTATTTTGTTGTCGCTAACCCCGCTCCCTCACTTTGCTCACTCTCTACCTCTCTCAACCAATGCTGCTGTCTTTCTGTCATTAGTTGAGCTGGGGGCGAAGGGAAAATTTAAAGAAACATCCATCTATCCTAGTAACCATGCAGCTATCCAGAGGAGAAAAGAACGAGGGCCAGCCTTCTTCTTCCTCTTATAAAACGGAGGAAATCCAGGCTAAAAGGAGTAGTCACACACCTATATAGCAAACAGAATAAAGTCAGTAAGTCTCCAATTTTGACTGACTGGATTCAGAGAACCAGATAGTTTGTGTTAACCTGCTACACACTGCTTAGCAAAACAGACCACAGACAGACAGTAGTCAATCAGAGGCACTATCACTTAATTCTCAAGAGCTCCAATTGTAGATAAACTATTCCTTTGCTTATTTATAGAAGAGTGTACATTAGAATTAGAATTAGACATTAGAATTTCTAGATTCTATTATGGCTATTTGGCACTTTGCTTTCTGGGACTGTTTACATGACTGTAATAACAAGAGTATTTTGTAGCTTCACTGCTGTTCATTTATGATTGTTAAAAGAGCTCAAAGGAATTTAATTGATTAAACACGTAATGTGACTGAAATCTGCTCATATTCAGTAGATCCACACATATACACACTATTTTGGACTGTGTGTACTCACTGAGTTCAGAGATGCTGCCTACACAGGTAGCCAGCAGGGACTGTTCCAGCGTCCTCAGCTCCAGTTGGGCATAGGCATCCTCTCTGCTGTCCACAGACGTCTGCTGGTTCTCTGTGTAGGGACTGAAATGGGCTGGGAGAGACAAAACACCTAGAGAGACAAAAACAGAGAGAGAATAATAAGTTTGTGAGCAGCACAAATAAGCCTCGAAAAATTATGCAACAATCCTTCAACACTGCTTCTAGTCCTAGAACAATCGCTGGTGATATTTACATAGTATTTATAATCCTTGTTACACGTAACCCACGCCGCTGAGGGCAAATAAACACACAAGGGAACATGAGCCTTGCTCTCAACACATTCAGGAAAATAAACAGAGGGAACAGTGACATCAGGCTAATACAAACAAAACAAAGGCACATGGTATCAGATTCAGGCCAAGACCTCACAGAAAAAAAATACCCGCGCACACAATCAAACGAAGACTTCAGTGTTAGCCTCCTTTAAATATTTATTTCCCTTTCAATCATGGACATTATACAACATATATGGAACATGCTTGATGCATACTTGTCATATCTGCAGGTATTTTTTGCAGAAGCCTGAAGAAACTAGTAAAATAAAGATGGATACAGTAGATACATGATAGTTAAAGCTGACATGACTAAAGAATATGGGAACAATCAGTAAGATAAAGGTTTGGTATGGGGTTCATATTTAGGAAATCATCAATCAACAGTGTCTGAAGTCAAAGACCACCAGCATCCAACCCCTACCCTGACTTTTTTTTTTTTTTTTTTTTACACAATCACACCCACATATATGGAAACATAAAAGGAGGATTTGCCATTGCAAAAAACTGCATCCTTCACTAATAACACTTCACTTTTACAAAAGGTTGTAGGGATGAGTTTAAAGCCTTTGTTAAGAATGGGAAGACTGGGTGTTTGAGTTTAAATCATTGCATCTAATAGACTAGAATGACACAATTTCATGGTTGATTTGCAGGATGAGACCACTAATTGAATTTTTCTTTGCAGGGTACTCCATCTACTCTATCTACTATCATAGCTTGTGGTGTAACTAGAGTCAATCTAGGACACATGTGGTATTTCCTCTTCGAATGGACCCTCTGGAGACCCAGTCAGCCCAACCCAGCCATCTCTGACGAACTGGATATGTAATATCGAGAAGACAATGTGGAAAACACTGTTCCTCAATACAAGTCGAGTTGAAAACTAAAACAATTCACAACCTGTGAAAGAAGCATCATTTATCTCCTTCCATGAAATGAGATAACAGATAAATTATGATATGTAACACCCGGTTTGCTCTTTTATTCTTCATGACAGCCGCTTGTCGGACTAATTGCCGGTGAGGAGATAAGATCTCTCTTACATAACTCAAAGATGTCATCTTGTTCTTTAACGCTGTAAGCTGCTTCTGATTGTAGTTTTCCAGCTAAAACGGGTAAAAGTTACAGCAGCTGAAGATGAAAATGAAGACTGCTCTTTTCTGCCCCTCTGCTGGCTGTTAGTTCCCACAATGTCTTTAGCTTTGTCTGGAGCAATATTTGGTTGTGTAAGAAGAACCACAGTGTGCGGTTAGCTACTGTGCAGCTAGTTGATCTGGGTAAACACGGTTAGCTGCCCAAAGGTTAACCTTTATTTTGGCTTCAGAACCAGAGGTGAGCTCTCTGCCAAGCCAGAGGAAATGAGTGGGGGGATGGCTGGGGATAGAAAAGAGAAATGGAAAGAAGAAAGACGATCGGTGCAGGTTTGTGATTTATTTACAAAGCCTGAGGAAAGAAGCCTCCTCATCTCAAACTCTCCCCACTCTCCCAAAAGGGAAAAGATGGGCTACCATCCCTAAAATGACATTCCCATGTGCTTCCGGCAAGCGGTGTCCTCTCATTGGAATCTGAAAAGTAAAACCGCTGATGTGTGTACAAAAGAAGAACATTCCCATCATCTTACTCTGAAGTTTCTTCTTTACAGCAGCACCCCTTGACACCAGAGAAGATTAAACTTTGAAAAAAAATGAACAGACTGGATCTAGGAGGGTAAACGACAGAATATCTTAAACCCAGTGGCTGACCAATAAACCCTTTCATGCTTGTCTTGTCTACAATCATCATTCTGCATTGTTTGAGATATGGCTTAATGTGCATACAGTAAACATATACTGTGACTAAATCTTACACAGTGTGTAAGATTAATGGGGGTTGACATATAATGTAATATTCATATGTATGTTTTCATTAGTCACCTGAAATTAAGAATTGTTGTGTTTTCATCACCTTAAAATGAGCCATTTCTATCTATAGAAGGCGCAGGTCCTTCTCCACGGTGGCCACCATATTGCACCGCCATGCTTAACAGACAAATTAAATACTTGGGGACTTTCGTGTTTTTCATGAGTTTTGTGCCCATGGTAAATTCTACACTTTTGGAAGGGGAGGGTGGAGTGATCAAGTGTGATCAATCTACATGATTTAGATGTCAAGAAATCCTACACACTGCACCTTTAAATTTGGGTTAAAAGCATTTATGTGCTCCACTGCTTTTGACTGACCCATAAACATCCACATTAATTATGCACCTACCTTGTAACTGTTTCTATTTTTCATATGTTTTATAAAATGGCTTCTACTCTTTTAATCTGTATTTTGTTTCATGCTGTATCTGAATGCTTTAATGCATTGTGTATTGCCTCTGTGTATGAAATGAGCTATACATTTACATTTCATTTTATTGCCTCACATGGAAACAACGTATTATTATGTGAATACAATGTATGGACACAATTTCAATTTACTGTCTAGTTTTTGATCTGGCATAAGCAGCAGCTGTGACATCTGCAAGTATAAGGTTATTAATGCAAAATGTGCACTGGATTATACTCAGCATGTTGCAGCAAGTAGTTTGGATTATGAGTGAGTGTAGTAGCACAACTTGAGTTTGAACTGACTAGCAGGGGTTTATGTAAGGGCTCTATCTATCAAATTGCTGCACAAGCACACTGCTTTGTCATGCACACAACACTAGCCATCACAGCGTAATTTAAAACATGGTATCAACTGTGTGTGAGCACAAGCACACAACTATTTCACAATAAAGGAGAAATCATCTATGAGACAGGTAAAGTATTAAATCAAATGTGCTGGATGTAAATATCTATGTGACAGGCTGTACATCAAGTGCTCTATGAAGACAGTTAGAGTAAAATATTTTTACTGAGAGCTGGATTTCTCAATTTAGAGGCAAAGGGCAAATGATATGTTGACTTCCTGAAAATAAATGTGAGCAGAGAGGGAGAAAGACACTTCAGTCTGGAGTAGTGCTCCTTAAATGAAAAACATATTGATAGAATTAAAGATACGTTCACTCTGGCAGAGTTACGCTGCCAAAGGGGAACTAGCCTCATAGAAAAAGTGTAACTCCATCTCTCTCTACCCCTCTGTCTCTCTCGTACTTTCTCTGCACCATCTGACTTGTATAATATGTGCTGACTCCCCGTTCCAACACAATGGAAACGGCTGCCTCTAGCAGACTACCACTGCTGCAAAAAACCTGCAGACAACCGAGCTGTACACAAGCTTCAACACATCCCTGTTCACTCACACAAGCACAAACATACACGCACTCTCACGTGTTTGTGCATATAAAGTATGTTTGCACTTCTTTGATGTGTCATTTCAGGTATTTTCTTAATTATGATGAGGCGTTGCCTTCATGGCTTGCTAAATATTTCTTAAAATTACACTGCATACATATAAACATAGGTGAAGCATCTAGAGCTCTAACTTTTTTACAAGACTTAATGTGAATCTGTTTTTCCCCCCATTGTTCGCTGAAGGCATTGGACTATCTCCTGACAGAAAAAAAGAGGAAAGTTTCTCACATTAATGTGTTAACATTCTCATGTGCCTCCCTGTGTATACACCACCATGTTTTATGGCCACCATAACTGCAGTGGCCTCCATAACAAAGTCGTAGGCGTTGCTGTATGATATGTAACGTGAACACCTCTCTCAGAAATGGCATGATTCCAACCTATGTCAGAAAGACTCATGCCTCCTGAGGTGTCATAGCCTTTCTGAGAGATTCTGTCTCATTAGTGTGGGTGAGGGTGTGTGAAAAAATGAATGTGTCGGCAGGTGTGTGTGCAAGACTGTGTATCCATGGGAGTGAGCAATGGTGTGCAAATTAACAGACTTATTCTGACTCCCAGTAGTGTGATTCACCAAGAACGTCACATTGACGTTATTCCAGTCTTCAAACTCTATCTATTTGCACAAAATATACCAATTGCTTCAACATAAACACCCAGTAATACCTAAAGGACTAATGACATGGTAATGCAAGGTAATGAACCAGTGCAAACAGTTCAGAATGTGCACAGCAACTCGTCTCTTTTGCTTCTTGTATTAAAATAAGCCACTTAAGAACTATTTTTGGAAGGTAAATTTCCACCTCACAGAAAACTTCACATTTAAAACAGGCACTGATTTGACGTATCCTGAAGTCTCTTGGTAATACTCTCACAAAATAATCTTCAGCCTATATTTAGCGTGCTTAAAATAGGCATGTCTTGAACACTGAAATCTTTGGAAATGTTAATATAGTTTCAATTGATTCTGCCATATTCTTTTAAAGCTGTGGCAAATATCCACACCCCACCACACTCCCAGTAGTTCCCACAGTCCCACCCCAATGCTTGCCTCACCGCTGAACCCCAGCCTGCGTCATTTGGGCCTGATGTAGGTCCGCAAACCCAACCAGGGCCTGTCCCCACCACCACCACTAATATCACGAGTACCAGCAGCTCCAGCACTATATGCATCATTTGTCTCTGGAACTGGGAGAGGCTGAGGATAAGACGAAGAGGAGGGGATGAGAGCACGAGAGGGACTGAGGTCTGTAAGAGCTTTGGTGGAAGACAAATGAGTCATGCAGAGGAGGGATACGACAGAGGAAGGACTGGGACAGGGAGGGGAGACAGGAATATCTGAGACTGTGAAAAAGGGTGAGGCAGGGGAAGACAAGTGGTACAAGGGATTCATTCTTTTGTGGCCATTATGGTTCCATTTCTGAGGTTGACCCTGCAAATGTCATGTGGGAATCCCAGCTACAAATCACAGCTGAAACTCACCACAAAGCCTGTGGCAGTCCCAAGCCCATCTAAACTATCTCTCAAAACCATTACAGCTCCTCCTCGCCCAGCCAAGCTATCATTCATAATGGTGTTGGACATGCTGCCGCAACAAGGTCAGAAAAATCCAACAACTACTTTTTGTTATGCTGAAAATTCTTGAGACGTTGCCCAGAAGGGCCGTCACTCTCAATTAAGGGCTTTTATGATTCATATGAGATTAATAATAATGCTGTCAAAGCTAATTTCAGCATTCAAATTTCAATCTATTGTCAAGAAATCATAAGAACATTTTACCGTGACCTGCGAGTAAAATGTGCCAGGAAAAATAGTTTGATTGGAGCTGATGGAAGTCAACACATCTCAGCCTTTCCCACATGCCTCGACTCTCATTCTTTGTAGCTCATGTGATATCTAACGTTATCTTCCAATGTCACAATTTGTTCTACTCGACTCTTAGTTTGTATTTTTTGCACACAAGCTTGGTGGCGGCATTAGTGAAGCAAATATTGAGGCTTTGGAGAACATTACTGGTATTTGGAAGATATTTGGGTTTCACCTTGGATGACAGGCCAGAGAAAACAGCTCTTAATTCTCAGACTATGGGCAAAAGTGCACACTGTAAACCAACTTTGGATTGAATTTCCAAGTTTTAATATGATTAGACACACTATTCTCTATGCCCAGCTTTTATGAGTAAATATTATCAACCTTTTAATCATTAACATTTTACTGCTTAGTAGTTTTGGGCAATTAGACAAATATATTGTTATTAAAGAGTCCTCTCTAGTTGTTTTGGGATGATTTCAGTCATTTTATTTTGCTAATTTAATGGCCTGCAAAGTGAGAGCTGCTGCTCAGCGATGCATTTCATTCAGTGGCACAGTACACCCACTAAGCCAGACAATGAGTGCACTGAGCTGGAGGAGGACTGAGAGGAAAACAGCCAGTAGAGCCAGACTATTTTCACATTTAATGCAGTGAATTAAGGATTTATTCTGACTAAACCACAGTTGGCGATTGTTGGAACAGCGGCAGGACTAACAAAAATGGTTTTGGGTGAGTTTTACATTGCTTTTCTGTCGAGTTTGAATTAAATCAGTTTTACAATGAGTTAACGGAGCAATTCAACTTAGGTCACTTCATGCTTGACACTCGAAAATGGCAGTTGCATTTGACAAAAGTGTGACTGCAAGGTTATATAACTAGTATCATGTAACAATAAATAGTTTTCTATAAAAGTAATCCAGACCTTGAAATTTCTTTGTGCATTGCTACAATCTGTCACAGCTCTCAGCTCTGATAAAAGTACATTCTTGGACCATCATTGGTCTGTGCATGCGGATTAGTTTTGTCTACTGTAGAGAGAATGTGTGAAAAACCAAAGGACATGATCAGCTTTGCTTCTGCTGTTCATGCTCTCAGTAAGCTGGTAGACTCAAGACTGCACACATACACACACAAGTGAACACCTGCCTTGCCTCTTTTAACAGCCTCTTCATTCATTACAGGGTGGATGGATCAGAGAGTCAAGAAAAGGGGGCTTCAAAGACACTTCCCCCTGCCCAAAAAGGAGCTCTGATTCCGGGCCAGAAGGCTACACGCTAGTCCCTGTGTGGAGGTTGGAGGGTGGACAGTCGCACAATAGTACAGTGTTTTACAGGGCTGTTATTGGGTGTGTGTATCACCCCCACAGAATCCCGATCTCTGTCTTTCTGAGTGTGTCTTTCACACAACAAAAGACACACAAATGCTGGTGCTTCATTTCATGTCAGTGGAATCCAAAGGCCAGATGTGATCCTTCACTCACAGGGCTGGCCTCTTGTTTTCCACACTTAAAGGCTTCAAAACACCTGTTTTTCACATGTCCAACCTCACACACTCACACCACATACTTCTCTTGAGGGATATGTGCCACACACACATACACACACTGATGCACTGAGCATGATTTCTGAAGGAATAACGCTGAGATTGATGAATGAACTTTATTGTATATCTCTCTGTTGAAGCATACCTTTGTTCAACTATGCGAATTGCACAGTTACAGCGTACAGGGTTAAAAATATCCATGTGTTTGCTTGCTCTGGCGTACCCTCATCATATTCCTTATCTAAACAGAATTCAAGTGGGACAGAGGGCCATTTAGAAACTTAAAGTGCCCTATTAGTATTTGAGCTAAAAATAATCATTCATTTGACATGTTAGCATATAAGCGTGTCTTTCAGAATACAAATTACCTATGTGGATATAAGAGCAGACAGAGAAGCATTCATAAAGCTGCTTACAGTACACTTGACTTTTCACTGGAGTATTTCTGTGAGCGATTCGAGATGTCTCTGATTTAAAAAGGCGTCCAAGTTACTGATCACACTCACATACACACACGCCTGTCAGAGCCTGATAAATCACAGACCATGATAGACAAGTGAAGTGGGGTCTGGTTGATGTTCCCTGACACCTCTGGTGACCCCCGACTGCAAGGGCTCATGGGTCAGAGGTGGTGCTCAGCTGGGGCTAAAAGAGGAAGTAACCTTATCAGCTGTGTAAAAGGGGGCTTCCAAAGTCACTGAGTCAGAACACCCACACACATCATTAATCACAAGATGGAAAGAAAAGAAAGTTCCTATATTTGGTGAATGTGAACGAAACACATGTAGGGTTAAAAAAGATTTCATCTGCCTGCTGTTGCTGTTATCCTGCATTAAGCCTTTTCCCTTGTTAAGATGTTTTCTAGCAAGTATAACCACAAAGAAGTTCAAAACTAAGATTTGAAAGTCTACAAGAAAGATTTGATGTTGTTGAATTATGTTCCTGCCCACTGACTGTCAGTAAGATTTTTGGATCTGTCCACTTACAGAAGTTTGCCTGAAATCCCTGTGTGCAAAGCCACAAAGATTACGTGTGAATCGCCATGTGGGGTATGCTGAATCTTCTAAAGGACTGCGCTATCTGTGTTCAAAAACATTGCATATATTACACATCAACCCTTAAGGAATACAAACCTGTTAACCACGAGCTGCTGGTCTGCTCTTAGGGAAAACCAGCAAGATGTATAAAACATCTAGCATCACTTTAAATGGCTTTGAGTAGATTAAAGGTCCTCAAACTCAAATGCAAAAAGACTACATTTAAGTCCAACTGAAATCATGTTTAGTCAAAAATAATGTCAACGTGCAAACTCACATTAGCAGTGCAGTATTCCCTCATAAATACTTGTTTGGTCGCTTGTTCAGCATGCCAAGGTGCAAGACAAGACGTGTCGTCCAATTTGTAAATTTGAAAAGGAGGAGACACAGGAGCAGAACAACTTATGTGGGTTGTCTGTGGCTCTTGTGTTGTGAAGCTGCTGTCTGGCTCAGTGTGATTGTCTGCTCAGCTTATGATAGGACGATTATGCAAGATCTGATGGATCAAAATAAGGTCCTTCAAAATTCATAGACAGATACTGGAACAGCATTATGAGGAATTAATGAAACAAAAAATTATAAATATGAATTTAACCCTTTTGGTTTCTGATTTTTTGTCAATGGAGAACAAAAGGCAAGTCATTTACAGTACGCTAGACAAACAACATGATGCAATTTAATTTCAGCTGGACTCTAAAAGAGACAGTTCACCCCAAAATTAAATTTTTCTCTTAATTGTATTACATTTTATCCATCAAGATAGTTTTGATATGAGTTGCCAAGTTCTGGAGATATTAGCTGTCTCAAATATAACTGACCTACATGGCACTCGGCTTGCAGCTCCATGAGTGCCAAAAAACTGTAACTGTTGTGCTGCAAATGTGCTCGACAGTAACACCACCCCCCAACAAACACACACATTTACACACAGAGGCGAATTAGGAGTGGTAGGATTCAAAATGGCTTTGGTTTCCCACAGCCCTGAAAAATATCGCCATAAGCTCCTCTACACGACTAACCCTAATCCTAAACATGACTTCAGCTTTCTCCCCCTTATCCTCTCCCCTCCTTTATGCTCCCTCTTTCTCTCTCTAATCATGTTTTATATTTGACATTCCAGGCCAACTTTGGTGCCTGTGGCTATCTAGTCTCATTCAACATTCACCGTTTCCATATGTGACGCCACTTCACTTCACATGCAGCAAAAGGACAGTATAGCTCCATTATTGGATGACTGGGTTTATAGGTTTTGCTGGCTTATTGTACAGTACTAGGGCTGGAAATACACTGTACTGTATACAGTGGCTTGTTTTGTTTTTACTATTGACACAAGACAGAGGAAATTACACACACACACTGCAATAACACATACATATAAACATCTAACCTCAAACCCACCCCCTCATAATCAAATCCACTTTTGCTATTGAGATGATGTCACCATTCAAAACACTGCCAGGAGATGAAGTGTTTGACAAATAAAAACTCAGCAGGGCAAAATCTGATGGCAGCAATAACATGCACTTTGATTTAGAGAATAATTCTCATTAGTGCCATTTTTAAACGTCATCAGCTCCATCAGCTCACTATGACCACAGTAAAGACTGGATTCTATTGGCTGGAACAAATGAAGGGCTATTTTATTTGCCCAATTTACAAAGAAACCTCCCTTTTAAGAACAATCCGCCCTCTATTCAGTTCTCAGACAACACTATGGGCAGCAGGCTGGGCAAAGAGGCACAAAGTGTGTATCTGAGTGTGTGTTTGCACTAATTGCTCCCATTCTGTCTGTGTGATCAGCTCATTTTCTCTCAGCTGGACCCACTAGAGAACGAGAACAGAGAGCCAGTCAGTTTGGATGGCAGACAACACGCTCATTGAGGAAAGGCACACAGTGCTAAAGACTGACGTGGAGGTTCATATTCTTTTCAGGAGAGGAAACTCCAGTAAAATTAAAGTTTCTACGGCCAGTTGAGTGAAAGTGAACCAGATGCAGAAAAACACGTCTGACTTTTTGTGTGTGTGTGCTGTGATGGATGTTTAAAGCCACTTACTACCAAATAAACATGAACTCTGGCTGTTTGGTGGTAGCCAGATGTTAAGTTTTTTCAGTATGAAACTGAATAGTTTCAGCCTTGAACTTATAAACAATGTGACTGTCTAGGTCTTTCAAATACGCAAACAGAGAAGTTAATTACCAACAAAAACTAACTAACTATGAACCATGAAGGTTTGAAAGTGTGCAGTGATTTACAAATGCAAAACAAGTTGGGTATCGTTTTTCTTCCCCATACCGGTGCTAAAACGATACTTTTAAAACGGTACCAGCACCTGAACCAATACAAGCACAAAAAGAAAATTATTTATGTGTTTTCAATAATGATTAATCTATTACTTGATCATTAATGTTAACAATGAACGATTAAGGAAAATGCTTACAGTGTGCAACCCTACCTAAAATGCATTGAATTTAACATGTGCATGACTCCATCTCCTTGGTGACATCAAGCAACTTCCTAATGTAGCCAATCAGCTTTTCAATTTTTTTCAAATATTTACTCGACTGATTACAGCTTGTTTTTGTTTCATGCTCGCTCATTCAGGCTATCACACTTTAAATTTAACATTAAGATCAAGACTGAAATAGCTTCAGCATTAGCCACTTCAGCGCCTGTGTGTCGCACAGACACAGAAGTGGCGCTGCTTCATTATCACTTTAACCCCTAGCTGAATAACATCCATAAAAAGCACATTTCGTGACTCATCAATCACTTCACAGATTGAGCTTCTACCTCTATTTCTAGCTCTTTTTCTCCTCCTAATTTTTCTATTACACACCAAATTGAGCATTCACACATTATCCCAGGCATTCAGACTTTCACAGGTACTTCACTTTCAAAAGCTCCAGGAAATGAATTAACAACACCAAATCCTTCCCACCGTCTATGTTTAGATATAAACTCTTCCTATTGCAGCACGGTTCTCACAGCTTCCAACAAGCGGTTTTGATAGAGAGACTTAAGAGTTTGACGTTTCAAAGAACTGGATCCAAATTCCCCCTTGTAAATCTAAAGCAGCTTTCTGCTGATTAACATTCCGTGTTGGGCAGGGTAGAGAGCAAAATCATGACACAGAATGGAGTGAGTCAAACCGGGGGGAAAAACACAAGGGTTCAGGGGGGATGGTGGATGCATTACGATTAGGACTGGAGGTTCACTCACTATTTCAATCACTCCTTTCTTCCTTTCTGCCGCTCTCTCAAACTTAATCTCTGGACTGAGTTTCACAGCAAAGTGGAATAGTAGCTCAGGAAAGGGACGGCAAACCACTCTCTGGGCAGCTTGATTGTTGTTCACTCACATTGACAATCAAGTGTTTTACACAGCACAGTATGCATTTATGTGCTGCATGCTGTGGTCTATACTAACATCAGCTACAGACAGTAAGTGTCACAACTTGCTTGTTAAGTAAACGTCACACGCAAAAGTATAATCAAAAGTTCAGTGTATAAGATTTAAGGGGATTTTTTGGTATAATATAGCAGAAATGGAATACAACATTCATGAATAGGTTTTCTTGTGTGTGTAGTCACCTATTATTTCATTCCCTTAGATTGAGCTATTTATTTCTACAGAGGGAACAGGTTCTGTTCCATGGAGTCTGCAGGGGGCGACTCCACTGGTTGCCAAAAGAAGGATGATTGTATGTACCCTTATGGCAAAATGACTCTGAAAATGACTTTTCACTTGACTTATGACCTCAGTAAATAGTTTACTAATGTGTTTATGGTCTCAGTCGCTGGTTTCAAATCATCTTCAGTTAAGCATTCATTTTGTAAATTGTAGTGCCATTTAGAAATAGATGATAAGTGATGGTATGCTTTAGGACGGGGCTATTGTGTGATTAACAAGTTATTCTTGGTGAGTCTTTCCAGTGAGCACAACACAAAGGCCTCACAAAACTCAGATCAAGCTGTCAAATCGGGCAGTGTTGATCAAATATGGATCAATATTCTGTTACTACATTGCTTATTTCCTGCCTAAAACATTTTCTGAAACATATTTTAGTGTACTGTTTAGTTGTAGTACAAGGAATTTTGTTGCCAGGCAGGCTGCCATTATTTTCTACTGAGCAGATTAGACAAAACCAAGAACCACTCAAGTTGCAGGATGTCACTCACTAGCCCCACACTCTAGTCGGTACTGCATGTGCTCCAGTTATGTTATTATCTAGTTATGTGCTCCAAAAAATGAGATGGAAACCCCCATTATGCTTGAGGCTTCAAAACTATAGTCCACATTCCATAAACCAATGTAAATAACATAGAAGTACTCAGGCAAAGTACAAGCACGTCCAAATTGAACTTACTTAAGGTAATGCATTAACTTAGTTTCCATTAATGGCTACACACATCTTAGTTTAAGTGATTAAAACCTGCACAGTCAGCTCAATAAAAAAAAGGGGAGGCTACATTTACCTCTATAGCCAGCAAACTATTTGTAGAGTAGATTGTTGCATTAACCTCCTTATGACTATGCTGTTCCAATTAAGCCTGCATTAGGAAAGAACAACAAACCACAGACTCATTGCATCCCATTATAACCTGCCACGGATAAGATAAAGAGGATGAGTATGCATTATTTCATTGGCGTCACAACTCGGCAGCATTTTACAGCGGACAGAGCTTTGTTCAAAAGGACCACATCTCTTTAGTCTGCAAAAAAACGAGGGCTGGTCCATTCACATCTGCCTGACTCACTCTACTGTTGTCCATGCCATTGTTGACAACAACTGTCCTCACTGTGAAAGAGAAGAGAGGTGAGAGTTCGATGCTGGGAGGGGATGTATATCGTAATGTTGGATGGTTAGAGTGGGCAGAGCACCTCGTGCAATTAGTCAGGAAATCAATGCCACTGTCTGAACATGTGTAAGAGTGACATACTGGCAATAAATCAATGGACCACCCAACCTCAGACACACGATGACATTCTGATAAATGTCCTGGTGCAGCCTGACCACACACATATATTTTAACACAGATTTAAATAATGTTATGCACCAGGCATTGAACACAAATCATGTGGCCGTTTGTCAGTCTTACAGATGACAGCAGAGTGCAGATAGCAGCTCTAAATAAATTGTGTGTGTGTTTGTGTGACCTGGGTGTGTCAGGGACCTGCAGGGCGTGTCAGAATGTCCACCTCTTTAGCAGGAGGCAGTAAACTACCTTTAACCAGACCAGTCACCTCATTCAACTGACTGTATGACCCATCTGACACCCAAAGGGGGTTTACAGCTCACCCCTGACTCTCACGCACACCCTGCACACACCCCTCACACACACACACTGAACACAGAGGGAGTGTCCAAGCTTCAAAAGGAGCCTGCTAAAAAGGACCATCCTCCTTATGCAGTTATGTTACCTCTTGACCCTTGAATCTTCACAACCACAAAGCAAGTCTTATACTCATGCCACCCTCCTCTCTGTCCACAAGTGCCCATGTGGTGTCAGCACTATGGGACACACTAAAATTTAAACAAAGCTTCATTGTGTTCATGTCATCATTACACACACACATACCTGGAGGTTGAGACCTCCTTATTGTGTCACAAAATGAAAATAAAAAAAAAGAAAGCATGTTTTATGTAAAAAAAAAAAAAAATTATATTTTCCATTTCTTAAGTTTTAAATTTTCTCTTTTACTTGTCTCAAAATTGCTTTCAGTGAAACAATCTTAGAAAAGTAAATCAGTCTTTTGTTGAACCTTTGATAAGGGGTCACACAGATATTGTCACCACACTGCTGTATATAACACAGACACAAACACTCCAGTGAAGGACGTTCAACTGAGGGTTAAGAAATCATCTATGTTGCCTCTCTGAGCTCAGACTGATAAAATTATCTTCTTATTATCTATTTTCTCTTCCTATGGAAAAGATGACTGTGCACATGTGGCCCAGAGTTCAAGTTTTTTTTTTTTCCCCTTGGCTGGTCAGGCAAGTAGGTCACAAATCTACTTTCCCAAAGTCAGTTTTTACTCACCTGTATATTTTTTTTTGTTTATTAGCAGTTATCAAACAACAACAAAGTCTAAAGTTTATTCATCATTAATCATGTCATTAATGTAGGGCTGCAACATCTTTTATTTTTATGGTCATGGCTTTTCCAACCTGTTTTTTGGCTGTATTTTTATGCTTTCATTGCTCTTTTTATGCATTTTAATGGTATGTTTTATGCATTTTATGCTAGTAATGTGAAGCACTTCATAAATTTGTTTTTAAAGTGCTATAAGAAAGATATTAATACTATGTCAGAATGCCAGAAAATAGCAAAAACAGTCCATCACAGTTTCAAAGATGAGGTCTTTAAATGTATATAATTATAGTAAATAGCTTAATCCTTTTTTACCACTTGCCTTGTTGAGGAGGTGACTTGCTAGATTTAACCTCCTAGCCCCACATGGCATTTTACTTGCCCCGGGCAAGCTGGCAAATCCTTATTGCTGAGCCCTGTGACATCTCTGAAGTTAATTTCACACTTTTGTGCTAGAGACGGGGCTATCTAGCAAGAGAAGGAACGATAAAAATACACTGAATACTGATACACAAAAGGATGAATTAACATCTGCGACAACAAAAGACAAAGAAGAGAAGTGCCAACTTGCAAATATGTGTCAGAATATGAGTGTGTTTTCTTGGTTCCTCTGGTTTATTTTTGCCTTGTTCAGGATATAAAAAAAAGGAATGAAACTCCATTTATTCCTCTTCTGATGCACACACTGATTGCTGAGTACGTATCCTCTGCCTCAGCGTGTCCTGATCAGCTGTGAGCTGTGAGCTAGCTGCCATTCAGCTACTGTGAAAAAAACAGCATTGCCCATCATCCTGAGTCATCACTACTGTAGTTTTGTCCTTCAAACACAAAGAGAACAGTGTTGCAATTCCAATACAAACACATCACATACCAAGTGTGATGATTGTTTGCTGCTTCTTCTCTGCAGGGGGCACCTGCTCACACATTCCTCAGCCCAAGCATGGCAGCAACACAAATAAAGTTGTGGGAGGTGTACGTGCGTGTGTGTGCATATGTACAAGGGTTGGTGTTTGTTGCCGTGTGTGTTCCCAGCTGTTGCCTCTGCAGGTGCTGCAGGCAAGCTTGACTCAGTGTGTGTCATTGAAATCCTTTATAAGGTCATCTCGACAACTTCAGACAGGATTAATCTGTGTAGTCAGTTTTAATGTGTCTGCCCATGTGTGTTCGTGCCCCTCAGTGTGTGCATATGTATGAGTGTGCATGTCTGCATGTTATGGAGGTCATAAGAGGCTACTGTTCCAGGGGTCTCTGTGGACCACCCACTGGAGCCCTTGCCTCTGAGCAGCAGATGGAAAAAGAAAGACAAGGATCACAGACGAGGGAAGATATCACCTCAAGAGAGAATGCTGTCTTTCTCAAACTCCTCCGTATTTCTTCTAACTGTAAAACCAGAGTACTTTAACAAACAGAGCACTTTAAGAAGTGCAAGCAATGTCAATGCCAAAGGCCATTTGCCTTTTAACTGCTTAGGAAGCAATTCTCACAAGCGTGCATGTGCATGTGTGTGTGTGTGTGTGTGTGTGTGTGTGTGTGTGTGTGTGTGCTAATGCATTTCTTCCTGAGTATTGCAGAAGACCGGGTCAATTCACTTCAACTGACGTTCCCACAGCGCTTCCCAAGCCACAATGGCTAAATAATAGCTGACAGACTGTAAGTACTTCCTAACACACCAACACACACACTCACAACCTGGCACACACATGTATGAATTTTACACTGGCCACATTGTATTTTACCAACTACGCCCTTTACAGAAATTAATAAAACCTAGCTTGGCAGGAAACAATCGATAAATCAGGAGCAACTTCTCGAGTGAGACTGTGTTACAATGTGAGCAAAATCGAGGTATGGGAGACGACAGAAAAGTTTCCACATTGTTGTACGGTCAAGCCACTCAGACTTGTAATATGTGCTGAGTGTCAGGCTGCAACCACCATGGGTATTGTTAGTAAATCATGACTAGTGAGAGGTGCTAGCCACATCCTGACCACACACACTAAAACACACAAACCCCTCTACCCTTCCCAGGGAGAGCAGACTGCCCAGCAGAGACCCTTTAAAGGCGTGGGTGTGTGAGTGTTTTAGGGGAATGTTTGTGAGGACTATTCTTGCACATGCTCAAAGAGCTCCTGTGCAAACAGCACACTGAGTGACAAATCTGTTTTCATTCTCCTTTTCCCACTGTAGGGTCTGTCTGAGTGTGATGATGACGATTGAGCATGTGTGTGTGGGCCTTGCCGATCTCCATCAGCTACCCCCGCCCCCTTTCATTTGTACCCTTTCTGACAACTTTTCACTCGACAAAATCTCCTTTTCTGTCCAACCCTACACTTTTTTATTCTTGCTCCAACTTTTAGCTATTGTACTTCCTGTCTTATTCCAAGATAAACAGCAGCCCCTGCTTTGCCCGGTCGGGAAACCCCATGACCACAAATGGCTAGACAGACAGAAAGTGAGGCTCGTGGGATATTTCATTCAACTCCTTGCCAAGTGTTCAGAGTTGGGGTTTGGACTACCCAAAGCCGTAAGCTAAGAACACACACACACACACATGCACACACACATTGTTTCCCTTCCCTGAGACAACTCCCATTCTCCAGTTTCAGCCTGTGAAGTCTCAGAAGGGCTTGCAAAAACTGCAGGGCGATAATTAGCAATGTTTTACCTTTTGCCTCTTGAGAGAAGCATGGGAGGAAAATAACACACGCCATAATGAAGATGGGACGGATCTAGGGAGAGCTTGTGAAAAGAAGCAATTCTGCAGGACAGTGATGGTATTTCAAGAGGCAAATGAGAAAAAAAGAAGACCTCTTAAAGTCCCCAGCCGAAAAGCCCAAGTGAGCCCAGCAGCCATTCTCCCAACAATTTGATACCCAGAGATTACTGTGCATATTTAAAATCGAGTTTCAGCCTTCTAATGTGTGTGTGTGGATATAATGATGCCTTCCACAGCCGTTGTCTCTCTGAGCTACAGGTTACAATGAGCCCAACTCCAACAGTAACCCTGTGCGGGAAGTCTTTGGCTGACCCTCAGCAAGAGGAGAACTGGCAGGATGCATAAAGAGACAAAAGAAAGAAAAGAAGGAGAAGCAAAAGAAGCAAACTTTGGAAGACAGGACATGGACAAGAGGCCAGTTTTTCATTGATTCAATTTTCAGACTGCAGTGACACACAAACCAGCTTGCAGACATACACATACATGACAAAGATAGCCCAAACAGAGAGCCAGAGAGTGTTAGATGGAGAGTTGCATGCAGAAATGCACAAGCTAGGGCATGAATAGTACTTGACCTCATTGTGCTGACCTCACCACTCTCTAGCTACCAACATGAGTCGGTCAGGGGGTAATTACAGCCTTCAGTGCAGGAGCGCACTAAAGCCAAGAACCACTGGCAGGTTCATCTCTTGCTCTGATTTTTTTTTTATTTCTCTGTGCTGGTCACCATCACTCAATCCTGCTATTCTCTGCATTTCTTCTTCCACTTTTCTCCTTGTCTGTATATCTCACCACTTGATTTAAAATGATTTCACCTATGGAGTTTGGTTGGTTTGGAGAAAACAATATTTGGCTTATATAAGAGTGTTTTCCCACCAGAAACGATGTCCGATGGCAATCGATAATCGATAATTACCTCATACAACCCAGCATCAAATAATCCAAACTATCCCTTTAATCCCCAGGTGTTCAACCACTTGAAAACACAATAAAGCGATAGTTCACCCAAAAATGAAATTTCACTCAATATCTACTCACGCCTGTGCTGATGTGAGGACGGGTGAAGATCTCCAGTTCACGAAACACATGGTTAATTACACATGGTGTAATCATGTGTCTGCGACATTAAAATTTGACCCCAAAAGACATCATTTACACCATGTCAATGGTAGCCTCTCAGACTAGATCCGCAATCCAACATCTTTTTGAGTCAAATTTTATTGTTTTTTTTATTTTAAAACTGGTCACTGTTCACTTCAATTGTACTGAATTTGGCTGCAACACTGTTTTCCAGTGAAGCTCCAGGAGTGTTCTGTGAACTGGAGATCTTCACACATCCTCACATCAGCACAGGGGCGAGTAGATATTGAGTGAAATTTCATTTTTGGGTGAACTATCGCTTTAATAACACTCTGCCCCTCTCCTCTGCTGACCAAGTTGTTAATTTAACAGCACAGTGTGCCACCCCTTGTAAAGGTCCATAATATTTCAAGCAAAATTGCTTTGAAATCAGGGCCTCGCTCTTATCTTTTCATCTGCACTTATAAATTCATATGCAAATGCATGCAAAGAGGCAAAAAAAAATGTCTTTCTCTCACGCACATATGCACATATTTGGTTTCCTCATGCTCCCACTGCAGGAGATGATGATGGTATTTCAAGACTCGTGCACTAAACACAGGGAGCAGCAAAAGAGTTGAATGGTGGAGCAAAGAATGAAGGGAGGGACGGAGCCAGGGGACAAGAGAGAGATTGATCTCTTTGGAGGTTTCCATGGGGTCAGGACAAGAAAATGGGCCTCCACCAAGGTTTGTCTCTCCCAGCATGAGGCTGGAGATGATGGCCATATATAAAGAAACAATGAATGTCAGAGATATATGTTTTCTGCTTTTCTCTCTGTCACACACAGCAGATATCACGCAGACTTCCTAATGAGGTTAAAAACGCTAGTTGTCACACCTGCATCCAGGGAACAAGAGCACCACATGCTGATAATGTAAATTCCTTTCCACCTTTGTCTGTGTCTTTGCTACTTATCAGTCTGTCTCCATCGCAAGTGATTCTTGATTTTCTTAGCGTGTGTGTGTGTGTGCATGTAAGTGCTGTTCTGTGTGCGTTATCTTTGTCTGTTTAGACACTAAGATAGAGCCACAGTCTTATCAGTCACCGAGACATCTACTGCCTGTGCTTTCACATATGGGCTTGTCTCTCTGTTAATGTGCTTCCATTGTTCTCCTGACATCAGATTGTCTGTGCTTTGGATCCTGTCTGCAAACGTTCCATCAAATCAAATCCCTTTGGCTGAAGAGCACAACAAACGAACACAACTTTGTCAAAATGTTTTTATGAAACCATCTCTACAAGTAAAAGCTGCTAACACTCCACAGTCTGGCTGGGGTTCAGCTGGCCAGCTGGGTGGGTTTTGCAGTATTTATGACTTGCTGACCCTCAGGCTGACTCCCTCCCTCCCCCCTCCTGACGCATCTGCCCCCTTCAACCTCATCATGCAGACACACACCCCTTCTTAGCACCTGACTGGACTGTTGACGGGCTCCTTCCTGATGGGACTTTACTGGTAGAGGTGTTCCCTGCTAAAAGCGGACTATTAACTTAAAAGACAAAGCATAGAATTGTTGGTGCAGTTGCTTAAGAGCAGAAAGGTGTTCCAAACTCTTCAGCTCCACCACTTCCTCCTGCCTGACCCCTGTCAGAGTGATTGCTCGACTGGCTCTTACATTATATATTTAACTACTGTCAGGTTGCTTTTGAGAGTGCCTTTACAACCCTTTTTAACAGAAGCACCATACGGCCAGGGCAATGACACACATACACATATATACAGTATGTGCACTGTACGGACTGTTAACTAATGTGAAACACATGGACAATAATAAGTATGCTTGTTCAATAGAGCCCAAATTAGTCACACTTGTGTCTACAGGCCACGCGGGTGGAACAAATGTCTAATCCTAACATGTTTAATAATCCCATTGGGTTTACACAGAGTTAAACAGAATAAGATTTGATGAGCTGATGAACATGTTGGCATTTAGACTGTTTTTAGAGGCTGCATTTTGCTCTCTTTGAGGTGGAGAAGAGGAGAAAGAAAAGTGGGGTGCTCTGCGCCTGGCTTAAGCCATGGTCTGTTTAACTGCTGTCTGACAGACTTCCTCTGCAACCTCAACTCCTCTGCAGACACACAGGCACACGACCAGCACAAAGTCACACAAGATACTAATACTCTAATTCATATTCACACAGTATGCACCGGAAGATGCAAGACACACTGCAGAATTAATAAGTTCAAGATGAGGAAAACAATGTGACCCATCTTTTTGAAGACAAACATCAATGTTGCAAGGACACAAGTTGAACCAAAGAAAGTTCCACTTCTCAATGCAGCCTCAAACAAGGCATCCTTTCATCAGTGTGAAATTCCACCATATTCCCCCTTCTATCTTCTCCCTCCACGCTTCTAATGCTCAATAGGCAGATTATCAATGTTTGAGAGGAAACTTGGCTACCATTACTGGAGTGCATTATGTCCAGCACTGTCTGTGACCCTGCAGGGACACACAGATGGCCGACAAAGACAGAGACATAGACAAGAAACAGAGTCAGGGAGGCCAACACATAGAGACACATCACATGTAGCTGAATAGACAGAGCACACTAATTCACCAAAAACATGGATATGAGCCCACACATGCACACAGTTATATACAGATGTAACCCAAATTAGTGGGAACATTCCCAAAGACATGTATCCTGTACAGACACACAGTAATGCAAACAAAGTCTCAGCCAGGTCAGACTTCTCTTATCGCCGCAGCCTTACGCCTGGATAGCCAAACTGTACAAGTTTTCCTCGCCACACAAACACAACACAGACTCAAACCCAAACACACTCCTCTGCATTTTCAAAGGAAACACACAGACATGGTGATTATGTGTAATAAGGAGCCTCTTAAGTCTGCAGCGGAAATACAGGCCAACCTGATGATGAACATTCCAGCTCTGTCTGCATTTCCTAAACACTACATAAACCTTTATATGTTTGTGCACACCTAAGTCTTAAATCACAGCCTGCGGTGGCCGGTCACACATCCATTTCACAAAAGTTTTGTTACCAAGTTTCTTTAATAATACACGTCTTCTTTCGGTTACCTCTGGGATCCAAACTGTTTATTTTGGTTCCAGGAAGAGGTCCACATGTGGTGGATGCGCTGTGCAGATCTTATCGACAGAAAGAGACTAAAGGCTGTGGCCAAGGGTGTCCTGTCTTGACAGAGTCTGTTTTCCTGTGCCCACATGTGTTCTCCATATGGCCCTGCTCTGAATATGCCCTTTCCCTCCACCAACCACGAGGGAATTCCAGGAAGCCTTACTGTACATGGTTTTGTTCTAAAATACGCTGCATGCACCACTGTGGCTCTTTTAACCACCACGTGTCTATCTGGGTGACCTTGACCCAACAGGTGATGTTTTTAGGAGATGGAACTGGTTGAAGAGGGAAAAGCAAAGGTTTTGGAAAATAAAATTGAGACGCAAGCTGGGTTTTACTGTTGAGAGCAAGTGAGAGGTAGAGATAGGGGAGAGTATGGTACTTTTCTATTATCTATCTATCTCATTTTGTTATCTAAATCCTTTTATTATGAAACAGCAAAATCAGGAAAAGTGGTGTTTTCTTTAGCAGTAACTTGACACAACTCTTACCTGGCTGAAAGTGAACATGATACAGTAAAAACAGCGAGTTAGGGGGAAACTCAACTTTATACACTCAACTTTATACATATATTTAACAGTACTGGGACCTGAAGACACAGGGACTTTTAAAAACACAGGTCTCTCTCATCTCTTGAACAGACTTTTGTCTTGCAACACACGCTTGTTCGAGGGCTAGGAGGGGGGATCATCATGGGTCGGCAAGATATCATTGCAACCCTCTTGGAGGCGGGCTGGGCTCACTTTGGCCCTATTTAGGAGATGATCCATCTTGGATGCAACTTGGCACAGCCCAGCGTATTAAAAGTGGTAATGGAAATGTCAATCTGCATGGCACAGTTTGAGTTGGCAAGGCCAAAGGTGCCAGTGGAAAAGCTCCAATATTTCCACAGGTGAGACCAGAGCCAAAGATTGAAATCAATGTGGGCTGAGAACAAAAATGCTAAAAAGACACAGATAAAAACGAGAGGAAAGGAAGTTGGAGCCTGGTGTGGTGTTATGGAGGTTGGGTAGATGACCAGGTTTGATAGAGAGGAGAGGAAACACTCTCAAATCAGAGTGACTTTAAATGACCTCAACCCACAGTGGTTTGGCTGGCAGTATGATGTAGGGGAGGGGCAATGTATCCTGTGATGAGGGCAAAAAGGGATTCAAACAAGCTGCTGAGCCTTGATGTTTATGTATGTGTTGTTGCTGACGAAGCTTCAGGCTCGACACACCAACAAACACATTCCAGTGTCTGACGGAGAGAGAGAGACGAGACAAATGAGAGAGGGGTGGGTGGTAAAAGAGTGAAAAGGACATAAAAGAAAGGGAAAATGAGAATCAACCCCCTGTTCATAGCAGCAGTGAAAACTGTATGGAAACACTGCATCCATTCCTGTCACTGGAAGACTTTTCAAGAAAGTTAGGAAGAGCAAAACGCCTCTGTTCCTCATGATTTCATTTCAAAGACAGCTGCATTTTCATCGGATAAGTCAAACAGGACTAGACACCGTCAGTCTCCACTCATCACTCTGTGACTGGACACTTGCGTTAAAAGTCACTCACTCAGTCAGCACTCAATCAGCTTGCTAACATAAAAGGCAAATCCAGGCAAACACACACACACACACACACACACACACACACACACACACACCAACAAGCATGCACACACATGTACAGTCCCACTCAAAAGCACAGATAGCATCAGTGTCAGAGGAGGGACACAGAGATGGGAGAGACAGCAAAAACAAGCAGAAGAAATGTCAAAGGCTGTGGTGGCCTACTTACATATGACTGTAGGGCAACATACTGCACACACACACACACTGACACGTACACACACACACACACACACACACACACACACCTCGGTTAACCTGTCATGATGGGCACTCTGCCTACTGAACCTGGCACACTCACCAACATGCTTGTCATAAAAGCTGATGTTACTTTTCCACTCTCCTTCTTGTTCTCTTTCACTCTCTCCAAATTCTCCTTCTGGAAAGTTGGCTGGCGGTTTGGGGTGTTGGAGAAACTGTTTCCAAACATCATGCAAGTTGTAAACTATTGCTCAACCTGTAGAAGACGGTCTGGTGCTGCTTTCACAGTGTATACCACAGGTATATGAAGTACTATAGTTATTTCTATTGACTTATTTGTATTTAAAGGACATTTGGCTCTAAAATTGATCTGGAAGGCACTGGACAGTGAAGAAACAGAAATGGGAGCCCTTAACAGAGTCTCTTTGTCCACTGATGAAATGTTTGCTTACTCCACCCTGTGTACATTCCTTGACCTTAGTAGTCATGCAAGTCAGAAGGAAAAGCATCATCCTGTCTGTCTGCTTCTCCTCTGCACTATCTTAGTGTATGTTTGTTTTGTGTTTGTGTATGTGTGTGTGCACAGGGGGCAGTAACCAATGCACTGAGATTTGTTATTGTTTTTCCAACATTTTACACCAAAATTATAGCACATATAGCACATACATACATTTTTCAAAACTGTGGCTAAAAAGAGGTGATTGACCCTTTTCCAATTACCAGTGGACAAGTTTGCCTTTCTGTGTTTTTTCTGATGCATGCTGGAAAGCCAAGACTCAACTTATGTCTTGTGTGTGTTCAGTTCTCAGTACTTTTGTAGCTTCTAACTGAATCTCTGTGGTCTGGACTTTAGTTTATCTTCTGCATCTGTGTTAGTGCTTTCAGGTTTCTGCCCTATTATACTATTTCATGTTCATGTGAAGTTACTCCTTATAAAATCCCAACATTTCCTAATTTGCATTGTAATACCCACCTTTGCCAGGGTGCATACTCCACACTGCTGGGCTGACGCACCAAGTCAAACTAAGTAAAGCCAAGCAGCACAAAAGGAGCAAAAGAGTTGCAGGAGTTCCCAACATCGGTAATGAGCTTTCACTGCCTCTGCCTAAAAGGGGCAACAATTAGCGAGTAGGTGGCCTGTTTACGGCACAACCAATCAGCGCTGGAGCTGAAAAATACCTGTCTACTGCTATCATTTGAGCAGGGAGCGCTTGCCAATTGTACCCTTTCCCATTGAAGACAAAAGCCAGATGTTAGTGGTTGCTTCTGGGGTTAGTGTAAAAGTGGCTTTAGATAGAAAATGCCTCTTGTTTTATCTGGATTGTGACAGATTGATCTGATTATGTGTTAATGTGGAAGTCAACTTGTGTGTACACTAGTGTATCGCATCATATGTAAATAAAAACAAGTATGCACATAAGTGTGAAAAGAAAAAGGTGGCAAGAAGAGGAGGGAGTCGTGTGTACAGACGACTGTATTTGCTTTTCCAGTGCAATATATTTGAGCTTCGCAGTTCAGGCTCCACACACTGCTGCTCTGACTCGGCTGCACAAAGAGGTCACTGACAGCATCACAAAAAGCTCCCTCTTTCAGTCCGTTTACAAAAACAACAGTTTAGACTTGAAAGAAAAAAAAACGAAAAAAAAAACATCACTTTCCTAGCTTAGCTGAGGAACATCCCAAAAAGGCCATGGCCTGTTTTTTAGTGATTGCAGCCCTTCCTTTGGTGCACATGCATGCGTCCGCAGGAGCAATCCTGCACGCACACACAAAAACTGCTCCTCAGCTGCAGAGATTTGGCTCTGACTAACCTGGCTACATAGATCCCAATCAGAGAGGATATGTGGGATTGTAGCTTCATCTCTCCCTCAAACACTCCATCCAACAAAGTCAGTATGACTCCAACAGATTTCACCAGAGAACACAGCAAGGGGTTATTATATCCAATCCCTGGTCAGACAAATCTGTTTCCACTCATACTACACACTCCCTGATCCCCTTCCATGCCCCCGGCCCCCCTGGCTGCCCATCTGATCTGTTTGTGTGAAATTAAATATTACAACCAAATCAGCCACAAAACAGCTCTATACCGACTACAGTAACTGCCTTCAGCTTTGCTGGAGCACACATGCAGAGAAAGTGACGCATGCCAGCTAATGCCGATTAGCAATTAGAGCTGTGATGGTTGGCATTGATTTTTCAGGGGGAAGGAGTGGGGAAACTGATGATTTTAGTGGGGTTTGTGGTTTGACAGACTCTAGAGTTTACTCTTTGTGAGATCTATACAAATGTTAAAAAGCCGGGCAGAACGGATCTGCATTCCCACACACAACCAACTTTAAAGACTGAATGGAGTACTGTATATGTGTTTTTCTTCACAAACGATATGCTGTAACGGTTAATCAAACCATCTCTGTGTTAAATAACTGAGTGAGAGGGTGGTGTAGCTGTAACAAAGATAGTCTTCTAGAAGCAATGAGAGATTTGTTACAGTGACTGGCTGCACTTGTTTATGTCTGGGGTGAATACAATAAGGGACACTTACCCTTTTTACTGTAACTGCATTTCAAGTCACAATTACAGTAGATTTTATCTTGAGCTTTACACCTCTCACATTTTCATGAGGACAATATCTAAAAATGACTTTTTAAATTTAATTTATTAGGTATATCTAATAAACATTTTAACCCTTTCCTCTCACTAAACAAAGCTTAAAACTTGCACAAACCATGTTGGTACTATTTCCACTCCATTTTGTGTAATGGTCAGACAGGTCTGACTTCTCTAGCAGCATGTCAGTCAGTGAAAGAAAAGAAATATAAGTTGTAGGAGCTAAATGTCCCATAAAGAAAAGCCATGATATTTTGCTATCCACTGATCCTGGTCCTCACCTCTTCACTCTCTTGGCAGTTAAGTTAGATAGCATTTTGTCTTGCACTTCAACCTCAGTCTCACACATTAAGCCCAGTGTTGAATCATTATTGGTTAGATCTCATCCTACCCCTTTTTTCTTTTTTGGCTTGTGTTACTGTAGCTACTCAGGTGGGCAAGATGGACAGAAAAGGACTCTGGTAACCTGTGGCAACCAAGGTCGGTCTGATCCAAAGAAAGAATCATAAGTGCTGACTGCATTTTCTGTCAATTTTCTGTCCTTCCATCAAACAGGTAATTTATCCAAGGCCTCATGAACACCATGTGTAAAAACCTATCCAGGACAGTGGTGCATCTGATCTGTGTATACTTTAGTCCATTGCTCATGTAACTGTCTGACAGAGATGTTTCATTTCATTCATTTCAGAGATGTTTATTCATATCACAAATTCATGAATGTTGGAGTTCATGCCGTCATTAATAATCTATTAGAATGTTAGAAATAAGATGTTGAAAGAGTAAAACTGACTTTAAAAATGCATCTAAAATATACCATCTTGAAATAACGTGTCGTTAAAAATGTAGCGCTCATTACGTAAGGTTTTATTTTGATGTTAAATATAACAGGTCACATGACCAGAGGTTAGTTGAGGGCACAACTATGGTATTCAAAGTTGGTTCAAAACCAACTTCGCTGCAAAGGAAAAACATAAGGCCCAAAAATAACCATATTCTGCACGGTCAGAGAGGCGCACATGGGAATTTATTTTGTACTTTAATTTGTTTTATATTTGTGAATGATGTTTGTTGATATGCCGTTGCATAGACAATGTAATACATTTGTTGTACTGTCACTGGGCAAACATATTTGGATCTGTCTGTCAATGGACACTAACTTGAGAGACTTCAGTGTTGGGCCCTTTTATCAGGAGACATCCAAGAGACTTTAAACTGAGCAATTTATATTTAAACTTCTTGTCATTTATTTTCTTGCAGTTTGATGCACAGTCCTTATTTCATTGGACCTCTGTAGTTACAGCTCATTTCCCCTTAATACAGGAAACAAAAAAATGTCAATAAAAAGCATTTAAATGTCTGTGATATTGACAATTCGCATATCACCACAGGCCACATCTAATGGCATCATGGCAAAAATGGCAACACTTTGTCCAGGTCCTCATTTTTGCACATTTTTCTATAAAGAAACACATGCTCACATCAATATTACGACCGCTGGGCTTTAACATCTAACCCATGACACTCAGATTTCAGTATTATAATGACCAAGCCAGACTCAAACACAGGTGCTTGTGGCAGTGCTGTCTCTAAGCCAGACTTCACTTGGGGATGATGTGATGCACCACAGTTGTTCCTTTTCTACAAAACCATTGCTACCATCCAGACGATGCACTAAGCTGCCTCATCCAAGATTCCAGTCATCCACCAGCCAGTCTTCCTGCTTCCCTCATTAGCTACTCCGCCTGCAACCCCAACCCAACGTGCAGGACAGATTCCCTCGAGAACCACAGCCAGGACTCTGTGGTAACGCATGTGACACACTGGCTGCACATTTTCCAAATTTAAACAAGCCAAAGTAGCTAAATACCAATTTGAACACTCCTGTTCTTTCTGGATAGAATAAAAACTCGACCACTGCTCTCCAAGAATGTGATTAGAAAGAATAAATAAAGATGCAAAGGCATGAATGATTTAAAGTTTGCTGTCTCCACTTCTGTGTCTCTATTTGTGTCCATTGCCCTTTTTTCCCTTGAGTATCGGTATTTCCCATCTTACTTTGCTTCCTCTTTATCAGTGCTTTACTGTAAACAGTGTTAAGAAGCATTACTCATGCTGCTGTAATGTAATGGGAGGAGCGTGGCTTGAATGCAAAATAATGATGGTGAAGTTTAACAGAAATGAGGAGCTAGTAAAGACAGGCTAGGCACAGGGGAGTTTTCAATCTAGGTTATAGAAAGTTATTTGACTTTCATTGTTATTAATGTCACAAACTAAATTACCTGCGTCAAAAGGATGTGAAATCAACAGGAGGTTCCTGAATCAATGTCACTGATTTAGTCCAACAACTCATTTGCAGTGTGATATCTGCATTACTCACAGTTTTCCAAGAATAGTCTGTATACCCACTCAAGAACATTTGAGCACCCACAGACAAGCACACTGAAACACATGCACAGCAGCACTCTAATGGGTCGCTGTTTTTACAGCTGGGACCAGACGAGAAGCCAGTGCAAACAGTAACACGGACCATCAGTGTGTGTGTATGTGCGTGTGTGTCCATGCGTACCCTGAGGTGGGTACATGCACCCGCTGCACATCACATTCTCACACACAAACAGAAATTGTAGTGTTTTGTGAAGGATTAACCCTTATTATCCACTAAAGCTGTATGACTTATGGTCTTACCTCTACACACACACTGACCTGCTGCTGACAATGTTCACAACTTAAATTCATCTGTACAGTTAATCAGGTCAAATAAAGGCTTGCTTTTAATGTCTGGGCAAATCTACAGCATGCCCTAACAGGCATGCATCACACAAGGATGAACTTAAATCAATTTCAGCATTATATTAATGTCCTGATAGGTTTTCCAAAACTGTATTTGATCCTGCTCCAGATTTGTGGAGCAGGGAGTGTATTTTGAGAGTGCTGGTTTCCCCATCTGTGTGACCACAGTGCTGGGCCGCTCTCCCTGCATCCTTTCTGCCCGCTGTTCCCACGCCTCTTTCTGGGCTAAATACATATTTAGGGAAATACTGAGCAGCAAATCATATGTCCTGCTCTCTCAGTGCACCCAAAACCCATTACTCACGGCCTTTTTTTACTACCTTTATAGAGCCGGAGGCAGAGAAACTGAACTTTCTGTTAGTACTGGACCGAATCAAAGTTTATTTATCCAGGTAAATCATGCTCTCATGCATGAATGCTCTCTTTCAGATCCATACAGTTGTTCAGATTCAAGTCATGGAGCAGGGCTTTACAACCACAATCTTCCACTGCAGAAATTGAATGATGCTGTTGAGTTAACAGCCTTGCTCAAGATCAGGTAACTTTGCATGATATCTAACTATTGGAGTACTACTTCTACAGCTAACGTGGGAAACAAATACAGACACAAACAGTCTGAGAGCACTGTAAAAGTCCCACAAATGCTCAGCTGAGGCTGCACTTGGAAAACTGTTCTGCCAGCCGGTCCAGAGTTTAACAGACATCTGTGTGCCCGTCATAAAGATCAATGATTTCATAGCCACTTCCACTGTCCATTAGTAAAGCTACTACTCTGCACTTTAAAATGCCCCACAGTACTATCAATACAAATTATACCAGGAAGAGCTCGCTCATGCTATTTCCTTGTCTGGAGAAATTAATGACAAATGGATTCTTCTGTATAGCAGCTCTGTGTAGTGAGTTCAACAAGTGCTGTGGAGCCATGTGGACACATGCAAAGCTGACTAAATAGGTTTCAGAGTATGTATGTATGTATGTATATATGTGTGAGTGTGTGTGTGTGTGTGTGTGCACGTGTGAGTCTGTGTGTGTGCGAACATGCTTGTGCCAAAGTGCGCATGAGTAATGAATAAGATCCTGGCACATCACAACTGAGTTCCTCTAATGCACTCCCTGTAGACCAGAAGAAATAAACAGATAAAGATGAAGTGGACGTGAATGCAACAGCAAAGAAAAAAAGAAGGAGCCAAGAGCGAGAGTGAGCAAGAGAGGGCAGGAGGAGAGGAGGGAGGAGAGGAGGGAGGGAGGGAGGGAGTTTTCAGAATTGTTATTGGAGCCGTAGAAGTCATTTCTGACTTAAAGAGTTCCAGATGTGGGCCAGCCCCTGAGAAAGAGAAAAGATTGGAGAGACAGAGAGAAATCAAGAGGGAGGGAGGAGTATTTATCAGACTGTGCCCTTCCATGTGATCAGCCATCTACACTCCCTTTAGCGTAAAGTGGATCTTTGCTTTGGTTGTGTTGTCTTTGGCAGCAAAGGGGGTGGGTGCTGAGAGTACAGTTTAGGGTGTGGGGTGTCAGGTGGTAAGGTGGTAGAGGGGTATGCGGCTTGCACAGCCTGGTCTTGGGCCTATAAAAAGCTGGGGTGGTCAGAATAATGGTCTGTTGTTATTACACACACACACACACACACACACACACACACACACACACACACACACACACACACACACACACACTGGTCTTTCTCAAAACCAATAACTGAACTCACCAAAATAGGCCAGTCGAAACCCAACCAAAAGACATCTGGCTAAATACTGGGACAAAAGCTGCTCTTTAACTTATTTTGCAATGCAACAGCTCCAACTGAATCATATGGCCTAATACTGTACTCCATTTTACAGCTGTGTGCTTAAAATGATGGTTTGGATTATTTGATGTAGGGTGGTATGAGGTACTTCTGATCAATAGTCAGCGCATTAGCTACAGCAGACACTGGTCAGCACACCCCCAGTCAGCTAAGCAAAGTACTGATGTGGACAGGGACAGCAACAAAAAGATTATTCAGCAATCGAAAAATAAATCAATGTCAGTCTAAATGTATGCTATATTTAAAATATTTTCACTGCTTTACTTTTCTGAAAGTAGATTGGTAACTCTAGTATTCTGCAAAGTAAAATGACTGATTTTGCCTATGGAGTCTGACTGGTTTGGAGATCATTGTATTTGGCTTACATAATGGTAGTAATGGTAGCTGTCTGACAGCAAAGTTAAGCGGCAAAAATATTCTAACTATAGCATACACTTAACTGATATTTTTTAGTTGGACCTTTTTTTAAGGCACTAAACCACCTTTTGTTGCTAACCTCTGTCCACAGCAGTACATTGCTTAGCCCACTCTGCTTCTCCAAAATACTGATCAGTAAGTACCTCAAACCCACATCAAATAATCAAAACTAATCCTTTAAATCAAATGCACATTATGATGAAACCAGCAGAAGCTGCAGTGTGTGTGTTCATGCATGTGTGCAAATACTACGTGCTATGTGCTGAGTGATCTCAGACCTTTAGGATGTTGGCACTGTCACAGTAGCATTAACATCTTCACATGCATACAAAGGTGCTCCTGCATGATAGCATCTTAACTTGGATCAGCAGTGAGCCTGCAGCCCTGTAATAATTCCCATCTCCAGTTATTTTCTCTCTCTGTGGTGATGCATGTACATGGATGTGTGTGCCCAGCAGCTTCCCCAGCATTTGTTTTCACTCCCTCTGCGTTGGGCTAAGCCACACGATCACACAACAAAAGGCCATTGTCCTGCAGTAAAAAGCTCTGCTCCAGGGAGCTGGTAGTGGGCCACAAACAAAGCCTGGTTACATTGTCCCAACACAAGCTCATGAATCAACTCAACACTGGGCTGCCAAAACAGCCACGGAGAGAGCACTGTGAGTCTACTAGAGTTTGACTAAGAGGGGAGAGAAGGAGAGTTGATTGAGGAGGGATGTAAGGGTGAAGGAAGACAAATGGACAGGGGGCAGGATGCACAGTTGGAGCTGGACAAGAGGGGAGGGAGAGTGATGTAAGATATGTGGAGATGGTGGTGGGTGAGAAGGATTTGTCCAACAGGAGGAGGAGAGGAGAAGAGCAGGATGAGGAAATGGAAGAAGGGGAGGATTTGAGAGGAGTGCAGCCAACACAGCGGGAGGATGAGAGGTGAAGTCAGCGTAAACAGAGAGCTGTGTCAACAGACAAGCCTCCTGCCTGCACTCTAAAGGCTCTCTGCACCCCAAATCACAACAGCAGAACAAGAGTGACATGTGAGGACTCAATCTCGCAACTGACCAATGAAAGTGAAGTCGTTCAACTCTAATTCAGCAGTCATTTCTCCTCATACTACCCTGCTCAGAGACAAAATACTTTCTTTGTTCATATCAAATGGTTCTGCGCTGTTATTTTCCTATTCTGACAAGTCAAATTAGCAATGGATCCATCAAATGCTCATGCACAAAGAGCTGCTATTGTATCCAGCAGCAGGCTACAGTTCACCTTTTCCACCCTGTGAGGGAGTGGAAAGTGGTGACTGCCACTCTGAGAGGAGAGTGACAGAAAAAAAAGTCAGGGGTGAATTTTGATGTTGATCACCATACAGCCACTATAACCAATCACATTATGATGGGCAGGTCCTGTGTGGTATTGGTGTATTTTTATTATTCTACTGTGTGGTTATTATTTCTTTTTCTTGTAAACTGGGAAGTATTTTAGTGCTTTATAGGCTCTATTCTAGTGCTTTTAGTAGTTCCGAGAATGCTTATATTGTGAAGAAAAGGAAAATACTAGGACAGGTATTTGAAGTTAACTTCTGTTGTTTTATTTCTAGGATGTTTTTCAGAGTTTTATTCTTATTTTTTATGTTAATGTTTTCTGAGTATGTTATTTGTGATTGCTGGTCTTGTTTTTTTTATGACAACGAGTCATAAGTGGCTACACTTAACAAGCTGTCCTTTTGTTGTCTTCCATGTCCATAAATTAAATAAGTCAATCATTCATAGCAAAATATTCACTGAAAGCAGGGGGGACTTACCATTAGTCAAAACATCAGCAATTGCCCAAAGTCCCAAACTATCAAGAGCCCCTTAAATGCCTTAGTTAAGAATGTAGCGATTAATGATGTCTTTCTAAAAATCCATACACTAAAATGGCATCAGAATGCTTAATTCAAGAGTGCCTCAGGGCTTCCCCATTACCTTCGACTTCTTCCAAAAGACAACAAAAAGCAAAACAGCTGAAAAAAGGAGGAAGTCGAAAGATACTAAAAGACAAAACCCACCCAAGCAACAGCGTGTTCACCTGCTGCTGTCTGACAAGAGATGCATAAGTATCCATACTTCCCAACATCAGACTTCAGAACATCTTATTTTCTGATGATACGAGACTCTTCAATTCATCCACAACACTCCACCATAAAAGCTATTTTTTATTACTTATTATTTATGCAAGGATTGAAAATAGGGAGAGCAAGGGATGTGGAGGGGTGCTTCATGCCAAATGTGTGTCCTAGGCCCAAAAATGACAAAATACCCCCTGAAAGCTGTTATTTGCATCTATTTATGACACAACAACTGAACATTTTGTTGATGTAAATGCACTGAAAAAGACTTACCATTGGCGTTTTTGCCGCAGATCAGGTGCTCATAGTGCTGCAGGACTCCCCACAGCTCAGCATCATTGTTCACCACCCCCTCCAGGGCCTCTGCACTCACTGGGGCGCTTGCTGACCCTGACTCCGGCCCTGAATGACCCCTCTCGGCCATCAGCACCCGAGCTCCTATCTCCTCCACCAGAGCCTCCATGCACGCAGTCAGGCAAATGGCCGCGTACTCATGGATGCGCACGGAGATGCGGGTATCCACCATCCAGCGGAAGAAGCGTCCCACGGAGAAGGACAGGCCGCAGCGGGCGGACTTGCCCTTCCTCAGCAGCTCTCCTGCGCTCATGCTGTACATAGAGATGGCCTTGACCGTGGCAGAGACGCAGTGGTCGGCAAGGGCCCAGCTGAGCACCAGCCTCATGGCGCTCTGCACCTCGAAGCGCGTACAGCGGCAGTGCATGACACTCAGCCGCTGAGCCTCTCTGGAGATGCGGATCAGAGCCCTGCGGAGGAGACCCGACAGCCGCCTCACGGCCTCCGTAGAGAACACAAGTGCAGGTCCCCCTTTGGTGCTCCCACTCTCGGCCACTTTGCGCAGTATCTTTGCCACCTCCTCTTCAGTCCAGGGGAACTCCTCCAGCTCAGGTAAACGGGGGCACTTGGAGAAGATGTCCTCCGGGTCTTCGGGAAGGACGGTGTTGACAGTGTCCCAGCTGTTGTTCCTGCTGTTCATGGAGCCGGAGTAGTACCACCAGTTGCCCCGGTGAGGGGCCGTCATGAAGGCCTGGGAGTTGGACTTGGAGGAGGACAAGCTGAGGGACTTGCAGGAGTCCCCCGCCCCGTAGCCAGAGTCCAGCGTCAGGTCCTCCAGGGTTTTCATGTGGACATTGCTCAAACCAGCCATTATTGTGAAACTGTCTCTTCAGGGGGGTTTACAGAGCGGCGGCAAACCTGGTCAGCGGTTTACCTGGAAGTCACGTCGAAACTCCGCCGAGCTGGATGAACTGGTTACACCGCGCCACACTTGTCAGACATGCTGCTAAACGGAGTTCAGTGCAGGACAGCGAAACAACTCAGCTGCACAAACCGAGAAAATCCCACTAGACTGGCAATGCTTAATCAAAACCACAATACAATGTTGTTAATAAGCAGGAAAGTTGAAGTCGCACCCGACCCGTCTCACCTTTCCTCAGAGAAGCGCAGGGATTTAAACTTTCCTCCAGAGTCCACAGTCTTTTAAAACACGGCAAAATGTCTCTCCGCTGTCTGCATACACCAAGCTCCGAGTTCATTTATTAAAACATGTCTCGTATTGCCGCGTGATAGACACAAACTGCTTTGTTTTGTGGGAAAAGCCCGAGTCTACCTCATCTGTCTCCTCTCCTGTCCCCTGTGCTCGGTCTGAAACGGCTAAGCTGACGGAGAAACTCAACTACAGATGTTTGAGAGGAGGGGGGGGGGCTTTGATGAGTGACAACACGGAAGCGGCTCCAGCAACCAATCAGAAGAGGGCCGACGTTTTTGACAGCCAATCAAGATCCGCTAATATGTCCTAAGTGTGGGGAAATAACTAAACTTTGTTTCGCCTCAAAAGAAGCATCAAAAAATCCCCTTCACATGTGTGACCTACATATGGCTGCATTTGCTTTCATGCTCGAGTCAGGATGTTTCTGTATTTTCACTAATTTTTATTTGTTTTAATTTCGTTTTATTTATTTTTTTTGTTTGTTTTCAACTCTTCTTCTTGCGCCTGTTTGTTTCCAGAGTGTGTTTGTTTGTTTCAGTTTAGTTAAATGGTTAGTTTCAGTTTACTTTTATTTGTTTCATTATTAGTTTAGGCTTATTGTAAATTATGACATGGAGGGTTTGGGAAAGACTGAGGAAGTGAGAGATTGTTTATTGTTTAAAAGGGTTTTTTTTGTTGTAATATAGAGGGTATTTGTACTTAAGAGGTTCAGAATATTGCAACACAAACATGGCACTTTGTGAAGGCAGTTCTCAGTCATATAGACATCCCATTCTCAATAACCATACTCTAATGCCTCCTCACGATTGTTGTGTTGACATTTTTGACCAAAATGAGACATTTCCTGTATATTTTTAAAAATTTGTTTCGATTAGAATTGTGAGTAGCCTATATATTTTCAATTAATTTCAGATTTTTTTCTAGTCTAATTTCTATTTTCATTTCAGTTAACTGAATCGTTCTTTTTCACTTGTGGTTTTAGAACTTTACTTTTACTTTAGTACAATCATTTTGGCTCGAGTTACATAGGGTTACTTTTTCATATTACTTCAGCTGTGTTCAGTCTTTATTTGTTTCTTATCTGCATTTTTACACAAAATGTGATTAAATGTGACAATGTGTAATCCAATCAAAGGCTGACAACTTTCACCAAGTAATCCATGAGAATAAATCCCATTAGTCATTATTATATTATTGGGTCTGGGAACCATTCTTCTGTTAGTTACTCAGAACCAAACTGCACACCAAGACTTCAGCTACCTCCTGGTGTTGACTCTTGGATTCCTGCCTGCACGTGAGCTAATCTCTCACCTGCAGCCTCTAACATAAATTGAATCTGTAAAGCCCCTGGTAATGGTGTAAGAGGTGGAGTAGTGTTTACTTTGATTTGATGAGGCTTAGGGATTTCACTGAAAGAGCATTTTAAAAGCTTATTTAGGATCGCAAGGGAGACAGTGTTGTAATAGTTTAAATAAGCAAGTATATGCAATTTTTCTCTTTTTTAATTCAAACTAAGAAAGAGTGTACTGTCTTTTATGATTTGTGGCCATTCCACTATTTTGTGCTCATACAGTACACTGAAATACTGTAATAAACTATTTGTTTTAACTTTAAAAAGTTAAAGTGTCCAGACTCTCTTAACATTTTAAGTTGACTGAATTGAAAAGACAAGTTGATGTAATTTTGTAATGATTCAAAACAAATTAAATTTTGTCATAAACTAAACTTCAGAATAATTCAGTTGTACTTGAGAAATATGTTCAATAAGCTAAAGAAATGAAGTTGAACCAACAACTCTTCAGTCACACTGATGATCATTACAAACAAATTTGATTTTGTTTAACATTTTCTCAATTTGAAGAGTCACTTCTTCATTTCACAATACGAATAACAGATTCAGTTGCTCCCGTTGGACCTACTATGTTCCAGCATTGGCTCAAAAACAACATGTGAAACTGTTCCCAGTGTATTTATTAAATTTTAAGTGTGAGGGGGTTAGGTTTGTCATGGTTTACAGTTTTTTTTATTATTGTGAAAATAACCATGACTTATTTGGAAGTGTAGAAGAAACATACAGCAAGTTTTCATTGTATATATTTCATTGTATATAGTCAGTTCCACTGAATTTTGTACCATGACCAGTTCAGCAGATGTATAATGCCAAAAAGTGTTATTGTTAATGCTTTTAAAACAAGGTTTGAACAAATCTTCTTGCGAAACTTCAGTTTTTGAACATTGCTTGGCCCCTGCTTGTTGATTGTGGTTAGTTTGTGTAGCATACTTGACGTAAAATAAAGCAAACATGTTTGAGAGGCCTGTGACTACCTGTTTCTCATCACTCTGCACTCATACAGACAGGTAGGGTGTGTCTCCACTGGGACAGAGTCCAAAACTATTACATAACGCATTTAGGGCTGAACACGTAAGCTGTGAGACTGCAACACATTGTGAGAGTGGCTGTTATGAATTTTCTTGCATATATACAGGCCTGAATGTTATAGGAGATACAATACCGTGTATGTATTTAAAGTGGAAAAACTGACTCAAACACACGCACATCATGGTCTATGAATCACTCAGTGAGGGAGTCAACCTTTGAGTCCAGTTAACCTCCCCACTTCTGCACTGTTAGTCAAAGCTTCTCTAAATGAGATCAGAAGACACACGGGGCGTAGAGGAGATCACAGGAGGTTAGCACTTGCCTCATCCAGGCCTCATATAGCTGCGGTGTGGACAGAACTTACCTCACGGTCTCTCCGTGTGCGTACACGCTCGGGGCCCGAAATCAAGCCAGCCCACCACCCAGAGCAGTGACACACACGAGGGGGATCAACAACTCAAAACAAAACCATTTCTGGAAATGATTACATGTGGTCACAAACACTTGTCAGCTTTGCTAGAGTTCAAAATGTTAGTTTCACAATGTTTGCTTTTCTCTCTGCTGTGGTCATAAAACACGATGAATGTGATATTAGATCAGTTTAACTTTGAGTGGGTAACTGGACTGACGTCAGCCTCAGGGAGGAAAACAGAGTGAGGGTTGATACATGATATCATATTTAATTTGCATTTATAGCTGGTCATAAAAAGGGCCATTTCTTGATTTAGCTGTAAATACTATATTTATTAACAGGAGTTTTTGAATTGTGTCTTCTTTTACACTTCTTTTAGAGTGTAGAGTGATGTTTTTGGATTAGAGAGATTTTATGGACCAAACAACTATTTAACATTTTCTGACATTTCAAATAGCTTATCAGTTAATTGAAGAAATAATTGTCAGATTAACTGAAAATGAGTGATTTAGAAACTCTTGACAAATTCATTTCAACACAATGTGTTGCTGGGACAAAAAAGCTTTATCATGGCACCCGGCATATACAGAATTAGTCACATATCAATATGTGGTAAAGAACAGTTGAATTGTTTGCATAAAGGAAGTCATCCTACACACTGTGAGTGACTGTCATGGGTGTGGAGGGGGATTTTGCGCTTAAGAAGCGTCTGTCTACTCATTCATGTCGTGATATTTTCTCCTACACCAAATGAACCAGCCCCTGCTCAAAGTAGATTTACTGTTTCATTTTGAGGTGTATGAAGCCAACACTGTACGTCTGCAGTCAGGAGTGAAAGCAATGAATTACAACTAACTGAGTCATTTTTTGGGGGGTACTTTCATGAATAGTTTTTCAAAGTTTTACTCTGACTTATGTATGCATAACACTATCTACTTAGTTACCTTTAAAGTCATAATTTGCTGCTGAGTATCTACAATTTGAATTTTTGTAGTCAATGTGGCTAAACAGGCAAATGAAAACTGATGGAAAGAACATAGCAACAACAAAACCCAAAAAACAAAACAAAAAACATGGTACTTTTACTTAAATATCTATTTTAACACAAGTAGTTCTACTTGAAGTTGAGTGATTTTTCAGTGATGTAACAGTACTTCTACTTGAGTACAGATTTTCAGTGCTCTTTCCACGACTGTCTTGTATGTATGGGTGGAGCACCACCATGTGGTCAGACAGGGGACAGATATTGTATGTTTACCTCCACAAACTCCCACCAGAGGAAGCTGATATTTTGACAATTATCTTACAAAGAGAAAAAAAAACACACACATACATCTAAAAATTATCTGGACGTAAGCATAAAATTTTATTTGCAAAAAACCAACAAATCAAAATAAAAGTACAATACATTCTTAAAACCTTTTCTCTACAAAACAATTTCACAGAAATTACCTTGGAATGTATATTCCTATTTTTCATTTTTATGTTTCTCATATATATAGTCTTTATTTATATTTAATGTGTTTCTTCTGTTCTTTAAATAGTCCCATCATGTCAGTGTTAAATGACGTCATACAGTATAGACCTTTTTCCTGTAGAGGCAAAGAAAGGGTCTTGGAGGGCATTTTGACAATCATATAGTCAATAACAGATCATTAACTCTCAGACATGTATAAGTCCAGCCTTGAGCCCTCCAGCCACTCCCCATCAATATAAGTACCGTGTTGCATAAACAGAGGCATTAGGAGCCCGGCCTCCAGCCACACTAATGGGAGGAGGGTGGGGTCCTGCTGGACTGCAGCTGCCAGTGAGTCTCCATCACACCTCCTGGTTTCACTCAGTAGTCATTAGTACCATCTCTGTCTATCTCACCGATGGGGCTTCCTGCTCCTCAGGTAATATAACAAACACACTGACACGTCTGTAATCCACTGAAGAGAACCATATACTCCTTCTTTTACAGTGTATCTGAATTTACAGTGACGTTACAGCCTGCTTATAAATAACTGTGTATTTCTGTCTGTCCCTGCCCTCTTCTGTCATTAGAGTAAGTTTAAAAACTGCCTGCAGCCAAACCCTGATAAAGGCACACATTTGTGAAACAGCCATGCCTCGCCGCATCATGTCCAACACATGAACTGGTATGTCTCCCTTCTGCTAGAGCTATACAAGCTTAAAAGAAGAAGAGTGTTGATGTTTTCAAAAGCAAAGCATTCCCTGTCTTGGTTGGTATTCTAATATGAGAGATATAAGTTTAATCCCTCAGATCCAATGTTTGAAACACAGCTCAGAAAATGCTTTAAAAAAAAAAGTGTGAGCTCCTCTGCTTCCCTCCGGTTAATATGTTCCAGTTGACAGTGAGGTTAGAGGTCTGGAGGGAATGGAGGATACCATCAGTAGAGTTAAAAGGTGTAAACTGTCCACAAATTCAATGTTTTTGAACAGAAAATAGCACCCCAAAATATACAGGACACATGAAAAGCCACTTTAAATTAAATAATCAACAGCACAAACGCTTCAGTTAAACATCAGTCAAAAATGTGAAATAAAATTAATCAAGTCATAATTGATAATAAAAATGGATGTGGGAGGTAAAACTGATATTACCAACAGCAGTAGTGCTATATATAATGTTTCAACAAATACAAATAAGCATGAGAGTAAAGAGACAGAGATGAGTCAACAGTAAAAGTGTTAAAGAGGCAGAGAGAGGGACAGAAAGAGATATAAAGATGGCGCGTTTGTTTGGAAAAAGGGCTGATGTCTGATTCAAAAACCTTTGTTTTATAATATCAGGTATAAGGAGAGCTTCAGCACCTCAGTCATACTGGTTAATGATATCCAACAGGTAGTAGTTGATGTATGTTGAAATACTCTTTATCAAATACCAAAGAGTTCCTCTACTTGAGCTATGCCACCATGTCTGAATCTATCTGAATAACATGTCAACACACATTCTAGTAGACTCCCATGAGCATGAGAGCATGTTAGAAAAAAGATCTTAGGTTGTCTTCACATCTCCTTGTTAGAAAAAAGGTGCTTCCTGTCACACAAGCGGCAACACACCCACGTACACTTATATATACACATACCCACGCACACACACACGCACACGCCCACACACACACGCACATAAACAGCTGCTTTCCAGTCTGTCTGAAAACATTGCACCAGAAAAAGGACAGAGAGAAGGAGAACAAAAATAACTCTCTTCTCTCTGTACAGTAGTTCAGTCAGTGAGGCAAAGTGATGACTCAGGTCTGTCTGCCCTAAACGGCTCGCTTGCAAAATTCAGATTTGGACTCCGTTTCTTCACACAGACGATCATACAAGAGTGGGCCGATGGCAAAACAGAGGCGCCCTGACCGGAGCCTGTTTGGAAAAAAACAGAAGGCAGAGTTCAGGCAGTGAGCGAGCTCCTACAGGTCTCTCTCACACACAGTGGATCTGCAGGCAGGTTCAGAAATCCTCCGACCTGCAGGGGGGCGCTATCCCTTGGGAGTTTTCTTGTTTTGGGCGTTCCACATGCCTCGTTTGGAGTGGTAGTAGTGAAAGAAGTTCCTCAAGCGTAGTCTTTCTACCTCCAAACCATTCTGCAGTACCCTAGATGGGGAGGGAGGGAAAAAAGAAAGGGTTAAAAATGAAGCAACAAGTTTTTTTTTTTCATCTTGGAGAAAATATTTAGTTAAAGCTCCTATAAGGAGTTTTTAACTGATTATGAAACAGTCTCAGTTTATTACTGATGCTTCCATATGATCTACATAAGTTAACAAGACCATCTGTGAGAAGATTCGCTATTTCTGTATGGTTGTGCTTGTTGCCTACCAATGGGTTGGACTCTCTGTGAAATCATGCAACGTGCCTGTGTTTACATTTTAGGTAAGTTTATTTTTAATATTCAATTTTGTGATTATTACAGTGAAAACGCTACTGCTTTTGTCCACAGGCGCCTCGAAAATCAACAAAATGTCAAAGGCAGAAGTTTCTTTTTCTTCTTTTATCTCTTATTAAAGCATCAGTTGACACACACATAGTTTTGGTTTTATTTGTTCAGGTTTTGATTCAGGATAGTTAATAATTAACATTAACATTAACTAACCATAGCTGACATTAGCCATCTGTGACATGTCACCGAAATTCAGCTGAGAGCTTTGACATTTCCAGTTTAAAAAGTCCCTTTCAATGATATGAGTGCCAAATATACCAAATATTTATTTCTCTGGGTGAAGGTAGAAGTCTGAGAACTGGACATATTAGACCAAGGCTATCTGCATGGCACGGCTCAGGAGATATATGAGAAAATATGTCTTTTCTTTTCAACTCAACTCTTCAATACACCAATTCACCTCATGATTGAAACAAGTTTTGACAGCAGGAGTCTTTGCTGATGTTAGTAACAGAAGACATTTGAAGAGAATGGAAGGTTTAGATACTGAATATTGGTTGTAGAACTTTATGGATCTTGCGATATTCATTGAGCAGACTACCTCTATTTTTCCTTGTATGCTGTTTTTGTCCTGCACTTGTACCCTACTGGCATTGAATGTGCACACTATGATGGGTGTGAAAGCTGCATCTTCCAAAGGCTCAGTCGTTCACGTGGAAGGATGGGGCGAGGTTCACAACTTTGTGAAAAACTGTGTGGGTAAACAGTCCCAAACAGTTTAAGAACAATGTTTCTCAACACACAATTGCAAGGAATTTAGGGATTTCACCATCTACAATCCATGATATCATTAAAAGATTTAGTGAATCCGCACATGCACGTTTTGGAACAACATATGCCACCATTCAGACAACATCTTTTACAGGGACGTCCCTGCTTATTTCAAGACAATGACAAGACACATTTTACACACGTTACAACAGTGTTTTTGTAGTACAAGAGTGCAGGTACTAGACAGGCCTGCCTGCAGTCTGGACCTGCCTCCCACTGAAAGTGTGGCACATTATGAAGCGCAAAGCAGACAGACAGCAGACGGCAGAGACCTGAGCACCTGAAGTTGTTTATCGAGTAAGAAAGGGAAAGAATTTCACATTCAAAACATCAATAATTAGTCTGCTCAGTTCCCAAATGCTTACTGAGTGTTGTTAGAAGAAAAGGTGATGTATCACAGTTGTAAACATGTCCCTGTCCCAGCTATTGCAGGCATGACATTCAGAATTAATTCAGAATTTACATTTTACACAATGCCCCACCTTCTTGGAATTAGTATTTGTACAACACAACTCTCATTAACTACTGTTTTTAATCACAACTTCAAAAGTTACTCTTGAGTTCAGAAAACATCTGTCTGAAACAAATTTATTTTGTAAGCTTCTACCAGTATTCATTGCAGGTCTATAGCACTGGCTTGTCACTGGGTTACCTGTCCAGCAGCTCCCAGTCCTCTCCACCCCAGCGGTCTTTGAATTCCTCCGTGTTCATGCCTCCAATCTTATCAAAATCAGACTTGTAGATTCCAAACAGGCCAAAGCCATTTACCTCCCAGTAACCTGTGAAATGGAAAAAAAGAAAGTTAAAAGAAACTATTGGTCCCATTTCACACCATTGCATCAACGGTGATAATGATAAAAGCAAAGTCTGATGCTAAAACAGCACAAGCATGTGTTTCTGATGCAACTGTGTTTATTATGCATGTAAAATGAAAACCTATATTAGGAATTCAAAGTAACTGTCTGCAGCTGGGGAATGAGTTTGCTTGATGAGTCTAACTTAAAACTTGGAAACTATGTTAATATGTGAGTGCGATCATTCCTGTGAGAGCACACGTGTGTCTGCATGCGAGTGTGTGCGTTACCGTCAGGCTCGTGTGGCGAACTGCCGCAGCCGAGTCTCATGACGATGGGAGCAAAAGCGAGGCGTCCCTCGACACAGTGCTTCCTGATGCTTTCCAAGATATTGAGAGGGAAGTGGATGTGCAGATCACAGAGGAACACAATGCTGTGACTATCCTGCAGGAGGAAACACACACGGAAGTACGCATTCATTACATGTACAAAATCTCTGATGTGCTATTCTAAAGGATGGGACAAAAAGGTAAAATTTGGTCTGGAAAACAAGATTTCTTTAGATACCTACAAATACAGGACTATTTTATGAAAGAGGAACTCCACAATAGATTTGAACGGTATAATAAAAATTATAATGGATGAAAAAAAATGGGAATCAGAGATAGATATGAAAACAAAAAATGGTGTAAAACGTGTATGATGTAGTGTATTTCTATCAGCTCACAAATATGCAGACAGTTTGGCAGGAATAACCTTACTAGATCAAATGCAAACAGCTAAAGACCCAGCAACTTTGTTGCAGAGCCTCTGGCAATGTGGAGGCCAACCATACCTCTGTGTTCAGGAGCTGCACTGAACTGAAGCCTTACTGGAATAATATAAATGCAGCTATTAAAGACATTATTGGCATATGCTGTTCCAAACAACTGTCCTGTGATGTACGTAGGGAACATTGAGAGGACACTGTACAAAGGAGGGATCGATATCTGGCAAAAATTCTGTTTATAGACAGCAAAAAATCTATAACAAGAAAGTAGTATAGAGCTGAACCTCCAGGGAGAGAACAATCAGCCTTATGCAAGAACATTTTCATATTATTCTTAACTTTCTCTTTCTTTTTTTTTTATACTATGGGCTCATACAAACATCAGATTTAGCAGACACTCCTAACTTCAGATGACTGTGTAAATGATCCATCTATGTGTATTTGAGTGCATGTGCATGAGACTTGTAAATTGGCATAATTAATTCCAGTGTAAAGCTACACTCCCCTCCTCATATATTAGATGTGTCAAATCAAGTGTTCATTCATGAAAATGGCACTAAAGAGTAAAAAGAGGAGTTTTACAAGTTCTGAGACTAAGGTCCTGCTTTCAGAGATCCATAAAGTGAAATTTATAATTCTAAGTGTCGACAGTGGAAATAAGGAATCTGCTAAAGATGTGAAACAAGGCACGCACTACATACTGTCATTGAAATAAAGATGAATGTGTTCGATATGAAAATGGCTCACAAAAAACATCTCGCCACAGCGAGGCGATCAATGGCTGCAATGGGAGGAGAAGGTCAAGGGGAAATCTCCATCACAGAGACAGAAGGCAGAGTGAGTGCTATAATCGGTGATACTGCATTATTGTAATGTAGGATGTTCCCCTGGACAGTGACCTGCATAAACCTGTGTGTGGAGATACAGCCAATATGCCTGACAGTGGGTAATTTAGTTTATCTAAATTAATGATCATAGGCTTCAAGTGTAAATTTACAATTATATTACAATTTTAAATGCAGTCAAACAGGATAATGTTGACATAATTATGAAGTGTAATTATTTTTTAACCTCCAAATGTCTTCACACTGATGCAACAGACTGTCATTAGTGAAAACCTTCAGTTTGGTTAACAGCAGATTAACTGGACGATTCCCACAACAGGTCTGGATTGCTCGAAAATCAGGGAGTGCAACAAGTTCTCCTGAATCACATATTCAAACCACAGAAGAATGGAAAATCTGACAGATCATATAAAAATTACAGACGATATCTAAGAACTGGGGAAAAACAGTTTCTTCAATGTTGTATTGCTTAGTGATGGGTCGTATTGATGCTCATAATGTTCTGTCTAGAGCTGAAAACTCAATAAAAATTGAAGTAAGGGAAAAAATATCTCAGAGTCTTCCCTTCGTCCGAGAAAAAGAGAAGTGTTTGTGAACGAGCCTGTTCAACAATTCTGTGAAATTAGTGGTGCAAATTTCTATGCGAGTGGATGTTCACATCGGCCTAATATGGGATTTCAGGATTAAAGAAAGTGGTGAAGACTGGGCTCAGCATCAGAGGCTCGTCTTGACTTCCAACAGCCTGCAGGTCATTCAGACATGAGTGACAGCGCTGTCATCCCACCGTGACAGCGCTGACACTCAACTGACGGATCAACGTCTGTCCAAATTTCCAGACGCTCCACGCCCCCCGTGGGTGGGTGTGCATGCATGTGTGTTAAAGAGACAGCCGGAGAGAGTGGCGTTAGGGCACATGCACACAAATAACCTGTGAAAGGGAACGGATGTGACAGCTGTGGCGTACACATGACAGAGGAAATGCAGCTAACTGTCTAAGCGATTTCCCCGTCGCCCACAGCCGGGCTCTGTGGGAGAGAACGAAGGGAAGCAGGAGGAGGCGCAGAGATAAGGACGAGATCCACAGCCCGTGACTGAGCGGCCGAGCAGTGATGTATTCATTATGCATGAGTATTCTTTCATTCTGTCCATCAGCCAGTAAAGGTCATGTGGTCAGTGTGAGTGGCTGACCTTCAATGAGTGGCTTTTTCCCTGCCAGCTCACATATTGCTGTCTTGTCTCTGTGTGTTTGTTTCTCTGACCTCAATAGTGTCCACTCCGATCTGCAGTCCTGCTGAGCGCTCAAAGTTCCCTTCCCTCCTCAGATACTCATATCTGTCAAAAGAAAAATACACACATACACGCGTCACTTGGAAGCCTTTAAAAAGAAGTCACATTACATGGCTGATTGTTGCACACACACCTTGGCACACTGCTCTCTCTCAGCGCTTGCTCCACGTCCATGTCTTCACTCTCAAAGTCAACGATGATGATGCTGAAGTTGTCATCTTTTGTCTGGCGATGAAGATTCTCCATGTCAGAGATGAACTGTTGCACCCAGCGAGCCTGGTTTTTCACTGATAGACAGTAATAAAAATGGGAAAAGTAGACAGAAAGTTGGGAAAACAAACCAAAGAAATTATTCTGCTAAACTTTTCCTTTCGTAATGTATATTTGATGCATAGACCAGATCGGCATCAAGTCAAATCAAATGCCAGGTGCGAAGGCTGAGTCCTTTTTGGGGTAAAGAATGATGCTTTTAAATGTAAAACTGAGAAACAAGTGAGAAAGTACAAACAACTGGGTTAATAACCAAAGCTTTCCCAGGGAGATTTGAGGCACATATGATACATGAATATCTGTTAAATAGCTAAATGATGACAGCTACAGCTGATGGATAAACTAGCTGGAGTGGGAGGCTGCTGGAGTAGAGTCATAACAGCATCAGTAAACATGACTGTTGTCTACAACTAAATTTCAGCCCAGTCCAGATAATTAGAGCAGTTGGCTGTTAACAGGTTGCTTTTTTCAGACAACACTTGATATGACTGAGCCTGAGCCTCTCTGAATGTTTGCAGAATATCAAAATTTGGACGCAGCACAATTTTTTAAAAACTCAACTGTTCTAAAAGAGAAAGTATTCTGATTGTCTCTACTATAAAAAAAGCAAGTAATCTGACCCTAATTATTAATACTCCAGTATCTCCATCCTCTCTCATCTAAAAACCTGGGTGCCTTGTTTTACAGCCAGCTCTCATTTGTGTCACATATCAATAACATCACCAAAACCTATTTTTTTCACCTCCACAATGCTGCAAAAACAAACTGTTGTTGCCAAAACCTGCTGCTGAAAAACTGGTACACGTTTGTTACCTCTAGATTAGATTTCTATAATGTAAGTAAAGGTAAAGTAAATTTCAGTACGTTGGAAACTGTGCTGCCCGTTCTCACACACACCAATTTTATTCAGATTACACTGGCTTCGTGTTCAGTCACATAATGAGTACAAAGTCCTCACATTAATGTACAAAGCTGTTCACAACACCTGAGGGACTTCTTCTGCAGTGTCACTCACTTCTGAATTGCTCTACCTCAGGAGCTCAGGACTGCAACTTCTCTCTTTAGCTTTAAGACACTTCTTAAAACATACATTTTTAATCATACTTTCAACAACACATGTTGAAACTTTGTCATCTGCCACTGCTTGTTCATACATGTTATGTATTTTCTATATTATTATGTGCTTTATTATGTATTTTTACGTTTTTTTCTGTGGTTTAATGCCTACTGTTGTTGTTTTGCATCATCATTATTATTATTACAGGTAATGTTTGGTCACTGGGTTATTAGAAATATCTATGAAAGAAAGGCTTGTTTAAATTGAAAATAAGGTTTACTTTTTTTGACTGACCTGGCACCACAAAGTGCACCATGACATCTTTCCTCCACTGCAGCATGACCGGCTGGCAGAGCAGAGGCTTAGCGTAGGCGGTGCTCCAGGGGGTCGCTCCGGGTCGGACAGGGGACCTGGTGGAGGGAGGATGCGGTGGGGTGGCAAGGCTTGACGTGGCAGCGGACGGGGCAGAAGCCGGTGCAGAGGCCGGGGCGGAGTCAGTGTTCTCTAGACTTTCCTCCCCTTGCCTGCTGCGGTGGAGCAGCAGGTAAATGTATTCTGACAGACGCACCACGCTGCGCCCTCTCTCCATTAGCTCCAGCTCCACCAGGTAACGGTTCCCTCTCGCCGAGTCACGCCGCTTCTCGACGTTGATGATTCGCAGCAGGGTGTAGATCCTGGGGCAGACAGAAAAAAGAGCTTAGGAAAACACAGACAGGTTTGTCCATGCTCTGAAACATAATGTGAAAGAAGGAAAGAAGGGGAGAGGATACAAATATAAAACACAATTTCTTCTATCACTCTGCACAACGGGATTAATTATTGTTTGGCTGTGGGCAGACCACTTCAAAAATGTGGCTACTCGTTATCTGCAGCACTGTGAAGTCAGCATAGTGTGATGTGGAACGAAAATGAAAACAGAGAAAAAGTTAATGGCCAAGCTACTTTACACAAATAACATCAAGGTTTGGAAGCTCGGCTGCAGAAAATGGTAATCAGCACAGAGAGAACTGCTAACATGAAGTCAAAGCACCGGGGCATGACCAAAATGTTCTCAGTGAAATTACTTCTTGTTTTACATAATGGTTAGCATGAGAAACCACATCTGAACTCACAAGGTTGCAGGGAAACATAAGCTCTCCGTTAGCCTCACATTACTCTCCCTCCCTCCTCTTTCTGCTTACCAGAGATGGGCACAAATACATCAAAAGATATGTTGTTACAAATTAGAAAGACTTGCTCATCAAATGTAACAAAATACAAAATACTGAAAAGATAAGCTCCCGCATCATAGATTTGAAGTGACTGGTCAAGATATCGTGAAGGTGGGAGGCTGTGAATTCAGGGGGGCACATTGGATGGTTTCTACATAGTATATCTGCCAGCGCTAAAGCACAAATAATTGATCTTTTCTTCTGTTGTATTAGTGTCATTCAGTAAGCTTGCCTTAGCATGTGATATCTGATCATATTTTGGTGTATACTTTTATCTTAGGACGCCACTGGACCAAACACCAAAGCAGCTTCTTCCTCAAGTGACCATGAGGAACACAAATGTGGTTCACAATAACTGTGCTGCCGGACCTGACAAGACATTTCACATGTTGTACTTTTTTGTATAGTTTAAACCTGGAGATAAACATGAGTCTGGTTGAGAATAAAATGATATATTAAATAATTCATAATAATAATAATAATAAATATTTTAAGCATTTCAAACACATAGATACAAGCTCTTAAATGTTTTGTTGCATAGAGCAGTTTGATGTCACTCTCTGGTGTTAGAGAACACCCACTAATTATATGTTATGTTCTAGTATATCAAGTGTAGACCATACCATGAAATGAAAAATTAATTTTGGGCAAAGTTTGAAATGGCTGATTTCTTGTTGGATTTATGGTATGGCTCCAAGAAGCTTTTCTGTACATCTGGAGGGCTACTTTGTTGAAATTTTGTAGGGGGTGCTATCAAGTCATTTAGCCACACCCATACACGAAATTGACTAAACGTATAAACCTTCACCACTTCTGATGCATGTGCCAAGTTTCATACCTTTTCAAGCAAGCTTAAGCCCTGAATAAATGCTATTTATTTGGGGGAACAGTAATAATTTGCACTGGTGCTCACTCCCTTATACTCAAAAGTAATTAAATATGTATTTTAAATACATTTAATCGAAATATTGCCCATCTCTGATCCTTACCCTCCATTGCGTTCATTGAGTTTCTCCATGTACTGCGCCAGCACATCAACCACCTCGCTCTCAGCCAGCTGCAGGTTTCCGGATACATTGCAGCGTAGGTCATTCCAGTCAGAGCGCAGCAGCTCAAAATCCATCGGATTGACTGAGAACGTCCTCTGCCAGTTGATACTCTCCTCGGCCCAACCCGGCCGAGCCTCTACCTCCTCGTAGCTGTAGTCCGACATCTCGCCCTCCTCTGGTTCTGGCTCAGGATCAGGGTCGGGGTCGGGATTAGAGCGGTTTGTGTCCGGGTCGAGTTCTGCCGGGTTGGGGTCCGGGTCTGGCTGCTGCTGGGACTCTGTGATCTCAGAAGTCCTGAGGTAAGAAGTGACCCGGGGTTGAGCTTGGAGGGTGTTTTCTGTGGAGTTTAACCTTGGCGGTGTAACTGGAGGGGGAGGGGGATCTTGATGATGGGACAGTGGGGTTTGGGGATCACCTTTGGGTAGGTCAGCAGGAGTAGTCCTTAAATCCAAGTGCTCCCCTTTTCTCTTGTTTTTCTCTGCTTGTTTTGCCCTGTTTGAAGATTTCTGTACACTGTCATTCTGTGTGTTGACGCTTCCATTGTGAGGAGACATCTTACCTTCTTTTGTGGGGGGGTTGGGCCAGAGTTGAGGGGCACTTACGAGACTTTTACCTCCTGTGATGCCTCCCCCAGCATGGCCTTTGGCACCGAGGTTGACTAGCCTTGTGGTCTTCCCAGTTTGGTACAGAAATACCCCTGGGAACACCTCTCTGGGGTGGCGAGACGCCCTCTCTTCCCTCCTCTCTCGTCGCTGCTCCCTCTCCCTCTCCCTCTCCCTCTCACGCTCCTTTGCAGGTCGAGGCCTGGTGATATAGATCTTGTTCTCTTCCCTCTTCTCCTTCTTGTTCCCCACAAGTTTGTTCGTTTGGAGGTTGTTGCTGTGGGCGGAGTTGCTGAGGATTTGCTTGGCTCGGCTGGCAAGGGCAGAAAGGGAGGACTTTTGGGGGAAAAGGAGTGAAGATTTGCTCAGTTTAGGCAGAGTCTCAGCTCCCTTCTCTTCTCCTCCACCACCTGTTCCTCCTCCTTTCCTGCCAGGGCCCAGCTCTGCAGGACCAGTGCGGATCCAAGACAGGGAGCGACCCCGCACCACGGTGTCCATGTCAGGCACCCTGGGTTGGGGCTCCTCAGGTCCCTTCCTGGTGTCCTGTTTCATGTCTCCCCTAGTGTGATCTCTCCCCCAGTCTCTGTCCAGTTCTCTGCCAATTTGTCCATCTCTGTGAGGAAAGTGTCTCCTTTCTCTGCGATGTATGATACTGTTGACTGCTCCCTCCTCCTCTTCATCAGGGTCCTCCTCCACCTCCTCTTCCCCCTGTCTGCCAGCTGGTGTGGGCCCAGGTTTCGAGTGCTGGTGGGAGGGGTTGGAGGTGTGGCTAGTCTGACTGGGATGAGATGGCTTCTTGGGCGGCTGTGTGCCAACGATCTCTGCCTCATCCTCTGTTTCTACCACCTCCTCTTCCTCAAGGAAATCTGGAGACACGAAGGAGTCATAAAGTTGTGAGTGTGTGTACATGTGTGTAAATATGTGCAACTGTGCATGCAATGCATTATTATTAGTTACCATCTGGATTAGGGAAGAAGAAGGGTCTGTCATCTTCCTCCTCATCCATCTTCATATATTTGTAGAAACCAAACCTGGCAGACACAAGAGGCAACACACACACAGACATAAATGTACACACGAAGACGCATAAACACACACAACGACATGCATTACTAAATTAGATTATTTGATGTAGCGTTGTATGAGGTAAAAGCACTAACAAAAATAAATTAAAAAAATTTAATTCTAAACTATATTTGGAATATTCTCACTACTTTACTTTTCTACTTAGCCTTTTCTGAATGACAACGTCAATAATAAATAAGCCAAATATCCCTACTCTCCAAACCAACCAAACTCTACTGGCAAAAGTATTTTTACCTCTTAAAACACAGAAGTTGTTGGACTACCACTGACTCAGTCTGGTAGTTTGTTTGTGTTATTCTGTGACTTCAGTGAATCTGAACTTTCATTTTAAAACACAGAAGTCACACAGTAACGCAAACTAGCTAACAGATTGAGGCAGCAGTACACCAGTAACACCCATGTTCTGCAAGGTAAAAAGACTTCACCTATGGAGTTTGGATGGTTCTGAAACCGTGATATATGGCTTATAAAACAGCGATTTTCTTGTAAGAACAGGCTGTCTGATGGCAAAGGTAAGTGGTGAAAATATTCTGAATATAGCATACACCTTTTATAAGTGGCCAAAACACCTTTTGTTGCTGAGCCTCTTCATAGTAGTTCAGTGCTTAGCTTCCATCCTGGTACTCCTCTCTGCTTCTCCTAACTGAGGTTGTCTTTACTGGCATCTACTGTAGGTAATACACTGACTGTGGAGGAATACCTCATACAGCCCCACATCAAATAACCCAAACAATCCCCTTAACACAGAGTTTAAATTTCAATGTGTCATGCATCTTAATAAACTTAATCTCTTGGTGAGAGGTTGCATGAATCACTGACATCAAATTCACACTTGAGCAGTTATTCTGCATAATCAATATACTCGCTCATAATACACGAGACAGTGACAAATGTTCCTTTAGCTCTCTAAGAGATAAAAGCAATAATGTCCTTACTTCTCCAAGTAGATAGGAGACTCTCTGTAGAAACACTTGTTCTCTCGCTCCATGTGGGTGAGACGTGTGAAGTCATTCGGGTAAACAAAGGATAGATAGACCTGAGGAAAAGTTAAATGCCAATCAAAAATGCAACACTTCCAGAAAACACAAATGATGTGAACACTGTGTTTCAAATCTAAAATGGATTTGCTATATTTTGGTGGCTTTCACTTGCAGCTCATCACTTGTCTCTCTAGCTGTTGCAGTACCTAGTGATGTCCTAAAGGGGGAAGCAGTGCTCAACGCTACCTGCTGGCTGCTTCCTTTGTGTGTCTTAAGGTAAAGATGCAGCGCTAATGTCCAAAATAGCATTAACTTCTCTGTTTCATGTTTTTTATCCAGTTGATCAGAATATTGTGCTGATGCTGTAAGGGGATCAATGTTACTGTCAGCTATACAATTACACACTAAAACCTACATACTCTACATACAGTAGTGTTACATTCAGTATGTATATAAGTACTACTTTGTCCTAACATTACCTCTTGAACTTTGACCTCTTGCTCATAAATCTGTCGCTGCCTATAATGTCAAATTTGAAGTAAAATGAACAAGTATGCAATTTTGAATGCAGCTCCAATGAGCTGTCATCTGTCTGTGCTTTCTCAGCAGCTCAGTTGATGTGACGTATCCATTGCTGTGCAGAGATTTGTGGGTCAGAATAGCCAGAAAAGCATGCTGGCTTGCATACTCTAAAATGCGACTGGATGTAGTAGGACATCCTGGTGATTTTGGCGTATGGTTTTTGGAACGCACCAACAGTCTCTGCATTTAACCCATCATAAAGGGACACTTCACCCCCAAATCAAAAATATATGCTATAGTTTTTGAGATTTTTTAGCTGTAGAGATTTCTGCCTTCTCTCCAAAATAATGAGACTACATGGCACCGGTCTTGTGGTGCTCAAAGAACCAAAAAATACATTTGTAAACCCAACAGCAACCCAACTCTTTTCAAAAATCATGACCCGGTTACTAAAGACAATCCACACACCTTTTTGCAAACTGTTTCATGTAGGAACTATTTTCTGAGCTTTTCTTTTTTTTTTTAGTTCAATATAGTCCCAATATATTCCAGAGAAGGCAAACTTCTCTGATGCTGATACCTCTAAAACTCTGCAACTCACAAAAAACTAATTTAGATGGATAAATAGCACTACAGGTAAGAGGAAAAATATGCTTTTTTGATTTTGGGATAACTGTCCCTTTAAGTATTAAGAGCAGTGGTGGTCCAACTGTAGTTCTAAGCCAGTGCTTTGGTCAGGGGTCAGCAGAAACCCACACAAGCATGGGGAGAATATGCAAACAGCACACAGAATGGCCCTTCCCCAGCTGGGAATCAAACCAAAGACTTTCTTGCTGTGAGGTGACAATGCTAACCACTGAGCAACCGTGCCCCCCACTTTAAAAGCCTGCCAAAAACTGGATGCACTTCTGATGACCCCATACGTCTAAAAAAAAGAACTCACTCTCTCACACAAATACACATAAACACCATGACACATTGCGAGTGGCAGGTCTTTTTGTGATGGAAAGGTGACTTACAAACTGCAGGCCCTGGTATCTGGCAATGGGGAAATCTTTGACTACATAGGTTGGAGAGTAGAGGCAGGCTGGAAGAACATTTTCCAGTCGGGACGGGTTGATCATAGGAGCTGAGGAGAGAGGAGAAAAAAAAAATATTTGAGGTTGGGTACAAACAAATATGTATATGGAATCCTGATTCTGACAAACGTAGGAGTCAGAAAGCTGGGGGATGATCTGAGCAAAGGAAAACACACACACAAAAAAAAATGGAACAGAGCCAGCCAGTTGAAATGACATGTCTAAATGCAGCTATAGTGACAGCCAGAGAGACTGCTAGCCAGACAGTCAATCAGTCAGTCAGGGAAAATGACAGGCCAGAAAACCAGGATGAGGAAGAGAAAAAAATGGGATAGGCAGAAATGACGACTGGCAGATTTACTGCTGTAGAAGGTGTCCCTGGGGTCCGGCTTCAGCATATCCGCGCCGTGCTGCACGATGCTGCCCCCCTCCACACCCTGGGGCTGAGACTCCTCTGGGAGACGGATGTGACTGGCCAAGGTCTGGGGGATGTGATCCACGCTGTTCATCTTCAGATTGGACTCATCTGAAAAATACAGAGAGAGATGCACAAAGTCATAGAGGAGAGGGGAAACTGATAATCCATTATTGCATTTACTCCTTTGATTTTCTCAATGATGGACAAATTTGAGGGTAACTGTTGGAAGGAACAAATTTTGTGTCACAATCATCGTAAATCTTTACCGACCATGAAAATGGGAATGATCTGCAGAAATAAGACAATAAGAGAGGCTGAGAGGAAGCAAACAAAGGAAGAAGAGGAAGAGAGGGAGAGCAGAAACAAAAGCTGAAGTGGGAAAATCAGAAAAGAATTTGGAAGAAAACAAAAACAGAGCAGAGCAGAGTCATAATTATACCAATCGATATCAGGGAGGGAGGAGAGAGCACGTGTGATTAATGGCATGTCAGGAGCCAGGGCCTGATGGGAGAAATGCTTTATAATTAACAGGGTGGTCAGCATCATTTTTATCCTCCAGAGGGGGGAGTGAGCACATTCAGTGTGTGTGTGTCTTTGTCCGCACAGGCGGATACACAGAGAAAGGTTTTTTTTTTTCAGACTTCCTTTCTTCTAACAATAAGACATCTGTTGATCACGTACCTGGTTTCCACTACACACACGCCTTGCCAAGACTAATTATCTATGTTACTGAAATCCTCAAAACAAGCAAACAAACAAAGAAAACAATGGAACTCATCTTCTTTTTCTTTTGATTAATTCCTATCGTCTTGCACGGATGTAGTTAAAATACAATCTGTATAGCACAGATATTAAGACCTCGTCCACATGATTATTTGAATTTCCTGCACTCTGTAGTAAATGTCAGAGTGTATGTATGTGTGTGTGATCTTTTAAATTTATTAACAGTCACCATCTGGGTTGCGCTTTTATGTGTATTTTCTCTGATTCTGATTTCAATAAAGAGATGTATTTGGCCTGAACCCGTGATAAATTGTTTTGCAGCTGTAGTGAACTGCCTTGCAAATTAAAACGTTATGCTCCATGAATAATTATCACAACATTTGATCATTTCATTTGAAAAAATTCAATAATACTCAGCTAAACTTTTTTTTAGTCAGCAGGATTCTTGACTATGAAAAAGGATGTTGAGAAAATCATTCAGATGAGATACCACATTCTGGAAATATTCAATAACCACTTAAATATTTGAGAGATAACTTATTAACTATAAAGTGCTTACACAGATAGTAGGACAAATCCCCCACAAATGCATTTTTGAGACTGAATATGACATGAAAAGTTAGTTCAGGACACTGGATGCCCTTCCAGTTGACAAAATATGATAAAGTGCCTCGAGGGTGCCCTTCCAGTAGACATAACACATTTGATGCCCCCTAGGCACACAGTAAAATACTTTTAATCTATACCAGGGATTGGTCTGGACTGTTTTACCATAAATGAATCACAACATTCAGCATGCATTTTTTCACCCCTGTCCCTCAGACAGCCTGAGTGCGCCGCTGGTTCAGGAACACTTCTTCAACCCTCTCATGTCAAAATATGTATAAATATGCAGTATTTGAACACTTTGATGCTGGTTTCTGAGCCACCCACCTCTTGGCATCTGGCTACAACTCTGTGAAAGTCAATTTATTGAGATCATGACATATATAAAGAGTGCAGTCAATGGTTGAGAGCATGACATAAAGGGAGGAGTAGGGATGGATGGGTGGAGGGAGACAGATGAGGAGATGCTAACGCTTCAATCCAGCAGGTGACCTCATACACTGAACAAGGCCCCCTTCTTCTCTGTCATAGCTGGTCATAAACACGACGGCATGCATCTCCCAGCAAACCTGCAGCTTTGCCCAAAATGACAACTCCACACATCATTTTCTTTCTGTGCAGCCGGCATTTCCCCTTGCTAATGATTCAGAATCCCTGTGACACACTGCTATTCTTGGAGCTACAGAGGTTAGACATCTACTCAGGAGCTAGTGCTCTCATCTCTGCTCCAAATGACACCCATAGAGAAAAATAGAGCAACTATTAGATTCTGTGTCTCCTCTTTTTTTCCTCACATAGAAAAGATATGCCAGGCTCTCAAAATGACACTCTGCAGCTGCCCTATGAGAAAAAAAAATCTATGAAATAAGGGAGAATGTTGATTTTAAGCTTTCGTCAAGACTGAGACAAACCATGTGAGCTTGTTTGAGGGACAAGAGAGAAGCACATCCTGGTTCAAAAAAGGCTAATTCTGTGACATTTAACAACTGATCGATACCAGACCAGACTAATGAAGTTGTTTTTTATAGCATCATTTCCTCTTTCTATCTGGCAGGCTCTCAGGCTCAACAAAAAGACCAGAAATACAAAAGAGAAAGGAATATTTCTCCCATGTGTATCTTAGCCATAAACATCAGAACACTTTGAAAGGATAGTTCGGATTATTTGATGTCAGGTTGCATGAGACACTTACTGACACTCGGTGTATTACCCCCAGTTTGGAGAAGCAGAGCAATGTACTGTTGTGGGAGGGGTCAGCAACAAAAGTTGTTTGAGCCACCTTTTAAAAAAAACCCTATGTACAAAAAATATCTCTCAACAAATCTCCATAAGCGAAATAAGTCATTTTATTTTTGCAGAACACAGGTGATGCTGTTAGTTTGTGTTTTTGTGTGACTTTGGTGAACAATCCTAACTTTTTCAAACACTGAAGTCACAGATTGAGGTGGTGGCTGTTCTGCAAGGTAAAATTACTGATTTCACAGTTGGTTGGTTTTTTTTTCTTGCTGTTGTTGTTTTTTTTTTTGAAGGGGGAGAGGCTTTTATTCCTTTAATTTCGAGGACAACTGAAAATATGACAAAATGATCTGAATGATCTCTTTAACATCCATTGAAAAAATCATCATGAAATTTATTTTATTTCCAAGACGACAGCTGAAAATCTTTCCACGCAGTGTATCAGTAGTGCAGAGTAGCTCTTACCTGTGTACAGGGAGATGTAGGCTGAGTCTATCACTTCATATTTCAGACCAGGCAAGAATGGACGCCACTGTGAGTGAACGCAGAGAGAGAGAGAAAAAAGGGATAGAGTGAGAGGACAAAACTGAATGCCAACATGTGGAAAGTATAAGGTGAGCAGAAATCGTCCATCACCATTCGCAGGCTGAACTGTGACACTCTCTGTGCTATTGATCTTAGCAACATCACAGGATCGATTTGATGCTGAGGTTTTGTATAAACACGTTTAAACCGGAGAGAGAAGAGGAAATGGGGGGGGTGGGGGGTGGAACATGAACAGAGAACAAGAAATGTGAAGCCGTAAGGGGTGAGGAAGGAAAGGTGAAATAAGCAAACAAGAGCAAGAGAAAATAGACCACAAGCAGAGCGAGAACAGAGCCGTAGGAAAGACGGTGACGGGTAGGTGTAAACAGGAAGATCTACTAATGATCTGAAAACAGAGACAAGCGTGGAGAGAGAAATACAGAGGGGGAGAAGCTACAATTCTTTTAAATAGATTTCACAATTACCACGTCACTTCTGGTTACCCGGGATATAATCACAGGAGACAGGTCATTTTCCAACCCTCGGGTTGAGAATACAAATATAAACACCCACCTAAGGCTCATGCAAATGCCTCCACGTGTGTATGCACAACAAACACACACATTTACTGTTTTAGATTGTGTTGCTATTCACATTTGATCATTCACATAGCAGTGATTGTAGCATCAAATTGCTGTTATGCAAAACCCCAAGCCAGCATTTGTTTAATATCATATCTATGTTGCTTGCGACTCCTCCACAGCCACACCAACAGAGCACACATATCAAAACAAGTACACGTACAAAAGAACAACAAACAAGGACACAGTGCGACATCATGCTGGGCAGCAGCAGGGAGCAGCTCAGCAGGCCACCCAAGGCTTCAGCATTGTGTCATTATTTTAGGGTGATTGTCCTCAAGGTCAAGTCAGCAGGCTGTCACAGCCCGACTCGACAAAGGACAAAAAAAGTGGGGACCACATATGACTTGTCACTTCAGAGGGTTAGTTTTACCCAACTGAGACAACAACAAAAACTACATTCAAGAAAAGTTCAAGAAATTTTGAAATGTTTTTACACAAAATCAGTGGTGTTAGTAATGCATGTATAGTTAAGTCAAATAATGACAAGGTTTATTATAGCCAAAGCGCTGTACATATAAAAAAAAACAGCAATAAACACACAAAACAAATGAAAACGCATAAGACAAACAGCATACAGTATTTGACACATACAATAAAAACTATAATGAGCAGCATTACAAGCATAAAGAAATGAAAACACGCATATAAAAAGTGTAACATACAGTACAGATACTGTTATATGTAGTTGAAGACATGCTCCATTGTTGTTGAAACTAAATTTAACCAAACAAACCCAAAAAATAATGGAGGTGAGGGATGAGACAGAAAAACTGGCTGACTGACAGTAGCTCATAGAGAACCGCAGTCTGTCAGAGCAGGTGAGCAGAATCCATCTGTTTTGGACATTTTTGACTTGTCATTGTAGGAAAAGCTGGTGTTGCTAATAATATTAACAGTGGTTCTGTTGTATTCTAGTGTCCTGGTAAGCCATGACAGTGTGACAGTACTTGGACCCTTAAACTGAAGCAGCAAAATGGAACTCAGTCACCAAAACCTTTTTTTTTTCTCTCTTCTTTCAGTTGTTATTCCAATTCTTTCACAGATGAAGCTGTGCAATCCATGATTACATTTTTTGCAAGCAAATGATGGTAAAGCTGATGAAGTTTAACACAGTAATCTTAATTTTGCTGTAAACTGGAAGTAAGATTACAAAATGATGTAGAAGCACTAGTTCAGGCAAAGAATAAGGTGAATAAATCCTTGGAATTTTACATACTGGATCACAGTGCTTGCATGAAAGTTCACTTGCCAGCTTTTTCTGGAGCTTTTAATCACGTCACAGTCTTCTTCTGGAGCTTTTAATTCCAACACTGACTGGTTTGCTGCATTACGGCGACCAAAAATAAATGGCACGGCTCTATTTTCTATTATCTGCTACAAAAAGCAGCTCAAAACGGCTCAGCTTTGCAGGTCAAAACTGTGAGCCAAGCATGTTTTTTTTTGTTCAGCTTCAAACAAGAGTCACCGACAGTTAACGCTCTGACTTGTGGTCTGCGGTGTGTTTAAGCTGCATGTGTGCATGTAGGGAGAGGGTCATCGCAGGGTCTGTCCTCTGCAAGGCTCAGTGGAGCTCAGTGCTGTCACATCAGCCTTTAGTGCCTTACACACACACACAGCTGAAATATTGCGTATGCACATGTGGCCTATTTAACAGGTTTGTGGGATTTTCTCTTGTTAATTGTCTGACCCTATAGATTCTCTGATTAATTCCTCTAAGGGAAGTATTGGATTAGTGTGTTTAGATGCGTGTTGGCTTGTGCACCTTATACATACGCACAGTATTTACTGTGTGTGTGTGAATGTGGGTGTGTACCCTGTGTGTATGGGTGCGTCCTCTGTGAAATAGTGTTGACAGGGAGCAGCAGGGAGAAGCAGAGGCCTGCTTGCTGGCCCCACAAGTTCAACAGAGAGGAAAGAAAATCAATATCCGAGGGGAAATAATAAAAAGTACCAAACGCAGAGCAAAATGGCAGTGGGCAGCCAGCAGAGTTGTTTCATCACGTTTCATCATGCCCGGACCACCCAGTGACATATGAGCTTTTGATATTGTTTTCATTCAGCTGGCCAAAAGTGGGTGTTGCTCCGAGTCAGATGCCCGCTGGAGTGATACACATACAGTACTTTATTCCAGCTCCAACACACAGGTAGTTTGCCTCTGGTTCCATCAGGAGCAGGTTATTTTTTATCCCTCAGTGATTAGGAGTTTATTGCTTCCGAGAGAGCTGACTGCTCACTGCTGTTGTGTTTGTTTCCTTCAATTCAATCAGCTGCTCCGAAGCCTAAGGCACTATGGATATGAAGTTGTTTTGTTAGTGTGACACATAAGAGGTAGTGACATAATGAAACTATCTGACCTTTCCCAGTTTACGTGAAAATCAATTCAGATTGGAGGTCCAATAAGATTAACAGAAAGTAAACACTTCTGTTTAGTGGTCCCACAGCCCTGAGTTTTATAGGGAATAAATAATTATATTCTCTTATCTTTCTGATACATTTGGCTCTTTTCACCACTCTAGACCTTCCAACACATTATGTTGAATGATTCAACATAATGTGCCTGGTGTCGTGGTCCTTCATCATGCTGTCAGGATTTATTTAGCAATAATAACCTGCTTTCTGTACATTATCCCATTTATTACAGAGTTACTTATCAAAAAAATCAGAAATAATGGACCTTAGAATGGTGTCATTGACCAATCTGAATTGAGTATTTAACAAAACCATGTAATAACTCCTAATAAATCATGAATGAAACAGAGGATGGAAGATGTTTCCTTGAACCTGTCCAGCTCTCCATACTTTTCCAGACTCAAATTTACAGAGTTTTCGATCATATTTGACATGTAGCTTTCTTTTCCCATTTTGAATCCTTAGGGTTATGATAAGTATTATGGGATTGTCAAGCCAGGCCTCCAAGAACTTTGTTGGACGACATCACTGTCCCAAAGAGAAAGTAATCTAACCAGTGCTGCCTATACTCAATTATTTTCTCCTGACATATTGAACAAATATTATATTAGTTTTCACCCATATTTTTTAGTCTCTTTTATAAATAAAAAATGAGTTGAAAAATGTCTGCTTTAGCCTTCTTTATTTACCGTGTCCATGGAAACAATGATGAAAGCAGTCACAAAAGTAATAACTACATCACTGTATAACTCCTAAAAAGGACTTTCAACAAGAATATATCATGCCATACGAATATTATATCATCAATTTATTTTTTAGAAATTCTGGATTTTAGTCTGGAAACACAAATATTTCCATACTTTTTTCTTTTTTCCATACTTATCCAGACCTGGAAATGACAACAAAGTAAATAAAAATAAAATCAATTTCCATACATTTCCATACTGTGTAGGAAACCTGCAGTTGTCCATGTGCATTTGCTTGATAGGGAACAGAGTTTCATGGCGTGCTTTCTATCTATTTTCTCTCTCTGTATCTTACCCACACTTGGCTTTAAGCCCAATTTGGTAGAGTGGTAAACAGAGAAAAGTCAGTGGCCGAGAGGACAGCAGAACAAGACAGATGTTAACAAGCCTGTCGACACCTGTCTGAGGGATAAAGGCAACAACAAGCCGGGATTACACTGTGGCTCTTTATTCATTTCACTTTTATTTTAACAGGGCAGGTTGGATGAGCTTGTATGGCCATTTAGAGCAGCAGCCCCCCTACAGTCACACTGATTTTTGACAGCAGGACAACCTAGAAATTGTATGAGCCACTTTCCAAATGTTGGGGACGATGCAAGATTGAATAGGGGTAACAGTGGGACTGACTAGGGCCCCAGTGAGGGTCGGGCCCTTGAGAAAACTGGAATGAATCCTGAGATGTTTTTATTTGCACAAGTAATTAGTGTCATAACTAAATTAAAACTGGCTGAATAAATTGGTTGAAACTAAACAAAAAAAACAAACAAATATATATATTAAAAAATAGCGAAGGCTCTCTGAAGCTCCTCTAAACCCTTACAAGGTGACAAAAAAGCACCAGGATTTATCTCTAAATGCAGCTAATCAAACCGAGTGACTGCTGATACTAGAGCACCAATTTGCACTGCGAGTCATGTCTTTCCCCAAGAAAGAGAAATTAGGATGCCAAAAAATACAAGAAAGAAAGCAAACTGAGGGAAAACAGCTCATTTAAATCAAATCACAGGTGACAACACATTTAACAACTAACAGCAGTTGTGATTTTTTTTTTAGATTGAAGGCAGGTAGCCAGGAATGTAGCTTGGAGCATATTTGCATTTTACTACATGACAGTATTTTATTTTCAAAATATGAGAGACATGGATCGAGAGAGGAAAGGGACCCTCAGAGACTGCTTATGTACGGTATAGGAAGCAGAATTTTGTCCACCAACTCAAAGTTATGATTTAGTCGTTATGAGTGGATCGTGAAAGAAAGAAGAAAGAAGACAAAGATGCACTGCAAGTGGACTCCAGTGTACCCCAATGAGACAATAATCTCCAAAATCCTAAAAATGCTTTGGGGCTTCAAGTTGAGAGCCTTGCAGAGTCCGACACATGTGGCAATATGTATTGTTGTAATCTTTCTCAAACAGACTACGTGACTGATGTCTGTGAATGTACAAGTTAGAAAGTTCACATTAATCTCACTAAGTACTGAGATAACTGTTTCACAGACAAGGTACAAAACAATCACTGGACACAAATAGAGTGAAGGCTGTTGATGATGTGAAGGAAAAGGACACAGTTAATAAACTTTAGAAACTTTCCTTCACCCACCATTCAGTCTGTGATCACTCATTTTGAGTTTGAATAAAAGAACACAGCACGAGTGCTCTTGTTGACCTGAATTTGCGTGTCTGTTGCCAGACAACAGAAATGGTGACTTCACTGAGAATGACATGATGCTAACAAGCTGAGAATTATTTTCTGTATTTTTAGTGCAAAACAGGCAAAGTTACAGCTAACAACCTAATGAGAGAACATATTCATATCATACCACTGGTGGTACACGAGCTAATTCTAATTTCTGACTGAAAACACAAGAAAAATATGAGATAACTGAAATGTAAGTTAATACTGCTAAGTTTAATTTCTTGTATTTTTGTCCGAATGTCAATCTGCAACATGGTCACAATCATACATGTTCATACATCATCCATGATTGCCAGTAATTACTGTGATGGCAAAGACAGTACACAGAGGAAAAAGAAAAGACTAAAAATAAATTTCAAAAACACTGCAATCGTGGCTCCAAACAGGAACTATTATGAAGAGAAGTGCAGATCAGGAGGAGAATATTTGAAGCTCTTGTGTTGAAAATGAAGTGGATGACAATAAACTTGTTCTTTTGCTAGTGGCTTCTTAAGACGCACCAGTTACATTTCCACAGTGCCTGCTAGCACCAAATTGCACAAAATAGTTAGGTGGTACTTTGAGAGCTCAATATTTTCTGAGGTACTACACAAAATAAAAAGTTTGAGGAACACTGATTAAGATCATTTAAACCTGCAATAAAGCTCATCTGCTGTTTCAGTGAAACCATTTACGGTAAAATGAAACTAAAATACACATGTGGTCTAGCTTTAACGAGTTTCCCCTTAAATAACACTGTTTTGTTTTGACAAATAAAAACTTAAGCCAAACAATCTCTATCACACCATGTTGGCATCACAGAGCCCCGAGATTCAATTTCAACAAAGTAAGAAAACATGAAATCTGCCAGGAGGATGCTAAAGGCTGGCAGTCATGTCAGAATACTTTAGTACCAAACAATACACATTTATCTGTCAAACTCACCATATTTCTCATACTTTCAACAACCACAGCAGAATAGTGCACCCATAGTACTTGAAAAGAAATTGTTTGAATGACTTTCTTTTTTTAATCAGAGATTATGTAAATATTCATTCTGCCTCCTATTCCTGCACTGATGCCCTCGAGTGTGCATCACTCCCATTTTTCCTAGTTTAGTTAAGTTTAGAAAAATACTTATTTAAATTCTACTTCCATTCAAAGAGGAGTCTTTCTATGTAGCAACATAATTTCTGTAGCAAAAAAAAAAAAGACAAGCAACCATCAGCTGTCTCCTATCCAAGTATTTACAGTTATATTAAATATTTTCTGTGTAATCTACTTCTGGGATTTTATATCTGCTGTTTTATTTTGCTTTCTTACTGAGAGTCTGGTGAAGAAGTTTATATCACTGTCATGTCTGTGCACTATAACCTCCAAAAAACGCAAAAATTCGCTTGTTTCTTAGGTTAGGGGCAAAATATGTGAGCTGACAAAGATGACAAGGAAAAAGTCCATTTAGTGATGGGATGTGAGAGAAGTTATGACAGCTTTGGTAGGAAGAGAAACAAAATTTTCACATTGGCAGTAATGGAAATTTTGTAACACGGATCTATAGCATGGTGCTGCCCACTGACAGGCGCCTGGCAGCAGAGCATCAAGGAGAGCTCCTTCTGACAGGCTCTGAACAGACACCTCCCCAGCAGAGCACAGAAAACACAAAAGACGACTCGTGTTTTGATGCCTTGCAGATTCTGTTGTAGAAACTTCATACAATGAAAGTTGACAAGGATGCAGACTGCAAAGAAGAGCCAAAAAATCACCAAACCAAAAAGAAAAGAAGAGCTAACCAAAAACTACAGCATGGAAACAGGAACATAAAGCTCCTGACTGATTATGCTCGTATTCCAATTGACAACTAAACAGAACTGAACACTCACATGCTAGAGGATAAATGCCACTCTCCATTCCCTGTCACACTGACATGCAAACAGTGGCTTGTTTTTCATGTCATATCATGTCTTGCCTGGGGACGAAGGAACAATATTCAAAGAGAGATGAGGAGGTGGATACAGAAACGGGGTGTTTGATTTTCTGTGTTGAATTATACATTAGCCAAAGTCTCTCAGACCAGACATTTCAGAAAGACAAATGAGCCCAATATTCATGGCAATTACTGGCGCGTCGTACTCAGCGCGTCTACAGCGATGCCCTGTGTGCTCTGAGGCGAAACCGGTTAGTCACACTAACACTTTCACTCGATTCAAATCAAGCCGAACTTACATGACAGAACGTCCTAGCAGACGTCTTAAAATCTCTTAAAATGCGTTTGCTCCGCAGCCACATAAATAAAACTTATGACAAGGACATGCAGGTGCTTTGGTTGGCATGATGCTTACTGGAAAAGAGACAAGACACAAGAATAACAAGCCTGACATGAATACAAATAGAGATAAAATAGAGACAACAACACTGATGGTTTTAGACTAAGTGAGCATGACAGCACAGACCCGACTGAACACGTAAAATCTGATTTAATAAGGCAGATTAAAATGATGTAATGATAAAATACATTAGCAGAATGTAATATGGCACATTCAGCATGACCTGAATATGCTAACACCAGTGTGCCTTTGTGTTCTTCCCTTCAAAATCAAGTTGCTTGGAAACATATTGAATGAAATATGAATCCAAAAAATGGATATGAAAACTGTACTCGTGGAAAAGGTCTGGGTCATTTCCCACCAGAAATACAACATACTGAGGAACAATAGTGCAGCCACAAGCTCATGGTTATTAAAACTGAATCGACTAGTTAGGTCACCATGTCCAAATATTGTGCTTTCCCATGATAACAAGGAGCATCTCTGCAAGATTCAGTGACATAGAGAGCCACTTGGTAAGACAAGACAAAAGATACAGCAGTGCAGGCATATGAAAGTTAACATGACAAGGACACAATAAGCGTAGGTGATGGGACACTACATAGCTTCCCTTCTTAATGTTAAAATGGTATGTCATGTGTGGGATGGTGCTCTTTGGGAGGTGTCTGATCAAATCTGCATGATGACAAGAGAAAGCACTGGCATGAAAGGCAGTCAGAGAGATATATCAGCTCCGCTAACAGCTATAAATCCCAGAAGAAATCTCAAAATGTTCGGTAAGTGTTCTCCCAGTGGGTTTTACGAACCAGAATAACTTGAATGAGAATAATATTTAGTTATATGATGAGATCTTCTCGATCAGGAGAAGCGATTCCCGTTGAGAATTTATGCTCATGTCTTGCACTTTTCATCATCCTCATGCAGCAGGAGAGCCAAGACGATCACCCTGTTCTCATAAGAGCTGTATCGACCGGCATTGATGTTGCCCTCTTGAGGATCAGAGGACGAAGAACATGGCAGTAAAAGCATCCCATGCCATTAAAGAGCTATTGTCAGTGAGGGGAAGGTTAATGCCGGTGTGCGTAACCATGACCTCTTGGAATGAAAATGACAAAAGACAACAGCACATTGAAATAAGCAATGAGGGATGACATTGTAAACAAAAACATACTGTGGTATTTTTAACTTAACCTGATAAATTTCATAAACTTTCTCTCAGTTTAAACACAATTAAAAAGGGGAATAATCAATAATTTTCTGCCATTAAATGCAGATAACACTTAAGATTTGATCATCTTCCCTGATGAACAGAACATTGTGGCTTATCCTCAATGATTTATTCTGCATAATCGTGTCATTTGTAACCAATCCATGAGTTTCAATACTTACTTTAGGACGCTCACTTGATCTGCTCTTAATGCAATAAATTAATACAATTAATATCATTCAACAGATAGTCACATATGTTGCACATATTTTAACCTCTTTGCATAATTTTAGAATTTATTTTTTAATGTTGATGCTCACTTCTAGAGCCCTACATGCCAAGCTCCACACTATATTATTGACCTTCTGTGCCCCCACACTAGCCCCTAAACTGCAGAATGGAAAGTTTGGGATCTTTGGATTCTGCTGACTCTTTTAAAAAGCAGCTAAATTGCTGTTCAGACAAGCATTTGGGCAGCATGTGGTATTTTATGTTTTAATCTTGTGCCTTATGTCTTCCCTCTGTATAATTTATCTGGTGTTTTATCTTTGTTTTATTTATTTGATTCTGTTTGATTTTATTTCTTTGACTGTGAAGTACTTCGTGACTAGTGTCTGCAAAGGGCTTTGCTTGCTAGAAAAGACTAGAATCTAAATTTTAGATTTTTAAAAAGCCACGTTCACACTGCAGGAACTTTCCTTGGGGAACCTTTGGAGGAACTCAGCATGTTTCCAAAGCAGAGACCAGGGTCTAAATTAAATTTCAGGGGCATTATTTTACCCTCCACAAGGTCCTTGCTCAGAGCTACTTCCCAAAAGTACAGGTACTTTGGGAGTGGGACTTGCAGCGCTGCACATTCCTAATTGGTCAAGTAATCACAGCAGGGTGCCTATCTGTCTCTTTTAATCTTTTTCTTTTTTTTTTTTATCTTTGATCATTACTTTACAGTCATGACAAAAGTGACTGTTAAAATAATTGTCAGCAGACTAATTTGACTGATATTTGACAGATACTTTGGGTGGAAATGTGGCTAAAATGAAAATAACCTGTAGTTAGTGACTTATGAGAGGACAAAAGCAAATGTGTGCATGATAATGGTAAAAAGCTTAGTATATAAGACAAAAAGAACCATAAGAAGAAGTTAAAAGCAGGGAAAAAATGAGACACAGGAGGACAAGGAGGACACAGCAAAAACTGAAAAGTGATAAAAAAAAAAAAGAAAAGAAAAAAACACTACAAGTCCATATGTCTGAAAGCTGCTGAACTTCAGCCAACCCTAAAAGATGTTAAAGTGGTAGAGAAACTGAGAGAAAGCTGTATTATTTCCAACGTAAAATGACACACACAATATACTTTAACAGCTGGTTCCAGGTCGCAAGGACCACTACTGATTTATACTGAGGAAGGAAGGCGTGCAGCAGATGTTGAGAGGTGTGTGTGTGTGTGTGTGTGTGTGTGTGTGTGTGTGTGTGTGTGTGTGTGTGTGTGCATGTGTGTATGGTTGTGCCTTTGAGCACACACCCACGAGTCTGCAGGGTTGGAGTAGATGGGGTGTGAGTGAGAGTGCGAGTGTGTGCATACATGGGTGTGTGTATTAATTGGTGGGCAGTTTGAGGCTTGGCCTGGCAGGAGTGATAAAACAGGGTCATTAAAATCCTGCATTTAAATCCCACACCCCTGGCTCTCCATAAACTTGCCATTACTAATTAAGGCGTGACTTTCTTCTCTTCTTTCTCTCACTCCTTCCTCCTCTCAATCACACCGTATAATGGCCAGCGCTTTCCCTCATCCCATCACGTGGCAAGCGGGAGACGTTTTCCATTAGGCCAGTGGAAAGGTCCTGTGTTTCACTGACCAAGTTCCAGATGACATTTAAGAAACTTAATGAAACCACTGCTCACCCAGTCTTCTTTCATCCCATGTAATCCATTTAAAAAGCAGTCATCACTCTAAAGAGAGTTTATTTCAAGTTAACTGAAGAAAAACACTGAGGTAGAGCATAGTAATGGAAAGGTTCAGTCAGAGTGCAGGTTTAGTAACTTCCCGACTCATCCTACACTCTTAGGAAATAAGATTCCAAAAGACCTCTTGCTGAAAGGATGAGGTTCTGGAGAACCCTTATTTAAAAAACATGATCTATCAAGGGTCCTTTGCAAGACTAATGGTTCCATTAGGAAACTTTTTCATCCAAAGAACCCTTTTTGAAAGAAAAAATTTGACAAGGATCGTTGATGCGTGAAGCGTGAATGTTAAAAAATATTTTCTCAATGTAAATGTTGGTAACTAACATAGTCTGTTAAAATGATGGATGACCACAACACACAGTCTTTCTCTGAAGAGTACAATATGGTTCTACACAGAATACAAAAGGTGATGATGTGAAAAGATTAAACCCTTATAAATATATATATTTAGATTTGCCTGGATGGGTTCCAGATTAAACCTGTAGAATATAAAAGGGTTTTCGGAAGAAAACCCTGAGTGGGCTCTAGATGAAACTCGTGGAGCATAAAAAGGGTTCTCAGTAGAACTCCCTGTGTGGGTTCTTGTTGGCACCCTTAGACAGTGGAAAGGTTCTGGACAGAACCTACAAATGGCTCAAGGAATAACCCTTCATGCTGGTTTCTAGGAGGAGAAGTGGTACCTTTCTAAAAGGTTCTACCAAGAACCAAAATAGGGTTCTTCCATGGGGACAAGCCAAAGAACCATGTATGGTTCTAGTAATCACTCTCATTTCTAAGAGTGTAACAGCTCAACAATCTGCTCCTTCATTGGCTTACGGTTGTTTCCATCCCCCTTGGAAAGGCTCAGCGTATTCCTAACCTGTCTCTTCCTGTCTACAATGCTGTTTATGTTCTGCCTTCCTGCAGCCATTCTCCTTAATTCCTTCACACGATGGAAAAGAGAGGGGCCAACACACGCACAGAGAAAACAAGGGTTCTCTTTCTTATGTTGTTGCCAAAAGGTAACTTTCAGTCTGTGCCTGTGTACTATCTGATATTTACTCGCTCTTGTTTATTCATTACAAGTGCTGCTAAACAAATACATTCCCAGAGGAACAGCCCACCTTTGACCATGCAATCACAGCCTGGCACAGAACACAGAAGAGAGAGCTTGTGAATCCACGCTATCTGCTCTTTAACAAATGAGTGCCTGGGTTTCTGCAGATTTATGTGAGCCCTGGGCTTATGCTGTTGTGGGCTGGTCACGGTAAATCTGCTATTTTTGTCAAGGTGTGAAATGTATTCCGCTGTTAAATCACACACAGGGGCCTTACTAAGACAGCATAGCATACACACACATACACACATTCCCGCACACAGGCTTGATTTGCTGCATGACTTTTATACGCTTCATTAAATTGTTTCTACTAGTACAAACCCACTTTGATGGCCTCATGAGTAGTTGGCTGAGGGGAGGAGGAAGGAGGCAGAGAGGGAGAGAGAAAGATGGATTTCCACATGACCTTGATTCACTAGTAGACATAATCACACGAACAGTTTTCTCAGGATGACTGGGAATGTCTGCGAGGAAGCTGATGATTTGAATGAGAGAGCCCACGAGGTAGAGAGAACAAAAATACTTTATATAAAACACCCCAGTGTAATCCAGCCTGTGTATATCCGTCTTTACACTGCCCCATTTTGTTCCTCTTCTCTTACCCTTTATTCTGTCTCCTCTCCTTCTTTTTGGATGCTGTGTCCATTCAAAGCCTCCATTGCCTGAACAGACACTGCTCACAAAACTCAGATCAACCTGTCAAACTGATCAAGGATCAAGATTATGTTACTATATTGCCTACTTCAGGCTTAAACTGTTTTCAGAAACACACTTTAGTGTATATTTACTTGTAAAACAAGTAAGATTGTTACAAAAGATTGAAAGATGAACGGTTGTTATTTTTGACCCCAAGACCTGTGAAAGATCTCTCAAGAATGAACATTTAAAAGCCAAATTATGACTTTCCCCACCCTTACCAAGTGTTTTATGTCCCTAAAACTACCCAGATCTTTAAAAAAGAGTAGTCACATTTTAAAACATAGTTAGTTTGTACAGTGTACACAATGAACAAACAACTTGTACAAATTTAGTGAATCTAGCGTTCCCTTCTAGACTCAACCTTTTCCAATAGAGACTACTGAAAAGTCAAACTGTCAAACTAGGCAGTGTTGATTAGGAATGGCTCAATATTCTGTTATTGCATCACATAGTTTTTCACCTAAAATGTTTTCAAGAGGATGTTTTAGTGACCTGTTTAGCTGTAATATGATAACGTTACTCACCAGGTTACTCAAAATGGTGACAAAAGGGTGTGTTTTTGGTCTGTACATGTCTTAACAACTGCAAAGGTTCACAAAATCCAGCCCCAGGACCCCACCCTCCACTGCCACCGGATTAACAGTGTATCCTCTCTGCTGTGATTGCATTATATCTCACCAACTCAGTCTGTTTGTCCTAACCAGAGGCCCTCCAAATAAAAGCGAAGGTATTTGTTTGCCACTGGGATGTGGCTGTCACGGGCTGTAATTTATTAGTCACACTTGCACATCATCAGCAGAATATTCATAACACACCGACATCAACGGCCCACAACATCCCACAGCAACACTACAGTACTAGGGAGACGTGCCACTAACAGGACATGTCACACAGCCTGTGTAAAAACACCGCCATAGGTAGTTACCAGCTTATAATGCCAATTTATCATCATCGCATTAGACTGGAGGCCCAAGTGTCAGGATGGCATGGTTGCAAAGTAGATGCATGCCTCCCTCACACACACAATCACACACACAGAATCCTCCGCCTACATGTCATCATGTTCATGTGTGATCCTCCCAGCCTGCACCAGGGAACTCTCACAGTTCAACATGGTGCTCCTCAAATCACTGTGTCAACCCCTTACTTTAAAAAAAAACAAAAACTGGCACCCAGAGGCAGACCATCTGAACTGAACAACACTGAACAGACTGAAGGCTTGAGATGCCTGAGAGTACAGCAGGGCTGAAAACTGTAGCCTAAGGTTAGGGAGTGGTGAAGTGATGGATGCCCTGTGGAAGTAAAGAAAACAAAAATCTGACAGGACAGTTAAGTATATAAAGACCCAGGAAGAAACTAACAAGAATAAGTGAGAGGAAGACAGAGATATAGGTAGAGGAAAGTAGCTAGAGGCACTCAGGCAGAGTTTGCAAGGGGATGAAGACAAACTGAGAAGAAAAGTAAAAAATCATTAACCTTGAGGGGGAAGAAATGACACCGAAGTTTTGTGAAAGAAGAGAGCAGCACTGCTGCTGCTCTGCTGATGATGATGGTCACCATGATGACGATAACCCGGGGCTTGTTAAGAGATTCATTCCATACACACACGAGTGATCTCTTTTTATCATCTGCACTCCCACTCAAAGTACAGGCTCGCACGAGGCGTGTGGGCTCTCGTTTGAAACTTCATCTCGAAATTAAGCCCCACTCATCTCTGAGCTTTGCCTGAGGTGCAGAACACCACCATGGAGCTGCAGAGGAGAGTCGGAGCGAGCATGCAGGAGGGAGAAGAGAAAGTTAGAGAAGTGGAAGCACAGAACAAAGATACAGAGAGAGGAAAAAACAAAGAGAGGAGCTGTGGGAGAGGAGGATGAGGAGTAAAGCAATGGCAGATTGAGGGATGGAAAGAAAGATGAGAGATTTTAAATGTTGATGCTCTAAAGTGCTTGGTAGGGAAAGCCAGTGGGACAAGAAGGAGGGCATTTACTACTTGTAGTTGTGATCAGACGAGGCCTTACATTTCTCACCTGCTCCTTCACCACTCTGACACTGCCAAAGGGATAGCTCAGATTATTTGCTATGTGGCTGTATGAAGTCGGTGCATTCCCTGCAGTAGATGGCAGTCTGTACACCCCCAGTTAGGAGAGGCAGAGAGGAGTCCTGGTGTCGGAAGGGAAGCAATTAACTGCTGTGGACGGGGTCAGCAGCAAAATGGATTTTTGCCACAAAAAATCCATATTAGTTTAAGTGTACACTATATTTGGAACGTTTTCAGCACTTTACCATCAACACTTTGTCATCAGACAGCCTTTTCTGACAGGAAACCGCTGTTATACAAGACATATGTCACTCTCTCCAAACCAACCAGACCCCTTGAGCAAAATCAGTAATTCTACGTCACAGAACACAGGAGCTGCTGGTCTGCATCTGCCTTGACCCGTCAGTTAGTCAGTGTCATTGTGTGACTTCAGTGGTTTAAAATAACAGTTCGGAGTTACAGAAGTTGCAGAATAACAAAAATATCATGACCAATCAAGGCAGTGGTAATCTTGTGTTCTGCAAGGTAAAATGACTGATTTCACCCGTGGAGTTTAGTTGGTGAGGAGAGTGTGATTTTTCACCTATATAACAACGGTTTCCAGTCAGAAAAGGCTGTCTGACAGCAAGGTAAAGTGGAGAAAATTTTCTAAATATAGAGTTCACTTGAATGATATTGCTTTTTTTAGGTGGGCCTTTTTTAAGTGGGTAAATTCCATTCTGCTGCTGACCCTGTCAACAGCAGATCAAAGCCCCAAAACAGGGGCATGCTGACCGGCAGCTGGGATCTACTGTATGTGATACTCTATCAATAAGTACCTCACACAACTCTACATCAAATCATTCCTGTCCTACACTGCAACTACTGTTCTTTATATTTGTTGTATATAGTGTATTTTCATGGTGCTAATAAAACTAAACTACATTGTCCTGCCAAAAGGTGAAGGGTTTCTCAAGACAGGTGAAAGTATTTTCATATGCTAAGAGTCAGCGAGATGAAGATAAATGCAATGACCATTAGGGAAAAAGACATGTAGATAGAGAGGCAGAATAGAGGAAATGTGTTTCCATGATTGGATGAGTCCACTCACCCCAACCTCCACGTGATCCGAGCCCTTGTCATCCTGCTTGTGGAGGATCTCAAAGTAGTATTGTCTAGACGAGATTAAGCTGCGGGGAGAGAGAGAGCTATTGTTAGATATTTGATACTGATGACACAAAAAAATAAGAATCCTTCTATAATAAGACACTGCAGCTCCTTCCACCTCAGGATCTTTCTCAAACTGGTAACATACTGACATTTATTATGTGGAGAACTACCACAGAAATAAGGTTCTACCCAGAACCCTTTTTTGAAGAAGGGGTTCTTTAGGAAGCATTCTCTGTAGAACCTCTCATAGGAGGTTCTGGGTGACACCTTTTATAGATGGTTGTAGGTATAACCCTTTATGTTGGGTTCTAAGTAGAACTGTCTGAATGGGTTCCAAATGAAACCTTTATAAAAGGTTCTACAAGAAACCAAAATGGGGTCTCCTACGGGAACAAGCCAAAAAACCCTTTATGGATTTAGATAGCACCTTTATTCTAAGAGTGCAGAAACACAACTCTGAGTTACTCAGGGTTGCCAAACACTAAAGGTATGACAGGATTTAATGAGACTGCAGTGAAATAAGGTAACAGTTTGCACAAAACAGTCATAAAAGCACATGTCACTTTAGACCTGAGTGTAAACAGGTTAATCAGCCTAGAATATAACTCGGTGCTACAGGCAAGATGGTAAAGAAGACAGCTGTGAGCCAGGATATTATCAGCCTTGGGTGCTGAATAAAACACTCCTTCGGAGTCTGTGAGGGAGAAAATCGATGCTCCACATAAATCAACATTTTACACTTATACAGGCTCCAGTATTTCTCTAGAACTCCTGGTTAGACTGAGTAAAGGTCGCTATGTTATTCCCTGCTTTGATGAACCACACACAGCGAGCAACATTGCTTTATTCTTATCAAAAACACATCTCGGGTAATAGGCCAGCATCTGCTGCTGAATGAGAGACACCCGAGCACTGCTCCACACATCATTAGCTCTCAAAACACACACATAAAGTCATAGCTGAATACACACACACACACACACACACACACACACACACACACACACACACACACACACACTGCTGGGTAGTGAATAAAATCATGTTTGCATGTATGCAGTGTATAAATGCACCGTTTGTTAAAGCATGAGCCTTAAATGAAAGAGAAATTAAATGAAAGCTATAAGCTGTGAGGATAAAATGCTACAGCATGTTTGAAAACCTAATTCCTGTAAACAAGATCATGTTAATTCTGTTTGCCGTAGCCTGGTAATTTGTGAAACATTTGCTACTCTGAACTTTGGAGTCATTTAGCTCCTACATATTCATGTGCTCTGATTCACGGAGATAAGTGACGGCTTGCTCTTTTTTCAGTTCATTTTATGCCTTTGTTTCTGTTTTCCCGCGCCTCTTTTCTCTCTCTGTGATGGTCCCCTTTCTCTCTCCTGTCTCCTGTTTGTCTCTCGAAACAAACACAAGCTCATCTTCTTTGATGAAGTCTGTGTTTTGAATTGAAAATAGCCCCGCAAAAAATGGGAGATAACACGAAAACACAGACAAGCAAACAGACAGAGAAACTTTTGTTGCACAGTGATATCCTTGTTCTAGAAAGTATGTGCAAGTTTTTGAGTTTAAAAGAATTTAATATTTTAATGTACATAATGACAACAGTGACAGCTGCTATACTTCAAGGTGACAATTTAAAGGGATAGTTCGTATTTTTTGAAGTGGATCAGTGGTAGACCAGCAACTCCTGTGTTCTGTGGAGTAAATGATTTCACCTATGGAGTTTGGTTGGTTCGGAGAGAGTGATATTCAGCTTCTTTAACAGCAGTTTCCGGCCAGAAAGGACAGTCACAGCAAAGTAAGACAGTGAAAATATTCTAAAATTACTGTACACTCTAACTGATAGTGATTTTTTTTTAGGTGGACTTTTTTTTAAGAGGCTAAATGCATTTTAATGCTGGACCTGTCCACAGCAGTTTGTTGCTTGGCCTCCATGCTAGTACTCCTCTCTGCTTCTCCTAACTGGGGTCATGCAGATCGGCATCTACTGAAGGTAATACACTGAGAATCAATAAGTAATTCATACAATTCCAACATAAAAAAATCTAAACTATCCCTTTAAAGTTGCTACACTGCGCAAAGCCCAAAGAGGAAAAGCAGAAAAATCCCATTTGAGAGGCCAGAGTTTCAGCACTTCCAGTAATAAAGGTCTGGTCTTTTACGATAAAGAGTGCCAAATTACAGCTCCAGTGTAGACTTATTTTGCAGTGTCTATGTGTGTGCACGGGTGTGTTTTCGCTCCTGGAGTACTTGACCGAGCCGAATGGGAAGGACAAAGGCTGAAGGGGGACCGTCACGTGTTGCCCCGTGCACAAACGCCGCCGCACCATCCGGCTGCCCAGCGTTCTGTAACCAATAAATCATTGCAGGTGCAGGAGAGCAGTGACAGTGTGCTAAGGTCACTCTCTCATGAATAGGGAACATCTCTCTGTGCAGCTGCTGAAACGGCACTCAGCGAACTTAAGTGCCACTTTCAGCTCTTGGCACCCTGCTTGCCATTTCCCATATGATTCAAACATAACAGACTTTAAGATGAGCCATACTTTAAAAGTAAAGGCAGGAAATAATATCTTATTCGGCATTCACCTCAGACAAAATACAGTCAGAAAAGTAATTAAATTAGATTAGATCAGATGAAACTTTAATTAATATGATGGATATGTGATGAAATTGAGTAATCGGAATTTTTAATTGAGAATAATAACAAGAACTGACAGCAATGTTTTGTGTGTTTTACGAGGAATTAACAAGGCAATGAAGCTCGCCTTAGTTTGTTAAAAGGGAGTAATTTGAATTCAGAAGGTGTAAGGAAAATAGGTGTGAGAATATTTCATTTCTTGACACTCTGTGAGTTTATTTTGTTTATTGGATGTAGTGAACATACATGGCATACATAATGTTGTGAATCTGCTGCTTTTGCACATCTCCCAGCTGAGACTCTGGAGGAGGGAGGGTGAATGTATCATCAATCGCCAGTTTAACTATAATACATGTAAAAAGTGAAATGTTTCTTTTTTATTTCCTTGAGTTTCTGTCCCTGAGCAAATGGCTGTAGATGGGTTTTAGGATATATTAGTGCATTTCCTGAGCCTTCATTAGATTGTCTATTTCAGCCCATAATCCAACTCCATCCCGGGGATAATCTAATGTCAGAGTTGAGAGAATGCAGTCTGCCGCCACAGTGTTTCAGAGAAAGGCTGATGCGCAACTACAGACAGGGCAGACTGCACGCTTCAAATACATAATAACCGTGAGAGATACACACAGGAAACTCTCAAAATGCATCCTCAACTTATTGCCATCTGTAGATATTTGAGGATCTCTTTCTTCAAGTCCCTTGCCACACTCAGGAACTCAAAGAGCCTGAAGTTCAGCAGTGACAGCTCAGTCAATACAAACCTGTTTACCTGTTATAAGATGCCAGATAAGACAATAGACACACACACACACACACACACAGCGCAGATAGCAAGCCTATCAACAATAGCAAAGCAAGATGGAGGCAAACAAAAGGATCATATCACACTGAGAAACAGAGATGAAGAAAGCAGGACATCAAGTCCTATTCGCATGCTTATCTAGTTCTTGTTGAGCTATTTCCTGTCTATTTCTCTTTGCGATTGAAGTAATTTTGTACAAATTTCATATTTGGTTCACGCAAATTTAGTTCCACTGAGGAGGTGAGACATTTGTTGAGTCCTGTGGGATTCACTGTCTGCAGTCTGCAGTTGTCTGCTGATAGTTATTTCCTTTTTTAAGCTTTGTGTCATTTCTCTGTGTCTTGCTTTTGTTTTCAATTTGGTGTGAAGTAGATAGATTTTCAGAAAATGAATCATGATGGGCACAAATAAAGAGATGATCAGAGACAAATATGAAAGATGTAAACACATTTGAAAGACTTTTTCAAGATATCTATTCCGTCCAACAGTATTATATTAAAATGAAAGACTGGAGAAAAAAATGGAGAAGGAAGAAGACAAACAAAGGACCACAAGGTTGGAACGATAGAGATGTTTTGCACCTGCATGAGTCTACGTGTGTGTGTGTGTGTACGCACGTTGGTCACACCAGTCTTCCTGTGATGGATGACGAGGCGAGCTCCAGTTGAAAGAGATGAAGAGACGGAGAGACAGGCGGAAAGAAAGATGAAGGAGGAGCGATAAATAGCAAATGAGCAGCAGAAACAGAGAGGGAATTATAAATGCTTTTCTGTATCTTGAAAGGAAAAATACAATACAGCGAATATCACTGAGACGTGATTTCATACAGAACGCCACGCCAGACGAGGGGAAAAAAAACATAAAAGAGCAAGTGAAGGGCAAATGAGAGATGGGAAGAGGAAAGAATAGCTATTAAGCATGTGACTCAGAGGATGAGTAGAGGACACAAAACATGAGTCTAATTGCCTGACTAATTGGAGTCTTTGTTTCCAGTTTCCCTTCATTGGCTTGAACGGATAGAGACAGACAAAGGAGCATGACTGGGTTGGATAACACAAGATGGGTCTGGTAGAGCTAAACAATATTCAGAGTGTATCATCACTGCTGAATTTGAACTATGAAATATTTATTTGGCATATAGAGAGGTGTTTTCCTGCTGGGAGACAAACTCATTTCACAAGTATCTCGAAGAAATCTGTTGGTCTGTGGGTTTTGTCTAAAGAAATATACGAAAGCCGGTGCACAACACCTCCCAGTGAGCATCAACTGGGACTCCAACGTTTATTTCTAGTTGAAAAGTGAGTGATATTTGGTCAAAGATCTCTCTTCAAACAGCTAAAATGCTGTTACAACATCTCAGACAAACATATCACATGTTGATCACTGATAATTCATTTAATATTGATTAATGTGAATGTGTGTCTACAAAGATATCATTTTAAAACATTTAAAGTGTAACTCCATCCCAGGTCCGACCCTCCAAGCACTCCTCCAACCCCGAGCACTGCATCATTTTGAGAAATGCTAAAAAGTGGACACTAGTAAGAGGTAGCAGTCAGAGCTTACCGGCCATGGGCACCGCTGTCAAACTGTCTGTGGAGAAACAGTCCACTCGTACTCTGACAGTCACTAGAAGAAAATTTGTGACCCTTTCCTGTTGTAGCTAGCCATAATGCTAGTGGCTCAGTGACACTGCTCTCTCTCTCTCTCTCTCTCTCTCTCTTGCAGTCTAATGGAGCTACAGCTGTCAAAGGTGCCAAAATTGAAAAATACCAATTAGAGGGTTAGCAAAAACTAGTGTAAACTCCTGTGAATGATGAGTCTCAATCACTGTATATTTTAAAATGAACACTAGCATGCTGCTCTCTGATTAGAGGGCGTTAACGCTCTTTTTGAAATATAAATCTCATGACGAAGATTAATCCCATACAGTCAATTTTATCTCAGCGTTGGTCTTGCGAGGCTTAGAATGATTCAAAATAGTGAGTGGCATCTTGAGCCATTTTCAACCTATGAAATACTGATTTTTATAATTTTTGAATTCAAATAAATTTCAATATTAACACCAGCATTGATGTGTTTCACCAGAGTACAATAATATAATTTAGTTTACAGCTCAAAATCATGTTTAAGGGTGCAGTTGTATTAATGTTTTAAAGTTTCATAGAAAATAAAAGCGAATAATATATGCTGTGTGCTGCCAACAAGAAGCTTCCGGGACATTGTAAAATGAATAAAGTCTTAATGTAAAATAAGAAATTGCACTTACTGCTGTAGCTACTAGATCAGTGGGTTAAACACAGGGAATATGTCAGTGAGACTTGGGTTCAAGGCCTGCTTGAGGCATTTTATTTCTCTGTCTTCCAACTGAGAAATTTTCTTTTTTTAGGCTTCAAAGTGACAATAGGCTATTATTTGCACATTGTAGAGGATGAAAAATGTCACCATTGCAAATCCCAGTGAAATATGATCTAAATGTGAACGCCCAATCAATGTCTTCTAATAGTCAGTGAAAAAAGTTCACATTTGAAGCAATGCTGAATGTCCTTTCACCGGTGTCCATGGTCATTCTAAGAATGTCTTTTCAATGGGAAAATGCTCGCTGGGACAGATTGACACATGCACTCACGCACACAGACACGCACACCCTGGTGAGCAGTATACTTTATACCAGTCCTCTTTCTCTCCTCCCTTCATCTCACCTATCTGCACCGCCAGCTACAGCAATTTCCTGATTCTACTTCTCCAGTATCTCCTCTCTTTTTCCAACTCAATTTCTCATTAATGCTATCTGACTGTCATCCTGTCCCCGTCTCTCTCTTTCTCTCTCTGGTCTGATTTCTCCCTCTCTAACACCCACAGGTGGCCTTTAAATAAAAGACTGTGCTCGGCGAGAGCTCCCTTCTCAACTACATTAATGATACCAGTGTTTAGAGCTGCCCCAAGGAGACGCACAAACTTCACTTTTCTCCCCTCGTGCTCTCGCCCCTCTCCACTCCATTTCTCATGCATTCCTCTAATCCATCAGAGAGCTATCACGCTGCTCTTCCCTGCAGCCGCAATAAATCCTCTTTCTTCCATCCCCTCCCTTCACTTCGTCCCCCTCTGCTCTCCTTCATCCCCCCGTCTCTTCTTCCTTCTCTTCTCTTGTATCTTGTCCGCCGCCGCTCTTCAATGCTTCTCGCGCCGTCTCTTCTTCCTCTATCTACAGCGTCCAATTCCCCCGTATGTAATTATCTAATATAGCGTTATAGCGTTACTATCTTCATTGCTTTTTTTTTCTTCCCTACGCCTCTACTTCACCCCTTTCTCACTTTGATTTTGTATTAACACTCCTTTTCCTCTCACACTACTGGTCTGAATGCGTGGACATGTGAAGAAAGAATTTATAGTATCTCACAATACCTTTCTCTCTCGGGGATTGTGCATTTGTGCAACGCTGAGGAGCAGAGAAACATATGCTCTTTTCATCACAGCGAACTAAAATTATTACATTATGTCAAGATCAAACAATACTTAACAACATTTATCACCAGAAGAAATAATAGAGGTACACAACTATACATGCAAGCAGCAAGTAAGGAGGAAGCAACATTATTCCAACTGTCAACAAATCCCGTGAAAAGACCAAAACCAACAATGAATCTATCCAACTAACAAGTATTTTCTATTTATCCAAAGCTTGATATTCTTCTGTGCCACAGAGCTGTGTCTATGACTACAAATCAATAAGCAGACACAGACACTCAGCCCCAAGCCCATTCATTACTATGTCGACATGATTCATTACTATGTTGAAAGACAAGAGTATTTAAAGCTGTTTTGAACCGGCATACTTGAAGGCAGGGTGAAAAGATGTAATAATCATTTAAATACAGGGATAATGTTGCATGCACTATTAGATAGGCATTCACAGTGTTGCACTCAGCTGCACACACTGGAAGTGACAGAAGTTGTTGTGAAGTGAAAAAAAGAGCTTGAGAGAGATGTTGAGATCCTGCTTACTTTCTCACCCATGCATACCTGGCCAATTTTAATTTGGGCACGAATGTCAGATTGTTGGCCTCAGAAAATTACAGAAATTGTCAGTCAAGGCCTCCTCTCAAGTCTGACGCTGGAAAGGTGTGGGGTATTGTGCTCACACCAGACTTGTTTAGTCTGGTTAAAATGAACCTTAGAGTCTTCATCCCCCCGGTGCGGTTCGTTTGGGTTGGTGTGAATGTCGGACTCAAACTCTCTTGGACTGCTGTCAAGTGTCTCTGGAGTGGTTAATTTCTGGTGTGAACACCATTCAAACATGTCATGGGAAGCGTACCATCATATTTGTTGTTCCATTAGTTAGGGTTAGGGGTTTTTTTTTTTAGGTGTTTTCTCTTCTTATTGTAATTTATGTTATTTATGTAATCCACCTAAAAAAAACACATAAAAAGGTATTTTTAGATGTCTCTCTCTGTGTCCATCTCACAGAACTTCTGTGGCTTCTGACTGAATCTCTGTTTTATTTTACTGTTTCATGTTCGCTTTCAGCTGTATATGAATTGTATAAAGTTATTGCTGATGAAAACCCAAACCAAGACAAGCACGTCATTATGTATGGGTTTACAATTTCTAGACTGTTTGGGTTTTATGTATCATACACTGATGATCCAACAAGCAGCATACTGACACCTTTAAGCATAGCTGGGTTTGGTCATTTGATGGGAATTGCTGAAAATGAGAAAAAGATACAATGATGTTAGTCTCGTCTTTTAACTCACCTCTACTCAGATCAAATTTGTACTAGTATAAGTTATGTGTCTACAACATGTGTGCTTAACTATTGAACTCCTGTCATGACATATCCATACATCCTGTATATTCACTAAGTCACTTACAGACAGCTTACATATCTGTTCCCCAGCTGCATAGCATGTAATTTCTGCGTGCTCCTCAGACCGAGCTAACCATCCGTCATCATTACTGTCTCTAATCACGTCTGGCCAGAGGGAGCTCTGTGTTACCGTTTGGCCATACTCGTGCTTTACTGCCAATCAGATGTCTACTACGACAGTCTTTCGCAGCTCTGAAGATGTGCATCAACACCCCCAAAGACACTCTGATTAAACATAAGCTACTACACACACCCAGAGACACACACACACACACACTCAAACATAGATTTGTGTCTCAGCAGGCACCCATCACTCATAGAAACAGATGGTGGAGTGAAGGCCTGAGGGAAGAAAGTGGGACAGAGAAGTCATTGGAGCTTGCTGGCAAACAGCTTCATTCTAATTCAACTGCTACAGTGTATCAACCAATTACCTTGAGTGGAGAGAGGTTCGTATAAAGGTTGGTATTCACACTCGAACGCCATCAGGGATATTTGTGCACACACAGCGACAGAAACATACAGACATTCACCTGAATACATACATATTATGAGACAGAACAGGTGCTTTCTGTTGAACAGGTGCAACACTCAGCCCGTCTCCACGCTCAATCAGTATTCCTATGATGCCATGAGCTCAAGTACTATACTTTCCTCTCTATAAATGCTTGAGCCTCCGCACCAGCTAATAGCCAGCAGTGCTTAAATGATTCAATTATAGATACTGAGAGATCCCATAGTGAAATAACTGGTCATTCTCCACTGGGTTTCCCTCATTGTTGCTTGGGAAAGGCGCAGTTAACTCTCTCCTTCCAACTGTTATCGGCCTTCAGAGGTTTTCTTGTGAAGTCATGTGTATAGAAAACAAATGGGAACGTTCGCGGCGTGCTAAAAGCCGAGGAATGGACGGGAATAAGAGGAAGGAAGGGAAGAAGAGGTGAAAGTTAAAAGAATAAAGAGAGGTCTAAAAGTAAGAAGGCACACACAAACTCACACAGAAAAGGAAGAACACACATCAACGCCCACGTGTCTGTGGAGGATTGGGCGTAAATGTCATTTCCAGCAGTTTGCGAACTGAAAGCTGCTCCTTCAAAATGCCAGCTGTGGCGTCCCAGATAACCTTGGAATCCTCTTTTGCCTTTCCTCCTCACCACGCCTCTGTCAAAGGTCAGAAGCAACCATTTTTTAATTTTAGTCATTACACCTGAAGGTGAAAATCCTGACAGACCATCCTCTCATGTATGGGGACTCGTCTACAGGAGCAGACGCACACTAACGCTTAAGAAACACAGTCATCATCTAATTGACTTTCGCCTCAGATTCAGCCAGCGCTCATTAGTCTCCCGAATCTTTCAAACGATATTCTGTCTAATCTTCAACTCACTATCAATCACATCCCAAGCTGAGCTGCTCAAAAACTTCTGAAACACTTGACGTCAAGCACGGCGTCAGACTAGCTCAGTATGCTACTCAGCGCAGTTCAGTTTATAGAATTTTAGCAAATGTCAATCTCCCTGGTGTTGTCTATACAGCCTGAGGCTCCAGTAGCTGTGTCAGAGAGCAGACACAGCGTTGACGGGGTTATCTGGGTTCCTCATCTGACTCCTTCACTGTCACTCATCAAGCTGCGATGACAGCACCTAGCAGGCACTGCCAAACGATCACGTCACAGGTACGATCCGAGGCGGAGACAAAGACTTAGACAAAAAAAGGAGCACTTTTAAATTGACAGGTATTATTTTAAAAGTCGTGACAAGTACCTTCAAACAGAAGCAGCTTTTTGGTACTTCTGCCTTTTGATTTAGTCCAGTTAGAGTGTTTTACAGCTTAATTTTGTCGAGAGTTTCAGTCCAATTGGTTGTGCATTGATGAATAGGGCTGCAACAAATTATTATTTATCATTAAGACCAGAGGTTTTCAAAGTGAAGGGGCTCCAAATATTTTCAAAGGAGGGTCAGTGAATATAGGTGAAAAACTATTACTGTACATTACTTATCAAAAGGAGATCACAAAGAATAGTTTAAATGTGTGCACTGGTTAAATAAATCAGAAGTAGTTTTGGGGAACCTTACGGTTTTTCCCAGATTCTCACAGCTATAAACTAATAAATGTTCAGTTGTTGAGTGTAAATGGGATCAAATAACATAATCAGGTAAAGTGAGGTGGATGAGAGGGTGCCTTTTTCCAAGCTTTGTCTGAGGAGAGGCCCACAGTAAGAAAACAGTCAATGATGAATCAAAAAAGAGTTGAAGGTGGGGTCTTCAAATTGTTGTTTTTATTATTTTTTCACCTTATTGCAGAGAACATCAAGTCTCCCCTGTAGTGGACTTCATACAGTATGCTTACCTAATAAGAAAACAACTGCTAACTGAGTTTTTTGTTGAGCCCTGTTTCTTTTTGTTCTTCAAAATTCATAACTGGGATAATGAATGAACTGGGATAATGGGAATGCAATTTGGTTCCTCCTCACATGACTATTTGTCTTGGAAACTTCAAAAACCTTCCACACCGCAGACATTCGTGTCACTTGCATGTAATAAAAGCGTCGTTTTATCTGCTTGTCATATCAGGAGAAATGTTCATCCCAGGCTGATACTGATATTCTGATATTTCATTTTAAAGCCTTTATCAGCTGATATTGAGTGCGTGTCGATAATATTGTCCCACTTGAGACAGCAAGAGGGACGAAAGCTCTCCATCTTTTATTCAGCAAACTTCTGAACTAAAAGACATTAAAAAACTATTTCTTCCTCTCTTTCTCTCTCTCTCTCTCTCTCACACACACACACACACACACTAAATACTGTGAGTCATTACCTCCAGGTGGTCAGGGCCAGGTGGTGTGGATGGCTACCAGATCTCCCAAACAGGTGTACTGATCCAACTTTTCTGTCCATCCCATCTATTTAAATTGCCACCTAGGATGGACTCTCACACACCACATGGCAGCAGGACGGACACACCCCACAGGTGTCGATGAGGAAAACCATAATTTCTGTCAGTTTTTGAACAGCATGTGTCTCTGCTGCATGCTTTTTGCACCACAGTGTATGCACCCTTTACTGCCTCTTCCCCTTTTACAGCTTCAAATTCACTCCCTAAATGTAATTGCCATTATGGCAACAGAGAAAGTGAGATGGAGGGAGAAGGCCATAAAAAGAGAGTAAGAGACAGGGAGAGAATGAGGGGCTGATGGGAAAAATGTGGCAATTTCGATGAGGGTGGCACACCTGAAAGCTCCAGTTGCAGTCATCCAAGACAAAGAGTAACCGCAGAGGGACTGCCAGCTGGAGGGTGTTCAGATTTTATATATATATATATGCTATGCACTCCTAGAAATGAGAATTTCAAAAGGGTTCTTCCTAAAGGACTAAGGTTCTTCATTGAGCCATTTGCTTCTGAAGAATGCTTTTCTGAAGAAAAGGTTTGTCAAGGGTTCTTTGTAAGACTCAGGGTTCCATTAAGAATCATTTTTGGATGAAAGAGTTCTTCAAGGACTGTTAAAGTCTTAGATGTTAAAATATCCTCACCTTCAAATATTCAAATGTTTACCCATGATTCAAATGGTATTTATTTATTTATTTATTTAAATGTCACATATCTGGACAGCCCACATTTCCCATCATGCCTACTCTACTTGACTGGGTGGTTTAAGTTCCCTGTTTCATGTTTCAAAATGCAAAAGTTAGTTTTTGTTAGTGTTTGTAATGTGTCTGTTGGGAACATAAAACGCTTGAAGCCCATGCAAAGGAAAAAGGGAGTTTTTCTTCTGCACACATTATGCATGTTAGAACCTAGTTGCTGAAAACGTGAAAAGACTGAGAACTATGTAGTACTGAATTCTGGCCCAATTTGAAATCTGAAAACCTTCTGTGTCCTTTAATTGCAACTCTGATCAACACAAGAGACTAATCGTATTTATAATAAGATATGTTCCACTGTTAATGTGACAGGTCACCAAATGTGGTGTAACATCTGTTAAACTAGAACAAATAAATAAAGAATAACACGTCATTTAAATCCCATATGGCCTTTATTTTATTTGTTCTGATTACTTTTTAAAAAATATTCCTAAATATTTTATGGTATTTTTAAACTTCTAAAATTGAAACCTAAAAACATTTTATATATTTATTTTTCATGACCTCTCAAGGACCACCTGCAGGGCCGTCAGGGCCCACCAGTAGGCCACGGACGACGCTTTGGAAACCTCTGTCTTAGAATATACAAGGGTTCTCAGTAGGGCCTCCTGGATGGGTCCTTATAAGCACCCTTAAGAGGTGGAAACAATTAAGGATAGAACCCCTAGACAGGGTCCTGGGTGGAACCATTAAGCATAGAAGGGTTCTCTGTAGAACCTCTCACAGGTGATTCTGTGTGGAACCTTTTCACACATGCTTTAAGGTGTAAAAGTTTATGTTGGGTTCCTGGTAGAATCTTCTTAAAGGAACCAAGAAAAAAAAATGTTCTCCTATGTAGACAAGTTGAAGAACTCTATATAGTTCTAGTAGCACCTTTATTTGTAAGAGAGTGTATGCATATGTGCGTGCGTGCATGTGTGTGTGCGTTCATGTGTGCGTGCGTGCGCGTGTGCGTAAATGTGTGTGGCTGTGTGTGTACATACATGTTTACTGGTTTCAGTAGCCTTCGATTGCATAACGTGGAGACCTCTAACAGGCGAGTGAAGTGTTTGGTGAACCCCTCAACAACAATATGTTTCATTCCCTGACAATATGATTCAACCCTGCAGCAGCCATTAGTCACTGCTCACTCAGTCCTACTACAGTCGGCTGTACGGCTCCAACCAACCGAGACGTATAAATAACAGCAGTCCAAAGCGCTAAAAAACAACCTTGCTAAAGTGGGAGTGTCTGTTGTGCTTCATTCAGCTCTCCTCTGTTCAATTACATTTCTGACGAGTTGCCCTCTGTTTGGTTCTGCGCTGCACCATTCAGCTCCGTTCTTTTATGCTCCATTTTACTTCAGCTCTGTCCCATTTCATTCTATCCTGGGCCCAATATGATAATAACCAGGAACAGTAGCACATAAACTGTGAAAGCTGTTTTAAATTGCAGCTTTGTGGTAGAATGGAGTCTGTAAATAGGCTCAAATGGCCCTGAACTTATTCTTCAATAACAAATTGCACAAGAGGATCACGCTGCCAAGGGCTAGCTGTACCCTCATTGGTAATGACTAATAATTTTCACAGTGCCTCTCTATCTATAAAATTGAGTGTACTATTATAGAAACACCTAATTCATTTTGTTCAGTTATTTCTTTATTTTATCTGATTTACAAATGTTTCAAATCACCAGGTGATAAAATCAGTCTAATGACTGATTATTATTGCTGTACACATACTTTGATGCATTTAATGTTTTTAGAAAATGATAACTTGTTCTGTTCTGCACTGCTAATTTGCTCATTTGAATTCTATCCCATCTAATTTGAAGAATACCTTTTTATGAATGCGCAACGATTAATCCTGCTGCACGCACAATTTGCCACGCTTGAGAGCATTTCAGCATTGCTATAAACAGGTCGAGTGTAATGGTGTGTGAGGGATTCATGTCGCGCAGTGCGGCAGAAGGAACATGTGGAAGATGACAAATAAACAGCCTTTTGCTGCAGGATGTTTCAATAAAGTCATCAGATGCAGAGAGGGATTTGAAATGTCACGGTATTTAACAAACACATGCACATTAATGCACAGAGGCATGTATTCGCATGCAAAAATTATGAATATGTTCTCATACACACACCCACACACAGGAACATCAAACTAGATTTCACCTAATTATCTTATGGTAGACTTTCATGCCTTTGACACACTTCCCCTAAAGCATGTGATAGATAGAGTGCAGCTGTAAAATAAAAACAGATTTGGCTTTAGTTATTAGCCCCTTCCACCCGTAAAAATCCCATCACTTTTCCAACCGTTTCATCTGTGGGAGGTGATATTTCATGATCTGACAGAGGAATCATGAAACACTTTGCACGTCAGGACAGAAAACATGAAAAGATTTGAGAGAAACAACTGATGTGTGTGTCAGGTGATAGAATCACTGTTCTATCAGATCAGTGTGGTACACTCACAAATAAAGGTGAAAACTAGAACTAAATGGGGTTCTTCCATTTGTCCCCATAGGAGAACCCCTTTTGGTCAGTGGTAGAACCTTCCATAGAGGTTCTACCTGGAACCCTTTGAAAAGATTCTATCTAGAAGCCAACAACAATAGTTACACCTAGAACCATCTGTGTTACTTCCAAAACCCCCTATGAGAGGTTCTACAGAAAACCATTCTACGGTGTAACGGCTGCACCCAGAACCCACTCTGGGGGTTCTGTCCTTAACAGTTTCCACCCTCTGTGGGTGCTAACAAGAACCTTCTGAGGGGGTTTTACTAACAACCTTTTTATATTCCAAGCTTGTCATCTAGAACCCACCAAGGGTGATCTAAAGAGAACCCTTTTTATAATCCACTGGTTTCATCAAGAATCCACCCAGAGGGTTCTAGCAAGAACCATTTTATATTCCAAGGCTTTGGCCAATAACCTACAATAACACCAACAAAAATTAAATTTTGCATTTTGGAACATAAAATAACAAACTACTCAGTCAAGCAGACAGAGCATGATGGGAAATGTGGGCTGTCCAGATACATCTGTATTTAAATAATACCATTTGAATCATGGGTAAACATTTGAATATTGAAAAACTCTTTCTTCCAAAAATGGAACCCTTAGTCTTACCTCTACAAACCTTTTCTTCAAAAAAAAAAAAAAAGGTTCGCCAGAAGCAAATGGTTCTAGATAGAACCCCAGCCTTTCAGGAGGAACCTTTTACAAACCCTTATTTCTAAAACTGTAGAGAGCACAGGGCAAAGCCATGTTCTCTGCAACAGCTCTTCTTGAGTGGGAACTTTTATTACTGAAAGCACGCCCAAACTATACATCTGCAGTTCTTACATACAAAAAGTCATATGCACACCCATACACACAAACACACGGCCAGAAACACACAGTAACCGCTCATGAAACATGCAATGTCACACCCAAATCTCTCTGTGGAACAACTTTCTTAATGTAGCTGCCATATTCTACCTCCACGCCTGGCGACTCTGTTGTTGTCTTGATATTGTCAGAGAATGCAAGACGCTTGGCAGACAGCAGGAGAAAATAGAAAAACTTTGAGCCACCTCCTCCTCCTCCTCCTCCTCCTCCTCATCCTCCTCTCTATTCTTCCTCTACTTCATCTCTTGTCATCTCTCTGTGCTCGCTTGTAGTCTCATGTGCCTGCTGTGCTAACCAGGCACAGTTAAGCCTACGCACAGTCAAACATAAACACTCGCCAACGGGTCCTGGCCTGCATTCAGCCCCTTATGTCATTAATGATTTTTCATTCATTATATACAATGTGTGTGTGTGTGTGTGTGCATGTGTGTGTGTGTATACCTTTACAAAAGAAGGCAGAATGTGCAACAGACGCATGGTTTTAATGAGCATTAAAGATTTTCTTATGCATCTTAATAATCCTTCTCAGAAAGATACATAATGATACATAAACAGTCAATGAGGCCTTGACACATGATGAGACCACAGACTGATGCAGTGAGTCAGACTGAATTAACAGTTAATACCATAATAAAAACACAGCATCTATAGTATGAGACATACATTCAGTAAAGGTGTTCAATCTCATTTGTTCTTTCTTTGAACACCACTATATAGACGTTAACATGAATACGTGTGTGATGGTCTGGCACATGACATGAGTGTGTATCAGAAGGAAGGATTTTTCATATCACAGGAAAGTATTCGTCTAACAATTAAGGTTAGAAGCATTTTGTTATTTTGGTGTTTTAGTCTTGACATTTACTAACTGTAATAAGTAAGTATAGCTTGACAATAGCATTTCCATTTTAAAATACTCATGCATCGTTTGATGCAGTTATCTTTATTTTGTATGATAGTGTGGCACTGTGAACAGACATTCAGGGGAATTGTATTTAGATGGGTTTTTTGTTTATTTAAACTGAAACTTTGTATTTAAAAAAAACCCTGCAGCAGACAAATGGTCTGTGGGATGTGAAGGATCAGGGCCTGTGGTCCATGTGTGTGTGGGTGCGTGCTGCATATTGGTAAAATGTACTAAAACTACTATTAACCAGGCTGATGGTTTCAAAGCTGGCTTTTAAATCACTCTAATATCTCACAAATTTTGCTAATATTCTGAGTTCAGTCAGGACCATGAAGTCATTAGTACCATTCATATCATTTGATCGTCAGCTGAATTTTCACCTGCTCTCACTGCCACAAAACTGAGAGATCCATTTACACGCCTGCTCCACACTTTTATTAATACTGCTGCTGTCTGCTGCGGCTGCTGCTGTCACCGCTGCTCTGCAACCTGAGTCATGAACAATTCAACCAGTAAACTGAAAATCACCTTGGTACTTTACTCTGTCATCAAAGTGGCCTCATAACATTTGATAACATCTTAATGACATGCCCAAATGGTACCACTTTAGTTTATATCAAGAATGTCAAAACCAATCACACATGCCAGTTTAATGTCAGGATAAATCATAAAACTACACCTTTTAACTCTGATAATGTAAAGTTACTGTGACAAAAACACTGACAGGTTCTGTTGTCTTGGTTAATGTCAAGTTTTAACAACAAAGACATCTTGATCTCTGCATTTAATTACAGTCAGTCAAAAGACAGTCAACATTCATTCATAAAGACTCCTTCATGTTTATGACAGGTGTCATGACATGATTATGACAGTCTTATGCACACCCTTTCAAATAAAATGTTACCGTATATTTCATCATCTAGTATGTCATCATGTGTGCATGGATAACAGTGAACAGTCGTATGCCTTCTATGCTCGCTCCAGTCCCACTTGGGGTGGTTTCCCTCTGGGCTGCTGATATGAGATGGTTTCTGATAGAATTGTATCATGATGATATGATCACATCGTGTTATCATTCTACAAATACATGAAGAGATGATTTTAAACAGGTTGCAATTCAAACAAAAGCTTGCTTTTGAGGGTTCTGTTTGACACACTGTCATACATATATTGATATTATATCCTAATCTTATTATTAGAATAATCACATCATCAAGCCTTAGAAAGCTCCTTTGACCACTTGTCTTTTTAGTGAACCATGAAAGCAGTGTTTAAGTTTCCATGATCCTCAGGTTTCAGCTTTTTAAAGAGTCATGACTGTAAATAACTAAACACAGCTTTTCTTTCTTTCCTGTGCGAGTTCACCATCCATTTTGTACTGTTTAGAAGTGCTAAAATATTCTGAACCTTCGCTACAAACACCACTGGCTGTGTGTGTGTGTGTGCGTGCCTATGTTTGAATAATTTAAGGAAGCACTCTACAGCTTCATCCAATCAGGCAAATGTGGGAACCCAAAGGAATAAAAGCACCGTTCTTAGGATCTCCTCTCCTCCTGCTGTATAATCATATCAACTTAACAATGACTTTAGAAGCAAACTGCAGATCAGTGCTCATTCTAAAGGGTGCTTTTATGCAAACAGTTCCTAGCAATTAGAGAGAGAGATGTGTTGAATCTAAGAAGAGCTGATTAGGTTAATACGTCTTACATTTAGAGAGGGAGGCCTCCTCTCTCTGGCGCCTGATGAGAGCACTCTGTATACTGTATGTTAAATGATACATACATGCATTCTTTCCGGTGTCCAATCAACAAGCCTTCTGAAGCAATTATGTTATAAAAGAGGTTTTGAACCGATATGAATGGACTGATGGGTACAGACTGCTACTTAACAGGTAGAGAGACATTTTACCACTAACAGCCAGGAGACCGGTCCTCAGAGAAGCCCCAGTGCTGGTGTGTATTTGTCAAGCTCGCTGTTGTATGTTAGCAGGGCTTTCTTTCGGTCTCTGCACTGGTTTGAGAGTGAAATAACTGTGCCATTAAGAAATGTGTGTGTGGTTGTCACAGGTACTTACTGCACAGATTTGGAGGACTGGGACCTGAACTTGCTGAACTCGCCTGGAGCGGTCCACTCTGTGCCCAGCTGCAACACACAAGACAGGAGACACAGATCAGAGTGCGTGAGGGGAAGTCTTCCAGCAGGGGAAAAGAATGGCGTAAGAAACGTTGAAGTACATCTGAAGAGCAGTGGAATAAGTTTTACTCAGTTTCATTTACTTGTGTAAAAGCTGCAATACTGTCATAGTTTTGCTATCCTCCTCAGTATAGTGTTTAGTCTCTTAGCTGTCCCTCCTTAACTTTCAGTTTCATCTTCATCTTTAGTCAAAGCAAGTTACCATTTTGCCCACGGACCACTTAGTTAGTACACAGTTTTCATTAACTCTTTGAACTGCAATCTGTCCAAAATCTGCATTTTGGGTCCATTCACTTGTATCTTGTGGTTACCCTGCTTGACAATTGACCTCTCCTCAGTCCTGCCCCTTCAGGAATCTCAGTCAACCTTCTACTTTTGCGCATGTATATATTTAACCATCTTCAAAATTTGGTTTTCATTTCAACACAGACAAGCCGAGCACATAGCACATCTAAGTACAAGAAAGAGGAAAGGACAAAGTTGGCTGAGGGTCCACAGTGTAGCTATTATTGGAACATAAAAAAGGAGCGTGACTTAGGAAGGATCATTCTTGTCTGGTCAAAAAGTAAAAGATAAGCATGAAAGTATCAGAAAAATAAAATATTTAAAGGATCAAAAGTAAAAGCATTAGAATAATTAAATAATTGTAGAGTAAGAAGTACAGTATTTCCCTCTGAATAGTGGAGTAAATGTATGAAGTACCCTAAGAAATATGCAAGTAAAATACAAGAATCTCAAATGTGTTCTTAAGTACTGTACTTGTGTAAATGTCTTTTACTTCCCACCACTGCTGAAGAGTATTTGTCTGAAATATCCATCTTAGAAATCAACTCTGTGAGCCAAAAACACCAAATTTATGATGCATAGGCACTGACTATGGGCCTTGTCTGTAAACAAGTAGGATTACAAATGGTGAACCTCGTCAGCTCATTTTTAATTCAGAGAATGGATTGGTTGTTTGAAAAGGACGCTGCTAGATCTTGATGGTGTCCTTGGTTATGATAGCACAGCAAATGAAGAGTAATTGGGAAAACAAGATAATATGCCCCGAAGCAACAGGGACAGTCAATCAGGAGGCGAGTTCTGACAGGCAAACTGAGCAAACAGATGAGAGCTAATGCCCATAAATAGACGGAAAATCAGAAAGAGCCATTCCCTGCCAATACCGACTCTAAGAAGTCGGCTCATCAAGACCCCTGGGGCCCCCATTTCAGCCGAATCAGTGCCCATTCATTTCCTCAGCAAGCCAACGCGGCTAATTAGGGCCCCCGCTGCTGCTGATCCATAATGAGAGAATAAGGCTAAGATCACAGTGGGCATGCCTTTAATTGTTTGTGCTGGCCACATTTCTGGGTTTCAAACTGGTCCGAAAACATTGCAGGGTGTGGTGCTGAGAGATCACAAGAGCCTTTCAGCTTGTAAATAGCTGCTGATCCCGACTCTGGGTACTACAATGTTTTCACAGAGAGCAGCACACGCAGTAACACACACCTTCCAGATAACGACGCACACACACATATGAAATGGCAATTACACAACGGCACCTCTGAATGTATTTTCTGGCATTAGAAGAGAGCTACTATGGGAAAAAAAACTCAAAAAACAGGCAGTAAAGTCTGTCCAAAACCAACCAGACCCCTGGCAGTCTTAAAGCCTCTGAGAGTCTCTGTGAAGCAGTTGGCAGAGAGGAGGAGGACACAATGTGTGCTACTGTGCCTTCACTCTGAAGCCCCACAGCATGCTGCTGCCGTAGTACATTTCCACACCAACAGTTTCCTCACATACTCCTCCTCCGGCACAGAAGAAGGAAGGACGGTGTAAGTTAAATCACTGAGAGAGGATATTTAAATGAAAAAGCGAGGAAGGTAGATTAAGCCCAGTCAGCTAAACTTAATTTACCAAGTTTACATTAAAGATGAAAACTTTTCTTTCAAGCCAATATGCATTTAAATGTGTATTGACATTCAAACAATTGCGGCAAATTACTCTGTGTTGATTTTTCAGTGATAGTTATTTAAAGTTGACAGAAGCTGAGTGGGGAGCATGCTCACTCATAAATGATGTGTTGCTTATATGGTCTTGGGTCAGCATTCAAAATGAAATTGAGTTTTAAATTAGCCTTGATAGTATGCATCAGCCAGTCTGTGGACCATCAGACCTTGTTAAAAGAGTACACCATCGATTTAGCATCACACTTCTATAACATTGCATATATTCCATAGGATAATCAGGCATGTTGTGCTAGTAGCGGCTACTGTAGCCTCTAATTGTTAGCCTCAAGCAGCGATGAAGAGCAAGCTGCAAAGGTTTGGTTCACGGCTTTCTAACACCATATCCCCAGAGGCAGACTTTATATAGCTCCCTCTGTAGGGAGAAATATGTCATATATTTACTGTAATAAATAATAAAATGACCATGGTATGCTATCACAGATGAAGGAAACATGCAACGCTGAAATACTGGCTTCTCTGACAACTGTGCTTCAGCCAGTGGCTAATCTTCTCCTTTGAAATATCAGTTCCAGTCCAGAATAACTGTATTTGTTTGCCCATTTATGAGAGTTAAAATAAATGCCAAATAATAAATTAAAATGAGTAATCTTTTAGAAGGACTAGATATTTATAATGGTTAAACTGAACAATATGTAAAAGGAGTCTGCCAGGAAGTAACTTCCCTGCACGCAACCTGGCTGAGCTTTGAATCTGGAGGGGGAAAACAACTCAATTCAGCCATAGATCATATAATAAATAGGGATTTAACCTATTTAATATACCGTCTACAGCTCCAACCACATGGTATTTCAACTGCAGTACTCATTTTTGAATGCTTGAGTCTTACACACTTGTTGTTTAAGCGTTTGTCCATAAAGAGACCAAACACTCCACTCACTGACTGTGTGGAATATCAGCATCCAATCAACTTGCAAAAACCAGCATGGGTGCAGTGCACTTATTGGTACACCGGCACGCAAACTTGCCTTTGCTAAACTAGTAACCCATTTCACTTGTCAGTCCCTCTCCTGAACATCATTTGTGGTGGCTGTGTTTATGTGTTAAAAATAATGTGGCTCAGTGTTGATGCTGCTATGCTAAAGTCTGGCTCATGATGAGCACTGCAAAATTTGGCTTTTACAGAGCAGTCAGCTCATTAGCACACCAACACTGCAACCTGTAAAAGCTGCACTTGTTAATTATCTGCATCAGTCACAATACTCCCACTGCTTCCTTTTGTATTGTCTATGCTTCTCATTGTTATGCTTGTTTAGAAGACAATACTTGTGTTTCGCTATGCGTGTGTTGACTTGAGCATGTACCGTAACACTTTTGTTTTCCACATAAATAAATGAAAACTGTAACTCGTTTAACTCCTAGACTGCTTTAAGTTTTCATCGTGTTTTGTTCGGCTCATCCTGGCTGACTTGTGACAGGGATGACAGCAGAAAGGAGAGCAGTAGAATCTCATTTAAGCTTGTCTCCCTCAAAATAATTATCATTAAAATAAAATCTGTTCTAGTGCACAGGGCTGGTGGTTTCTTCAGAGAAGCAACCAGCCTTCACTGGAAGTTAAATAACTTTGACAAATCAGACCCAAATGGCATAGACACCTCAGCAGAACATAAAAACCTTTCACAGCAGAGGAAAAAAAAAGCTGCGACTTAAAACTTTGCACTGAATATGAAATGAATATGAACTGTTGAAAATGTCTCTAGTTACTGTACTTATATGTTTATATATTCCCTGTGAGTAAACTGTTTTCTGCCAAAAAAAGGTGATCACACAGCAGAGAAAGCACTGCAAAATATGTTAGCAAGTCATGTTATTGAACACTGCCTCTAAATACAATAAAAATGTATGTCATTATACAACTAAGGAAATTAAGTTTTTAAATATTAAATTTCTGTTTCCAAAGCAAATAAAAATTCAGAAGTGAAATTAAACTACAGCGGAAGCACAAAGAAGTGGTCTCACTTCATTTTAGAGTGAACATGAAGCCAAATGTTATGCTGACCAGTGACATTCAAAAAGCTACACGCCTGACCTCCACAGTCAGGACAGACAGGATATACAAATATAGGTACAAAATCAAATTCATGCAACAACTTTTCTCAACATAAACTACTGCATAGTTGATTGCATAATGTTATGAATTCACACAATAGTTGAACATTTATTTTGTCTTTCCAGAGGGTTTCAGAAGGTTTCAATACGTTACACTTAAGGCTTTTTAAGAACTATTTCAGCCCTTTATCAATATAATTTAACACCTATTGCTTGCAAGAAAAAAAAGTTATGAGGGAAAATTGGAGTCTATGCTGGTTTTGTTTTATAGCTCTTACAGCATGATCAATACCAATTATCTTCCTACAACACATTAAAGATAGGACTGAAGTACCTTATAAAACATGTAGTAAAATTCAGATTATTACTTTGGACTTTTTGGACTTTTTAAGGTGCAGAAACCCTGATCTATTTCCATCACTTCAGTCTGTCAGTGGTTCAGTCTCTTTCTACAGTGTTCTGGATGATCTAGATTCAAAAGTAAATTGAGTGTTAAAGTATGTCGTTCCATATGAGGGAGAGTGTCAAAGAGCAAACCTCCTTTCAATTAAAGAATGTTTTATTTTATTTTCTTCCTTGTCTGATGGTTAATCAGATGTACAGAAACAAAAGGATCAAAGACATTGTTATAAGGACAAGTAACAGTGTGGTACCTCAGTTTTCCCATAACAGGGGCAGATGTTCTCCAATGTATTTGTGCACATGCAGTATAGACATGAGACACACACACAAACACACTCACACACAGACACAAACACATATGCACACAGACATGTTTCTCATTGAACGGTGAGTCATTGCTTATTGAGAGCACCATCTCCTCACCAGAGTAGGCGGGAGGTAAATCAGAAGGCAAGCAGCTGGGGAGTCATGAGGGGCAACACACACACACACACACACACACACACACACACACACACACACACACACACACACACACACACACACACACACACCTCATTTCACAGCTTAAACACACCCCCACACTGACACATTGTCTTATTTTGCTTCTACTTAAGTCTCCTCAGAGAAATAAGGCAAGGAACTTGGGGACCAAATTTCTAAAACCTCAAGCAGGCGAACAAACCAGACATACGCCAGCCTTGCTCTAGCGTGACCTCTCTCTTTTTTCTTCTCTCACACAGACACAGACACACACATACACACACACACACAGTGTCTGTGTGCACACCTCACCCACATATGTAGGTACCTCGAGAAAACTCATTTCAGATGGCCACTGGCCCTGAAACACTGCAAAGTGAAACTCAAAACAGGGTCAAGGAATATAAGAAATACTGTAATGGATCTATGGAGACATTACTCCTCCCTCTATCAACTCCTTTTCTTCTATATACTCTTTTTTTTTCTCTATATATGAGAAGAGGAAAGTAATAGAAAAACAGCTGACCTGTCATGTTACTTCAGAGTGCTATTTTCTTTCTCGTATTTTCTCTCTTATATTATCATGAGATGATATGTATGAAGTCCAGAGAGGTGAGACCTGCACACTGTTTCTGGTTACAGTCATGCAACTCATAATCAAAAAAAGAAAACCTGACATTTGGAGAAAATATCGAGAGAAGGATTCTGATGCAGGGATACCAAACTTATATAAAAAAACTATATAATAAAAATATAAATATATAAAAAAATATTAATGAGGTGTTTCATCTGCTTTGACTCATTCAGGGATTGGAATTATTCAGTGCACTGTAATTGCTCATGCATCACTGTAACTCTCTCAACTGGAATAATCCCCTGCCTACTACTGTTTGTAAACATGACAGACTTGTTGGCATATCAGCATTGTCATGACAAGAAAACCACAGGTGTAACTAACATTAATTATGGCTGCATTCCATTTAGGTGTGCCAGTTTTAGGGTCCTGTTTTCGTGCATCCTGGCATTATTAATGCCAGTAGCGATAGCAAAAAAGATACAAGTTCAAGTGTCAAACTTTTAAAGGAGTCACTGATTAGTGGTTTTCAAACAGAGATTTAGGGACAGACAGGGCTCCTTGAGTGCGATGTAGGAGTCAGAATGAAGCACAAACATGTAACTATGGCAGGGGTTGGGATGGAGGGGGAAGCAACTTCAGAAGAAAACATTAGGAGGGAAAGGGTGAATTTGTATAAAATACATAATGAAGACAATTTTCCTTGGAAGACTTGTGCCTGCAGTAAACAGATTTGCAAAGTGAAAGCAGGGCTTATATGGAAACAGTCTAAATGGTGTCATTATTCTTTAGCAATTACACTGTGCAGTCAACATTTTCTTTATAATAAGCTAAAGCAAAAAAAAGTTTATTATAGTCAATTTCCACTGTAAGGAGGCAAGAGTCCGAAAAGCAAAACATGATAAATATTCCAAAACTGATCACAAATGCATCTGTAGTGTACCAAAAATTGAAAACAAGACAGCTATTTTCATATCTTTGAAAAGGCTAACCTGTGCCTTTTTAGGCTAGATTATACAGTATATTCATAAGAGAGAAGGTCAGTCATTAACTGACTTAGATGCTTCAGAAAAACATGCTGATTGCAAAACTTTGACCTCAGTACAGACAACAGTGTCTGGTGTTACTGGTCTAATTGCGATCAACTTGATGTGAAAAAGAAGAAGTGAAACAGGTGCACTCAGACCCGCAGTCAACAACAGTTCTGTGACCTCTGGGCACACTTGTCTCATTAAGCAGCAATCCTCTGCTCCTTCAAGAGGGACCACGTTCACAGTGTTCTTGAGAAGTGAGTCCACTTGAATGAAGTGTAGGGTTTTGAATTGTGTTTTTAACTCCTTTCAAACAGCTACAGATTTTCATTCATTTCAGTCTGACATAAAATCAACCTGCAGATGCTTCAGACTGCCTTAAGTTTGGTAATCTGTCACAATTATCCTCATGTCTGTTTGTATCGTTGTCAAAGCTGCATTATCAATCGGTGGTTGTGCAGCTGTTGGAGTAGTTTGAATGGAGCATTCTGCACAAACTAATGTAACTGCAACAGGAACACAAGCAAAGCCAGACACGCTGCTCGCTGTGATGGATTGCCTATCTAAAGAGGGTTTAAAATTTTAATCTTGGGGGCATCCATTTTCTTCCCTGTTTGTTTTTTTTTATGTCTTTCCAAATGGATTACCGGGTGCATGGAGGTGGCAAATTTCAACTTGGAGCCCCAACAAAGAATGAAACTGATTATACGCCTGTCATGGTTCTAAAATGCTATTTACTATTTTTGGACAGATGTTGCTACCTGGCAATAAAGTAATAAAGAAAAAAAACAGAATAGGCCTTTTTCACAGCAGGCATTTTGACTTGTCATAGGAGGAGCAGCTCAAATTAACAAAGGGTGTCTCAGTAAGACATGACAGTGTTGACAGTGAGCCAGCAGTGACAATATTAGGATCCTGATGTTGAAACAGCTGATTGGAATGCATCCATCATTTATTACACTGTGCTTTTCCTTCTCTGGGTTAGCAGTCAGTATCAGAAAGTGAGTGTTTTGTTTTCAGATCATTTTGGAGTGAAAGTCTTCTCATATTAAGTAACATATTACTACTGACAAAGTCTTGCCTGTGTTACAATGAGCAGCTACTGTTGCTTTCGAGTCTCGAGATTGATTACACTCCCTGACCCAGTTTCCCGTGTGTCTGTTTGCCTTTTTGTGTCTGAACCAGACAAAATAAATATCATATCAAGGGGACAACACAGCTGAACGAACGCAAACTTCCACACACATGCTTTGGTGCTACTACGAGGTGTGAATCTCTAGGCACGTCACGATTTGATTTGATTCTGATTCTGAGAGCTATGATGCAATTATGAAACGATTATTGATGCATCGAAATTCTCGCTACATATATCATATTTCTTCTCACGGTGGGTTTCTTTGCTACTTTAAAACACAACAGAGTTGAGTGATCCATAATTAAAACAAACTAAATTTACTTCCATTATCTTTTCGTAATACAATAGCAGAAACTTAACGGAGAAATATGTACAACCCTAGAATTCAAAACTGAGTACTGCAGTCCAAATAATGAGTTGGAGCCATAAATAGGTTGAAGCCCTATTTAATATATGATCTATGGTTGAAGCAAGTTGTTTCCCCTCACCCCCTCCTCCCCAGACTTGAAGCAGAGGCACATTGCCTGCAGGCTGCAGGAACAGAAGCAACACAAGCGCAGGACGAGCACAACATTATACTTGACATTGACAAGCGACAATGAGTCCCACACTGTAAGCTGATCAGCTGTTTATAACTGTCAAATGTCTGTCAATGTAAAACTTAGCCTGTTATCCAGAAAACAAACGCCCACACACTACTGGAGTTGGAGTTCAGAGACTGGCTGCCCTACTGCCTGCCAGACAACATTAACATAGTGCTCAATTTAACGGTTATACACATCTACTTCTTCTAAAAGACTATCAATAATTTCTTACGACTCATACACAGATACAAACCCCTTTCAGCGAATATACAGCATCAACTGAAGTTTAGTCAGACACACTGTGCTTGTCCAGGTTACTTTTTCCTTTAACTTGCCTTCAGAGCCAGAACCCTAGCTTTTAAGCAGGGGGTGGTGGTTCAGTTGTATCCATCCTAAACATGAACAAGGCTCACATGTTTACATCCGTTACTTTTCACCAAGCACTTGGTTCAGCTGTAAACAAATGCAAACACAAAGCAGTGACACACACTTTACATCTTGCATTTCCAACAGTCGAAAGGAAAATATAGGCGAAATATAATGTCAAGAAGTGCCTTTTAAATTTCCAACTTTTCTGCATCAAGACACAATCCTTCAGGAGAGAATCGGGATTCATCTAAGAATTGATTATTTCCTCACCCGTCCTCCTAAGGCTCTTTCAATATCAGACGAGCCCTGGTCTGGTTCTGTGGGAAGCTCTGCGGGAGCTGTCTGGACATTCTGATTGAAGCAAAATCTCATTACAGATTAGCTGTGGGCAAAAAATATGATTAATGCCAAGACGGGACAATGGATGATCCTCACTCACATTAAGTACATTCATATGCGCACAGATAATGTCCCAGCAGGACTGAGGAGTGTGTTCTTATTAGAAACCCCCTCCCCTACACCCTCACACTGACCAGAGCGAGCTGGTTAGGTATAAGGAACAGAGGAAGCAGCCAGAACTCAACGTCAATTTTGCCTTTCTGTGTCTGTGTGGAAGTGTGTGTTTGAAAATATCTGCATGAGAACAGAAAGGTCTTTTGAAGATAACTTTTCTATCTGTGTGTGTGTGTGTGAGAGAGAGAGAGAAAGACAGAAACGGACCTCAGTAGATGACGTCATCTTGTTATTAAGATGTCCTGCAGAGGAATCAGGAGATACATATCTGGTACATCATTGGAAAAGCTGGCCACGAAATGCTGACAGCGGTTTCCACAGAAACACCAAGGTAACGCTTCAGCTCCCTGCTTCTCGTGCAATCACAAGTAAAAGTCTCATGGCAGCACATTCCATATATATCTAGTTCACCATGGAGGATGACACTGCTGTGACCACCGACATTAAGTAACAATCCTTCACAATATGATGTGTATTTTAGAGCAGTGAGTCAGGTCAGGAACAGAACAGGAATTGCAGCCAGGCCATTAGGATGAGCAAAGATAGGAAACTGTACATCTCATCAGACACTGGGACAGGCACACATGCCGATGATTTTAAAGTCTGACCACAGAGTATCTCTGTGCAAGCTTCTGCTACCAAGGTTTCCTACACAAACATTATGCCAGGGGGGTCAGATTTGACTCATTGCTTATAAAATTTAGATACCTTCTCCTTCGGTGTCTTGGAATGACTCCAGGAGCTGCCGAAACACCTCATGAAATTTTAAAGGATATTTTCCCAAACCATTGGGGTTTCCACTCCTGAACCTCGAGCTCAGTCAAATAAATGAGATCCCTCTCACATCCTAGTCCATGCTGCACTCAAGTCATTGCTTTGAAAATTCTTTATTGGGCTTTATTATATTTATGTATGGCTGTATGTATTTAGAATATACAGACATGATGTATATTTTACTTGGACTTATTTTTAGTTCATTTGCAACAAGGGAAATGCAAAGAGGACTGACTGTTCTCAATCAGTCTTATGCAAAGAGAGACGGCAGTAAATGTGTCAGTTTATGGGTTTTATAATACTCCACGAGACAGATGGCTGTAGCATAATGTGTTCACTTAATTATTATATATTCAATGTATTAATTTAAAACAGATATAAGTACTAGATATGATCATCTCGATTTTATTAATAGATATGAGTTATTAGGAGGATTTAAACAGCACATAAAAGGGGAAAGTAAAGTTTTAGACCTCTTAAGAGGTAAAGGTCTTAAAAGCAGGCTTGGCAGCAAGCCTTCTTTTCAGATTTGCAGAGCACTACATTACCTGCTTTGGGCAGAAAATCTGTGATGTGATGTGCAAAGGACGTCAGCATGTACTGGATATGAAATACTTATATAAGCTGTGCAAGAAATGTAAACAATATATCATGCCCTCTTTCAAAAAAAATCATTGCTGAAACGAACAGTATGTAAGTCAGGCTACTAAGGGTCTCTCTCTCACATTTAAACAATAACAAAAGACATATTTTTAAGAAGCAGCATGGGATCATGGGAGGTGTTATCTTCACTTTTAAACAGCCATTATAGCTGAAGAAAATCTGTCTGTCATGACTGTTTAACACAGGAAATAATGTTCATGGATGAGGTAATATTAAGGTTTTATTCACGTATGTGTCCTGTGTTTTTCCCGAAGTTATACCATCTAGCATCAGCTAGCAGGAAACAGCAATAACAGCATACTACAAGACATTTTCTACGAGTTATTATGGGTAAACAGTCAAATTTAATACTGATGCCTCTATATGACCTACATGAGTGTATAACAGCACCATTAATCCCAGTCAAACTGTGCTTAAAATCATGTGAAACTACATACAGACCAAAAGAGCCCATGTTTACATTTCCAAAGGCAAAATTACGTTAGCCAGTTAAAACAGAAGCATGTTTCTTATTTTTGACATTATATTTTGTGCTTATGGTGACGGAAACACTTCCACTTTTGTCCACAGGAGACTCCAAAATCAACACAATATGAGAGTTCCTTGCAGCCACTTTAACAATAAGAAAATTACATTATTTTCTTGTTAGACTTGTCTCCCCCTAAACTCATGCAGACAGATGGCTCACATAATGAGGGACAGAGCAGAGAGTTAGATTTTTATCTGTGAAACACAATGTGTCTCTGAAGACGGGGGAGGCAGCAAGGCCTGTCTGTCAGCCAGTGGCAGAATGAATGATCCCTGGCCACAGCACTGCTCCCCTGCCATTACCTAGATGATATTTCTCCGCTGCTAAATGTCACATCAATATTCGCTGCCAGCTAATTAATCTCAGCTCCCATGGAACCTGGTGGCATCTCACATCCTGTTGGAATACAGATGGCTCCATCGCTGGACCTTTGCTCCTAACACACATTTGCCCAGAGCACTCACACAGTGCAGTTCAAACACTGTGCAACCTCATGCATCTTTTCCTTCTTAAAAATTTAAGAAGGTTTCACCGAGAAAACTTTATTAGTGAAGGCAGTAGCAGCACAGCTTGACTTTTATTCGATTGCGGGCAGAGGGTACTTCAAGGATAGATGGGGAAAGGAAACGATTTTTCACAGTGTGTTCTACAGGAGGATTTAAGTCTCTTGTATTCTGAGCTGTGTGTTGGAGGTGAGTGATAGCCTGAGTGTTGGGATGGTGACACGAGGTGAGCGGGTGATTACTAAAGACGAACATGGTCAAACCGCTCAGTGTCCCTCCTGTTGGTGTAAGGTGCAACACCGGCAGAATGAAAGGCTTATGTCTTTGACTGGTCAGGACCCAGTGTTCTTACTAATGGCAACTGTCACAGCATCAGGCCCAGCTCAAGACAAGAGGAGGCCCTCCTACTTTGCCTGGAGCCAAGAACTATGAAATTAAACTGTACACTATATATCACTCTACACTGTATATAGCTATATAAAACTATATTTGTTTTATGGGGACATCATAACAACCCTTTAATATTGTACTACGTGGCAATAACATTCCTGCTATCTATAAAGTGTGCACAATCCTTGCATGACATTAATACACAAAACACACATTTGTACTAAACGTGCCTTCATTTAATGAATATCCATAGAGAATTTTGCCCTTAAAGGACCAATACGTAAAAACCACACATCCAAAAATGAGCACAGCAGCCCAAATGGCAAGTTGGAACCATAGAGATGGTATATGAAATAGGTTGAAATCTTATTTAACATATGATCTATGGTTGAAGTAAGTTGTTTACCCCGTCCCCTCCTCCTCAGATTCAAGGAAGCTCAGGCAATCTGCAGGATACTGTATGAGTGCAAGACAGGCACGATTTTGTAACAATATCAAGCAACGTTGAGTCCTACACTGTAAGTTGATCAGCCGTTTATAACTGTCAGTTGTCAGTCGATATAAAGCTAAGCCCGTTGTCCTGAGCACAAAAGCCACGGCTCAGAAAATACAGTGACCATCTGCCTTACTGCCTGCCAGACATTCAATTTAATATGCAGACATTTACACCAAAGAATAACAACACAAGTCACAGACCGGAACAGAAATTTCAAAGGAGAATAAACTAGTTGCAGCGTTGTTGTCAGAGAAGCAAGTACTTCAACTTGGCATGTTTCAGTAATCTCTGATGATGATTTTTTACAGTAAATATATTAGACATCTCTTTTAAATCAAAGGTCTCACCAACATCCTCACGCACACACACAATAAGCAGACATGATCGCTCCAAAAATAAGACATAAAAGGAGCCACATAACGATTGCACATGTGTGGATACTTTTGATATCAGAGACAGAGAGAGAGGGAGAGAGAGAGAGAGAGAAAGAAACAGAGACAGAAAGATTGCTTATTATGTTATTGGCTGTTATTGGACACATTTTTCTCTGGGCAGCCTTCTTTTGTTTTGAAGGCGCCATCATGTTGAACTTTTTTTTTACCATTATATCATAGTGTACTTTAGCAGCACAATAATCGATTTAACAGTTACTGCAGCACCTGTCAAATCAAATCTATCTGCTGACATGATCCAATGAAATGTGGGCCTCTTGGTTGAAACAGACAAAATGCACTTAAGGTTTGTTACAATGCACATGAACATGACACCAACTCTGACAGATGCAGCAGGAATTGATTAAACCAGTAGTATTAGCTGCCAGCCCATTAATAATATATTGCATTTTTGTATGATTACCATTAACATAAAATAGGCCTAATATACAGCTCTCATGTGGAAGATTTCACTTGAAGGGGCCCTGGTGACCACTGGGGTCCTAAGCAGGTGCTTACTTCTCTAATGCATTGGGATGGCTCTGCCAAGCACGGATGTCAGATTATAGCAACATTAGTCTAACAGCTTCTGACCTTACAATCCCATTAATAACTACATTGCAAGAGAATACTTTTTGCATATCCAGTCTGTCATTATGTGCAAGATTGTCTATGAAAGGAAGTGAATCCATTAGATGCTATTTAGCGCTATGAGTCACCCTCGGCCTGAATATCATATCAGATAATAAAGTCACTATGAAGTCTAATGATAAGGGTTTGACTTCCCTGCACATATAGCACTGTGGAAGTGCTTCTTTCCCAGAGGTACTGTATATATTATACAAAGTGTTTTTTGCTATTTAAGTCATGACATTGAGGAGTTGGAGTCTATTTGGGCCCCAGGTGATTCACTATCTTCCTGCTGTAAAAGCTTGTTGCTAGGCAATATTAGTTAAAACCAGGGACTGTATTCACAGTCTTGGAAACGTGTACTTGGTGAATTTGCTGACTTTTTAGTGCAGTGACTCTCTCTGAGGTTTAGGTATTATACAAGAGTGAAGCACAGCTCGGTGCTTACCTGTCCTACATAGACCAGCAGCCTGGCGTTGAGAGGGCTCTCATCAGGACTCAGCCAGAACTCAGAGTTATCATCAGACGATACCGAGAACTGGAAATCACCTGAAGGAGAAAAACATGATCAAAGTGTGTGTTGGTGGAAGTAGATATGTGTGATCCCAGATAACCACACTCAGACTAAGATCAGATGGGGCATGTCCTTGTAAAAATAGATTCTTGGGTGTAAAAATATACCTAAAATCTGATGCCCAGACTGCCTCTGGCAGTGGCCAGAGATAACACATTTGGCCACATTGATATTAAGAGTGCTACTGAAACTGAATTTCCACTCCATATGCAACAACTGTGTGAATAAGAGATGAACACTTGTGCTAAGATGTAAACCAGGAATACAGAAGTATGGAAAGCAAAAGAGCAAATGTTATCTTAAAATATAAAAGGCACCATCTATGGGGGGCATTGGGTTTTATGCTGCCCCAAAGTTAAAGACAGGGGTGCAATGCCCCCTCCAATCCTGATGCAAATCAGGAAGAAGCACAAATATAATAAATTCCATTGACATTTGAAAGAACCACAATTTCGTTACACATGGTGTATGACTTTTAACACTGAATTTACATGATGAGCCGTAGTGGGTGTTTTGTTGCTCTTATGTGTTACTGGCCGAGCCCCTCCTTCCTTGTGGGTTAACTGTGTATGTGACACTGTAGCAGGTTTGTTGTGGGAAGTGTCAGTGAGTCTCTACCAGTGTGTGAGGGACGTACCAGAACACTGCCACGGAGAAGTGGTTCATGTTACTAAAGGTAGTTAAGTCTAACTTTATTCAGCTGTAGTGTAGATGTGTGTAGGTAAGCTCAGGCTGCAGCGTAATAGTAACTCAAAGACTGTGTGTTGTGTTCGCTGCCATCATGGTGGTGTGCTAAATATAGTAAATGTACTACAGTAAATGTAAATTTAAAAAGCCTAAAACCAGAGGTCTCCAGGCAACGGTTCACAGTGGCAGATCTGGAAAGGTAACATGTAATCATGATAATCACTGAATCTGAATAACCATGTAGCCTGTGCATCAAGGAAGTGGACTGATTGCAAAATTTTTGTTTTCATTTTATTTTGTTTGCAGCTGCAAAAATTTACCAGCAGGGACCCTTCCCTGTGTCTGCAGGCAGTTACAGTGATAACTACCAAAAACAGCCTTAACCATGTGGAGCATGAGTTTCCTCACCTCATGACATCATCTAAGGTTACATACAATTTTTGCCACCCGTCAATGTTTAACCCAAGTCAGCACTCATGATAAAAGGTGATAGGATAGGATATTTTTGTCTGACCTCTGTCTGGCAGGTCGTCTTACAGTGTGCACTTTGGGTCTTTTCATGCATGGCAACACATGGTACAAAACGGTGAACTATGGTAATTCTATTTTTCTATTGTATGCCCCTAAATACTGTACTTTGCTTTCCAGTTCTCGCTGACCGCCTGCAGCTGCTGCTGCTGCACGCATGTTGAAATCATGAGGGAAAAAGAAAGTAATTTTCTCTCAATAGAAAACATGGTTTCCTCAAAGCTTATGACATACTACATTTTTCATATACAGTATAGCACTGTATTATACTGTATTGGAATTATACACAGTAAAGAAATTTAATTTATACAGTAATTTAAAAAGCGTTTGAAACAGCTGTTTTGTATTTTAAAACACTCGATAAACTTCAGCAAATAGCAAAGCTGTCCATTTCATTACTTTATACTCATGTAATACATACAGTACAAATGTCAATTAGATGGAAATCTGCATGAGAAATCGTGAAAAAGAAAAAAATATTATAATAATCATCTGCTTAAAGAGATCAATTTGACACAGACAGACATGATCAGTACAAAAGGTTTCAACTGTACATGTATGTAGTAAAAGTAGATTTTTATTATTTATTTATTTTTTTTATAGTATAGAGGAATTCACTGATTCAAACCTTTATTTAAACTCAGATTACTGAGGTTGCCCTTATTTACAATGATGGCGAGTTACAGGCAAGTTAAAATTAAAATAGGACAAAACACAGATGAGAATAAAGAAAAGTCAGGTATAATGTAGCTATATATAGTTAAAGTCACACAATGAGGTTTCTGATAATGGTTTAAATTGCACATTTTTAGCATATGTGGAAAATCATTCTAAAAATATGTTTCCAAAGAGACACATTTTACACTACATATAAAATGCAAATGTCACCTGGTTAAATTTTAAGTGTAAGCCACATATACTTGAATCAGAGTAAAGCAGGAGCTGCATTTTCAAGGATGGCCTCGGGATAAAATGGAGGTCATGTGACACTGAGTGGTCTTGAGTCATTTTAATCAGTAATCTGGAAAACAACCAAGGATTTTTACCACAATGCAGCTCACTCAGGCTATTTAACACTCAGTCAATCTACAACAGCATCCGGAAGGTTGCGTCTGGCAGTGTGAGGTGAAGGGCACTTGTTAGAGCGTTTGTCAGAGTCCTGAGGATACTATGACCTTTGAGCCATCAGCGGGGGGAGAGCTATACAACCAGCAAAAGCTACATAGGAGAATTAAATGGACGGTAATCTAATTAATAACTTCATATTCTGCAATTTGTATAAGGGCACTTGGGTGTTAAGGCTTTTCAGTTCCCATGGCAACAGGGCTCAAGGTTACGGCTATGAGGGTGCTGCAATGAGATTTAGCTGTGAGATCGCTGGCATTCAGCCCTAATAAAAATGTGAATATCCACTATATTAGTGGCTCTCAAGTGGTTGGATTAAGAGGGCTGTGGAAATTGTCTACTCTTATAAAGGACACATGCTCCAAGGCCTTCACAGCCTCAGAGGAAGGACTCGCTAATAAGACGGGCTAGTTACCATCTCTGTAAGGGTGAAGGAAGCCAAATATTCTCAGGCCGTAGTTTTTCCACTTTGGAGCCACTGCCAGCTTCTTCACTGTGGTTCTGGTCTGCAGGAAGAAACAGAAATACATTCAAATCACAGATGCAGCAGCTGCATTAACAAATCAGAGGTTAACTTACACCTTTTTGTGTGAATGAACAAGATTTCAGTTTTGCCCAACAAAACTATACCAGCAGATGCATTAAGCTACTTTCCCCTTAAATGATGCACGCCTTAAGCTGGTGCCTGAGACACTTTTTTATGCAGTGAAAAGTAAAGACTGCCTGTAAAGACTGAGGTGACAAAATCAGGATTTGTCGGGTGTGGCAAACACTTCTGTATAGTATAGGAAAACAGAACTATTGAGCCGCTGTAAATAATATTACGAAGAGTATGCTTTTAACAGGGAAAATGAATCGGTGTGTTCATGGGGCTGTAACAAGTGTTTCAAGAGTGGTGTGAGCAAAAGTGTGGAAAATGTACAAATGTTAGCATGTTAGCAAACTGGGGTCCAGGGACCAACAGGGATCCATGAATGGATTGTAAGTGGCACCCCAGCAAAAAGATGCCCTAAGACACATTACTCGCAAATTGGGGGCCGTGGTCTTATGTGCATCTATTGTGGGGGTGCTTGACATAAAAAAGTTTGGGAACCTCTGGTATCTTATTACCAAATGCAGTAGTGTTTCTTCAATAATACGTTACTTGGTGGAGTAACAGTTTGCATAAAAACAAAACAAAACAAAAAAAACAATGATAGCACATCTACTATGTTGTATTCTGGCCCTGGATGCTATTAGTGTTGGAAGCTCTGTCCTGCTCTTAATTAGATTTGCAGAAGTTTACACGCCAGGAACCCCAGCCAATCTTGTTATCCTTGATAGCACTCCATTTGCCAAACACACCACTTGTAACGTTACAACTTACACATTCTGTTTAAAAATGCATAAATAAAATAAAAAATAAAACATAAGTTGCATGTATGTAAGCTAAGCAGTTGTGTTTCGAGTCTGACCTTGCATTTATCCTTATCATACTTGTAACACTTGGACTAACCAGCTCTGCACTGACCTACAAGAACAATGCTGTTGCTTTATTTCCATGTCGTCTAAATTAATCATGGTGCAGAGGCTGGGATGCTTCTGCCTGATGCCACAATAGCCTCTGTCTTTTAGCATGGTATGTAGCCAGTTAAGTGCTTCTTTACAGGGTTTTAAAATGAGTCTAAGTCTAAAATATTAACATGTCAGCCACAGATGGCATTTACAATTAACTCATGTAGCAGTGCTTGGTTTTAAGTCCCCATGAAGAAAATCAATGTTTAAGTGTCTTTTATTGCATATGTATTGGATTATATGCCCCATTTACACCAGTATCTGGCATTTCTGAGTTCAGTTCAAAACTGCTGATGACTCATCCTGCACTTGGGGGCATACACTAAATTTGTGTCCAGTGAAATACTTTCTCTGTTATGATGCCACTGGACCACAGAAGGAGAGTGCATTCATTGGGCAGACCGACTGTACTAAAGCACAACTTTACAACATCATTTACTGGTTTACGTGAAACTGGATCATATTTTATGAATAAATTATTTTCAGTCTTTTCTTCTGATGTCCTGCAGCTGCACACCTTCAACTTTCCGTGATTTAATTACAAAGTTTCCCCATGGACAAAATAATGCTAGCTTTAGCTGCTTACTTGTTGTTAAAGTAGCTAACCATAACTGTTAGCTACTGTTAGCAGGCGACAGCCTCTCAGTAAACACGACCAGTCACCAGAACGAATACAGCCTCTGAGACTGATAGGGAATACAGTACCAAGGTTGATTATGGAATTTTGTGATGGAAAGATACCTTTACTTCATGCTAAATTAAGTTAGCTAACTGCTAACTACTGTTTACTTGGTTAGCCGTAACTATTCCGTATTGTCAAATTGGCATCCTTCGGTCTCAGAGGTTGTTTTGGTCCCGGTCTGGCCTTATTCACTGGGAGCTCTAAGTCAGGGAAGAGTCAGCTGATAGGGCAACTCCCCTTACTAAATCCATGGACTGTTTTGGCTGGATGGTAGGGGGCTTGGCACACAGCGCTATTGGCTACTGTAAACACCAATAAATATCTGTGGCAAGGCCCTCCATAGCTGCCTGTTTTAAACATGTAAGCAATAAACACTCAGCTAGCTGTTTAATGGATAAAATGTGCTTGTGACAGTTATCATTTCAACTAACAAATCCTGCTTCTGTCTACCTCAGTCTGAAATTAAGGACCCACTTTTCAAAAATTAATAAAAATGTCTAGTGGTAAATGTGCCAAAATTGTAATTGTAAACTGCAGGAGAGCCAGTAAGGTGTAGCAACAGCAACTAAGTAGGTAGAGGCTTTGTGAACAGTCCATTTTAATGTACTATTAATTTTAATACATATGTTTAACCACAAAAAATACAGAATAGTAACAGACAGTCATTCTGTCTGCTCTGTAATGCTTACATGAGGGTAGAGAGGGAAGTGCAGGTTCTTTCTGAGTTGGGCAATAGATGAGCCACACCAGTCCTCGAACACATGCAGGTTGGCCTGGCCTTTATACTGCCAACACACACAGAGAAGATTAGAGGTTAGTGCACAGTGCATAGTGCAGTAACAACAGTATCACATTTCCTATTAAGTGCGCCGATTACGCTTCAATTCTTCAGCTACAGGAGTGCATATCTTGACTGTGTGATTGCCATTTGCACTGGCTTCTGTAGACATATTCATGTGCTGGAATGTATGTAATTTCCTCTCCTCCATGCACCAGAACTAAATTCTTGCTGAAACATGTGAATGCGACGTGAAGTTTCAAATGTTCTGTTGTCCTGAAAAAGAAAAGGTGACAGAGAGCTCGTCAGGAGTATCAGGGGGGAGGGTGGACTGAGAGTGTCTGGAGCAGTTTGTCAGAGCTCATCCCCTGCTCATACTCTGACATTTGTCTGAATTACACAGGGAAATCACAGGACACAGCAAGGACAGATGGTGAAACCAGTCTGCCTTGGGGTATCATTTCCTCACACTCACACACACACACACACACACACACACACACACACACACACACACACACCATGTGTGTCTGCTCACATATGAGAAGAGAAAACTGATGACTTGCATGACAAATTTACAGTGGGAAGTGATGTCTTTTGGGTCAAATACAATGTAAAAAAAATGTATAAAGCAAGGCATAGGCACACTGTCATTCTTGGCATCCTGACACACATCATTTTCAAGGTGCAATTTCAAGCTTTTCCTGCACCTTACAGCTGTGGTAAATTACATATTTATATACATTTATAGACTTAGAATCATTATTTCACTTCTTCATCACACTAAATCAAATGTTATTGTGCTACAAGCAACCAAAATTCTGTTTTGTGATAGCACTCAACAGAAGGTGAGAAATCAAAGGAAAATGTGTCATAAGTGAAGTGAATGAAGCAGAGTCTGAAGTTTACTTTTCTGAAATATCTGTAAAGCGTAGCCAACTCAGTTAACCACTAGTTGGCTAGCTATGCTTTGGTCTAATGTTTAGTACATTTTTAGTTGCAGGAAGGAACATAAACCACTAACATTATTAACTGTCATTTAAAGATATGTTAGCTAATACATTGTATATTCAATACTAGCAAATTCAACCAAGCCCCATGAATTTACACAAACTTGCAATCTTGTCAAATCACTGTAGTGTCATGCAGCTTCCACCAATCATAGCAAAGCAGTTTCTATTTTATCACAGGTACTGAAAAGAACACAGGAGGCCCTGTCTAAGCAGATGGAGCTGGTGATGCAGGTGGAATTGCTATTTTACACTGGTGCACTTTTACCACATTTGCAAGAGAACAAATTAACTTGCACCTAGTCTGTGCACCCATGGGTGGGAGGTCTAAAAATGAAGGTGTGGCCACGCGCGTTTCAGATCTTGGCACAGCACACTATAGTTGAAACCACTTTCACCACAGACTTGCTAAACCCTGGTTAAAGTGCAAAGTCTGTGGTGTAGTAGGTCCATCTGCACAAGTGTGGACTAGTAAAGCGTCCTTTGAACATATTTTCTCTCAGCAATAAAGTGTACAGATTGAAATAAACTGTGTGTGTGTGTGTGTGTGTCTAAGATTATTCTCACTAATAACAAATAAGGAAATATTATCATAATTATAAAGCCTAATAAATCTCAATAGACCTGATGACAGAATCACAGCTGTCAGATCATCTTGAACAGATCAGTCATCATGACAGCTGGAGCAGCTGTAGTGTTTGTTTCTATGTGTTTATTGGGATCCAGAAAAACAAGGATTAAACAACAATGATCTATATAACATACAAAATGAACAAGATATTATATCTGACCGTGATTTCGGCCCGACCCGGGGAGAAAAAGGTATGTGTACTTCTGTCAGAGCCTGATGCTGGTTGCGTAATTTTGTGCATGTGTTATCAAACATTCAGAAACGCTATGTGATTCTGTTTTCTCCACCAAGAGTAGTGTTAGTGTGATGGAGGAGGGATGATAGGGGGAAGAAACGAGGATGAGGATGAGGAGATGAAGAATGGGCAGCCAGAGCAGGAGATGCAGGAGTGCAGTGGCCCTCGACCCCCTGGTGCACTTCTTCATTTACAAATAAAGTATTTTTTGTCAGAATTTTTGTAATCCTGAGCCTTTTTAGTAAGGTCACTTAGAAAACTCAGAACAGAGTGCTATGGAACAAGCTGACAAACATTTATTTTATTTCTTTATCTAAAAAGCAAACTATTCAGTCAGAATAAATAAATGTAATTTAAATACATATATTCACTCATTTATATACTTAACCATATACTTTTTATTGAAAGAATGTACATTTGATGTCTATACATATTTCTGCTCACAAGTCACACATTCAGAGACCCAGTGTAGATTTCCATGGCCAGTTTTACCTTACTCTATTTATTATTTATATTCTTATCTTCTTTTTTATTACTATTATTCTATTCCACTTTATTGTATTATTCTTTATTATTCTATTGTATTGTTATTGTATTAACTTGGTTTTGCCTGCAGTTCTACTCTTTAATTGTTCCTTACCTGTGTTTCATTCTCATTGCTGTTGTTGCTGCTATGACAGCTGAATTTCCCTCCGGGGATTAATAAAATTTTTATCTTATTTTATCTTATGGTGATGGAGACACTACCACTTTTGTCCAAATGAGCCTCCAAAATGAACACAATATGAAAGTTCCTTGCAGTAGCTTTAAAGTCTAAGTGTTTTCAATGATTTCTAGTACCTGTACAAACCCTGATAAACCATACCATATCATTAAGTGTGGTATAAGGGCAGATGGTAGAAGTTAGAGATGCAACTACATGTGCAGATCCATGGTTACACGTCTCCACACAAACTCACACATGCACAGCAGCTCAGTGTCAAGCCTCAGGAGGTGTTTTAATGACCTGCAAACTCTCAACTTTTCATACCGGATGATCGGCCGACTGCAATCACACACTGCATGCACACATATGCCATCCTCTTAAAGCGTGACTAGCAGTCCCAGCAGGCTGCCACTGTAATGCTGCCACAGATATTTAGAACATCACACAGAACTTGAGCAGAAAGCCGACTTTCACCAAACGACTATGAAACGATGCAGTGGGGTTTCCTGGCTGGATCAAAGCAAAAGCTGGCGTTACTGCTTTGGCCCCATTTCATTTGAAGGTAGCCTTTCTGTGTGTGTGTGTGTGTGTGTAGAGTAGCTGCTAGCTGTGTAGTCAACAAGTGTGAGCTGTCAAATCAATCAATCAGGAGAGCGAGAGTGACCTCATGGCAAAAAACACAGAGTCGCAAATCCTGTTGTTGTATTGTCATCAGAGGGATTAGAGGGGTGAGACAGGAAAGCTTTTCAGGGTGACTGCTACTCTGGATCCATGTCTACGTTTAAAGCAGGAACACGATGATGGAGGGTGTCATGCTCCTTCAGCATCCGCACAGGCATATTCTAACAGATGGCCTGACCCGAAGTGGTCCTTTTCATTTCTCTCTCGGCTCTGCACGGTCAGCTACGTGCCCCGCACACTGACAGCAGCGCGGCAATTACAGTTCATGCATTAACCATGAGAATTTTTTTGTTGTGCAAACATGTCAGTCCAAAGCAGTGGGACTTCTGATTTAAGATCTTTCTTTATATGCAGGGTTTTTTTTTGCTTCAAGAAAAGACTGCCACAAATGAAAAACAGAAAGACAAAGAGACAGGGATTTGCAAGATTGGCAGAAGCAAATCAGAGAAAAGTGGGGAGTCAAAAAGATGAGCAAGAATGTCTGATGTTGAAAAAAAAGGAGTGGCACAGCAAGGTTAGAGGGATTTAGCAGACAGGACGAGTCCCTGTGTAAATATGCCTTATGTAAAGCTTTTAATAGATTTCCTGTGGGTTTTAAAAGCAAACCTTTTTCGGCCAGGCTCCCTCCTCCTCACCCCTCCTCTTGTCAAACAGCAATAAGAGGGAAGCTTTAAAAGTCTCTAATTATTCACACACATATATCCCTGTGTAGCCCTGGAGTGGCCACAGGCTGTAAAGTCGGCTTTCTGCTGAGGGGTGTTTGCGTATAATTGGTTCTATTTTGTGGGTGACAGAACTGCAAGAGGTCTGTCTGTGCTCTGGCCTTAACAGGATGTGGAAGGGTAAAAGAAGGAAGTTGTTGTTTTTTCACTCTCTCCATCTTAAACTCACCCTGTTATCCCTTTTGCTCCCCTGACTGCTAAACTGCCTTTGCCTCACTGCTGTTATGTCATTTTTTTTTTTTTTTTTATGCAAGTGCTGCTTCTGTCTCCCCCTCTCAAAGCCCTCAGTGCGACTATCCCTAATGCTGTCTCCTCTTCCCTCTGACCTCTCTATTTCTGCCTCTCCATCCCTCCATCTCTGTCCACGTGCTGTCGATTTCTCTTCAGTCCAGTCTGCAGTTTCCCCCAAGCTCAGCTGTCGGCTGTCAGTCCCCTGTGCTGTCTCTCTCTATCTCATTTTTTAGTCTCCCTCCCGATCTCTTGGTTTGGAGTGTGGAATAAAACGACGCTCACATTACCGGTTTGCACAAAGATAGTGAGCTTGTGGCGTTTTCTGGGGGGGGTTTACTTGTTAGGATGTGGCAGGTTGTGTCTTTTCAAATGACAGCTTTTTTTGCAACCTCGTCAGTTCACATTCACTGCTTGGCTAAAGAGGAGACAGAATGACTGCTGCTGCTTTCTTCTTTCACTCTCATATTCTGCATAATCCAAAACCAGAGACAGACCTCTGTGTCTTCCTGATACCCACCAGCAAAATAAAAAAAAACACAAGCTGAGAAAACTTTAAGAAGGAAAAGAACCAACTGCAAAGCCTGTAATAATAATTAATAATAATAAACATATATATACATATAACATACATTTGAAGAAATTACTGACTAATAAATTAGTGATATAATGTGCACCCATAACCATTCCAATACATTTAATAGATACAAATATTAATATTAATCATTAGCTCATCAGTCAAGTGTCAAAGCTATGTTTTGTTTTTTTAATCTTGGAGAAGATGACTGCAGATTGTTTTGTTTTTTAATATCTCAATGACTTTGAAATTAATTTGACGGGGCTTGGATATTTAGTCGGTTTGTGCCCTGTACAGTGTCACATTTTCATCTTTTTGCCCATTTGTCTGTTGTTGTCAGTCTCTCTTGTCAGTAACACTTTGTTCTTCCCTGTCATCTTTATCTTCATCCACCTCTTCCTTACTCTTATCACACTCTGAAGGTAGACGTAACAACTGGCCTATATATAGTCTTAAACTGCCACAGTTTCAAAGCAACAGAGCACCTATAGCTGTGACTACCAATAGGAGGGGAGGACGCACAGACGGAGGAAACAATTAATGCCACCTATCAAATATGAGGAGTGAAGCAAGAAAAGAGAAAACAAAGGAAAAGGGGAAATGACAAGTGCACAGGAAAGAAGCTGAGTCAGGAAACAATTGAAAATGGCATCAAAGAGTAAAAAGAAGAACTTCACAAGTTAAGTCCAGAGAACCATAAAGGAATGTCTAATTTAATATGGGAAAAACAAGCTCTGTTAAATGTCGTGTCACCAGAAGGTTGTACTGTCACTGAACTAAAGAATTAATGGTTCGATATGAAAATGGGTTACAAAGCAAGGTGATGTTGCACTGACAATGATTTCATAAACCTGAAAGATAAGGCCAATAACAGCCAATGTAAATCAATAATGATAGACTTTATGTGTAAGTTTGGATTTTAAATTGCAATTTGAAATGCAGTCACACAGGATAATGTCGACATACTTAAGTGTGATTTATATTTGAACTCAAAATCTCCTCAAAGTACTGAAATCTACAGTTGTTTGTGAAAATCTGAGGTTGACATCAGGCTAACTGCACACGACTCCTACAACAGGTCTTGGCCCTTTCATAATTTCATTTCGTGTTTGTATTTTACAGAAAATTCAAAACACCAAAAAACTGGTGAAAGCAACAATTCTCCTACATCAAACAGACCATTTAACAACACATCTGTTTGTGCCGGTGGTTCTTGGACCAATATGTGGAATGAAATAATCATCATTTCAATCATTTAACTTCATGACACGGTGTGGGATAACTCAACTTACAGGCAGCTTACTAATAGAGTGGCTGGAAGGCAAGATCTATTCAGTAAATTCAGTTCAGTTCAATTCAGTTGCAAGTTTGATACTACTTATGTCGAGCGCATACATGGTATTTGTACTATGTAGACTTTTCTAAAGTGTTATGTTCATGAATGTGTTCTGTGTTGATGGTCGGGCTTTTTATTTTCTTTCAGTTGTTTAAATGAAAGGAAAAAAGACTGGACAGAGTCTGAAAGAAGACATAAGTTATTCATGTGATGTTACTATTGTTTTGTTGTAAATGTCTGACCAAAAATATTTTTTAAAAAAAGAGGCCGCTCTAAACAGCAATGTCACTGACTTGCCTATGTGCCTCAGACCACACATTTCCTCCGCATTCCCACATCTTCTGTGAGCTTGTCTCAGTGTGTCTCTGTCTCCAATGCTCTCCACCCTGATATCTGCTCTGTCTCACCCATCTGGTCGCACTATCAACCGGAGCACAAATCAGACTCTCTCGTTTCTCCTCCTCTCTCCTCCGGGAGGCTGTCTCCCATTCCCAAAAATCTGGTGCAGCCTTCTGCGTTCCCGCTGGCAGCGAGGCACTGACAAATGGCCGCTCGGCGCACCCACTGACGAGCAATCGCACCAACTGACACTGTAAATCCCCTTTGGATAAGAAAAGTGAGACATGATGTTCCTGGCAAAGGCACACCGTGGTATATACAATACTTCTCAGCTCGCTCCCCCGCGGCATATACTGCAGGAGAGACGGCATTAAAGCTCACTGTTGATACATCATACATCATAACATACACTGTACTGCGGTTTTACGGAGCTGCTGCATTGAATGCTGAGCGCTGAATGAATGATCAAATGATACATGTTGCATGTAAGTTATTCCCTCTGTGGCTATAACAGGAATGTTACTGCTTGAGCACATTTTATGAAATCTCTCCATCTGAATTTCTACAAGGCATTTAGATGAGTTTCTCCTATCATTCTCTGCCCATTAGTAATTTAGGAAGGAGGAAAGAAAAGAAAGTGGGATAAGTAGGTAGGGACAGCGAGGAAAAAGGGGCTTTTCAAAGGTACAGAGGTTTGAAAGAGGGGATTATACAGGGAGAGATAATGAGGGAACTCATTTCACACAGAGGAAAGCAGCAAAAAAATGGAAGACAAGGTTCATATGATCTAGATTCCAGCCTCATCAACTGCTGTAATGAGGGTGTGTATAATCTGCCATCTGTCCTACAATTACATGTCTTCTGTCATGCCAGGGATATAACATGAGGGGGATGGATGTGGCTGCAGCGGATACGTCGAACTGAGGAACACGAGGAAGAGTTTTTTTTTTTTGCTTCATCTCCTGCAGCAAAGCTGTCGATCATTCTTTCAGCTGTAATGAGAGGCCTGTAACAGAAACTGAATTCATGCCTCCTGTTTGTCTGTTTTAGCATTTTGGATAGACAGACAGAGGAAAGAAAGACAGACTGAAGGCACAGTGAGGAGAGACAAATATCACGCTTCTTCTCCGTGTGTCCTCCCCAGGTCTAGTCACTCTCACTTGTGATTGTGATGCTGGGATGGTCGGAGACGACAGAAAGATCTAATTCCTCCTCCGGCCCTGTCCTTGCATGTGTTTTTCGTGCAAAGAGCCAGCTGTGACGACTGCTCCCACCTGAGTCATGTGTCTGTGTTGTGCCACATCGTCTTCCTCACTCCCTTCTTTCCTGGTAAATAATAGGCTGTCCAAATCATCACGACCACATCTCCAGCTTTGTTTTTTTTGCAGGTACAGAAGCCACACGAGTGCAAGACGAGCACAACATTATAACTGGACTATAAAAAAAAACACTGTAAGCTGATCAGCTGTTTACAACTGTCTGTTGTCTGTCAGTTGCCCTGAAAACAAAAGCCCACTGCTCTAAAAATGTTTTCTCTACAGTTGAAGTTCAGTGACTGCCTGCCCTAATGCCTGCAAGTCTCCATTAACATTTTGCTTAATTTGACTAAAAGATTGTTGAAGATTTCTAATGACTCATAACATAAACATTTGGCATTAATTTGTCTTTAAATCATCAGTCTTATGACCCACTAGAAGTGTTTGGTGGTGTCTGTAACTGCAGAAACCTGCTTGTATTTTGTTTTTTAGCTCATCAGTTTGCTTTATTCGAGAAGTTTTACCAACCCAAAACATTGGTATTTGGGATCCTGGGAATGAGACTCAGGAATAAACAATCTTTCTGGTGCCTTTATGGATAACTCAAATTGATTCTATCTTTAATCTCTGATGACATGTCATGGTTATTTTATGATTCAGTATGGTAAAGATTTCACCTTTAACACCTTTGGTATATCAGATTAAAATTACTGTGCATAGTCATAATACATCTGGGATGATGATTTGATTCACACATACAAAATTATTTAAAGAAATCATAAAAGTCCCAGTGATATCAGAGTCTACAATGATTTAAATGCTGCTAATCCCTCTTAGCATCGCTTTCTTTCTCATTCTGACTAAATAAAAATTGTTCATTAGGCTCAAATTCTCTCTGGATTCACGTCGGATTTGCTGCAAACGACTGTTTATCCCTCTGTCCCTGGCTACTGCTAGACTGTTAAAAAGTGGGCCAGTTTTTCCCTCTGATCTCTATACCATGTCAGCGTCCTTGACATGCCGGTGTCCTTAAAAAGTCAGAGGATGTCCACCCTACAGCAGCAGGTCCACGCTAATCCACAGTCACCTCCAGATGAGTTCACCAGCTGGGAATCCTCACTAAGCATTCAAACAATATAGAGATTTGCCTTTTCCTCTATGTTTCTAGCTCTATTTTTTTAAGGACACATGCATTAGAAGAAATAAAGTCAGCAATCTTTTCATTTCACATGTGCACAACAGCTGGGTCTTTGTGTGTTTGGCTTGTATGAATGCTTCTGGACGCCTGCATGACCTCTGCCAGCGTGTGACAGCTGGCATATGGCACCACTCTACCTCCACCACCAGCCCGAGACTACGCCTCAGACCTCTGCCATCTTGGCTGTGCACCAGGGAAGCGAGTTAGTGCTGGTAATTAGGACAGATAGCTAGTGAGGGAAGCAAAAGAAGAGCGCGCTGCCGCTCTCCATGATTTCTGACAGACTCGGCTTCGGCTTGACATCGCAGAAGTCTGAGATAAGAGAGGAAAAGATTTTTGAGGATAGAAGTTCATAGAGATGTGTGCAATATTTGAGGGAGTTATGCTGGATTTACATAATATTCACAGAAGCTAAATGGCAGGTTGCTTTATGAGCAGGATGGAAATGAGCATGATGACTTCTACGAGTGAGCTTTGATGCTAGTCACGCCTAATGTACTGTAAAATGTAGTTGGTGTGGATGTTGCAAAATTTATTTCCCTTTTGAGTCTGCCTCACTTTTCCAAACCAAACCATAAATAAGAAATTATGTTTGGTCAATGAAATCCTGTACATGTCTTTTAAGTGTAAATGTGTCCTGTGGTTTTAACAGTTTTCAGACACAAAATGATAAGACAGAGAGCATAGAAACAAAGCAGGATGTTCAGAATAAAGCATCTCGCTGTGATCAGGCCATGGATTCCATTTATATTTGAGCAGTGAGCCTACATGGTCCAGCTTCATATATCTTGTCTGGCTGCTGTCCTCGCTTGGCTGTCTCACATCAACGTGACTTCTCATTTTCTAAGCAGCGCCATTTTAAATTATGCCAAAACCATCGTCCACACTTAGATGAAGGCCCCTCAATATTCAGACCACAGATGATTCAAGGACAGATGACATGAAAAAAAAAATAATCAACAAAAAAAAACACACAATGATGTGGGTTTATGAATATATTTTAGCCCTTTATTTGGTGAAGGGGTCATTAACGGTCTTTATGTATGTTCATGACTGTTGTAATTAAGTGTCATTCGATCAATTGTGTCACTTTTAATGCACGCTCCAACAACTGGTACCTCTAGCTTTATATTTTAATATTACATTACATTACACTTTGACACTGGCTATCATGAGACCATTATGAGAGACCAAGTGTGTCATGAATATTTTCCTGCACCTCAAGTGAAGTGGTACATTTTGAACTTGTCATACAGATGGTATTAAGTTTTATTACAGTGTCCAGCGCTTTTATAACAGTGTCATAGATAATTGACTGGATTTTAACTTCACCGTTTGTCATAAAGATGTTTGATGTTTGATGATTAAATATTAAAAAAGTAGAGTACAGTACGAAGGTGATTTAGTTTAGAAGAGTTGTCATAACAAAGACATTTTTGTCTTGGCTAATGTCAAGTTGTCATAACAAAGACACCTCTAGCAAGGTCAGCTTTGCATTAAAATAATTTCACAAATGACACTTAATGACAACAGTCGTAAAACAAATCATAAAGACTCTTTATGTTCATGACAGGTGTTGTGACATGGTTATAACAATGTAATGACAGTCTTATGCACACCCCTTCAAAGAAGTGCTACCCTATATTTTAACGTGCTTTTGTGTTTATGTATTGTTTTTTCAAGAGAAGGCATAAAGGTACAGAGGCAGGCTGAGGAGTGTCTCACCCAGGAGAGCCTGCAGAAATAAAACAGCAGCTACTGTAACATTTTCAGACACATACTGTGTCCAGCACCATTGTAATACTGTCTTGTGCAGAAGATTACATGCATAATGCTTTATGGAGCCAACAAGAAAGGCAGTGAATGAAAGCGAATCCTGTAAAAAAAAAAAAAAAAGTAATATTGCAATATTGCTGCAGTCAAGCTGATCTGCTTGAAAATAACTTATGCAACAGTGATTTCCCATTATCCATCTCATACTGTGTGTACAAACTGTTAGATTCTCTACAGTTTGTCTAAAACTACACACTGTGGTGTTCAGCTGAGATAGTTAAACTTTACCCCAGGTAGAGAACGATTAATCATATTTTGCAGATTAGACTTATGCGCGCACACACACACACACACACACACACACACACACACACACACACACACACACACACTTCTTTAATTAAACTCTAGTGAACAGGTTACAAATCTAGAGCTCCTCTCTTTATCGCAAATCCTCAGCTTAATTGCCCTGTCTGCCGCTCCCTTTGTTACAGCAGGTGTGTAAACTACATCAATAAGTGAGCTGAAAAATTAGGCTGAATCAAATCAACTTGTAATCTTCACGTCATAAGTGCCTTTAAATATAACCCGCTAATGGTTTTGGATGAAATATGATCATCCCGACACAATAATTTATCATCATAACCCTAAGGTACATTTTGCTCTTCCGATAATAGCGCCAGAGAATGACTGGATGTCTGTTTGACCTCAAATATCAACTTCACTTCTAAGGACAACTGGAAGAAAATGGGAGTGAGACATCTGCAGCTAAATTATATTTCACAAAAAGCAAACACTCAATTACCAAGCCGGTGATGAAGCGGCATTAATAAAACCATTTCACAAAGGTCAATCACTGAGAAAAGTTTGGTGTGTGTGTGTGTGCGCGTGTGTGTGTGTGTGTAGGTGGCCTTGTCGGGTTTAGCTGATAAACAGAAAGAGCTCAAATAGCAAATCAGCTGAAGGACCTCAATATAATAATCCTTATCCTTCTGAAAAGATGGAAGAAAGAGTTTAAAAGACCATGATTAGGGGACAAGTGCAGGCCTGAGAGGAAACAAAAATAAAAGCATGGAGAGAAAATAATTTGCCCTACCTCTGGTTTCCATGGCAATTTCTTGTGGTGCTGGCTGAGGAATTTCCGGATGTGGGTATGATCTCTGCCATCGGCCCCTCCTGTGATTGGCTCATCATCCTTGAAAAAAAAAACATCAGAAACAAGGATACACATCAGTCACTACAACAAAAGATGAATCGTTGATGAAAGAAATGAAAGGAACGATACTGAAATCCAACAGAATATTAAGCTAAATTACGTGTATCGTAGAGGTTTTGGGAGGTGACTGAAAATCTGCTCTTCAGCTATGCAGGTACTGTAGTTCACCTGACTGACAGAGCAGTCCTTTACAAACAATCTAACACCAGGTTAGTGGGTTCCTTGTACAATGTAAAGCATTTGTTCTGAGAGTCTCTTTCATATCCAAGCAAAATTGGCATTGCAACTGATATACCCCTAAAAGAATAAAAATTGAATCAAATCACAAATCAGATTGGGACCTTGTGAATCACAAATCAAATCAATTCAGGAAATCAGTGGCGATACCTAGCCCTAAAATGAATGGCCATCTTTAAAGGATTAAGTGTGAATCATCCATCCATCCATCCATCCATCCATCCATCCATCCATCCATCCATCCATCCATCACTGAGGTAATATGACTCTTGTCCATAACCTCCATAAGTGATAAATGAGATAAAGTAGCATCACTAGCTAAAACCACAGCCTGCTCTAATTCATGGAAGCATAAAGCAGTGTGTACTGTGCAATACACACAGCTGAGAATATCACACACACACACACACACACACACACTAGTATATTGTAAAGGGGCAGCCCAAGCAAACACAGGTTTATTTCCCCAGAGGGCTACTTTTAAGACCCTGTGGAATCTCCTCTTCACCATTTGCTCCTAATCCAGCGTTTGACTCGCCAAAGCCCTAATCTCCGACATACCCTAACCATCCACCCTGCCGGCCAAGATCTCCTCTCCAGGGAGCCTGAACTCTCCCCCTGATCTAGGATTTAGCCTGGCGCTCCGGCCAGAGCACTGCAGGGCTCTTTCTCTGTGGCCCGCTAAGAGGCATGTTAATGTTAATGCTGTGGTGTGACGGGCAGGACGGAGCAGAGAGGAGCACACGTTTTCGGCCTAGCTGTGAGGAGATAAAAGGCTGCCGGGCTCCCAGAGGAGGAGCCGCGTCGCAGAGCTGCTAAATGAGTGGCAAAGCATCCTCCATTTAGCAGGGATGTCAAAGAGAGACACACCTCCACAGAGGCGCATTGGAGAGGTTTTCAGCACCCCTGAAATGAGGGGCTTTTGTCAAGAAGTCACCAGTGTTTGCAAAAGAATCTGGGGAGGAAAAAGACATTTTTAGAGTGGAGGAGGCAAAGAGACAAAGCTGTCGGATGCCAAGCCTTTGATTACTTTTTTAACTTCCAGGGGAGAGAGATGAAGGAGGGCAGGGAAGGTAATGATGAAGAAATGTGACAACAGGCTCCCCTCCTGCCTGACACCAGAGGAGCGTAAAAGTGCCTGATGTTTGTGCGTACCCATAGACTCAAGAACATGCTCCAGCACCACACACACACACACACACACACACACACACACACACACTCGCTGAAGGACACAACAACATTCATATTGCATCAGCTGGAGTCTCGCTTTCACACGAAACAAACACAGCAGAAGAACAAAAGTGTGAGACAGACTCAGTGGTCAGTAAAATACGAAGTGTAGAAAAATCACAAACTGTCTGAGAAACTTGATTTCAACACCTGCAAAATGATATTTTCTGACACATACTTGTATGGTATGTTGAAAAATCACCATATGAAAACATGATGAAAATTGGATCTAATCATTGGCCCTCGATTCATAGCTTGGAAATATTTATTAAAGGTTGATTACCATGTTTATAAGAATAAGAATGGACGCTGGATTTCAGAAAGTTTGATGTTCTGACAAGATGTTCTGATACCATTATTTACTTCCACATACTGATTCCAACATCTGAACATTGAGTATTGACATTATATGTTCAATAGCTGTATACATACTAACCCTGTAAAACATGAACAGTCATGAACAGCTATATGTGTCACCAGGGGCAGATAAAGGAGTTGATGAGATCTGGGGCTAAGCCCAGAGATTTCAGCCAATTTTTTTTTGCTTCCACATGCAGCGAAATAACTTAGTTTCATTTTATCCAACTTCACGCTTCTACATTGCATCCCAGAGGCAAGTACTGAACTTTTTAATCCACAAAACTGAAAACAGGCCTTTTAATGACTTTAGAGATACATGGTTCTCACAGGACAGTGATGCTACAGACATTAGATGGTCTTATAGACCATGATGCATTACTGTAGATTAAACTAACCAACAGTGGGCTATAAAGTAGTTAAAATGACCTCAAACCTAAACATCTACAGCAGTAAACAGCAGTAATATTAATGCAATAATATTAATCCAGAAACATCAGACATAATAACACTGACAGGGAACATTTTACTGCAACATGATTACTTTAACTTTACATTAATCTAATATTTCCATACATTTACTTCAGTAAGGTTTTGTGACTGCAGGACTTTTGCTTGCAGTGAAGTATTTTTACAGTGTGATATTAGTACTTTTGCTTCAGTAAATGATCTGAATACTTTTTACACTCCTGGCCACCTCGCAGGAGTAACATAATGTCCATATATTGTCTGGACAGACAGACAGACAGACTGGTCTCCACAGAGGCTGCTACTGGAAAGTGTGTACGCGCATATGAACGCATGTTCACGTGCAACGCAGATATCTTCTCTGAGCTACAGATTATAAACGCCATAACATGATAAATAGTTTTATTTCATTCTCACTTCTGTCAGACACAAAGTCACAGAGCAGCTGTCTGAAAGCTCGACACAGACAGACAGACTGCAGCTCAGCTAACATCAGACAGATAGAGGAGGAGCATCAACTTCACCTTACTGTGAATGAATGATATCAAACTTAGAGCCGACCGGCTGCAATTATCTGTTATAGTAAATGTTACACCTGTAGTTTGACCTGAAATATCACTGGTTGCTATACTGCTATGTTGGTGTACAGTTTTCTGTAGATGACGGTGCCGTTGGCTTTTTTGAAATCTGTGGATGTCCATACTGGAGGGTAACCGCATGAGTAGAAATTACCTCTACAATGTCATTTTTAAATCGTAAAAGATGCAGGACTTTTGAGAAAACATCCGGGGCTTGAGCCTTAGTAGCCACCCACTAAATCCACCTCTGTGTGCCACAAAACATTTCATCACCCTGGACACTGCTGGGCGGAAGCAGGTTCCCATTTCAGGGTTCATTAATTATGGTATCAGATCATGCACAGACTTGCAAAACAGTTCCAAGGTCCCTGCCCCTAAGGAAAATTGTGATTTGTGATATTTGGTTATATAAATAAATAAAATATGACTTGACTTGACCTTATCTTTATTTCTTCTTGGATGTCTAATCACTGCAGCTCTGTTTTTTCATTAACACTTTTCATTGCGTCTTTACGTTTGAGGTGTTGTTTTTCTTGTCATAAACACTGCAAAGCTTGGTGTTGCTTTCATTTCAAATCAAATTTAGACCTCAAACTGTCTCTGTGACGTTGTGTGCTTTACCGTGAGCAAACCAAGAACCGAGAGCTTTTTGTTCCTGCCTGTCTGTTAATCAGCTTTCGCTATTAGAACAGGTGTGATGACTGTTTGAATGATGATGAAAGATTATCCACGTGGGTAAAGCACTTTGTGATCTGCGGTTACTGAATGCGATTAAAAGAGACAATGTTCCAGAGATAATATGTTGTCAACCCCAAAAGATCAAGCTCTAAATCACTGCCTGAGCTTGGACTGTAATTCACACAGACACCACTTTCCTAAAGCGATGCCTCAGCTTGATCCAACTCAAAGTCTGCTTATCGATGCAATACTAAAAGGCACAGTTAAACTCATTGACCTGAAGCTGCACTACATCCTTCATCAGCTGAATCTCTTTTTCCTCTATTGTGTATATCGACTTTACACTTCAGCGAGGTGTTGTCATTACTTATAGCACTCCACAAATACTTGTAACATTTTTGTGTGACTCATTACTTCAGAGTCACAATCTCTAACTTATGAGCAGATCTACATTTTTCTCTGGCGCTGGGCCCAGAAGTGTTATCATGTTTCTCTGATAATTAAAGTTGATGCTAAGGGGCCTGTCAGATGGCCTTATGTATTAAACATTGCAAGGCAAAAGGGGGAATATCAATCACACTGATGAGCCTGCCTATTTATCATGTTTACATTGCTATTTACCTTGTTAACTTTCACTCAAATAGAATGACAAATGGTCTATAACAATGTGTGCATTTGTCTGCTATGGCATCAATGCATCAGAGACGGAAAGAGTTGAGGGAGAGTAGCATTTAATTACAGCTAAACTGAGCAGTTTTATGTATGAACACGCATGGTAGAGGGAGTTCATCTAGAAAAGGGGTGATTGATAGATTAGCTGTCTGATCAGCGTGCACTAAGTCACTAATAATCATCCATCCCACCAGTCAAAAGACTCGCTCTTGTGCAGGGACATCCAATATACGGCCTGTGGACCAGAACGAGGCTGCCAAAGGGTCCAATCCAGCCCAATTCACTAGTGTGAAAAGTGAAGTCATTCATTTCTAATAGGAGTAACAGGCTCTATACTGGCTACACTATTATAGGTCCCACATGCACTAACATGCAGGTTACCTGACACAACTCTGTCAAGCAAGGATACTGTTCAAAGGTAAATGGGCACCCCTATGAGACTTAAGGGAAAAAAATGCAGGAACTCACCAGAACACCTGAGAACATAGAAGATAAATTAATTACTGGCAGGTCTGAGGAAACCTCTTTTAAAGCCTCTTTTAAATCATAACTGAGAGAGCAATGATGGAGCTAGGAAGGCTAACTAACTTATTACTAATACTAAAGCCATAGTTTGTGAAGACATGCATGCTGAAGGCTGCAGAAGTGGTGTACCTAAACTGATGCTTCATTAATTCTGAACGTTTTCTCTAACAGTATTCTTAACACTAAAAGAAAGGGAAAATTTAGAGGTATTGTTATTTATAGCCTGCATGAGTGACTGTGTGCAAATATGATCAAAATACCTGCATCTTGTCCAGAGCTAATCTCATATTCCAATGGACCAATCGGCCTAAGCTTTTTTGTGCACTTTCATGACTGTATGTGGAAGGACCTCTGTGATTCAGAATTATGAAAAAAAATATCCTTGTGCGAATTTCTTCAAACTCTGTGCAAAAGCCCAGTTGAACTGATTATGATTATGGTGGTCCAAGGTCAAAGTTCAAGGTTATTTGACATGTCTGTCGCTTTCTCATGAAGTGATATTACAGGAATGCTTGGACTAAATTTCTTCAGACTTGTTTCCAGCATCCACTTGGACTCAAGGACGAAAAGGACAGATTTTGCTGGTTAAAGTACCATTATTGCTCACGAAACACATTTTTGGCCATAACTCAAGATTTCATGTGCTAAATATGACAAATTTCCCACACAGATATTTAATAGGATAAAATAATGAGGTGATGACATTTATATCCAAAAGATCAAAAGTCAACTTCACTGTGACATCATAATGTTCAGCTCTCTATATGGACCGATATATATATATATATATATATATATATATATATATATATATATATAAATAGTATACTAGTGATACTATACTGTATTACACAATGCATTACACTACAACACTACACATTATATACACTATAAAGTACAATAATTCTACTTAAGGCTGTCAGAGACGAGCTGCAGACTGCTCCTGTGAGTCACAGCTGTGTGTCACAGAGAAAATAGCAGCAGACGTCACTGAAGTTACAATAAACACCACACTCTTATGATCTACTTCTGTGACAAGCATGTCTGCTTGCTCAGTTTCTCAGTTAAACCACTGAAAATGCCTGATATCATGATTGGGATTTCACTCAATGGAGGTGAAAGTGACAGATTTTAAATGAGTCACTTTTCCTTTTTTAAGACTCTGTGTCCCACAACACAGCCCTTCAAAGAGACACAGCTTGCGTATGTCTCATCTCTTCACCATCTTGTCTTTTTTTTGCCAGAAATTGAGGAACCGTGAGGGGCGATCCACATGGGCCACGAACCAGCTGTGATCTGTTGCGCCTATATACATACATGTATAAAATTACAGATCAATAAAGTGGTAATTTCCATATTAAATTCCTTCAGAGTCATCACTGCATATGTCACCTGAGTTTGGACAGACATGGATGTAAACTGTAACTTCACTGGCTGGTGGAGGTACACAACTACAAGGCAGTGATTGTATTTTTTGACTGCTCTGTTTTACGCAACAATTGACAGCTGATTTCTCACTTTTCTGTTTTGGGGATGCATTTTTGTTGGTGGAACTTTGAAAAGCTCCTGGTGGCATTGCAGTAGGTGCTTCACGATCTGTTTCCTGATGGGGATGTGCACCCTACAGAGAGCACTCTTCCAGTTATTTAACACTTTTACCAGTCAGGCCTGCTTGAGATCAAATTGGGCTCTATGTTTCCCGTGAACTAAAATGAGCTTGAAACCCCTGCACCCCCAGGTGCTAGACTCCCAGTTGTTTCCTTCCAGACTCCCCATGTTCACACAGCACAATTCAAATGGATGACCTTGCTGATCCTAGCCAAGGGAAACAGCTGGAGCCAGTGTCCTAGAATACCAATGAGCTTAATTAATCTCCCTTATTAAACAAAAACAAGCACCAGTCTGCAGGGAGGGGAGGGGGTAAGGCAGATAGAGCAGAGCAGAGATCTGGCACTCGTCTCACAAATCTCTTCGCCCCCCCACCCACCACGATAACCCCAGTGAATAAGCCCAGATGACTCCCAAAAGTCCACAAATCATAGTTTCATTTCCACCGACCTGCAGTGTGAAAACTGATAACCAGAGCGGAATAATTACATTCTCAATTTTTCATTCATGTTAACCACCACAGAGATATACAGTATGGTAATTAGTCCCACCATAATAATAATACAGAAGCTTCCCATTTTTCATCCTATGGCCTCGTTGAATCAACAGTGGCTCCTGCTTACTGGCTGCTCATTGTTCAAACTAATATGTGTAACTGGAGGCAAAGATACCTGGGTGACATTTACTTTAGCAATGACTAATCTCACTGATTTATCACCAAAGAGAAAAGCTGCCATGAAAAGCTGCTCTCATCTGTGTTTTTGATACAGAAAACACATTTTTAGATGCATCATTTTGCGCATCACAAAATGTTGGATAAGAATGTGACAGTATATCACTGTGGACCAGACATTTCCAATCTACAGTATGCGACAGGATGGCACCGGCTGTGATGTATAAGCTGAGAGATTTCTACAGAGAGAAATAGCTAGATAAAAGAAAAGGCTGAAATGAAGAGAAGAGGCGGAAAGAGAAACAGAGAATATAGACATAAAAAGTGGCAGACTGGAGACAGAGAATAAGCAACAGAGCACAAGAGAGACGAACAGAGTGAATACAAAGGAGAAAAAAAGGTGAACGATGGAGCAATAAAGAAGAAAAAAAGGCACAACTGAGAGGAGACCTTTGAAAGGTAGTGCACAGTGCCTTGTGCCAGTCTCGTCCTCAGAAATCCCTCTGGCACAGTGAACGTCTGAAGCGACTGCATGTGGACTGCCAGATTCCCTTTTCCCACCTCTCTTTACTGAACAGACCAAACAGACCAGTGCCTGCTTGTTTCAGAGCAGTACCAAAGCTCTGTGAAATATTACACACTTGCACTGTAGCCACATATGTGACATGACTACGACTGAAAAGAAGGATTTTTTTGTCCACAAATCTCAGGATACACTGGATACCACAGATATAAGTTTTCTTTGTACCACAGTGGGTTAGATATTAATAATAAGTTGTTCTGTAACATCCTGATTCATCATGTCCTGCTTTGAAATGTTGTTAAGGTTAATTCAAATCAAAGCTCAAACTGGGGCAAAAAGCCAGTTCTCATGGCTGGAGTGAAGTTCTCTATTGCCACTCACAGACACTCACATAAACCACTCCACATTAAAAAAAAAACATTCAGTAGTATCAAAACAGTACATGTTCCTCACCTTACCCAAGGTTAACTTCACAGTTAGCCTCATCTGAAATGCTTCACAAATGTAAGAATCCAATTCAAAGGAGGAGGGTGTAGGTGAGTGCATTCAGTGATCCCTCACTTCCAGGTGCTTGCTAGCCATTGCTTGGAATTTACAGTTTAATTATAAATAAGGAAACTTGACTAAAGAGTCATTGTGGCATCGTAAAGAATAGGTGAAGGTTGATGCGCAAGAAATATTTCACATGCTGGCATCCAAGGCTCCTTAAAGAGTTTGTATTATTTGAAGTGGTGTTAAATGAGGTACTTATCTAATCTGTGTAGTACCTGCAGTAGAGAAGAGTGCCAACACAGAAGCTGAGTAATGTACTGCTGTGGACAAGGTTAGCAGCAAATGATATTTAAGCCACTTAAAAAAGGCAAATCAATATCAGTTTAAGTGTATTATAAGTGCTATATTTAGAATATTTTCAACATCTTCCCTTGCTGTCAGACAAATATCACTCAAAAACAGTACTTTCAAGACACAAGAGTTGCTGGTTTACTGCTTCCTCAATCTGTTGTGTGAGTTTGGTGAATCCAAACTAACTTTTTAAAAACCAAAGTCACACAATAACACAAACAAACCAAAGGATCCAGGCAACAGTAGACCAGCAACTCTCTCATTTCACCTATGGAGTCTGGTTGGTTTGGGGAGAGAGATATTTGGCTTATATACCTGCAGTTTCTCATCAGAAAAGGCTGTGTGATGGCAAGGTACATCTGTGAAAATATTCTAAATATAGCATGAACTTGACCTGACATTGTTTTTTTTTAATTGGACCTTTTATTAGGCGGCTAAAATATGTTTTGCTGCTGACGCTGTCCACACCAGTACATTACTTTAAAGCTTCCAATGGTGGTATTGGTGCTGCTCCTCCAAACTAGTCATTTGCCATCATACACTGACTATGGACAAATACCTCACATGACCCCACTTCAAATTATTCAAACTATACCTTTAAGTAAAAAGAAAACAGTGCGTGGAAAAAAGAGGAAACCTGTGATTTTCTAAAACATTCTGCAAGGTGACTGTGCGAAGGCAGTCTGATAAAGACAGTGGTGATGTGGCTCACTTTTAGGACAAATTAATCCACCTCAACAAAGGGAGGTAGAAATGTCTTGAATTATCCTCACAAGAGCCTTGTGTGAATTCAAAAGCATGTTTATACAAGTCCTTGGACACTACCATGGAAGAGAGAGATTCAAGGTGATTATTAGAAATGTCTTCAATGTGACCCATATGCACCTGGTTCTTCAATAACCACAAACACTCACCATGGCAACAGAAAGGCTCGCCAACGCAAACCTGTATGAACCAGTGACTGTGTTCCAACGTGATGATTTTCACATTTTTCTCATATTGTGCTGTCAATTTAATTCCACCGTGTTTCAAAGTATATGTTCTTTTCAGAAGCTGAAAGGAGAAACAGAGATGTGAAGGATGAGTCAGACGTTGGCCTTTGATCTACACAACAAACGTGCATCTCTTTTAATTAGATATTGTTCTTCTCAATAAAAGATTTGTACAGTATACGGTGGTATTTGTTAAGATACTTAAAATACACAACCAGAAACATGGCCGTGTCAACTCAGAATGGCCTCTGTTGTTTTGGAAAGCAGAGAAAAATGACTGATGAAAGCTGGCCACTTTGATAAATGTCTAACATTGGCACATCAGCAAACGCTGCTGGAAACTGAAATTTAATTTTTGCCTGCAGACCGCCATATGTTGATGTGGCTGCTCCGGGTGTTGGCTAATGAATAGGATTGTCCTGGGAACCACCTCAGTGATCATGGATCAGCACTCGCGAGCGCTGAGAGGTTGAATAAATCTGCACCCTGATCTCACAATCAGCCGTTCTAGTCTATTTCAGTAAGAATGCGGCTTTGGGAGCCCCAATACCTTTACATCCAAAATCCCTATTCCTTTTAACAAAGTGGCTGGCACCGCTGAATAGAAATCAGCCCGAGCGCATTCAGTTAAACTATTGCAGAACAAATCCCAGCCAAGAGAAAGAAGGAGTGCAACTATTTTTGTCTCGCTGCTTGCATTATTCATGTAAGAAATTACATGCCGGTCAATGGAACAGTAGAAAGGCTGAGTGAGGAAGAGAGGGAGAAAAATGGAACATAAATAAGGGATGGCTGCAGTCGACAATGGGAGTGATAGAGTCAGTGGCTCCAATTCATTGGTTGGAAGATTAATGGTGCAGAGATGAGTACGGCAGGGAGACAATAAGACACGAAGGAGAAGAAGGAGGGGAGAGAGGGAGCAAGCGAAGTGGAGAGATGGACGGATGGTGAGACGAAACATTGCAGACAGTTAAGAGAGAAAAGGGGAGAAGAGCAATTATTGTCTTGCATGGGTACTCTCAGAGCAATAATTTTAATATGATGATGATGAGTATGTTTATGCAAGCGTGAGTGTATCCTTGTGTCTATAAACATGACGCCTGCTTGGATTGTGTGTGCACCCGATGAGGTCGTCTGAGTTCCTACCAACATGTGACATTCAGCACATATTGAGTTGTGCGTATGTCATAGAGTGAGTAAGTTATTGATTCAGGTCTGGGACAGGGTGGTAAGACTTCTGTCCACATCAATACACCAGGCATGTAAGAACAATGTCAGTGAGGAGCAGTGCAATCCCACTCAGGATCAATAACAGTCTGAAGAGCTTTGTCTGTGTTTGTCACATTTGGTCACTCATGACTCAGGTCTTCTAATTTAAAGTGACAATCACAAAGATTTTCACTTATATAAATATTAACTCTCTATGGCTGAATGAGGTAACACAATGGCAACAGAACCTATATACACATTTCAAATGTGTGATGTGTGTCTGTGGTGTCATTCCTGGAAAAAATGTTGCATTAAGTAGGGGTAGTAGGTACTTGATATCTTTAATGTTTTGACTGAAATAACCCAGTACAAAGTAGTATCAAAACTCCTCCAGTCAAACGATACCTATACTTGATCTTTTTGTACCCAGATCTCAAATAAAATGATTATTTGTATGGTTTTGCAAGCACCCAATGACACAAACATTCTTATGGCCAGGCCACAATGGCTGCTTGAGCAGCTCTTTGTGCACGGTGGAACATTTTTGCCCAAAAATTAACAGGGTAGAGCGGCTGCACAGCCTGCGTGAGCAGCATGACTCGCACATGTCACACACTGATGCAACTACCCTTAATCAAAACTTCAAAGTCTCGTCCATTTTTTTTCATGTGATGCATGCAGCTCTGGGAAAATAATCCGTTGATAGTCAACTCAAGATCATATAAGCAACACTTCTAACTATAGGTTTATTGTTACAGTCTCTTTGACTTTCTGCTCTAATACTGCTCTCTGGTTACAACTCTTCTTCACTTCAAGACTCTCCTGCAAACTCAGCATGAAATGTAGGGCTGGCAGGAGCAGCACCGCAGCAGAAACACTGCCTGTGTGAACACCACAGGGGTGCGAGTGGAAACAGGGAGGTAGCCGTCATGCAGAGGTACAAGCAAAATGTGCAGCTCCAGCATTAAATTTTTCATGACATGTGAGTGGCCCACTACCTCACTAAAATCTCTTCAACTAGCAGTTAAACGCAGTCTGTGGTAGTGAAGTTGTGTTTGATGGAGCTGGCAGTTTAGTGTGCCGAGATGCCACCAAAACACTGTAAAGTATGGCTATACTACACACCTGTGAAGTCTGATAAAAATAAATGCACAAATAGAATAAACATTACTTCAAGAAAAATTGGGACTACAGGTAACATGATCTAGCCAAACATCGGTGTGGATAGCTGCACTTATAAGGCACAAAGGCAGCTGCACAAATAAGGCATTTAATGAAGTACTATATTGGTATTGGTTTTGCATACTGGTATTGGTAATGATATCACATTTTTTTAAACAATACCCAGCTGTAGTATTAACTTACTGCTAATGTAAACAGATATCCATTTATGAATGCAGAATGTCAAATCATTGTCAGATGATGGCCAATAGGCTCCAAGATTGCTGATAATGCAAATCAAACATTTCCTACTGCTGCAGCTTCATATTAAAAGCTTTTAACTGGCAAAACACAAGTTGGCTTTTATTGTGAAGCAGTCACAGGAAATGAACTGCATTTGTCAGTGAGATATCATTCATTAAAAATGCATCCACCAAACAAGACAACTGCCATTGAAGGAGCAGCCACAGTGAGCTGTTGGATGAAGACCTGCAGGCAACAAGCTGCACACCAACTTCTCAGCCAAGTAACTAACTCTTTTTTTTTCCTGTGCCCTGCTGTTTGCAGACTCATGCCGTGTGCAGCATAAAATCAGATCACAGTTGCCAACAGAGTGATGGAAAAAGAATAATTATTGCCTGACTTTATTCTTAGAGCGAAAGAGTTTGTTTTGTTGCCCCAAGAATTCTGTGACTTGTAGTATTAAACCACAATTGCTGCTACAACCACCAGTAGCTTAATGTGTCAACAAATCAACTAGGACTGAAATCGTCAAGATTGACACTTTAAGATGTAAATTTATTATCTCAGGCCATCTTGTTAGAAATCAAAGTTTATGCATTATTATTATTATTATTGGTGCCTGCAATGTACCAGGAGGACAGTAAAATAAAAAAATGGCTGATTGAGGGCAGGATTTTGTGTTAGGGTGAGTGGTGATGAGAGAGAAGCTTAAGTCCTCTATTTGATGACATGTAATCTTTGCACTGTAATTAAAACTGTCTGAGAGGTGCTTCAGTACAGCCTTAGGAAAAATACTCTGAGGAGAGACAGCTAAAGGTGCCTCTAATCATTATAAATTCAATGTAAGTAGAGCTTGAACAAGATACAGGTCAGATTAGTGGAAAGGGAGAAATAGTTGGAAGGGGACACAGAGCAGATACCAAGCATACATTCTGAGCTGGAATCCAGCCTTTTACCATGCGCTCCCTTTGTTAGAAGAGCCCTGCATTTTTTACTGTCTGAGCAACAAAATGCATCGCTCTGTATCTTTTGTATCACAGAAAGGTATGGAAGAAAAAGAGGAATAAGGAACAAAGGTCTGTCATCCGTATTAGGCCCAGGTTTTCTGTACAGGCTGATTACTGCTGATGGGGTGTGACATGGGGCAGCTGGCAAACAGAACAGGCTAACAGTCAACTGTCAATCATCCCTGACCTGCTTGGTGCTCAATCTGACCTAATCAACACTGAGCCTGCTGCAGAAAAACCGAGGCGGACACGGACACAGACACACAAACCGACAAACAGGCCGGCCATGCTCTAACGAGACAGGTATGTTCACAGTAATGGTGCATTAACTGGTATGGCGCATTTTTCTCCAACTATTTTTCCCAGCCCTAAGCAAAGAAAACAGGATAGATGGATGGATTAATGTGATTTTTTCCCAAGCACCATCTTTTTTTTCCAACATGCAATCCTATCAGTACTGGCCACAGTATGCTCAGAGTACAACCACACAAAAAAAAGCATGGGATGCTTTTTTTGAGCAGTGCACCTTTTAACGACTTACGTCAGTCGCTTTTGTAAAGCATTTTGCACCATAGCATTAGCTAAATTGAGATGATTATTATAAGGCTCACACAATTTGTGCTATTCACCTGCTAGTCAAGAAAACTTAACAACGGATGAGTAGGGTAACCAAGAATAATGCTAGACGCAAGATTTAATAAGACAAATGCATTAGAAGATGGAAAGACATGCATGCCTTCAACTCGCATGTCTATATGTGCAGACAGATAGCCAGTTGTTTGCAGTACACAGTTTAATTTGAAAACAGGGCCAGTCAAATTTGAGTAGGAATTGATAACCAAACTCAAAAAGAAAATTTCTTCCTTTGGAATTGTAATTTTAGAATTGATTCTTATTTTAAATCTGGCCTCAATGCCCAGTCCTTGTTAAAATTGAACATCATTGCTTCTACATCTCAAAACTACTGCTGGTATGATTTTTTTCCTATAGGTGGTGCAGGGTGACAGGTGTATAAGTAGCAACCCAGTGTCCTGAGAATATCTAAAACATATGACCACTAAACCCACATTGACCCTACTTTTTTAGTTTCCATTGCCTTCTCTGTGTATAGCTACAATATGCCTGTGTATTTTGAGAATTTAGGGATCAAACAGTGTGTTGATCACACATGCAACCTCAGCACATTTAGCAGTGGGACATCAAAGCATGGATGCAAGATACTAAAGTACTCCCTCCTCCTCCCACTACACCAAAAAATCTCTCTTGACCTAAAACCAGGGATGTAAAATGAGGTAACTCTTAGTTCAGACCACATACCAACCCACACTATGCAGATCCAGTAACACATTTAAAAATACTTACACACACATTTCCTCCGAGCTCCTACTCTATTTCAATGCAACAATAGTGGCATGAGAATGAAATTCACAGGGAGACTCAAAGTGACTGAAATGCACACACACACTCCAAAGTTAATGTGTGTTGGTGTCTGTGTCAGCCTGCCACACTTCCACACTTCATTATCATTAAAAAAACTGGCTTTGGGGGGAACTTGCTGGGATCAATGAGCTAACAGGAGGGCCCCTTGGAGGTGGTCGCGTCTTCATTATCTGTGATCGTAAGTTAAGACAACACTAAGCAAGCACCCCAACTACTATTATGGAGATTGTGCGGAGATTAGCTATGCCTACAATCAATACTTACATCTTCTTATCTCACCCCTACTGAATAAATACACTGATAGCGACACTCTCATACACAAGGTCTATTTCCTGCTCTGAATATTGTTAAGAACAAGCAAATCAGTCATTATCACAAAATAAGCCCGAACAGAGTGGCTCAATAGTCTATTATGAAGATAATATGCACTGAGCTTATTAAGTGAACAAATAGTATCTTATTTATCTTTTTTTATTATAAGGCAATTTATCTTGTGATGTAATATACTTTATAACAGAGGTTATTCTTACATGTCATAAGAAGAGAGGCACAGCCGTAATCAGTAACACGAACAATGTTTCATTTAGATGTCCCTGTAAACCAGGCCAGTGAGTCAGCATGTACAGTGCCCATCACTGGCACAGCAGCATCTAAAATGCGGCAATTAGTTACACCTGTGTTTGTCGAGTCAACATGTCTGCTGTGAGGAAGGTCTACAGGCTAGCTAAATGTTAGCTGTGCCCGCGGTGTGCTTCTGCTATCATTCTGGGGCACAGGGGGTGAAAAGCGACTGGCACTGTGCGGCAGTTTCAGCTGTTGTCGATTAACAATTATACTGCTCATGGGTATTTATCTCCCCTGTGGTGACTGACAAGCCAACAATACGCTTTCTGGAGTGAGAAAAGAAAACATCCACTGAGTAAAAGTCATAGTCAGTGTTCATTTTGTGTATTCACAAATTCTGTAATACCTGCATGTCTTTTCTGTTTCGTACTGCACCCAAGCCTGATAGTGAGCTTTGCAGACAGGGGAAGTAATGGATTACAACTACTAAAATGACTGTAATTAAGTTATTTTGAGGGGTAAATTTACTGTTATAAGTATTTTTTTGTAGTCTTTAATTTTACTGTTACTCTTTGTGTATTCATTGTGTATTCATTATATTATGTATAAAATCACGATTAGTGCTGAGCAGTAATCTGAATTAATATCTTAATCTTTCACCTGCATTTTTGTAACTACACTAGTTTTTTTAAACTTGACTGGATGTGCTAAAAAGTTTTTATTTTTTTCTGATGTGTGCTGGAGAGTGTAGACTCAACGTATGTCTGTGCAGGTGATCAGAGAAAAGGATATATTTAAAAGTCTGTGTGTGTTTAGCTCTCACTACTTTTGTAGCTTCTAACTGAATATCTGTGGTTTGAGGTTTAGTTTCTGTCCTGTGCTGCTGTTTGCTGCTTTCATGTATCTGCTTTATTTTACTGTTTCATGTTTGCTTTCACATGTATAGGAGTCGTGTTGAGTTGCTGCTGATGAAAACCCAACAGTTCCTGATTTGCTGCTTTAAATAAAAGCTTGAATAACAAAAGAATGTGGGAGTTTTATTCAGAAGAATTTATAGGAAAAGAAGCGTCCACTGTTTCTCTACTAAAAGCGAACACATCATAAAGACACACCTTCAAATGGGTGCAAACATCACTGTGTTAGGCTGATGTTGCAAACTGAGTCAAACCAACATGCATGGAAAAGGAGTAAATGAGTCAAAGCTCAAGGAGGCAACAAACTTTAATAGCCTCTGCCAAAAAGGGGAGAAAATTAGCATGTTCACACAGGTGTCCTGTTTACATCACTACCAATCAGAGCTGGAGCTGGAAATACCCATGATTACTCCAGAGTCATTTGATCTGGGAGTGACTGCTGATTGTACCCTTTCCCACTAAAGACAAAAGCCAGATGCTAGTGGGTGTTAGTGGTGTTTTTATCCAGTATAAAAGCAGTTTAAGACTGTTCTGAACAGAACAATGCAGGAGCTGAGATGGACTGACGATTTGGAGAAACAGACACCTATTTCCCTTTACTTAGAAAGTAACTAATACTCTGTTTTTGAAAAGAAAAAATTGTATTTCTTCTTGAGTTATGTTTTTAACACCAGTAATAGTTAAGCAATATTTCAGTAGTATAACAGTACTTTTGTTGCACACAGATTTTCAGTACTCTTTCTCCCACTGAAGCTCTGTCACAGTAACCTGTCACACCAACCTAAAGTGAGCAAAAATCAGCTTGGCACAAGATACAAAAGATTCAATTTCCCATCTCATCTAAACTGCTGACACCTCAATAAAGGCATGAAAAAAGGTCAGTTATAGCTGTTAAGTGGTTTTGTAAAACCTCAATAACTAAGAATTATTTGTGAAATATGAAATGAGTATTCAAAAAAAAAGCTGCATAATCAGAAATGCATGCCGCTGCACAAGCAGTTACATCTAGAACTTACAGCGAAGAAGACATATTGACTGTGTAATGTGTGTTGCAGCACATTTCACATGTGGTATCTGTGATATGTAGGTTGCCCGCTGCCTGCCCCAATCCTGCTCCTGACATTTCTGCTGACCAGCACTGCCGAGCTCTCTGTCCTGCTTTAGTATTTTCTTCCCTCCATCCTTCTTCCCCTGGCAATTTTCCAGCTCCTCCCTCCCTTTCATTCTACTGAGAAATACTGTTTAATTTAATGTGATTTAACTTTTTCTCCTAAGTCCAGAGAGGGTTCAATGAAAGCTCAATACAAAGCCAGCCCCTCCCTGACTAGACGTATGAAGGAGAACTTATTATGTAAGCTCTTTAAGTGCTCTGTTTGTCAAGCACTCCATTTAAAGTCTCCTTAAAGAGCTGGTACAGCCCCAAACTAACCAGGATTAATGGTAGCAGAGTAAGTAACTATCAATCAGAACAAATCCTATCCTTAGCTTTCCATCCATGCTAAAGACAGATAATGAAATATATTCTGGAGCAAAAGAAAAACAAAGAGACAAAGATTCCTTAAGCACACAAGAAAACACCTCCATTTAGAAAGTAGAATAAACACAAAAGCTGCCATGAAAATAAGCATAAGGGTAAAAAAAAAAAAAGCATTCCATTTATTTGACTTTGCTTTTTGTTAGTGGTTTTAATTTGGGAAGCTGGCCAGTGGGAGACTGAACGAGATGAGAAGAACTTGTGGCCACACCAGACTCCATTTTTACTTCACTTCAACAAACACAGGAATGTGTCAGCAGAGCCTGTGGCACAAGGGGATGATTTTTTTTTTTCATTTTTACCTTTTTATCCTTCTCCCACCCTTTCTGTTTGCATCCTTTAAAAATTTGCTGTCACCCCGGGGCCCAGAGAACATTTCAGGCTCCGTCTTTCAACTCAAAGAAAAGCTACGCCTCTGTAGCTCAGCATCCATGCATGGTTTCTGCACATGTACATATACGTGCGTGTCTCAGATGACCGGCATCTTTGACTTTTGTGACACATTTTTTTAAACACCTGCTTTGCTCCTGGAGCCGCTCTTTCTTCCTACTTCTTCGAGCCTCTCTCCCTCTACAGCCCTGTCAGCGCAACTCAAACAGACAGGACAGACATGAGCAGCTTTGAGGAGGAGGCCTCCGGTTAATAAACTGTGTCAAAATGAATGTGTCTCCAGCTCTCTCCTCCACAGCACACTTCATCAACTGCACACCTGTTTGGAGATTTCACACCCACCTGTCTGGACTCGGCTGTCTCCATCAAAAAAATGTCTCACTTTCTCCTTGCTCGCTCCACGTTGTGTCGTCATCTGCAAGCATCCCTTATTCCCTTTGTCACCAAAACAACAAGACAGACAAAGCATAATTAAAACTGCCCCTGCTGCTTTTGGTTTAATGTCCCTGTCAGCCCACCGCTGCCTTGGAGCCACTTCACAGCAACATGCCGGCTCCATTTGGCCCAACAGCTCTTTCACAACACCAAGTCATGCTGCAGACTCCTGATCCAAGGTCACAGTTATGCAGTTTTATTCATAAAATTATACAGCTAACCTGACAGCGAAAACCTGTTGGTAAGCTTTTATTTTTCTTCCTTGACATTTTTGTCTACTGAATGAAATGTTAAAATACTCTCAGGTGGCGGCTGTCGGCGAGGACATTCTGCAGCCGTTCTAATGTTGTATATTAGAATAAGGCGATCAGACGAATAGATCAGCTGTTGGCAAGTAGCTGAGTCTGTCGCTGCTTGTGTTTTTTAGGGCGATTTTTCAGGGTGTTTTTTGACATTTTATTTTGTTCATTTAATGCAGAGTGACAGCCGCTGCTCAGCAATGCGCTCTCGTTCAGTGGCAGAGCATAGAAGCACTGAGCCAGAGGACGAGTGCACTGAGCTGGAGGAGGAGTGAGAGTTAAACAGCCTGTAGAGCCAGACTGTTTTCACATCTAATACGGTGAATTGAGGATTTATTTAGACCCAACCAGAGTCAGTGATTTTTTGGAACACTAAAAAGACTAATAAAGATGGGTTGGATGAGTTTTACATTGTATTTCTATTATGTTTGAATGAAATGTGTTTAACAATGAGTTAATAACACAGTTAAACTTGTCTTAGGTTGGTAAAGGGGAGAAAGTTGGATTCAGAAGGTATACCGCTTTATTTTCATGTTTACTAAGAAAAAATGTTCTGAGAATGTTTAATTTCTCAACACATTTTGAATTTGTTTTGTTTGTATTTTAACGCAAAGTTGAAATAATTTAAGATGTCTTTGTTATGACAAGTTGACATTAACCAATTAACCAATCTGTTCATTAGTTAACTCTGTAAGCTCACATGTTACATTGTCATGAAACTGTTGGCTGGATTAATGTCAAACTGTCATAGGAAAGATATCTCAACCAATGTCCACTTTACATTAAAAATAACATAACTGACTTCAATACAATTAATGACAGCAGTCATAAACATTTCTAAAGACTCCTTCATGTTCATGATAGGTGTCATAACATGGTTATGATAGTGAAACGACAGTCTTACACATACACCTTTAAATAAGGTGTTAGTTGCTATTTATGAGTGCTTATAAGAATAATAATTACAAGAATAATAGTTATTAGCGGATTGTAACTCATTACAAGTATGATTATAATGCATTATGGTTACAGGCATCATAGACAGTATTACCCATATTTTTAATAATGACATTCTGACACTCTGGTTGGTCCAGACAGTGGATGGTCATTGTCTTTTAACTCATGTCAGCTTCGCCTGTCAGGTTTCACAGAGACCTTATGTTGTGTAAACTATGCATTATCTTCATACCTAAGAAAAACACTGCATAGAAAATGACAGCAGTGTTTGCTGATAAAAAAGCACTTTTCATCACCTGTGCACTTTTTATTTTGACACCTGGATTTGCTTTTTCTGCCTCACTTTTATGTTTCATCATCCTGCCTCTAACCTCTCTGACACCAGCTCTATTTTAGCACCCACACAGCAAACTCAAAACCAACTTGGTGGCATGGGTATTCAATGGTGTCGGCACATGTTAGTGGAGATAGATGGCGGCGAGAAAAGAACAATGAATCTTCATCATAGTCCGTCACTGTTTCTCTCTCGCCCATACACACCCACAGTCCCAAGCTGCTCCTTTGTCTTCAGGCTCCGTTTGTGTATCTCAGAACTCATGCTCGTTCAGTCCCTTCGCACGTCCTCACTTGTGTTTTATATCCATTCATCCATCCATCCACCTGTCTGTCCGTCCTAATCTCTGGACACCTGGATGAAGGCGGAAAGGTAATTTATAGCTCATTCCAGGACGCTGCGTCCTCCTCTATTTACAGCACGCCCACATTGTTCTGGAGCCTCCATCGATATGAAAAAGGGTACGTGGGTCGTAATTTCATCTACCTGCAGGCGTCTTGTCAGATCAGAGATGACATGTACTGTACTAACATACAAGCTGTAATACTGTATAAAGACACTTCAATAAACCACAACACTGTATGACACCATTCACACCTACAGTACTCGACACACACAGCTTGTAATGTATTCTGTCATTTCTAAAAACATACTTTATGATGTGAAGGATTTGGCCTTTGTGTACTCTATGGTTAATATTCTTGTCATGTCTTCAATCAATGACAGAAATTCTTACAAATTTTTACAAAACTTGGTTGGTACAGCAATGACATTATTACATTTTGAACCTTTAATGCATTATCGCAGAGTTTTGAGGACAATGATTAACTGTCATGGTGATCTCTCAGGGTCAACCCTCTCAGTCTCCCTCTGTGTGTCTGTTTCATCATCTCCTCTTCTATTACTATGTCCATCACATCTACATCCAATTTCTGTCCACCAGTCTGATTCTCTCTCTCCCTCTGAGTGAACATATAGCCATACGATTCTGGGAATAGTATCACGGGTCATTTCCCATGTATAATATACAGTCCTGCTTTTATAGTTAAAGGTGTGACACAAATTCAACCATTCTGTGACGAGATTACAGTTTTTCCACGTGAAAAACTCAAAATGCTGACTTTTTTATCCTACATTTCACACAACAGTCACATAAAATGATCCAATCAAAGAACACAAGAACAAACTATGTCTTCCCTCATGTGCTTGCTTTGTCCTACAGCCAGTCGCTGCAGCTTGTAAAGAGATAAAGAAAACTAACTTGGATATTTCTGATCTAAATGAGTGGCTGATTTAGTCCGCTTTACTCCTGCATGCGTGCAATGTGTGATGAGAGGACTTTTATCCATCATTGCTGTAGCTTTTAATTATCATAGATGCTTGGCTCACACATGTTTGTCTCATTAGACATTTGCCAACTTCCATCTGCAATTAACATATAAACCTTGTCTGTAAATAAAGCACTTGTGGTTGCATTAATTACAGCAACATAAAATCCTTTGATGAATACTCTTGACCCTGTGAGAGACTTGCTGCATACAGAGCGAGGTAAGATGATCAATATTGCAAGGCATCGTTATATTATATAGCACCTTCCTACTGCACTTGTATATTGCTATATGTTCAGTAGAGATACTAGCCTGGAATTGTCTATTTCACATTTGTGAATAATAATGATAATAATGATGATAATAATAAGCATTATTTATATAGTTTTGAAACACAGACTCAAAGTACTTTACAATGAAAACAACACATTCAAAAAAAAAGAAAAGAAAACAAATTAAAAGCCAAAAAAAAAATATAAGATTCTGCAACCATAATCTCCTTAGGCAGGTCGTTCTGGTGCCCTGACCCCAAAAGCTCAATCCCCTTTAGGAAAAAAAAACAGCAATGATGCATCTGAGATGTCAGGGAGCATAAAGGGACAGAGGGAACAAATAGATCAGCTTAATATCTTGGAGATTGGCTTCACAGGGCTTTGTAAGTAATCAGTAATATCTTTAAATCACTTCTAAAAGCAACAGGTAACCAGTGTACCAGTGTAAGCCAGGATCGGTGAGATGTGGTCATGTTTCTCGGGCCGTGACAGAATCCTGGCAGCAGAGATGAGAGATGGATTTTTTGCTGATGCCAGAGAGCAAAGAGATACAATAATCTCACTGACTAGTTGAGAAAGACATAATTGACAGTTTCAAGATTTTTTGGCAGAAGGAAACTGTCTGATCCTTGAAATATTTATAAGTGATAAATACAGGATTTAACTATTGACTTGACGTTTTTGTCTAAGCTAAAGTTTTGACTTAATATGACATCTTCTGCCATCCTTGAATGGAACAGAGAACCCAGACCGTTTGATATGTGAGAATTTGAAATATCTTGACCTCTCATTGATACCTCTGTCTTATCAGCATTTAGCTGCAGAAAATTTTGATTGAATCTGGAATCTCTATTTTCATGTTTGATTTCCGAGGGGAACAGACCAAAATGCAACTGCACAAAGCTGGATAGATCTACAACCAAACAAGGAAATGAAACGTGACGTAGCACTGAGCGACAAATGTTCTTGTATTACACATATACAGTGCACTATAATGTGTTTCAGAAAACATTTGAGGAGGAAATAGGCAATGCAGTAACAGCATCTCAATTAATATTTGATCAGCACTGTCTAGTTAGACCATTTTATCTGAGTTTTGTGGGTGGGTGCATTGCACTCCAAACATGACGTCACTGATATGTGACTTTTTAAATCTGCACTGGTGATGCTCCTCTGTCAATCATTATATCAAACCCACCGCATATTAAATAAATGTTTGTGATCAGCCAGTTCGGGTGGAGATCTCTCTGAATGGGATGGTGATCAGATGCATCTGCCAGTGGAAATAAAATATGAGCTCAGATTCGTCTGGTTCCTAGAGTATAGAGAAATAGCTTAAGAACTGAAGCCATTACAGAAAGATTTGCTCTAAGCAGGCAGAAATTCAGATGCAGTTTCATGTGTAAAGAGGGACAAAATTGCATTCTTCAAGGCAACTGCACATGTTTTGGTAGGCTTGCCAAAGTGCAGCGGGAAAAAAAGTGCAAAACAGATGTGAGATGATGGAGACATGTCAAGCCCCGCAGGCGGTCACTGTGTTTTGGATGCTTCTAAATACTTCAGGGAAAACTTTTAAACAGTTGCCAATTTTGAGCCATCTGGCGAAGATTTGGAGATTCTCCGCTGTGTGGATTTTACCGGCTGGAGAAGTTTAATCTGTATCTGCTCTCTGTCATCATCTGTCCCTCTCATATCAAGTTTGTGTGTGATGTTGGCTCACTGAGACCTCATCAAGGACCGACACAGTCTCTTTCTTCTCAGAAAGAGGAACAGAGAAAGAGATTGATTTTATATTGAAATATTGGTATTATACTGTTGTACAAAAAGCCAACCAGTTTCAGTGTATGCTATATTTTGAATATTTTTACCTTTTTATTTTGCTGTTAGACAGTCTTTTCTAAAGGGAAACTGACATTATATAAGCCAAATGTTACTGTCTTCAAACGAATCCAACTCCATGGAAGAAATTAGTAAGTACTAATAATAGGAGTTGGTCTACTGCTGCCTCGACTGGTTAATTTGTATTTTTGTATGACCTTGGTGTTTCAAAATGATAGTTCACACACACCAAAGTCACACAATAACACAAACTGATAGATTAAGGCAGCGGTAGACCTTGTTCCTGTGTAAAATAACAGATTTTGCCAGTGGAGTTTGGTTGGTTTGGAGACACAGCTGTTTTCTGCTTAGCTTCCGTAGTGGTGCTCCTCTCTGCTTCTCCTACCTGGGGATGTTCTGACCACTGCCTATCAGTAAGCACCTCATTTAAAGGCACATTAAGTAATCTGAACTATCCCTTTAATGTAATATTTAAATGTGACTATGATAACTTTGAACATGACCTTGAATTGAAAATATGTCTCTAAATGCCAGCCGCTGTTAATGTTGCTCTGCAAATCTTCACTTCATATACAGTGGCAGCAAAAGTCATCTTCCTCTGGTTTTTCAATTACAAACAAACGTAGGGCAGAGACAAAGAGACACTCAGTCAAACTACACCATCGATTCACTGGTTGCAATTAACATAGTGTTGCTTCTGTCCGGTCAGGCGCAAATTGAAAAAGCCAATAAAAATCGTTTTTCTCCCACCAGCTGCCATCTCACAAGAGTCTGAAATGGCCACTCCAGATCCATCCGTGCCTCCCAGCCAGGAGCATCGACTGGCATGTCGATATACCTGCAAACTTCTACTGGCTCAAGTGAGAAAAATCAAGGCAGCGGGTTGTTTAATGACAGAATAAATCCAGGAGGACGCTTAAAGAAATTGATATCCTGACAATAACATCGGAGCCAAACAAAGCGCTTCAGCGGCCCGCTCTGCCCGCTACTGTAGCCGAGATTAATAGACTGCTTGGTTGGCCTGTTTAGGCCATTACCCCAGGATGAGATACATGAAGAATAATCACCTTCTTTCCTTTATCTCTGCCGTTCCATAGTCACGGTCAATGTTTAATCTTAAATCCATTAATTCTTTTTCCCTTAAACTGCTGCTTAAGACCTGCAAGTTGTCATAGCAGCACATAAAGTACAAGATCATATCTGGTGTGTGTGGCATGATGGGAAAAGCTGGTAAATGAAGCCTGTCTCATTTACCACCTACTCACAAAGACTTTTAAAGGTCAAACTCAAACTGGTTTCTATGGTAATCACAAGCAGTGTGATCTGTAACTGTCAAGTGTAGCAGGTTATATTGACTAAAATATTATGGCATTATAATTATATCATTATATCAGTATTATGATGGACCAATGTAGAATGGAATTTTAATGCAAATGCAGAGCATACCACTTCTCTGATACCCGTAATATGAGGTGAGATGAGGAGGAAGAGGAAGAGGAGGTTAAGGGAAACGAGGGGGCTGAGTGAGGAAGAGCAGTGGAGGCTGTGGAAGCAGAGACACTAATGGAGCTGATATGAGAAGATGAGGAGTAGGAGGAGGAAGAGGAGGAGGAGGGGGAGGAGGAGGAGGAAACATGGGTGGGCTCTTTTACATTATTCATGCTTATGTCTGCACGCAGTCAGTATAATCCATCACAATGAACATGAGGCATTAATTTGTAGTTCTGACCATTTTCTGCTTAACTTTTCTTTTTTTGCAGTCAGACCGTCTGTTAGATATGTAAGATTGTGCAGCAGGTGTATTACAATATTTATTTTGCATGTCCAAAACTTTTCCCTCATGCTGACAGCTTTTGTGATTATTTTGTACTCTGTTTACTGTCCCACAGAGAGAAGAAAAGAGATTATTTTGAAAATACTTCTGCAAAATATTTCTGCAAAGATGCTGCCTAAGCTTTCTAGGCTTTTTTTTAGGGAAAATTTTGCCAAATGGCACAGTGATGACTTTCAAGCTACGGTAGCATTGATACAGATTATATATAGTATATAATTGATGACAGTGAGAAAGGACATTTTAAGACCCTTGTTTTAGCCTTTATGACCTGTATATAAACAACAGTGTGTTTAAAGCACACTATAATGTAGTTATAAACAGATATATGGACATTTTAAGTGTTTGTGAATACATTTGTCAAAACTATAACTCCCTCTGTGTCACCCATTGATCAAGGCCATCAGATGTGGCTGAAAGCTATTAACTATTACTCTTTAATAATGATTTTACTGTTTTAAGGTCAAGAATTAAACTTCAAGCTCACCATGTCTTGATAAGATTTGAACACATATAAACAGCTTTACACCTGTGAATGATTAGTACATGTGAATAAACAGTTAATGTTTCAATGACATATTGTAAGGATCTTTTTTCATTAAATATGACTGCAGCTAATAAATCACTAATTAACTGTTTATACATCTGTTAGGGACTTATGAGATGTTATTATTGTTGACATATATATTAATGAACCTTCTTATAAGAGTGTTTATAAACTGCTTATGAATGCTAAATATGCCAGTTAAAGTAAAGTATTATCATGTATACTGCATGTAGAAATTAGCCCAGACTATCCTCTTTTATAAGGGGGAACAGATGCAGACTAGTAGAATAAGAGGAGACAGAGGGGACAGAGAAGTGTCGACAAGGCAGATAAAAGAGTTGAAGACGAGAGGAGCACAAGGTGGGAAACCATAGGTGGTGAAGCAGGCAAAGATACCGAGGAGATCAATCAACAGGCTCCGAGAGTCTGGCCTCTACCCGGACAGCGTGGGGACAGCAGAGATCAATGAGGAGTAAGGCCCACGGGCTGGTTCACCACAGGAGACTATACATTATAGACTGGAAAGACACTCCAGTCGAATGAGGGGAGAAAGATTGAAAAATACTGAAAGAGTGAGACACAAATAAAAAAACAAAGAAACAGCAGAAACAGGGAAATGTTGACCTGAGGAGTCAGATATATTCAATTGTTTCTGTATGGTAACAATCTGAATGTATTACTGCAGTGGGAGTGAAGGTCCAGATAAATCAAAAGACCGTTTTACCAGCAAGTTTTTACACCTACGAATGTTAACCTGTAAAACTGCCACCAGTGTTTGTTTGTTTTTTTGTTTTTGTTTTTTTAACCAGCATTACATATTCTGTACAGAACATCAGTTACATCTAATGCATCTCTCTATATAGTGGTTAATGTTTTGAGGCCACTCTCAGATGAAAGAGTGCAGACTAAAATGAAAAAAAAAATGAGACACTTGAAAGCTGGCACCTATAGAGAACTCCCCAGAGAAAAGCCGAAAACCGAAGCAAAACACGAAATCCCCTCCAACTCTTCAGAGATATGGCACCCGCTCTAACACTGGCAAACAGGGAATACTGATGAAAGCGGGGAGCATTCCCACGGGAATGCAAATGAATGTGCTCCTCCTCTTCCTTAGACCCACAGAAACACAGCGTGCCCACACCAACAATTTGGTTTCCAATTCAATTACTCACATCACGCCATCCATCCATCCATCTATCTATTCATGGTGCTACTCTGCCAAGCCTTCCTTATCTGCCTCTCGTCAAGTAAATGCCCAGGCGGTGGGAGATTTGGCAAGAAGATGAAGCAAGACTGAGAATGCTTTGCTTCTATTGTTCTGTGTTTTTTTTTTCCAGTGTGGTTCTTATCCCGGTCTTGTTTCTATTGTGAACAGGTTCTTTGAGAGTCTTTGTGGAACAGAAGAAAAATGGAGGTGTGCACATTTTTTTGTTTCCCTTTATCAAGTGGCAACAGGAGCAGCGCCTGCTTGCTTAATCTGGCAGACACACAGGCATCTTCTACACACACCTCTACACTAATGACATCCACTGCCAGGCCGTTCACAATGATCCAGCTGTCTAAAAGCACTTAAAACATTAAGCATTTAAACAAGTTTGTCTGGCACAGGGTTGATGCAGTTTCCCATCAAAGGCCTCTGACCATCAGCCCTTTGTCTTCTCAAGGATCCTGCTACGCTCCTCTTATAGCGCTGCAGATCCTGTATGTGTAGGTCTGCATGAGTATATCTGTTTTAGAATCTGGCTTGTGACATAAGCATTGACTAATATATGCAGTGCATAGCCATCTAAGTATGAACAGAGGGGGAGTACATTTCCATTTTTCTTTTATTGTAAAAGTATTTTACTAAAATGACAGCCTTGGTCAAATCTTAATTAATTTCTGCGGACAATTCACAATATGAACCATTTTTCCCAGAAGAAGCATCTCTTTGTTTTTTTTTTGTTTTTTTTTTTAGCAAAATATCTATATTGTTCAATCAATTACCATGTCTTCACCAGATAATATCATGTCAACAAACACAAACTGCTCAGCTTAGATCAGTTTGCAGACCCATTTTCTATTCACCACGGGATATTCTGGACCAGGCAGCCATCTGGAGATGCTTCTTCATTCTGGTTCTTTTTCGGTGTTTTTTGTCATTTTATTTACCTACGAAGAAAGTGCGAGAGGTGCTGCTCAGGGACAGACTCTAATTCAGCGGCACACAACAACTGAGTTGAAGAACGAGACGGAAGAAAACAGCCAGTAGAGCCAGAATATTTTCATATCTACTGCAGTGAATTGTGGATTTTTTCTGACCAAACCACAGTTGGTGAGAATTATAACAGTGGAAAGGCTGACCAAGACAGTTTTGGTGCTTTCTATTTAGTTCTTCAGGAATGAGAATATTTGCTTTCTTTATATTTTGTGAGTTTCTTTGTGTGTATTTATTGGAAGAAGCACACATACGCAGAAGACTTAACAGAGAAAACTCGCTGTTCACCCACTTCCCCAGCTAAAACCTATCACACAACTCTATTACATAAACTACAGAACATTCCTACGCAATGTGACTAGTAACATTACAGTTTACTGGCCACTCTCACTATTGCTATATTTTTTCACTAAATACAGTTTTTGTTCACATTGTAATAATTTAAGTGTGAAAACAGAAACATATTTCAATAAATCGCTTTAACGTTTTGACCAAAGTGCCCAAAATTTGTTGTTTTACAGACATACAACTGCACTCATTATCATGTCAACACAATGAACTTTTCCCAAACAAAATTTTGAAGCATCATTTCTCTTTACGGTTAGCAGACGGGCTTTCCAGCCCTGAACTCATTGACTTTACCAGCAGACCACTTTGACCACACTCAGCAAGCATCCATCATATCAGTGTAACACAAAGTGCCCCACAGAGAGAGAGGGGTGGAGGTGAGAAAAAGAAACAGACATATAGTCTAGTGTCGTGTCTACTGACCCTATGGCCTTTACTCAGCATGGCCTCAGCATGAAACTGATCGGAAACAGCAAACAACCAGCCGGTAGCAGCTTAGCACTGACCACTGCTGGAACACAGCCAGCTGGTAGCAACCACAGCGAGTAAGGAAAGAGCAGGAATTTTCAATAGTGTGCCTAAAAGGATTGAGGGTGATCCTGCTGTGTAATTCTTTTCCTCCCTATCTGGGATATACAGGATGGAAATAAAGCTAAATGCTCTTAGGTCCTAAAATGGACAGGAGATCAATGGGTTTGGTTGGTATGTAGATGCAGGTGTTTTCTACAGCTTGCCTGTTTGTGTGCATGTACAGTTGTGTTGGTCTGTCGCCGATGGCTGACAGCCATCTACCACTGAACCCTCTACCATTGTAACACTGTACTTTAAAAGCCATCTGGTGGTATGTCCTCTGAGGGTTGCAATAAGGCAGGAGTTGTTGACTAAGTCCCATTTTTGACATGCAGGAGGAAAATTAAATGTAGCTGCTGCTGTTGGTCTTTGCTTCACATCTCCATGTCTGTTTTTTAATGTTGTGATTAAGGCTGGCCAGTTAGGCAAACAAAAGACTCTTGATGACATCGGTGGCAGTGGTATTTCTTTTCTGCTGGCATTTTCTGTTGCTAAATGTTGGCTACAGGCTCACCCCTTCAAATATAACAATAGATACGTCCATTTAAATGACGTAGTTGTCACTGCCCACATACTTTCACGCACCCTTGAATCTGGCATGAATTTTAATTAATACATCCACTAGAGGGCACTGTTCTTTCTAAGAACTATGATTGACAAAAATACGCAAACATTTTACATCTTTTCTGTTGGATGTTCATAATAACACACTGACGTTTACATAACTTTGTACATAACTGGAATAAGATTTTGTTCCAGAGGGAGTACAATCTCACAAGATCTCATAGGGAATGTAAATTAACATGATCTCATGTGGAAGCAGATGTAAACAAATTGGACTGTGGCCTGTTGCAGCAGTTCAGTGTAATAAAACTTTGCAGAGAGACAAAAAGAAGCAGAAGTTAAACAAGTCTGAATGAGAAAACATTTGGGAAGATGCATCAACAAAGGCTGTTTATTCTTCAGCCTTCGGTGTGTCTGTCCTTTCTTTATCCTGTTCTTAGGATCCAACTTCATGCAAGCATCATAAATGAGCCTTAACTGTGTTTCAAGCTTCAGAGGATGAACATAACTAGGTTATGGACATGTGGTGCGAAGACCTTTTAAAACCCTGCATTGGGATGTCAGTCGGACAAGGGATGGAAGAGTGATGGGAGCCAGAGTTTTGTCGGCTGAGTGAGACAGTTGAAGGTTGCCATCAGAGCGACAATGGGAAGCAGCAGTGATCACACAGCTGGTGAGCGCATCTGCTTCCCTGCTATGGGACAGCCATCCCCAACCCACAACAACGTCATCGTTCATCAGCTATATTTCACTGAGGACATCATCACATGCCAATTTGGTAGACATCGCCCCACCCTAATGTGAAGTGTAATACATGTGCACACAGAGCTGCAGGTCTTGAGAAACAGCCGTCCCCTCTGTTGGAAGGAGGTCGGGGGTAGCAGAGTATGAAGACCGGGCAGACCTCAGCGCTGGAGCCCTGCCTGGAAGTTTATTGCAGACCCACAGCTTGGATCTCCATCCTCTGTGAAGAAACACCAGGCTGACAAATGCCTGAGAAGTGATAGTGGGAATGAGTGAAAGCACTGAACCTCCCGGAGGAAAAACAATTCTGGACTGAACCCTCAAATAGCCTCATATAACGGAGCTGTCAACACTGCCAAGTTTGAAAAATGACGGGGAAGAACTCACTGTTTCCAGGGTTACAGCTAGTTATCAGAGGCTTTCACCAAGCTGTTTGAAGTTAAATTATGTACATCCAGGGGAATAAATGAATTAGTGAGGGCCTGTGCATTGCTGCATAAGGACCAGTACTTTAAAAGGTTTGAATGTTAAGATGTAAACACCAAACATATTCATCCAGTCATTTGATTAGTTTTTATCCATCACTACAAAATTTGAATAAATAATGGAGAAGATTTAAAGAACAATTTGAATTAAAAAAAAAAAAAATTGTTACAAATTGTTTTTCACAGCTGTGGCACCTGCAAAAAAGTTGTTTAACAGGTAAAACATACAGGCAGAAGTGAACTAACTGCAGGCAGGCAGTGAGTGAGAACAAAAATATAAAACATACAACACAATAATGTTTTTATCAGACATGAAAATGATTGTGCAGTATTTTTGACATATCCCCAAATATAGTAATATGAAGCTTAATCAGTATTTTATTGTCAAGTCAGTGGTGAGTACCAAATTGTGGACAATACATCATCAGCCAAGGCCAAGTCAGACTTTGGGAGAAATTCGGTGTAATCAGAGACTGTGACAAGAACATTGTTAGTGGCTTCACTGCTTGTAAAAAGTGCCAAAAAGTATCAGCTTTTGAAGCTAAGCACATCGTCCATGAGGAAACACATAGACAGTTGTAGGAGTACTGAGAACACAAGTGAGTAACTGTGAATGTGTGTTTAATCACTGTTGCAGGTTGTGTTGCAGGACTTATAGGATCGGTTCCGGATGGGTGGAGATTGAACTTGAAAAATAATTGCACCGGGCACCGGGTCAGTTCTGGCACTCAGTTCTGCAGGTGCGGGTTTGCAAAACTGAACCCGTGTAGGACTCTGAGCCAGATTTGAGACTTTTTTGGAACAATGTTTTGTCTGAAAGTCACTGTCTGAAAATAAGACAGAAGTTGTAATAAACCAGATTTGAAAACATTTCAAGTGCACGGTGAAAGTTGCCTGCGTACTTCTGTGGGTCTATTTATTTAGTCATTGTGGCAAGCTTAACTGCGCCTCAGAGAAAAGAACAGACCCTAAGAGTCTTTCACAGCCATTCAATAGACAGAAATGGAAAACTTGGAAACAGTAACTCTAGTAAGCCTCCTGTGAAGATCCAAACAAGTTCACTGTAGCATTTGATTTATCTCAAGTATACCAACAGCGCACTGTGTCCAGACTCCTTTTTCTAACCATCTCTTTTGCTTCAATTGTTCCTGATCTGAGTTTCTGCAGACTTCTTGAGTGAAACTACAACTAGACCTTATGTATCCTTGTGACTTGTGTTGTTATACATTAATTCTGTTTGTTCTATTCTATTGTTGTCTGTTTGTCATTCCTGCATTGCAGATCTTACTGTCTGAGTTTCTGTCTATTAACCTTCCTTTGCTACAACCACTCAAGTTGTCGTAAGTGCCTTAGGAGGAAATGACCCACCATTATCTAAGAGCTCTGAGTTCATATTTTACAGCTCTTAGCTTAGCAACAGAGAGGAGACCACCAATAATAGCTCTATTATCCCTCCATCTCCCATTTAGACTGTCAACCTGTAGCAGTTATTTGCTTCACTTGACAGACTCTCGTGGACCCAGTTGGCAGTGGAGTCCTTGATTAAGGACAAAAAATATAATTAAAGTCTGAAGAAAAAATACAGAGTGATTCACTGTGTCAAACAAGCAGTGTTGGTAATATAACACTGGTTAATCCACAAGTTAATAAAGGATTTTTATAATTATGATGCTCAGATTCTTCTGGACTGCCAACGAATACCATGGACTTCCCTTAACAGTAAACTGGACAGTCATTGCTTTTCTTCCTTTTTATGCAATTAAACTCATTTGGTAACAGAGGTGATAACACACTCAAGTACAGTGGAAAAATCCAAACACAGTGAGAGCTCAGACATCCTGGGGTAGGGCAATCAGGCCGATGAACCAAATGCCTCATGGGAGATCCATTTCCATTTGGCTGGCTGCAGATCCAATCAGCCGGCCGGAGAGAACCTTGTATACCAAATGTCAGAGACCAGGCCACCACCTGGATTCACCACCCTGAATTGTTCATCAACTGTCCTTCTCAGTCTGTGACAACATTTGAAATGCTACATAAATGTAATGGGTACCTGGAAAAAATGAGTCATGTATCACTGATCTCCATGGTCAAATCGAGCAATTACGCTCTTGCGCTAATCCCCACGTTTGGGTCCATTTACAGATTACATGAAGCCTAATACCCGGCTAGCACACACAGCACTGTATCATCACAACCAGGACTGTATACTGAAACTAAGTGTGTTGAGTCTCGCTGATCAGCCATGTGTTTATTTACTAGTCAGTCCATGCTCTCTGCTCCTCATCATTCTCAGGCTCAGTCTTGCACTGCCAGCACCAGCTCCGTCTCATCTCCCATAAACTATCAGCAAGGCCAGAGCGATGTAAGGCGGCCATATTTACAGCCCTGAAAGCAATTGGAGGTTAACAATGAGGCCTGGCTGCTGAGGTTTATGAGCCGCTGTAAAATTGCCACTATGATTAAAATCTCCGTCAGGTGAAAGACAATGGTGCAGCCCTTTCTCTCAAGCCTGCTGTGAAATATCTCCTTACACTCGTCCTCCTTGGCACTCCTCTCCTCTCGTCTCATCACCATGACCTCGTTTGCAGGCCTTTACCTTGGCTAACTGGCCTTTTACAGCCAACTGTCTTATGAATGTCTGGGTATGTGTATTGAGAGTTGTTGACCTGTGCTTTGTGCGTCTGCAAGAGTGTATTATATAGAGTTCTTAAGATACAAATGCGTGACTGATTTATTGACCTGAAACATATTTTTGAGCTGCGATGTGTTGGTGATTATGGTATTTTTCAAATCTTACAGCCAATATGCTGTTATATTGTTGGAGGAAAACACTCTCTTCTATAAAATAGAAGATGCAATCAATACAGACCTAGGGACACTTATAACATGAGCCAAAGCTGAACACCAACTGGAGGCAGACTGTGAATGTAATGTAATCAATCAGCATCGCTTGAGTTCAATTAGGAAGCTACTAATATTTACTATAAGAAGGTAAATGTCACATTTGTTGTGTGATTAAGCAGATAAAAATCAATATGTTTTTTATAAGTAACTCCTCCACAGTGGACCCAGCGTTATTTTGTGTTGCTGCTATATGACGTTAATATCAAAATGTCACAATATCACTAATATCATAGTGTCATCACAAATGATATGATACCGCACACAAAATGCAACAACTTCAGAAAAGAGTAAGTGGTCTGATAAAATGAACCATCAAAGAACAACACTAGGTCAAAACCTAGTATATGACTGGACACAGGAGGAAGACGAAGATCAGCATGGAAGACAGACTGAATGCTGATTCTCAAAACAGTTTCCCCAGCGTGAGGTTGTGCACGCCAAAAGTCATTCAAAACTCATTTTGAAAGAGCAATGGCCTATGGGAATACCCCAATCCTCAACTGGCCAATAGTGTAACTTCACTCACTCAGTCAGGCACAGATTTTTTTTAACAGTGCTGCCCCCAAGCTTTCCTGTGGTCCAGCTAACAAAGACCTTCTCTCATTGTGGTAAGTCTTAAGAGCACCAAAACATTGGGAGTTTTTACATGTTGGAGAGAGTAGAGGCTCACACTGCAGCCAGTCAGTCACAGTGACAATGTGGGAGGATGAAACAAGCAGAGGGGAGCAGACAGCTGCCAGTCAAACAGCTGCTGGACACGCGTTAGCCAATAGAGTCTGCACTGAGTTGAAGGTAGTTCTAAGTTCGCTATTGATCAGCTGGATTCAGCCAGACAACCTCAATTACAGCAGTTATGTTTACATAAATGACTGATCAGACTTATTTTAAAGAGCAGAGTTCTGACTCTGTATGCGCCTGAATACAGGAAATGGCTGTTATTACAATTATAATGTAACCACATTTAGCCTACAGAATTAATGTATATTGTATGATATAAATATATGTTGTCAAAAATACCATTATTGCATGAATACACTGCTATATCATAATATTACTTCATGGCCATACCATCTGTCACTACAATCTTCTTTCCCCTTTTTTTTCCTTCTTTAATTTTCTTGTCTGAATAACCATCTAACATCAGCAACTGACAGGCGAAACACCTTTTGACACTTTTTTTTTCCATCATTATCTTTCAATCACAATAAGGCTTCCCAGTTTCATCAAATCTGCTCTTCTCTTCTGTCTTTGTTTGTCCTCCAGCCTTTTTGTCTTCCGTGAAGCTCCAACCCTCCTCCTTTACTTTCATCACTCTTCCCTCTCATCAGGTGTGTGAGATGAAGGGGCGGCCCCACGAAAGCAATCTGCCATTGTCAGGAGATGCAGGGCACAGAGCACAGACAGAACATCTCATCCATATTAACAATACACACACGCATGCCCACATACGTTGTAATATGTATGCACCAAGTGAAACAAGTGTGAAAACACAACTAGCTTTATCCAGTATAACCTTAGTGTCAGACTGTCAGACAAAGTGGTAATGCACAACTACACACACACTTTGTGAGAGTGTAAATCTATTGCAGGTTTCATCTTGAAAAGCAGGTGGCCAGAAAGATATTCCATGTTTTTCAAAAAAAAACAAAACAAAAATGAAATAAATAAAACACCCAAAGTCGGTTCCTGTAATTGCCAGCCCTGACACACTCTGTCAACTATTTAAGCTGCAATTTTAGTGATTTGCAGGCAAAGAAAGAAAGGTGCAGAGGCAAACATTTGCTGCTCAGCCACAGCCTTTCACAGAGGCAGAGAGGAACGTAATTACTTCCGCTACCGAAGATCGCGCTGTTCAACTTCTCACCTCTCTTTGCTTCTGATTTTCTCTTGTTTCCTCCCATCAACCCATGTCCTTCCTCACGTCTGTCCTCTCCTTTACCCTCTCCCGTCCCTCTCCACTTCCTTCTAATGAGCTCAGATTAACACTCCTGGTGTTTTCCCGCTTCCTGCCTTCTTCATCCATCTGACAACAAACAAGAGAGGTGCAGGACACATTTTTGCAAGGCTTTTAAAAGAAACCTCTCCTTTACCTCTGCTCACACTAAGGATGCCACTTTGCTCTTTCTATCACTTGCACTTTTAAAGAAGAAGCAGGAAGCAGAAAGTGCAAGAGATGAAGAAGTGAAAGTGTCATTTAGAGAATATGTGCTCCAGGTCTCATAAAAGTCCTCATTTAATTAATTTAAGCACCAATATCTTTTTCTATCTATGCGTGTGTGTCCTTGTATCGCCCTGCTGGAAGCCCCTGACTGAGTGTTTGTGCTGCTCAATTGCAATAAGGTCATTCCATTTTCTTTTAGGCTGTCTATTAATTTTGAGTGCACACAGCCTTGGGGGCTTTTCTGTTTGTTTTCATCCGTGCCATTTTGCTTTCATTGTCTGAAATTTCTGAAATGGCAGCTTTAGTGAGCTATTAGTGCAGCACAAAACACTAGAGGAGCTTAACAGAGGACGAAAACAAGGAAGAAGGGCCCCTGTCCCCCTGACCCACATTACAGCACATTAAACTCACTAAATCATCCTTCTGTGTGTCTGTGTCTTTCTATCTTAGACACACACACACACACATACAGACACACATAGCCGCACACTAGTCGGTGTTGAACTTATCTGTGGCTATCAGGCCTGGAAACACGGACTATAGCTTTGACCTTTGGCACTGACATTTTGTAAGTGTGGCAACGTTCACAGTGGAGCAGCATCCCATCGACTGAGGGCATCAATTATGTTGCTTTGGGTTTCCTCAAGATGTTGATGCTGAACAAGCAGCAAAGACACACACACATGCAGGACAGCGTGCTATTTTTTTGGTTCCAGGTGGGAACCAACTTTCCAGGTTCCAAACCAATTTACTTTTGGTGGACCGACATGCTGTACAACAAGTTGCACCAGGAACCAAGAAGTACTCTCATACAGGGACAAGCTGAAGAACACTTTATCTTTCTAGTATTTCTAAGAATGTAGAAGCACGCACACTCAGGCACTGCTGGAACAACGGGCTGGTAAATGAGCATAAATTATAGATGAAGAGAGATGCTGTTATAGAGTTGAGCAGAAAAGTCTTCAAGCTTAGCTGTGTTGACAGGCACACACAAACACACACACAAACACACCTTTGAAAAGATACAACATAGAGCTTGTTAGAAATAAAGCAGTGTTACAGAAAACCATAAATGGAGCTCAGTCTTACACTCTACTGATCATAAATCCAACTAAGCACCTCCTGCAGCAGGCCAATTCTATCTCCTATATTGTAATTGTGATGATTTAGAGCGTGTTTACTATCCAAGTATGAACACAGTTCATCTAAGTGATCATTATTCGAAGCAAACCAAATCCATCACCCGTCGTTTAGGGAACAAATGACAAAGAGATGCTATTAAAATTCATAAAAGAGCGTGCCATAAACTTTCTGACACATTTTAGTGACTTCAGCAGAATGCTTACAGAGCAGCAGAATATTTGAGCTTCAGCACACGAGACTGACTCACCCTGAGAGCCTCTTTTTCATTTGACTGTTACAGAAGAGAAGCCCTAACGCTATCAGGCAGGTTTAGAGTTTAGAGGAGGGCCGTTCAGAAAAAAAAAAAGCCCTGCCGGCTTCCCTCCATGACTCTTATCTCTTCAAGCACATTTCCCAAAGCCTTCACTTAAATCGATTTTGAAGACGACTGCATTTTATGGAATAAGATATATCGTCTTCTTCTTCTCGGATGGTACCCTCGGCTAGTCGACAGCCACACAGCGTTATCGTAACAATTTGGGTTTTAACTTTGACTGTGTTTGGGTCTTAAACTGCCGCAGCTACAGCTTATATGTGCAAAGTGCAGACTAAATGTTTTTGTATGGTATATGTGTTCGTATTAGAGTCAGATCTGTCAGCGATATAGTTACTACAGAATGTGCTGGTGTGACCACTGTCAGTGATACAGTGACATACAATATTGATTAAAACTAACGGAACCACTTAACAATAAGACTACCCTTATACATGATTTATAACTAGGTTATTAATTAGGTTGTAAACACTAATAAGTTACAACAGGGTTTTCATACATCTGTGCGGTCTCACTATTTGGCAAGATCCAGTTACGTCTTACTACTAATTATTCTTACTAATGATGAACATATGATGAAGCTAACTGCTGAGTGATGGAGAAGACAAGGTATGGTTAGCAACAGGTCACTGTCACCTTTTTTATCTAATGTACTGTAACAGCTCACTGGCGATTTAGTCTTTACAAAATAATTAAATTTCCTTGTGTTGTGTATCGTATCGTATCGTATCGTATCTGGCATTGTATAATACCTTGGGCTGCAATGATAACCGCATTACTGCAATACCGCGGTCATGTGATACCTACCATGAGGTTGAGCTCACTGTCATAACAGCAAATTTTATTTTAAAAGGTCACTCTCATGTTGAGATCAGCGCATCAGTCTGTGAACACACCTGAGGATCAGTGCTGTCACACACAAGTCAGGACCACAGCCTCTGAGCGGGAGACAGACTCAGCCTCCATGCTCACAACAACAACTGTTTTCAACATGGAAAAATGGATAAATAACTACAGAAGGCATTCAGTGCTGGATGTATCATTATGGATTCATTTTACATTGTCAAAAAAGATGCCTCATTTTAAGACTGCATTACAAAGCATCTGGAAGTGATATGATTGCACCGGGCCACTGTTGTAAAGGTACAACGCTAGCATTAGCATTAACTTAATGTCAGCCTTTCTGGCTCAACAGTCTGCTTTGGCACCACGGTCAGAAAAAATACATACCATCACAACCCTAATCATGTTGTATTGTATCATTGTATAACACACCAGCCTTTACTATTTAGCCCCAGGGCCCATTTAATACTAGGTTTTGGTACCCATCCCCAGCTATATCTTGACAGAAGCAGACAAACTGACCAGAATAAAAGATTACAATTTCCTTGAATAAACTGTACTGTAACTGGTTCTTGCCACTCTAATTCATTTGAATTCAGTCCTCATACAGCAGCTTCTCAGGGACTTCCTTTATATCCCAGTGTAATGATCCTTTCTAGCAGTCAGAGAGGTAAAAGCTTTTTATTATCAAAACAGCAATAACTAAATCTGATACTGATACTCATTAATCTGTAACTGTCTACGTCCTTTGCTCTTCAGTGATTCTGATGTCAAACATTACACGCAGTCACATACAGTATGCAGTGAACATTTAATTATTGCAGATTGCATGATTCTTGGGCACCTCTGATAGTTTTACAGCTGAGCCTCAGGCAAGATACCATTTCAAGGTAGACGGCCTGTCAACGTGAGTGGCAAATGCTGGCATAGAGACCTGGTCGACTGAGGTTGAGGAAGGAGGGACTAATAATAAATTGCCTGCCTCAAGGCCAAAAGATGAGTGGTGAGTCTTGAGAGTAATAAAAGAGTCTTTTTACTTTACTAAAGCCGACAGAAAACAGCTAGATTCAATTTATGTAAGAAAAGAGAGATAAAGTTCTGACACACCCACAGAGATGCAGAGATCTTGTTTTCTGTGGTCTCCAATTTCATTCTGGAATCAAAATCTGTCAACCAAAAATAAGCAGTTGTTTATGAAAGTAACATTTCCTGCCTGTAGATGGGCCCTTAACCCTGATTATCCCTCCCAAGCAAATACAAATTAGCAAGATATTCCTCTTTGTAATAATCCATTTTAGCAGACATTCAAACGGGCCTGTAAACATTTGCACACTGAGCTAAAGTACAGATTTGGAGAACTGGGTTGTCAAAAGTAATGACAGCAGTTTATGGTCATTCATGTTTCGCAGTCTGTGGGGGTTTTTTTTGGAAGGAATGTTTGATAATAATCCTCATTTGGACCGTTTGTTGAAAGCAACAGGAGCTTGTCATTCCAACACACAGTCGGAGCTAATGTGCTCTGCAGGACCTGTGGTAATTGGAAATTACCTGCAGGTCCAAAATTGCTGCACTTAACCCTAAAATCCACCCAGTGTCAGGGGAAATAAGAGTCGCAGTGTTGGACTGTCTCAGTGGTTTACTGCTGCATGTACGAAGTGCTAATGATCTCTGGCGGTGGTCCAAATTCTGCCTCTTGTTTTCTGCTGTTGGATATCACTCTGTCTAATTTCACAATCTCTCAGCATGAAAACTATCAGAAAAATAAAAAGCTTGAGGAGGAGGAAGGATTGCATGATGTATTCACAATATATTTTGATCTGTGGCCTCTCCAAACTGGGAACATTATTACAATTCAGTGCAGTGGGTGGGGTCACGAGGCTGAACTGTGGATGGGTTTTAATGAGCCAAAAAATGTTAAACAGTTTCAAAACAATCAAATCCAATCACAGATTCAGTTTCATATACACCTTAAAGGGATAGTTCAGATTATTTGATGTATAATCTGTTATCGATCGGCAGTCATTGCCTACAGTAGATGGCAACAAATGAACAGATCGAGATAGTGGTAACAGGGACCAGCAACCATGTTCTGCGTGGTAAAAGTACTATTCAGAGATTGGTTGGTTTGGAGACAGTTGTATTTGCTGCGTTTAACAATGGCTTCTCGTCAAGAAAAGATGTCTGATGGCAAAGCAAAGTGGTGATATTATCCTAAATGTTGAATACACTTAAACAGATGTTGATTTTTTGGGTGGATTTTTTTTTAAATTGGTGAAAATATCTTTTTTTATTGACCCTGTTCACAGCAGTACTTTTCTTAGCTTCCATTCTGGTGCTCCTCTCTACCTCTTCCAACTGCCATCTACTGTAGGTAATGTACTGACTGTAGATAAGTACCACAAATAATTCAGAACTATCACTAACCTGTATATTTATTTTTATTCTATTTGCATTTTTATTTATCACTCAATCGCTCTTTTCTACATGTAACAAGTAAATTTCCCCAGTGTAGGATCAATAAAGTTTATCTTATCTAATCTTATCTTGTCTTTATCTCTTTTCCTTTACAGAGAGAGAGGGAACTGTCTTCTCTGGGTACTGACAGAGTGGAGCACTAATCAGCGGATGCTCAGAGAACAGAGCCCAAAGGTTTTAATGATGATTAAGACATGGACTGTGATTGTTGGAGCCCCCATGAACTCCTCCACACACACACACAGGCAATAAACCTCATTGTTGCTTAGTCAGAAGGATGTGGGTGGGTACTGTGGTGTGTGTTTGTTTAGGTTGTGACATTAGCATTCAGTCCAGAGTGGTGGTACAGAAAAAGAAGACGAGGAAGAAAGACTCACTGCAGCCTCGTCCTCTCTGCTGTCGCTGGTGTCCTCACTCTTGTGGTGGCCGGCTGAGGAGCGAGTGTCCCTCTTGCGGCTGGCATCCGTCCCCTCCGTCTGTCTCTCTCCATCTGGGCCAAGGTGAAAACATGGACACCGCTCAGAAAGCCAGCAAGCACCATTATCACTGCTACTGTCGCCGCCACCATCGTCATCATCATCATCATCATCATCATCATCATTGTTATCATCCTCATCCTCCATTTTAATCATCATCATTAATGGCATCATTGTCATTCCCATCTCTATCATTATCATCATCATCAATAGTGTAATTATAATTATGAATATCTTCATTACCATCATCACCGTGGTCAACAATAATTTCTAGCTATCACTCATTTTTCTCCCTACTGAGCCTCTCTGGTGTAATCAAACCCAGATAAAAGTTTCCAGAGAAAAAGGAGATTAAGTGGGGAAAAAAATGTAATTGGAAAAGTGAAGAAGAGACAAGAGAGAAGAATAAAAACCAGTCCTGAGGGGAAATGTGAAGAGGGGGGAGTAAAATGGGAAAAAAAAAAAAAAAAAAGGAAAAAGAGATCGAGAATTGGAGACACATAAAGAATAGCTTTTCTAGCTGCGAAGTGGAGCTGTTAGGATGCTGTCATGCCACAGATGGATTATGGGAGTTTTGCTGCACAATGATGACAGTTGCCTTGGCCAAGAAAGAACAACCGGAATTTAAATCCACTCATTACAAGTTTTGTGCGTGTGTGTGTTTTTGTGTGCCCGTCACAGAGCATATGGTCAAAATTGCCACCTCTCCACGCTGCCAGCAAAACACACGGACATACATACACACACACACACACACACACACTGTCATGGACGATCAAACCGGAGCACAATTCAATACAGAGCTGTAACAGGATATTCAACACTTTATGAGAGCCGGGTTATTTGGAGTTACAAGCAGCGAATGGATACTCATAAGGTTTCCTATGAGGGTTTTTTTTTACCTCTACGAGGAGTTCATATAAAAAGGGAATCCATACACTATTCACTCCAATCTCTTTTTATTTGTATTGCACAGGATTCGATCCCATTTGGCTGACATGGTCCACGAATGCACAACACTGCCGCAGTTCGGATGGGCTGCCATAAAAGGTGGTGCCTGTGCCATTGACTCCCCCATAAAAAGCAGGAGTGGGGGGTGGAGCAGGGACTTTGTGGTGTCCCGAATGCATTACAGTGAAAGTGGTTCATTACTGTCTGCTGAGCAGGGGTGGCTGCAGTGCGCACACATGCATGCAGCCACACACACATACACACACAAGGGGATGGATTGTGATTAAAAGACAGAGTGGGGAGAACGGGTGGCTATAAAGCATAATGAGAGCTAATGGTTTTCCAATATGTCCCCTTAACAACGAGTCTGAGTGGGCTGAATTAGACGGGGCCGGGGTTTGGGGAGGTGGTGTATGTGTGTGTGTGTGTGTGTGTGTGTGTGTGTGTGTGTGTGTGTGTGTGTGTGTGTGTGTGTGTGTGTGTGTGTGTGTGTGTGTGTGTGTGTGTGGCAGGGTTGAGCTCGCAGGGAGATTGATGTGGTCAAGGAGAAGAGGAAAGACAGAGGTGAACTCGTGCATGTTCACTAGAGCTGCAAAGATTAGCTGATCAGTTGATTTGTTGTCAACTATTAAATTAATCACCTACTACTTTGATAATCATTTTTTGGAAAAATATCAACTTTTTCTGATTTCAGCTTATCAAAAGTTTATTCATATTTTCTGCTTTCTTTAGTTCTCTAACTGAACATCTTTGAGTTGTTCACAAATGAAGACATTCATGGATGCCACTGCGGGCTTTGGGAAACACTGGTTAACATATGTCACCATATTCTGACATTTCATGGAACAACAACTGAGTAAAATTTATTTTCAAAATGAAATATACAAAGTAGTAACAAGTAATAAAGCCACAATAACAATAATAAGGGTGGTTGCAGTTTGTGCAGCCTACAAGCAAAGATTCAAATCCAGAATGTTTATTTGCTTAAAAATAAAATGACAGAAATTTGTTAGGCGACTACTATTAATGTTACAGTAAAGCTACAACCATTTGGCTAGCGTGCCACTGCTGTCACATACATACCGCTATGTGACACTGATACAGTGTCTAGCGTACACATTGTACCTCTGTAATGCAGCACAGGTTTGTATTGCACAAATAATATTTTTTGAAAGCTTTCCTGGGCCCTTATAAAATGAGGTGCTGGGCTGGATTTAGCCCACAGGCATTGAGTTTGACACGTGATGGAAAGAAAGAGAGAGGAGACAATAGAAAAAAACACTACAGAAAAAAAGCTGAAAATGCGCAGAATGAAAATAAAATGAAGCAAAAGTTTTTTTTTTCTTTTGGACAACTTGTTCTACAGCTCATGAAAGTCTCCAGCAAACATAATGTGCACTGATGATTTGTTTTCCTCATTTGTTTGGATATCATCTCGCCTGTCTCCCTCCATTCCCTTTGCAATTTCACTGATTCCAGACAACTGCAATAAAAATCTGCTTTGATCTGAAAAATCATCTGCTTTTGCTGAATAAATGAAACAGAGGAGAAAATTGCCGTGTTCACAATGCATTACCTTCTTCTAAACTGTTTTGCCATCTTTCTCTTTTGTTGTGTGAGGGTGTATTGTGTTGGATGTTTTCTGACACCTGGTGTGCACTGAAAAGGTCACTCCAAATGAAAAAAAAAAAAAAGGAACAAAAAAAACAGCTGATGGAAGTCGAGGAAGCTTGCAGGGGAGTGCCATTTCCATGTCCAGCGAGGCCATGTGAGCCACAGGAACCATGATGTGAAAGCCGAGGGTCGGCGGTCCGACTCGACATGGACAGTCTAAGTACAGCCTCCGGGGTCTATCAAAGCTCCACTAGATCAAAGAGCAAACACCAAAGAGTAGCCGTGCTCAACTTCGTCTCACTTCAAGCCTGACTTTCCTGCCATTGTTGAACCAAAAATAGGCCACTTCAACTTCCAAGTTTTGATCTACTAAACTAAAACCTCTTTTGTGAAACTTTTAAATGCAGATTTCAGTAGCGGCACGTGTTCTTTAGTAAAAAATATGTTTAAATGTTTAGGCTCTAGTATTTAAATTTCATGAACACTGCATGTCAAAATACCACAAATATAATAAACAAATGATAGGATACTGCATCTACAATACAACAAACAACCTATAATGGAAAATAAACAGTAAACTCATTTCTTTAAATGTTGTGATTTTTCTTTCACTTCACTTTCCTGTTTATTTTTGTTCCACCTCTCAGTAAGAAGACTGCATGAGTCACTGCATGAGTCAACTGGCAGCACATCTCCCCTTAACTGTTTATCTGAAACTATTATGAGCAGGTAATGCACCGCGGAGCGAGGTGAGGCTCTCTTTGCCTCACCTCATTTATATAAGTGATCATCTTAAATATGAATGAGCACGCAGAACATGGAAACCTCTTATCAGTCCAGCGTGGAAATCAAATGAGTGACAGCTTTCCAGACGTAAAAACCAAACAACACTACACCATCTGCTGAAAATAACTCATTATGCAAGATAAAATGGTTAAAATACCTCAGACTTGGGAATAAAAACGCTTTGTATTAGGGTAGTCACAATAGCCATGCTATTGACAAGCTAATAGCAATAGGGGCTTGCAAGCAACTGCATTAACTTACAGCTGTATTCTTTTTTTTCCCCCATTTTTAAGTTACACTTCAACGTGTGGTAAATGAAAGAATCAATGCTTCAAAAAGTTTGACAAGCAATACATGGGCCAGTAACAGTTCAGGCTCAAGGTTATATCAATACTGGCTAGGTTTTGTAATGTTTTATGTTGTTTTATTATTTATTTTAAAGGTTAACCTGTCTTGAAATATAACTATGTGAAGGAGAAATTGTAGCATCATGACAGTCCTACTGTATATACGCACAATAACATCCACCTTTATGCACAATGGGATTGTAATACATTGTATTTTGTATGCAAAATAAATATTCAAGCGATATAGATAGTCAAGCTGACAACCAAATCCACTTGAGCTTTCTTTAATACCCGCAATAAATAGAGAAAAGATTAACAGCTTTAGAGTTTGAGGGAAAGAAAACCTCCTATGGAAACATCAAGCAGACGACAGAAAGCAGTCGACCAACATTGGGAGGCAAACTTCAACAAAGAATTCACTTTCAAATAATTTCGTCTCTCTTCAAGTCCCTCAAGCATTGTCTTTTGAAGTCTGAGGAGAATAATTTCTGACTGAACTTCTTCCTTGAGAAAATAAGTTCCAAAGCACTAAAAGTACAAAATGTGTCTCTGCACCCTATGCAGAGCAGAAACGTCGCCTTATCAAGTGAGGTGTAACATGGAAATAACTTCCACTGTTATTTATATTACATTTAAATCATTAGTTCTCCATTCCCTGAGTTTCTTCTTGTGGATAAATGTGTTAAAGAATTGAAAAAGAACATTCCCTGCTAATATATTCTTCTAATAAATTCTTCAACAATCCCAAAAGGAGAAGATAATGAGAATGGCAAAGCACTTGTAGTGTGTGTGTGTGTGTTTGAACATTTGTGGACAAATGTTCAGACATTCTTTGCCAGCATATCCCTCAGCACTCCTTAGCACTCCTAAAAGATAAGTTTGTGTATATGTGTGTGTCCTGACAAAATGTGCCCATCTATGTGTGTGTGTAGCTTGTCAGATAGAAAGTTGTGGTGCTGCACTTGGAATGAGTCATGAATATTGTTCCCTGCTGAGAGAAAGTAGAGGTCTGATGAACAAATCAAACCGTTCTATGGTGAATCAGCCACATCAGCTGTTGAGGTTGGTCTTCTCTTCTTTTATTCTATCTATCTATTAAGTATCCAGCATTTGTTGCTGTCATTGAGGGGGAGACTGGGGACGGTTGCACGTTTGTATTTCTCTCAGTTCAGGGCTGTCCACACCAAGAACTTTAACTATAGCTATAAAAAATATTGTTTTAAAAATCGTCCTAACTCTGGAAAGCAGTCTGGACGGCGTCTTAACAGTTGCATTGCTCCACCTCCACCTACTTGAGTTAAAACACTTTTTGATACAATATTTTTTAAAGTTATAGTTGTAGTTCTTGATGTGGATGGCCCTTTCCTTATAGAGTAGAGTACCAGTCCAACCTTTATATATCAAACTTACATCTCTCTGCTGATCATACATACCTATTTAAAGATGACTGCATATGACATATCATTTGCAATATTCATTTCACTACAGCAAATCAGAAGTTGCAACTGATCCCAACACTGGGGACAGTTGCAACACAATCAGGGATGGTTGCAACATGTTAAAAACACATACAACTTCACTAATTAATTTAAATAGTCAGCTTTGTGTGTTTATGCATAGAATATAGGCCAACATTGAATCAATGTGCAGATGTTACAGACCGCATTCAATCACTTCATATTTCGGTGTGAGACAGGAAGCATGGAAGTATTTGCAATGCAACTGACTTTAAAGAAAAGGAGGAATTCAAAATAAAAAATACATATTTTTACTCTGGCCTCTCCAGTATAATGGGACAAAAATGGCACTTGGCTTGTGGTGCTCAAAGCACCAAAACATTTGAAGAACTCAAAACCAATGTCTTTTTTAAAAAATCATGACCCGGTTACTCAAAATAATTTACAGACCTTGTTGTAAGCAGGTTCATGTAGGTTCTGCAGACTGCAGAAAGAAAGTAGTTCCTACATGAAACTGTCTGTGGATTATTTTTAACAACCAGGTCATGATTTTTGAAAAGAGACATTGCTGCTGTTTATCAGATGTAGTTTTTTTTGGCACCACGGGATTTGTGCTATCAAGTTCCATTATATTGGAGAGAAGGCAGACATCCCTACAGCTCTCCAGAACTAGGTAATTCACACCAAAACAGTACAGACAGGGGTGGACTAGGACAAAAAAAAATCTGTCCTTGCATTTGGCCCACATCAGCCCACAACAAACAGCTGAAACAGTACCTGTCCTTGCACACACCTTCAGTGCATGTGGTCTTATATCTTACCTTGTCAAAAAGGGCTTCTTGGCCTATGAGCTACAGTGGATGAGACCAGGACTGAAAGTGTAATTGCTTTAGTGGTGACCCAGACTTCTTGCATTAAATTTAATGATACAGTTTCATCTTTATTAGTGAAAATATATCAATCATAAATGGTAAAAATGGTAAAGGTGGCCCGATGATGAACCAATGGACTGGTCTACCTACTGTAAGAGCTGCCTGGTCAACCAAGGTGGGACAAACAAACAAACAAACAAAAAACAAAACAAAACAAAAGCCTAGCTATGGGCCCAAGGACACAGCAGCCCACCAGGATAGCGCCCGGTGTACCAGATACCCTGTCCACCACTGAGTATAGATGGGTAAATAACACTATAGTCCAGAGGATGTAGGTTATTTATTTCACAAAACTGCATCTGTCTTATGTCACACTCCCTTATGTGAATCATTTTAAGTCATTTTATTTACTTCACAACGGTGTGTACATGGAACAAAAAGCAATACAAATTTATATTTGGGTGAACTATCCTCTTTTGTACTCCATGACTTGTGTGTGCTGAAAAATGTTCTGTGGTCTGTTTTGATATTGCTACCTAACCTGGGGATGGTTACAACAACATACACACTGACCTTGACACACACTAACCATGTCACTTAGAAGTCACCATGACAATGATTCAAACTCAGAGCAGCATGACAAAAATACAGCTCTTCAATAAGGTTCTTTCATTAAAAACAACAACAGATGTTGAATATATCTTCTGTTTTGCGAGAGTTCAACTGAGCATGTGCAGTATGAGTGTCATCACTCGAGTGTGTTTCTGAATGGAGGAACAGGATTTGTTGCAACCGTCTTCTGCTGCAACCGTCCACGCTCTGCAATACTAACGGACCCAAACGCAAAGTTAAAAAGGCCTGAAAGAATAGGGAGCACTGAGAGACATTTACACACACACATAGAGCATGAAGAAGTGTGCAGCAAGCCATGAGGCGAGGCAAGTCTGATGCCCGTGGTGATCTGCAGCGAGTCAGGAGTCAGTCCCTGGACTGTGACGGGACTTCCTCAAGCCTCCATGCGGCCTCTAATGAAGTAATGAAGAGCAGACTGGCAGGTTAATGGAAGCCAATCGACTACGAGCTCCGCCACCAGCAGGAGGCCAGCTTGAATACTAATCATTTAGGGGCCTCCTCTCTTATGTTCTGCCTAATCTTTTCATGTCCTCCAGTCCTAAAACTGCAGCATTATTCACTGCGCAGATAAGATGGTAAAATGCAACCTCTGTGACCTCCAGGGGACAGAGGTACTGACTGGTTTTTGGAGTCTGTGACAGGGTATATTAAAAGCCACAATAAATAGGAGTCTTATCCGAGGTGGATGTGGGTGTAAGCTGTAGATAGAGACAAGGATTCAGGCGAAACTTCCTCTAGCTTCTACCTCTTCTGAGTAATAAGTTCACCTTGCCTGGCTGCCCTTTTAAAACTAATGATATTCTAAACTTCATAACTTTCAGCGAACTGCAGCTGTCAGAGCTCTCATCTCTGCTGTACGGGTGCCAATTTATATGCATGTGTATATTTCAGTGTGTTTACGCGCATATGCATAAAATATATGCATATATGTCTGTGCGTTGTATCTCTGTGTCTCGTTTTATCTTTGAACAAGACTGACAACAACCGCTGGGTTTCACTGCAAGGCGGTGCTGCACTGTATGTTAAGTGATAGACAGCATGGTGATACAGCAGAATGCTAATCACAGAATCAAAGACACGAGTGCAGCAGGAGCTACAAGAATGGCAATGAAGGGCGGTTAGGAGAGAAAAGAGGGGAAAATTGAACATTATAGAGAGCTAAATAAAACTGAGGTGGTTATGTAGGAGGGGTTTAATTTGAACAAGCAAGGCAAAGTCCAGCATTAACACATTAGATAATAATAATCTGTTTGTGAGCCCTCAGGATCTGTTCCATGTAGTAGCCCCTCCGGTAAACAGGAGAAATAATAGCACACAGCGGCTCAAAGTGGTTACAGAACAATGCCGACGGTCATTATCACAATTCATTTGCCAATGTTATCTCAAGAGCGGCTCCTACATGGTCTCCTTTGAAAAGGCACGGTCAAGCACACTTAATGCTTAGTGTTAATTGAGGACGAGCAATGGAACACAAACGGGGAAAATGCTTTGAGTATATGCTTCATGGTGAAAGAAACAGATTAAAATGTCCCAAAATCTATTTGTTCTTGTGGTTCATATTCAGAGTAAATGCTTCTTGAACTTCTTTCACACATGCTCTGCAGCTGCACTTATCTAGACACGACCCAGAGGAGCTGTTTGTGTGAATGCAAATGTCTGCTTTAGTTGTCCCGGACATAATCTGTCTTCCTAGTCCAAAATGCAGGTGAGCCACATGTATGAATAGAGCAGGTCATTGTCCCGAGTAAGCAAGAGGGCATGTCGATGATATAGCACGGTGTGTAGCTGCTTCATACTCTTCTGCTTTCCTGTATTTTGTATTCCACTCTTTTATTGATCGTTTCACTTTAATACAGACTATGTGCTGATCAATAACAGGCTCCACGAGTCTCTTTTTTTTTTTTAGCTCACATTTCAATGCCTCTCTTCATCATCTGTGAAGTCAGATAATGTCATGATCTGATTCATAGGACATTCTCTTGGACGCATTTGTGAAAACGGCTTAGGACTGCAAATGCAAATTCAGGACTATCAATGATCAGTCAAGAATCAATGAATTGATTGATCTTTGAGACTATTAAACTTTTCACTACTTAAAAGGCCCAGTGTCTAAGATTTACTAGGATTTCTTGGCAGAATATGTCAGAAATAAAAATAATACTGTTTTCATTAGTGTATAATCACCTGAAAAAAAGAATTGTTGTTTTCATTACCTTAGAATGAGCAGTTTATGTCTATAGAGGGTGCAGGTCCTCTTCCATGGAGGCTGCCATGTTTCACCGCCATGTTTCTATAGTAGTCTCAAATGGACAAACCAAAAACTGGTTCTAAATATGACCTTTTGCATTTTGCACAAGTTTCACAGCCACCTCCTGCACACTTGGAAGGAGAGAGTGAGGTGTTTGCGATATGCAAGATCGCCACACTAGCCGTGCTCACTGGGAAGCCACTGAGCCCAGTTCAGTAATGGCACTAATGGCAACTGACAGTTAGCTACTTTAGCAACAAGTAAGCTAAAGTCAGCAATTAAATCATCTATAAATGATGTTGAGAAGCTGGACAGCATTAGAGGAAATCCATAAACTCCATCCAGTTTCACCCAAAGCAGTGAAGACAGTTACAAAGTTGTGCTTTGATCATCACATCTTGGATGCTTGAGATATAAAACGTTCAACACAATTGTTTGACAAAATCCTTTTAATTAACAAATGATTAATCAATTTATTATTATTTTTCTGTCTATCAACTAATCATTTCAAGCAAATTTCAGAGGCGCTGGAATCTCTCCTTATTTATTTTGAACGATGGTGACTCAATACCAACAGATTTTTTTTTAGCAAAGGTTTCATACTCACTCCATATTCAATCTCATCCCAAAGACATTTTATTGGCTTGAGTCCCAGAGACTGTGCTGGCTATTTCTGTAAACATCTTTGAGATTATAAAGAGGCTTGCTGTGATGCTATCCTGGCTGGAAGTAGCCATGTGACAAAGGGTTACTGGTCAGAAACAATGTTTTGGTGGCCTTTGACATTCAAATGAAGCTTACTATCTGTTGATGGATGACTGGGTGAAGTAAATCGCTAAATTTTGATGATTATGTGATTACTCTTTTTTTCTCGCCTAAAACTGTGACCCTGCATTGTCTTTTGCTGTTTCTGCTTCAAGGTTGAATGAGCTGAAATCAGACATGCCCTGCTGTACTGTTGAGCTGTTGCATACTATGTTAGCCATCCACCCCTGACCTTCCTCGCTACCAAGGTGTTTAGCCTGTTTAAGTGCAGCCGAAGGCACATTTTCTTTCTCTTTATCGCACTAAAATCCCAGGAGGCCAGCTGTTTCTGAAATGCTGGAACAACAACCTCTGGCAGTGCAACAACCAATCAAAGTTGCTTAGCTTATCCGTCATGCCTAAAGTGTGCAAGCAAATGAACCTCTTGACCTTGACGACATGGCATCACATGGATTTGCTGTTTGGAGGAGCTGGCTGTTTTGCATCAGTGAGCAGGCTCAGCTAATAAAGTAGCCACCGTCTGAACGTGTACAGAAAGAGTGAGTGGAAATGATGGATAGGCACTGAAAACTGGGAGACATTAAACTTACAGCAACAGTGGACAAGTGCACGGTAAAAGCATGATCTGTGTAAATTATTAACGGGGTCGATCTCCTCCACTCAGCGATTACATTGCGACTCCATTCCAGTGACGTAGGTTGTGCTCTCCTTGAGCTCGTACCGGCGTTGTGGGAGAACGTTAAATACTCGCCTCCTCTCCCTCTATTGGGGAACGAGATTAAAATTGCATAGGACGACAAAACAAGAGGCTGCAGCTTTTAAGAACACAGGAGTGGGCGAAAGACAGGGAGATTAAGTGAGAGGGGGACGGGGTGCAAAGGTTTAGAATGCAAGAAGGTACGGGGGAGGAGATTAAATTGGAAGTCAAGGGGGAGAGTGGAACGCTGGTGGAGACTGTGAGAAGAAGTTGAGTAGGATGCAAGGACGAGAGTCTGAGAGAGAGAAGTAAAGAGTGGAGTGAAACCACAGGGAAATAAAGGTTCCAAAATGGTCCTTCCTGAAGCACTGAGGTTCTATTCAGAAATGGCAGAAAATGCTGTTTTCAGCCACTCAAATGTGGATATTTCCTGCTTTTCTTTGTTTATTGTTATATTAAACTGAATATATTTGTTTCTTGGACTGCTGAAATGAAGCCATTGGAATACAAAAGAGTTAGAGTTGTAGTTGTAGAACCCTCTGGGTGGATTCTGAAACCCTTAGAAGGTGGAAATGTTCTGGAATAACCTCTTATAGGCAGTTCTAGGTGTTTCACTGATGGCTCTAGGGATTTATGTTATGATCTAGGTTTACCCCCCCTGGTGGAACCTTTATAAATTTTACCAGGAACCAAAAAGTCTTCTCCAATAGCAGTTTCTTCCAGCAAACTTGTTAGCCCCTGCTGACAATACACCAGGGGAAACCCTGTATAGGGAATCCTAGATGAGCCAGAGGACCCTTAATGCTTTCCCAGTGGCTCCCATGTTCACTCATTCAATCACTCATTACTCAGTCAGCCAGTCACTGATCGACTTAGTCACTCATTCATTCCCTCTCTGTCCCTGTCTTTGTCTCTCTGCAATGCATTTTCAATACACTCTACTACTTTTTACAAGTGCAGAGCTTATAAAGTTTTACAAGCCTCACGGCTTTTTGCTCTGCAGCCAGGCATGACGTTACAAGACGTGGCTGACACAAGGCAATGGAGGATGTAAAACTGATGAGCCAGTATAGTTTCTTAATGACACTTTTTGGCCCAACGGCCAAGCATTCATGTGCACACACATACAGTATATACCCAGGGTGGCATGGCAGGGGGCAGCATAAGTGTAGCAGGCTTCACTAGAGCTGTGCTAACCAAATGGAGCTAGCTAATTATAGCAAATAAACTGCACTGATCTGTGCCATTAGCCAGTCAGTAATGAAGCAGAGTGGAGGGCTGCTGTGAAACTGATGAATAGGCCCTGGCTCTGAGTACTGCACTCCCTGGCCTTTAGTTCAGCTTTAACAACGCAGCCTTCTGAGGAGAGCAAGAGTGCATTAAGACAAGAGGCATAACAAGGCTTTGGAGATGAGATAAATAGAGACAAAAGGACTGTGACAGAGAGAAGCAAGGGAAGGAGGGAGAGAGAGATAGATAGAGAGAACTAGATGGGAGAAAAGATAGAAAGCGGAGCGAGAGAGCAGGGAGAAAGTGTGCTTGTAGGCCTGTGGGTGTGTAGGGCAGAGAGAAAGGGAGATTGCAGAGATGCTTAATGTGCTGTAATATGGGTCAGGGGCAAAGAGGTCCCACTCTCTTCCCTTCTCCTCTACCCTCTCCTCTAAGCGCCTGTAATGTTTTGCACTTTGCTAATAGCTCACTAAAGTCGCCACTTAGGAAAATTCAAATAACAAAAAACAAAATGCCTGGGATTGAGACAAACATAAAATCAGAGCCCCGGGGCTCAGCGCACTCAAAGATTAATAGACAGCCTGAAAGAAAACGGAATGACCTTATTGCATTGTCAGACACACATACACACACTGATGCTTAGAGGGTATTGCTTTGGATTAAATCTAACGAATCTAATCAATTATACATTTGCATTTCCGAGAAGATGACTTCTGCATTTCACAACAACTGTGATCAGTGTGAGGTCTGACACATTAAGAATGAAAGGCAGCATGTGAGGAGCAGCTCATGTTTTTATCATCTTCTATAGTATGTCTACAAATGTGAAGGACAATCTTTGGCCCTCCATTTATGCATTTTTATCAGTGCTTACTATAGTGCAGAAATGTGCCATTAAGTAGTCAATAGATTGCATCCACAATCAAAAAGGCTGCGACAGCCAAGAAGTGCCTACTGCTCATCTCTAGACCATCTGGACTCCACAGAGGTTTGTATCCGACTTGCTCTCAAGGTTTTTGAGGTTTTAACACTCATCTTACTATTGGCAGCTGAACAGGGACTAGGAGGTGACACCCTAAAGCCGTATTAGGCTTCCTCCAGACTGTGAGAGTTCAGCAATCCTGTAAGTTTACTGCAGGCCACAGTGACATGGATCTAACAAACTTGGCTAAGGCATCAAGTTTAATGTATGCAGACCAGTGAAACTCAACTGGCAGGCAAAAGTTATTCATAAATTGGCATAATCATAATCCCCTAAATATGTATTTAATACTAAAAGAGTTATGGATATGCTATTAATGTTGTCCCTGGTTGGATGGAACAGGTTCTAGCTATGTTGAATGCTGTATAAACTCTTTCAAAAGTTACCAAGTACGTACAACTATACAAATTTAGTTAATAAGTTAAGTTAATAATTCAGTCACGCATGCCTTTAAATGTAATGTGACTGACCCCTGTCCTCTTGTCATTTTGCAAAAGTGGCCCCTCGAGCAAAGCAAGTTGAGTATCCCTGATGTACACTACTCAGTGATCACACCTACTAAAAGTTAGGCTACGAAACAAGCCAGTATATGAGATAACATCATCAGTGTGTGTCATCAATCTGCACCGCCACAGTGGTAAACAACGAAGCTAAGCAAGAATCAAACTGTTGCAATATTGGCATTTATGCGTATGGAAACAAAATCCACAGAAGAGGAGGAGGAGGACGATTTGGACCCGATGATAGCGAGAGAAAAGAGGCCAACTTGGGACATCAATTTTACAGAGAGATATTGAGGGAACAAAGTATCTGTAGTATGCTAAGAAAATAGTACACATAAACATTCCTGTTACTTGTTTAGTAGACGCAGGTTGTTCTAGCAGTCACACTGTGAGATAGTCATCCTAAATTCCTGACACTGTTAAGACTTTTGTTCCAGGTTATCGATGGTTACAAGACCATGAGAACAACCATCTTTCAACCTGTCTCACACATCTCTTGTCCATTAAATAAGCTCTGTTTCTTGGACTGTGAACCAGTCCAGCACGTTTCCACTAGTTTTGAGTGTGGAACCATTGTAATCAAAGATGTCATCCACAAATGGTGGAGAATGCACCGCACCATGTGAAATATGACATGCCCACTTTGGTTCCTAGAGAAAACCTGCTATTTTTTGGTTTAAGCTGGGAATCCACTTGTCAGTTTCTGAATTGCCTTATTTTTGACGACAGCACTCAGGACAGTTCAAAATTAGGTGCCTGATGAACTAGAATGGGGCCGGTTCCATGCTAGTGGAAAAGGCCTAATAGTATATAACCAGCTTTAGTTTTAAAAAAATGGCAAGCAATATGCACGATATTTGTAAAAAAAATAAATAAATAAATAAAATAAAAAACAGTGTGCAGTAAATGTATTGTTTTCTGATAGTTTTCTCCATCACTGATAAATCTCGCTTTCTGGTCTTGTTTGAGCGTGGGATAGATCTTTTTAGGGGCTAGTTAGCTGGCAACTCACAAATATTGGACTATTTTTTTTTTTTTTAAATGCTGATATATTTCTGTCAATCTCCCGTCTAGTTGGTATTTGGCCATAGGCTGAAGTCAGAGCAAAACAGTCTGATCCCAGCGCAACCTGCCAACCCACTCGCCCTGCTCACCTCTAAATGGCTGTCTGCCTCTGCCCATCTCCTCCTGCTGCTTAGTGCCCAAGGCCTCTGTGAACTCCGCTGGCTGTCTAGAGGGCTTTGAGGTCTGCTTTGGCCATACTCTCGGTTGCCATGGAGACGAGAGTGTAAAAGGGAAACATTTCCATCATGTTCAATGACTCAATATATCAAAAAAAAAGAGGCGCAGAATGAAGCTAGAGAGCCAGAGAGTGAGATAGAGAAGAGGAAGTTATAGAAGCCACTCTCAGAGAGACGAATGAACACACACACACACACACACACACACGCAACTGCTGTATGTGGTTTATAACAAATGCAAGCAACATAAAATCTCTTTAGATGGAGGGAGGGAGTATAATCTGATCCATTAGCCAAACTATCACATAAATGCTTAACTAAACTTTAAGTGACATGCAGTGTGTCGCAAAAAGACCATGAGTGAGACCTATCAGCAGCACAGTCATCATTTCAGCTGTGCGGACTTATTTTAAACACAAGGAAGAGTGCAATCTCTGCTATTTGAATTTTGTTTTGAATGTCTGAATGGTGCTGACCAGTCAAAAAGTTCTGTTTGTGTTCTGTGAAAAACTTTAGATAAAAAAAATGCAGCAGTATTTCACAAGTGAATCATGTTGTGGGCTACAGCAACTTTCCCCAGGGACTAGGAACCTTCGGAGGAACTCATTTTGTTTCCCCCCTGGGGACCAGGGTCTAAAGTAAAGGGAAACTTCGGCACTTTTAATGTGAATGTTCAGTCAGTGTTGATGGTAACTGTCAACTGAAGCAATAAATTCCTGAGTGCTGCTGTAGTAACTGAGAAAAGCAATACGACTTTCGACTTACAAGTTCTTCTGTTGCAAAATATGTAGTTCTTCCTTCATCAAGTGATTTTACTGGATTCATGGAAGAACTACAGGCTATTTCAGCTTAGATTTCTCGTCTATACCTTTGGGTAGTCAAGTGGCGTACTAGATGATTATTTTTGTCATAAAATGCAATGTTTTGGCAAAGTAATAGGTATATACTAGGGTGGTGATAACAATGCAACACTGGCGTGGAAGTCACAAGCTCACCCGCAATGCATCCTGGTACATGTAAGCATTGCTGCATGGCTCTGTGAGCAAGAAAACTCTGTTCATATAGCACACACTGAGGAACTTATGGCTTCAATGGACTACAATTACCATCAACACTGTTAGGGTATTTTCCATTTTTTACCCGTAGTTGGTTGAGTCCTCGCAGCATTTTAATGCATCGTTGTTGCCTGTAAAAATAACCACTGCTTTTTCTTATGCCATTTATTGCCTAATCCCTCTGGGTTTCAGAGTCTGAGCATGATGTTTTTTAGATGGCTAGGTTAAGCCAAGTGCATCCATACAAATGTATTATCAAGAGCTTGGTTATTTAAAGGGGCAGTTCACCCCAAAATTGAAAATACATTCTATTCTCTTACCTGTAGAGGTGTTTATCCACCTAGAGTTGCAGGTTTTGGAGATTTTGGCAATAGAGATGTCTGCCTTCTCTTGAATCTCTGTGCAGTTTTTCAAATACACTTTTTGGTGCTTTGAGCACCAAAAGCCGAGTGCCATCTAGTCCCATTACTTTCAACAAAAGGTCGACATCTCTAAGGCCGATATCCAAAAATATGCATCTAACACCTAAACTAAATGGATAAACAGCATTACAGGTAAAGTATTTATTTTTGATTTTGGGCTGTCCATTTAAGAGAGGAAAAAAGATGGTATCAGATTAGTATCTGTATTGGCAGATACTGATGGTTATAGTATCTTTATCGATATTGGTATTGGACATGAAAAACTGGTATTGAGCTATTCCTGGTACATAATGTCATATAAAGGCTACATGTCGCTAGAGTTCAGGGTGGTAATTATGCCCCTATGAGCAAGTGTACAGAGATGCGTACTGTATGCACACACGTGCATGCAGACACACACCACTAGGCAATCGCTACAGTTGCCAGTGACACCCAGAGGCAGCTGCTCCAATCACAGCAGAGGAGATAAGGAGGCGACTCTGAGCCGCTGCAGAATCACAACTGTCACAGCTGATGTGTCACCAAGGAAGGAATTAGAGTGAGCACGCATGGGGTTGCACGCTTCCTGCGCCCTCTAGCTCATTAGCATACATTTGTAAACAAAGAAACAGAAGCAGAGAGGGCCTTGGTGCTAGGCTAACGCACTGTCACGATGTTAGCAAGAGTCAGAGCCGAACAGAGCATCTAAATGAGGTGAGAGCGCTGGAGGAGACCTCTCTGTGATAATTCATCCATCTTCTGCTTTCCTGACAGCTGAGCCGCTGTGCTGGGAGACAATGAGAGAGGAGGCTGCACCCGGCCAGCATCCAAAAAAACGCACACCAGATAAACTTAAGAGTCGAGTCCCAGGCTTCGAGTCTCATGGCACCAAGTTATGTGAGCCTGGATTTTTTTTTCTTAAATGACAGAGCGAAGTAACTTTTCTTGTGGGAGCATCAAGATGAGGAGACAGAGGCCTCAGAAGGAGGAAAAAGAGTTTAGCTATGCCTCAGTAAAAGATAGAGACATCGTATTTCAGAAACCTCGAAGCACTTGAGACAAGACTGACCCTTGAATAACCTTATTCTATTTACCATCTCTGTCTCCCTTTTTGTCTCTGTCATAAACACCCTCCTCCATTTTCCTTTCTTCTCTCACTCTTTGCTGTCTCTGTCATCCTAACCACCTTTTCTTCCTCTTCTTTTCCCCTATATTCTCTCTTCCTCTCAGTCACTCTCTGCAGCCAACTGATGTGTTGGCAGCGATTAATACCCGCATATTGTTCCTGTGTAGAACCCCGGTGTGGTCATTATCCTCTGCTGAGTATCTGATTATCATCGTCCCAAGGAGTCATTACTTTCCTGATGATATCACCTGTGTGCTGAGAGAAAGAGAGATAGAAGAAGAGGATGAAGAAGGGTCGTGAAGGAGCCAAAAAAGTGGTAGTGAGAATAAAAAGTGAAAGAAGAGTGTAGCAGGAAAAGGAGGACAGAGGAAGGGGGAACAAGGGAGAGGGGAAACTCAGACAAAAAGGAAGAGGTTATGTGTTACACACAAGGAGGAGGAGGAGGGAAGTGGGAGAGGAGAAGGAGGAGGACAGTAACAATAATAGCCTTGTCTTATCACTGTACAGTGATAAATTCCCCTCTCGTCGGGTAGTCAGTGCCCCGGCTGGGGCCAGGCCTGATGACAAACCACCTCCACCCTGCATTGCCGCCCGCGCTATTTATGATCAGGCACCTCATACGAGCTGCCCAGCCAGGCAGCCAGCTGGGTCCCGTCTTGGGTCGGCATCGTCACTCCCTGGACCCTGTGACAACTTCAAATGGGGACACTCTGTCACGTCCCGTCTCCCCCTCCTCTGCCCTCCACTCTGACAGTTGCTTCGGCACATCATGCTCTGGTTACTGGTAATAAATCTGTGATATGATCATTTTTTTCACCTCTCCACACTGTCAACCAGCCACCTGTGACATCAGCCAACACAACTCAATTTTATCCCAGTCATTCAACCATTGTTTTGACAACAAGAATTTTTCTTCAAGTATGGTGATGTCCTTTTAATTCATGACTAAATTGTGGTGGCAATGTAAATGAAAAAAATATTGACAAGAAAAATTATGGCATAGTCCCTGTTCATTACACCAGGATGAGTAAAGATGAGAAGAAATAGTCTCTGGGAGGAAAACCTAAGTTAGATCACAATAATGATCACAAGGTACTAATAAATCTAACCTGCTTAAAAACCGTGTTCCTCATCTTCCAATAGGATGTTAGCAAGGAAGAAGGAAAAAAAAGAAAATAAAAGACAAGAACTTCCTAATGAGTACAGAGCACCTTGTGGTTTAAAGATGTGTGGAAACAATGCAGCCAGTATGAAAATACACCTGAAAACACATCATCCTAAAGTATCTGCCAAGGTAAATATCAGTTATGTAAGCTAACTGATTTGATCAAATGTATGTTAATTCACCTTTAGAACTAAATGTAATATTAATATGAAGTCAGCTCTTTAATATTCTAAATATTCTTTAGCAAAATGCATTGCAGTACCACAAAATAACAGTGACTAAAATTAGACTAAATTAAATCCAAGTTCCACTGACTAAATCAGAAGACTAAAATGTGACTTTAGGTTTTTAGGAACTTTCAGGAAGCAACTAAAAATAAATTAAAAATTCCAGTCAAACTGAACATTGCATTAAGTGGATTAATTCCATTACAGAGTTCTTCACCACATAGATGTTTCACAGTGCTTGAATAAAATAATAATGCACAGAAACCTCATTACACAAGAATCTTCTTACTGAACTGCCTCGTCAGCATCTATCTAATGAACAGTCCAATTACAGCAATACTTTGCAATTACAAACTTTCTGAGGTGCAAGATGCAAATTCAATAGTTCAGAAGTATGCGTTTACTATTCAGCTAAGTAAACAGATTTACATAAAACCTGAGCAAAGAAATACATGAAATTGTAATGAAATTCTACTCCCACATCAGCCATCCGTTCACTTTCTTATCCTGCTGCAAAAAAATCCCCACAGCTCGCTGACCCTGAATCACTCATGAAGGACAGAGAGCTCCACTAAGGAGAACACAGGACTCGACCCAGCAATTAATTCAATGCAAGCCGCTGTGATTGCTTGCATTTTGTTTCTTGTGTCTGTTTACCCGTTTACATATTCCTGCTTGGCGTAAATTATTCATGTGTGTGTCCCTGTTCGTATCCTCAGAGAGGCAGAGGCCGGTCACACTCCAAATATGAAAGCAACAACAGAAGCCACTGATCGACGTGTCTGACGATGGTTTGGAAATGAAAAGGAAGGTGAGAGAGCAGGTTCAGGGATGTGACATATTCACCACGCGGAGGTTAATATGAACAGCAGGGATCCTGCTCAGCCTTGGCAAGAAAAAAAAAAAAAAAAACACAGTCAGCAGACAGAGAGAGGCCAAATTCTGAATGCTTCTCATGTCAGCCTAGATCTAAACTATTTGTTAGGTGTGTCTTTGTATGTGTGTGTCTAGGTGTGACACAAACTGTCTGATCATTAATCATGGATCATTAAAATGGATTGTTTACACACTGATCAGCTCAATGGAGGATCTTCACTTAAAGTCCACTTGCAACAGCTTTTCTGCAGTTTTCTTCTCCAGTTAATGGCCTTCATCAGCAGAACTGTAGTAAGTGGACCATTAAAATACTTATCTCAATGTTTTTTAATCAAAAATTACAGCATTTTACATCCTGGGTCTTCATGTTATAGTTTTGGCAACCATATCTACTGTATAAGGTTGACAGATGCTACATAATACCTGAATAATTACTATTAATGAGGTAATTTATCATTTTATTTATATTATATATTATAAGTCACTCTATACACTGTGTGGTTCTACTAGTACTTTAATGTTTTTATGATTTTTTTAGCTATAATGTACATGGGTATGTGTTGTCATTGTTATTTTCATCATTAGTAGTTTTATTGGTGTTGATTTGTTGTTTTTTTCATTCCTGGTTTCTTTTTGCTTTGGATTTTTTAATTGCTGTACACTATGATGTAATGTTTACTTGTGTGGACCCAGGAAGAGCAGTTGCTCTCTCTGTAGTGGCTGATCCAAATAAATTCATAAACTACAGCGCTGCATGTTTACTTTTTTTGCACATAGCACTGGAGCTGCAGAGGTTCCAGGTTTTGTTGCAGGCCACAAAGTCATAGCAAGACTATAAACCATCTGTTACCATCTCTAAAGTAGTGAAGCTCATCACTTTAACAGGCACGTGGCTGACAAAGGACATTAATTCTGCATACAGGGCACACAAAAATCCTAATGATGGCAAAAAAAATGTTTTTAGACACACATTTTCTTTCTTTGCCCCTAATAGTAAATTGCAGGGACAAGATCTCTTGCTACATAAAACATTGTTCAGTCTACTCTAGTACTACCAGAACAAAACACATCGTAAACTAGTCATTTTCACTAGAAAATGCTTCATTTCAGACATCTACATTTTCTAATTTTGTTTGAATTCTGACCTCCAGGTAAACTGTCACATCCCATCGTCAACATCCAGAGCATCTATAGTTAACTTAACACTCGGGTAAAGATTTGACTTGGTCAAATTTGGTTGAGAATTGATTATAAAGCTGTTAAGAATAAGAATAAACATTACGGGTAATTTAAATTCAAAGTCAACCGACTCCATTCATGGTGCCCTATGGGGCTACACAACCTCCATTAAGAGGCTCTTTTGAAGTGATGAATATGCAAATACAGCTGTGTACCATCACTCTCATTTGGATTCTGTTTGTGACTTACATTAAGTTGCTTACTTGCTTTGTAAACTCTTTTCTCTACACAAATCCTGCAATGCATCTAGCATACCCATCACTTTCCTGACGTAAAACCAGAAAAAAATAACCCAAAAACCTGTGTATTTATAAACATCAAGAACATCAAACGCGACGGTCGAGTCAAAAAAGCTGGAAGGAAATAAATAAAATTAAAGCTGCATGTTGGTATGTGGAGCAATTTGGAAAGCTATCTGACAGCTCCACTTCCATTTTTAAGGGATCGTCAAGGGAGATGTCACTACCAGGGTGAGTGGAGGGTGCAACAAAATCATTTTAATGTGCTTAATTGAACAGATGCCCAGCCTGCTCAGTGTTTGAGCACAGACAGGGCCTCAATCAATGCATTTTTTTTCCCACTGATTTGCAGAGCCAGATCACAACGAGTCCAAGCACAGTATCAGAATATCTCAGGCCTCTGTGTCTCGTGCTTGGCAACATCCTTAAACAAGCAGACACACCAAAGAATAAATTGGCAAGATGCTGACTGACAGATGGAGAATGAGAAACTGATATAATTGTGTTGCTGCTGTGTATTCCTCATCTGTGACTTTGGCTGGATGACATCGGGTCATGTGAAGTCAGATTCATATGTAACGTGTTCTCGTTGTGTGTACAGACAAGGCCACATCAGGCTCTTCCATCTTTTGGTTTGGGAAAGAAAATAAGTGCTTATTTGGTATAGATTAGGCATTAGTAACCTCAATGATTTAACCTTGCTAATCTGCACCAGAAATGCTAGTCAGTTAAACCATTTATTAGTATTTTATTAAAACAATGCCTGTTAACTATTGACTCTAAGATGTCATGTAGCTGCTACCATTAGCTCTCTTTTAATGCCGAGGTGGAAAACAAAAAGGGGGATCAATAACATCTCATAAAACCAGCACAAAAATAAAGTTTGTTATGCTAGAATGAATTAATAAAATGCATATGCATAAATGCATGGTTGTAAGATAAAAATTGTAATTTATTGATTACGATGAGCCTTTCAAGTTGCAAACATTATTTTTTATGAGTTAACATTATGTTGACATTATAATGTTTATGATTACAACAAGTAAATATTGTGTGTACAAGTCATTTAAACTCAAATTTCTGTTCATTAATTTAGGACTAAATTCAAGTTGTATTAAGAAATTGGCTTGATAACTTCATTTTTCTCCTAGTTGGAGAAAAAACTAGTTGGAACAACTTAAATCACCTTAAAAACTACCAATTTTTAAATAAGTGGTAGCTAAACATAGCTTTGATTGTAGAGGAAAAGCTAACTCATCTCAATTTAGCTTTTCGGTTGAACTTACTTTCATTAGAAGTTGTCATAATTCCAAAAGATTGATGGGAAATGTTATGCTATTTTGTTGTTGTTGTTGTTGTTGTTGTTGTTGTTGTTGTTGTTGTTGAGCCAAAGTATTTGTCTTCAGACCTATCCTGCTCAGTCTGAAAAAAGAACACCTTTAGTGAGTTGTTGCCATGTTTTGTCGGATAATTTGAAATGTTCATGATGCACGGCTCAAAGTGCCACACATTTCAGTGGCATTTAACATCATCTAAAACACAAATTTGGTTATTGAAGAATGTGATTAATGGCTTCAAAGGCTCTCAACACATGCAGTATTTTTTTGGACAATGTTTAACCATATCAAAGTCAAGATGTACTTATCAAACTGATAAAAGTGAATTTCTGACAAGGTCTCATAAATTGGGTAAAAGACATTTTTCAGGGTTATAAGCAGCTGTGACAGAGATAGAGGTGAGCAAACACCTTCAGAGACATGTTTTGGAATAAATACAAAAAAAACTGGTCATGATGAACAATATGTGATCCGACGCAAAACATATTGTTTAGTATAGGGGTAGTTTTATCATACTATTTGAAGCTGCTGCTTTCTTTGAAGTTGCTGCTTTCTTTTAAGCAGTTATCTCAAATGCAAATTAGATAGAATGATATATTGCTGTTTTCTTTTTTGATCTTTTTTGCAGTCACTTTTCATGCATCTTCATCGTCAGCACTTGACATCACCCATACTAAATCCTTCTTACAGGTTTTCTCTGATGTACCTTGTCTTCTAACAGCAGACTTGTCTTCATGCTCCAGTTTGCTTTTCTTTCATTTCCACTTCACTTAATTCCCTACTTGTTTATCCCTATACTGTGCAGTTCATTTTCAGACTTATCAGTTTAATAAATACAGATCTGAAAAGTGTATTGTTCATGGACACATATATTCATATGAAGTCCAACCTGACCTCATAATATTATATTACCTCTTTACCTCAAGTGTTTCCTTATATTACCTTCTTTCAGAGGAGGAGAGGAGCTGCCACAGTTTATTCATCTGTGACTGATATGCAGTGTGTGATGACCCACATCTGACCTCTCGTCACTGTGCAGCCATTCATGACCCACTGTAGCCGAGAGACACATACGTGATGGGAACCTTCCGAAATTACACAACACCGTACAAGCATCGGTTTTCTCATTCTGTTTTATCTAAAGGGAAAGTAATTGGGAGGGCAGCTGACAGCCAATGCTGGGCAGAGATACGAAGAAGCCTTCACTCTCCACATGGTACACCAGAGTCTGTGGACCCTTGCAGTCATCTCCCTGGGCAACCAGTCATTCGCCCTGTAGGAGGATTTAATGTTGAAAACCATCGCCTTGGGCAACTGCATTGACCTGAGAATGAGCTGGAGGCACAGGAGCACATTTCAATCTGTTAGCCTTAGCAAAATTCACATTACTATCCTACTGTCGGTGTACACACCTACTACTGTAGACCCAAAACAAGACCTCCCCCGAGTCGTGAGCTTGTATTAACCTGACAGAATCTCTCCATCCTCTTTCTTTGGATTGCTGTAGTGTTCTCTATCTCTGTTTCTGGCTGCACATGTCTTAAAATGCTGGATTTTGTTGCTTTAGTATTAGTTTAGCAACTCCCACGTATTTCACGTCAATATACTGCATCAACACAAAATCATAACAGGTTGTAAGACTACATATTGCCTCCACACTGCACTCCTAACAGTTTATTTTCTGATTTACTTTTTGAGCTTAGGAGAGAGTTTTACCTGACTAAAATAAAAAATGTGGATATGATGACCTCTTTCATCACAATATCAATATTAAAAGTGATTCTTTAGCAAAATTTTATTTTGTGAGGAAAATATCATTCTGGATCTCTACACCATTACATTATCAAGGGTAATCTTTTATTTCACTTATTTTTTCAACATAAAACATACCTGCTTAAAGAGTGACTTCAGTATTTTTGTACCTTTAGTCAGTAATGAGGACAACAATTTTTGAAATAGGTCCAGTACTGAGGGAAATCACTGCAGCCAGGAGATGTGAAACTAAGCTGCAACATAATCCCTATGGGCAACTGCGAGCTGTCAAATTAAGTTCACTAAATGTGCTTGTTTTTGCCACTGACAGGCTCAGATTGTTAATACAAGTATCTGACGGCATTATGGAAATGATCCCTACAGAGAGTGAGCGTTTTTTATGAAGCAGGTATATTTTGTTTAACCAGATACAGCTGTGTTATTGCTCTTGCCAAACCAACAAGACTCCCTTTGCAAAGTTGGAATTTTCACATTGTCATCTAAATAAATAAAACTCACCACAAACACCTTGGTTTGTGTTTCCACTGTTCCAACAATCACTAACTCTGGTTTGGTTGAAATAAAACCTTAACTGAGTGAGAATATCTGGAGGGGAGCAAGAGGGAGGTCACGGTGTGTACAGACAGAATATTTTCACATCTGCCTCAGTGAATTAAGGGTTTATTTTGACCAAACCAGAGTTGGTGATTGTTGGAGAAGTGCATAGACAAACCGAGATGTTTATGGTGAGTTTTACTTTGTTTCTGTCAAGTTTGGATGAAGATGACGATATTGAAATTACACTTTTGCAAATGGAGTCTGGTTAGTTTGGTGGGGCAATAACACAGCTGTTTCTGGTTAAACAAAATGTATCTTACTCTTCTAAAAAAAAAAAAAAAAAAAGCAGCATTTTCATAATGTTTTTAGACACTTAGAATAATAAGGACTTTTAACTTTACATCGCAGTTCAGTTTCACATCTGCCAGCTGCAGCACTCTCTCTCAATGTTACACAAAAACATGGGGAAATAGGGTATAGGTTCAAAACTTCCCCTTTAGAATTTAAATTTCAAAAAATGACAAAAATGGATTTGAGACAACTTTGCTACATTTCTAACTGCAGCTTCTGTTGGTCATTGGCGTAAAGTCATCAGGTCACACCGTCTCACAAGTAAGACTACCTATCAATCACTGATCTGATGCACTTTAATAGGCATTACACTGTCTTTAGAGCTTAATGCTATCCGATTAAGTTATCAGCCTATTTCAAGTAGGCTCCTGTAGCGTGATTACTACCATGCCAAAAGGGGAGGAACTTGAACGATGTCTGTTCAGTTGCAGAGTGTTGTAGAAAGATAGAGGAAGAACGCCCATGCTAAAGACAAAAGCCCATTCTGAAACAAGTTCTGCAAAGACATAAGACAGTCAATTGTCATGCCAGACAATACAGCAGTGTGGGAAGCTGGAGGCTGCACACAGACGGAGCTTGTGTCTTTTTGCTGTTGTTGCTCAAAGACATCTACTATGCATGAGGGACAGAGGAGCAGAGAGGGCACAGACCACAGTGAGGTTTGGTGGTGGTCTGTAGGTGGAGAAGAATGACAAGGGCTGGAAAACAGACAGGTGTTATATACACACACACACACACACACACACACACACACACACACACACAGTATGCACTTGCACATACAAACACCGACAATTTAAAGGGATAGTTCGGATCATTTGATGAATGGTTGTACAAGATGCTTATCAATATTTAGTGTATTACCTACAGGAGATCAGCACATCCCCATCTAGGAGAGGCTGGTTGGTTTGAAGACGGCTTCTATAACGGCGGTTTTCCTTCAGAAGAGCCTATCTAAAGCACTGAAAATATGCATATATGATACAGAATTTTTTTTCAGCAGATCTTTTTTAAGTGACTTAAATACCTTTTGTTGCTGACCCTCCACCACAGCAGTACGTTGCTTAGATGCTATGCTGGTGCCCCTCTTTGCTTCTTCAAACTGGTGGTGTGCCGACCAGCATCTTGTAAGTTAAATATCTCGTAGAAACTACCTTTTTAAACTTGACAAATACACGCTATCGACAAAGGAACAGTAAGTTGAGGTGGTGGACAGGACAATACTGAGAGAGCAAGACGAACCAAGAGACAGACAGTGTGCGGCACGAACAGAGATAAATGTAAGAGACAGAAGGAGTAGGAAGAGGCTGGAGGAGCGAGACAGGATGGGAGAAGAGAGGACAGTGGCCAAAGTAATGAGATGAGAGAGAGGGTGACCTTAATCAGCCACTCGCCACAATGTACACGCACAAGCACACGCATACACACATACATTTTACACACACACAAAAATACCTACAAACCCGGCGGGTGTGTGTTTGCACAGCAGTACTCTCTGTTTCATTACAGGCCCATTTCCCCTACCTAATACCCGGACAGGAGCTGGCGATAAGGAATGTACACACTCTCCTCTGTACACAACATCTCATTTGAGCAGAGGAAATTGGAAAGAAGAGGAGAAAGGAGGAGAGCGCCGAGAGGTGAGAAGGACAGCAGATGAGGGGTAAAAGGACTGGACGGAGGAGAGGAGGACAGCGGCGGGCGAATGAATGTTTGCCAGAGCACAGATAAGCCCAGTCCACCACGCGCCAAGGCAAAGGTGTGGCTGTGAGATTGGGGGATGAGTGCTGGAAGGAGGGATGAAGAGTAGTGGAGTTAAGGAGAAAGGGGGAAGAGGAGAGGGAGAGCAGACAGAGTGGTGGACAAGAAGAAAAAGGACATGCTGAGCAATGCAAGGGAGCAACGGAGCTAATTTAGCTCTGCTTACTTCTGATAGTTCTCTGCAGCAGGATAAACCAGAATTACCACCTCATGGTCATATGCCTCCACCAACCAGTTTCCATTTACATTCATGTCTATTTGTCCAGAATCATATAATCTATGTGATGAAGACTGAGGAATTTAATAAAACCTATTCAGTTTATCTTTGAGTCCAAGTGGACATTTGTGCCAAATTTGAAGAAACTGCATCAAGTTGCTCTTGAGATATCGTTTTCACAAGAATGGGACGGACGAACAACCCGAAAACATAATGCCTCCAGCCATGGCTGTCACTAGCGCAGAGGCATATAAACGTGGCATCAGGGGGACTTCATAGCACAGAGGGTTTGATGGACAAGAGAAGAATAGAAGAGACACAGATGGAAAGGGATGCAACACCAACTGCAGCAAAACTACTTAAGGGTGAACTGAGGGTCAAAGGAAACAAAAACAAGTAGCAATGAGGCATACAGAGTGGTGATGATGCTCATTGCTCGGGACAACAGGCCAGCAGCGCTCACACTCTGGCCTGTATCGAGGGTCACAAGAAAACACTGGAGAGGGGGGGTGACAATATTACTCACAACACAAAACCAAATTACTCTGGGCTGCGTCAGGGGACATGAGTAACACCAAAAGCCAGCCGGGAGCAGAGCAGTGTCTGTGTTAAGAGATTGGAGGAACAGGGAGGGAGAGAGACGGGGGTAAAAATCTTGCTCACTACAGCATCTCTAGCCATAAGGAACTCGGCCCAATTTGTATTCATCCGTGCAAACAGGGGCAAACAACCGAGGAGGATAGCAAACACACATGCATACACTGCAGGGTCCTCGCTCTGGGCATGCAAACAAACACACACCAATGATACAGTAGGACTGGGTAAATCAAGCATGGAAACATGGTCAACACACAACAGACAAAAGAGTGCGTTAAATATCTGAGTCAAATTTCTACATTACGTCAGACAAAAGCATCTGCAGAATGAATAAATGCAGGCTAAATTAGAAACATGCTCGTCAGGAAGCTAAGCAATGTATTTCTGTGGACGGGGTCAGCAGCAAAACATGTTTTAGCCACTTTTGAAAAATCAGCATTAGTTTAAGTGTATACTATATTTAGAATATTTTCACCGCTTGCCATCAGACAGCCTCTTCCTTTGGAAAATCACTGTTACTGAATCCAAATATCGCTCTCTCTCCAATACAACCGGACTCCTTTGTGAAAAACAGTTATTTCAACTCACAGGATATGGGAATTGCAGGTCTGCTGCTGCCTCAATCTGTTGGCTTGTTTGTATTATTGTGTAACTTAAAACATATTTACTGATGTCACACAAGGATGCAAACAAACAAACAAATCAAGGTGCAGTAAACCAGCAGCTACCTATGTTCTGTGACGTAAAATTAATGATTTAATGGAGTCTGGCTGGTCTGGACACAGGGGATTTGGCTTCTTTTCCTGTCAGGAAAGGTTGTCTGAAGGCAAAGTAAAGTGATGAAAATATTTTACATACAGCGTTATTTAAACTGATATTGATTTGGCTGCAGACTATATCCAGTGCAGTTGACTGCTTAGCTTCCATGCTGGTGCTCCTCTCTGCTTCTCCAAAGTGGAGACATGCCAACCTCCAACCACTGTAGTTAATACACTGAATATCATACAAAATTCAAACTATATCACTTCAAATAATCTAAACTATCCCTTTAATCGTAATTCTCTTATACAGTCACTGCAAATACCTGTAGAAAATGGAATGTGAAACACTTTTTGTTATAAAATGGCATGCTGTGTGTGAATTTCTGCAGTAAATGTAGAATGTATGCCCACAAACAAATCCCATTTCCATCCTTAGCAGCCTCTACCCATCTGTTCCCACACTGTGAAGCATCCATCACAGAGCCTAATGGTGGACCGATACTGTCAAAATGCTTACCACTCTGGATGAATGAGAGCACCTACTCACCACCCCTGACCATGCTAGCGCTTGACACGAGAAACCAGGTCAACTTCTCAGAAGATGGAGAGGGCCGCTGATCATGCTCGCACACTCACCGAGACACATGCAAACAAGGCATCACACACACACACACACACACACACAGTCCACCTGAGTATTCATTTATAACCCACAGTATGTCAGAGATGAATAGAGGGCAGGGGGTAGTTGCTAAATCTAAAATCAAACGTGAAGGGAAAGTGATTTCTCCCGGTAATTTTGTGTTCATGCATGACTGACCCTCTGCTCAGGCTCCCACCCTCCTACGTTTCCTCCACTGTAAAAACGAGACAGGGGAAAGATAACATCTTACTGAAATGCCCTTAGACAATCAGGAAGAGGAGATTCACTATTATTATCAGAGGGCTCTACAGCTTGATTACGGGCCGAAGCTGCCAATTACATTGAAGCCATGATTGCCAAGATTTGCTGATTCCCTCTGTGTTTTCTCAGCCAGCTGAAAACACAAACAACTGGCCGGATGCTGTCGGCCAATTGAAATGGTTGATTAGAGAGGCAAAGGAAAGAGGGGGATGCAGTGAAATCACTTTGTCTTGTCGTTTGTCTAGCTCACCAAACATACAGAGGCAGATACACTGGTCTGGGTATAACTTTAGGGACTACAGGGAGACATCAGCTCACTGTTCATACTGCATTTAGGCACAATTAGACAGCAAGGGAAAGAGAAAGAGAAAGAGAGGCCAAACCTCAAAGTAATCACCATGTAACTTAGACCAGACTGAGAATCCAGGAGGAAAGAAAAGAATCCCTAATATACTCTCACAAACACAAGCATTAATGCTTATTTTAAATAAAGCAAAGATGCAGACAGCATGTAGGACACGGCTGGCTGGCAGGCAGACAGACAATCTCAGGGAGCCATGTTTCTATTCACAAACACACAAAAGGGGCTTTGGAGAGAGCCCTCGGAGGTTAGGTCTAATCCCACTCCAACTCTCACGATGCCACTCAAACCTATTGTTCAGTCATGAAAAGCACGAGCAATCTCCATAAACTGATGTGGAAGTGTACAAGGGTCAGCATGTTCGTGTCTGTGTAGGAAATAGTGCAGCACACTGCTGGTTATGCAGGGTTATCCTCAAGTCATATTTTATTATCTTAATGGAGTCAGACACGTTGGCATTTGCACGTTGACACACAAAGGCAAAAATAAATCATGTATTCTAAATAATACAAAATATTTATAATTAGTACCGTACATCATACATGTATAGGGTGTCTGATCATCTTTAAACATCTAAGTAAGTGGAGCATTTAGGAGCTGGCATATTTCCCTGCAGCTCCTGTCTGGGAAAATCCATGTGAATGCCCACTCAAGTCAGAACAAACACTCAGAAAATATAGGAAAAAGTTGCTACACGACTTGCCAAGTCACTGTCTGTTGACGTCATATGCAGAAACATAGCTGACGAAAGTCTAAGAGAATGTACTGATGCAGCCTCCATGTCGTGTCCCTATTACAACTTGAAAGCTCGCAAACACGCCAAAGTCAGAAGAACGACTTCCCAACTCCAGAAATGGGAGCATGTGAACTCAGCATTATATTAGTCTGGTGGCCAAAAACATTATTCTAAATGAAAAATTGCACAATGCACACATCAGTTTCATAAGTCAGTGTTTACAGTTTGTTTCAGCTGCCCTAAAAGGCACAAAAAATTTATGCAGGATTCATTAACTTTTTTTTTACTTTTCAACTATTGTTGAATTAGCTGTGTGGCTTTAGGAATTTTTCTAAGTACCTGTTCAGGGACAGTTCAGCGTTTTCCTGCGATTCAATTCAAAGAAACCCTTTAGCTTAAAGTTACTAAAAGAAACCTTCATATTACGTTAATTTAGGAGTAATTCATAATAATTTATTGTAAGAACTATAAACCCTTCTTCATAGTCATGTAACTAATTGCTGGAAAACAGAAACAGAAAGATTCAAATGAACAAGAAAACCTGTGTTGAAACACAAATTTAGCGATCACAGAGATTAAACAGCTGAAGACTCTCAGAGGTCATGATCAGAGCTTTGGAGTAAACTTTTCTCATTGTTTTGGCACTCCACTGTGTATTGTGAGCTCCTAGAAAACAATCTGAAATCAGTGATGTGGGCAGAATATCTAACACATAAATAGTGTCTTCAAGTTTATCCACATTAGTTTGGACATGGCCTCAGAGAGCTTGGTTTGTAGAAAGTGAATAATGGCTCTGGGGTGTCTCTCTCCTCTCAGTAAAGTACAAAGAGCTGCTATCGGCCCTCATGACAATAGGTTTGTGCAGCAGTATATGTGATAAAGGTTGAAAGAAAAGAGAATAAGAGAGACAGAATCAAACCCCTGAAGCCTCAAGTCTAGACTTAAGCACAAGCACCTCAGTGATCATATTATCACTGTTTCATGGTGTGTGTGTGTGTGTGTGTGTGTGTGTGTGTGTGTGTGTGTGTGTGTGTGTGTGTGTGGCTGTGTGGCCGTGTGTTTTGGTTGCAGCAGATTTGAGAGTGGTCCGTGTGTCTGTAGCCACCTCCCTGCAGCTCCAGCTTGGTGTCAAGGGCATCTCCAGTTTCCACATTAGAGCTGGACCACTGCTTCACTGCTTTCCTTTCAAGATTACAGACAGTCACTAGGTCCAGAGCCTCTCTGATTCCCTGCCACCCTGGGTCAGGGTTAAGTAATTGGCTTGGCACAGACTCCTCACCTACTGTATAGAGAGCTGAAAGAGGACATTAAATGGGTAACAGTTTAACATACTGCAATGTCACAGTGCGTCTTAGCATCTCAGCATGTTTTAAGTAAATGCATTTATGGGGTAATTGGTGGGTATGCTTAAGAAAAATATATCTGGGAGATCTACCTCTTAGAGATCATGCATTTTTCTGCATCAGGCGAATTGGCCGAGTGTGTCTCTGGTGGGCAGGATTTCATTAAACGCCTGGCTCCCATCTGAATTGCTGTTCGTCTGAGTTCAAAGCCATCGATTTGCACACCACCTCCGCAGGAAACAGAGAAAGAAAAAAAGTGCCACATGCAGAAACAAGTCCCCATTGATTCCCCGATGGCATGAAAGAAACCTTGGCACGTAGAATGTGACACAAGGACAGTGGGCTCCTTCCTCTCATGATGGGGGTTACTAATCAACTTGACAAGCCGGCAAAAGCAGCAGAAGAATCACCCGATGGAGTCTTCTCATCATGTGTGTACAAAAGGCTTGGGTAAAGCTGCTCCAGTGCTCCAATTTTACAGACTTTACCTCATCCCGTGTCTACCCTGCACGAGCAGCTTGTGATTTCATTCTTGAAAGTGCATCAGCAAAGCAATAAATGCATTAAAAGCTGGACATCCACATTTGTACGTGTGATCATAAATAAAATCTATGGAAGTACTGAAAGTGAGAGTGGGGATATGCAAGACTGACATGCAGGAGAGCCGGAGAAGGTTTTCTGTCTGTGATCTAAGTATGATGACAGTTGAGTGCAGGACGTGTCCCTGAGCAAAGTACAGAATCCTTACCAAGTCCAAATAGGAAAACTTACCAACAAACGGCACGTCCCCACATTGGAGAAGCAAAGAGGAGTACCAGCATGGAACCTAAGCAATGCACTACAGTGGACAGGTTCCCTTTTAGCTATCTAAAACAAGGTCTAAGTCAGTATAAGTGTACATAGTATTTTAGGACTGCAACTAAGGATTATTTCCATGGTAAATTAATCTATAAAATGGCAGAAAATGGCGAAAAAATGTTGATCAGTGTTTCCCAACAGCCCACCACTCCACTGGTGAAATTAGTACATTTTACCACGCAGAATACTGCCACTTCAATCAGTTTGTTTTATTGTAAATGTACGGTATCTTAAAAGGTTTGTTCAGATTCACCAAAGTCACACAATAATACAAATTAAAAAAAACAATCAAGGAGGCGGTAGTCCAGCAACTCCCTTGTTCTGTGAGGTAAACAGACTATTTTTCCCTAAAGAGTCTGGTTGCTTTGGAGAGAGCAATATTTGGTTTACCTAACAGGCTCTCTGGTAGGCCTTTTTTTTCTTTCTCCGTCCAAAAACTGGGGTCTACCACCAGTTGACCACCATCTGCTATAGGTAATGTACCGACTATGGATAAGTACCTCATAGAGCCGCACTTCAAACAATCCAAACTACCCCTTTAATATAAAGAAGCATCGTCTGCCTCTGCTGCCATAGTCTAATTTGTTCCCACCGGATCATTAACCTACATCAGCCTCCACATTAAACATCAGCTGGTCAATTTGTCACCCAGGATCCCCCCCTCTGTGTGCCAGTCAATGAGCCAGCATGCTAATAAATGCATACTAGGACAGTCCTCATGGCAGAAACATTGACTGGTCACTGTTTGCCTACAATGCAGCATTATTATCAACCAAGATTTTCCAGAGAGAGAAGTAGCTACTAACTCACATCTGAATGAACAATGTTCTTTTTAAGCAAGAGAAAAATGGTGATCAGTACTCTTTGCCTTTCAGGTTTTACAGCTTCTATCTCAGTGACCTTTTAATTTTTGCATTTATTAAAGCCTGTGGCAAAGTTATGACTTTTATCAAATCACATTTGGGCTAAAAATGTCACCTCTTCAACCAGAAAGAAAAGCATGGCTGCTAGAGAGACGTGATTGTCTCATCGTGCTGTCTGTGGTCCTCTTTGGTTACATCATCCGAGTTTCCTTCCTCTGGCCATGCTGTGTTTCTGTGCCACCCAATGTGAGAGGGGGTGGGGTGACAGCGAGGGGCCACGGAGGGCGAACCCAGCGGGGAAATCAGAGCTCTCTCTCTTTGTGTGATTCAATATCACGCTTGTGTACCCATGAATGGATGCCAAGACATTTGAGTTCAGAGCCAAGGAGCGAGCCACGGACGCGCAAGGCTTTAGTGAGGACCAGACGGGCTGGGGAGAGCCGTGGCAGTTTTGTCTGCTCACACACGCGTGCGCACACACACACACACACACAGTTTATATACTCATGAGGGGAAATAAAAAGGGGAATTATGAGGTAAAGTCACTGACAAACAAATATGTTCTTGGGCAGAATTCCAGAAAGAATCAGGCTGACTTTTAGAAATAATTAAATGGCAATAACAGCGTAAACAAAACCGTCATGTGGAGCAATGTGGCAGGTGCATAAAGAATTAAAGGGACTGCCTATGCCAGTGACACTGTTTGAAAACGCTTTTTAACATTCAGAAAGTTGAAGACCTTGAAGTCACTTCAGAACTCCAAGACATGCAGATAAGGACCTGCAATTGCCAGAGTGACACCTGAGGAAAAAAAACAGTTTTTAAAGCCGCAGTTTATTCTACATTCAGAGCAGCCTGCTGCACTAAACCTCTAACCCTTCTGCTCACACTCACTGACAGTCCACACGTCAGTGCACATATCCCTCTGAGCTTCTGCTGCTCTCGCCTTGGCAAGCCGGTAGGAAAGGGGAATTGTGAATTATGAAATTGGATTATGAGTTCGGGAATTCACTGAGCCCCATATTGTCTGTCAGATGCTCCAGAGAATATTGGGGGGAGAATATATTATTTTAGAAATATGAGATAGGACAGCTAGTGAATTGACATGCTGGTAAAATATAATAAGTGGGCGCTTTATGGGGTGGTAAAGCGAGAGAGATTTGGTGCAAACAAAGAATAGGTCCTTAGCAACAGTTGCCTAGCAGAGCTTACAAAAGACCATTAAAAGAAAAGGCTGGATGAAGAACAGGTATATTTATATTGATAGAAGGGTTCATCTTTCATGCTGCACTGTCAGAAATAAAGATGCTGACTAGAACTGTTAAGGGTTCTTTGGCTTGTCCCCATAGGAGAACCTTTTATGGTTCCGGGTAGAACCTTTTATAAAGGTTCCATTTTGAGGTTCTACCTAAAACCCAACATAAAGGGTTATACATCGAAGCATCCATGAAAGGTTTCACCCAGAACTCCCTATGAGATGTCTGAAAGGAGAACCTTTCTATGGTGTAATGATCTCAACCACAAACCTGCCTGGTGGTTCTATCCAGAACGTTTCCACCCTCTAAGGATGCTAAAAAGAAAACTCTAAGGAGGTTTTATCAAGAACTCTTTTTATATTACAAGGGTTTTATTTACAACACACTCAAAGCAATTTTCTACCAAATTAGCTCTGTTTTTTGAACCAGTTCAGTTTCAGATTCTTGGAACCTTGATGCTATCTAGTGAACCAGCCTCTGTCCGCCAGTTTTGAGTGGAACCACTACAATCAAAGATGTCATCAATAGAGGGCACTGCACAATGCAGAACAACCTGTAAGATATCACACGTTCCCCAGGAACACCTGCTACTTTTTGGTTCCAGCTTGGAGCCAACTTTTCGGGTTCTGAACCAATTCATTTCTGGTGGAAAGCTCAAAACAGTTCATAATTAGGTGCTTGAATCTGAATGGGACCTATCAGAAAGTTCTTACAAGAACCTCTTTAGATTTTAAGCGTTTTATTTAGAACCCACTCAGGGAGTCCCACTGAGAAATATTTTATATTCCAAGGGCTTCGCTATAACACATCTCTATAACTTTTTCTTCCAAAAGGGGTTCTCTGGATTACAAATAACCCTTGACAAACCCTTTCTTTAAAAAAGAGCTCTCCACAAGCAAAAGGTTCCAAAGAAAAAACCTTCAGGAAGAACCCGTTTAGAACCCATATTTCTAAGACTGTATGCTGACACCGTTTTCCATTTTCTTTTCTGTCACAGAGTCCAGCAGTCTCAGAATCTCATCGCATACAACCACATGCCCTCAAAAAGAAACATGCTTGTGAGTATTTGTCAAGAATAGGAGTGCACTATGACTGGGTGCATTGTTTTGTATGTGGACTGCCTGCTGCACTGGTTAATTGGTAGTAAAAAAGCAGCAGCAAAGCATAATGACAGATTTCCCCTCTTTATTTTGCCGCTTGCATTGTTGTCGTCACTGATGTTCTTTGTGCCTTTGATGTGTACCCGAGTAACCAGACAAAAAAAAAAAAAAAGTGTGTAGACAGGCATGCAAAAATTATAGTCATTAAAAAAACACTCCTTTTAACCTCAGAAGCAACACACGTATCCACACACAGTCTAATTAATTGAATTCTTGAGTGGGCTACAAACACATCCTGATGTCTTCACTCCCAGATGGCTCTAAGAGAAATGTTGCTTATCGCATGATTGAATGTGTGTACGTCCACCCAGCATCTGCATAGCACTGGGGGCTACGTGTGTCTATCTGGGCCTGAAGCCTTCTGACACTCCAATCAGGCTAACTCTCAATTAGTGGAATCACAGAGATTTAAAGAGGAAACACCGCAGGGAATGCTGGGAGAGACAGAACAGCAGAGACGAGAAATTTTAGATGGAAAGTGCCAGAGGGTCCAGGAGACAGAGAGAGGAGGGAACATGTTTGTAAAAGTAACCGATGGCAAATTTTACAAGTATTTAAGGCTTTTTATGTGTTGACCCATATACAATATGTTGCATGTTTTTGCTATCCTTCTCCAATACAACACAGGGCTGACCCTGAAAGTAAAGATTTGAATCATCAGCTGGAGACCCCTTAGTCAACTGAGATTCTTGAAGCTGAGCATTAAGGTTTTATTTTTGCTTTTTGTTAGACAGCCTGCAGTGTATTTCTGGAGGCACTTTGGTCCCTAGGAGTAGCTGCAGAGTGAGTGGTCTTTGTTTTCATGCCGCACTGCTGGGTAAAATCCTCTTACTATGTCATGTTGGCCTGTCCACTTGCTGAAGATGTCTGCAATGGGTACAGGCAGCTGCGGACCCAGGGTGAGTCTGAGTAAAGCCTGGATTATACTCCCAAACGGATATATGCCTAGACAGCAGCAGGCACCACACACACACAGTAGTTCTGAGATGAAGGCACTGCTGGTGCCTGGAGGAAGAGAGGCCTTGTCTGTAAGGGTCTTCTGCCTTCTGCTTATAAGTGGTAATTATGATATAATCTCTTACTTTTCATTAATATCTAGTCTGCAGAAAATATTGTACATTTCCAGTCTGTTATTCACATTATCAGAGGGATAACTTGGCTTGTATACTATATTGCATGAACGTCACCGTTTGGGACTATTAGTCGACTAAACAACTAAATGTTGCTATCATGACTAGTCTGCACCAGACATACTAGTCAGTTAAACTTCTTATGAATATTTCATTAAGGTACTAAGCTGGTTAACTGTTTCCTCTAAGCATAGCTGCACTGCTGACGTCAGCCACATTGTGTGGCAGCTAACATTATTTTGTTTACCTGCAGACGCTGCGATCCTGCTCCCTCTGAAAAGATAAATATTTAGTAAGTTGTTTTTACATTTTGTACGATAGTGTGCAATGTTCATAATGCATGATGTACGGTGCTACACATTTCAGCTGCATGTGAAATATGATTTGGTCATTTACTCCTTGATTCCACTTCATTTGCATCTGCGCCAAGCGTTTGATCTGTCCTCCTTAAAGATTCATGCCCCACCAGCAGTGTTTCAGTAATGGAGTGTATTGCCCACCTAATTATGTTGACTTGCTCAGATTTTGTTGATTTTGTCATTAACTTTTTTTTTGTGCTTCTCTCATGGGTATATAAGCTACATAGATAAACATGAGTCTGCACATGGCCTTTTATTTTGAAAATTGACCAGGCTCTCTTTGCATTTTGACGCCCGATGTGGTCTGTGCCAACAGATTGTGGCATCCAGTGGCTGTGGAGCAGTTTGAAATGGCTTCAAAATACACACAATATTTTTTCATTCTATTTAACTTTATTGATTAATAAACTGTGCTCAATTTTATCATTTTTCAGAGCATTTTCTTACTATTCTAGTCACTGTCACCCTTAACATCTCGATGAACCCCGTTTTAAAAAATCCGGCAGTTCAATTGAGTGTTGCTTGATAGCCCATATGGGGAAAAATGTATGAACAGTTTATTTGTATCCAATTCAACTGACAAAATTCTGAGTCTGGTACAGCCCTAGTACAAAGCTTTTATTTTGTTGATTGTAATATACAGGGTTTGGAAGAAAACAACACGTTATAAATTTTGAATACACTTGTCAAACTGTCAAAATAACAGCTACCTGGGATTTACCTTGTACTGGTGGACATATTTTGCTGTTTGAACGTGTATGTGACTTTCAGAGATAACTGGTCAAACTACAGTGTGACAAGAAAAACACACAAGAAATAAATCCATCATTGAAGAGGAGAAGATGTCACCACACAGACATTTCTATTTGTGGTCCATAATGCAACATAATCAGAGCTTTATATTTTGCACATTTTTTCTCCTTCTGCTGTCATTTTTATCATGTGGAAGAACTTACTGCTGGGGTTGTTTTCACCAGGATATTAAAGGTTTTTTTTGAAAGAGTCTCCGATGGGAGGGGAAAGCAGAAAGGATAAAGGATAGTGAGATTTTTCTGGGGGCTGGGACAGATTGTCAAACAACTCAGGTTTAAATCCAGATTATTGCATCACATTCTCTGGAGGTGAAATATTACACCGAGACCAAGCGCTCACTGTCACTGCGAAGCCTTTGTTGTCAGCTGCAGGGCAACAGTGCAGGACAGGCAGGGACCACCTCCAGGCTCCCAGAGCTGCTCAAGATTCAGGAAGAGCGGCGGGTTAAATAGTCTCAAACTCTGATTGTTAATCGGTCACAGGTGGGTCCTAGACCAAGCCTTAATCAACAATAAAACACTTCGAGTAGAAAAGAAACCCCCTGTGACACTCTTTACTCAGGTGTTCTGCCCCTAACGCTGACCTGCTCTACTTACTCTCTCCCTCTCACTACTGACGATGTGTTCACTGTCAATCAACTGCCCACATGATATACTGCACTACTGCCGTACAGCACAGACGAGCAGTGGTCAACTGAAATAGGTTTTCCAATGGCCGAAGCCTTTCATGGAGGCCATTAGCAGATATATAATGCCGATCTCAAACTAAAGAAAAGTCGTGTATAATTTCATTATTCCAGACACATTACAATCATATTACACATTACAAACATGCATGGTTATCTTTCCAAGCATGTTATTTTAGATAGAATGTTTATTTATTAATGAAGTTGAAAAATACATTTGGTTGTGCTGTAGATTTGTTTTTTTGTGGTGCATATTTATTAGTCCTTCCAGGATTTTGCAGGCCTTTTTTGGGATTGTTGCGTCCTAAAATGCCTGATTTCAGCCTTTCTAGAAAACTGCAATGCATGTTGCAATGTTTTAGGCATTTTTTTTGCAATGAAATGATACCAAGAGAAAATTGCAAATAAAAGTTGCTTTTTTTGTATAAATCATTATAAATCAAAGGCAGCTTGTTCCAGTGAGAAAAAAGCTGCACTCTGTTCTTAGTGTTCTCAGTAACTTTACCAAAAAAGTACAAAAATTCTGACAAAACTTTTCAGTATCTGTGACAAAATAACACCATTTAAATACCAAAAAAGGAAATAATAAAACACTGAGTCAGTTCATTGAGATGTACATGCATCCCATGTGGTGCGGTGGACTGTGGTGTGTGGTGGACTACCAAAGCACCAATGATTGGTCAAATTTGCAGACAGGCTGTGCAGAATTCATGGGGATTGGTTGAATTTGTGTGAATTGTTGCAATCGCAACACTGCAACTTCCTGGAGGGACTGATTTATGTCTTTGCACTGTCTAGTGTTTTTACCAGTTTACCTGTCTAACTGCTGCACCACAGACTCGGTATAGTTTTATATGGATGAGTTGACAATAAAGTGAATCTGCATCTGAAGTATCAGATAATCTGCCTCATTAATTGGCCGGCCAATTAATCAGTCAGAAAACCCTGTTTTCTTCAGGGGTGTTGAATCTCATTGTGGGCAACATAGAGTCAGACAAATGTTACAAAATCACTCCCACAATGCAACAGACATCACAAACTGGCGTGTTTCCTTTTAACAAGTGAAGTTTGCAAGTTTACAAGTTGGACTAAGCGAACGTTTCACCCCGATGATTGACTCCCTGCTCTGTATTCTAGTTTGGTCTTATAGCTCCCGGGCTGCGAGACATATCTCCTCAAACAGAAAGCAGCAGGAGGTATCTGCCTTTCTGTTCTTTCTCTAGTACTGAGCTTGACAAGGAAAAAGAAGCATGTGTTTGCTAGTTCACCAAGAAAATAACTCACTCTAATGCTGTACTTACAAGTCTATCTATCTATCTATCTATCTATCTATCTATCTATCTATCTATCTATCTATCTATCTATCTATCTATCTCATGATACAATGATGATTTACAATGTTTGAAGCAACATGTCTTGCGAGTTTTAGTCACACAGATCTCAAAATAGACTACATTTTCCAACCGTTGGAATTCCTTTAGGAAGACGTGTGTGATTTATTTTTGGTAATGGAGCTTCCCCTTGTTTAACATCCTGGATTATGGGTGGGACATTTAAATCTCATTGGGGAGAGGTTGCGCTCTGCTCTGACCTGAATAAACCGCTAAAGTTGCAGAGGGCCGCGGGCTCATCTGAGCTAACAGGATGAGGTTGCGAGGCCAGACTCCATTGGATGCTCAGTCGAGTATAAACAACCACATAATGTTTTGGGGATGTGTACAGAGCGGAGCGACAATGGCCATTTTTAGCTTGACTTTTAAACCAATGTCCATTTCATTCATCTTATGTGGAAGGGGGTGTGAGAGTGTAGTCTTTTGTGAGTGTGTGTGTATGCACAGCTCTGTGTGTGTCTGTCCATAGGGATATGGTGTCAAACTCAGCTGACTCACATGTAGCTGTGTGAGTCAAGCTGCTGACAGGGAAATGTAGCAGTGGAAAGCTGATATAGGCTTCAGGTAGTCTCACTGTCATTTATATAATGGCTTTAGCACACAGAGACGCTTGCACACACACACCCTGCACCTATACAAATGCTCACAGGCCTCATCTATATGGCACACTGCTCGATTTGAGCACATTGTATCCAACACTTGTGTGTTCAGCAGGTTTTCTGCACTGATGTTCACACATCCCACTGTCTATGTCTGACAACATTAACAGTGATATAAAAAGCTCTTTTTTACAGCAGAGAAACAATTGTACTCCCTGTGAAAAGCAATAAAATCCTGTGCTTATCCGTAGGTTTTTTAAAATTTTCACAGGCCACATTAAGCTCTTTTTTAAAACAAATCTCTCATGGCAAATAGAATCTAATGATATTCTCTATCCTGTTTGTCATGTCTCCTGCACAGCCCCTGCACCTATTTTCCTCGCAGCTGGAACTCAGGGGGCAAATCTGAATGCTTCCAGAGTCAGGTTCCCTGCAGCTTAAATAGGAGGCATGCAAGCAAATTCAGCCCACTAGTGTGTGTGTGTGTGTGTGTGTGTGTGTGTGTGTGTGTGTGTGTGTGTGTGTGTGTGCGTGTGTGTGTGTACCCCACAGGTGCGGACTCCCACAACCCCGGAAGGAAAAGAATTGAGGCAGCAAAATAGGAATCCCTCGTAGCATATGAATGAGCCAAGAGTGCTTGAATGAGGGGAATGGATGAAACGCTGGGTATGTGTGTGTGTGTGAGTGTGTGAGTGTGTGTGTGTGTGTGTGTGTGTGTGTGTGTGTGTGTGTGTGTGTGTGTGTGTGTGTGTGTGTTTCAGTTTGTGTGGGGACTAGCAGGGATTACATCCAGCCCAGGGGGACAGCCGCCTGTAGCAGGACACAGGTGCTACATTCTACAGACACATCACACACACAGGCAGTATTCTCACTGTAGCACAGACAGTTAGAGGTGGTGGTAGTGGGGGTGGGGGTGATGGTGGTGCTGAGGGGGCTAAGAGTGACAGAGAGAGAGAGAGAGCTGCCTGTGCCTGCGCACACTGAAATGATGGAAGGACACCACCTGCAGAAAGGCCAAACCACGCTCCAGCTCTAAACAGCCAAGTGGGAAAGAGACTATGTTGTCATGCTCGCAGAGAAACAAAACAACTCCTAATGTCCCACTGTAATAACATTAACTCTATAAATATACCATAATTTTAATTGCATATCATTGACAAATGACCTTAACCACTGTTGACTGTGTTGCTATAGAGTAATAATTAGACATAATGCCACAAACTGTACACAGATTTTTTTCAGTTGCAGGAAAGGAACGCGCTCACACTGAGGGAGTTTTGGCACCAGTCAAGTCCCCGAAATCTTGCAAGATCACAAATTCTCACGTGACTGCACAAACAAAAAACGAAACTATTTAGGCTGTGAACTGCCAACAAGAAGCTTCCAAAACATTGGAATGGGACAAATTCTCAACATGAATGTAAAACAAGAAATTACATTTGCTGCAGAAGTAGCTACTTATACCAGATACAGGTTCAACTACTCTGAAGGTTTGCACCGGGACTTGTAGTTTTGGCTTTCCTCCCAGAAGCACTAATAAGCTTTCTGGGAGAATGGGTTTAGGAAGACAGGTGATGTAGTAGAAAGAGCAACTAAGTCAATCTAAGATGTGGTGAATAAATGGGATAAACACGAGGCTTTCACCCAGGCGACAGAGGTTTGAGTCCTGTATGATTTTTTTCTGGCTTTTGACTGAGAGATTTGGATGCAAATTCTCAGTGAGGGTCCAAAGAGGCTATTATTTTCACATTGTAGAGGATGACATATGTCACTGTTGCAAATGCCTAAATGTGAATGTTCAATAATGTCTTTAGATAGAAATAAGAACTTCACTCTTGAATCTGTTTTAAACATCTTTTCTCTGACGACCATAGTCATTTTTTAAACATCTTTTCAACAGAAAAATGCTAACTGGGTCAGAGTGCACCAATTCAATTGATAAAAATCATTTAATCACATTTAAGATCGAATTTTTCGCAAACTATTACTGAAGGGCCCATCAGTCCTGTCATCAGTGATACATATTCTTGTAACAGAACATTCCTGTCTTACCATACTAATGGGAAAAAGTGAATCTCCTCACTCGGTTTAGTTTGTTTGGTTTGGTCATAAATATCATCCATCTAGCAGGACATTGTCATTACTGCCTCAGCAATTTCAATAATGCAATCCAACACCGCCTGTACAGAATAGTGTCGGGGGCACAAAGGTAAAAGGATTTACATTTGATCACACTTTTTTTTTCCTTCTGCTCACTGCATTCAATCAAGATGTGTCAAACCTTCTCCACACTCCACCACATGTACCACTGAATAACTTCATTTTTCTTCTCCTTTCTGTCTTGAGTAAGTACACTAAATTATACATAATACAATGCACCAGGAAGCCATCCATACAGTCAATCTTGAGAAAAAGAGCAAAGACAGTGCAGAAAGACACTTGAAGGTGGCACTGACAGTCGATACTGTGCTATTCACGTAGGTAAGCACAGCTCTGTAAGAAACTTCCATTTGAAGTTCCATTAAGTGTAAGAGAAGAGTGAAGCCTTCACCTGCACATTGAATGAGCGTGTCTCAGTCTGATCGGGGTAATAAGCAGAATCCACTTCAGTCTGTAACGGCTCCATCCGAACAGGCAGAGCTCAGGCTTTACTGCAAGGACTTTCTGTTGATTGGATGATTCTTTTTTTTTATTCAGAGCACCAGCAAGTGTTGAGGGCACTCAAAGAAAAACAAATTTCTCCTCTGTACATCCGCATGCTGTATGTGTGTGTGTGCATTTCATTCTACAAATGTGTGGGCTGAAAGCAGATTAGTATGAAGAGGCAATATAATCAGTGTACCTACAATTTGGAGCAAAAATGTGAGTGAGATAGGGAGGAGGAGACAAGGTCTACTGTATGCTATCATGCTGCACTGACCCTGTTCGCTGAAGGGACAAACTGCACTATCACTTCCTCCATCACTAACTTCAGCTTTTTAAGTGGGAAACACTGTGTAAACAAAAAGTAATCTTTTATCCTCCTTCATTTACCCTCAGGCACACGCACACAAACATATCCAAGTCTATGAAGCCGCAAAACTGCTCAATTTTAAACATGATAAGAATCTCCTCTCAGTGGGAAATCAATTTTTAAAAGATGCTTTTACTGCAGCTGTCACTGATACTGACTGGTTAAGAGGTGTTGACGCTCTTTGAACCCACCGCATAGACTCAGCGGTACTTTTTAACAAAGCAAAAACTCTGATAAGGGCATTTGTGCATTTGTGACAAGCTGCTATAACAATGAGCATTAATGTGGCAAGCAGAATTAACAGTTGATGTAATGGGTAATTAACTTGGCACTTTAAATCATGAAAAATAAGTGAGTTACATGGGCACGCTGTGTCGTCTCAGTGATTAGGTTTGATTCTATCTAAGTGAAAACAACAGAGAGGTTTTGAGATAGCAGTAGTGGAGACCTGTTATCGCAAACGTAGCCGCAAAGTGGTTTGTTTCGAAAGACGAATGACAGCTAACGTGGAATGCTGCAGTCCATGAAGTCTGTGGGAGATAAAAGTAGTTAGTCACGCTTTGCTGTGAGTGCACAAAAGATATTATAAGAGGAAAAACCCATGAACACTGAAAAAAGACCAGCATATGCTCACAGTATACTGGATTAAACAGATTTTCATTTCAACATGTGATTCCCTATGTGTGCAAAGCAGCTGAAGTTAAAGGAACAGTTCCGATTTCTTGAAGTGAGGTTGTATGAAATGCTTATTCATAGTTAGTGTACTACCTTCAGTTGATGGTGGTTGGCACACCCCAATTTTGATGATGCAGAGTACCTCTGTAGGAAGGTAAGCAATGCTGTGGACAGGGTCAGCGGCAAAACATATCTTAAGGCCCAGTTAAAAAAAAAATCAATATCAGTTTAAGTGTATAACTATATGTAGGATATTTTCACAGCTTGATCTTTCTGTCAGACTGCCCTTTCCTCCAGGAAACCACCTTATATTAACCGAATATTGTTCTCTCCACTGGCAAAATCAGTCACTTTACTTTACAGAACATGGAAGCTGTTAGTCTACCGTTAATTACTTAGTTTGTTAATGTTATTTTGTGACTTTGTTGAATACAAACTAACCCTCTAAAACATGAAGGTCAGAGAGTAAACAACAATAAGCAAAATAATCAATTGAGGCAGCGGGACCTCCTGTGTTCTGTGAGGTAAAATTACTGTTTTTGCAGTGTGAGTGTGGTTGCTTCAGAGAGTGATATTTGGCTTATAAAACAGTGGTTTTCTGTCGGAAAAGGCTGCCAGGCTGTGAGGTAAAGCAGTGAAAATATTCTAAATACAGTGTACACATAAGCATGCAAATTCTGCCACTAAGGAGCTCTCATATAATAAGATAATCACAAATAACGTAACAAAAGACATAGTTTAATGACACTTGAAGTAGCATGGGACCATGGGAATTGTTGCTTTTACTTTTAAATAGCCACCACTTCAGACGAAGAATCTAGTACAACTCAGGTTCATGAATGAGATAATGTATTAAAGTTGTATTCACATGATGTGTGGTCATGTTTGCTGACTTCCTTCCTCGCTCTCTGACGTATCTCACCTATCCCATGCTTTCACAGAGGTGATAGCAACTAGCAGCTAGCAATAAAAAGCACAGTTTCCTTGATAAATTGTTGGAAACATTTGGTACAATGGGAGTATGCTACTTAAAAGTATATATAACACAGGTTTTTAGATGTTTTAATGCAGAAATATTTGACAATCTGTTTTGCTGCTGATCCTCTCCACAACAGTACATTACTTAGCTTCTTGCATGAGTTCTCCTGCTGCTTCTCCGAACTGGAGAATCTACTGTAGCTTATACACTGACTGTAGATAAGTACCTCATACAACCCCACTGAAAATGTCTGAACCGTGCTTTAAATGATGTTTTGCTCCTGGACTTTTTTACTGTAACAGGACACATGACTGTTGATGGACATGTTGGCTGTTGTGAACATGAAAACTGTGGCCTTTTACATGTATAATGGTCTCCACTACATTATCATAACTATGTGTATATGTTCACTGTGAGTACCTTAATGTCTTCATGCTGTGCATTTGTTTGCTATTGTTTTTCTTGCACTTTTAATGCCTTATAATGTGTTTTTTATTCAGTACATTTTATTGTGTTTTAATGTATATTTGATGCACTTAATCTTTTTAATGTGTATTTCCATTTTTGAAAAGAAGAGAGCCAGAGAACAAGCCTTTCATTGAACAGACTGCATTATTTTTCATGCATGGCACAGTAAAACTTGGACTCAGGGTCAGTGTGAGCAGCTTGCCAACTCAGCCCACAAAGAAAAAACATATATGTGTATACATGCTGTATAAGTAAACAGATCTATTTATCCACTTGCCAAGCCCACTTTAAATGCAGCACATTATGAATCTTGCTCTTTCCTCCACCGCTCAATATATACAAGTCCTTGGCTGTTTTCTCTCTATTCTCTGTACTCTGCAACACGATCAGATGGTCAGGAAAAGTGCTAGAAAGATGTATTATGCGTGTCGGCTCATTGCCAGTCCTCCTATCCTCCAAAGCAATGTAAAAACACCTCATTTCCACCAGCAGGGCGGGTAGCAGCAGCATGTTTGACAGAGAGATAATAGAGTTGAATCGTCTTGCTTTGCTGAGGCAGGTGAATCGCCATGTAAAATGTAGCCCCAATGAAAAGCTTGCATTTGTCCCACATCTTATTTGTAGATGCAAAAAAAAAGCAGAGGGAGTGACGGATGTGTCATTTTATGGAGGGAAGAGGAGGCTGACAAGCAAGAACTAAACAAAGAAGAGCAAACCAGGCAGGAGGGAAATGGAAGATAAGAGGGTGGAGGAGGAGGTGAAAGAAAGTGTGGTGACATTAGACGTACAATGCCCTCTCTGTCTGACGTGCTTTTAAGAATGTCCCCTCTGTGCCATCATGGAAATGACGCCATGTACTGATGCACACTCAAGACATCAGCAACATGTTTTCAGACCCTGCTGCCATCTGATAAACTTTACAAACTATTTTCAAATAATTAGACTTTAGTGTTATTGTCAAATTTGCGATGCTGATATAGTTGATCATGTATATGTTTTTCTGTATGCCCAATTTCATCTCCACCCAACTTTCTCTTCCCTGCCTACTGGAGGCAGGAGTAGATATGAATCAAACTTTTTTCACGCCAGTACAGATATTTATACCTTGACTTCAATACCGTTTCCTAAATGATACTTTTTTCAAGACCAATTTTATACAATCCATTTCACCAAAAGAAAATTCCATTATACATGTCAGCACATTACTTCATAAAAATATAAATCATTGTCAAAAGGAACATTAAAAACAAATAGTAGTCTGCCTCATCCAAAGAAGAAAAATAAAATGACTGTGTAGGTCATGTCTGTGGTATTGGGAAATAGTGGCAGAGTGAGACCTCTTACTCTCTCTGTGCTAAAGAGAAACTACCCTACTAACACAAAGTTGTTGCAGGAACATAGTCGTAAGTTTGTGACACTGTCTGCCAAGCGAAAATCCAGTGTGGTTGCCTGCACATTATTTTAAATGTCGCCAGCATGTTGTCCCAACGTTTCCACCACTTCTTGGAGATGTAACATTTCAGTAAAGGTGCAGTAACATCATTATATAAAGTACTGGACACGTCATGTAGAAGACGTTGAACAGAAATACCATTGAATACCTGCAACATTTCAACAAGATAACTGACAGGAACGTTGTAGGTGTAATGTTGCAGTCATTATGATGTCACAAATGATACATCATCACATTGCAAGGGACATCCTGTGCTTCTAGGACTGTAAGCAATACCATGTTAGCCATCAGAAAAGTTTTCCACCTTGCCTCCAGGTTATCTAATACCGCAGTGGCGAGGAGAGGATGCGCCAGGGATTCCATCTGAGTGGACATTGTAGTGAACCGAGTCACAGACTCTGGCAAACTAAAAAGCAGCACAAAGTTCACTTAGTCATCCATGCAAATAAGTAAGCAAATAAATAAACAACAATCCCCGTCTTTCAGCATAATGTTAACATAGTGTTTTTCCTGCATGCCTCTGACATGGCAGGTAACATTAGAAAGTAAATCATCATTAGATATTGGTAGTAGCATGCTGCATGCTTATTTGCTTGCTGATGCTGATGATACTTAGTCCCTAGGTACAGAAATTTGACAAATGACAAGGTGTTTGTCAATATTCAATAGGATGGAAGCAACTCAGTTGGTTGGTGCCATAAAAGTGTCAAAGTTTGGTACCCAGCCTTTGGCAGGAGTATTCTTTTATTTTTGTTTATGCCGCCACTGTTTGCTGCTTTTTGTGACTATGGATTGTTGCTGCTGTAGCAAACCAAGACCTTCACACTGAACAATACAGCAAGTCAACCAACCAGCCAGTAGGCCAGCCAGACAGTCTGCAAAGGAACAATTCGGCCACAGCAGAAAGGTTCTGCTGTGTCAGAATAGGAATAGGAAATGGTCACTGTACCATATAAAGTAGTGAAAAAAATAATGGTGTGCAGAGATAGTTTGGCATCACATTCAGACAAACAACAACTAGTTGGGGGGAAAAGTTGGACATTCAGCATTAATACTCTCTGGATCTCAGCATCACATTTTGCCCAGGAGAGAGGAATCTATAGCAGCGGTGACCTTGGCAGCAAGCGTCATCATGGCAGATGCAGAATACTGCCTGATATACTGTACACGAGACACAGCCAACAAAAGCAAGGTGATAGTGCTGAGATTTAAGAGTGATGAGTGATTTTCTCATCTCTGGTTTGACGGAAAAGATTTGATGAACTGGCCCAAACCCAGCCAGGTAGTTGGCTGAAGGTTCAACCTGAAGGTGGGGAAAGAAAAGTGGCCTTTCCAGGACGTCGTTCCGAGTTTGGCCAGTTAAAGATTCACTCCCTGATTCTGTTGTAGAACCAAAAACATTGCAAAAAACCCATATTTCTGAAACTTTTAACTGTCTTGATTTTAAAAGAGGAAAGTTTGGGTCTGGAGACACTACAAAATTTTCGATCTTTCATATTCAGGGGGTGAGAAATAACATAAAATCCAGGAGCTTAAGTGGTTTTTCATTTTTTAAAAGCCTGCTGATCTTTTTCCAGAAAACACATTGTACTTCTACTGATTTAAACATTTTTCCTGCATTTTAAAAATCTTTTGGTTCCTACTCCTTATGAAAATCAGCTGGCAGAAATGTGAAATTTGTTAAGATATATAACAACATATTTCTTAAGGCAAAATGTAGTTAACATGGTGATGCAGTTATAAAAGTGCACAACAATAATGTAACCTTCGCCAAAAATAAAAGCAGATATGATGCTCACTGTGATGGATTTGAATTTCAAACAACTAGTCAAATTTTCTTCTTAATTTTTATGTTATACAGAATTGGGTGGAACCATAAATGTGGAAAAAAAACATTTAAAAATCTGTGATAGATTGGGCTCAAATATACAAAAACATTTGATATAACCCTATAACCATCAGCGACTTGTTTTGTTTACTTGAAAGGAGTCTGTGACTAAACTTTCTGTGACAGCTTTCTTTATAACCTTCTTTTTGCCTGAAACTTTTCCCCACAGTAATTGCTACAAATACAAACTAAGCTTTTAAAAATGAAAAAAGATGTCAGTGAAAAGAAGCAGAAAAAAAAACAAACTTTGAAAAATCATCTTCCAATGTAAAACCATGATTTTCCATCATTGAGACTAGGACAAGAGCAGTAAACAAGAACTTAAGTACGGTAAAATGAATACTAAAACTGGGTATTTAATTACAGTGAATTATAGAGAAGTAAAATTAACGAAGAGATGTTTAAATTCAGCACACGTTGGCAGCGCTCCTCTGAAAGCAAGTATGCACAGTTGTACAAACACAAACACAAGTCCAGAGTAAACTGGAACCTTTCCTCTCCTCTTGAATATCTTTCCTCATGACTGGCCACAATAGAAAAAAGGGAACAGTGTTTGACAGCCTGCGGAGAGCGATGCCGCGCTCCTTCACAAAGCTGCTCACATGGTAATCAAGCCAGCGAGCAGGCCTTTGAGACGCAAAACAAAAGAATGACAAAGTGCAGCCCTTGTCCTCTCTCTTTCTCCTGCTCTCTGCTCCCACCTCCTCTGACACTCCTACGCTCCGTGTAGAAAAATAAGATAAAGATGGAGACAGTCAGATGTAAAAAGATAACTTCGATGATAGGTGAGATGGAACGAGAGGAGATAGAATGTAAGATGGGATATAAAATACAAAAAAAAAAAAAAAAATGCTGCAATGGTACAAGATAAAAGAAAAGAAGTCAAGAAGTGAACCATTCAGCTCAACTAAGCAAAATATAAAAACGCTGCTGAGTTTCACCATCGGTTACTGTCAGCAGGGGAGACCCGTCAGACCTGCTGCGGAGCAGTGGGGAACCTTATCACCACCACAATCACATTCTTGGCGTTTTCATCTTTTCAGATATGTAGCCAGATGTAACACACAGGGTTTGGTTTTTATCTAAATGGCAGCCATGGCATGTTAGCGAAAGCCCTTAAATGTCAAAAAGAAGATGAAACTCCAAACTTTCAGAGGTAGAAGTGCATATTCTTGTGTGAAAAAAGACTCTAGAAAAAGCAGAAGTACTGATTCAACTTATCTACTCAAGTAAAAGTGAAAAAGTACAAACTCTAAAATGTCTGTTTCATTTAGTCACATCTTCTATGTCATTTTCATTTTGTTACATCTGTCAATAAGCACAGATGGAATCACCTTTCCTACGTGATTTTGTCTCATCCATTTAGGTTGAAATCGGTCTTAAAGTTGGGAAAGCATCGTGCCGTGATGCAAAATAAAAATGTATTAAAACTTATTGAAAATGTAAGGAGAAAAAGTACAGATATTTAGAGTGAAAATGTAGGGAGTAAATTTGTTATAAAAATAAATACACTAGTAAAGTGCAGATACCTGAAAAGTATTTGTACTTTGCTACTTCCCACCACTGCTAACTTTCCTTGCTGCTCAACTTAACCCAGCAAGCCTTTTATAAATGAGATAAAATCCCACCTCCAGATCTGGTTCCACAAATGCATAAATATTCATAAGTGAGCAGTGAAAAGTGCGAAATGATAGTGATTTCAATGGAAAACAAGGGTAACAGCGAATACAAGTGAAAACCACAGAGTGAGATGCACACAGGGACGAGCATGTTACGGTCAGTTTACTCTCTTCTATCAAGTGGACCCATTTTTATGACTTTTCAACAAAGCTGTTAAAAAAAAAAAATCCACAAAAGCTGATTACAATGCAACCAACATCCCTGTCCCCAAAAACACAGCCTCTTCTGTCTCTGAGGTTTATCTGTCCCTCTCCTCTGATCCTTCCTCTGTCTTTGTTGCGAGCCACCACAGCCTCGAGGAGAGGTGACCTTTTCCATTAACCACCGCTACAGAAAGCTCATTCTGAGCAGCGGGGAGCGCGCAGACACACAACTCTTTGATGATTGATTGAAATCCTGCAAGGTCCGGATCACTTACAGTAAGGCGACACCAGAGCTGATACAGCCCGGCGCTGCATAGAAACCCTATGAAAGAAAATCCTTCTGCAGGGTGGGGCAGCGGGCAAGTAAAGAGCGGAACCGAGCCTGAGCATGGGGAAACTGACAAATCCCATCATGACAAGGATCATGATCGTCTGCAGTCGATACTCCCACCTGACATCTGTCTCTTTGGCACTCCCTCTTTTCTCTCTCTCGATCTCTGACTGTTTCTCAAAACTCACCACTCTTCCCTCTATTGTGTCTCCCAGCAGTGTCCTAGTAAATTGTCCAAATTGTGTGGGTTTTACGAGTCTCCGCTGAGGAAAATTGGTCTTAATTAAATCTTGATGGCATTGTTTAACAGTGTGATTGCTGCATTATTAGACACCCCTGCTGTACAAGGTGGCTACACCTGAATGGTTTTCCACAGTGAACCTAATCTGATGATCAAAACTAGGAACCGTGTATCCATGTACAAACAGATAATACTGATCATGGACTGTAAGGACTGGGTATTAGGGCTGCATAAAATGATTATTTTTATTATTGATTAATCCGCCAATTATTTCATTAATAATCAATCATCTGTTTATTTATTTATATGAATCTCTGACTCTTAGTAATCTACTAGAATACTGCTAAATAATGAAGCTACTGAATACATTTTCATCCCATATATATTTATGTTAAAGAAACAACACTACAGTCGTGGTGTAACTTCTGTTGCTTTCCCGTTTTACATTTATAACAGTTCAAATTAATGCTGAATGTTTGACGAATGAGTAAGCGTCTGTTTATGAGTTGCAATAAATCACTGATAGTCTTTTAGAAGGAGTAGATGTTTATAATGGTTAAGCTGAACAATATATTAATGGAGTCTGGCAGACAGTAACGAAGGTAGCCACCTTAGACTGTATATTAAATAGGATTTCAATCTATTTTAATATATAGTCTACTTGGACTGCAGTACTCATTTCTTAATGCATTGCTATATATTGCTTCTTTAATGTTTGCCATTTTTGATTGAAATTAATCAATTACCAAAATAGTTGACGATTAATTTTCTTACGATGGACTGATTTTTGCAGATCTACTGAGTTTATTATGAGTCACAGCCACGTCCTCCCCTGATGCATCCTGCTGCATGTCCCACCTGTTGCGTGAGAAGGGTGTCCTTCTTCCGCCCTGTCCCTCCTCCCTAAACGCTCGTCCCCCATTCGCGGCCAGCGTGCCAGCGGGGAGACAGTGCCATCATTCAGCTGCTTCCTCTTCTGCTCGGCTAAACACTGGGGCTAAAGTGCAGACGGCAGCGGGATCAGGGAGGCGCGCACTCACAGACACATGCAATAACACGCTTTGGGGAAGAAAAACAAACTACATCACACGTACACATTTACCTCTCTTTTACACTAAATCTCTCTGTTTCGCTCGCTAACTAACACACACACACAGGGACACACACGCAGACAAATCTCCTGCGGCAAAGCTGTGGCAGCGAGCCAGAACTCTCATCTGCATGGGGCAGAGCTGGTACCTTGATGGTGGCTTGTTAGGCAGGCCAACACAAATTTCATTAACCCCGAGGTTAACACACTCTGGACTGGTGTTTTTCCAACGCTTTCGCTCACCTCACAACCTCGCCTCCCTTCATCTCTATCCTATATCCACAACTGTTAATCTTATATGCAACACTTAAAGTGCTGTGAAATGCACAGTGGGTATGTTAATGTAACACATCCTGAGTGTGAAATCTTTTAAGGTTGTTAAAAATCCTGTTGCATTTGCTTCAGTATTAACAAAAAAAACAACAACAAAAAAAAACAGAGAAAACCAGATTACTAAAGGGAGGACAAGAGTGTTACTGAGCTTGAACATATTCTCACAAAAGCATGTGTACGTGACAATGAGTAAATGCACAAATATGACACCATGTACAATTAACAAGGATGTGTATTGTTAGGGTTGTTTATTGATACTGATATTGCTTATTGATACTGATACCTCGTAATACTCTTATTGATACAACTCTCCACAAAAAATAAATAATTAAGACATGAAAAGATGTGAAAAGATTCGACACTTATTTAATCATTATAGTGCGTTTTGGTAAAAGTAAAAGTTAAACTGTTCCCTGAGTTATGGCATTGAGGTGCATTCTCATTAAATTTAGTATGTTTATGTAAAGTTACATAAATAAAGGTCAAGGGTGACCACCTATCAGAAAATTCTTATAGAAAGAGTTTTAAACCTGGAACTAAGCCAACTAACTACAAGATGAATCATGACCAGAAAATATTTGATTCTGAGCAAAAATAAGTTTGGAAAATGGACAAAAAGGAAAAAGTTCAAGATTGTGTACATAATTATTGTAAGACTGAACAAACTACTCATCCCATAAACCCCTGTGAATCATACCACTTCTTCTTAAATTTAACTTTTGTCATAGTTATAGTGTTTAGACTGTTACTAAGTGTTATATTGTAGTTTATGTTGTGTATATAAATTATATTCATGCTGTCACAACAACATTATGTGTACAATTCATGTTAGCTACCCTTTTGTAGATGCAGTAAAGATTTCCATGGTAACACCAAGCTCCAACAATCAGACATGTTGCTGTTTGTGGTTACTGCAGTGCTTCTCCATGACATCACCGATTAAACATGTTCTTCTCAAAAGAAGGCTGATATCATTCAGACTGTGCAGGAGCACATACCATCGTTTCACAATCTCATAGTTTGTGGTCAGTATACCTTGGATGACTACAACATTATGGCTGATAATCTAAATAATATATGCAGAATGTGAATGAGATTTTGCACTTTCAGAACCTCACTGTTTTTAATTTTTTTTTGACAAAAGATCAAATACAGTAGTAAAAAGAAATACCAGTGCATATGGCATTGTCAGGGATAACACGATTAAGTCCAGGACTTGTTTCCATCGTGGTCCCTTACGTCCCATCAAACTGTCCTCACCACAACAAGATGGAGCCAGCCATACAACATCCATGACAGGAGCCACACGAATACATCCTGCCACAGTGCAACAATGCACTTACAAAGAAAAATGTCAATAAAAAGCCCTATAGCAGTAGCCTATCATTCATCCAGGAGCTTATCAATAATTCGGCGCTGACCAATCAGGATCCAGCGCTGGTTTAGTACAGGTTCTGATACCCATCACTAACAATGAAATATAAGCAAACACATATGCACACAAGAAGAGTGAGAGGTATTATGTCCCCTTCTTAATCCTTTTGTTGTCTCCACCTCCACCAGGCAGGTCCTACAGCATTCAGGCACATTGAGGATACAGTGGGAGTTGTTATGGGGACATCGTTCATCCTCACAGTGGAATTACCCAGAGAGAGAGATTTACTGGGTTGGTCGGATAAGCTGTGGGGCAGATTCATGGTTGAAATTCTGACAGTCCCCATCCCGGCTCCCCAGATACAAGCTAACAATGGACTGACTGTCACATGCTTCTGTAACACGATCCCTTAAGTGAAATAAGCCATCAAAATACAGTCATTTCAACTGAAATGAAATATATAATGTTGTTTCTCAATTTTGGTGGTGTTATATCCAATCATATCTCAAGGATACTGCAGCAACAGTCTCCACCTGGAAATTGAATTATCTGCTTGTACAGTATCAGAAATTTCTGTTGAGCAATCCAAACAGTATCTCTAAAGAATATAAATCACCACATTAGTACGGCTACAATTTCATAATTCATTCTTTTCAGAATTTCTCCTGATGAAAGGCTTTTTTCCCTCCATTCTCATCTGATTAACAGAGATCGTCCACAGTGATATAAAGGCCCAGCTTTCCTAAACGGAAGCAATCTTTAATAGCCGTACTGCCCAGCTGGGTTCAAACATGTCCCCGGTTTAACATGCCCAAACCACTTTGCTGATGCAAACCTGCAGACTGCACCCACGCTGGGCTCTGTGTTCCTATAAAAGCTGCTAAATTCAACTCAGAGACACACCTAGCATATACAACATGACTGGCACGGAAATTGCTTTTTACTAAGCATGTACCTTGTTTATGTCTTTTTGTTCCGTTCTTTCTTCTTCCATTAACAACTGTTCCATTTCATCAAAGGTGCAAGTATGCACCGAGCAGCTGCATTATTCACAAATCTGTAAAGGTAATTGACAATATTCATTGCTGCATGAATAAGTGATAGCATGAAAAGGTGATGGTGTGTGTCTTTTTAAGCGCCTACACACACCACTGTGGTGTCTGTTACCATTTTGCCGGCAGAGTGGTTCTGGCCGAGGTAAAGCTGACCGACCGTGAGAACCACAAGAGCTAAAATTAGGGAAAGTGACATCGGAGGGCATGGTTACCATGACAGCGAGCCAGCCTGAGGGTGTTGCTGCCGAGATACAACAACAAGCCAAATCCAACTTGATACTGAACTGCAAGTACGTCCAAGTGTTTGAATGTCTGGATGTGTGGTTCTTTGAGAGCGTTTATACCTTTCTCTCAGGAGATATTAATACAATACAGTGACCCTGCATCGACAAGTTTTATTTTTAGTCTTTCAGTGGATATTCAAGCATCTTCAAAACCTATGAATGCATTGGTCTTGATAAAATAAGCTGTGAAACATCCCACCAGTCCAGCACGTTCCTCTCCCATATGTTGTCTCCATGGGCAACCAAGCAGCCAATCTGTCGAAGCCCCTGAGACTTCCCCTCGACTTCCTCCTTATCCCTTCAGAGCCATGATGATAGGAAGTGTACGTGTGTACTACGTGCTATTTTACAACTACATAGGCAACATATTTTGTGTATGTGTGAGGGTGTTTGAGCGTATGCATATGTGTGTGCCTCCACATGTGTAATCATAGTTAATCAATAGAGGCTTGTATGCAGCAGCCAGCCTCCTCCTCCTACTCCTCCTCAGTGGACCTGTTGATGCTGGAAAACAGGGGGGCTGTTGTACAACTGGGTGGCCGCATAGATGTGGCACTCATCTAATATGCACCGCAGCGCTGCCTGCCAACACACTTTCTCATTGAAATTCTGATTAAATAAGGCCAGTCTGGCCGGTGTGCCATCTGAAAACTATTTAATTATACCTTTTTGGCTTTCCCCATCATCATCGTTACAGCGGCTACCCTGGCTTTTAAGAAAATACAAATGAATGCCCTAAGAAACACCCACGCATTCACCAAAGTGGCATTGCTTTTGCTCATTGTGCTGTAATTATATTCCTTTGACTGGCCTATTCATAAACAAGAAAGGCATGCAAGATATGTAAATGATACCTTCATACACAAATCAAATCAAGACTGTTCTGTTATTCCCTAATGTGACGTGCGGAAAAGCTCCTGACCTAAGCTTCGCTTCTCAAGAGAGATGTTCCATACTGTGAGGTAGGAAGTTACTTCAACCTTCTGGAAAAATCGTTAGATAATCAAATTCCTCACTTCACGAGCTGCTGTTCATATGTGCCGTCATCTCCCTGATATTGGATCCACCTTTCTCTTTCCTTTCTCGCTCTCTACTTTCTATAAAATCACAAAAAGGTGAGTGGGCTGCCCATCACTATTCTATCACCAGTCTATCACACATCTCTATCCTTTGCTGAATAATTTAGAGGCAGAAAATGATGGTCCATTTCAATATGGCTAGGGCTGGCTTAGTGCTCTGAACGATGACAATTCTGAATCAAAGCGACCTGATGACACCTCTGTGTAATTGATTTCTTTGCCTACCAATTTAATATTATAGACCACATGTGACTTCTGAGTAATGATGTGTCCATCAACCTTTTCAGCTAAGTCTCATGTTAACTGTACAGTTTCCATTATATAGACTTGTAAGCCTTTTCCATACACATGTGCTGGCTTGGTTTAGTTTGATTTGACTTTAACTCAGTGCTAACAAATTAAAAATAAAGCAGATGCCTCAAAGTACACACAGGACACACAGAGAGAAATCAAACCAATTCAAACCACAGAGATTCTGTCCAGAGCTACAAAAGAACAAAGAGCTGAATACACTGAGACTTTTAAAAATGTCATTTTCACTGGTCTCCTGCACAGATGTGAGTTGAGTATCACAAAATACACTTGTTTGAGGGGGGAAATGGTTCTTTCACAGGTTGACCACAGTCAGGTTTACTTGGCACAACCGGTAATGGAAAACACAAATCAGTGCAGCATGGTTTGACTCAGTGTGGCCAAAAATGCCTATGGAAAAACGTCACAGGTGAAAAAGGCTGGGTTAGGAATGTCATGGCTCAGGTAGACCCAGCAAAGCCATTTTAACAGAGGATGTAAATGTCACTAGGCAGGTAAAAACAAAAGCATTCCTATTTGAAGCTTGGTCAAGGCAAACAGCTTTCCTTCCACTGCCGCACCTCGGTTCCTTTCAGCCAGTCCACAGAGTGTAACCAGTGTAACTTTCCATGACTGGATTTCTGTATTTTTGTGTCTTTTTTATGTCTCAACCAGGATGCACGCTAGCAGGCACATACACATTATTGCCATCTGCAAAGTTCAGTAGCAGCTGTGGGATGTAATATACCAAAAGTAGCAATTCCACATAAGAAGAGAAGATAAAAGCTGCCAATTTCTATGAACTAAAAAAAGTTTCAAAGAAAAAATGACACTTTTATGAACTAGAAAATGTATTCATCATTTTTTTGCATCTTAAGGATCCACACAATGTGTTTCAGTTGACACAAGTATACAAAACTGTGTTTGTTTGTCATACAGACTCCACAGGGTACCGTGTAGAAGGCCTCCTCTCAGAGTTTCAGGCCTACACTCCCTCATTATGTTGACCCAGTCAACCAACACATGAACAGACTGAGGTGAGTAAACTAAAGTTTGAAACACTTGACAGACTGTATATAAAATCCTCTGCTGTAACCCGCCTCCGACGCACTTCTCAAATCATTATTCACAATTAGATAGACGCAGCCTCAGTAGGGCACTTTATGCCAAGATGTTTACATTTCTCATAAGTCTGCTGGTCACACGCCAGTGAGACGTTAACTAGCAGAATCTGTCTGATACATGCACTTGCTCAAGGAGAGGATTTGGCTGAGATGAATCTAATTTTCCTAAAACAGGGGCAAGCTGAATGGAAATTTGACAAATTGTCAGTTCATATTCAAATGAGGGAGGACTCAGGCCAGAAAGGAAATCACATTATTTCTACCTGCCCCACCTCAGTACTAAGAATCAATGAAGATTCTTGCGTGGAGAGAATTCTGCCAGCCTGACATGAATATTTACACACTTCATGGAGCCCCATTTCCAGTAATGGCTACATCTCACTTAGAAACCCTTTGGTGCGAGAGGGGACATGTTATTCATAAGAGGTTAAGTGAGCTGACCTGCTCAGATGCCTGCTAAATGGAAGACAGTCAATTAGACACACAGACCAGCGCACCACGCCATAACAGCTTCCTTCCTCATCAGACGGCCGCGGCAGACGAGTCACAAAAGCAGACTATTAGTGGAACCTTAAAAATAAGGATATCTAAAATGCCGGCATGTGTTGGGCTCTGTGATTTAGAGAATAAAAAGCATTGTCATGCTCTTGAGCAAGGATAATAAATGCACAATGATATCCCGTAAATCTGCTTGTATATGCAGACTAAGAGTGACCATTAATTACATCAACTTTTTAGTGTCTGTATTCATGAGTATACAATATGACAATCACCTGTGCAAAATAGTGCAGTGCAATAAAATTTATATATATAAGGCTTATATTGTACATTTTTGTTCACTTTTCATGAGAGAGGTCTGCCATACGTATGCAAGATAGAATACCATACTCTTTGTAAATTTTAAATTCATTGCAGTCATACAGTGTCAGTTTGCATTTTCAACCTAGAATGCAGGGCACAAAATTAGCACCAGCCACAAGCCAAATGCTGGAAAAATACAAGTGTCTGCTATATTTGTTTCACTCACCAGCCAAAAAAAAAAAACAAATTAAGTAGCAGGTTATATTTGAACATTCACTATCAGTTTTATCGGTGGTGAAAAAGGTTAATTTTGCACGCTGCTCAGAACCATGCTCGCAACTCGCTAAACCGCAGTTACCAGATGCAAGAAGCCAGAGTGGCAGCCGACAGCCATCAGTATGACTAAGGACTCTCATCATCAGAAAACTAAATCCGGTCTGTCACTGGGAAAGCCCCATGGCAGAGATCAGAGACAATGAAATGATCCCTGTGTCAGTCTGTCGTATGTGTGTGTGCTTTGGTACACACTCTTCAAGGACATCATAATCATTGGGTATCATTTTACACAGACAGCTGCAAGAGAAAGAATACACCATCATCCCATGTTATATCTAGTAGTATTCTAGGTGATAATATGTTACATCACCTTTCACCAGTATCTTGTTCATCAATAGCCTAGTTGTTACTCCTGTATAACACTTATCATATGCAACACAATCAAGCCTTGGTAATAGGAAGCATCACAGCAGCAGGTGGAGATTTGCCTGCCCCGTACGGCCCGACCCAGCCCCTCATATTTTTTTTCCAAGTCTGACTGGCATGCCTGTGACCTCTGAGGTCACCTTCATGAACAGCCCTTTGATTATTAATGTTGAAGGCGGAGGTCTGGCTTTCGACCTGGCCTGACACCACGGTGCTCTTTACTTAGCCCGGAGAAGGAAACTATTGTTAATTTATGAAGACACGCTGCCTCTCTGTGTTACCTCTTATATCAGGTCCTACCGTCACTTCCACCCAGGGGAGAACAATCAGCAGGGCAGTCGTTTCAGGGGACACATTTGTCATAAATCCATGCAACTAGTGATATTTATGAAGGGACTTTATGTGCCATAGTTTTTTTTTATAAGTTATGATATCTGACACATCTGATTTCTGTTTCTTATATCTGTTACTGTGTCTACTGTGGGGAGTTTATGGTGGCCTTATCATGCTTTATAGCATTATTATCCCCCGTGATGTCACCTTAATATTCCTATATTCCTCCCTACAGGAGCAAACTGTACTCAGTGGTGACTTTATAGTGATGTTCCACTGGTTTATGGTATTATCTCCTGGGGTAAAGAGTCTGTTAAATGTCCTTTTAAATGTCTTTAGGGACTGTTAGTTCATATCAATCAGAATAAAAGGCAAGACTAGTTTTACAAAATTTTAAAGGGTCAGAGATGACTACAGACTGCATCTTAATTTTATATTTCAACCATATACAACGAGTACATAGTGAAACGACAAAACGTCCCTCAGGAGCCAAGGTACTACATAGAACTACATAGAAACAATTAAGATAACATAAAAAAATAACCATATAGTCTTGTTAGGACCACATAAAGTGCATGTAGTGTGCAACTGTTTTGGATGATGGATTGGCCCCAGTATATTCCTCTGGTAAGGATCACACACTGGGCCTGAAGATGTACAGACAGAGCAAAATTGTGCAAATTTGCTGGATAAATTTAAAAAAATGCTAAGCTAGTGCAAAGTTTAAAGACTAATAAAAAAAATACTTAGGCCTCTGTACATGTAAACATTCACTTCTGCACAAATGTTGCAGAAACTTTGCAAAATTGCAAGACGACAACAATAAAAGTTATGCTGCTGTAAATGGAGATTCAACGGCAATAAACGAGACACGGATTGCTATAAATGTAGGCATGATTATTGTAGGTATAGACAAGGAAAAAAGAAATAAGATGAAATGACTGAAACCCTACCTTTTCCGTAGTTGAAATGGAGTTTGATGGTCTTGCCCTGGTTGATGTGCAGGTAGGTGAACCACACGGCGGAGGTGAGCAGCACCAGCAGCAGCAGGAGCTTGAACTGCTTCCTGATCTTCTTCACGGGGAAGCGCAGCATCCTGGCTCAAACATCCTCCGGTAGCCGCCCGGTAGATCAGTCGAAACGGGTCCGGAGAGTGGTCTGCTGCTGTTTTGTTTCTGGCTGTCCGCGGCTCTACCTCTCCCGGTCACAGCGCCGGCATGTGACCCGGTGGCCAGTAAACAGGGAGTGTTAACTACAGGCGGCTTAAAGCGCGTCCCATTCCCCGGGCTCCGCGGGGTGACAGCAGCGCCAAACTCGTCGTATCCTCAGATCTGGGTCCAAACACCTCTGTGGCAGTCATTGCTTATGAATGCAACCCGGTTTACCCCCTTTCCTCTATGAATAGCGTGGCTTGTAAACAGGCTTCCCTGCTCTGGAGTTTGCAGGCGGCAGCAGGGAAAAGGCTGCAGATCAAAAGCCGCTAAGTTCAGTTAAGAGTGTGACCGGGGGAACAAAATAGCAGTCCGGCGATAATCTACACAAATCCCCTGTAGCTCAAGCCTTTGCTGACACCGCGACGCTGATTATTTTATCGGCTACTCAAGGATCATCCCCGACCATGAGGGTTTTAGCGCAAAGTGCCAAAAGAGCAAGGAGAGAAATGTAGTTTCCATGAGGAGAAGAGGTGATCGCACAGAAAGACCGCTTTTCTTGCACATCAGACGGATGATTTCAATCTTTCGAAATGAGTGCAAATGAAATTAAAGGGCCTTCACTGAAACATGACACAGGCTGAAACCTTTAGACGGAATGGCAAGTGCGGAGGTAACCTGATCAGGGAAAGGTTAGGGTGGCGATCAGCCAAATGTCAGCCCCGTGCGCTCCATCTATTGTTAAACACAGCTGAAACTGAGACTCTTCTGGCTTCCAGTTCAACTGGAGCGCGTTTTTATTTAAGTCCTGCTGGGAGAGGAGGGGCGATCAGCTGTCATCCTCATACTCGGGTTGATTTGAAGCCCCGCGACGCGTAAATATCGCACCGATATGGGTTAAAAGCAGTGAATGCTCCATGGCGGCGTTAACAGGAGAGGTTTGATAGAGATAATCGGATATGAGTATCCGATGTGAGATCCAGGGAAGAGGCGTCCATGTGCTCCCGTTGGTTGGCTCCGGTTATCTCACGGCAGGTGCGTTTCACCCAAATTCTCCACAAAGTACCTGCGTTGCTCCGTGTCCAAGAAATCAGAAGCAAATAACCTCATCCGGATCAAACTAATAAACACTGATATGAGGGGCTACTAGCAGCGATTCTCTGCCTTGTGTTGTTATTCTGTCAGGAGCTTTTTTCCCTTTAAAACGCCGCAATAGCATCGTCCAAGCCGTCTGTCACCACCGCGCACAGGGAGAAAAACCAGCCGAGCTCCAGGAAGGTTGCCGCGGAGAAACCTGCACCCAGCAGTGATATAACAACCAGGATGGAAGAACATGGTTTTGTTTTGCTACAATGAAACACGTAAGGGTATCTCTCCTTTCACTGCACAGCTCAGTACGCCCATCAATTGAGCATCTTAACGGTGCAGAGCAACCTAACCTGGGAGGGCTGGGAGTGACGAGTCCGGCGACCAATTAGAAGCCTTCAAAGGGCTCAGAGGAGGCGGGCTGACAAGGTTTGCCCTCACCGTTGCTTGGTACCAGTGTAATCCATCATCCAATAGCTGAGCGCACATCCTGAAACTTGTTAAGCTTTCCTATTCTGCTCCTTTCCAGCGAATGAAAGGCCCCGTGTTAATTTGATAAACAATGATTAGTAGTTCTGGGTAATTTAGTAAGAATTCAAGAAACGAAACTGCAGTAATATTGGTGATTGATGGAAATATCTATGTACAGAAATAATTGTCTTTTCCCAAATTAGTTTGCTTTGCATTTTCACAGTGATAATATGATGAGTGAATCGTATACTTCTTTTTTTTGTGATTCATTAATTAAACATAATTATTATAATTTTTAAGATGTGTGTATGTGTATGCATGTACACTATACGTGTATGTAGATGCATACCCTGTATTCGTGTGTTTATATTTATATATTAATAATGCATTCATTTTAATGTGTAATTTTGTTTCCTGAGTATGTGTATGTTTTCTTCATTTTTTCATTATTATTTACTCATTTTTAATTAATTATCTGTATTATTTAATGTTATATTTGTTAAGTGTCTCTTTTTTACCGAGAATGTTTGGGTTGTTGCGGATGGGAGGGTGAGTTTTTATGAGTGTTTGTTCTGTTACTTCAAAATTAATGAAAAGCCAATTATAAATAAAGGAATGAAAAAAATGTACTTGTTTTTTTAAATATGCATTTCTTTTCTTTTCTTTTCTTTTCTTTTCTACATTAAATCCGTTTCTCAAATTCCTCCGTTGCATTGCACCCACTCTAAAATATCCAGGTGATAATGGATTAATATGATATTTTTACTTGTTTGATATAGGTGCCTTTTGCGAAACTGAATGGGTTCTCATTCTGGTTCTCAGGTAGTAGAAAGCCCATATATTTTTTTGAACAACATTTTTATAGAGAAGGTGACAAAATGATTCAATATATTTATGATTTTAATTTGGCTGAAATAACATTTCCTGAATTGGCTTTGCAGCTCGTTACACAGCTCGTTACAAAGTAATTACACATAATGTAATTATGTTTGTTTCTCTCTCTCTCTCGCTCTGTCTCTCTCTCTCTCGCTCTCTCTGTGTGCGTGTGTTTCGTGCGTGTGTGTGTGGCGACACCCTGCAGAGGATACGCGCATGACTGCCGCCCTCTGGTCAAAGATAAAAGAGCAATGACTGTATTACACGCGGCAGCACAGTCTCTGGTCTTCATTTCCTTTGTAGCTGAAACAGGGTTTGCTGTTTTACTTCATTCATACTTTAGCATCAGACTAAGAGGACCTTTTTCCACATTTTGACTTGTCATATGAGGAAAAGCACATGTGGAACTAATGTCCTTAATAATGACTCTGCAGGGTTGGGTTGTAACAGATTACATGTAATCAAGTTTACATAATCAGATTATAAAAATAATGATAATCTGCCCAGATTGCATTTGAAAAAAATGTGTAATTAGATTGCTAAATTGTCAAGGATTACTTGATTACAAACATGATAAATGCTCAATGTTTCAATAATTACACATTTGTGATGAATATTATGATATATTTGTTGAACATGTTCTGCTTTATATCAAAGTAAGTTTCTTCTCTCAGGTTGCCAGTTTTGTTACTGGTTTTTGTTGTTTAATGATGATTGATGGAAAACTGAAGAAGCAAAATGCATTTTATTTGCACTGACAATATGTTGAGATGTTCAAAGAGGAAAAAAAGATTATTTGTTGAAGTAAAATTTTTGTGGCTGTGTCCATTTTTTTTAGGATAAGGTGTAATATTTTCGGTGGCTGAAGAAATCCAAAAGTATTTAGATAAACCTGCAGTTATTGAAATCCAATAGATTACGCCACTAACTACAAAAACTGACATGTAATTTGTATTCAGTAACTGATTACACTTGTGACTCAACCTTGAGGCCCTGTGCCATTTAAGTGTGAAATGCCCACTCAGGCAATGAGTGGGCATGCAACTTTTTCACAGCAGTCTTCTTGATATGAAATTGTAGGGTAAACATAGGTATTACCAATGATACCAAGGTTCCATTACATTTACTGTAGCAGAGCCTTTTCAGTGACCCAACATGCACAAAAGCCTGTGTTTACCCTCAAGTGGCTGCTGTGAAAAACATCTGTATCTGGACCCTGGAGCTGACAAACAGCAAACAGATCCATTGGTAATGAATAAATTCCACCAGTGCTTTTCCTGCAATGAAAAGTCAACATGTCTGCTGTAATACTTCAACATTTAAAGCTTTAGAATTCAGATATTTAAAGTCTCAGCACACACACACACGTTTTTTTTAATTAATTCTGGCTAATGACACTTCTGCTCAGCTCAATGCTGGGAATAATGATGTCGTCAGACTCGATATACTAATAGGATAACAGTTGTTTCACAAATGCATACGACATACTAATTCTAAGCTGCTTTCAAGTAGCACACCGGACAAGTGAAAAGAATAAATAAATTAAAGAAGAAATGATAGAGCTTCTCACAGCTGGAAAAACTTAAAACTAGTTGTGAATGGCAGTGACGCAATTACATTTTTAAAAGAAATCTGTCTCTTTATTAGGTTTTACTGGGATCCTGAATTCACTGTTTGAACAGTGTCTGACACAATATAATTTTCTATTGGTGTAAAATGTTTAGATATGATTTGTTTATTATTTGAAAAAATATAGAGATTAGTATATAGTTATCAGTGGTGGTAAGTAAATAAGTGCATTTACTAAAGTATTGTACCACTTTATTTATTTATTTATTTTATTATTTTTACTCCACTGCATTTGTTTGACACATATAGGTACTAGTTATTTTACACATACTTTACATAAAAACATGATATTCTTATAGGATACCATGCAGAACTGTAGGATATGAAGTACCTAAAGTGGGCTCCACATAGATGAACTACAACTACTTACATGTATTTTTTAGTGATAAAAACAGAATAATATAATAATCAACAATAATAATAATAGTCTGGGACAAGCCATAACACATGACAAGTACTTTTACTTTCGGTACTGTAAGTACATTTTGCTGCAGATACAACTACCAAGACACTAGTGGGTCATGAGAGATGATTGAAAAGGACTTTGTTTTTAGTCGATACACCGAGTTTTATAGGAAAATGCATTTGAATAAACAATACTCAGACCAGGGATAAGACCTGCAATTTAGCCATGACTGGAAGTCTAATGTATATTACATCTGTTGTATTCTTTGTAACAATGTCTATATGTATGCTTCTTGTCAAACAAACAAATACATAAATAAGAGATAGGATATAATGTATTCAGAGATACTAAAAGTCATCTAGGTTTAAACTGTCACACTCTGACAGGTGACATCGAACTTAAAGAGACTGAGCGAGATGTCAGTCATGCAGTCTATATACACCCACACAGTCAGGAGTGAGAAGATGTCTCATCAGGTGTAAACACCTGTGGGGGTGGGCCACAGGTATAAAGAGGCTCTAATATAAAATGCACAGAAACATAGACCTCCAAAGAACTTCTTTTTAATGTTTCATTGACTCAGGGTTGGAAAAAATACATCAAACATGTGCTTTATCCCTGGTTAATACATGTCCAATCATCCAGCTGTAGCCATGAGACGCTATTGATGCTATTATAAATCTAGATAAAGGATCAACTTGCATGGTCTATAAGAATATGACCTCAATTTAGTTTGTCCCAGCTGCTGCCTTTTGAATGAGTCGGACCACAAACCATAATCCTCCGTCTCCGTGGATTAATAATGTAATCTTCAGAGCAAACACTGAGCGTAAATGAAATGCTTAGGTATTCATCTGGGCTGTATTGAAATGAGTACTTAGTGAGTGACCTCAGCCAAACATCATTTATGCTGAAACAAAAACTTCATAGCATTCACCTTGCTGAGGCTGTTGCAGGGAAAACTGAAGATATTTCATCACTCAGGCTGGGTTTGAAAGTCATCCAAAGTGTGTAATCAAATAGTTACATGCACTGTTTTTTCCCGTTTCTCCCTCTTGGCCGCAGGACATTATCATGGTCCTTTTGAGGTCCAGATTCTGTTCCTCTTTATGTTTGATCATCTGACTTGTTTTTGTCAGGCTGAAGACAAAAACAAGTCTATTTTCTACTCAGCCAGTGCACCTGATATTCTGTCTGTCTGCTTCTGTGTTATTTCTGTTTCATCCAAGGGCAGGCAAGAATCCAATGCACAGCAAGGGACCTGCTCACTTTTAACTCGCATTAGACAAAAAGTTGTCACACCCTGCACATGGCAACATTTACTGAGGAGCGCAAGCAGAGTGTGTAAATTGGTTGAGAGGAATGTTTTACATCAGCTGAAACACTTTTACATTCAGGTACGCATGGCTTTTTTAGCCTACCCTCTCTGCCTACACCTCTCTTTCATGCCTGCAGAAACATTTGGCACCCAGGTCCCACCCCCCTCCAGGGATCTCCATGCTTGGATGGGTCTAGGAGGAGGCAGTGTGCAGAGGAGTGATACGGACAGAGGGGGTGTTCAAGGTGGGGACTGATAAAGGTAAGAGGAGCTGCTGTCTCCTGAGGTATCACACAGACTAAGCCCACGGGGAGGAGTGAATGCCCAGCTGCCTGAGACAGGTGTCAAAGTGTGGCAGGGAACTTATGATACAACTGAGCACAGCCGAGGGGAACGCATCATAACACTCTTAGAAATAAAGGTGCTAACTAGAACCACAAAGGGTTCTTGAGCTAGAACCCCTTTTGGTTCCTGGTAGAATCTTTTATAAAAGTTTCATTTGGAACCCTCTCAGAGAGTTCAACCTAGAACCCAACATAAAGGGTCACCATCTGTGAGAGGCTTCAGCCAGAACCCATGTGAGAGATTCTATGCAAAGAACCCACCCAGGGGGCCTCTATGGAGAACTTTTTATATGTAATGGATTTATGTAGAGCACAACCAGGGGGTTCGACTGGGAACCTTTTTTTATTCAATGGTTTTTATCTAAAATTCTCTCAGAGGGTTCTACCAAAAACCTTTTCATATCCAAAGGGTTTTATTGAGAACCCACTCAAGGAGTTCTACTGAGAATTTTTTAATATTTCAGTCTCAAACCCAGGGGGGTTCTAACAAGAACTTTCGAGGGTTTTATCTAGAACACACTGAGGGTGTTCTACCAAGAGCCCCATTTGGGAGGTTCTTCCAAGAACCTTTTAATATTCAAAGGGTTTTACGAAGAACCCATTCCCAGGGTTCATGCGAGAAACCTTTTTTTTATGGCACAAAGAACCTTTGACAAAAGGGTTCAAGGACTTCAAGAATCCTTGAAGAACCCTCTCTTTCAAAAAGGGTTCTTTGGATGAAAGGGGAACCCTTGTGAATCTCAGCTCTTCAGGAAGAACTCTTATTTCAAAGAGTGTGGTGTCTCAGTATGCAGTAAGCATCATATCTTGACGGTGCATTTTGAACAAGTGAGAGAGGAGAAACTGGCCTCTTTATTGAGGCTGCCACGGTCTTAATCAGCAATTCATCTGATCCGAGACTTGCAGCTTTTAGAAATTTCTCTCCTTTTACTAATCCAACATCTGCTTGTCTGCCTTTGTCTGTCTCTGCCTCCTCCAACCTTCCTTCTTCCCGTGCAGCGCAGCAGCTCACAGGCTTTGATGAGAGGTCTGAGCTAAAATGTCACAGGGATTAAGGGGTTTTGCCTCCTGCACCCTGCTGGATCAGTTCTGCCCGCCCTCTGTGCCAGAGCTTCCTCCTCCCCAAACAGGTGCGGAGCGGCATTTCTTCCTGCTTCGCTGTGCCCTATTGAATTTCCTTCTGGGGTAATAGCTTTCCTCCATGTTTACAGATGATTAAGGAGGGAGATGGGGAAAGGAGGAATGAAGGGATGAGGAGGAATGAGAAGAAAAGAGGAGTGGAGATGAAAGAAGAAAGATAAATTGAGAGGAATGCAGATCATGGGAGAGGGGATGATATTTGAGGGAGAGAGAAGAAATTTGTTTTCTGCATTTTGGTTAAATGCAAAAATAGATGCTAGTATTTTTAAGCATTGTCCCCCAGAAGTGGGAGGTAACTAAGCACAAATATTTGGTTAGCATACTTAAAACGATAGTTCACCCAAAAATGAAATTTCACTCAATATCTTCTCACCTCTGTGCTGATGTGAGGATGGGTGAAGATCTACAGTTCACAAAACACTCCCAGAGCTTCAGTGGAAAACAGCGTTGCAGCCAAATCCAGTACAATTGAAGTGAAGCTTCTTTGTAGAACAGCATAGATATTGAGTGAAATTTCATTTTTGGGTGAACTATCGCTTTAATAAGTAGTTTTTAGGTATCTGTCCATGACTTGTGTATCTATTTTTCTGACAACTTTTTACTTTTACTATATTTTAACACAGTTATCTGTTCTACTCCCTACATTACTTAAAAATTCCCACTTTAGTTTTGATGCATTTAAGGAGAATTATTGATTATTTTTATTTTGCATCACTGCACACTGCCTTCCCTACTTTAAGACAGATTTCAACCTAAATGGATGGATAGAACCTAAATGGATGGATAGAAAAGACAATTTCCTGGTGTTTTTCTTCAGTGCAAAGTATACACGACAGACATAACAAGATGAAACAGGGAAGAGAGGGAGGCTCAACCACAGAGAAAAAGGTGATGTTCAGTGAGCTCTGCACAGAAACAGCCGGTAGAAATGTCCTTCAGAGGGTTACTTTTTATTTTTATACTCTGAACACATATCAGAGCGTTTTCTCACCTTTACTTGAATAAAGAAATTGAATCAGTACTTCTACATTCACCAGAGTCTCCTTACACAAGCATCTGTGCTTCTACTTGAGTACAGAGTGTGTGTGCTTACACAGTTCACCAAGCCCCTAAATTTGGTGGCCAAAGTACTCCCAACATAACATAGCCTTGTGTTGTCCCTTTTCCCCTGAGTTGTGATGTGATTCTTGAGGGCATTGTTTCACATGAAAAACTATCTTGACTTCTTGGTTAATTTTTCATAGTCCATCTTTTGTGTTTCTGGTTATTCTAGGAGAGGCTCACTAGACCCAGTTCATTATGTTGAAGTAAAAGGCACAAAGAAATCAAGATGTTTGCAGAACTGTAACTCTGTCTAGGTGAAGGTTCGCAGTAGAGCAGCACAATTAATAGCAATTGAATCGAAACCGAGTGTAATATCCAAATCGCAGAACCAGAAAAAAATGGCAACAGCATTATAATGAAGTACTGTAGCGCTGGTCTAAAAATCTTACAGACGCCAACAAATGTCACATCATCTTGATTTGAATAGTTTTGTTTTCCAGTAAAAATGAAAACTGTGATGCTAAAATGATAATTTTCCACTCGTATCACATATCACATTCAATTTTGGTCAAATAATTGCAATATGACTTTTTTACCCTATCATCCAGCCCTAGTTCACAGTATGGGGATAACACGGAATATTTGATGGCTGCAGAGTAACTCTTAGTGGCCATGGGCCTTTGGGCCTTAGTTAATTTTGAAGCCTGCAATGGGCACATTTCTCTGTATTAGTAGCCGTACAGTACAAATAAAATTCAAGTGGTCACAGAGCACAGAGAGGATTCTGTTTGGTGCAACAGCAGGGTGGACAAAAAGTCACAAAACACATGAAAAATTCACAGTGTTTGAAGTTATTTCACATTTCACAGCACAAATTCACATTTGATTATCTGTGGGGCTTATAGTATAATCAGTATTATCATCAGATAACATTATATTTTTATAGTGACCAAGGAGGTACTGGGTCCAATTGGTGCTGATTCCAATCTCAGAAGTCCTGGATCCTGTTCCAGCTGGATCTGACAACAATTAAGCCTTGAATATGTTTAAAAAATTATACTAACAAGTCAAAAGTTTGAGAAATTGACTTAAATCATTTCTAAATTCAGCCCCTGGCATCCCACACACACATGCTAGAGACAGACTCGCACTCATGCACTCATTTGCAGCTGTTTCCTCCAAATACGGTTAGACAGATTTGAAAATTAGATGTCTCCAGAGATGTGCAGTTCAGATGGAGTGTTTAACATCACATAGTTACAGCTGCTGCCATATTAAACAGCATTATGCAGAGTTTTCCTTGACTGTGTTGAAAAAAAAATTAGAGTAATGACCTAACAAGCTCACTAGTATATTTGAACCTTTGCCCTGCAGACCTGCAGCTACTCGGATTCTACAAAGCTCCTGGTGTTGTTGTGCATGGCTGCAGTGAAATACACAGTAAGCTGCATCCCCATCTGAACAGGTGAAGTGTCTAAACACAGCAACAGTAAAAATAGCTCTGCAGCCAGTGTCATAAGAGCTGCAACCATGTAAAATTGTGGCTTCTTCAGTTTTCTAGTCATAAGGAAATGCACAATATCAAAAGACATCAAATGTTTGATTTTTATTGACAATTGTCTGGCCTATTTCTCAAAGCGTGGCCTGCATTCATTATGAAGCCGGTGAAGACACTCATAGAACTGAGACCAAAGTGACTATCATAGCATTAGAGTCTGTCTGTCATCAAGAATGAATATCCACGCTTGGCCTCTTTCTCAGATTCATCGCTAACAGAAAAAAAAACAAAAAAACAGCAGTGGCACAAAGTAAAATTCAACCGACTCATTCATTATGTTTTGTGCTGTGAGTATGAATGTGCTAAGAGAGAAATCTAGGTCATTTCTCCATCATTAGTATGCCAGCCAGGTGTAGCGCAAAGAGGATTAGAGGGAAGTAATGCCAAAGGGGCTCTCTATGTCTATCTCTCCTTCTTTCTCTATATCTACCTCTCTCGCTCTCTCTAACCAAACAATCTCACTTAAGTGCTCCCCACTGTCACCTCAAAGAGCATATCCATGACAAGTAGTCTAGGCTTGTAATAAAACATTCATGTATTACCCGGCTTCAGTGATGAGCTTGTTTCAAGCCCATTAAATGAGGAATATTTCCTAAATTTCACTTTTGACATTATATGAGATCATAAAAGCCAAGGCCACACATTTACTCAACAGGTACTGTACAAAGGGTGCCTCAAGTTTCTCCCCTGTGAATGCTCCTCTCATTATTTTTGAGGTGGAGTAGTACTCTAATCTACAAAGATGAGAAGCAGTCACTGCCTCATTGTGGAATCAACATGAGAGGATGAAACTACACCAAGCCACAATATGCTGAGTTTCAGTTACTTAGCTTGCATCTGTTAACTCGTAGCATGACAACAGATTATTTCATGGCAGCCGTATCGGTATAGAATAGTGGGGTAATTACAGGTGTTATCGATCATACTAATTAAGGACCTGTTCCATTTACTGAGCCTTACCAATAAGGCCAACATGCACAACCTGACTTTGTTTGACCCAAATAGAAAGGAACCTTAATTAGCATCATTGGTAACATGTGTGTTCACCCACTATTTTATATCAACAGGCTATAGCGGCTGTAAAAAAGGTCTATTAACTTGCTAATGCTAGTGCTAGCTCAGTAGCACTACTCTGACAACCTGAAATTCCATACTAACATTCTAATTACTACTCTAAAACAGTTGTTAGATTTTCTAGTGATTATGAAACTAATAGTTGGTGAGGTGCATATATTTATGGGTAAATATTACAGTATGCAAACACTGGACACTTGGCTGGCACCAACATCCCACACTGTAATGCAGAAGTGACGACAGCAACAATATAACAGACAAAGGCAAACAGCAACTAACGCACTGAGCAGTGCTTCTGAAAAGATACATACTCTTGTACTCCTCCATAATATGTGATTTTGGATGCAGCATCTGTTTGACCTGAATGGAACAGCACCACTTTCCCTGAGCAGACTGTTTATGTACATGTACTAAGTAAGGAACAACTGGCTGTGTGCCATTCAGAGTTAATCAATAATTATTCAAAAGTGATCAGTATGCTGATTCATAGAATTGTTAAATAATTTACAGTATATTTCTCAAGTTAGATACATGTTACATGTTAGATACACGTTATTTTCTGATTTGACTTGCTGTCTTCTTGCCTTCTTCCAAAGTGTTACCAAACCAAAAAATAAAGTATAAAAAATATTTGATAAGATTACTCAAAAATATGATCAAGTGACAAAGTACTCACAAGACTGTTCCTGTATCCACCAACCAAGTATTCATAGTGAGGTGGGTGTGGATTCTGCAAAAACAACAAGAGTACGTGATTAAAAAACAAACAAACAAAAAAATGTCTGAATAATTCAAGATTTGAAAATATTATTTGAAGATTCTTAATCTGCTAAAAGAAATATTTCAACAGTGTTTCACAAAGCATCTCTTGCCACCTCAGCTCAGGTCTGAATACATTAAAATTCCAATGTCTGATAAATCATTGCAACTCCAGGCAATTTGTGGAGGAGGTAAAAATCTGTGAAACTGCATTAAATTTTCTCTCCTGAAACAGGTAAGTGTTGGCTTGAATATCAGATGACTAGTTATTCAAATATAATGTCACATTTGAATAAAAACACAGCAACTCGACAATAATAAACAGAAAATAAACAGACATTCAGTATTTTTCTCTAAATACACTATTTTTAAAAGTATAAGAGTAGATTCAGGTATTTAGTGACTTCCTAAACTTTCAGGTGAATCACTAGTCGACCTCAAGTGTAGCAAATTATGTAGCTAGCAGGGGTCAAGCACCCCATACAGTGGTAATGCAGTTTCATGTAAGATACATTTACCAAACTCATTTTTTTATCTTATCCTGTAAAAGTTGAACATGTTGCAAAATAATTAAATGGATAGTTCACCCTAAAAATGAAAACTCAATCATTATCTTCTCACCCTCATACCAAGTGAAGGTTGGGTTAAATTTTTTAGTCCACAAAACACTGCTGGAGTTTCACAGGTAAACAGTGTTGCAGAATCTCACAAACAATTGCAATGAAGGGTGACCAGTTTAATCACGTTTTTTAAAAAAAAATCATATTGGTTTCACTGTATTTGACGGTATTTTTTCATGCAACAGTGTTCTTACCCACATTTTCTTCTAATGAGAAAAGAATTACTGCAGTTGATTGGCTTTAAATAGCCCATTTTACTGTCATAAGGACTGTATCATGTTTTTTTCCATGTCCAGACACAGGTAAAAGCATGACAGCTTCAAAGTAAGGTTACCATCACATGGTGGGGATGTTTAGTCCCCACCCACGCTAGTCGGCACCAGAAATACTAGTAGTTTAAAATATTTATCAATATTTTATTCATGCACGATGCCAGTCGCATGCATGACGGAGCAAAACCGCGGAGTCGGCTCGCCCAGTATAAATTACGGATAAGATTTTCTGCAGCCGCACGCCACTAGTCGGGGCTCCTGTACTGTCAGATGGAAGCCCCTCTCGCCCAGCGCGTATGAACCGATCGCCGTGGGAACTCCGGATGTTTACATCAGCGAAGTCGGACAGATGAACGTAGACTGTGACAGAATAAGCTGATATATATTCACTCGGCTGGAGAAACATGTAACCACATTAAGCACAGACACAGACATAAACCTGCAAGCGGAGCTGCTGCTGCTGCTGCTAACGTTAGCCACACTGTGTGTCAGGCTAGCAGCTAACGTTAGCTCTGGGTCCTTTACCTGCAGACACTGTGACCTTCTTCGGTGTGAAAAGGTGAGGCGTTTAGTGAGTTGTTGTCATGTTTTGTACATTAATGTGTAAGGTTAGCAAGGCGCAAAGTAGCGCGCACTTCAGCGGCATTTAAAGTACGATTTGGCGATTGTAGACTGTGACTAACGGCTTCAAATGGCTCTTAATACACACTATTTTTTGGGACAGTGTTTAACATTATAAATTAATAAACTCTGCTAACTTGTAATTGCTTTCTGAGTGTTTTCTTAGTGTTAGACTAGTCTAAATTAAATTTTGCGTTTAATAGACAGGGAAATTAGTTGCAAGGAACATCCCTAGTGCACACGCTCACGCAGGCACGCCTGTGGTGTTGGTGTGCAGCAGTGAAATGGGTCCCAGCTGAAACACTTTGCCGCCGCGCACGTTCCGGGCGTTGTTTGGGCTGTTCACCGGTATGGCGGTGAATGAAAAATTAATATCATAACGAAAATAAAGACAGGTTTTCGGTACGAACCGGTATACCGCACAGGTCTTATAAAATGCCTCCATACGCCTAAAGTTCCGACATGCCATTGCATGTGCACATGAACGTGGCTCCAAGCTAAGGATCTGCCCTGAGGATTTAGGCTAAAAATATGGTGTAAATAACATTTTTTTAGTCAACTTGGCATGTTGGAGTGTTAGGAGACTTGGATTACACCAGATGAGCAGCGAGGAAGCATTTCATGTTTTTATTCTGTTGTTTTGTTAACATTTGAAAACTGCTCACCATTCACTTCAACTGTTTGGGAGATCCTGCAACACTGTTTTCCTGTGACACTCCAGCTGTGGACTGAAAAACTAAACCTTACATTCAGTCAGCATGAGGGTGAGTAGATAATGATTGAATTTTCCTTTTTGGGTTATCTATCCCTTCAACAGGACATTGCTGCTAAATGTCAATTTCATGTCATTAACTGCTGATTTACTTACTTAGGCAGCTTCCTTACCCAACATTTGACATCTGTCTCTGTAAGCTGTCAAATTGCATTTCCTAGGAAGGAGACACTGTCCAGAAACCACCAGTATGCACCAAAAGAGCCATATGGCCGACTTACTAAGTAGCTGAGCTAGTACTGCATTAGCAAGCTAACAGACCCTTGTCTCAGCAGCTGGAGTCTATGTATCTATTTCAGATAGTAAACACAGGTGTTACCAATCATACCAATTAAGGTTCTGTTCCACTCAGGACAAACAGGGTGCTGATATTGTGCATGTTGGCTCACTGGGAAGGCTCTGCTACACTAAATGGAATGGGACATTAATTAGTATCAATGTGGTTACCATGAAATATGTCTCTAATGTTGATGAAGTCTGCTTGACTGCACATAATATGTGATATAATAACATCGGATGCATTACTCTGGAACAATTTAGCCTTAAGTGACATTATTACTTATTGACATTATCAATTAGCTTTTCCTCATAAGAATGATGGTTACCATTATTATCAGGTTAGGAAAATGGGTGGCCTCATAGTCATCATTTGCCCCCAAAATCCTTTTTCTTCCTCTTTCCAGCTAAGAATGTTTTACCTAACACATAACACATAAATCAACAGTCCTTTTGATAACAAACAATATGCATTTAATCTATGCGACAACACCTAAAGTACTTACAGCTGATTTGCTTTATATAACTGTGTGTAAATGTTTTAATATTTATCCATTTAATTTGTAACACCACATGCCACATGAAATAATAGTTTTTGTTTTTGATATGACTAATCCAGATGAAGTCCAGTAAAATAGTAACTGAGGAAAAATGATGCTGCAAAATAAAAACAGACTTTGTAAATAATTTTTAAACAGAAAAAAAACTGCTGGAAATAAATGAACCTAAATGCCCTGCAAAAAAAAGTGAAAAGAAGTAGAATTTATGATATCATACACTGAGCTGAAATGAAAATATACATATTTTACAGTTTCATGGTTATAGCACATATTCTGATACTGATGCAGAAGATGTGCACCAGAGGCAGAACCTGCTAGAAACTCTCCATCACCACATGCTCTTTGGAGAACGTTAGCGTTCTAAAATACAAGCCTGACTGAGACAGCCCACAGTGGACGCTCAAACTAACTGGCCTGTGGGAAATATTACCATGATGTATTGGTCCAGCCCAGGACAGCCTGGCCCGGCAAACCCAGGACAGATCAGGTCCTTATTTGTCCAAAGACAGGCCACAGCAGGTGTTAAAGCTGAGTGCTCCAGGCTTGGCTCATCTACCAAAAAGGAACCAAGAAAGCAGTCGAGGGTTGCTGAGAGGGGAGCGGAGTGTGGATTAAGAACATCCTAAGAGAAGACATTTGGGCTGGAAGCAGTTGAACCAGAAACCTGGGGCGTAGACAAAATCTGTGAGAAAGTAAAGGCTTTGCTGTAACAAGTAAGTTTGGTTGGCTGTGTCTTGTTTTTTTTTTGTGTTTTTTTTTTTCAGAAATAATAGAGCTATGGGGGGAGAGAAAAAAATCCTTTTGCAATTTGCCATGCTGGATGCTGTGAGAAAAAGAGAGAGAGATCAAGGACAGTGAACAAAGAGGCAGAGAGGTAAGGAGGAAAAAGAGATGTTCTTGTGTTCCACTTGCAGTGAGACAGCAACCTGTTCAGCACTTTGTAGCTGTGAGTTACTTGCTACTCCTTTAGACTACAGAGTTATACCATCAAAGAGTTTACTGGGGCAGCTTAAAAACAACTTCCTTTGGTAGGTATCAAAGCTTACTGAACTAATTAGTTCACCAACCTCGACATGTGGTGTATTTGCTGCAGCAAGCAAATTTTCCATTTTCCATTCAGAGACTAATCTCAGGGCTAACTGTTCCGATGGCGTGTAAAGTTACATTTTGGTGCTAAAATCGGGCTATTGCTGAAAAAAAAAAACTATAAGATTTCTGTTTTTATGCTGGTTCACCAATGTAGACGTGATCATGTGTTCTGAGCTTTATGCAAGATGTTTTGAATATTGATTTATTATATTATATTATATTATATTATATTATATTATATTATATTATATTATATTATATTATATTATATATTGATTTATGATATTAATATTTCAAGCAATGATCCCTTAGATTTATCTTAAGCACACGTTAAGATTGGAGGCAGGATATATTACAGCTTACCAATAAACTTTATTGTCCAAAACGATCAGGTACATGATATCAGGTACAGTAGTTTCACCAGTATTTTTAATAATTGTAAATAACTATACATTTTTTTAAAAAAGTATCAAATATACACAGTAGAGCCTTGTAGGCTAATGCATATAACAGCACCAGAGAGTAAAATAATTCCAATATCTATACATCTGCCTATATTATTCAGAATATAATATAAAAGATTAACATTATTGCATTGATCCCTCATATGTGGTAACAACTGTGACAAACATATGTAATGGAGGCAGGATATTTTACAGTTTAAATAATTATAAATAAAAAAATATTTAAGGGATAACACAGTGGGCTCGATTGCATGGTTAATTACCTAAAAATCAATAATCTGACACAAAACATTGATTTAAAAATGATTTCATTTATTTAAAAAGATTTTGTGCTGCGTTCAAATAGAAGTTGTAAATGACACAGAAGTCGAGAACAGAACGTTGTGTACTTGGAGCTACTGTTACAGAAAACTTCCACTTCACAATGCTGTGAACGTGATCGCTCCTGCAGACCTCATGATCAGAACTGAATCCATAGCAATCGTTAGTTCTTCGTAGCAACAGTCATATTATAGTATACCAAAATAACAGACCTTAGAATGCTGTGATTGACTGAACAGAATTGAGCATTTAACAAAGTCATGTAATAAATATATATATAATACTTACAAAAATTAAATGCAGCATATAAGGCTTTTGCCTAATAGGGTTGCAGCATATAAGGCAAAAAAAAAGAAAAAAAAAAACAGCTGTGATAGCTAAATATATCTGTCAGTCGGGTTCTAATACTTACAATACTGGCCACAAAGCTAACAATTAAAAGCACTCTCTATTCTGTTAATAAAAAAGTTTTTACATCAATGCATATCTGACAACGTGTCAAACTATGATGGGCCAATACTGGGCCAATAATATCGGTGAACTGATGTGTGTATATAGATACAGTGAGCGACACATTTTTTATTAGAAGAACATCTGTAGCTTGATGCATGCTTGTGTTTGGCATTGAACAGTTGTGATGTGTGTAATCTTCCCCCTGCAAAGATGCACATACACACTGATGTACACAAGCTGAATGGAAGATGTGGGGACTGAGCATGAGAGAGGAATCTAAATTCAAAGTAAAAGAGGAAGAACACAGTTCATCAGTGGTACAAACACGATGCTTTATCTCACACAGCAGGTGTGTGGATTACCTTTTTAATTGGATCTTTGTATGAGCTTGGCAAAGGCAAAGGACTATTGTAGTTACTGTTGAAAGGAGGATGATAGAGCAAGGAAAGGGCAGGGGATGAGCAGACGAAGGGAGGTGAGTTTCAATCATTTTTGGTGCGTGTGTCTGGAAACACAAACCCAATTACCACCGAGACAGAGCGAAGACGTGTGTTCGGCACGTGCACGCGCATGCGAGTACACAAACACAAGTGTATGTCTGCTCTGAGCATCATCTTCTGCTTTCTGAGTACACTATAGGATATTAGCTCTATCAGTGTGTGAATTTAGAGAGGATGGTTGTCCTCTGTCCCTCTGGTCCCTCTTATCTACTGGAGGCAATATATCAGAAATAAAACTGGCTATACACAGTTGCACCCAGTTGAATTAGGAGTCAAATGAGTATTGTCATTTCACATTGTCTGTCGCAACCAGGCAGATCAGATCAGCACCACCTTAACATCATCATCATGGCAGCAGAGCTCCTCCAGGCCACTGGGGGCAGAATGGAGCAGATGGAACAGCAGATGGGTCAGATGAGACAGATGTCAGAGATGCAAATGTCCTCCTCCTCCACCTCCTCCACCTTTAGTTCCTCCATGAGCACCACCAAGCTGCGCAAAGTCTCGCAGGGCTTGTCAAGGACCGTGGAAGGTAGGATTTATCCACCAAGATCATCTTCTCCCATCTGCCACGCTCTCTAATGTCATCTTTTTAATTATGAGACATGGCATGCGGGGCCATCTGTTAGAGTGTCATTACAGTGAGCAAATATAAAGTTGATGAACACAGGATGGTTAAAATAGTAGCTTTAACTGACATTTCTTACTTGTCCCAGTGTGCAGAATATGTCTTTAGCCACATTTCACCAGGGGAAAGGAACCTTTTTAAAATAAAAAAACACCATAGCTTTTTCATGCATCAGTGGACTAAAGCTCTGTTTCCACTGCAGGGACCGTTGTCTAAATTAAGTTCCAGGGATGTTATTTTACCCCTCAAAAAGTCCCTGCTCAGGGGTAGTACCTTCCAAAAGTGCAGCACAGAACACTTCTGATTGGTTGTGTACTCCATTTTTTTTTTCAGCCACAATGTTTAAAAATCTGCAGTCACAGTTTGCTTTTTGTTCATTGTGCTTCAACACATGAATTTCCTAAGATGAAGTTTACCACTGCTGTTTGAGCAGCCAAACTGCACAGGTTCCTCCAGACTTCCTAGACATCGTCATCAAAAGTAACATCATACAAAAAGTTAAGGTAAAGGTAAAGAAAGTGTACACTTCTTATGACAGCTTGCATTCAATCATGTGCATACTGTAGAGAGATGCTACTGCAGCAATGGTGGCTTGTTTATTTCCGGTACTTCACTGGGTTCATCTATAGACTACACAGGAAACACAGCATCTGGCTGAAGGAACCTTTTAGTTCCAGGGAGTAAAAGTTGGAGGTACTTTGGATGGAAATGTGGCTTAATTTGCCTAATCTCATGGATCTTTAGAACATGGTGGAAAAGCAGACAGCAATGGGCTGAAGGAACCTTTTAGCTTTTAGAAAAGTAGTTCCTGAGACTAAAAGAAACGAGAATGTTTTTTTTTTCTGCTTAAAGCTTTGAGCACATTGGGAACTAAATGATGTCAGGCTGCCATTTGAAGCCAAATCTAGACTAAATATTAACTACATTATTCAGCACTATAGTGCAGCAAAAACATTCAGTCTAAAGATAATATCACATTTGCATGTGAAGCTGCTCTAGCATAGTTCACCTCTTTGCACATGATTATGACATGGATGTCCTTTATGCTTCCTCAGAGCACTCTGGAGTTCAGCGTAAGACCTCAGCCGTGGTGGAGTCCTTCAGTCAGGTGCAGAAATCCCAGCAGATCCCCGAGGGAGAGTCTGTCCCAGATTTTGAGGAGAAGCTGCGCCCCATCACTGTCCAAGAAGGTGAGGTGAACTGCGCCATGAAATTTCAAGACGCGCCCTTTGCGTCTCCTAATATCTCTCTTCACATCACACTATAAACAACTGTGAGCTCCTGAGACTGTAAGAGAAGCTAATTTTAGATACTCGCCCATAATTTGCCTGGAAACTCCAGATGACCCAAAGGAAGTAAAAGTTCGCTGCTATGTGTAAACTTCAGAGAACTATTCGGCTCTCTTGGTGAAGTTACTGTAAATCCACTCTGATCAAAGTTCTCACAAAGACCTCACAAAGCACAAAGACACTGTGATAAATTTTGTGCGATGCTTGTGACCACCGCTGAAGAAACCCTTTGCTGCTTCTGCTGAATACTAGTGTCTGTTCTGCATATGTTGTGGGTGTCTGAGCCTTATTCACCCGGGCTCTACCTGTGAATTATAGATTTAGAGGCTTGCAGAAGATATCCTGTCACAATATGCAGAACACTGCAGAATAACATTAGCATTCATGGTTTGACCTTCCACTCACTGGTCTCAAAAGGAAAACAGGAAAAGGCAAAAAAATGGGGGAAGTGATTTAATTTGCATTAAACATTCATTCTCAATGCTCCGATATGATTTAATGTTATGTTTGTTAAAAGTAATTGTTAATGCAGAAACAATAGGAGCAACAATAATTACCCTGCAGCTTACTGAAGCAGATAACACGCATAAAACTGATCTGTCATTCCTAGGTGATGGTGCTGTGTTCAAGGCCAAGGTGACAGGCAGTCCCCAGCCCAGTGTTACCTGGGAACGAGCCAGTGGGTGCCCTCTGTCTGAGGCGGCGAAAGCTTTCCACGACAACATAAACAATCAGCATACGCTCAAGGTTTGTCACTATGATGACACAACTCATAGCATGCTTCTGTGATTAAAGGAGCTCAATGACAGCTTTTGAAAACAAACCCAAGGCTGTAATTAAAGAAAACAATAGTCCTGAATGATATTAAAATGAGGTTTGTGTTGATTCTGATTAATATTGAGCCACTTTATTTTTCTGCAATCATGAAAAGGTTTAACCATTTTGTTTCCCTTCATTGTGCCGTTTGATATAACTGACTAATATCAAACAAGTATTTTAGAACATTTGTTAATTCTTTAGTCGTGTAACAATATTAGGGCTGCAACTTATGATTATTTTCATTGCCATTTAATCTGTTGTTTATTTTCTCAATTAATCAATTAACTCCATAGTGAATAAAATGTCCAAAAATGGTGAGAAATGTCGATCTGAGCCCAAGATGACGATTTCAAATGGCTTGTTTTGTTCATAACCTAAAGATAGTCAGTTCACTGTCATAGAGAAGTTAAGAAACCAGAAAATATTTACAATTAAGAATCAATGGATTTTGCTTTTTTCCAAATAAAAAATTACCCTGAGTGTTATCAAGATAGTTTAATCAGAGACCATCACCAATGACTGCATTACATACCCACACCAACAAAGACTAATTTATTCTAACATTACTTCTGAGTCTTCAGAGTTTAGCAAAACAAGGGAAATCCAGATTTTATTCTGTCATTTGATCTGTTGCACAATTAAAAACCATTCAGTAAAGCCAAGTTTATTAGTATGAACCATTATTACAGTTATCAATACGCTTGCTTACTCAAATGATAATAAATAATTTATAAAATCGAGTGCTGTCGGGACCTTGTAAGTATAAAAGAGTGGGGAAAACCGTTTGGCTGCTCCAGACGTTACATTGTATACTAGCTGGATGAAAAATTAGCCGTGCATTATGTTCGCTATAAGCCTAGTGGTCTACTCATGATGGCTCAGCAGAGAATTTCGTTGGCCAAATTAATGGAGCAATATAGCCAAATAATAGGAGATTAAAAGTGAACATCAGCACAGTAAGAAAAAGCAAGACTGCCTGACTATAAATAGAATGTAGCTTTTTTTTTTAATCAATACTTTCAAACACTCCACGTGCACTTAAATCTCAATGCATTTACCAAGATACAGCATATATTAAACATACAACGCTTTGAAAAGTGAATGTGACCATACCGGAGTTCTGCAGAGGGCAGCGACTCTGTACAGCCCGTCATTAAGCCGAGGGGCTCTGCCATCTTGGTGCTGTCAACTCAGACGGCACACCATGCATCATGAGGAAAAGTAGCTGGAAAGAAAAAAAACTCTCTCTGATCCTTTTATCTATAACCACTCTGGAGTGGATTTAGCGCTTTCTCTGTACCAGCCGGGGAGCTTAAGTGAAGCTTAAATAGCTATTATAAAGCAATTAACTTGTGGGTGCTGACATATGCATCTCCCCTTGCCATCTGTTTCTCTGGTGAGGGATGACTGTTAAGTTGCAGCACTAAATGTTTACTGAGTATTCCCAGCATGACACTGCCTCCTTCTGCTGCAAATAAGTACTGCAGTGGGACTGCAAGTGACCAATTGACTCTATGACAGTTTTTAATAGTCTTACAGTAATAGCTTTGATGAATTTCCTCCTCTTCAGATCAAAAACCTGACCCTGGAGGATGCTGATGTCTACGAGTGCATTGCCTCCAACAAGCACGGAGATGCCATCTGCTCTGTAACGCTCACTGTCACAGAAAGTGAGTCTAACCTCATCATATAACATACAGTATATACCACACAACCATGAAACTCATGTTGCAACATTCTCTTGAATTTCTCTTATATTTTATCTTATGATGAATCCCACTTGATTGTAAATTGAAGTGGCCAATGGTTTGTCCCTGAACACTATATAAGACAGGTGTCATGTCGAGTGAAAATGCACAGGACACAGAATTGGAGATGCAACCAACAAATCCCAGAGAAGAAGAACTTCAGCTGTAGTGAGTTCAACATGCTGTGTCAACAGAGGGACACACAATAATGGAAGTTAATTTGTGAAATAAGAGTTGAGAGTTAAATAATGTCTGTTTTAATTCTTAATTGATTTAATTCAAATGATTGGTGGTAAAGGAAAATATATCAAGAGCTTTTTGATCAGAGCTTAAAGGAAAAGCTATATTTTTTTTCACACTTCCGTAGGACATTTAACCAATAATATTATTTATTAATGCATTTAGTTATATTTTTGACTTGGCAAATAACCTTTTATTATTATTTCACTTTCTTGGCTTCATAGATGTCTTCAGATGTACTTATTTTGTCTGACCAGAAGTCTAAAACTTACAATGCATTGAATTTAAGATATAAAATAGATAAAAACAGTAAATTTAACCCCTAACTCTCACCTAACACCCCCTCAGCCCCCACCACCAACACCACCACCAAATAATAATATAATGATAAATAATACTAATAGTTATTGTTATAAATATAATAATTATACATATTAAAATATTTTTTAATTTCTTTGCATAGGACAAACAATTGTTGACTGTGAAAACAAGATGTTTTTATCATCTTGGTAAAACCTCTTGTAAAGTTTTCTCAAGAATAAGAACGCATTGTTGAATCCCAGAAGTCAGTGGGTACTAATATGCTAAGAACAAATCATGGATATGTGCAAAAATGAGAGGAAATTTGTTTGTATGTTGCTTCCTGCATGAGGCCCATTATGTGAAAATTTCTCAGTCCTGATAGTTTTTTAGAAGATTTCAGTTTAGTGTATGTGCTGCTTTTACTCTGCCTCAAGTGAAGATGCTCTGTCTTTGTTTCTAGATCCAGCGTTGGACTTCAAAAAGAAGCTGAAGAAACGGTAGGAGCCTGTTGTCTAATACTAGCCGTGACACTCCCAAAACCTGTCAGGGTGTGATGGAGCTCTTCTCTGATCCACCCCCATGCATGCATCCAGAAATATCTACAGGATGAGATCTAAAGAGCCCCTCTGTGTACCAATGTTGCCACTGCTGCGGAGGAAGATGCTTTTTCGTGTTGTCATGGCACAAACATTTGCATGTGCTTAAGCACACATTTCCTATCTTACATGTTTCTCCTCATGCAGCAGTGTGGGCAAGAGAGAGGAGAAGAGGCCACCTACAGAGGAGGAGATGTTAAAGATCCTGGCTGGAGCTGACAAGAAGGACTATGAGAGGATCTGCGCTGAGCACGGCTTCACTGACTTCAGAGGCATCCTCAAGAAGTTGAAGGAGATGAAGAAGAAAGTGGAGGTGGAGGTGGGCCTGTCACACAGAGAGCGTGTTCATGTACCACAGGATCACATAAGGAAGAAAAGGTTTGGGATGTGATATGAAAAACAGCTTAAAATAGAGCCTGGAATGGAGGGGGGGAAAAGTTTAATGTCATGCAGCACAGCCATGGCAACAAAGGTTTGTCGCATAGCAACGCTTAAGTCAACTAAAGTGAAAATGGGGAAACACTGCAGAGTCATGTTGTAGTTTTTCATGTGTTTAAAATCTAGGTGTCTGATCCTTTGATTTTACCAGATGATTCGTGTGCTGAAGCCTCTGGAGGACATCACTGCCAAAGCTGACACCAACGTTGTCTTCGACACCATCCTGGAGCTGAAGGATCCAAACATCAGGATGCACTGGTTTCTGGTATCACTGATGATGTGTCTGTGCATATTTATTATAAAATATTTCCATTACATGAAGCACTTGTTCTAGTTTTTAACTCATCCAGGCATTTTGTTTACGATTCAGGGTGCAGAGCTGCTGCGGGTCCAGTACTCTCATGGGAAATACGAAGTGAAACAGATGGGAACAAAGCACATGCTGTGCATTTCTAGTGTGAGCCTCAGTGACATGGGCACCTACACGCTGCAGGTTGCAGACAAGAGACTGTCAGCCAGGCTTAACGTCATAGGCAAGTGGAGAATGAGACTCAAGTCCTCCTCACTGCTCGTAACTCAGAGAGACAGAGCCATCAGTGACTGCATTACATACATACTCTTAGTGTGACTTTGTGTTTTCATACATAATGTTTACCAGATAGGGACATGTTTTATGTGATGTATGCATATGTGCTTTTGTTGTTTGTTTTTACACCTTGCATGTATTGTCAGTTATCTGTCCCATCTCACCTCTGTGGCGTATAGTTGCCACGCCAAGATTTTTTAAATGTTTTTATTAACATTTCATTGCCATTTTGAAATAACAACATTGCAAGCATACATATGACACATATCTAGTAATACAACAACCAGTCGTATTAATGTTGGAGCTGCTATATTGGACACGTTTACAGTGCTTGGGACGGACAAAACAACAAAAGAAAAAGGAAAAACACAAGTCAATAACAAACAATAGCATATACCCATACTCAGCGATATCACATACAGTGATAATAATGTTGAGGTGTAGTGCAGGCTGATCCCATTCCACAGAAATGGATCAGAAAAGTGATGATGGGCACTGGAAATATATGCAGGCCTTTGAATCTTTGCGCCCTTCCCAGTCCTTCAACCTGGACCTCTGATGTTGGAGAAGTAACGCTCCCAGTCTGTGTGACAGGCCTTCCAACAGGGCTACTGTACCTAAATGATAATGCCAAGGATTTACACTAGTACTTTTACTTGTAACTGAGCATTGTTTTAGTAATGTAACAGTATTTGTATTTGAGTACAGATTTTCACTGACTGGTACCCGATACTTACTTGGTATCAGCCAATGAGCAAAGTTAAGGTATTGGAATTGGTATCAGAAAGGAATAAGTAGTATTTTTTAATTACTGTGTAAGATATCATATCGTATCACAATAAAATAAACAGTGAATTGTTCTAATAGTATAATATAATAATATAATAAATAGTATTTTGTTGTAACAAAAATGTTTGTTGTTTCTTGTAACAGGAAAGGTTTCTTGTTATAATGTGTTAACAGTAAACTTTTCACGTGATACTGATCTGTTAGTCATTTTCTGGTGTGGTAGCAACACACTCCACCTCATCTCTCTTAAAAGTAATACTTTGTTTATCTCTCTTTAGAGCATCCTTAGTCATCTCTTTCTCTGAACACCCACATATCAAAGCTTTGATTGCCAGACACGCTTTGTATCTTACAAAGGCTGTTATTTGTTATTTGGGTTATCCTTCTCAGTGAGATGTTTACATGATTTATTCCAAACACCTTAAATCATAGTTAAAAGGCCTTTTTCTGCTCCCATTTCTCTTTCAGATGAACCTTTGAAATTCTTGTCTGATTTCAAGCCCAAGGAAGTGACGGAGCGCCAGACCGCCGTGTTTGAGGTCCATCTCTCCAAGAAGACAGATGCACCTCTCATCTGGAAGGTTTGTATGTGACTCAAAAAGACACACTGAGGGACTTGAATACACTTTTACAGAAGCACATGCTATTCTATCAAGGACGAGACTTAAATATTTGCTCTCTAGGAACACTTCTAGAAGTTTTTGGCATCTGAAAAAATCACGCAAAAGTACTGCTGACACTTTGAACACCAGGGAAATACACACGATTGAAGAGGAATATGGAAATTGTTTTCCCAGAGGTGTCTCTGTTCTGGCAGGTGAAGGGAAAGGAAGTGAAAAGAGATGAAAAGTTCGATGTGTCCCTGTCTGAGGATGGTCTGACCTACACCTTGAAGATTAAGGATGTGAAAGTCAGTGACACCGGAGACTACACCATCAGCATTGGAGACCTCACTGCCACCGTGCCACTTTTCATTGAACGTACGGACTGGTTTCACAGGCTGCACCCACATAAAGAAATTTTATGTGTACTTTTTTGTTGTTATGCTTTGTTGTGTTTTGTTTTCCCCAAAAGGGCTGTGTCTTCCTGTTTTAGTGGAGCTAGCATTTCTAAGGAAACAAACTTCCCCCTTCAGACTCAGTTGAGACGAGCAGTCGGTGCCTTTTTCCCCCCGTCCCCTGAGATTAGAGGCTTTCGTTCCTTCATAGCTATGCTAAACAACATCATCTCCTCTATCGTCCAAATGAAGACGTATGTGTAGCATAATAAATCCTCCCTCCTAGTGCCGAGTTGAAAGTAATCCAACCAAATCCCTCCTCACAACAAGCTCATTTATTACGCCTCTGTCTAACAAGATGCTTACTTGCCCAAGGTGCAAGCTGGGGCATGTAAATATCTTCACAAGGACATGTGGCTCTCCTCTGGGGTTGCAAGAACAGAAGCATAGTAATTGAGGTTGTGTTAATTGCAGTTATTCATGAGTAGACTCTATCTGTCTAGTTTTTTTAACTGTAATTATATAATGAAGCTCTACTGTATGTGTTGGGACTGAATATAAAGAAGAATAAGGCTGGAGATTTTTAAACCTGCTTGAATCATGGTTTAACTTTAAAGGCAGAATCAGTAGTAACAGTATTTGTCTGAGCTGAAGTTTGGGGTTGGTGAAACGTCCCGAGGGCAGCAAATAATGAGAAAAACAAGGAAATACAGACAGATCACAAGGTCTCTGCAGATACAGATGTCACCACACACTTCTAGTGGGTCACAAGAGTTAAAATCACGTTAGTGATTTATCTTGCACCAGATTTTTAAACTTGTGTAAAATTAAGAGAGATTGACATAAATATAATATAAATATAAATATATATATTTACACCTCAGTTTAGTTTTAACCAAGATTAAATTTGATTCTGTTGCACCAAACCTCCAAGTTTAAAAAGTGATATATATTATAGTATTAAGTTTAAACCTTCCCTTAATTTTGGGTAAACAAGCATCTCCATTCTGAATAAACTCTACTTAAACTCCAATTTCACTTTACATCGCTAGACTTTTATTTACTAAACTGAGATTAGTTTTTAATTGTACAACAGAGCTCTGCTTAATTTTTTTATTTTCAGATTTACATATTTTAAACCTAGTTTTGCTAAACTGATTATCCTGAACTAATCTTAGATTAAATTAATCTTTGTTGGTGCAATTCTAATTAAACTCAGTTTCCATGTGTTGATAGTGCAGAAAATACTGAAAACATAAAGTGAAGCATGCTGGTAAAGACCAAATAAACCCTAAGGTGACTTTTTTTAAATTCTTGGTCTATTTAACTTTTCTCCAGGGATTCCCATCAAGTTTACCAGCCAGTTAAAGAACGTCCGTGTTCAGGAGCGAGGCAAGGCCCGCCTGGAGTGTGAGCTGAGCTCTAAGGACGTGCACATTCGGTGGCTCAAAGATGGCTGTGATATCACAGCGAGCCGTCGCTACATCTTCATGCGCGAGGGAAAGAGGGCAGAGGTTATCATTGAGGACTGCGAGCTGACAGACGAGGGAGAGTACTCTGTCATCTGCACCCAGGACAACGACACACACCAATATGTCTCTTCTGCCAATCTGACCGTGGATGGTAATGATTTCTGTCTGTCTGGAGTTTTTTTTCCCCCAATATAAGCCAGCTTGTGTAAAGGAAAAGTTCAGCCCACAATCAAATATTCATATTTTTCCTGGAACCTTTAAAATATTTATCCATGTAGATTATTTTGGTGTGAGTTTTGTAGATATCAGCCTTAGAGATGTCTGCTTTCCGACCAAAAGATATTTTATCTGCTCTGAGCACCGCAAGCAAAGTGGCATCTACTTCCATTATATTCAAGATAGGGCAGACATTTCTGTGGCCGATATTTCCAAAACTTGGCAGCTCACACCAAAACAGTCAAGATGGATAAATTGCATAACACTGTTGACTGATAAATAAGACTCTAAATCAGCTGTTTGTCCTTGCGTGTGTCCAGAGCGTTTTGCCTCAGTGAAGAGTGGCATGTCAGATGCTCAGTGTCCTACAGGCGCCCCTGCAGAGCTGTGTGTGGTTCTTGATGATGAGAAGGTGGACGGAGTGTGGCTGAAGGACGGAGTGGAGGTAACAGATGATACGAGACAGGGTGAAAGGGCAAACACTTATCAGTAAGTATGTCTTTAGCCATGACAGCAGCCTGGCTCTAGTTTGGGCAATGCTGGTCTGTTAGGGCATCACTTTGGTCCAGAATGAAATATTTAGATAACTATTAAAAGGATTGCCGTGAGATTTTGTACAGACATTCATGATCCCCTTTAATGCCTTTGGTGATCCCCTGACTTTTCTTCTAGCGCCACCAGCAGGTCAAAGTTTTCACTTACCCATACCCTCCTAATTAGCATATTTTATTATGAAAATGTAAACTAAGTTAAACTAAGATGCTAACATCAGTACAACTACAGCTTCACAGAGACACTAGTATGTCTATAGGTTCTTGTGATGTGTTCTTGTTGTGTTCAAGTGATGGACAACCTTTTTACCATAATCAAGAAGCTTCAAACCTTTGACATAGCCACGTTTTAATGAGGTTACTTGCAATTATACCATTTTTAATTTAGCATACTCACTTCTGTTTTTGATCATTAATTTTTCAACATGTATGTCTGTGTTGTGTTTTGTCTGTGTTACGTTTGACAGATTTCGAAGCTGAGTGGGGTTCAGGTGGTCAAACAGGGAGCCGTCCACAAGCTGATCTTCTCTGGTGTGACTGACGCCCACGAGGGCAAATACACCTTCAGAGCCAAGGGAGCGGAGAGCGAGGCTGTCCTCTCCATTGCAGGTGTGTGTTGGCGTTTCATATTTGAATATATGCAGAGGTGGAGTAGACACTGAAGCAAGCTTTCTGCCACTGTCTTGGAAACAAAAACTGTGTTCATATTCAAATCCAGACAGTGTCTTTTTTTTTGATACCACCACTAGTAGCCGCCAAAGACAGAGTTTTTTTTAATTATATGTAGGCTAACACAGGGTCAGCGGTACATTGAAATGTGTTGGATGAGAAAAATAGGTCAGCACAGCAAAACTAGTAGCAAAAACAGCCCTAGTGAGGTAACGATAAAATAAGAGAGAAGAGAAAAACTGGAATGAGATGAATAAAATAATTGTGTATGAATGAAAATGAAGTTTTGTGTGTAAAAGTGATAATTGTATACTGATGTATTAAAAGGGTATCACTGCATAAATATGTGTAATTATACTATATAAGTAATGAATGTATAAATATTCTACTCTATACTATATAAATATGTCAAAGTGAGGAGTTAACAAACCTTTACTGAATCAATACCATAATAAAATTAAAATACAGTCTGAGCTCTACATCCACAAATCCATAAAATGACATCCCAGTATTATCCCTTTTCCCCAGACCCTCCAGAAATTGATTCCTCTGTGCTGGACCTGTTGGGGGCCCAGCCTGTGACTGTGAAGGCAGGCCAGACGGCCACCATCAAGATCCCCTTCAAAGGCAAGCCGCCTCCCAAGGTCACCTGGTACAAGGACGGAGTGGAGGTCATGGAGGACGAGAGGACAAAGGTGGAGAGGTCAGCTGACGGCACCACACTGGTGCTTAGCAGGTGGGTGTTCGTAGAGGTGCATCGTCCACTCAGACATTTTATCTTTTCAAAGGTCACAGAAATTAAAGTGCGGATTTTTAAGTACTTCTTCTTCACTAGATGTGTAAGAGAGGACAGTGGTGCAATTATGCTCCGTCTGAAGAGTGACTGTGGAACTGCTGTTGCCAACCTGCACCTCAGTGTGATTGGTGAGTGTCAACAAACACACACAAACTAACAGTTCAAGGCAGTGTTAGAACAGCATCTCCCATGTTCTGTGAGGTAAAATTACAATATAATGGCTGTTTCTTGTCAAAGAAGACCACCAGATGACAAAGTAAAGTGGTGAAAATATTCTAAATACAGCATGCATTTAAACTGATTGATTTTATTTAGGCAGACCGGTTATAAGTGGCTAAATTACTCTAAAATGCTTCTCCAACACATCTACTGCGGGTAACACACTGAAAATAACCTCATACAACCCTACATCAACTCATCCAAACTATCCATTTAAGGCAGTTTTCTTTAATGCAGATTTGAACTCCTTTACATGTGTTTTGCCACATTCCCCAGACCATCCTAAGCCCCCACAAGGGAAAGTAGAGTTCCTTGAGCTCTCGAGAGCGTGCATCAAGATGAAGTGGAAGGCTCCCCGTGACAATGGGGGTAAGCAAGTGACCAGCTTTGTGATTGAACGGCGGGTGGCAGGTAAGAAGTCCTGGACCAGGGTTGGTGATGTGGACAGCGGTACCACCACCTTCAGTGATGACAAAGTGGAGGAGGGCCAGGCGTACCAGTATCGCATCAGGGCCGTCAACTTGGAGGGAATGAGTGACCCTCTCGAAACAGAGGAGGTGTGCGCTGGAGAGCCTGTAGGTGAGAAATGAAATACATTATCAGCATCAAAATCAGCTCTCAGAGGTGTGACTTGCAATCACCAACTTCCTTATCATCATCATCATCATCATCATCATCATCATCATCATCATCATCATCATCATCATCATCATCATCATCATCACAGCCATTAAAATGATCATTTCACTGTCAAAGTTACTGTCTTTCTTCATAACTTCTGTCTGAGATCGCTGTTTAAATCCACCCACTCAGAGCCTCCAGGCACAGCATCCCAGCCCCAGGTGTCCAACATAACCAAGGACACCATGACAGTGAGTTGGACACCTCCAGCCCATGATGGGGGAGCCCCGATTCTGGGTTACATCCTGGAGAGGAGGAAGAAGGGGAGTAACATGTGGATACAGGCCAACAAGGAGCTGCTCACAGGTCAGACTCTGAGTCTGTTATAGGCATATAGAACATATCTAGTCTATCTATATCTAGTTATTTCATGCATTTAATAAGGTTTAACAAGGTTTTCATTTCTGCACTGGGAGTACATACATAATCTGTTTTGGTTGCATTTCATGTGCCTCATTTTGAGTCTTTGTTATTGTCTCTAGATCCAAAATCCACGGTGGAAGGTCTGGTGGAAGGTATGGAGTATGAGTTCAGAGTCACCAGTATAAACAGGGCTGGAACAGGCAGCCCCAGCACCATTTCTAACACTGTCCTGGCCAAAGACCCGATAAGTGAGTCCTTCGCTGCTTGCTTCATTTTCTTCGCTTCCTTTCCTCTCTGTATCCATATTATCTAGGCCACTGGTTACCAACCCAGGGGTCTTACCCCTACCAGGGGTCACAAAAGCGTCACAGGAGGTTAGAAGGACTTCCCAATTTTAAGGGGTGTTTTTATTGTTGTTGTTTTTTTTTAGTATACAGAATATTTCATACTTTCATTCATATCTGTGAGGAAACTAAATGAAATGTTTATTTGTAAAGTTTGAATTGTTATTCAAGTTTAAGTAACAGATAAGGGCACGGTGAAGACGTGACACAAACCGCATTCACAGAGCCTTCACTCCTTTACAGCCTCATCCTGCTTTAGAAAAGTATACCACTGAAAAAACAAAAAGCTAATGGAACAAAAGGAGAAGAAAACTCCTGAGTCAAAAAAGATACCTACTAAATATGTATGGTTGTTAAAAAAAAAACATAACACAGACAGGGAATTGTATTAAAAGTTGCTAAAAAATACCAGGAAAATCCATCTCTGATTAATATTCTAAGGAAATAATTGGCTCAAAATTTATTCAAATTGCTTTTTTATACAAAAGTCCTGCACTTTTTCCTAGCGCTGTTTGGGTTAATTGTATAGTTAATCATTTGTTTTCTGCTTTTATTGTTATGCATTAAATATAACATGAAATTTCCATAAAATATGTCACTTAGTCAGGGGTCATTAGTTAACTCAATGAGGTCCATTAAAAAAGGTTGGGAGCCACTGATCTAGACTTACATATAAAACACTCCCTTTGTAGAAGCTCCTGGCTTGGTGAGGAACCTGTGTGTGTCCGATTCCACAAACTCCTCCATTTCTCTGAGGTGGACACCTCCGGAGCAGGGAGACGAGCCCTCAGGTTACATCCTAGAGGTTCGCCCCGAAGATGCTAAGGAGTGGACGAAGGCCAGCAAGATCCCCATTGCTGGCACTGCCTTCAATGTGGGAGGACTTCAAGAGCGGAAAAAGTACCACTTCCGTATCCGGGCTGTCAATGAAGGAGGTGTAGGGGAGCCCATCGAACTGCTGGAGGGTGTGCCTGCCATGCCTCCACCCGGTAATATGACTCTAGTTGTCTTATTCCTTGTTTTCCCCCCTGTTAGATTTCTCTTTTCTCAACCATTTTAATTATTGTTTCAGTGGCACCCAGGTTTGATCTCCAGGGGAAGCTGAAGAACCAGATGGTGGTCCGAGCTGGAACAGCCCTTTGCCTTCACATCAGCTTCACTGTAAGGCTCTGATGGTCCTACACATAAATCCTATCAAATGAGTTCTTACCCCTCAGTCCTTCTCTGTGTCATCTTTACAGGCTTCTCCTCCCCCAGCGGTAACCTGGTTTAAGGATGGCATCATCACTGCAGGACGAGAAGTCATCACCAAGAGCAAGAATCACTCCCAGTTCCTCATTTCCACCTCTCAGCGATCTGACTCTGGTGTCTACCGTGTTAACCTGAAGAACGACTTTGGAGAGGCTCATTATGATGTCAATGTGAGGGTTACAGGTAAGTGACAAAGGCTTGATTATATGCATCTAGACTTCAGCTGTCTGCATTTTACACACATTTAAAAATGTAGTCCCTAAAATTATAAATCAAAGGTTGCATTTCCAAATCAGTCTTTGCGGCTTTGTGAAAACTATAGAATACGCAGAGTGATATTTCAAATCACTGGGCTGTGGGCTTTGGATTAAATGCAACATCTCTTCTCCTCATCATTCCCCATCTTTGCTCCTTCAGACTTTCCTCGACCCCCGAAGAACCTGCGCCTGGAAGAGGAGGTTCCGGGCACAGTGACCCTGCAGTGGGATCACACCCCGGACCTGGCTGACAGCGATGAGGGTGCACATTATGTCATCCTCAAACGTGACACCAGCACCGCTTCCTGGTTCACCGTGGCCGAGTGTGTCTTCAACGGCAAGTACACCGTCACCGGACTGCTTCCAGGGAGGAAGTACTTCTTTCGAGTCATCGCCCAAAACTCAATAGGAGACAGTGATCCCTTGGACTCAAAGGAACCCCTCATCATCACCAAGGAGAAAGGTGGGAAGGAAAGACATTTGATTTCAGAAGTCAGTAACACTTTATAGTAACAGTACACAAACTACCATGAATTCAAGCATGACTTAATGCATGAAAAAGCATGAATTCATTCTTGCAGTCCCTCATGAACTATCAGCAATGTACAAGAATTAACAGTATCTCTTGCATGTTTTTTTTCATATGATGTCATGTAGATTTGAATGTCCCACTGTAAGCAGGCTACTTTATTTTTATCCCTGTCAAGTGTAAGTGTGTGCTTTCATGCGTAATGACCAGAACCACAACTTGTTCGCAGACAAACTTGAATACTATTTTTCAGCTGAGTTTTCAGAAATTGTGCACAGTTTCAAAATTTATGAAAACTTTTAAATCTTTTTTATGACTTTTATGCCTTTATATTATTAAATGTTCACTTGGACTCTACACCTTGCCTTCATTTAGTATTCAAGGCTTCATGAATATGCAAATAGTCCCCAGCCACCCCTCTATCCTTAATGCAGGATCATTTCACTGAATGGGGTTTCAGTTTCTCCAAATCTTCAGTTTAAAATACTCCAGACTCCTGCTCTGTTTTGATCAGCGGTCACAGTCACCTCTCTAAACCTGAGCTTGCTGCAGAGTTTGCTTTCATCCGTATGTCATAGTTTTCATGTGCCTGTTTGCTATCAGATAACCTTAATGGCTACAAATATACGCAGATGAAAGGTTTTGATATCAGTTCAAGTTGACAGCTACTCAGTAGTGCATTATGATTTGAATAATAAATAAGTAAATTACACAATGTAATGCATACTTACTCATCAAAGTACAACAAATCTATAAAATGACTTATTTACAGTAATTAAGTCTCACCATTTCACAAAATCACTATGATGTACTGATTGTTAGCAAAATATTTCATCATGGTTTGTAGTGCATTGCCTGACATATTAGCCCCAAGTAACCCATCTTTCCCAAAGCAAATCAAACTAGAAGATCTTTTCCAGGCAACCCCAAAAGAATATTTTGATGCAGCCCCTTTGTAATCATCAACATTTTTTAATTGACTTTTCAGCCTTTATCTTTTTATGACCAAAAATGGCTTGAGGGAATTTCTTCAAGCTTGACAGAAATGTTCACTTGGGCTCAAGTTAAAGGTCAGGTCACAGCGACCTCACTAAACACGTTTTTGGCCATAATGCAATATTTCATACGTTAATTATGGCAAAATTAAAATATCTAACAGGATTAAATGATGAGGTGATGACATCTTATATCTAAAGGGTCAACTTCACTGTGACATCATAATGTTCAGCTCTCCATCAGTTTTCTGTACTCATCTGTAAAAATAGTCTCCAAGTAAGAAGATCTTCCTCACTGACAATTAGTCACTGGAATCACACATGTATAATCAGAACTGCCAAATGCCAAAAATACATTTGATACATTTAATAAATTCCTTCAAAGAACATGATAGGAGCCTGGACAGACATGGATGTAAACTGCAACTTCACTGGTTGGGAGTGGTATACAACTGTGAGGCAGTAATTCTGTGTTTGTTGTTTGACTGCTTTGTTTTATATGACCATTGACAGCTGATTTCTCAGTCTTCTTAACCGATATCTTGTTTCAGCTAAGGGCATAGGACATAGGACATAGGGGTCATGTTAATGTTGCTGGAACTTAACAAATCTCTGCTGGTTGCATCTGGCAGTTGTGGTGGCATTGCAGTAGGTGCTTCATCATTTGCTGCATGGCTGGGATCTGCGATAAGCAAATTATTTAAACAGCATTTGTATATGAATCATTCTCTCCCCAATTTTGTTGATACATATAAGCAGCTGGTTGCTGTAACTGTGGTCCCTGTAAGCATTTTTCACTGTATTTGATTCTGTATGTGTATTTTGTATTTGTGTTTGTGCATGTGTGTCTAAGAGTGCATCAGCAGCCTCCGGTTGAGGGAATATGCCACACCGCCACGGCAGGTGAAACCTACGTTCCTGCTGCCACTGAAGGACCACGCTGTCTGCAGAGGCCACGACTGCAGCATGAGCTGTGCCTACCAGGGCATGCCAACGCCAAAGGTGAAAAAAACATGACTGCTGATTTCAGTGTGGTGAATCTACCTGAAACATTTCTGTGCACCATCTTTGCTCCAGCTCTCTAAAGTAATAATAATATTGGTCATTTCCCTACATAGGCCTGCTGGTACAAGGGGGAATCCAAGATCTCTGACTGCCCTCGGTTTTGGCAGAGCACAGCCAACGGAGTGTGCACTCTGCTCATCCCCACCTGTGGAGCCAAAGATGGGGGAAAATATACGCTGGTGCTGGAGAATCCTCTGGGGATGGCCAAGTGTTCCTGTAACCTGGTGATATTTGGTAGGTTTTATGAGGGATGGAGAGGAGCATCCAAAATACCACTTAAGTAAAATATATAAGGTTCTGGATAGGATATATATATGTGTGTGTGTGTGTGTGTGTGTGTGTGTGTGTATAAAAATAACAAAATGTACTTAAAGTAACAAATGAAAAAGTTCTTGTTCTGTGGATAAATGTTCCCTGTGACTGATATATTGTTATATCTAAAAATTAGATTGTTAATACTGATGCATCAGTGTGCAAGCAGTATTTTACTGTTGTAGTTGGTGGAAGTAGAGTAGTGCAAAGGTTATTTAGTCCAGTAGTTCCCAAGATAGGGGGTGGAGCCCTTCAAGCAGTGACAAGATAACACTGAGGGGTTGTGAGATGATGAAAAAAAAAAGTAATCTAATCTAATCTAACTAATCTTTGATTTTTTTTGTGAAGTCACAAGTCAAACAGGTTGAGAAGTAGTCGTTTAATCTTTAACAGTGTGTTATATTTTATGAGCTTATCATACGATTTTTGTTTATGTGAAATCTTAATCTCCAGAGTAACTATAGCAGTCAAATAAATGTAGTGTAGTAAGTACAGTCCAATATTTTCCTCTGAAATGAAGTGGTGTAGCAGTATAAAGTAGTATAAAATGGAAATACTCAAGTAAAGTGCAAGTAGCTCAAATCTATATTTGAGTTACACTTGACTATTTCTTCTTTGTCTCTCTGTATGTGATGTGTCTTCCAGATAAGGATGACAAGAATCTGTTGGAGAGCCTGACCAACCAGGCAAACAAAGAGAAGCTTATTTTGTAAGAAGTCTGCTTTTTGCCATGACAGATGCACTTTGATTGGCCACTGACCTTATGCTGCATGTCCTGTCACCACAAACAATGATTTTAGCTGTGGTTAGAGTTTTAGAACATTAAAAATCTGTATCAAAATGCTGCTTTTTCCATCTTTCAACTCAGTTTGCCCTTTCCATAGTTCTGGTAATGTATCAACAGCCCACTAGAGGTCAGACTTGCTCCCATCCTCGTGTGGACATTGTGCTCCAGGGGCAGATTACTGTTTCGTGTGTTAGAGGGATTTCTACTCATTAGTCAGCTCGCTCAGCCAGAGAGGTTGTCCTTTCTCTCTAAGTCACAAATGTTTTTCTCTCTATTAAGAAGTTAGACTTTCATCTTTTCTCTAGGGTGTCCTTTTTTTTCCCCAAACTCACTTGTTTTGCAGGGCTTGCTGTACCAGGCCGAATGCCATGTCAACCAAGGAGCAGAGTGTGTGTCTGCACATAAAAATAATTTAATTATAACAAAATGCACCATGTTCACACACTTTGGAGCCAGAGTTGAAGAGCCTGAGGCTGGTTCGAGGAAAGTGGCATACTGCCAATTAAGCAACTAGTCAAATGCCTATTTGTCTTTGAGGTGGTCCCAGTAGCTTAAATTGTTAATCTGCCTAACATGCAGTGCCTGGGGTTTGAATCCAGCTACACCTTTTATCAGATACCATTCTCTTCTCACTTTAGCAATTTTGTCTGGACTGGAAAAATGTAGAAAAGTAGAAATGATTTCACTTCTTATAATTTGCCACCAGAAAGTATTAGGACAGTGGCACATTTTTGTGTTGTCTCTGTCTAGCACATTATTGGATTTGAAATGAAACAATGAGGGTGAGGTGCTGACTTCCAGTTTTGCGGGTATTATAATCCACATAAAGCGAGCTGTGTAGCAGTGTAGTACTTTTAATAATATCAGTAAGCTCCCAGTTTTATGTCACTGTCCTGCTGCAGTGTCCCAAGATTTAGGGACCACAGCTAGGTTGCATCGACAAGGATGGATTTTTAAACCTTAAATAATCATGACTTTAATTTATGTTGCACCAAACTTTTATACTAACTTAAAATTAAGAACCTTTCTTCAAACCACAGTTTTGTTTGTACTCTAAACACAGATTAACTTTAATTCTGCTGTACAAAAACTTTGAATTCCAAATTTAAAATGTGATCCAGTATTGCCATTAAACCTACATTTGAGGAGGTTTAACTTTTAAAATGGCTGCTTTTTTAGATGGACTGAGCAAAATCATCCTCTGCTGAGCCATCATGAGCTGGCTAAATAGGCTAACCAACCTTTCAGCTGGCTAGATAGTCAGCTTTTTAGCTAGTTAGCAACAAACAATATAAGATTTTTTTTAGCTAGCTAGTAAATAATGTAACTTTTTATGTATTTATTTTAATTTGGGTAAGCGAGCATTTCTATTTATTAAACTATTTATTCCAGTTCTGTAATTTAAGTTTACATCGCTTAACTTGGATTTACTAAACTGACAACAGAGCTTAATTTTAAATCTGGAATTTACTCATTTTAAACTTTAGATTGCATTAATCTTTGCTGGTGCAGCCCACTGTATGAATGTAAAAGGAGCTACAATATTCATACAGTACAGATTTTGTTTGAGCCTCTGAACCTGAAAGGCCACTCACTGTGATTGTTAATTTCTAATCTAATGTGTGTTTTCATACTTTGTGGCCACAGTGGGCGAGGGCTTCCCTCAGGTTAAAGAGGCTCAACAGCCTCTGTAAAGGCACTGCCTCTGAGTGCTCTGCCGCTGCTTGAGAGAGTGAGTGTGGTCTGGTAAGGAGCTGCCAAATAGACGGAGAGGGGTTATGACCCCTCTCCGTCCTGACGTCACTGTGCTGGCTCACATAAACTCCATTTCTATAGAGCCACCAGGGGACTGGCAGTGTCAGGTTGCCAGGTTCAAATCAATTAAATGCCAACAGGCACTAAACCAACGTCACTGGTACCTTCCGCTTCCCTACTCCTCGGCTAAGGCACAATAAGGTAGAAGTGGTGAAAGCCTGAATAGTCAATTTAAGTATTTGAAAGAAACTAAAGGCTTCTGGTGCATTTCAGAAAGGATTCGCTTACATTTTTATCACATTACATTTATATGACTGAACCTAAGAGATGCAGGATGAAAACCTATGAAAGAGCTGTGCGACACATAACTTGAATGGAGCGGTGTTGTACGACACCAGTTTAATTGTAGCATCTTTCCTAGATTCAGCGTCATTCATTGTATTTCAATATTTCAGTGGCAGTATGTGTTACCAAGCCTGTTCTTATAAAAGCCATTACAGATCTGCCTCATTTTCAGAGAAGACTGGAGTTCTTTGATGGTGAGACCTTGGCTGTGAATGAATGAGGCGCATTTGGAGAGAACTGGCATGGTTCCTACAGGAATAAGCCACGAGACGTGGTGTGTGTATACGCAAGAAATAAAGGTGCTATCTAGAACCATGAAGGGTTCTTCGGCTTATCCCCATGGTTCCTGGTCAAACATTGTTTAAGGTTCTTTGGAACTTTAAACCCAACATAAACGGTTATATATCCAGAACCATCTGTGAAAGATTTCAGCCAGAACCCTTATGTGGTGCAGTGGTTTCAACCAGAACCCTCTCTAGGGTTCTCTCCATGAATCCACCCAGGGGGTTCTACTACACCTTTTTATATTATGGTACAAAAAGCCCTTGACAAAAGAGTTCTTGAAGGATTTCAACATTCCTTGAAGAACTTTCTTCCACAAAGGGTTCTTAATGGAACCTTTAAGGGCTGTCCACACCAAGAACAATGCTTTAACTATATCATCAACTATATAGTTCTGTTGTGATGCAAAAGCAGACAGAGAGAAGGGAAGAGGAAGTACTGGTTGCAGTGTGAATGTGTTTCCACGGGGTTAAAGCCAGTTGAAAGCACATTTTCCACCTCTGCCAGACTATAGAGTGCAGCAGTTACTAGAACAGAGCTCTCTGTTGTCCTCCCGTCCTTTCTGCCTTAATGGCACTTTAGCTGCTGAGGGCCAACAGCTTCTGTACAAACACAAAACACTGACCTGTAATAAATATCAGCTGACATTTTGAGTGCCACACCTTTTGATTCTGGGAAAAAAAAAAAAACAGAACAAACAAAAAAAAAAAGACCAAAGGATATGATGTTTAAGTTGCATTGTAATTGCATTTATTTCTCCAATAGATATTCACATTCATAGCAGTTTCACTACAGCAAAGAAACTATTTCATCTCTACAGTCAATTAAGTAATAAATCACTGATGAAAATCAAGGACATCAAGGTAAAGTGAATCATAGAATAAAAATAAGAGGAAAAAACATTTGTTCATAAAATGAAATCAAATGATGCATTGCATTGGGCCTTCAGTAATAATAATAAAATAAAACAAAGGATATTTGTGGAAAACAAACCCAGCTTTTTCCACAGTAACAGGCAATAATAATTAATAATAATTAACATTTGGGGCTGCTTTTCTGCAAATAAAAGGATAACACTTTAAAAAGAAAGATTTATACATAAAGGTTTGTAACACTTCAAGAGCAATTAATGCCTTTCAAAGAAAAAGCAGATACTCTCACATGTTGATGTGCTCAAAGCATCAACATCAAAACACCAACTTCTGTTTTCTCCCTTAAAGAAAGAAATGCAAAGAGTAAAAGGAAAAAGGGAGCATACTTTAAAGAATACAGTACACAACAATCATTTTGTTTTAAACACTATAGCTGATACTTTGAAAGAGATTGACTGGCCTTACTCTGGGTACAGAAAAGTGCAGCACACAGAAGAGAAGATTATTTTAACATACTATTCATAGGCTCGTACTCATGTTGGAGGACTGTCAGTCATAGTGTGCACGTTTCCATCACTGTATTAGAGCATCGACATGGAAGATTCATTGCAACCTACTTCTCGTGCATGAGTACAATCACAAACTTTGCAACTCTATGTTTCGAATGTCACTGCATGAAAATGGGAACATTAACAGCAAATGTTTCAAATCAAAGATCACAAGAAACAACAGCAAAAAGAAAGAGAGAAAACTTTAAAAAGAGAGGAAAGTGCCGACATATTCAGAGAGCAGAGTGAAACCACTCTACGCCCTCTCTACTACAACAGCTACTGGTTCCAGCTCACTTCTCACAGCACAGGCTCGACCATACTGGCCTCCCACAGCTCTCTCAGGTCCCTTTTGTCTGCACACACAAAGCTCAGAACAACAGGGCTGTTGACAGGCTGAGGTAAAGTGATGTGCCTGCTGGCCTGCCATCTGCAGGACGGTGTGGGGGCGGGTGGGGGGTGGCAGCTAACAGGTCGGATGTAAAGGGAGTCTTCCCTCGTGTGTCATATTTCACCTACAGTATCACTCAACAATAACCTTCTCCCTAAGAGGAAGGCCAAATGCTATCCAGCAACGAGGGGGGACCTCTGTCTCCTGCAAAACAGAAAGCTCTAGTGCTAACAAGCTCCTCTTAGTGAAATTACTTCAGTCTTCTATTATGCTTTCAGCATTGGTTATCTGTGCCTAAGTTAAATTTAAAAAAAAAAACAACAGAGAGACAGTGAATATTAAAACTAAATCCTCCAGATAGGCATAATAACTGACAATTTACTCACTCAGTGTGGTATTTGAGCTTATTTCTTAATCACAGACAGCAAAAGTCATGAAGATTTTCCAAAGTGTGGGCTGGCCAACAAGAATAATCTCAGAAATACTTCAAAAGTAAAGCCTCTCTTCTGGCATGTAGCCATCAGGATTGTGGGAGCAAAAGTCAGGAGGCTCCGTGTTAGAAGACAAAGAAAGTTGTGCTTACATAAATTGCCCACATAGTAAGGATGAGTAAGACTCAATCTTGTCATTCCCTCATGGTTTTACTTTACTTCAGTCTGCATACTAAAGTCAATCACGTTAACCAGCATCTCTCCTTGTACGCAACTAAAACCTGATTTAAGGCGGCATAAGCAGACAAATGCATGTCTGCTAGCGAGCCTCCATGGATGTCTTTCAGCACAAAGGAGTTTCAGTGCTGCAGACGCTGGGACTAATGAAGACACAAGACAGAAGATGAGTGGTCACGCAGACGGACTGATGAAACACTTCTGACTGACAAAGCAGAAATATGCTGCTGACAAGCATGCTGAGAGGCCAAAATGGAGACTGAGGAACCATGTGGCAAAGCACTAGTCAGGAATAGACTCTTGGGGTCTTCCCTGGTCAAACTTAAGACTGTGTGCTGCTGTTGATGTTGAGGAAGAAATCTTGATGAGTGTCAACACCACGGTCTGCCCGCAGATTTGTCATGGTGGCCGATTTGATGCGTAAATACATTTTTGATGTGTGTGGGTTTTTGTGTGCACATGGGTGTGTTTCTTTTCTGAGCCTGTTTGTTGTATATACAGCACAATGTTATGTTAAGGTGAATGTGGGCTGAACCATTAGACAACAAAACTCTGTCCCTTTGCTATTTTTGTTAGTTATCAATACTTACTATAAGTGATAGTGCACACTTGTAATAATTGAATTTAGTGGTATTAGTCATACTGTAGAGCCAGTTACATATACCTTGTAGGTAAGGGTATAGTCAAGAGAAGGTGTCCACTAATTCAATTAAGATCAAATTAAAACTAAAGAATAGAAGTAACTCAGTTTGAATATACTGCACCCAGTCAAACACTACCTTAAAGGGATAGTTCAGATTATTTGATGTGGGGTTAAAGTATTTATTGATAATCTATGTATTACCTAGAGTCATAAGCTCCCAGTTAGAGAGAGGCACCAGCATGTGGACAGGATCAGCAACAAGAAAGAAGAAAGGCCCACCTAAAAAAACTCAATATTAGTTTTAGTGTGCCCTGTGTTTAGAGTATTTCTACCAATTCACTTTGCCGTCAGACAGCCTTTTTCAGACAGAAAAAGGCTGTTATATAAGCCAAATATTGCTCTCTGCGAACAAGCCAAACTCCACGGAGAAAATCAATAATTTTTCTGTGCAAAACATGGGAGTTGCCAGTCTATCACTGCTACCACACTCAATCTGTATGATGTTTGTTTGGGCTATTGTGTGAGTTTGGTGTTGGTTGGTGAGTGATATTTTGCTGATGTGACAATGATTTCCCATCAGAAATGGTGGTGTGAAGGCAAGGGAGGCTGATTCAAATATTCTAAATATAGCATACGCTGAAACTGATTTTTTTAGGTGGACCTTTTTTAAGTGACTAATTTTTTTTTTTTTGCAGCTGACCCTGTCTACAGAAGGTCATTACTTAGCTTCCAAGCTGTTACTCCCCTCTGCTTCTCCAAACTGGGGGCACGTCGATAAGAACCTCACACCACTCCACATCAAATAATGCAAACTATCCCTTTAAAGTCATCCTTCACTGACAACACATTCATGGGATGTTACAAAACACATAAAGAAGTTACAAATCTCAAGAGACGGTTTAAGAGCCTTGTGAGAATACATTAAAGATACCCAGTGGTGTGTATACTCCACTATGATGGTTCACAGCATTTCTGGCCTTGAGTTGGTTCTGACTTGTCACAGGTACACACACACTCAAAATGTTCACTCAACAGCTAAGACAATACACACACAATCTCCCACGTGCACGCACACTCAAGTAGATGTCTGAAGAAAGAGTTACAGTATACTTCTTGGATATCCAGTAAGACACTTCATCCGAACATAAACCGTTTGCCAGGGGTGAAACAAATGAAAGGTGAGAGGGGGGGAAATGTGCGATAGATGAAAGGCAAAATATCAGCCAACCTGTCTTGGATTAGCTGCGGTGGATTTTGCAGGATTAAAGCTGATGAAGTGTGTGGTGAGAGGGAATTATGGGGAATAATGGGATTATTGTTCCCTCACATGACAAGCCAGTTCCCTCATCTTCCCCCCCAGTTTTTTTTTTCCTTCAGTCAGGCCAGCCCAGGGCAATGTGTATGTTTATGTGCATGCCTGTGTGTGTGTTGTTATGAGTGAATGAATGCCTTTTGAGGCCCACAGTCTCACATTCAAGCACACACAAAGTTGATAAAAAAATTTCCAGCCTGAAACATAGCCCTTTCTTTTCAGTCTTCATAATACGGTCCCAGGTCAGTGACAGCATGGGTCAGCTAATCTAGTCCAGCAATAAGAACCCCACGGACTTTTCCTAATAACTAAACCAGCAGGAGCTGCAGGTGTCAGGTGTGCGAGCACGTCGACTGCTGCAACCTACATTTCTGAAAAACTGGCAGGCAAAACACTGAAAGACTCAACACTAAAAGGAGAAGCAGGTGCACTGTACAGCAGGTTACAATGTGTGCAGCGGTCTGCTGTGACTACAGTGTTTACCGTGTTCTCTTTGCGACAGCAGGACAGTGTCAATAAAAACTCCACAAGAAGAATAGAGCTTCCACAAACAACCTCCCCTCTTCTAACAGTCTCCTAAAGCAGTGGTTCTCAACCTGTGGGTCGGGACCCCCAAGGGGGTCGCAAGATGATTTCCTGTTCACCAGATGGTTGTTGAGGATAAAATAAAATGACCAATTACCAATATAAACAATGTTCTGAACAGACAAACACCAAAAAAAAAAAAAAAGATTTTGTTACACAAAATAGAAAACTTAAAATTAGCAGTCCAGCAAGTATGATGGGAAATGAGGAACATATTTCAGACTGAAAATGTTTTTACATTACATCAACAGTGATGTATCATGTACCAGTGATATAATTAGTCTTAGAATAGATTTAATTTATTGTACATAAACACACAATATGTAAACTCTGCTGATAAAGGGGTCTCTCTCACATTGAAACATTAACAAAAGATGTACTCTCATGACGTTGTTAAGTAGTGTGGGATCATGGGAGTTGTTAACTTCACTGTTAAACAGCCACCATGGCAGATGAAAATCTATCTGACACGAGGTAATACTAAAGTTTTATTCAGGTTACATTTAGTCACATTCGCTGACTTCCTTCCTCATTCTCTGATGTATCAGAGATATCCTGCGTTTTCCCAGAAGTTAAAGCAACTAGCAGCTAGCTATTAACAGCTAGCAGGAAAGGCACCATTACCTTGAAGAAATGAGAGATTTCTCTGCGTTTGAAGATTGCTGGAAACGTGGGATATTGTAAGCACACAACTCAACAACATAACTTATCTCTAGTGTTTTCTGACATTTTAATGTGGAAATGTTGGATATTATAGTTTTAATCAAACAGCTGTATCCATTCTTTTTAGCTATCACATCAAACGACTACTATGGAGGAATAGTTGCTCGGAAAAACTATTCCAGCTCAAGACTTGGTCCAACATGAGATTGGATAATAAATGGAGACTGTGTCTCAAGGTAGGTCATGTAAAATCCGACAGCAGCACCATCAACTGAAAAATGAAAGGTGCCAGTGATCCTAACAGACCCCCAACCTCGTACCAAGCTTTGGAAATATCACCCTGACTTTTTGCAATATGGATTTTTCGTGTGATCCCAAACACCAACCTGATTAATCTTGGGGGTCCCAGTTTGAAAGAGGTTGAGAACCACTGTCCTGAAGTATTCAAGCACTATCACTATAATACACTGTGGTTGTTGCAGTCACGCAACTCGTTCCCTCCTTGCCTTTCCACCTCATTGCCTTACTTGTTGTTTCCGTCTCTATAATTCTTTCTGTGTGTATCCAATCATTCAAGGACAGCCCAATTCATTCATCCAGTGAGACTGGTGGGTGTGGATTTGTTGAGGATGTAACAAAGGCAGTGTGGTAAATGAAATGGAAGGGACTGCAGATAATAAAACAGGTGTGGATATGCTCCTGGCTTTAAGAATAGCACCCTTAATTCAGGGGAACACAGAGCGACAGAGAGTGAAAAGCCAAACATGGGCAAGTCAGTAAAAAAAACAAAAAAAAAACCACTCCCTTTTTTTCTCAGGCAGCAAAACAAATGACAAAAGTTAAATTGTATTATTGGACCACGTAAAGTAGATGTCTGTGGTGGGAGTCAGTGTGGTGACAATGTGGAAAGCGAGGTAAGAGTGTTAATCAAACACACATAAATGCACACACACAATAGCTCTCCCACACACACACTCCTTGAAGGTCCCCAGTGACATGCTCCCGTTAAATTAAAACATAACGCTTAAAAGTAAAGTAATATTGTCTATATATAGCAGGTTAATATTACTACACTTGTCTCCATGGTAACTAGGTTGAGAGACAGCCATTCTAGGATCGGAGGAGGCAGGTAGGACCTGAAGATAATACTACCAAATCTTCGTGGTAAGAAGACTGGTGTGAAACTACCATACTAGTGGGGCAGTAGGGTGATAGCCTTGTGGAGGCTGTAGTGTACCAGTCGTCATAGTAACAACGGTGTGGGAGCACCACACTGAGATGAATGTTGGGGTTTGGGGATCTGGCAGTGAGATGTGTCCATGATCACTCAGGGTGGGACGGGGGGCAGCTGCCACCTTCGCTGCAGTACCTCATGATCTCTTCCTAGCCACCTCCACGTCCTGGCATTCGACGGCTGACAGCGCTATCAGCATCTGGGCCGCGTAGTAGGTGGCCATGATGATGGCACGTGAATGGGGCACTGGGAAGCAAAACTTGTTGACGGCGATGGTGAGGTCGGAGACCATGAAGAGCACGGCGCCCAGGCAGGCGGACAGCTTGGTCCAGGTCCACAGGTCGTTGGCCAGCTGCAGGCCCGCCACAGCCCTCCAGCCCATGAAGCCGATCAGTGCGATGTAGACGGCCACCAGGTAGGTGAAAGGGCCCGACAGGTAGGGGTACAGCAGCATGTAGCTCAGAGAGGACACAGCAGTGATTATCAGGCCAGCAGACATGTTAAGGGGCTTCATCCCAAAGGCAGACGAGTAGAGGATGTGGGTGATGGCGAACATCAGAAGACCTGTAGGACAATATTATAAAGAAAAAAAAAAAAAAAATATATATATATATATATAAATATATATATATAATCTAAATTACAGTGGTCACGATACCAGAATTTTAAGCTTTGATACAATACTAGCCTAAAAAAAGTAAATGTCTTGAATGAGCACATAGATTTTTTTAATAGCTGCAGCTGTGTTGCTTTCAATACTATAAATACTAAATACCATCATATGAAGAAGTATCATGTCAATCTATCCAGTGCAAAATAAACCTCATGATAGCTATGCATGAAAAGGGTGAAGTGATAAGCTGTTCATAAGTATATAAATACAGTTTGGCTCTATGGCTAGTATTTCTATCTTTGTGATAACTTTGTACTGACCAAGGTCCTTCCTGAGAACTCAAAACAAGTCACAACAAGTCTAAAGGGCCAATAACATGTGAGCAGTCAGTAGCTAAAAACTTAGTAAGAAAACTGTTAACTACAGTTAGTAGTGCAGATCAAAGCTGAACCAGGGGTTATGTCTGTAATCTATGATAGAGGTCTTAAACAAATCTACCTTAATTCACCTTAATTTTGTCTTCCAAGTAGGACTATGATGAACAATACCAAAACTGAACACGCGATAACATAAAAACTCCACGTTACGATAAGTCTGATGTCTACAGCGCTTTTGTTGGTACAAAATTTGTGTTTCAGTTTAACTAAAGTCCCTTGGCTTTCCTGCTTTAATAAAATAAAAGTAGCCAGTTCCAAAAGCATGTGCAAAAATGGGCTTAATTATCTTTAGCAATAAATGTTTGAATTATGTACGTACACTTGCAAAACAAAAATAATACAGCTGTCAGCACTAGTCATTTTAGCAAATAAAATAGAAATATTAAAATGAAATAATTAACCATGTAATGTCACAGTAGATATGGTCTGGTTAGGTATTGAGGCATTTTTATTATGTTATTGCAATAATCAATGTATTGTTGCATCCCACCTAATAAGTTCCCGGATACAATTATGCTATAACCAACAACAATGAAGACCAAAAGTACAAAAACAAGACCAAAGGTGAAATAAACCAAACTGCCCTTGAAAGCTTAATTTGGTCACTTCAATAAAAATAACATTTTGTCATATTTGCTGAAACGGTCACTATATTCTGGCAATAGTACATGAGAATGATAATATGTGAAAAAATCAGGTTCCTCTGGCCCTGGTTTGGCGTGGAAGCTGGCTCTGATTGGTTGTTTTCTTTCAGGTATGGTTCTTGCTGAATTTTCCAATCTTTAAGCAACATGCTAAGGCCTCTGAGACATTGAGAGACCTACAGTAACTTTTAACAGACATATTGTCTCTCCTTCAGACAGTAGATGCAGCTGTCTTCTCCTTTCAGATAAACAAGGGAACAACTTGATAGTGTTGCTATAGTGGCTGAGGTCAGAGAAGCGTTGTCTTGTCTCTCTGAACAGAGAAGACGTAACTGTAATCTGGTTTGGATAACAATGACCCTGATCTGTGGAGCCAGGGGTGTTGAAATATGTCTCAGACCTTGTGTATTCATAATTCCTGTGTTTGGATTTACAGACCAATAGGCTAATTCAGTGTGTTGGGTCTGACCTTATTTGGTCACAGGTTCATCATGACCTTGTCTGTGAATGTTTCAAGATTATCTAGAAGGACTGAACGGAAGGGAACATCAATACCAACTGTGTACTGGTTATTCCTTCATTCTCCTTGATCAAGTATTATTAAACCAGTTTCAGCATAAGACATATTGAACTCCTGTATACTTCCCTCTTCTGATGTATGGGTAAAATGATAAAATCCATGACACTTGCAAGTGTCATAAGGAGCAGGAGGAGCCAGAACAACCTGATTTTTTGACATATTGTCTGTCTCATGTATATAATGAAAGCTTCAGCAAATATGACAAAAGGCTTTTATAGAAGTTACCTATTGTTGCTTTAATGATGTACAGTAAAATACACATGAAAGAGGTGATTACTGTACGAGACAACTGTGACAGAGCAACTCAGCAAATGAAGTTTCTCCTCACCGTGGACAAAGTAGCCCTGTTCCTGCCAGATGAGAAAGGCATCACCCAGAGCAGAAAAGATGAGGCCAGCCAAGATCTTGCGGGCACTGGAGTGAGCACCTAGGAAGCTGAAGCCGTGTGCCAGCAAAAACACCCACAGGCAGAAGATGGGTAGACATTTGATCAGCGCGCTGAACCAGGATGGACTGGAGGTGGGCAGCCACAGGACAAAATACACACAGGTTGCCTTGAAGAATGGCACCAGCTTGGGGCCTTCACTCTTGACCTGGAAACAGATTAAATATTAACATTATTATTGTAAACACACTTACATGAGGTGATTCTATTCAGTGACTCCAAACAACTACATTTATTAAAAGGGCTTTTATCTCAAGGCAGAGGGCTTGAAATAGAAAAGAGTCTGTACTTCCTGTGTTTGACATTCTGTATCTCACATCTTTAATAAAGAGGGAACATATGCTGCAAAGTTTAGGGACTTCTACTTATTTGGGACAGTGGTTTGTTTTCCGTCGAGAACAGACTTGCTTTGTGCGGTCATTAGTTTACATCACTGTGTCAGACATGCACGTGTTTTGTGGCTGAAGTGAAACTCTGCAGAAACAGCAAGTAAAAAGGGAAATGCAAAAAGCTCCTACACTGTCCCTTTGACTCCTTGTAACCTTTTATTCTATTCATTTTTGACTCTATCCGCATTTTGTTTTTGTTTCTCCTCTCCTCCCCTGCTTCACCATTGTGTCTGTGTCTCATGTTCTTGAGAACTATGTAGTGTATTCAAGTCTCCATTTCTCCTTTCCAACTGTGTTACCAGTCATATTTCCTCCTGTCCAAACAGATGAGGCCCAACGGGGACACAAAAATACAAAAACAGGGCTTGAAAGAGGTTTCACAACACCTCTGGAATGACCACCCACCTATGGTTCTGAGAATCAGTCTCTATCTAGAAGACCCCAGGGACCAAAGAGGGAGAAGAAAGACGAGGCTGAGAGGTAAGAGGGAGAGAAACTGAGTGAGGGTTCACTAGAGCTGAGCACACTAGAAGAGAGATCAGGAGGATACAAGTGAGACAGGGAGGGGACAATGAGGACTAGGGGATAGTGCAACAGGGAAAGGGTCATAAAGACTGGGCTGCTATTTGAAGTCCTGGTTCAATCCCACTCCACAAACACTCTGTGGAAAAGTAAAACGATGCCAATGACAGCAGTGCTCTGATTGTAATAATATTCACAAAAGAATAAGTAAGGGAAGTGGAGCTTTGGGGGAGGGGGGCAGTGAGTGAAACGAGGTTGCTGGCATTCAGATGACAGCTGGATTTAGGAGTGGACAAGTGAGTAGGGAGAGAGGGGAGAAGGAGAGCAGGTGAGAGAAAATGAGGGGGTCATTCTAGTTCATATGGTGTATGCTCCTGGAGGACGGGAGGAAGGGGAGTCCCCTGATTGCACAACTGCTCAATGAAACAGAGTGACCTGCAGTCTGCCCTGGTGTGGCGAACACAGCAGGAGAACAATAGTGACACACAAGTTCACGCATTTTAAAATCACACATCTTTACTTTCTTTCTTTCTTTATGACCATAAACTGAATATTTTTAGGTTGCGGGCAAAACAAAACATTTGAAGACATCAGCCTGCACTTTGGGAAAGACTGACCAACATTTTTCACCATTTTCTGACATTTTATAGACCAAACAACTATTAAGTGATTAATCAAAAAATAATCTACCAATTAATCCACTATAAAAATAATCATTAGTCTCAGAAATAATATGTAAAGGGAGAGTTATTATTATAATTATATGCACATCATACCGGAGCAAGCTTATCACAAACAGTGTCAAAGAATAAAGGTAACACCTAGACACTTACTTAATAACACAAAAGTTTAATAATGACAATGTTTCAATCCCACTTGGCTCTTCATTACATCAGCATTGTCATTATTAAACTTTTGTAGCAAATATAACAATATTTTTGACCAAAAAGCATGATATCCATATTGACACAATGTTATAGGGATGATTCTTGGTGTTTTCACAAAATTAACACAATGAGGTTTTTGATGATTTGTAGATATAATGGCTAAATGGGCAAAAACAAATAATAGTACAGTCTGACAAGTTTGTAAAATTACACCACTTTACTCTAATGCAGGCTTTTAAACCAGAAAAAGACAACATATCACAATATAATGTAATATCCAAAATCTAAGACAATATCTACCCTCATATCGCGACATCTATATAATATCAATATATTGCCCAGCCCTAGACTATGGTGATGCACTTATCACAAATTTTCTAATAAAATGCCTACTGAGAAGCCACGATGCACTCAAATTTTGCTGCAGAATATCACTGACATTTTAGATGAACCATACTGACCTTCTCATCATTAAGATCTGTTGTTGAGGACGGCTTTGTCACATGGCCAGAACCATAAATTGAACATTTTATTGTCAACTACACTTCCAAACTGTGGAATATCATTTCCGAAAATATCAGGAACTTTGCTGTTTCAACGTCTATGTACCTGTGTTTTTTTTTATCACTACTTTTAGTTTTGTTCTTATTGCAGGGCTTTGGTAAATACTCGATTCTCATTGGTCAGTTACAGCAATCTAAGGTCTGTTATTTCCGCATGGCACATGGTTACTATGAAGAACAGACCAATGCGAGGGACGCAGTTCTGATCATAGACTCTGGAGGAGCAATGACATTATTTTTAAATTAATATTTTGAAAATTGTTTTTCAAGCAAGTAGCTGTGTAATAAGTGGTATAATGTGTGCAATATCCATAATGATTATTTCACAATAATGACCTGCTCACTATACATTACGCATGGCTTTGTTAAATACTTGATTCTGATTGGTGAGTTACAACATTCTATGGTCTGTTATTTCTGATAAACAGACACTGTTCTGATAAAACACTCTGGAGGGCTATAAAATGTTTTTTAAATTTCTTTATATAACCAATGGTATGTAGAAGGAACTTAATTATTATAGGCCTTACTGTTTGACAGCTGTAATCATGGCTTCTGTCTGACTCTGTGTGTTTGTGCAAGTGTGTGTTCTTACAAAACTTAGGGCAGTTTCAGTCTTTTTTTTTTTTTTGCTCCAAGAGTTTAGTCTGCCAACTAAATCGGAAAAAGAGAGAAATAACAGGTTTACCACAATCACAAGACTCTGAAATCTGATCTGACAAGACTGAGATAATTATCAAATTAAGCTGGTAGAGCCACATTATGCCGTGACTTTTACAAACAAAAAAATATCTTTGTTAGCTTTCTACTTACATGCCTGTTTAAGAAATCATAGGGCTCTTCCAGATGCAAGAAACATGACAGAACTTTTTCCATAGTGGCAAAATTAAAACTAAGTGTACGATGTAAACACTTATGCCCCCCTCTTAACTCCATTACTTTGCCTGGTCTTTATAAAACAAATGAAGACATAAATAAACACTAAAGCTAGCCTTGTAAGAGAAATGTGTGTGTGCATGTGTATGTATGTGAGTGTATGGTGAGTGTATCTATCCTACTAAAGACCCAATGGGTGCCAAGCAGCACTCCCAGACTAGCCAATATCATAACTGTTTATCTGGTCACCGGTGGCTGCTTGAGCACCGGACACAAGAAACAAAACATATTTCTGTTGTACTGTTAGGATTCAAGGAGGCAACATCATTTCACAGATAGTAATAAGTTCAATGAGGGAATACTTTGCTTTGGGAAGATCTGCAGGCCACGCAGCGGTGATGTTTAGGCTCAACGTTCCATGATCACAAACAGCTTGATTGTTATCTGTGGGAAAAATGAACTCTAAAGACATGAAGATTGCCAGAATCCAGTAGGGCGGGAGGAAGGTGGGAGGAAGTCAGAGATTCCCATAACCTTTGGTCCTAGTCATGCTGCTTTTGAGCCATACTTTGCAGTTTCCTTTTTCATTGTTGTTCATGTAAACTTACTGTACACAATAAGAAAAGGGCTTCAAGTAGGATAAAGACAAGCCTAAACAGCATGGAGTGCATGGGAAAACACCAAGTTCACAAAGCAAGCATACAAAATCCACTCTTTCAAATCTTGCAAGAAAAGTGTATCTGATTGTACCATTAGCTCAAAGGAGGGCAACCATTTTTCATGGGGGGCATGAGAAATCGATCAGACCGCCATGGGCCAGACACAAATGTCATAGAAGGTTCTAATAAAGGAATCCTTAGAAGTGTTCTAAATAGGGCACACTGTCACGTAGAAATCTTTGGGCTAATAGCTGGCTAACACCGTAAAGTCCTTCTGCTGATTTCTTTCCGAATTGCCATGTGACAGACTTGTGGGTAATAACTGTTGTTGGCAGGCGCTGAGTGAAAAAAGTTGCAGCTTAATATAAAAAATAATGTTATTACTGTATTAATGAACATAGCACTGACGCCTTTCAAAAAAAGAAGGCCTGATAATAGTTTGACGGAAAGAAAAATTATATCAACAGTCTGTGAGATTTTAACTGCAATATTTCCAAGTGCTCATGATGGCCTTGTGGGCCACTTGGAACCTGCCAGTGGGCCGGATGTATTTTACCCAGGTCTGCATTACCTGGACTGAAATCTCCAACAGTGCTAAAATGACAAATAGTCCACATGCCTCAATTTATTTTCATTTTCAAAAAAATTATCATGTCTGGAGACTATTATTACTTTGGTCAAATCACCTACCATTACTGCTGTAATATCTGATGTAATTGTTCTTGTTCGTAATATAGGGCTCCCTGTCCTATTAAGCTAAAAAGTGATTGCATGAAATTATTACATCAATTGGTGGGACATAATTGGTGGAATTCATAAACTGGTCCACGGTGGATGTAATGGATTTATTTCTCTAAGGCTCGACTTAGTTCTCCTGTTCCATGCCTTGTAGTGGAATGAGATAGTCAGCGTTTTGTGGCACGGCGTCATCAGCTGTAACCTACTCCATTCACTGATTGAGGCAATGGTTTGTCTACAGGGACACTGAAGGGGACATTAGCGAAGGCTGTAAGCTCTGTATGCTGATAGTCAGCTGTCAACAGCCTGAAAGAACAGAACATACTGCCTCATTTGGGAGGCAAATGAAATGAATCATTGTGTTATCATCTTGCTGTCTGAATGATCACATTATAAATAAACACTGTTTGCAAAAGTGCTGTTACACAAACACCTGCCTCTGTCCTCCTGCTGAATAATATGGTTAATGATTGACTGTATCTGCATGGTCACTAACAAGCAATAGGGTTTTCTGGCTGGAATGACCCCTTTTCCAAACTGGCCTAATATACAATTCCAAAGAAATAATGGTACCAAACTGCAAATACCTGTTTTTCAAGCTAGCAAATGACAGAGAATTACTGGCAATCTTGCATTATTTGGGAGTTTAAAAAAATATATATATAAAATGATTGATGGATGTTCTTAAATGTTTTACTGATTTGCTAATTAGTAACTAATTTGTAACTGGCCAGACTATCAGAAACTTATTTGGCCCTAAACTTGTCTTGTAGCCACAGACCACGAACGAGCAAGCAGCTGTTAGGCACTAATGCTTCTGCACCAACCATAAACCAACAAAAGCACCACACTGAAGCATTGAATAACAGCCAACAACCAGGATGAAGATCTATTCAACCATACATACAAATGTCATTCTGGGTCATATACCAGCCAAGTGTCAGAAACATGATACCTGTAAACATACAGTATAAAAGACCTGCAAACTCTTTGCCCGAGGGAGACTGTAACTTAAGTATGGTCCTGGCAGGGACAGCTGGCATGTGAGTCATATGACAATGTTATTTCTATGTAGCATCACACAACGGTTTCCTTCCTTCCAGCTGCTTTAACTCCAAGGATAAGTTGAGGTCAGCTGCGGACAAGCAGTACAGTACAGCTCAATGTGCACAAAGGAATACAAAACTTGATTTCAGTTGAGCCATGCGCCTTCGTAACATAATATTTTTGCTGCATTATATACATGTAAATTCTAATGTATGTGAAGTAAGCGAGTTTTGGGGACAAGGGACAATAGTGAGACACTTCAGTAATTGCGTCAATAAAGCCAAAGAGGAAAGTCAAGCACCTGCTACATCTCTGGGCTACAACAGGCACCTGCCAGCAAGTCCACATTAGTCAGCTGAGACAAGTGTCTGCTGGTTTGGCTGTCCTCCGATTGGCTGATTCTACATCATCTGTAGGGTAAGAGTTGATAAATTACCACAGCACAGCACAACAGTCTGTTCACCAGTGTGACAATGTTTATCAAAACCTAGTTTAAAGTCAGAAATAAAAGAAAGCCTAAATGTAGCTGGATAAGTAGATGTAATCAAAGAGTTATAGCAGCATCTTATGGAGTAATGACCCCTGTTCACAATATATTTGACCTCTGAGCATAATTATATATCATATGATGTTATATAATGTGAAGAATATTATAAATTTGGTCTGGGCAATATGGACAAAATCAAAAAATACCAATATTTTTACGTAAGTACTTCTACTTTTATTATTACCAGTATTGTAGTAATGACTGTTGGTGGTCTGACAAAATATTGATACTGTGAGATTTTTGATAAATAATGATGAGTAATGTAGATATTATGACTAATCCGGTAAATCCAAATAATTGAACAACTACAACAACCTGGTAAGTTCACTTAACTGTAATGCAGCCTTTAAAACCAGGAGAATTATATCATACCATGATATAACAAAATCCAAAATCAAAACGATACCAAATCTCATATCAGCATTTCGATATAATACAGATATATTGTCCAGACTAATCTGAGGGAGACAAATATATTCTCTACCATACACTATCCAGCAGCTCTCAGTACATGCTTCTACATGCCTCCCTCTTGCTGTAATACTGGGGAAAAGGCTTTATAGAAGTTAAGCAAACCCAGGAGCTGCACAGCATCTTCATCACTAAGGCAACCAGTTTATATGGCAAGCATTCCTCCACACAGGCTCATCTCACATAATCACACAGGCTACACATCAGGGTTTTACCGCAGGCCAAGTTACACCACACCATCCTACATGGCCCCTGCAAATGGGGTAGAATTTCATAGCAGCTTTGTCAAAGTAAGAAGATGCTGGCACGAGTTAAATTATTCATGTGGCTGTCACTTTTTTTGTCAAAATTGCCAACTTCCTGCAGTGGCACTTGTGTGAATTATGTAGCAAATACGCAGGCTAAACAATAGAGTCTATAAAGCACAGCTACAGCAAAGAAGATGAAAAGCAAGGCAGCCACAGCACAGCACAGCACCGCTCGGCGCATGCGTGACTGGAGGGTACAGGAAAGAAAAAAAGACAAAAAAGGTCGTCACATGACAGGTTTTCTTTTTGTCAGGGGCTGCCTTTGGAAATTTGTAGAAATGTCCTTCTGTACGTGCAAAATCGAAGAGGCACAGCGTGAACAGCCGATGCCGTATGTGTCAAAATGTCAAGGAAAAGACCACACTGGACATAAAAGTTCCTGCTTTGAGTCTCCAACACATACAGATGCACACAATTAAATAAGGAGGCAGTAAGACTCGTGGATATCCACGGTGCAGAATATTTACAATTTAGGAAGGAGAGATTCTTATTTAAGCTACTGCTATTTAAGTTATCACCTAAAGAGCATGCGCTGGCCTTCGAGGACAAACTTTGACATGATAAGCTATGAATAATAACGCAAATAAAACATTAGACGCCGATTTAGCAACTCGCAGCAGTCGATACTGAACATATAATGATAGAAACATGAATAAAGATGGATTACTTTATGGACGGAAGTGTTTTTATCATGTAGCTAAACTAGCTCCCAATATTATTCCTCCTTACTGTGGATATGAATGTTGCTTTGAAGATGATAGTCAACTCACCACTGTTACCGGAGAAACCATTTCTCACTCGCTGGTGTCCGTGTCTGTAAAAAAAGGTTTATAATATACAAACTCGGTCTAGATCCTCCTGTTTACCTTGCTTTGAACGGGGATGCCGATTGTTTTTGTCCTCGCTTTGGTGGGCGGTCCGAGGTCTAGTGGGAGGGAAGATGCCGGCCGTAACATTGGGTCCTGTCTAGAAGGGAACCACAAACCCGCGAAAGATCTCGCGAGAGTGGTCATTTTAACACAAGTCATGATCTTTCTATAACCTTATCCAACTGTTTTCTGTACCTAAACACGTACTTATCACAGCGTTCCCACACTATAAAACGTAATTAATTCGTGTAGGGTGCGCAGAGGAGAAAGAACGTGTACAAATCTCGCGAGAGTTCCGCGAATCAACGATTCCCTTCTAGGCACAGCAAAAACGTGGGTAGGGCTTTCTCTGTTGACCAATAGGAGCAGAGAGTGGTCGTGACGGGGGCGGGCTAGTCTATGGATAGGAGGAGTCATCCTACTGTTTACATATCGGAGCAGATGGCCTCTATTTACACTTTGCAGAAATTGAGCTAGTTGGTGACATTTGTTTCGGGCTTAATTTTAGATTGTGAGCTGACGATACCTTGTGAATGGGTCAGATTAGACCAGAGAACGCAGACAAAAAGCCTGAAAAATTAAAAATCGGTGCGCTCGAAATGATATTCTATGAAAATAACTTGATCCGGAGCTGTCTGCGGATCTTCTGTCTGATTTTCCATCAGTTTGTGTTTTTGTTCAGATGCATATTCAGGCCGTCCACTGTGGTTGTTTTATATTAGGCATTACCAGAAGTTTTACCTCCAAATCCCATGATCAGCGCAAAAATAGTATGGAAATGCTCCTCAATTTTGAATATCAGTGATATTAAAGGATGAGTTTAGACTGAACCAAATTAAACTCTGCAGCCAAGAGGTTTTCAAAGTGATAGGAGGTCCTCCCCGGGGGAAGTCCAGTTTCAGTGAAAATTACATTAAATATTGTTGTCAAAAGGCGATCACATTGACACAACACAGTTCAGCTAGGCTATTCTGAGATACAGTATTGGGATTTTTTTTTACTGTTTTTTCCACTATCCCAAAGTCAGAAACTAATAAATGTATGGTGTATCACAGTCTGCAGGTGTATCTCACCTTTTGCGAACATGTGAAAAAAGCAAGTGTGAATGGGCAAAAAAAACCTCATAAAATTATAGAAAATTATAGTTTGTGAATCTGTAATAAAGTTTTGCAGGTATATAATTATTTAGTGCTGATATAAAAAAAACATTTTGTGCACACTATGCAAAAAAGAAAACATATTTTGCGGTTATTTTGACAGATGGCGACTGCAATATGTGTCACGTTTGATGTGAATCTGACACAGGCATGTTCCCGTAAAATTGGGGAATATGAAAGAAAAGGTCGGGCCAGCTCTGTAGCATCACAACACTTCATTTATAAGGTTACACGCTTTACTTTCATCACAGCAGCCCTTGGGATTTGGATCTTGTAGTTCGCCATATTGCTATATAATCTGTCGATCATTTGTTCAACCCTAGACCACAAAGATATATGCACACGCGTAAAAAAGCTTTTGTAGCTGTAGAAATATTCTGTGGATGTGTAACTAATTAACATTTGTGCAGAATATCAACAGCGAGGTTTCACACAGTCTGAGAAATGGACACAAAAATTTGACACTGAAATAGATCGACACAATATCTACAGCGAAGCCTTATAATCTTAACATTAACAGTATCAAACAGTGTGTATGTATGGAGAAACTTAATGAATATAATGTAATTTTGTGTGTCTGCGCGTCTGTGTGTTAATAAAAGATTTTAATATTCATTTATATATAAAAACATATATTTTTTAATGCAACAGAAACATGCTGGAATGTCAGCATGTTATTTATTCATTTTTTTCTTTATTTTTTTAAACTAATTTTAATCTCTGTACTTGGGATGTGACTATGCATTGCTTTTATGGTGTGTTGTTTTACTTGCTGTTTCTTTCTGCTCATATTTTTTATTTTTTCATGTACAGCACTTTGTAACTTTGTTAAGAAAAGTGATATATAAATAAAGTTTATTATTATTATCATTATTAATATTATTATTCGTTGGGACATTCGTCTTAGAACGTAATGACGTCAACACGTAGAAGAGGCGCTGGCACAGGGGGCGTTATGGTATGACGTCACCACACTTCAAACCCGCGGGTACAGTGACGTCATCAAACACACACGGACACACCAAATAGCACAACACAGAATGTTTGTTTTTCTTCTATAGTGTTTAAACAAACTTAAAAGGAATATTTCTTTTTATTATTTATTTATATTTATTTATTAATATTAGTCGTACAGTGGGAAAATTTGCAAGTATGTCTCAACATAATTCCAGCATCACCCAGTGTAGTTCATGTGCTTCAGATGAGCCACGTCTACAAAGAATTAATGCGCAAGAAACAAGCTGTATAACCTATGAGATGGACAACTCTGAACTCCAATCTCAGGAAAGTGTGAATCAGTTGGAGTCAGAAGATTTGAGGGCCAGGGAGACCCATCTTACAGAGGAAATCAGACAGCAGGAGTCGCTACAGTCAGAGAGAAGGGCCCTTGAGTCTGAGTTAAAAGATGTGAGGTGTGAGAAAATTAGACAGCAGGAGGTGCTACATTCAGAGATAAATATGCTCAAAGTGAAGGGTCAAGATTATTTCGACAGTACACCCTGTAGTTCACCGCATTCAATTGAGTTATATCTACAAAGAATTCAAGAACTGGAAATGAGCTGTGTAAATTATCAGAAGGAAAACTCTGGACTCCAATCTCAGGTGAGAGCACATCAGCAAGACTTACAACATTTGAGGGCCAATGAGAGCTGCCTTTCAGAGAAAATACAATATTACAAGGATGAGCTCATACAATGTCAAGAAGCCTGGAGGAGCTTTAATTCTCAGTTGGATATTAAGATACAGGAACTAGGGAATAAGTCACGCAATGACAAGCAGGAGAAATTACTGAAGTCTGTGATAAGAGATTTGAAGGCTGAGAAAATCAGTCAGCAAGAGTCACTACAGTCAGAGATCGATGAGCTTGAGTCTGAGTTAAAAGATTTGAAGGCTGAGAAAATCAGACAGCAGGAGTCACTGCAATCAGAGATAAGGACACTTGAGTCTGAGTTAAAAGATTGGAAGGCTGAGGAAATCAGTCAGAAAGAGTCACTACAATCAGAGATAAGGACACTTGAGTCTAAGTTAAAAGATTTGACGGCTGAGAAAATCAAACAGCAGGAGTCACTACAGTCAGAGATAGATGCGCTTCAGTCTGAATTAAATAATGTGCAGGCTGAGAAAATCAAACAGCAGGAGTCACTACAGTCAGAGATAGATGAGCTTGAGTCTGAATTAAATTATGTGCAGGCTGAGAAAATCAAACAGCAGGAGTCACTACAGTCAGAGATAGATGAGCTTGAGTCTGAATTAAATAACGTGCAGGCTGAGAAAATCAAACAGCAGGAGTCACTACAGTCAGAGATAGATGCGCTTCAGTCTGAATTAAATAATGTGCAGGCTGAGAAAATCAGACAGCAGGAGTCACTACAGTCAGAGATAGATGCGCTTCAGTCTGAATTAAATAATGTGCAGGCTGAGAAAATCAGACAGCAGGAGTCACTACAGTCAGAGATAGATGCGCTTCAGTCTGAATTAAATAATGTGCAGGCTGAGAAAATCAGACAGCAGGAGTCACTACAGTCAGAGATAGATGCGCTTCAGTCTGAATTAAATAACGTGCAGGCTGAGAAAATCAAACAGCAGGAGTCACTACAGTCAGAGATAGATGCGCTTCAGTCTGAATTAAATAACGTGCAGGCTGAGAAAATCAAACAGCAGGAGTCACAACAGTCAGAGATAGATGAGCTTGAGTCTGAATTAAATAACGTGCAGGCTGAGAAAATCAGACAGCAGGAGTCACTACAGTCAGAGATAGATGAGCTTGAGTCTGAATTAAATAATGTGCAGGCTGAGAAAATCAGACAGCAGGAGTCACTACAGTCAGAGATAGATGCGCTTCAGTCTGAATTAAGTAACGTGCAGGCTGAGAAAATCAAACAGCAGGAGTCACTACAGTCAGAGATAGATGCGCTTCAGTCTGAATTAAATAAAGTGCAGGCTGAGAAAATCAGACAGCAGGAGTCACTACAGTCAGAGATAGATGCGCTTCAGTCTGAATTAAATAATGTGCAGGCTGAGAAAATCAGACAGCAGGAGTCACTACAGTCAGAGATAGATGCGCTTCAGTCTGAATTAAATAATGTGCAGGCTGAGAAAATCAGACAGCAGGAGTCACTACAGTCAGAGATAGATGCGCTTCAGTCTGAATTAAATAATGTGCAGGCTGAGAAAATCAAACAGCAGGAGTCACAACAGTCAGAGATAGATGCGCTTCAGTCTGAATTAAATTATGTGCAGGCTGAGAAAATCAAACAGCAGGAGTCACAACAGTCAGAGATAGATGAGCTTGAGTCTGAATTAAATAATGTGCAGGCTGAGAAAATCAAACAGCAGGAGTCACAACAGTCAGAGATAGATGCACTTCAGTCTGAATTAAATTATGTGCAGGCTGAGAAAATCAAACAGCAGGAGTCACTACAGTCAGAGATAGATGCGCTTCAGTCTGAATTAAATAATGTGCAGGCTGAGAAAATCAAACAGCAGGAGTCACAACAGTCAGAGATAGATGAGCTTGAGTCTGAATTAAATAACGTGCAGGCTGAGAAAATCAGACAGCAGGAGTCACTACAGTCAGAGATAGATGCGCTTCAGTCTGAATTAAATAACGTGCAGGCTGAGAAAATCAAACAGCAGGAGTCACTACAGTCAGAGATAGATGCGCTTCAGTCTGAATTAAATAAAGTGCAGGCTGAGAAAATCAAACAGCAGGAGTCACTACAGTCAGAGATAGATGCGCTTCAGTCTGAATTAAATAAAGTGCAGGCTGAGAAAATCAGACAGCAGGAGTCACTACAGTCAGAGATAGATGCGCTTCAGTCTGAATTAAATTATGTGAAGGCTGAGAAAATCAGACAGCAGGAGTCACTACAGTCAGAGATAGATGCACTTCAGTCTGAATTAAATTATGTGAAGGCTGAGAAAATCAGACAGCAGGAGTCACTACAGTCAGAGATAAATTTTCTTGAGTCTGAGTTAAAAGATTTGAAGGCTGAGAAATTCAGAGAGCGGGAGTTACTACAGTCAGAGATAAATTTGCTTGAGTCTGAGTTAAAAGATTTGAAGGCTGAGAAATTCAAACAGCAGGAGTCACTACAGTCAGAGATAGATGCACTTCAGTCTGAATTAAATTATGTGAAGGCTGAGAAAATCAAACAGCAGGAGTCACTACAGTCAGAGATAGATGCACTTGAGTCTCAATTAAAAGATGTGCAGGCTGAGAAAATCAGGCAGCTGGAGTCACTACAGTCAGAGATATGGGCACTTGAGTCTGAATTAAAAGATGGGAGAGCCAAAGAGAACTACCTCAGGCAAAAAGTGGAAATTAACCAGGCAGAGCTCACAAATTTATATAGTCAGGGGAAGGAGTTCGAGTCCCAGTTAAAGAATAGGACACAGAAAATAGCTGATCTTCAAGCAGAGAAAATCAGGCAGCAGGAGTCGCATCAATTGGAAATACGGGCGCTTAATTCTGAGTTAACTGATGTGAGGGCTGAGAATACCAGGCTACAGGAGTTGGTCAGTGAGAATGCTAAGATTAAGGAAGAACTGGCCAGGGTCTCAGATCTTCTGTGCAAGGGGGAGAAAAATGACACTGACACATACAGGCTGGCAGAGGGTTTGATTAGGGAGAATGAAAATGTGACTGCTGAGCTGGTCCACTTAAAATCAATTAGTGAGAAAGCAAGGAGTGAAAATGAAAATTTGATGGCAGAAGTGGCTGAGCTAAGAAAAAATGAGAAGATCCTGAGTGACAACTTCACTGCTGAGAAGGACCAACTAAAATCTCTCAGAGAGCAGAATCACTCAGAGGTTGCACATCTAAGCGAAGCACTGCAGAGTCTTCAGGACAACAACAAGATTTTGAATCAGCAAAATGAGAATCTCACTGCTGAGGTGGCCCAACTTCAACACCTGAATAGAACAAACCAAGCAGAGATTGAACAGCTGAGGGCTGCAGATTCTGAGGCTCAGCAAGTGCACTGTGAAAAAGATGAGCTATTACAGAAGGTGGCCACACTTGAACTCCTGAAAAAGACTTTGCAGATCGACAACAAAAACATGTTGGCAGCAGTACAAAATTTGCAGGAACGTGAGAACTCACTGAACAAGCAGAATATGACCACCATAGCCAAGGTGGCCTTGCTTGAATCTCAGGTAGACAAAAATCAGGCAGAAATTCATGATCTGCGTGAAAATGAGAAAATCATAAATGCACACGTAGCCCACGTTGAGTCTCTGTCAGATATACAAAATGAAGAGAACAAAAAACTGACAACAGCTTTGCAAGATCTTCAACACCAACTGGCATCTCCAGCAGCAGAGCCTCCAGCTGCTGAGGTTCAGACCAGTAGTTTGTGGCGTCGCTGTGCTAAAGGTTTATTGAAAGTTGCTTGCTGTGCTGGTGTCTTTGCTGTAGGTTTCCTGGCCAGCCCCATTATCAGCAGCAGCATTGACGCTAGCTGTTTGCAGTATGGCAATGCTGCCAACAGCTTCGTGTATGAGTCCCACGGAGGCTTCCAACACATTACACCTCGTCCATTTTAAACATCTATCTATCTATCCATCTATCCATCTATCCATCTATCGATCTATCTATCTATCTAGAGTTTAGATTTTAGGGATTAGAGTTTGCATTCTCTGTGTGGATTCTCTCCGGGTGCTCCGGCTTCCCCCAAAAGTCCAAAGACATGCAGCATAATAACACCTCGTCCATTTTAAACATCTATCTATCTATCTGTCTGTCTGTTTATCTATCTATCTACATACCTACCTACCTACCTAGAGTTTAGATTTTAGGGATAAGAGTTTGCATTCTCTGTGTGGATTCTCTCCGGGTGCTCCGGCTTCCTCCAAAAGTCCAAAGACATGCAGAATAATAACACCTCGTCCATTTTAAACATCTATCTATCCATCTATCCATCTAGAGTTTAGATTTTAGGGATAAGAGTTTGCATTCTCTGTGTGGATTCTCTCCGGGTGCTCCAGCTTCCTCCAGAAGTCCAAAGACATGCCGCATAATAACACCTCGTCCATTTTAA